>NW_026575030.1:21473543-22673543 GCF_905146905.1 Nyctereutes procyonoides | reverse complement strand
TGAAACATACATAATAAACTGCATGTAAAGTATATAATTTGATAAGTTTTAACATATGATGTGGTGAAACCATTGCCACAATTAAGATATTCATCACGTCCCCAAATTTCCACATGCTCCATTTTCATAACAGCTCCTTTGCAACAAACCACTGATTTATAGATTAGTTTGCATTTTCTGGAATTTTATAGTATATACTTATACAGTATACAATTATCTTATAAATGGTATCATACAATATATACTTTAACCTGCCGTCTTTCACTCAATATAGTGATTTTGGTATTCAACCATGCTCTTGCATGCATCAATAGATCCTTCCTTTCCGCTGTTGAGCGGTATCCTATTATAGGAACATACCACTATTTGTTTTCCCAATCACCTGCTAACAGACATTTGGGTTGTTTCCTATGAACATTCACAAGAAGGTTTTTTTGTGGACATATGCTTTTACTTCTCTCAGTACATACCTAGGAGTGAAATGACTGGATTATATGGTTTATGTTTCACTTCTAAGAAACTATCAAACTATTTTCCCCAAGCAGCTGTAACATTTTTTATAGTCCCACCAGTAAATTATGCAAGTGCCAGTTCTTCCACACCCTCACTAACATCTTGTGTGGTCCTAAATTTTAACCATTCTAATGGGTATGTCGTGTTATTTCGTCATGGTTTTAGTCTGTACTTTCCTAATGATTAACAATGATGAACGGATTTTCATAGGCTTATTTGATACCCATCTATATCTTATCTGATGTAGAGTCTTTTAAAATATTTTGCCTGTTTTCTGAGTCGTAGTAGTTCTTTATACAGACTATATGTACAAGTCCTTTATCAAATATATGTATTGCAAATATTTTCTCTGTTGCCTCATTTTTAGTAATAGTGTCTTTTGAAGAGCCAATTTTAAATTTTGATGAAGCCCAACTTAACCAATTTTTTCTACCTACATTTTTTGTTATATTTAGGAAATCTTTCCCCACCTAGGATTTCTAAGATTTTTTCTTATGTTTTCTTTAAAAGTTCTGTATATTTAACTTATATATAGTAAGATTTGTGATTCAAATTCATCTATGGTGTGAGGTAAAGGTTTAAGTGGTTGTCCTTTCTTTTCCCCCCTTTTTTGTATATGACTCTCCAATTGTTCCAGCACTATTTATGGAAAAGATTATTCTTTCCCCATTGAATTTCCCTGGCATCTTTGTCAAAAATAGGTTACTTTTATTTTATTATTATTATTTTTTAAGGATTTCATTTGAGAGAGAGAAAGCACTAGTGGGGTTGGGGGGAGAGGGAAAGGGAGAAGCAGGCTCCCTCCTGAGCAGGGAGCCAGACCCCAGACCCTGAGATCATGACCCAAGCTGAGGCAGATGCTTAACCAAATGAGCCACCCAGGTGCCCCTAAAAAATCAGTAACCTTTATATGTGAGTTTATTTCTGGACTCTATTCTGTTTCAATTATATATCTGCCTATCTTTACACCAATGCCACACTGTCTTGATTACTATAACTTTATGTCTTGAAATAGGATAGTACCAATTTGCTCTTCTTTCCCAAAGTTGTTTTTGTTCAGCTATTTTAGATTCTTTGAATTTCCATATAAATTTTAGAATCATCTTTCCAAAAAAAAGATGGGAGTTTTCACCAGAATTATATAGAATCAATAGATCAATTTGGGGAGAACTAACATCTTAACAATAATAAATCTTATAATCTATGCATCCAGTTTATCTCTCACTTATATAGGTTTTTAATTTCTCTCAGCAATGTTTTATAGCTTTCAGTATACAGGTCTTACACATTTTAAATCAAATTTGTCACTAAACTGATATTTTTTGATGTTACTATTAATAGTATTGTTTTTAAATTTCACTTCAAACTGTTCATTGTCAGTACATAGAAATATAATTGCCTTTTGTATATTGATCTCATATCCTATAACTTTGCTAAGCTCACTTATTCTAGTTGCTTTTTTGTAGATTCTGTAGGATTTTCTACAAAGACTGTCATGTCATTTGTGAATAAGACAGGCTGTACTTTAAAAAGTTTTTATTCCCTGTCCTTGATTTATTGCACTGGTTAGAACCTCCAGCAAAATACTAATTAGAAATAATAATCACTACTTGCTAGATATCATTTGGACATTTTTTAAGCCCATACAGGAGAAAAAATATTACCTATTAGCCAAATAGATAATATTATAAATACTATTACAAATACTATTATAAATACTACTTGGCAACATTACAAATATTTTTATAGATACTATTTTTATAATATTACAAATACTATTTTAAAATATTACATATTGAATTTAGGATTACATGATTTTATCTGAGGGAGAAGTAACAAGTGAAATCACGACTAATGAGGTCTAGGAAATATTTTTCTACTTCATAAAATAGTATTTTTAAATAACCTTAAATAAAGGAAACAGGACTTAACTTTTGTTTTGGAATTTATATTGTCAAGGTAACTAATAAATTCTATTTTGTAATCTTAATTCCCATAGTTGTCTTAGTTCTATGCATAGATTTAATGTTTATCTCTAAACACTTTTTTTTAAGATTTTATTTATTTATTCATAGACACACAGAGAGAGAGGCAGAGACACAGGCAGAGGGAGAAGCAGGCTCCACACAGGGAGCCCGATGTGAGACTCGATCCTGGGTCTCCAGGATCACACCCCAGGCTGCAGGCTGCGCCACCGGGGCTGCCCCTAAACACTTCTTTATATGAATTCATTTCTTAGTTGGCTGGAATTTGCCATTCAACAACTTTTTTGTTGTTTTTAAAGGAGTCCAATGGTGCTTTACTTTCTAAATTCATGAACACTTGGGATTATGACTGTTGCCTTTACACTAAAAGGACTGCTGGGCCACATAGAAGATTCTTGGGGACATTCTTTCTTCCCCTTAGGTCTTTGTAAATAATGTTCTATGATCTTTGGGCAATGAATATCCCTGTAAAAAGGCTAAGGCCAGCCTGATGTTTTTCTCTTTACACATCTACTTTTATTTTGAATGTCTATAAAAGTTAGTTTTATTTTGTCCTTAAGATGTGGTGACTTAATAGTTTATGTCTTGGTGTTGATCATTTTAAGTTTTTCTGGGATCATAAGTGCCCTACTAATCTGCTGACACAGCTCTTTAGTAAATTTCCCTTTATTTACATATCTTTTAACACTGTCTTTAGTCTATTTGTTTTGTTTTCTTAATCAGGAATACTAATAATGCCAAATTTTGCATTCTTTGTTTCTCTTTCATATGTATCTTCTTTATAATAATTTTTAGTTATTCTCTATTTTATTTTGTTTCTTCCACCTTATCCACCATGCCTTCAGTCATTTAACAAACATTTATCAGAGTGAGTGTTAGGCACAATTCTCAGCACTGGAAATAACAGCAGCAAACAAAAGAGACAAAAATTTAACCTTCTCAAATTCACACAGACAGAAAAAGAACAGATGTTACCAGAACCTAAGAGAAAAGGAGAAAGGGATTTACTGCTTAAAGCATACAAAGTTTATGCTAGAGATGAAAAGTTTTGGGGAATAAACAGTGGTTATGGGAACACAGTGTTGTAAAAGTATTTAATGCCCCTGAAATGTACACTTATAAAATGGCTAAAAAGATAAATAGGTCATATATATTTTAACACAAATCAATACTTTTTTTTTAAGGACTTGGGAAGAGGAATAGCTAATGTTGGTAGGGGACACTGAATTATGAATTTAGTAGCAAATGAAACAAAGATTTTGGGGAAAAAAGCAAAACCCCCAAAACAACAAAATCAGCATTCATATTGTTCCAGTGGAATATAAGCATCCTAATGGAATATAAAACTCGTGACTTCATGTTTGTTTTCATTTTTTAAGATTTTTTTTCTTTTGGGGACACCTGGGGGGATCAGCGATAGTCTTCCTTTGGCTCAGGGCGTGATCCCGGAGTCCCACGTAGGGCTCCCTGCAGGGAGCCTGCTTCTCCCTCTGCCTGTGTCTCTGTCTCTCTCTCTGTCTCTCATGAATAAATAAATAACTCTGTCTCTCTCTCTCTCTGTCTCTCATGAATAAATAAATAAAATCTTTTTTTTTAAAGATTTTTCTTTTCGCTTTTGTTTTCCTGAGATCATCTAATTCACTTTTCTTCTCCTTTTTTGTCTTTCCTCCTTTAAGGATTTTCTATTCTCCCGCCTCTAAGAAGAATTCTACAATCTTTAACTTCCTTGAAACTATGAATACTGTTTTAAGTTTTCTGGTTTTCTTTAAGCGATTCACCTGGTGATGTTTATTCTTGACCCTCTTTTATCTCTTTTGTCAGTGTATTTATTCTGAATGCTATGTAAAGATCTCTCCTATAAATTCTTTCTTCCCATGGCTTTTGTAACCTCTCTCTCTCCTGGGTTTCCTGCTACTTGCCCCTTCTTGGGTTTCTCTCACAGCTTCCTGCTCCCATGATCTTTCTTTAAAAAGCTGCTATTCCCCAGCAACTCAGTCTTGGCTGGGTTCACATTCTATACCTTCCTGGTGAATTTACCACTTACATGCTGATAACAAATCACTTGGGTTTTAATCACCATTGTCTCCAGTACCTACAACAGTGCCAAATCTATAGTAAAAGCTCAATAAAAATGTGTTCAGTGAATAACTCCCAAATCTGTATTTCTATCCTGGGTCTTGTTCTGTGTTCCACTTATACCATATATATCTCCAGATGGTCTAAATGACTAATTTGGCATTTCTAAATCTTAACTCACTGGCTCTCCTGTATCTTCTATTTCAAAAATAACATGAAATAAACAAATAAACAACATATTCTTCTGTTAGTAGCTTCCATTTGGGAGAATTATGTTACCATCTGTCAAATAATCAAGCCAAAAGACTGAATGCCATTCTTGGCTCCTCCTTCTCGCTCTTTTCCATTTTTTTTTTTTTTGTTCTATGTGAATACATAATGGTCTCATATTTGAGTCTAAAGTTAGGAAGTAGTCATGAATTCTAACTTGCCCTATAAATATTAAGGAACTCTCTAGCTCAATGGTTTTTAACTGGAAGTAGTCCCCTCCCAACCCTCATGCAGGAAATTCCGGGATGTGCCAGAGCTTTTGGTGGTCACAATAAATAGGGCACTATAGACATTTCGTGGGTTGGGACCAGGAATGTTGAGCATTTTATCAGAAGTCCCAAATAAAAACTGTGCAGCCCAAAGTGCCAAAAATGTCCAGATGCCATAGAAATATTGCACCTGGCTATTTTTTTAAGCCACAAGATGGCAATAAACTCCAAGTCCTGAAAGATCACTTATCCAGCTAAACAGAAACGCGTAGTTTCTAAATGTCCAAACAGGAAAAAAAAAAATTGTTTTGACTGAAAATTCTGAAAAACAGTTTTGAATGAATCTATGTATTCCAACTTTGCTTTGTAATGGAAATTATGGATGATTCTTTCCAATAAAGTTACCAAAGAGGCACTAAAATTTCTAACCCTCTGCTGGAAAGCTCATTCTACTAAAAAGACAAATTGACAAATTATTTGGTTTTCAAAAATTCTACTTTTAGAAGGTCAAGTGAACAGTGAGAATAGCATGCTATATAATCTTGGTCCTTAAGAACATAGATTCAAAAAGATGTGGTAACAAATTGGAAGATTAAGGTTAAACATCGAACTAATACCTTTTAAAAAACTTAAAAACAAGCAGTGGACCAATAAAGTATTAAGTCTCATTTTCTTGAGCGGCTTACAAATTAACTCCCAAAACAATTCTAACATGTTCTAAAGAAGGGAAATAAACAAGAACCACTTATACTTCCCACAGTCACATGTTAAAACATAATTTTCTGATGCTTAAGTTCTGGTATGCTTATTTAAGAAACCAATAATGTTAACAGTCATACCTTTAAAAACATGCTTCTTTCCAATAGCTTACAGTATGCAGTCTGCTAGTCCATAAAATATACTTAAATATTGAAGTACTGAAGTATAAATAAGTTAGATTCTACTTCCTAGCAGAAGCAATGCAGAAATAGAGAAATTAAGATAATTTGTTCTCTAAAATCAAACTACCCAGTTTGAATTTTTTTATATATGTGACTTTGAACAAGTTACAGGGCCTCTCTGTGCCTTGGTTTCCTCATTTGTAAATGAGATAACATAATACCCACCTCTTGGAGCCATTCTGAGAATTTAAAGAGATGACATATATAAAGGACATAGGCTAACCCATTAGAAACATTCAATAAATGATAGCAATAGTATTAGCTATACCATTACTATTAATTATACTTGTTTTTTATTTTTAAAATGCTATTATAGGTCAGAAATGAAGACAGTGTTATTAGAATTTAAACTCAACAATCCCATCTTATATCACACTATCTTAGAGACTAATGACCTTTGGAGAAATACTCCTAAGCAAGTAAATCTCACTAGATGTCATGCCTTTGCAGGCTCCAGATCCATAAATTTGAGCTACTCTCCAACTAGGAATTCTATTTTATTGCTTTCTAATTTCTTGAAAATGTTTCTGCAGGTCCTTGCAGTTCCTATCTGGTACAATGTCTACAGCTCGTGCAACCATAATACGCCCTCAAAACACACTCACACTCCAGGGCCTCAGAAGCACTGAATACATCTAATTCCCTGCAAAGTACAAACCCTGCAGTAGTGGCCTTGGCGACCATCACTGAAACATTCAGAGTGAGGACACTCCTAATAATATTTAAGTCCTTTCATACATAGGTTAAAAAAGCCAAAAGAAAAAATATCTAAGAATTTTTTTTAATTTTTTTTTTTTTAATTTATGATAGGCACACAGTGAGAGAGAGAGAGAGGCAGAGACATAGGCAGAGGGAGAAGCAGGCTCCATGCACCGGGAGCCCGATGTGGGATTCGATCCCGGGTCTCCAGGATCGCGCCCTGGGCCAAAGGCAGGCGCCAAACCGCTGTGCCACCCAGGGATCCCCAATATCTAAGAATTTAAATGAGTTTTTTCTATGTATGAGCATGGTGTGGCTACTGGTGCTCACCCCATCAGGTTCTCCTTTCCTCCCACAGAGTGTATGGGCAGTATGGGAAGATTTTATGCCCAAATTTTTGCAATTAGGCAGGGCCATATGCCTCACTTAGCCCACAAAACAGAAGTAGAAGCGAGACTATCGCTCCTGGGCTGGGGTGTATACAGTTCGTGTGCCAGACCCGTGTTCTCTTTTCCTTGAAAAACATGTATGAGATAGTGGCCTCATAAGA
The DNA here is from genome assembly GCF_905146905.1 of Nyctereutes procyonoides. NCBI lineage: Eukaryota > Metazoa > Chordata > Mammalia > Carnivora > Canidae > Nyctereutes > Nyctereutes procyonoides. Next base: position 22,666,300 of record NW_026575030.1, on the reverse strand, counting down.
TGGAGGGAACCTAAACCCTCAGTCATAGGATGAAAGAGGGTCTTTGATGACCCATGTCAGAGTCTTGGCATGAGGGAGAAAGAAACCTTGGTCATGCTTCCCCACTGATTCTGGAGCTTGTTACTGCAGCATAGCCCAGACAAGTTTGACATATGCCCTGAGGAACTTCATTTTCCTCTCTATATCCTGCCAATCAAGTGACAACGGAGGGAAAGGAGTTGGGAGAAAATATGTACTAGTGAGCAGAAGAAACAGAAGAGGAGTTAGAATGCTGGCAATGTTCAGACATGGAGAAGTAAAAGTAGAAACACAGTAAAACAGTAAATCTATTTTTCTTACGGAGTCCTAGATAACTCATCTGGCACCTTTGTTCTGGCCATAGGACATCTTTGCATATGACAAAAATATTCAAAGAACAATTCGTACCTGCGTAACTGAGCATTTTCACTTCTTAGTGGTTGCATGGCCAGTGCTATTTCAACTTGGATATTTGTGTTTCCACTTATTGCTGGAAGCAGAGATATACAGGCGTCCAATTCTGTAATCAACCTTTGAATTTCTGAATCCTCTATAAAAGGGAAAAGAAGTAATAACAATACCATAAATTGTTTTTGGATAAGATTATTCATGGGTATTACTAAATAAGAAATATTTTCAGATATGTACATGTTTGCTATAAACAAACAACTCAATTACTTATCAATGTGATATATAAATCCTACTTTCCTCTTCCCTACTGCATGCATTTGCTTATTCAAAAGAATTCTAAAGAAATTAAATTCAGTAAAGATTAATCTTCTATCATAGGATTCTTAGTGACTTTTTTCTGTTGAAATTAAATTCAGTAAAGATAAATCTTCTATCCTAGGATTCTTAGTGATTTTTTTCTGTTAAGAGTCTAGTAGGAAGATAGTTGACATGTCTCCTGGCTCACATTCCCAAAGGACTACTGGACTCCTATCACTGCTAAAGGGTGTCCTATAATTGATTACAGTATTGACATTTACAACACAACCTTTGATCCTGGCATAAGCAAATAATTCACTTTAGGTGATTCAATTTGGCAAAATACTGAGGGAAGATCTACTCTGATATTTTATTATTTAATTTTATAAAGTAGATTTAAAATAACCAGGCATACCTCATTTGGTGCTATCAAAAACAGTACCATTTTTGCTATTAACTGTGGGGAGTGGATGGTTTGGAAGGTGGCAAACAGACACAGGGAGAAGGTGGATTTTAGATCTTTTGTCCTTTTATATATTTGCCCCTTTATTCAAATTTTCTGTGGACTGAAAACATTTAATAAATACTAACTCTCTTATACTCAAAAGAGGTAGAAAGTATATCTATCCTAAATTACAAAACTTTACTCAATCCCATGGGTATTTTAACACCCTGATGTAAATAAAGTACATATACAAAATAAACATCTGTGACAAACTACTGAGATGTTCCCTACCAATCCTTTGTAGAGTGGTTTTGCTCATAAGCATTGGGAGGCAGAGACCTGGGATCCACCATTTTCAAAGCAATAGAACTTTAGTCAAATTATTTAACTTCTTGAAAGGGAATATAAGGGAAGGGAGAAGAAATGTGTGAGAAATATCAGAAAGGGAGACAGAACATAAAGACTCCTAACTCTGGGAAACGAACTAGGGGTGGTGGAAGGGGAGGTGGGTGGGGTTGGGGATGAGTGGGTGACGGGCACTGAGGGGGACACTTGACGGGATGAGCACTGGGTGTTATTCTGTATGTTGGTAAATTGAACACCAATAAAAATTAATTTATTAAAAAAATTATTTAACTTCTTGAAGTCTAGATTTCTCCATGGTTAAATGGAGATAACACCATGAGATAATACCTCAAGGGGTTGTTGTCAGAATTAAGTGAGGTAATGCATATAAAACACTCAGCACAGAACCAGGCACATGGTAAATACTCAATAAATGACACCTGACATTGTCACTCTTACTATTCTTACTATGATTAGTATTTGGTTAAGAGAATAGTAATAAATTGAAGGTCTGAAAACACGGAGATTTTAATATATTAAACCTTCAAATTAATAGTGCATTGTTCTTCTAACACATTTTAAGAACTGGGATTTCTTTTTGTCAGACTGCAAATATTAGGTATTCAGTTAGTGCTTCCACAATCAATTACTGTGGCTTCTAAGATGACAAATCTCTAACTCACTCCAAGTGAAAGCTTTTATTTAGCATATACACATAATGAAAACAAATGACTACAACTTGGCTCAAATACCTCATAACTCCACCTAAGACATTTTTCTTGATTTAATTTTTTAAAAAACCCTAAAAGTAAACTGAAAACGACGTTAAGAAGTCTGGATTACTTCTCAAAGTCAGATCTGTTAAACCTTTTAACAACTGGTTATTAAAGAGATGATGGGAAAAAAAACCTCTGCATCTTTTTAAATAGGAAAAATTACCAGTCTGTTCTGGGCGTTAATTATAATTACCCTTTGGGCTCTTCTAACCCCTAAAAGTTTATGGCTACAAATTCTCTTTGGCTGAATCTTTTCAAGGTCCTTTTGAATCAAGTAGAATGAATACACACTTGCAAGTAAAAGACTGTTTGACACTTTCTTATACATTTCAAATCCACAGGAGACAAGAGGGATCAAAACCTAAAAAATAATAAAATAGGCAGAACTCACTTCCTTATTAGCTCAAGACATATTTCTATGGAAAACACCACAAATTCCATATTGGCTATTCTAAATTATAAATGATGACTAAATAATAGGACACTGCTATTTAGTATTAACACCATGCTTCAGAAAATTATTCTAAAAGTGCTCATATACCTTGCTCTGCTAGCAGGGCCTTGAGCTCTCCCAACAAATACTTTATAATTCTGGCTTTTTCAGCACTCTGGTTCACATTTTTTGCCTTCTGCACATCCTTTATTCTTAAATCTCGCATGTGTATGTTTAAATCCTTTCCTTCGCTTGTGACTTCTGCAATTTGTTCTTTGGTGCATTTGTCTTCATTATTGGACAGGGAAGCTGGCGGTAACAGAGTGGGGCTTCGGTGTGTCTGACTGGCCGGATAAGAATGCAATAGATTCATGTATGTTTGAAAACACTTTAATAAGTCTGGTTCCTTAGGAACTTCTTGTTGTGGGAGAATTCCATTAACAAGACCCAATTGCTGAAATGATGGAATAGCTGGTTTGTCTGTTCTGGACAGGCTACTTGGAACTCCAAGACCAGTACTGATGGAACATTGTAGAACATCAGTACAGTTAGAAACTGCTTTACCCTGTGATGCAAACTGGTTATCACCATCAGTCTGAACCTCCTATAGACAGAAAAAAACAAGACTTCAAAAATGTGAGCACTGACTTATAGGCATTAACTATAATAAATTCAAACCAGAAATATTAGAAAATGATTTTTACAGGATGGAGTTATAGATTACCAGCAAGTAAGCTGGATTTTCCCTGAGCACAGTATTCTAGTTTTTTAAAGCTTATTAATTAGTTCACTCTGCACTATGGAAACATTATAAAGTCATGACTAAAATAAACTCAAATATCACACATGGTTTAAAGGCATCAAAAATCAGTCTACCTTGGGATGAAAACAAACTTCCACTTTGGAAAACTGTATTGCAAGAAAATAAGCTCAAACATACAAAAAGCTTTTGCACAAACAAATTTATAGAAATATTATGGTAGTAAAAAACTGTTATTTAAATGTATAATCATAGGGGAGTAGTTACACAGTTTACAGTATATCCACTAAATAGAGTATTATAGTATTAAAAATTTACAAAAGGTATATATTAGGAGAAATAGGTTTACAATAAAGTGCTAAGTAAAAAGGTAGTAAATAAAACTGTGTAACTTACTTATGACTATATGTATATATATATTTTTAAAGATTTTATTTATTTATTCATGAGAGCCACAGAAAGAGAGGCAGAGACACAGGCAGAGGGAGAAGTAGGCTCCCTGCAGGGAGCCTGATGTGGAACTTGATCCCTGGACCCCAGGATCACGTCCTAAGCCTAAGGCAGATGCTCAACCACTGAGCCACCCAGGTGTTCCATTATGACTGTATTTTTAAAAGAAAGCAAACTTAAATAAAAACCAGAAAACAAAATCAGAGAATTAAATGACTCTATCAATATGTTAACAGCAAATGTGCTAAAGCGATAGGCATGGGTGATTTCTTTTTTTCTGCTAATATCTTTCCCTTTCCCCCTTTCACCATTGACCTTAATGAATGAGTAAAACTTCTAGTAAAATAAAATTTTTGAAAAATTAAGTATTTACATCTTAGGGCATTATGATACAATCAAATTCAATTTCTCTCTTAAACTGATAATTTCTAAAAGCAAATAATTATCCATATAATGTATAAACTGTACGCACAGAATCAACCATTGGAAGGCAGGATGGATGCTGAAGTAACTGGACTGGGGTGGAGGAAGATAAACCATAACTAGAATGTAGAGTTGCCTGAGACTCTAAAAGGTAAGAGGGAGAAAAAGTTATCACATCTCATGCTGCTTTTACAGTAAGTAGGCAACTTAATTAAAGTTTATATTCATGCTTTTTAAAACATCATTCATACTAACCAGAGCCAGACATGGTGTGGCAAGGTACAGCAGGAATTCCATTAGAGTTGTTCTTTGAACCCAACTCATTCATCAGTGACATCTGAGTCTGCACATGCTCACAGAGGGCTTGGTAGATTATGGGTGAATACATTCTATAATGATCTTGCAATGACCAATTTTGTGGTATATCTGATGAGTCTCTCTCACTTCCAGCAGAAGCTTCATTAGGTATACGTTTTTTATTACCTAAAGATACTAATATGGAAGAAGCAAAAACAAATTCTTGAAACACGAGTCTTCAAAACTTTTACCATAAAATATTAGGGAAGAAAAAGACTCTCAGAAATAGCTCAATTTATCATATACAGTATAGAAGGGCTTTACTACTATCACCCCCCCTAAAGAAAATTACCTCAAATTCTCTTTTAAAAATAGTTAGTGAATTGTGTGAGTTCTCCAGTCAAAAATTATCTGTATTACATCTTTAAAATATCTATTAAATGGTATTTGTAAAATCTCTCAGTTACAAGGCCCCTCTTTAAGGGTGTTATTTCTGAAATCCAGTAAAACTCTTTCACCTTGCTCCTTCTCCAGTTCATGCTCTCAGGGGAAAAATAGAAAAAGAGAGACAGAATTCTCTTTAACAATTTTGATGCTCGGATCATTAAAAAAAAAAAATCGGGATCCCTGGGTGGTGCAGCAGTTTGGCACCTGCCTTTGGCCCATGGCGCGATCCTGGAGACCCGGGATCAAATCCCACGTCAGGCTCCCAGTGCATGGAGCCTGCTTCTCCCTCTGCCTGTGTCTCTACCTCTCATTCATTCTCTCTCTCTCTCTCTCTCTCTCTCTCTCTCTCTCTGTGACTATCATAAATAAAAAAAAAAATCAGAGCTTTGAGAGCAAGAATAAAAGTGTGATTAATCTACACACTGGGCCCTAGGACAAAAATCTTAGCCTGGCCTTTAAAGTTTCCGAAGCCTGAGCACCACAACCAACTTTTCCAACCATCGTCCTAACAACACCAATTCAAATTTTTCATTCCGGTCAGACCAACGTAGACACCCAAAAAGCTTCTCTCACCTTCCTGTAACATTACTCATGATGAACCATTCCTTCCAATTCAGTTCTATCCATTCACGAAGGCTCATCTGAAGGCTTCCCTTTTTCAATCCTTCTACTCCTATGACTGCTCTTCACCATGCCAGAGCAGTGTCTCTGTGCAGCATATACCATTTGCACATTGTGCTATATTACTGATCTTCCATTTTCTTGTCTGACTAAAGTATAAACAGAGTCGTATCTGATACTTCATTATTTGCCCCCATAGAGTCTTATATAGTCTACATACAAAGTAGTACAAAGAAGAAACCTGCAATAAACTAATGTATGAAAAACCACGCTCTATAACTACTCTATAGATCAGTATCAAAATCTATTTCCCTAATTAGGTCCCCTTCACAAACTTTTTTAAAAGGTGAGAATGTTCTTGGTAGATCATTGGTTATCAGGGTACAAAATAAATTTAGAAAATACCTAGCTTTTGGCAGGACCTACCCAGCCTAAACATATATTCCTATGATACAGCAATTGTGCTCCCAGGTATGAGTGCTCGTGACTACCAAAAGATGTGTACACAAATGTTCACAGCAGCTTTTTTTCTGCAGTAGCTAAAAAATGATAACACTCAAATAGCTATGAAGAGTAGAAATGCATAAATTGTGGTATACTCATGCTGGAACACTATACAGCAATGGGAAAGAACAAATTACTGGTATGTCCAACTGCCTATAGGAATCTAACAGACATAATGTGTGAAAGATGTCAGACACAGACTACATAGTATATAACTGTGCTGCAAGAAGTTCAAAAACAGGTTAAGTTCTCCAATGGATATAGAAGCCAGCAAAGTGGTTAAAGATGAGGGGTGGGTGGTGGTGAGATTAATGACGAGGCAGAGGCATGGTAGGGTGCTGAAAATGTTGTGTCTTCATCTGGGTGGTGAATGTACGGGTGTATGCACATGCAAAACTTTATCAAGTTGTGCACTCGATTTATGCATTATTCCTTAACTGTTTAAAAAGTGAAGTTTTAAAAATTTGTATGGACTTCCTCAATTATATATATCTTATTGAAAATAAAAACATTGCTAAAAGCATGAAACTTATATCTAAAGCAATAAGTTAAAGGCATATTAACTACTATAACCAATGAAGATAGACAAAACATTTAAAGAAAAAGACTACTAAATTACTATTATGAGACCATGAAAATGGATGAGATAGTAGATGCTTCTATTTAGACCTGGGGTGTGCTTCCTTTTGAGATGATCTATTCCTGTGAATATATTTCCCAGGCCTGAGTACAAGCTCTAACAGTTATTAGCTGAGTAACTTTTGGCAAATTACTTAACCTCTCTTGGCCTCCTCTTCCTCATCATAAAAATGATTATAATAAAGGCATCACCAACTTCTAGCACATAGTAAGAACTTAATAAATGTTAGATATATCACCAAATTGCTGCAAAGTCACTTAGAGAAGTACTTCATATTCACATATCTTCCCATCTGATACCAACACTATACCTCTAAACATGTGCCCTTTACCATGATTAAAACCAAAAGGAGTAAGTTATTCTTCACTATCTGAAGAGACACGCTGCAACAAATTGGTTAATAAACATCTGTAATGGTCTGTTAGATAAGAATTGTCTGACTTGGTGAATTCTAGATTTTACACTCACGGGTTGCAAGCATTAAGCATTGGCTCCCATTCACCTTCAAGGGATGGTTTTCACAATTTCTGATAAAGCTGAGCTACAGTATCATGCCTTTGATAACAGATGTCATCATTCAAAAAAAACTAAGAAACTCCAAACATATTTCTTTTTTTTTTTAATTCTTTTTCTTTTTTTTTTTTTTTTTTATTTATGATAGTCACAGAGAGAGAGAGAGATGCAGAGACACAGGCAGAGGGAGAAGCAGGCTCCATGCACCGGGAGCCCGACGTGGGATTCGATCCCGGGTCTCCAGGATCGCGCCCTGGGCCAAAGGCAGGCGCCAAACCACTGCGCCACACAGGTATCCCTCCAAACATATTTCTTAAAAAAAACAAAGCCTTAGAATTAAAATGACTTAATTTATTCCTTTATTAACCCAGTCTATATAAAATTCTACTGATAATGCTGAAGATTTATATTTAAGAGGCAAATCTTTTTTTAAAAGATTTTATTTATTCATGAGAGACACACACACACACAGAGAGAGAGAGAGAGAGAGAGAGAAGGCAGAGACACAGGCAGAGGGAGAAGCAGGCTCCATGCAGGATGCCTGATGTGGGATTCGATCTCGGGTCTCCAGGATCATGCCCGAAGACGACACTAAACCACTGAGCCACCCAGGCTGCCCAAGAGGCAAATCTTAAAGGAAATTATTCCAGGCAAGTTAAAAACCATAAATGGATATAAACGATTGCATTCATATTACTACAAAATCATTTTAAAATTTAAAAAACCACCAAATCACCACCAACAAAATGAGCCTGTTAACACACAAATACAAATGAGGTACATTTTCTTGCTGTTGTTCATTAAACCAAAGCATCCTACATGAAATTGTTACCTAACAGATTAGCGTGGTAATACGTCTAACTGGCGTCAGTCAATAACTAGAATCATGAAAAGGATGTACTCATCACTCAGTCCACAAGACTTCTTGCATCCTAGCTGCTAAATAAGCACTACTGCTTGGATGTACATGCACTGTCTGATGGTAAGATAATTTCTGCCACGCAAATGCAGAACAAACAACACTGCAGGTAAGAGTTGCTAGATGCTTACTATAATTTGAAATACGTAAAAGAACACGTGGCCTTGATGGGGGCAATCAATGCTCAAAGTATCCTGCCTCTAGAGGTTTATTTCCCCAAGGTAAGGGCAGCAATATATGTATGTTACTAAAAGCAGAGCCATGTGCCCACAGCATTCAACAGTTATCAAATGGAAAAAGTTGCTTATTTTAAAAATATTTTTTCTGGGGCACCTGGATGGCTCAGTGGTTAAGCGTCTACCTTTGGCTTGGGCTGTGACCCTGGGTCCTGGGATCGAGTCCCGCATCCGGCTCTCTGCTTCTCCCTCTGCCTGCATCTCTGCAGCATGTACATGCTGCTTACTTTATTTACTGTGTGAGTAATAAAGTCCTTTGTCTCTGACCCAGGGGTCTTGGATCTCCTACCAGCAACCATGACATAGTAAGATTAACTTATTAGCCTGTAAGACTAAAAATCAAATCCCAGACCTGATACACATCAACAGGTCACCACTTGGGTCCCACCCACTGGGAATCTTGGAAGTACCAAAGAAAGAAGCACCATAAAGTCAGAGTACTTATTCCTAACTCTCTCTTTGAGGCAGTCTTAGCTGGCTTTGTTCCTTAAATCAAACTCATTGCTCTTCTCAAGGCAGCCTACTCTATTCAACAGTATCTGAGTCCCGGTAATCTCTCCCTAACCTCACCCTCCCTTAAGGCTTCTGCTGCTGTGCTTGCAATGGATTAGCACAATCCCTCAAAGTTTCCCTATACCCCATTCACACCTTTGTAATGAGTTCCTTCGTAAATAAACCCTCCTTGAATTATCTTAAGAGTGTTGCCATCTGTTTTCTGTTGGAACTCTTGACTAGCAAGCAGTTAAGCTAGGATCTACACGTTGCTACCATGGCTCACTGTCAGCCACATACATTCCAAATGACAGTTCCCTGAGAATGGATGCCCTGGACAAGAAATAACCTGCCTTGAGAAAAAAAGAGATCAGAGGAATGCCCAGTGGTGCTACCGTTCCTTTATTTGTCCATTGGGCCCTGCGAAATGCCTCTACTCTCAGAGTTTAGACCTGGGGTTAGTTAGCACACTTTTTCCTTAAAAGGTTAGAGAATAAATATTTTAAGCTTAGCAGACCAGATGGTTTCTGCCATAACTACTCGATTCTACTGTTACAGCACAAAAGCAGTCATATAAAATACATAAATGAATTAGCATGGGTGCATTCCAATAAAATGTTATTTATAAAGTAAATAACAAAACATTAATTATAAAATAAGCTAGGCTGTACTATGCTGATCCCTAGTTTAGACAGATGTTACCCAATAGAAATATAATGGCAACAAATACACAATTTTAAACTTTCCAGTAGCCATACTAAAAAGTAAAACTAGGTAAAACTTGAATGTTGTCCTTATATCAACAGATCCAAAATATTAACATTTCAACATGTAATTAATGTAAAAACTTGAGATATTTTTGTAGTAGACTTTTTAAATCTAATGTATCTGATTTGAATTTACATTTAATAAAATTGATAGTTGAAAAAGTGGATTCATATATCCAAGTTATTTCAAACATACTGAAAAGTATTCTAATAACTGGATCAAGTATCTGTTTTAAAATTTAAATTTAATTAAATAACATTTGAAATTCAGCTCCTTAGTTTTTCTAGCCATACTTCAAGTGCTCAATGGCCATACGCATACAAATACCTTCTTCAACAGGGCAGGTCAAGATACTATGAAGCTACAAGTGACTAGCCTCCTAGGTAGATTAGTAAGTAGTAAGATAGATCAGTTCTCCCTCTGCCTTAGTTCTCTAACTCAGGACTTTCTGGAACATGAACGTCTACTCCGATAAATGCTCTACTCTCATTTTCTTAGCCTCTTTGCATGGATCCAGATCGCTTAACATCTAGGGCTATTGCTGTGGATGGTTTTCCAGACTTCACTTCTTGTCTAAACTGATTCTAATCATGCACTGCTGTGCTAACTAACATTTTTGGCTTGCTTGAACCATGAAACTATTCGTCTCATTCTTGTGTATCTGAATTCCCATTGTGGATTTTTTTCATCTCCATTTTGGGCTATCTTGTTCTATAGGGCTCCAGGGGACAATATAATCAAAACTTGTTCTAAACTGTTTGGTGAATTATTACATTTTATAAAGTCAGCAAAGTTAATGGTGAGGGTGTAAAACATCCTAGGCTATATTCACCATCAATCACTGGAAGGCCCTCTTTCCTTAGCTATCCAACTTGGAATTTTTTTTTTAAGATTTAATCTATTTATTCATGAAAGACACACACACACACACAAACACACACACACACAGAGAGGCAGAGGGAGAAGCAGGCTCCATGAAGGGAGTCCGAGGTGGGACTCGACCCCAGGTCCCCAGGACCATGCCCTGGGCCGAAGGCAGGCACCAAACCGCTGAGCCATTCCAGGGATCCCCCCCAACTTGGAATTTTACTTTCTTATACACCATGTATTCTAACTGTGCAGCTAGCTCAACAGGTTGAGTTACTAAACCTACTGATGATATATACACATAAAATGATTTTAAAACAATTAGTATCTATAAGTATGCACATGAAACACAACCAATTTATGGTTATTTATGGAATTAAGTGGCAAGGAGAACAAAGATAACTCTATATATACCTCCTAAATGTCATTCTGAGTTAGAACCTTTTCTTCTAAAAACCTAGTCAGTCACTTTTTCTTTCTTCTTGGGAAAGGGACAGTAAACCAAGTAACTACCCAGCAATTAGAAGCAGAATAAAAAGAAGCATAAGCACACACATATACACCTGAATAAAGTGATCTCTACATCCAATATGGGGCTTGAACTCACAACCCCAAGATCAAGAGCCACATGCTCTACCAACTGAGTCAGCCAGGTGCCCCAAAGATTGTATTTAAACAAAAAGGAAAAAAAAATACTTACGAATTTCCTTCCGGACTCCTGAAGGAACATGTTTTTCATGTCCTTTCTTTTTAGATCCAAATCTTTTGCCTTCTAAAAATCTGGGATTATATCTATTTTCTGAATATGCTTTTTCTGAACCTATTAATAATTAAGACAAAAATTCATTTGCATTAAGAGAATTATTTGAGAAAAGTGATTAGCAAAGAGGTATATAAAAATTTAAAAACCTGAATCTTCATTTCTCAAAATGTCCCGCAGCAAAGAAGCACAACCATCAAGCCCCTGTACAGTCTCAGTCTGTAAGGAGAAAGTCATTTAGAAATTCATACACGGAATTTTAGTGCAGGAAAATAAAAACCCAACAAATTATGTGGTTTTAAAATTTCTTTTTTCAGGAGCAATTTATTATTGGTAGAACACATGTTTCAAAGCAAAAAGTCTTCAAACTTCCTTAGTGCAATCAACACTTTACCTCTGAAATTTTATTCCTTCTTAGCTTTTATCTGAAGATTAATTAAAATAGTGTGTATTATATCTATTCAGTTTAGTCTTACCTGACTTTCTGAATCAGAATGGATACCATTGCCAAAATCTGCATTAAAACGTGATATCTTTCTTAAATGGGTCCTAGAAAACAAGTTCATTAATATTGTCACAAATACTACAACTTTCTTCCAAAACATATTAACAGTCATTTTCTTCCCAGCGAAGGTTTGATAAGAAAGCTTGTCCATAAGATAGATTTATATAGAATTTTATAGTGATTATAAAGACTGTTAAACACTAAAATGATCAACATGGGTAGATATGGAAGATTCTTCCCCAGAGTTTGTGAAGGTAGAGACCCATTTTCCGGGGTAGGCAAAATTTAGTGTGGCCCAAAGACCTGAAAAGTCTCTTGAGATTTACGACTTAAAGTTGTAAACTCCTGTAAATACTTACCCTCTCTTTCCATTGGTTAATTTAGCAGGTCCAGTGTGTTTTCCTGAAGATAACACCTATGATATAATACATTATATTATAGTAAATATACAAGTATTTTTCAATTATATTCTCAATAGGCTGTCTTGACAAAACCTGAAATGTTGTTTCCTTTTTGCGGTAAAAACACAACATAAAATCTACCATGGTAGCCAGTTTTTAGTATACAGTTCTGTGGCATTACATATATTCATGTTGCTATACAACCAACATCCACCTCCAGAAACTTACCTTGCCAAACTAAAATTCTGTACCCATTAAACACTAACTTCCAAGCACCCACACTGCCCCTAGCAACTACCCTTCTAGTTTCTGTCTCTATGAATCTGATTACTCTAGGAAACTCATATAAGTGGAATTATACAGTATTTTTCCTTTTGTGATTAGCTTATTTCACTTTGTCTAATGTCTTGTAGCAAGTGTCAAAATTCCTTTCCTTAAGGCTGAATAATATTCCACTTGATGTACATTATTAATTTTTTATAAATGTAATATATCCTATAAATTCATAATTACTATTGAACTCTTATTAATAAATTATTGTTCTACATCAAATGTCAAGCAAACAGCACAAGCTGAAAATGAAGCTGAGGCATTATTTTACCCAGAAGTACCTATGACAGTAAGTCTGGACTATACTCAATCTCTGAACATGTTCTACATTCCCCGAGTCTTCAAAACATATAAGTTAATTCAACATATAGCACAGAATTCATAACTATGATTCTGTTTATCCACATTATTTAGGGTGTCTGACAAAACCAGCCCATGAAAACTCTACTACTCCTCTTTATCTACATCTTTTTTTTCTTTTTTAAAAGATTCTAGTTATTTATTCACAAGAGACACACAGAGAGAGGCAGAGACATAGGCAGAGGGAGGAGAAGCAGGCTCCCTGTGGCAACCTCGATGTGGGACTCAATCCCAGGATCACACCCTGAGCTTAAGGCAGATGCTCAACCACTGAGCCACCCAGACATCCCACTTTCTTTCTTTTCAAACTCCTATAACAATACTATTTATTTTACTTTTTATTTTTTTTTTTAAGATTTTACTTATTTATTCATGATAGACACAGAGAGAGAGAGGGAGGGAGGCAGAGACACAGGCAGAGGGAGAAGCAGGCTCCATGCAGGGAGCCCGAAGCGGGACTCGATCCCAGGTCTCCAGGATCACACCCTGGGCGCTTAAACTGCTGAGCCACCCAGGATGCCCACAATACTGTTTTTTAAAAAAAAATAATTACATTTTTAATGTAAAATAAGTGGGCTATCTTTTGTGTACAACAAAGAAAAAAATGCACTTGCTTTAACGAGCATCCAGTATCTTGAAAGTTAGGCAAGAAGTTTGTTTGCTTCTGGGGAGGGAAACGGAGTCTGGAGGACAGAGCAAGGAGACTTTCCATGGTATATCTTTTTATTTATTTTTTTAATAACTTAATTTTTATTGGTGTTCAATTTACCAACATACAGAATAACACCCAGTGCTCATCCCGTCAAGTGTCCCCCTCAGTGCCCGTCACCCACTCACCCCCACCCCCCGCCCTCCTCCCCCTCCACCACTCCCAGTTCATTTCCCAGAGTCAGGAGTCTTTATGTTCTGTCTCCCTTTCTGATATTTCCCACACATTTCTTCTCCCTTCCCTTATATTCCCTTTCACTATTATTCATATTCTCCAAATGAATGAGAACATACACTGTCCTTCTCCGATTGACTTATTTCACTCAGCATAATACCCTCCAGTTCCATCCACGTCGAAGCAAATGGCAGGTATTTGTCGTTTCTAATGGCTGAGTAATATTCCATTGTATACATAAACCACATCTTCTATATCCATTCATCTTTCGATGGGCACCAAGGCTCCTTCCACAGTTTGGCTATTGTGGACATGGCTGCTAGAAACATCAGGGTGCAGGTGTCCCGGCGTTTCATTGCATCTGAATCTTTGGGGTAAATCCCTAACAGTGCAATTGCTGGGTCGTAGGGCAGATCTATTTTTAATTCTTTGAGGAACCTCCACACAGTTTTCCAGAGTGGCTGCACCAGTTCACATTCCCACCAACAGTGCAAGAGGGTTCCCTTTTCTCCGCATCCTCTCCGACATTTGTTGTTTCCTGCCTTGTTAATTTTCCCCATTCTCACTGGTGTGAGGTGGGATCTCATTGTGGTTTTGATTTGTATTTCCCTGATGGCAAGTGATGCAGAGCATTTTCTCATGTGCATGTTGGCCATGTCTATGTCTTCCTCTGTGAGATTTCTCTTCATGTCTTTTGCCCATTTCATGATTGGATTGTTTGTTTGGTATATCTTTTTAATATCCATTAACCTTCTATAACTATGATCTCTATTTAAAATATAACTTTTAAATTATGAATTAAGTTCCCTACTCACTCCCTTATTTCACCCTTCAGAAGTAGTCACTGTTGGCAGTTACATTTATGGTTTTTCTTGACATGCTTACATGTTTTATCCCAAGATAGCTTTGAGCAGGAACAACTGAACTATCTGGAGTTATGTGCAACTGAGAATACATCTTAAAAATTGGGTTAGTAGAGTTATACTTCTTGAGATAACTTGGGGTATGATGAAGTCATGAGGCCAGCCGTGAGAACCAATGTTGTAGGAAATAAGATTCTATGTAGTGTTGCTCTGCTGGTCCCTGCAGGACACCCTAAGGGTCTTTCCCTTTGGTACATACATATGTTGGTATCCCTGCCAGAACCAAAATGAAATTCCAAAACATGGTGCTGCTATACTTTGGACCAAGTCCAAAAACAACTACCACAATTATTATCTTTCAAAATTAAAAAAAGTATACAGAGGTAAACGTATGGTATAATTCTAGGATTACACGATATTTCCCCCAAAAATATACATGAGGTTATGTTACAGAAAATCAAGTAATGAAAATTACCTAGGATAACAGCACCTTGCAACAGTAACTATCATAATGGCACATTTCCATCAAAACTTTTTAAAATTGTTTTAAAATAATACAAAGAATTTCAGTATACACTTTACCCAGATTCCCCAACTATTATTTCACTTTATCTGCCATGTTCTCTCAAAATATATTCAGTAACAAAATACATACAATACAAAAAATATATTATTGTTTTTCTGAACCATTTTAGGGTAAGTTGCAGGTATGATATTATTTACTCCTAAATATTTCCTAAAAACGAGGTCATTTATATAACCAGTGTAATTATCAAAATCAGGACATTAACACTGATACTATATTATAAACTATAGACTTTATTCACATTTTGATGATTATTACAATACCGTCCTTTATTTTTCAAAAATGCCAGTCCATGTGCAATGCAGGATCATAGGTTGCTTTACATTGTCACACTTCATTAGTCTTTTTAATCTAGAATAGCTCCTCAGGTTATCATTTCATTGCCTTTTATAACCTTCAAGCCAGGATGCCCAGACATTTTAGACTTGTCTGATTTTTCCCTCATGATTAAATTCAGGTTTTAAGTTTTTGGCAGGAATACCACAAAAGGGAAGTTTTGTCCTTCTTGATATGAGAACGCACATGGTATGAGTTTGTCTCATTACTGGTGATGTAAACTTTGATTATTTAAGATGGCGTCTGCCAGGTTTTCACTCTAAGGTTCCTATTTTTACCTTTGTATTAAGTATTTCATGGGCAGATACTTTGAGATTATGCAGACTTCCTATTCATCAGACTTTCACGGAGTATCTTTAGCACCCATTGATGATTCTTGTCTTAATCCACTTGTTTGGGAAATGGTGAATTCTGTAACTTACATGATTCCTTTTCAAAAAAATTTTCTTAAAAGATTTTATTTATTTATTCATGAGACACAGAGGCACAGACATAAACAGAGGAAGAAGCAGGCTCCCTACAGGGAGCCCAATGCGGGACTTGATCCCAGGACCCCAGGATCACGAGCCAAGCCAAAGGCAGATGCTCAACCATTGAGCCACCCAGGCGCCCCCTTACATGATTCCTTCTACATTTATTAGTTGGTCTTTTTTTTAAAAATAAATTTATTTTTTATTGGTGTTCAATTTGCCAACATACAGAATAACACCCAGTGCTCATCCCGTCAAGTGCCCCCCTCAGTGCCCATCACCCATTCACCCCCACCCCCCACCCTCCTCCCCTTCCACCACCCCTAGTTCGTTTCCCAGAGTCAGGAGTCTTTATGTTCTGTCTCCCTTTCTGATATTTCCCATACATTTCTTCTCCCTTCCCTTATATTCCCTTTCACTATTATTTATATTCCCCAAATGAGTAAGAACATATAATGTTTGTCCTCCGATTGTATTAGTTGGTCTTGAACTCTAGGTAAGGACTCTTCCTTCATTGTTTGTTAGTATGGACTGGTTGTTTCCTATTTTATTCAAAGGGTTATGATCTATTATCATTATTTATTTTGATGCTCCAATTGTCCCAGACTCTGTCAGTGGTAGTCTCTTCAGACTGGCTCTCATATCATTTTAACATGTTCCCATTATTTTTTTTGAGTAATCCCTTACTTTCTGTGACAAGGTGCTCTGGGCTCATCCTTTGGTTTTGGTTTGTTTTTTCGTTGTAGTAAGAACACTTAACATGAGATCTACTTTCTTCATGAATTTTTAAGCGCATAATACCATATAGTTAACTACAGGAATGATGTTGTACAGTTCTCTAGAATGTATTTATCTTGCATAATTGCAACTTTACACCCACTGAACAGAAATTCCCCTGCCTCTAACATCTCCATTCTGCTCTGTTTCTATAATTGTGACTACTTTGGTCCCTTATATAAGTTGAATAATGCAGTATCTACCCTTCTGACTGGCTTATTTCACTTATATCCTCAAGATTCATCCATGGTGCATCTGGCAGGATTTTTTCTTTTTTAAGGTTGAATAATATTCCATTGTGTGTATATAACACATTTTTTTTTTCTTACCCACTCATCCATCAAGAGACATTTAGGTTGCTTCCACCTCTTGGCTACTGTGAATACTGCAATAAACACAGAAGTGCAATTATCTCTTTGAGATCGTATTTTCAATTCTTTTGTATAAAAACCCAAAAGTAGAATTTCTGGATCGCATAAGAAGTCTATTTTTAATTTTTTGAGCAACTGTCATGCTATTTTTCATTGCGGTTATACCATTTTACATTTTCACCAGTAGTTTACAAGGGTTCCAATTTCTCCACATCCTTGCCAATGAGAATTGTCATCCTAAAAGGTGTGAGATGCTATCTCGTTGCAGTTTTGATTTGCATTTCCCTAATGACTAGTAATGTTGAACATCTTTTCATGGGCTTCCTCGCCTTTTATACACCATCTTTGAAGAAATGTCTATTCAAGTCTTTTGCTAATTTTTTAATCAAGTTACTTTGTTTTTTTGCTTTTGAGTTGTAGGAGCTCCTGATATAGTTTGGATATTAACCCTTTAGTAGATAGGTTTACAAATCTTTTTTTCCACTCCATAAGATACCATTCACTCTGTTGTTTCCTTTACTCTGCAGATGCTTTTTATTTTGATGTATCCAGGCTCATCATATAATTTTCCTGCTTCAGCTGTGGGGTTGACCATTCCTCCATGAAGGCGTGCTTCCTTTTAATGGATGATGATAGTACTTTAAGTACATGATAATATTTAGAAACCAAGGTATTGCTACTGGGACTTCCAATCTTTTTTTTTTCCTATGAATTATTTCCTTAGTCATAATGACTAGTTAGTTAATCACAAAAACTAAATCTTATGATTTTATTCTTAAATCTGTTTCCATATTAGCATACCTTCAAATGTTTTTTTAATGGTTGTATAGTATTTCCTTGGTGTAAATAATATAACATGTCCTTGGATTGCTTCATGTTTTTCACAACTGAAAAGCCTGAAATAAACCTTTCCATACGCAGAAAAAAAAAAAAAAAGCCTTTTCATAGTCAGGATTAAAAGCTTATTTATTTGATGAAAGGCTATTATTCATTTAATAGCCCTTGATACAAATTACAAAAACACTCTCCAAAAGGAGTGCCCCAAATCAAAATGCATGAAACAGCCATTTTGCTTTATGTCACATTTAATTCCATTGGGTGTTATCACTTAACCTTTTTTCTTTGCTATGTGAGAAAAGCATAAGCATTTCTTACAAGTTCTATTTCCTACCAACAAGTACAAGATAAAATTACATTTGTAGAATAATTTAGAGTATCCCAAAGACTTTCATTTCCATTTAAACCACACCCTATGATAGAGTGTAATGTCTGAAAGAGTGGACTCTGGCACCAGCTCTGTGGGTTTGAACCCCGCTGCACCACCAATGAGTTCTGTAACTGTAGGAGAATCATTTGAACTCTTCTTCATCCCTCAAGTTCCTCATCTATAACGTGGAGATGGTAATAATATCTGCCTCATAAGGCTATTATGAATATTAAATGAATTATGCCTACTATGTAAAAATACTTAAGAGCAGCATCAACCACACAAGTGCTATCTAAATGTCAGCTATTCTTATCCTCCAGACGGTGGTAAACTGTAAGGGGGGCCAAATTTTGTTGCACCAATTTACGCCAAGAGAGAGGCAGACGTTGGTTTCATCAGGTTCTCTCATTTTTAATCTTCCCATTTCTTTGAGAGACAGAACTTGATACCTACTTACACCTATTTTATAGCTAAGGGAAAGGAGGCTTAGACAAGTAAAATGTACTTGGCTTGGGATGCCCCGGGGCGGGGGTGGGGGGGTGGGCTCAGTGGTTGGCCGCCTGCTTTTCGGCCCAGGGCCTGATCCTGGAGACCCGGGATCAAGTCCCACATCGGGCTCCCTGCATGGAGCCTGCTTCTCCCTCTGCCTGTGTCTCTGCCTCTCTCTCTGTGTGTGTGTCTCTCATGAATAGATAAAATCTTTAAAAAAATTAAGTACTTGGCTTAGTATCGCTACTAGAGTAGTGGCAGAATTGGAATCAGCAGTTTAGCGCCTGCCTTCCGCCCCAGGGCCTGATCCTAGAGTCCCGGGATCGAGTCCCACGTTGGGCTCCCTGCATGGGGCCTGCTTGTGTCTCTGCCCCTCTCTCTCTCTGTGTGCGTCTCTCATGAATAAATAAATAAATTAATTTAAAAAAATAAAAGAATTGGAATCGGAATCTGCAGGTGACCGTGATCACAAACACTGTGTTTCTCCTCCCTCCCCCTTGCTGACTGCACATACTGGGCATACTGGGAGCTCGTTCAACCTAAGAGGATGATCTACAAGGGTGGGGATGGTGCCACGTGCTGTCCTAGGCTTCGAACATAACAGAGAGAAGCTGTGGAGTAAAGGGAGTAGACAAACAAGGCGGCAACTGTCTGTAGACTGGAAAGCGTCCCGAATTAGGATTAGCACCGAGCGGCACGCACCGACCGGGATGCGATGGGGATGCGCGAGCGCCGCCCTGGAGCCCAGGGGAGGGAGGGGGGCGGGCATTCCGGGCGGGGCAGAGAAGAAGGCGCAGACGCGGGGACAGGAGGGCGCGCGGGGGCGCACGGGGCGCTGCAGAACCAACGGGCCACAGGGCTGCGTGCATTCGGGACGGTAAGGAATGCACTGCTGGGGTCCAAAAAAAAAAAAAAGCAAAAAAACAAACCAAAACAAACAAACAAACAAAAAAACAGCTGTGTTGACAGCCCAAAGAACCGAGACCTTTACCCTGAAAAAGCAGCGTTCGTGCGTTTGTGTGTTTGTTTTTTTGGGCAGAAAAGTGAACTATTCGGCGTGCATTTGAGAAGGGCTGGAGGCTGCTGGCGCGGGGCGCGAACTGGGGGCCCTTTCTGCTCTTGCTGGTGGTCCAGGTGGCCAGCGGCTGGGGCGGAGGACCAGCGACCTGCGCGGCCGGGTCGCTAACCTTAGGGACCCTCCCCGCCCCCCACGCCCCGAGCTCGGCGTGTCTGACGCCGCCGCACGTCCCTGCTGGTTCCGCCCCCGGAGTTTTGCACCTGCCCCAGCGCTGGAGCCCCCTGAACCCGTCTCTAGCCCCACGTGGACCCCGCGGGGCCACGGCCCTCACCTGGCCCGGCCGACATCCGGACCCGACCATCCCTCGCAGCCGCCGACGAGCCCCGCACCCAGGGGAGAGCCGCCCGACGAAAGGAATTAACCGCCGCGGACTCCCGGCCGCCCTGGGCCCGCCCCCCGAACTTCCGCTTCCGGGAAGGAGCCCGCCCAACGCCGCGCCTCATAGTCTCGGGAGAGCGGAGAGGAGGCCTCTTCGGTCCCCCCCGCGTGGCGCTCTGGGCGTGCGCAATAGACCCCGCCCGGCCGCCGGCTCGTCACACACAGGAGAGAGGGAGGGAGAAGCCCACAGAATGCGAGGGGGCGGGGCGGGGGCGGGGCGGGGGCGGGGCCGGCTGGAGCCGAAGCGGGGGCTGGGCCCTGGTGGGGCGGGGCCGGGGCGGGACGCGGGTGGGCGGGGCCGTCCCGGGTGGGCGGGGCCAGCGGGCGGAGGCGGGGCCGGTGCCTAGGTGGGCGGGGCGCGGAGTGGGCTCCCTGCGCGAGCAGGAGCCGGGCTCCTGAATCCCGGAAAGCACGGAGTTCGGGGCCCGGTCGCGAGGGTTTCTGGCGGCGAACGACCCCCCTGAATGCGCTGGGGGAAGTGGCGACAGGACCTCGCAGGGCCTTGCAGGGGAAGGGACTGAAGGAGAGGGCGCATAGGTTTCCGAAGGAGTTGGTTCAGCTCCGTGTTTTGAATGAGTTTACGCGCCCTCATTCAATTTTGCATGATTCATCATCATCTTTGCATGACTCTGATGGACATTTCAAAATTATTCACTGTAGCCCTTGCGCCCGGAATGGTGCTTATTAGTTGGGATTTTTGCTTTACTTGCGTGCATAGTTGTTTACTCTGCATTCGAGGTAATGACCATTAATGAAGAATGACTATGCTTTTTTTTTTTTTTTAAGATTTTATTTATTTATTCAAGAGAGGCAGAGAGAGAGAGGCAGAGGAGACACAGGCAGAGGGAGAAGCAGGCTCCATGCAGGGAGCCCGACGCGGGACTCCATCACTTGACCCCAGGGTCACGCCCTCAGCCGAAGGCAGGTGCCAAACCACTGAGTCACCCAGGGATCCCCCCTCCCTATTCACATTAGCATGCTTCACAATTTTTTTTTCTTTTTTTTTGCTTCACAATTTTTAATGGGGACTAGTCTTTGATGCTTAAGACGTTGAGTTTTGGGAAATCAAATTGGGGAGAAATTAAATAACCCAACTGATTACATTTTTAATAGGAAGAAGAGCTAAGAGCTACATTTTGAAAGTCTTAATTACAATGAACGTAAAAATCCAAAGACTAGAATACTGATTTCGGGAAACTAGGTGTTTAATGAATTTAGCTTTCTATTGAATTAGACTGGAAAGACCTCTCTCTTCTTCATCCCTCTCCTGTAAGTGTTTAACATAGTTACTTGAGATTACAGGGGTTTTTCCTGACGTTGACTTGATTTTTAAAAATTTACAGTCATTTTTCTTAGCACGTGCTTATTTTAGAAAATATAGATAAGAAAGAAAAAATCGCCCTATGATCCCAGGGAGTACCACTCTTAGCAGTTTGGTACATTCCCTTCTAGATTTTTGCCAACTGTGTATATATGTATAAATATATTAGATATATTAACAACAATATATGATGCATATTACTGTAACGTGAGTGTTTAAGTTTCTCATCAACATCACTTTTCAGTAATTTGCAATTATATATACCTGGTGTACCATTCTCCTCTTTGGAATTTTATACTTCTCTCCGTTTTGTTTGTCTGCTTTTTGGTTTTTCCTATTTTCCCCTGTTTTTAGTTTTTAAGGTAATAGCTTCCAGCCTTTTTGTCTTTATTTTCTCAACTCTTTTTTTATTGTGGTAAACTGCACAAAACATAAAATATACCATCTTCACCAATTTTAAGTACACAATTCAGTGGTACTAAATATATTCACAATGTTGGGCAACCATCACCACCATCATCTCCAGAACTTTTTTCACCTTATGAAAGTCAAACTGCATACCCATTAAACAACTCCCCATTCCACCTCCCAGGAAGCCCCTGACAACCACTATTCTATTTTGTCTCTATGATTTTGACTACCTCATATAAAGGACATCGTACAGTATTTATCCTTTGTGACTGGCAAATAAAATAATTATTTGTCTTCAAAAGTTCATCCATGTTACAGTATGGACATTTGGGTTGCTTCTACATTTTAACTATTGTAAATATTGTTGCTGTGAACACGGGTATACCAATATCTCTGCCAGACCCTGCTTTCAAATTTTTCAATTTCTGGATCATATGGTAATTCTATTTTTAATTTTTTGAGGAACTACCATACTCTTTTTCCACATGATTGTACCATTTTATATTCCCATCAACAGGGATAGGATTCCAATTTCTCCACATTTCCCCCAACACTTGACTTCCATTTGTTTTTTGTTGGGTTTTTTTTTTTTCATTTTTGATAGTAGCCATCCTAGTGGGTGTGAGGTGGTATCTCATTGTAATTTTGATTGCATTTCCCTAATGGTTACTAATGCTGAATATCTTTTCATGTGCTTATTGATCATTGATCATTCCCTTCTTTGGAGAAATATCCATTTTTAAATTTTAGTTAACATACAGTAGAATATTGGCTTCTGGAGTAGAATTCAGTGATTCACCACTTACATATAACACCCAGTGCTCATCACAAGTGCCCTTTTTAATACCCATCACTCATCTAGCCCATCCCCCACCCACTTCCCTCCATCAACCTCAGTTTGTTCTCTGTTACTAAGAGTCTCTTATAATTTGTTTCCCCACCTTCCCCCTTCCCCTATGTTGATCTGTTTTCTTTCCAAGTTCCACATATGAATGAGATCATATGGCGTTTGTTTTTCTCTGACTGACTTACTTCACTTGTCATAATATACTTGAGCTCTATCCACGTCATTGCAAATGGCAATATTTCATTCTTTTTGATGGCTGAGTCATATTCCATTGTGTATATATACCACATCTTCTTTATACATTCATCAGTTGATGGACATTTGGACTCTTTCCATAGTTTGGCTATTATTGATAAGATGGCTATAAACATCAGGATACAGATGCCCCTGCAGATCACTATAATTGTATCCTTTGGGTAAATACTTCATAGTGCAATTGCTGGTTTACAGTTCTATTTTTACCTTTTTTGAGGAGCACACCAGTTTGCATTCCTACAAGTCTTTTGCCCATGTTTTTTTAAAATTTATTTTTTATTGGTGTTTAATTTGCCAACATATAGAATAACACCCAGTGCTCATCCCATCAAGTGCCCCCCTCAGTGCCTGTCACCCAGTCACCCCCACCCCCCACCCACCTCCCTTTCTACCACCCCTTGTTCGTTTCCCAGAGTTAGGAGACTCTCGTGTTCTGTCTCCCTTTCTGATATTTCCCACTCATTTTTTTCTCCTTTCCCCTTATTCCCTTTCACTATTTTTTATATTCCCCAAATGAATGAGACCATATAATGTTTGTCCTTCTCCGAATGACTTATTTCACTCAGCATAATCCCCTCCAGTTCCATCCACGTCGAAGCAAATCTTTGCCCATATTTTTAACTGGTTTGTTTGTATTTTGGTTGTTGAGTTTTGGAGTCCTCTACATATTATGTACATGAATATCTTATCAGATATATAATTTGTAAATATTTTCTCCTATTCTGTGGGTTGTCTTTTCAATGTCTTGGTATAGTCTTTTTACGTACAAAACTTAGGGTTTTTTAAAGATTTTATTTTTTTATTCATGAGAGGCACACAGAGAGGCAGATAAATAGGCAGAGGGAGAAGCAGGCTTCCTGCATGAAGCCTGATGTGGGACTGGGTCCCAGGACCCTGGGATCATGACCTGAGCCAAAGGCAGATGCTCAACCACTGAGCCACCCAGGCATCCCATCTTTTCTTTTTCTTTTCTTTTTTTTCTTTTTTGCAAAACTTTATTTTCATGAAGTTTTCAATTTTTCTATTTTCTCTTGTTGCCTATGTCTTTAGTGTCATATCTAAGAAATCAATGGCAAAGCCAGTGTCATGAAACTTTTGCCTTAGGTTTTCTTCCAAGATTTCTATTGTCATAAGTCTTATATTTAGGTCTTTGATCTATTGATTTTTAGTCATTTTTTATGTGTGGTGTAGGTAAGGGTCCAACTTCATTCTTCTACATATAGCTAATCAATTTTCCTGGAATTCTTTGTTCAGAAAACTGTTTTCTTCATTGAATAGTCTTGGCATCCTTGTCAAAAAATCATTTGACTATATGTTTGAAGATTTTTCTCTGGGCTGTCAGTTCCATTTGTCTGTATATTGGCCATTATCCTAGTAACACACTTTTAATTAGAGTAGCTTTGTAATAAGTTTGAACTCAGCAATGTGAATCATCAGCTCTTTTGTTTTCTTCCAAGATTGTATGGGTTACTCAGCATTCCTTGAGATTCCATATGAATTTTAGGAAGTTTTTCTATTTCTGCAAAAACTGTCACTGGGATTATGATAACAATTAAGCTGTAAACCTCTTTGGATAATATTGACATCTTAACAATATTATTTCAATCCATGAACATGGGATGTGTTTGCATTTTTTTTAATTTTTTTTTAATTTTTTATTTATTATTATTTATGATAGTCACAGAGAGAGAAAGAGAGAGAGGCAGAGACACAGGCAGAGGGAGAAGCAGGCTCCATGCACCGGGAGCCCGACGTGGGATTCGATCCCGGGTCTCCAGGATTGCGCCCTGGGCCAAAGGCAGGCACCAAACCGCTGCACCACCCAGGGATCCCATGTTTGCATTTACTTATGTCTTTTTTTATCATTGTTTTGAAATTTTCATTGTATAAGTCTTTCATCTCCTTAAGTTAATTCCTGAGTACTTTATTCATTTTGAAGCCTATTGTAAATGTAATTGTTTTCTTAATTTCATTTTTGATTGTTTATTATTAGTTGTATAGATATGCAACTAACTTCTGCTGTTGACTTCGTATTCTGCTACTTTGTCAAATTCATTTATTAGTTCTTTTTTTCATTTATTAGTTCTTACAGTTTTTCGGTGGACTCTTTAGGGTTTTCTACACATAATATCATATGCTCTGTAAACAAAGATTATTTTGTTTCTTCCTTTCCAATTTGAATGTGTTTTATTTCTTTTTCTTGTTTAATTGCTCCGGCTTGAACTTCTAATACTATATTGAATAGAAGTAATAAAAATGGGCATTCTTGCCATGTTCCTGACCTTAAAGGAAAAGCTTTCAGTCTCACCATCGAGTATGATGTTTGCTGTGAATTTTTCACGTCAGGTTTTTATTTTGTTGAAGTAGTTTCCTTTTTTTTAAAAAAAAGATTTCATTTATTTATGAGAGAGAGAGAGAAGGAGAGAGAATTGAGAATTTGAAGCAGACTTCACACAGATTACAGAGCCCAATAGGGCTCAACCCCACAACCACAAGATCATGACTTGAGCTGAAACTGAGAGTTGGACACTCAACCAACTGAGCCACCCAAATGCCCCAAAGTAGTTTCCTTCTATTTCTCTTTTGTTGAGTGTATTTATCATAAAAGGATGTTGAATTTTGTCAAATGCTTTTTCAGAATAGTTGAGATCATCATGTGGATTTTTTTCCTTCATTCTGTTAATAGAGTATATTGACCATTTTTCATGTTTTGAGCCATCCTTGCATCCCAGGAATAAATCCCACTTAGTCATGGTGTATAATCCTTTTAATATGCTATTGAAATCAGTTTTCTAGTATTTTGTTGAAGATTTTTGCATCAATACTCATAAGGGATATTGATCTGTAGTTTTCTTGTAGTGTCTTTGGCTTTGATATTAGAATAATGCTGGTCTTAGAAAATATAAAGGGGTTCCTCCTCTTCAGTTTTTTGGAAAAGTTTAAAAAGAATTAATATTAGTTCTTTTTAATGTTTTAAAGATTTTATTTATTTATTCATAGAGACACAGAGGCAGAGACACAGGCAGAGGGAGAAGCAGGCTCCATGCAGGGATCCCGATGTGGGACTCAATCCCGGGTCTCCAGGATCACGCCCCAGGCTGCAGGCGGCGCTAAACCGCTGTGCCACTGGGGCTGCCATATTAGTTCTTTTTTAAGTGTTTGGTAGTATTCACTAGTGAAGCCCTCAGGTCCACGTCTTTGTCAGGAGATTTTGATTGCTGACTCAATCTCTTTATTAGTTATAAGTCTATTCAGATTTTCAATGTCTTCATAAATTAATCTTGATAGGTTTTGATTTCTGGGAATTTATCCCATTTCGTGTAGGTTACCCAATATATTCATAATACTACCTTATAATATTTTTTTATTTCTGTGGAATCAGTCATAACGTCTCTACTTTCATTTCTGATATTTTAGTAATTTCAGTCTTTTCTATTTTTTCTTGATCCATCTAGCTAAAAGTTTGTCAATTTTGTTGATCTTTTGAAGAATCAACTTTTGGTTTCATTGATTTTACCTACTGTTTCTCTATTTTCTATTTCATTTATCTCTGTACTAATTATTATTCTTTCCTTCCGCTAACTTCAGTTTTAGTTTTTTCTTCTTAGTTCCTTAAATTATAAAGTTAGGTGGCTGATTTGTGATTTTTAAAAATATTTTATGTGTTTACGTATTTATTTATTTTAGAGCAAGCGCGCAAGAAAAAGCACACTCAAATAGGGAGAAAGGCAGAAGGAGAAAGAGAGAGAGAATCTCAAGCCGACTCTGCGTTGAGTGTGGAGCCCACTGGGAGCCTCAGTTTCATGACCTTGAGATCATGACCTGAACCAAAATCAAGAGTTGGATGCTTAACTGACTGAGCTACTCAGGTGCCCCAGATCTTTCTTGTTTTTTTTTTTTTTATTTTTTATTTTTTATTTTTTTTAATTCCTTTAGAAAGTTCCTTTCTCTTTTTTTTTCTTAATTTATTCATTCAGGAGAGACAGAGAGGGTGAGAGAGGCAGAGACACAGGCAGAGGGAGAAGCAGGCTCCATACAGAGAGCCTGACGTGGGACTTGATCTGGGGTCTCCAGGATCACATCCTGGGCCAAATGCGGCACTAAACCCCTGAGCCACCCAGGCTCTTGTTTTTTAATGTAAGCATTTATAGCTATAAATTTTTTCCTGAGCACTATTTATACTACTTTCGCATAATTTTTGGTATGTTCTGTTTTTGTTTTCATTTAATTCTAAGTGCTTTCTAATTTCTCTTCTGATTTCTTTTTTGATCCATTAGTTGAGTATGTTGCTTAACTTCTACACTTTTGTGACCCTCATATTTCTATTTTTGATTTCAAATTTCATCCTGTTGTAGTTGGACAAGATACTTTGTATGATAGTCTATCTTTTTAAGTCTATTGAGACCTAATTCATGGCCTGACATCTGGTCTAATCTAAAAAGTGTCCCATGTGCATTTGAAAAGAATGTATATGCTGTTGTTGGTTAGATGTTCTGTATGTGTCACAATGGAATATTACTCAGCCATTAGAAACGACGAATACCCACCATTTTTTTAATAATAAATTTATTTTTTATTGGTGTTCAATTTGCCAGCATACAGAATAACACCCAGTGCTCATCCGGTCAAGTGCCCCCATCAGTGCCCGTCACCCAGGCACCCCCACCCCTCACCCTCCTCTCCTTCCACCACCCCTAGTTTGTTTCCCAGAGTTAGGAGTCTTCATGTTCTGTCATTTGCTTCAACGTGGATGGGACTGGAGGGGATTATGCTGAGTGAAGTAAGTCAATTGGAGAAGGACAAACATTATATGGTCTCATTCACTCAGGGAATATAAAAGTAGTGAAAGGGATTATAGAGGAAAGGAGAGATAATGAGTGGGAAATATCAGAGAGGGAGACAGCACATGAGAGACTCCTAACTGTGGGAAACGAACAAGGGGTAGTGGAAGGGGAGGTGGGCGGGGGGTAGGGGTGACTGGATGACGGGCACTGAGGGAGGCACTTGATGGGATGAGCACTGGGTGTTTTGCTATATGTTGGCAAATCGAACTCCAATAAAAAATATATACAAAAAAATGTTCTGTATCTGTCAGATTTACTTGGCTTATTGTGTTACTGAAGTCCTGTATTCATCTTTTGTCTAATTGTTGTATCCGTTATTGTATGTGGGGTATTCATGTCTCCAACTGTTATTATATGGCTATTTATTTACCATTATTCTGATGGTCTGTTATTAGTATTATTCGGGACTCAGCCCTCTGAGCCTGATATGGAACTTTAGGTCCCTCTAGTGTCATGGTTAGTGACTCTGCTTGGTCTAGGCAATGTTTTATAATTTAGAGCATTGGGCCAATAGCTTTTCTCATTGGCTCACTTCTGAAGTGTGAAAGTCTTTATTCATATAACCAAGCTCCAGTTTATAGAAGACAACCAAAATTGCAAAGTATATGAAAATCTAAAAACACAGTTAAGATTTATAGCCAAGATACAAGATTCAAAAGGAAAGAAGCTGTGGACTGAATTATAAATTAAATATTAGAAGAATGAGCTCAGGTTCTGCCTAGAAAAATCTGACACTGCCCTGTTGCTTTTCCTTAAGCTATTTAGTGCCTTCTGGAATTATTTCCAACCCAAGATTTCTTAACCTTTTTGATCATATATAATTTTGATAATTTTTTAAAACTTTTTTTTCCCCCAGAAAAATGCTAATGTGCACATTTCATATAAATATGTATATATAGTGTTATCAGAAACATTCAGGAACCTCTCCAAGGATTTTAGGTTCAGAATCCTATTCATGCCTAATTCAAAACCAACTTTCCACATGTGATTGCCCAGCTCTTTCTGTTGCCGGGCACTGGTGATCTTGGATGTTGGTTAACTAAGGATAGTTAGAGAAACTACCTGATTACGCAGGATCAAGGAGAAAGAGAATAAGAAGCACAGAGAAAATGGAATTAAGCCATAATCTTTGCATTTCCCACTGAAGCTTTAAATGTATCTGTAGTCTTCACTTTAATCAAAATAGCTTAATTTAGGAAAGAAAGAGCCCACTTCTTTTTCTTTATAAAATCTTGATTTTATTGCTTTCTGAATGCTTTTCTTTTTAAAGGAGGAACATAAACCACATCTTACTGAGGGGTCTTAGTTTGACAGCTTAAGTGAGGTCATGCTAGGACTCAAATGTTTCTGGTCCATGATAGGAAGGCCAATGGGATGGATCTGACAAGGGTCTATTAGCAGCAAGGACCAAGGAAGCCCCTTTGGAATGATCTCACGTAAGGAAGAAACTGTTGGTTTGGGACAATGTTCCAGGGTTTGAGGGTCAAGTGTGATTTGAATACACATGGTGTCAGTCACTTATTGCCCTGCAGCTCCTATTGACTTGTGCCTGACACGAGGAAAGAAACAATTGTGAGGAAAATGCTAAAATTTTGTTTTATTAGTATCTCTGTAAGGTGTTGTAGCAGATGTTGGTGGTACCCCCATGCAAATGCGATGACTTCCTATCTGAGAGTGTTTTTTTCTACAGCAAAAAGAGCAAGCCCAGGCCTTAAGCCAGGCAAGCTGGAAATGCCAGTAAGTTAATGCCTCTGGAAACAACCCTTAGTCAATGACAGATGGGAATTTGGTGAGGAAACAGCCTGCAGCCAATGATGAAGAGCTTCTTCATCCCTCAGATTGAGATAATTCGTACATGTGTTCTACTCTGTCTCCCAAAGTCCTCCAACATGACTGGGATTTAGGGATAAGTAGCTTGATAACACACTGTCTATTGGCTTTCTTTCCATCACTATATTACTTTTCCTACTCCCTTTCCACTCTTCCTGGGATTGCCTCCTAAATAAACTACTTGCACTTAAGTCTATATCTCAGAGGCTGTTCCTGGAGAGAAACTACTAGAAAAGGCATTGAGCAAATACAGCAGCCCAAGCTTGGGAGTCAGACAGACCTGAATTCAAACTCCTTCTCACCATTGACAGTGAGCAACTTAATTTCTCTAAGGCTGTTTCTTTATCTGTAAAATGGGGAGAATGATATTGACTCTACAAGGTCAGGTTGTAAAGACAATTTTGAAAATGTATGTAAAGTATTGTGCATAGTGGCCGTACATAATAAGTGCCTAATGCATGTTGGCAATTATCATTAATACAGTATTGATGATATATTTTTTATGATTTTTATTTATTCATGAGATACACAGAGAGAGAGAGAGAGGCAGAGACACAGGCAGAGGGAGAAGCAGGATCCCTGCGGGGAGCCCAATACGGGACTTGATCCCAGGACCCCAGGATCACGGCCTGAGCCAAAGGCAGACACTCAATCACTGAGCCACCCAGGCATCCCTGATAATATTGTTAATACGGCACAGGGCAGGTTGAGGCCAAAGCTGCCTTTCACCTTCGGGATGACCTCTGAAGTAGGCTGATGGCAGATGTGCTATTACAGGCTGTCTCTAATGAGCATCTGTGGCTTAGCTGTCTCAGTGGCATAGAGGAAGCATTGTCACAGTAAGCCAGGGCAGGAGAGGAAAATGGGAGACATCAAGTGGTGGCTTAGAAGATGAACAAGTGGCACTGCCAGTTGTGCCTAGTTTCCACCGATGGCCACAGTACGATCAGTGAGTTGATATCTGGGACCAGTATTTGCTTTGATGGCAGTTGTTTCATTAGCCTCACTCTTGACGGATTATGCTCAGGGCTATTGAGGTTTAGTTTCTAGTTTCAGTCTCTTTTCTCAAACATACAGAGGCCCCTGCAGCTTTACGTTTATGGCCTTGTTTTAGGGCCTTGCAAGATGGGGCTATTCCCTCTGTTCCCCTTCACTACCCACTCCCTACTCCCAGATAAGATCATATTTGAATTCTTTGACCACAGTGAAAGAGAAACCGAGAGACTGAGGCAGGTTGAAGTTACAATTACAGTGCCAGGTTTCGCCTCTAGGGCTTTAGACTTTTCCAACAGCCTAATGTGCCAGAGTGGATATAAATGATTGGCTGCTTTGGCTAAGGTGCAGATGGCAGGGGGGACCTGGTTGTTGCCACCCACTGCTGGCGTAGCCAGATGACCAGGGCAGATAGAATGTGTTTCAGCAGTTTTTATTACTTCACTCTAGACTAAAATAAAGGACTTAATGATAACATCCCTTCACAATCTTCTCTTGCTGATTGAGACACTAATAGATGAATTTCTCCCCTATTCAGAAAGAGGGTATGTGTATAGGAAAAGGTTGCTAACATGATTCTTACACAGCTTTCAAGAAAGAAGTGCATTGCAGAGAGAAGGAAACCAGCAACCTTGGCACACCTGGCCTTAAGAACAATAATCCCACAGCCTGTTCATCTCATCTGCTTCCTGGAAGAAATAAAAATCTTTCAATGACCTTGTCAGAGGTCTTCAGCTCGCACAGGGCAAGTCCTGAGAGGGTCCCATTACATCTGTATATGGTGTCAGAAAAATCTGCTGACATCCTCACTTTATTTTTTTTATTTTTTTTAATTTATTTATTTATGATAGTCACAGAGAGAGAGAGAGAGAGGGGCAGGGACACAGGCAGAGGGAGAAGCAGGCTCCATGCACCGGGAGCCCGACGTGGGATTCGATCCCGGGTCTCCAGGATCGCGCCCTGGGCCAAAGGCAGGCGCCAAACTGCTGTGCCACCCAGGGATCCCAACTTTAATACTTATCTCTGAAACAAGTTATCTATGGTTCCTCGTGGAGTGACTTGCCTTTAAGTGATTTGAGTTCAGGGGCACCTCGGTGGCTCAGTCATTTAGGCTCAGGTCATGATCTCAGGTCGTGATATTGAGCCCCGGGTCAGGCTCCGTGCTGGACATGGAGCCTGCTTAAGATTCTCTCCCTCTCCATCTGCCCCACCTCCCCCGACAGTGTGCACGCTCTCTCCCCTCCTCTCTCTCTCTAAAAAAAAAAAAAAAAAAAAAGGAAAAAAGTGATTTGAGTTTGTGTCTTGTCTTCATGTTAGACAGTGAGCTCCTTGAGAGCAAAAATTCAGATATGATTTATTTGTATATGCCCAGAAGCCAGCATAGCTCCTACCGGGGGTTGCCAGTTTTAGCATGAAGACAAAACAAAGCAAATGTTAAAAAGTTATTTGCTTATCCAAAATTCAAACTTAACTGGGTGTCCTGTATTTTATCTGGCATCCTATTCTTCACATTTAGCTAACCTCAACAAATATTAGTGAGTGAGTGCATGAGTCAATGAGTAGCACTGTACCAAAAAATGGGGGACTAAACTGGTAAAAATGTGGATTGACTATGGAGAAGATACTTGTCCCAGTTATGCTTAATAATCACAAAACTGTGTCTGGTTAACACATTCCCTGTGAAAATCTGCCAGCCTGGCTTCAACTGGAGATACATTTTGTAACCATGCTTTGATGGCCACCTTCGCTCAGTGTCCATGTGGGAA
This sequence comes from Nyctereutes procyonoides, assembly GCF_905146905.1. NCBI lineage: Eukaryota > Metazoa > Chordata > Mammalia > Carnivora > Canidae > Nyctereutes > Nyctereutes procyonoides. Next base: position 22,633,577 of record NW_026575030.1, on the reverse strand, counting down.
GAATACTCATCTTCTGTGAATGTAGGCGTTTCGTTCCAACAATTTCACATCTTAATTCTGCACATTTCCGAGTTCATATGTTTGCCTAATTGTTTATTTGTGTGTGCCAGTTGTACAAGAAAATTGACATTGGATGGTGCCTGGGGTTCGGCCATTCTGAAACCCAATCATCTGTTATCTTCCTTTAAAATGGCCCACACTGTGCTTTTACTCCAGCCGAACCCTGGGGTTTTGGGTAAAGTCATTGACCTTGATTAAACCATCAGGACCAATCCTGTTTGGGAAAAATGTATCCGAGGTTAGTTCATTGAACAACCTTAAGAAGACAGTATGTTAACCCTCCCACTCCAAATGAATTCTGTGTGGCTCCTATCCTCATTGCCCTCTTTTTGTCTGATCTCTGGGCAGCCCGGTCCTTCTCCTTCTCCACTCCTCCCCTACTTGGTAAACATGAGTGTCAGTGTCACCTGAAGGGCTTGCTGAGACACCTAAGCCTGGGTCCTGCCCGAGTTTGTGAATGGACATTTTCAGGCGGCAGCCTGGGAAGTAGCCTTTCCAACTCATCACCAGGATCACTGTCCTATACTGTTCTTCCCGTCTCATTTGGGTTCTTAGTGCTTGTTCTTCACAACATTGCTCCGTCCTCCGAGCAGTGTAATACAGTAACCTCACTGTATCATGGCCTGCTAGGTTTGTTTACCCAGCGTTCTTTCCCCTCTGATGGGTAAAAGTTTACTTACACTTCCTGTTCAATGTAGTTCAGCATTCTGCTGACATGTGAGGCAGAGATCTCCCCGTCCACTTCGGCAATATATGTGTAGAGAAATTGGAAGGTGCTAAACGGGATCCGAGGAGGTCCACTGTCATGGTCAGATGATAACACCTCACAAACTATCTTGAGTGTTTTGGCAATGGTCTAAAAAGTCATAAGATAAAATGAGAAAGTCACTATTCCAAACTAAATTCCTAAGACCAGTTTAAAGATTTTATTTATTTGAGAGAGAGAGAGAAAAAAACAAGCAGGGGGGAGGGGCACAGGGAGAAGGAGAAGCAGACTCCCCGCTGAGCAGGGAGCCCAACTCAAGGCTTAATCCCAGGACCCAGAGATCATGACCTGAGCTGAGGGCAGATGCTTAACCAACTGAGCCACCCAGGTGCCCCCTTAAATCAGTTTAGATACAAGAAAGAAAACAAAAATATTGCTCTCATAAAATGAAGTGGGAATGATGTAATATTCTGGAAAGCTTGAACTTTTTTACATCAAAATATCATTTAATTCAATCTAAAAACTATTGAGGTACTGGGTGTCTTTCTTTTTTCCTTTCTTTGTTGGAGGGATATTCTCAAGGAATTAAGTTTACAAACTGCCGAATAGTTTAAGATATTTATTACTTTGATTAGAATAACCTCACTAAGGGAGAATTTGATTTTACATTCTAAAAAATCAAAATTACTTCTTATTCTTATTACTCTCCAATCTTACCTCTAAAGGGTTGAGGTAATTAGTCTAGCTCAAATGCTTGAGCAGTACTTGGACCAATGCCACAATAGAGGGAAGGAGGGAGGAGAAGGGTAAGTCCTTGGGAAGACAGGAGCCCCAGATATAGGAAAAGTGACATGGAGCATTAAAACCAGTTCTTCTGAAACATGTAGATCCATCTAATCAGAAGACCTAGTATTATAAATGACATAACATTCACCTTGTTGTTGCTGGGGAAGAATTAGTAGATGATGGGTGCCAGAAGGTTTATGGTATAGGAGCAAACACTCTTTACAATGAAACTTCAGCATTAAAAGATCATGTTCAGAATTAGGTTTTACTCACCTTGTGTCTTTAAATAAATCTACTCTTTTTTTTTAAGATTTTTTAATTCATTTATTTGCTTAAGAGAGAGAGAGAGAGAGAGAGCACGTGCACAAGCAGGGCAGGGAGGAGCAGAGGAAGAGGGAGGAGTAGGCTCCCCACTAAGCAGGCAGCCCAACATGGGGTTTGATCCCAGGACCCTGGGACCATGACCTGAGCCGAAGGCAGACACTCAACGGGCTGAGCCACCCAGGTGGCCCAATATACCTACTTTTTTTTTTGAATTTTATTTATTTATGATAGTCACAGAGAGAGAGAGAGAGGCAGAGACACAGGCAGAGGGAGAAGCAGGCTCCATGCACCGGAAGCCCGACGTGGGACTCGATCCTGGGTCTCCAGGATCGCGCCCTAGGCCAAAGGCAGGCGCCAAACCGCTGCGCCACCCAGGGATCCCCTATACCTACTTTTTATATAAATTTCACAAGTGAAAGAATGTTGAGATTATGGGATAAAAGAAAGAAGTGATCTGAAAAAAGGATTGCTTAGTTCTGAATTAGCAAACATAGGTCAGCATGTATATCTTGGTAGTTTGCCGAAACCAATGATGTGCAGATTATCCTTAAACACTTACTTTCCAGGGATCAGTGAAAAATGAGTCCTGACTGTTGAACTGGGTGTGCCTGGGTGAAGGAAAAGGCAGCTGTTATGCCCCCAGAAGGCTGGCCAGCATTTGTTCCTCCTCTGCAGTTGCTGTGGCCTGTTCTATTCCCATCCTCCCTCTGAATAGAATGGTTGTCTGCGTGATGCTTCTTTAACTGGCGTGTGTTACCCAGGGGTGGAAGTGGGGATTGTCAGGAGATATATGAGGAGGCTGAATATATTTGACTGTCTTCCTATGGTGACAGTTTTAGCTGATGACAAGTGACTTAAACATTTTTTGCATTAATTATTAATTGTAATTGATTTAATATTTAAATTTTGTTTCTTTACATTTATAAGAATTGCTATTTTATGAAATGGAATTATCAATGTATATGAATTTTAAAATGATAAACCACATTATGTCAAAGAGATTTGGGGTTTGCAGCAGGCCATTTTCGTTGACTCTCCCTTGCCCTTGGGAGTCCTCACCTGGAAACTGCTGTGAAACACTGTATGTAGCAGTGTGCCAGGCACTTCTAGGAAGGAGGGGAAGAGGCAGGCAGCCAAAGACTGGGTAAGAGGCTGTTAGTGAGATGGAGGGATGTATGTGTGACTCTAGGTCAGCATGACAGGGGGTTTGGGGTAGATTTGCAAGCATGCGTGCAATGAACTCCAGAATCTCTATTCATAGCTCATCTTCTCTGCTTCTCCTTTAAAAAAAAATCCCCTACTGCCTTTGTTTTGCTGTTCTTTCCCTTTAGGCTCATCCAGATTGGGGTGCTGTTAAGGGCTGAACTATGTTTCCCCAAAATTCATATGCTGAAGTCTTAACCTCAGTACCTCAGAATGTGACTATATTTGGACATAGGGCCATTGGAGAGGTAATTAAGTTAAAATTCAGTCATTAGAGTGGGCCCTAATCCAATAGAACTGCTGTCCTTCTAAAAAGAGGAGATTTGGACATAGAGACACCAGATAATATGCATACACAGAGAGACAGCCATGGGAAGAACCGAACCACAGTGGGGAGCCTAGGTGGCTTAGTCAGTTAGGACTCTAACTCTTAGTTCCTGCTCAGATCATGATCTTAGGGTCTTGTGATCAAGCCCCTCATCGATCTCAGAGCTCAGCAATGAGTCTGCTAAAGTTTCTCTCTCCCTCTATCACTGCCCCTCCCTGAACTCACTCATGCTCTCTCTCAAATAAATGATCTTTTTTTTTAAAAAAAAAGGAAGATGAAAGAAAGAAAGAAAGAAACAAGAAAGAAAGAAAGAAAGAAAGAAAGAAAGAAAGAAAGAAAGAAAGAAAGAAAGAAAGGAGGAGACAATGGCCATTTACAAGCCAAGAGGAATGACTTCAGACACCTGGATCTCAGATTTCCAGGCTCTAAATCTGTGAGAAAATAGATTTCTGGTGTTTAAGCCACCCAGTTTGGGGTACTTTGTTCTGGCAGCCCTACAGCATCTTTTGTTAACCATTCAAACACAAACCTTTAAGTTCTATTGTCCTCATAAAATTTTAAAATATTTTTTTAAAATTTTATACATGGCTGAATGGATAAAGAATTCTCTGCACTAGAGCTTTTTGGAAAACGTAAATAAATCTAAACTAAATAAGAATCTGCATTTTGTTGCACAAGATTTTTTGGTCAGCTGGGGAATCCACTTCATAAACAGAGCCCTTAAGCATCTGCTGAGACTCACAAACCCAGAGGTGAAAGTCTCAGAAAGTGAATTATTTGCCAACAAAACATCCTTCCTTCCGATGAACACAATATTCCTTTTCTATAATCAGTCCCAGTGGAACAGGAGGGAATATAGGCTAGTCTAGAGGAAGGAGTGCTGAGAGGGAAGAGGAGTACAGGTCTGCACGCCACAGACTGTTGTTTGTTTTTTAAATTTTTATTTGTTTATGATAGTCACAGAGAGAGAGAGAGGCAGGGGCATAGGGAGAGGGAGAGGGAGAAGCAGGCTCCATGCACCGAGACCCCGACGTGGGATTCGATCCCGGATCTCCAGGATCGTGCCCTGGGCCAAAGGCAGGCGCTTAACCGCTGCGCCACCCAGGGATCCCCGCCACAGACTTTTGAATCATGGGTATAGACTAGGAAAGCTCAGGAAAGTACTTGCCATTAGATGAAAGGAGGGAACTGGTTTTTCTAAATGGCACCAGGATCATGGTTAGCTGGTGAATTAGCAAAGGAAGGAGAAATCCCTGGGCTTGCCTAGAATGCAAAGCCTCCACCAGATGCTCATGCCCTCATACCTCCACATTGAAGTTCCCAGCAATAGTTCAATAAGAAACAGATGGGTATAATGCACCTGGTTCCTGGATTCACAGGGCGCCTTTATTTACAGACTAGCCCTTCAGGCTGACTTCACCTAGGTGTTCTGGAATGTTGGGATGATGAGGGGCACCGTCAGATACCTCAGGACCTCACTGTGATCCAAAGCCAGACCTGAAGGTGTCTCAGTGGAAGTGGATGGAGAAGGTGGAACAGAACTGTAGAATGTTAGAGATGAAAGAACGTCATGGAACATCTGATCCAAACTCTTTGTTTTGGAAGGAGATAGAAAGATACAATCCACCTCATGGTTTCCCCTCCCCAATCTGGGAGGCAGACATACTGAAGTAAACCTAGCAGCTGCGCTGTGAGCTAAGCAGAGGGAGGAGTGGAATTTAGTATTCCATAGTCACTTTTGGTTACTTTGAGGTATGTGGACAAGGAGAGGACTCACACATCTCTCACAAGGTGGTGAGGGTCTGGGAAGTAGAGCCCTGGAGCCAGGGAGCAGAGGAGGGTGACTTGAAAGGGTTCGGAGAGGCCCTAGAACATGCCAGAATGATGATGAGCAAGGGGGCTGGGCGGGGGGATGGTGGTGGTGCACCATGCTGTGAAACAGAAGAGACCCAGGACTTAGGCTGCAGGCAGCTAGGACCACACAGATGGTATTTATTTCCATGGATTTCAAAGGACCAAGGGTTGTGGGAAACCCTTTGCTTGGTGGCTCTGTGGTCCTGGAGTCACCGTGTCCATATTGCACAGTCCACTGCCGTCTTGAAGAGCAGAGTAGTGTGGAAAAATCTGAGAGTCTGGGCATTTACCTTAAAGCCGTTTCAGGTACTAAAATTCCTGAATTGAATTGAATCTACTTAATTCTTACTTAACCCTTTGTGGGTAGGATACACCAGGAAAATCAGAATTAACAACAGATGAAATAAAGTATGTTCCCCCTCCCACCCCAGACATCTCTGAGCGTAGCGTGGAGTAAATTTGTGACCCTATGAAAATTTAATAACATTCGTCCATTTTTTAATTTTCCTTCTGGACTTTCTCCAATCATTGGGGCTGTTCCCACAGAAGTGTGATAGTGCTGATAGGCAAAACATCTGCCCTGGCTGTATTTTCCTCTCCTTTTTGGAGGAGAGCAATTTATTCATTATATCATGTTACTATATGGGACAACGGAGACAAGAAACTGTGAATGGCCTCTCCTCTCCTTTCTCTAAAGAAATGATTATTAAGAAAGTTCCGGGAGAAGCCCATAGGTAAAGCTGAACTACGTAATATTTCTCAACTTTTGTCAGAAACAAAAATGTGAGACATGCATCCCAAGTGTATTTAAGAAGAAAGAATAAGATGGTGTTTAGATTTGTTGACTGATTCAAACTACCTTTGTGTACCGTTTGCTTTTGGCAGAGGCAATAATTTTCTCATTAACTTTCAAATTTGCATATATTCTGGGACCTTTAAAAAACCGTGTTTCTGATTCATTTTCATTTAAGCTATTAAAATGGTGTTAAATAAGAGTGAGTCCGTATGTAAGATGATACCTAAAGCTTTTAAATATACATATATTTATGGACTGGGTGCAGTATCTTTTTCTTTAAAACAGAAACATTCCTTTTCCAATTGTAAATCAAGTCAAATTTAGAAAAGGCATGAATTTGTATGAGCATCCTACATCCATGCTGATGTCATAACTGTAAGTCTGGAAATAGCCTCATTTTTCCTTTCCTGCTCTCTCATCTCTGATTTTTGTATCCAATTATGCTTATCAAATAGTAGTTTCCTGTAAGGCTGCACCTCTTTTTTAAAGGCTTTATTGGTATATCTTCTAGGTGCCTGGAACCTGAGTGTAAGCACATCTGCAGCTGGTTCTTGGTTATCTTTAGGAATATGAGTGGAGCAGTGATGGAAATAAATCTGAGGGCAATGATTAAAATTCATAAATAATCCAGAAGCCACATTCTAGTAAACCCTCCCCAGGGTCTGATGACAGTTTTCCCCTCTCTCCTCCTCCCCCCAGCTTCTGGCCGAGGAGCAGAGGATTGACCTAATTCAGAGAGGCAGGGAAGTAGACAAGACAGGTGTGCTCATCCTCAGCCCCAGAGACTGACTGTGTGTACAGACAGAGAGACTACTCTTCTAGGCCCGGATAGAGCTTTTCCCGTAAGGAACAAAAACCAGCAAAGCTCACTTACAACTCCCAGAGAACTGCAAGCAAGAGCTAAAAACTTCAGCCATTCAATCTCCTCCGTGAAGTGGCCCACATTCATCACACTATTAAACAGATCTGTTGGGAGACTCAGCACCTTCCACATCTGGGCCAGCTCATCTGCATGGATGATCAGTCTGCCAGCAACCTGCAGACCAGGGGACAGAAGCGAGAGAGAGGCACAGGATGAGAGAATGCCCCTGGAGACACTGCCCAGCAAGGCCCAGCAAGGCCGGCTACCGCCCAGCACACAACGGGGTGGGATGCGTGGGGGGGGGGCGGTCAGGGCAGGATGACTCTTGGCAGTTCTCTTTGCAAGGGTAGAGAAATACTCAGTGTGGTGTTAAGCATGCTGAGGTACAATTCAATCACTTTAACACTAGGTATCAAAATTATAGGGAAATAAATAATATCTTTATATTACATTTTATTTTTTCTGATGCTTTTATTGTCTGCTGTTTTATCCTCAGGCTGTCCCTGTAAGGCAGATAGGGCACCTGAAAATACAACCAAGGGGGAGAGGGCTTGTCTGGGACCACTACTCGGTGGTGAGAACAGAACCAGATGTTAAGTCTCTTGCTTCTACGCTCTATGGAGTTCTTTGCACTAGACTTCACATGCAACTCTCATGCTTCCCAAGAAAGGGTCTGGATGCCTAATAGTGCTTGGCCCCATGTGTGTCAGATCTCTGCCATGTGTGTTGCATAAGGTACTTGGCGGTTAAGAAAAGACAGGGAACAAATGGCCAGTTGTTGGCCAACAATGTGATAAGACTACCGATGCCCCAATGAAGCATCACCTTCCCGAGCCCTCTGATTCTAGTGAAACGCTAAGCCTCTGGGAGCAAGGTTGTTGGCTGTCAATCACCCCAAACCTTTCTGTCCTGGATTTTAAAGCAGAGTATAGTGGTGCTAAACCATATTTCCTGGGAACTGGCCAAACTGCAGCTCTCTTGAGTCAGACTGTCCTCATCCATTCACTGGAAAGCTCCCAGAGTGACGTGGCTGTGAAGAGAGCCAGGATTTTCCCTAAAAGGTAAGCTTAGGTCTGCACCTGGGGTTACTGGGGAACTAAATTATGTCCGTCTCCAAACCATGACTGGCATCCTATTATGGTCTTGAGCAGTAAGGGGGGGGGAGTCATGGTCAAGGGACTATGGATCTGCACTTTTCTGGGGAGGAAAGATTAGCATTGAATTGAGACCCTGGACACTTTGTCAGCTTCAGGGAAAGCTGGGATGACCCCTGCTAATAACTCAGCTATTTCAATATCATTCCTATTTCCCCAAGAGAAGATTTGCTTCCAAGGCATGGTTTAGTGAATTCTATGATACTGAGTGGCCAGCTGGCTGGGTGGGGATGGTGGGCTTGTGTCTGTACCCACCTGGCCTCAGCATGGCCCATCCTCCCCCTTGCTGCTGTGGTCCGGCCCTTACCCGAGAATGCAGGATCTTTAACAGCTCAGGTGTAAGCTCTGCCCAGTTAGACAAAGCCACTCGCTCAGACCGCTCTCTCACTGGAGGAATCTCTCCACGGGACATAGCCCCGAAATAACTGCAAGAAGAGAGTTAGGGGTTGGGGAGGCATCGGCCACTCCAGGGGCCTCTGGCTGCTTTGAGAACCCCCATCCCTTTTTCTTGAGGGAAGGGGCTGGAGGACAGAACATTTGGTAGGAGCTTCTAGATGCCAGATGTTTCGTGTAGTTCACTTACCTACAGGAAAGGCCTGAGTGTGTTACTTGCCACTCAAGGTATAAAGAACACTTAAGGAGTAAAAAGTTTAGTTTGTCTCTAAGGGTGAGGAGTAATTAATATAAATTTTGGTGTGGAATTCCTTGAAGAGCACTGAGTCTGGGATTTTTTTTTCCCAGTCACACTTCTAAATGTTTTATATATACACATGTGTGTGCCCACATATACATACACACATAGACATATAATATATAGTAGGAGATAGATAATATGTGTGTATCAATGTATTATACATTATATAGTATCAATATCAATGTATCAATAATTATACATTATATAGAACGCAACATGTACGTGGACGTATATAATACATAAGATAACAGTAATTTGTGTCTCTCCTATCATGTCTATTATATATAATACATATGGTTATATAATTTCTAATATGTGCAGAGATATATACATATACATATATACATAGATTATATGTATTATATGTATTATATAACATATATATAATAGGAGAGAGAAAAATCATTGTTAGATTAAATCCCCCACTCTCTTTTATGGAGGAAGAATCCTGGTCCCTAGAGGAACTGTTTTTCAAACGTAAAATGTCTCTTTTTAGTAACATGGCTAGCAACATACTTTTTTTTAAAATATTTTATTTACTTATTCATGAGAAGCAGAGACACAGGCAGAGGGAGAAGCAGGCTCCAAGCAGGGAGCCTGATGTGGGACTCAAACCCGGGTCTCCAGGATCATGCCCTGGACCAAAGGCAGGCGCTAAACCGCTGAGCCACCCAGGGATCCCAGCTAGTGGCATACTTAAAGCTGATTATCAGGTAGTGGGTACTATGTAATGGTGGTAATAAGTAATATACAATCTTGGAAAAAAGTTGGAAGAACACTAGAGTGACCTGTACAAGAAAGGGGAGGAGAGGGAGGTGCTCTCAGCGGGGGGCCAGGAAAGGTTCCAGTTGGAAGCAGTGAAGCTTGAGCTTCAAGGGAGAAGAGAGAGAAGGCTGGCAGGGCGCCCAGAGATGCTCAGGTGAGAAGCCACAGAAGGGTGGGGATGATCTTACATGGAGTACGTGAGGTTAAAACCCTTCTCTATCTTTCCTCAAAAATTTTAATGAAGTCTACTGCTCACTGACGCTTAGTGGACTCTGAGTACAATGTGGAAAAAAATACTGAGTCCTATCTCAGGATTAGATAAAAAGGTATTAGGGACACTTGAAGGGATTAGTGGTTGAGTGTCTGCCTTCGGCCCATGGTGTGACCCTGAGGTCCTAGGATCAAGTCCCACATCAGGATCCTTGCAGGGATCCTGCTTCTCCCTCTGCCTGTGTCTCTGCCCCCTCCTCTCTCTCTCTCATGAATAAATAAAATCTTTTTTAAAAAGATAAAAAGGTATTAGATAAAAAGGCCTGAGCACCTGAGGCTGAGTCGGCTAGCATCCGACTCTTGGATTCAGCCTGACATCATGGCTGGTGGGATTGAGACCCATGGTGGGCTCTGTGGTCAGCAGGACTCTGCTTGGATATTGTCTCCCTCTGCCCCTTCCCTTGCACATACGTTCTCTCTCTCTCTCTCTCTCTCTCTCTCTCTCTCTCTCTCATAAACAAATAAATAAATATTTTAAAAGATAAAAAAGGGCTGCCTGTAGCAGGGAATCGACATAAGGAATGGGTCACCGATGCTATCTGGAAGGGTCTGTCCCCATCACAAGCCTTGTTGTTATTAACTTATCCCCGGATCCCATGCCTCTGCCCCCTCTGCTTTAGTTTTCATGAATAAATATTTTCATTATTTTTCTCCAGATCCAGTAGCATAAAAAGAATATGGAGGGGATTTTGTAGAAGCCCAGAGGGCATTTTGCAGAAGCCCGTACTAGGGTCAAGCCATACAACGGTGGGGACGAACCATCGCCTGACTCTATTTCACAGAGCAATGCGGTGCTAAAGCTAACAGGGACCAAAACGATACCTTCCAGGTATCCCCTGGAGGTCAGCAGCGGGGAGTGCAGAAGAAATGCTTTCTGGATACCCTTTCCCTTGGGCATGAGCGATTTCCACAGACAAATTAGTTTGGGGGTAAGTGTGCGTTCAGGGTGACAACAGGAGTGGGCTGTAGAAATGTGGGTGGCATAGAAGGGAGAGGCAGAAACACAGCACCTCATTTGACAGAAGAGACTTCCCAGGGAGAGGGTGACACCCAGCAATGTCTTTGGACTTTTTAGCCAGGCTGGTGAGAGAATGTGGAAATTAGACGGTAGCCATGGATTTAGTACCCTGTGGGTCATTTAGCTTCATTCACGATGAACAATTCCACGATTATTCATGTACATTAGACATTTGTGTGGTCACACACACTACAAGGCCAGTTTACGTCTTGGAGATGATTTCTTCACTGACAGCACACACACAGGGAGATTCTTGCTCGTGATGAATCAAGCACATATTTTGTCTTGGAAATACTTTGTGGAGTCTTCACAAAGTGCTACAGGCTTGTGAGTCACATAAAACTTTCTGATAAGTGCTTTTCATGTCTGAAGAGATGGAGAGTGCTCTGAGGTCACGCTCCCTTTTTTCATTGTAGTTAAACTACACACTGATTCTTCACGGATATCTAAAAAATTTATGGCACATGATACAAAGCGGGAGCAAGCCGGCTACAGCAGTGGAATGTTTTCTCCCATAAATGTCAGGGACAATTGCAAGAAATGTCATTTTTCTTGTTATTAAGCAGCAGCATAATAAAATGTGTGTGTGTGGGGGGGTTAAATTATGGTATAGCTTAAAACAAAGTCTGTCTGGGTAGGCCAAAAAGAAATTAGTCTTCTGATGCCACAGTGCAGGCTTAAGAGATAATATTTGAAATTTAGAATGGAAAACTAAACAGTGTTCATTACTAGAAAAGCAATCCCATTATGTCCCTTTTTACGAGCGCCACTGGCTTATTTTTCCTTCCGTCTGTAAAAACTTCATCTGGACCCATGGCGGGAGCAGGATGGAGTGGCCCAGAGACTGCGGGGCTCCTCTTGGGTCACCCTGCGTGCCTTCTCAAGGTGTCCACACCTTCTAGCCACCTGCTCAGATACCTCAGGCCCAGGACATTCATCCTCCCCTCCCCCAGCCCACCAGCAGGCTCAACCACCTGACTCCTCCTTGCCCACGGAACCGCTGCTAAGGAGGTCACCCTGAAGCGGCCACACCCGCTGAAAATGATCCGTGTGTGTGTGTGTGTGTGTGTGTGTATGTATGTGTGTGTGTGTGTGTGTGTGGTTAGCTCCCAGCTCCAGCCTCAAGCCCCAGGTCCCCGGGTCCCAATCACGTTCCCAGCTCAGACACCTTGTGTGGGGGGCTGGCTCCAGGGCAGCTCCTGAAAGCCCCGCCCCCTCCGAGTTAGAGACCCACGTCCCCCCCTCCTGAAAGCCCCGCCCCCTCCGAGTTAGAGACCCACGTCCCTCCAGCCATTCCTGAAAGCCCCGCCCCCTCCGAGTTAGAGACCCACGTCCCTCCCGCCCCCCGGCGCTCAGTTTTGCAGCCTTGTGGACTGCGTGGACATCTGCACGTCGGAGCCAACTCGTTCCAGGAGACACTAAGGAAAATAAGTTTCCCGCAAAGACAAGCCACGGGCGGTCTCTGGTTGGGGCCTGAATGAGCCCGACCCGCAGTGCGGGGCCCGTGGGGTGGGAGTGGGGGTGGGGTGCTCAAAACGGCGCAAGCGCAGAGCTGCAAGCTGCTCCCTGGTGGTGAGCCCAGGGCCCCGCCCGGGTTTAGGGCCGCGAGGGCAGGTGGGGCAGCTGCGCGGCTCCCCGCGCTCACTTCCCCCCCCCGGGCCCCCAGGGGGTCGGGGCGCAGCCGCAGGTGCGGGAGCGGCCGGGCCGTGGGGCTCTAACTCGCGCTGGCCGCTGCGGGACCCTCCGCCCACTGCGCAGCTGGGTCGCTTAGGGGCGGGTGGGGGAGGGTGGGGGAGGGCGGCTCGCCCTCGGCCCGTGGGGTGCATTTCTGTGTGGATTTGAAAGCAGCAAAGCAGGGGATGGGGGGGTGACTGGGTGACGGGCACTGAGGGTGGCACCGGGCTGGGTGAGCACTGGGTGTTACGCTATATGTTGGCAAATGGAACTCCAATAGAAACATATACACAAAAAAATATAAGATATGCCAAATTGGAAAAAAAAAAATAAAGCACCAAAGCAGTCCGAGAGCCGAACATCACAAAGATTGTGCGAATCGGCCCCGACTGCCTAGGCTGCAGCCAGGACTACCTCCTCAGCGGTGGGGACCCCCCTCCCCGCCCCACTCACCTCCACCTGCGGGGATGGGGGCGCTGGGGCACAGGTGGGAAGGGTACGTACTCCGCAGCCCACTGGATGAGGTCCTGCGGCTGGGTGCGAATGGCGGCCTTGGTGAATTGCTTCAGCAGCTCCGGCAGCTCCGGGGGGATGCATATTTGCTTGTCTGTCTGAGGCATTGATGGATCGACCTGTTGGCAAGGGAAAGAGAAATAAACAAATCGGGACTCTATGAATCATAAAATGACAGGAATCCTGGACGAGAGGCCACTCAGCCTCGGTTTGACCTGAGACCTGCTGGGGCGTTCACTACCCCCAAGCTGTAGGCATTCTGCTGCTACGCAGATCCAAAGTCAGAAAATGGGTTACTGATCCTCGCTTTTTGTTCTTGTAAATAACTATGCCCTTTACATAAAAACCACACAGTACTTCATTTAAAAAGCAGAGAGCAGCAAGAAGCAAAAATATCCCCTAATGATGTCACCCCAAAATATTGGATGTCTCCTTCCAGAATTTTTTCAGTGTAAATATGTTTGTATAAATACAATTAAAAGGGGATCCCTGGGTGGCTCAGTGGTTTAGTGTCTGCCTTCTGGCCAGGGCATGATCCTGGAGACCCAGGATCAAGTCCCACATCAGGCTCCCTGCATGGAGCCTGCTTCTCCCTCTGCCTGTGTCTCTGCCTCTCTCTCTGTGTCTCTCGTGAATTAATAAATAAAATCTTTTTTAAAAATACAAATAAAATAAAATCATGCACAGCAGCATATCCTGAACGTCTTCCTTGTCACACACACACACAAAACTCTTAGAGCAGAATAAATTGTAGCAAAATTTACTCTGCGAATCCTCTATATTATTTGAGTAGATTATTTCCAAATAAAAATAATCATTAAATGGCCATTTGGTGAATATGTCTCCTTACATCGACATGTATTTATCTGTTCTAATTGTAAAAGAGAAAACTTGTACATTTCATTCAAAAAATTCTGGGACAAATTGAAACAAAACATAAAAATCCATAGATGGTACACGAGCAGCAGGTTAAAAGATTTTAATCTTTTTTAGCAGTCTGCTGCTAGCAGAGGAAAAGAGACAGGATAATCCAAAAAGGCCTCATCTTCAAAACACATTAGACAAATCCTAGCAAACATACCTTTCAGATCAGATTGCCTTGCTGAACTTGGAAGAAAGTGAGGGAAATCCTTAAGAGCCAAATAAAGTGAGTAAAGCAGAAACCAGACTGATAAGCAAATGAAGAAAGAAAGGGACAAATGTAGATGCTAGCAATTTGAACCTAAGACGAGGCCTTATGCCCACTAAAGGTGGACAACTAAACTAATGACTCTTATTCCCACTCCCCGAATTTAAGACCCTCCAAAGTTCACACACCCTCAATGTAAATAGTAAAAATATCTACCTGGGGTCAGTGATGAGGAAACAGAAGGCTACTTGAGGACAAAGCACACAAACGACAGCCCCTCCCTCTGCCCCCCACATCCATACCCTGTGGGATATGTGTGACCCTCCTGGGCACTCCTTCCTACCCTAAAGCTGAGGGAAAGGAAAAACAAATAGTTAACTTTTAGAGATTATAGTCTATAGGCATGAATCTCCCTCAGTTTATAAAATGTCTTAGTGATTTACAAGAAAAAAACATTCTTATCAATAACCTAACTTGCAGAAGGAAACTCTCAGCTATCTTAATGTTATTGCTTTACTAGAGGGAAAAACAACCTTAACTTGACAATGGCAGGGCCTCCAATATCCTGTAGGTCCTCTTGAGCATACAAAAAACCCTTTTAAAAACCTCCCTTTTCCTTACCTCCCCCAACTCCCAAGTGTATAATCAGCCACCCCTTACAACCCTGGGCAGCAGCTCTTCCTGCCCAAGGGTCCTGTCCCCGTGCTTTAAAAAAACTACCATTTTGCTCCAAAGACGTCTCAAGAATTCTTTCTTGTCCTTGACTCTGTACCTCACCCCACCAACCTCACCTATATTTCAAAACTACGTAAGGCAGGAGCAAACAACACAGAAATATGTCTTCATTGTTGCTTCTTGTTGGGGCTACATAGTCTCCCATGAGTCTGTTGCCACAAACTAGGTCTAAGTTTTAGATTTATACCACTGACCTTGTTGGGAAATCCCAAGGCAAGAAGCTAAAGTGGCCTCAGGTTGATGGTGATCCATTATCATTTATTGAATGTTCTTTTATTTGAAGGAAGAAGAGTACAAATATATGAATTTTAGACTTTGTGAAAAGTCAAGTATGCATAGTAAAATTTCAAGAGTAATTACTGTAAAAGTAATATAACCAGTAGAAAGGAGAAAAGGAGTTAAAAACAACAACACAACTTGATCAACCCACAAGGCAGCAATAAAGGAGTGGGGAAAGCATAGGAAAAGTAGATGAGCAACATGATAGAAAGGAATCCATGTATGTCACTAATGACAATAAAAAGAAATGGTCTTAAGGGTGGCCATTAAAATACAGAAATTATAGACTAGATTTTTTTAAAAATCCAACTATGGGCACATCTGAAAAGACATAAGGACACAGGAAGATGGATTGAAGGTGGAAGGATATATGGATAAGTAAGTATATGAGACCAAAAGAAAATTGATATAGACATGGTAATACCATGTAAGAGACCTCAAGAAAAATGCATTATTAGGAATAAGGAGGGTCAGCATATCCTGATAAAAGCTTCAGTGCATTGAGAAGACAACACAGTTGTCAGTGACTATGCCTCAGACACCACCCTGTGTGAATCTAGCAATGCGGATGGAACGGAAATGTACTGTTTAGGGTTACACATATATGTCATGACATTATAACAAAGACCAAGGAACAATAAACACAAATTCCAAATTTGTGTCCCCTCCATCGGGGAGGGAGAGGATTGTCATCAGGAAGGTGCAAAAGGGGTAGTAATACTATTAGTGATGCTCTATATTTTAAGTTGGATGGTAGCTTTGTAGATGTTTGTTTCATTAGCTTTATGCCTATATATACATTTATGCACTGTCTTTTCTGTTTTTAAAAGATGTATTTATTTATTTATTTAGAGAGTAAGTGGGGAGGGAGGAAGGAGAGGGAGAAAGAGAATCTCAAGCTGACTCAGGGCTAGTTGCAGAGCCTGACACGGGCTCAATCCCAAGACCCTGAGATCAGGACCCGAGCCTGAATCAAGAGTCAGATTGCTCAACCAACTGAGCCACCCAAGTGCCCCTATTATGCACTTTCTTTTCTATGTGTGAAATAGTTCATGATTTAAAAGTTATCAGTACAAGTAGATTGTTTTTGGTAACTTTTTAAAAAAGGTTTTATTTATTTATTCATGAAACAGAGGGGGGGGGGCAGAGACACAGGCTGAGGGAGAAGCAGGCTCCATGCAGGGAGCCTGACGTGGGACTCGATCCCGGGTCTCCAGGATCACACCCTGGGCTAAAGTCGGCACTAAACTGCTGCACCACCCGGGCTGCCCTACCTCTCCATTTTTGGCCAAACAACCTTTAGTAAGCTCTCCTTTTCCCAGTTCTCCTTAAATCTCTTGCAATTCCTTCTGCTCTCACCACCCCATTTTTCTCTTAAAAGTCATCAATTACATCTATTAACTTCTGGTCTGAGCCAGATACTATGTGAAGTATTCTGCATCCATTTTATCTCTTAATCCTCAAAATATCCCTGTGAGGTAGGCTGTTACCACCATTTTACAGATGATGAAACTGAGAGAGAGCAGAAAACTTTTGAAATGATGCACAGCCCGGAAGTGGCAGAGGCAGGATTTGAACACACACGGTCTGATGTGGGAGGTGGCCTGTTAAAGAGGACTCTCCCGTCCTCCTTGAGGCTTTCTCTTCCTTTGGTGGCAGATACCACTCCTGTTTATTTTCCTCTGTCATGGTAACTTTTTCCCTCTTTCCGCGTGTTAAGCACAAGGTTGCAAGCTTCCCAAAGCTTTGTCTTCAGCATTCTGAGCTCATGTCTTCCTGTCACTCTTTTTGGAGACCTCACATCCTCTCATGGCCTTATCTACCACAAAATGGTATGGATTACACTTGTTTCTCCATCCCTGACCTCTCACCCGTGCTTTCGTTGTTCACTTCCTGTTGCCCTCCAGGACACATCACCAAAATGTATTCCCCATCTCCCAACTAGGTCCCCTCCCCAAATTTGTTTCTGAACATCCTGCCACCGTTTTCTCGGTCATTTGGCCTCAGAGCCTGGGGCCATCCATTCTCTTCAATCTGTCGAATCTCACTAAATCCCATTGATATTTCCTTTGAAATGTTTCTCCAGTTCATCCCTTCGTCTCTTTATTTCTACTCCTTTTATTCTGGTGCAGCGCGTCACCACCTACTGTGCAGCCTCCTGACTGGAGCCCTGTGTCAGGCCATTCCCTGGCCTATTCTGTTTGGTGCATACAGATCTGTCTTCTGTGCTGCTGCAGTAGGTCAGAGAGCCCTGCTCACAGAATGGCCATCATGTCCTGAGTTTCAAGGTTCTCTATGATTTACACACAATTTTAAGCTTCTGCTACTATTTACCAACACAACGTTCTAGCACGTAGTCTACTCTGGTGTCCCTCCAAGAGATGAGGACAGTAGCGCTTGCTCATCCATTGTTAACAGAACCCTTACTTTCCTATTTCCCTCAGTACCTCAGTACGTTGCTACTTCTGGCTGGTTTACCCAAAGCGCTCTCTTTTTTTTGCATCTATTCAAACTCCACAAGCCCCTGAGTTTCACCTCGAGTCCTCCTATGCCATAGGCCTTCCTAGAACACTTGGGAATCATCAATTATTACTTTTAACACATATTTTGCCGCTTCATCCCATACTGCCTTCTACAGATCTCTGCAGTTGAGCTTTCCATAAGTGGTCACAAGGCAAAATGGGTTACGGGTGTCTCCAGGAGACACAGATGGTTGTAAACTTTATAGTGATCCAAAATTTACAACCATTTTACAACCATTCAGTGATTTGTAATAGTTGAAATTATATTCAGAAACTGTGTGGCTCAGTCCGTAAGCTTCCAGGTTTCAGTAATTATTGTGTTTTCGTGCTTAAGGTTTTATGCATTAGCACCTGCCAGAGAAGATGCTTGTTTAGGGTTTTCCCCTTTATCCATATTAGAACCATCTCTGTAAGTCTGCTTAGTATCGCTGAATTGTAATGTGTTTATTATCAGCGATAACCATTTGTACATGCATTTCAAATATGCGTAGTTCTTCCTTTAATTTAATTTGCTCTTATTTTTCACATTTTTTTCCCAACAAAGAAGGCTTATGTATGTGCTTCATCATTATCCTCACCACTGGCTCATTGTTTGAAATTGTGATTTGATTTATACAATCTTGGCTTTTGATGTAAAATATTCAAAAGCTGACTCTCTTTTTAAAAGATTTTATTTAGTTATTTGACAGAGAGAGTGTGCACAAGCAGGGGGAGCAGCAGAGGGAGAGGGAGAAGCAGGTTCCCCACTGAGCAGGAAGCCTGATGTGGGGCCTGATCCCAGAACCCCGGGATCATGACCCAAGGCAAAGGCAGACGCTCAACCGACGGAGCCATTCAGGTGCCCCACAAAAGCTGATTTTTAATGAAGTATTATAATGATATTACATGTTTATAGAAATAAAAAAAGTTTCTAAAAACAAATAATAATGGAAAATAATTTAATTGGTTTAGTAAAGAGGTTTGAAGCTCTTTACTATCTCATGAAAGGGGCACCTGGGTGGCTCAGTCAGTTAAGCGTCTACCTTTGGTTCAGGTCATAATGAGAGGGTTCTGGGATCCAGCCAGTGTCCAGCTCTCTGTTTAGTGGGGAGTCAACTTCTTTCTGTCTCTCTCTCGCTCTCCCCCTCTCCCTCTGTCCCTCCCCCTCTGCCCCTCCCCCTCCTTGTGAACTCTATCTCTCAAATCTTTAAAAAAGAAATACAGCACTTTGATTATTAAATATTTTCAAAATTACCACTTTACTTATCAAATGCTTAATTTTTCAAAAATTTCATGTGACTTATTTTATTTTTTAAAAGATCTTATTTATTTGACAGCACAAGTAGGCAGAGCAGCAGGCAGAGGGAGAGGGAGAAGCAGGCTCCCCACTGAGCAGAGAGTCAGGTCCCATGTGGGGCTAAATCCCAGGACCCTGAGATCATGACTTGAGCCAAAGGCAGATGCTTAACTGACTAAGTCACCCAGCTGCACCTTAGGTGATTTATTTTAAAATATTCACAAGAAAAAAAAATATTCACAAGAAGGGATGCCTGGATGGCTGAGTGGTTGAGCATCTGCCTTTGGCTCAAGGGCGTGACCCCGGGGTCCTTGATCGAGTCCCACATCAGGCTCCCCACAGGGAGCCTGCTTCTCCCTCTGCCTGTGTCTCTGCCTCTCTCTCTGTGTCTCTCATGATTAAATTATGAATAAATAAAAAATCTAAAATATATATAATTCATAAGAAAATGGACATTATTTTCTTTGCAAATAGATTTGTTATGGTAAAAAAAACCCCATAGTCTCCTTAATACTTTCAATGAATTATTTATTTTCCTATCATAACATATAATTTAAAATTAACTAGTAGTAGTTTTTATTAATATCTATTATTTTCAGGATTATTTCAAAGTTAGATTTGTTTCCTCTGAGAATTTTTGTTTTGTCTGCCTAAATATCTTATTTTCATGGGAAAGTTATCAAATGAAGAAAATAGTGCCAGGAAAATTATGCCAGGGCCTTAATAGAAAATGTCTATATTAGGGATCCCTGGGTAGCTCAGCAGTTTGGCACCTGCCTTAGGCCCGGGGTGTGATCCTGGAGTCCCGGGATCGAGTCCCACGTCGGGCTACCTGCATGGAGCCTGCTTCTCCCTCTGCCTGTGTCTCTGCCTCTCTCTTACGAATAAATAAATAAAATATTTTTTTTAAAAAAAGAAAATGTCTATATTACATTTCTTCAGGGTATAATTCTGAAAGTTTCTGGTCTCAGGGCGCCTTAAAAGTTATTGAGGACCCAAAGAGCTTTTGTTAACGTGGGTTATATCTATCAATATTTATCATTTTAGAAATTAAAGCAAAAATTTTTAAATATTAATTTTTGAATAAAAATAAATCCTTTACATATCAGCATAAGTAACATTTCAATGAAAAATAACTATAATTTCAGAAACAAAAAACCCCTTAGTGAGATGAGTGGCATTCTTTTTTTGTATGTTTGTTTTGTTTTGTTTTTTGAGTGGCATTGTTTTACATTTTTTGCACATCTCTTAATGCCTGGCTTAAAGAAGACAGTCAGAATCTCTTATCTGCTTTGCATTCAATCTGTTATAATATCACACATCATGTAGCTTCTAGAAAACTCCACTGTATACTCTTAAGGAAAAGAGTAATAAAGCATATCATGTCTTAGTATTATTATAAAAATAGTTTTAACTTCATGGGCTCTACTCCCCAAAGTCTCAAGGCTCCTTGAAACCACACTTTGAAAACCACTGTTACAGGAAACTGTTTACAACGGTATTTTCAACAGTAGTTTACACCAGATTGGATTCAAGAAGCCAATTAAAAGGTCCCGTAATTAAGAACTCAAGCCAAAATGTCTCCCACAATTATAGAATAACTCATTTTACCAACCTGCCTGGGAAATGACCACATGTTTGGGACTGAATGAAGCCAAGGAAATATATAAATGCTACTCTGGAATAATACTATTAGATGATGCACTGATGACATTCTGTCCAAGACTAATTAATCAAAGCATTTCCTTGCAGAGTGGTGAATCTGCGGATGTTAAGTCACTGTGTTCAGTTAATAGCACTAGTTAAAATCCCTGGAGAGGAATATTTGGGAGAATATGGAATGTTTTCCCCAAACGTACCAAAACAAACTACTCCGGATGATGTATATGGAGTAGTAACTGAGTACTTAAAACAAATCAGATGTTCTAGATTACGCAAGCGGAGCAGTTCCTGCACTGGTGGGAAATCTGTGATGACAGGGAGGTGGGAAAGCTTTACACTGTATCTGCTCTCCACGCAATCAATGCCTGGGATGCAAGTAAGACATTGTTTTGCTCACAATGGGCTCTTGTCTGTAGTTCCCCTGTAAATGTGAATTCCATGTTAAAGGATGTTACTAATAAAATCCAAGCCGTTCTGTTTCCGTCTGTTTTTAGCTTTATGTGAAGAAACTGTCTGTTGTTTCCTACCAAGGAACCTACCAAAGGAAAAGCTTTTTCTCTCTGGAGAATAGAAGCTAAAAGAAAAATTGAAAAAAAAATGTCAATGATATTTATTGTAGAGTTGTTGAGTATTGTCTTCGGAAAATTGGCTTACTTGACATTTTTGAGCACCAGAATGAATTTACAAAATTTCAAGGAGTGTGTGAAAATAAGTATACCAACAATGCTCATGGATTGAAAGGAAATGTGATGTTCCGTGCAGTTCAGTGGGGAGGTTAGCTTATATTCTAGCTTTAATCCTAAAGATTAGCAGCAAAACATCTGTTAAGTGTCACATTATTTAGAAATAGATGATGTGAAAAAGTTCAAGTGCATCAGAAATCTACTCATGTTATCAGGAGAATTTCAATGAAAGAAAGAAGGAACTAAATGATCCAGATTCGGGTTAATAGTGGGAAAGGAATTTCTGTCATTTGGAGAAAATTCAGTAAATACCTTTCTACTATTTGCCAAGACACATCTGCGAGGCAAATTTTTCCACTGATGGTAGCTATAAAAATTTAAAGAGAACATCATTAAAAGATTTTTGTCAGGAACCTCATGTTTTCATTTCAACACGAAACTTGATATAAAAAAAAAACCTCATGACAAGAAAGCAAGCTTATCTCCTCTTTGAAAGGCTTTGGAGGGCAGCCCCGGTAGGTCAGTGGTTTACCGCCGCCTTCAGCCCGGGGCATGATCCTGGAGACCCGGGATCGAGTCCCGCGTCCGGCTCCCTGCATGGCGCCTGCTTCTGTCTCTGCTTCTCTCTCCCTCTATGTCTCTCATGAATAAATAAATAAAATCTTAAAAAAAAGGCTTTGGAATGTTTATTTGGGAGTTTCATTCAAAGTAAACAGTTACATCTTTACTGTGCTTCTCTATTTTACTTTTTATTATAATTATGTAATCAAAATATATTGACTTTTTGTATAAGCTCCGTATACACCTGCCAATACCCTATAGTTTACCCTAGCGTGTGCATTACATGTATTTCTTTGTGTGTCATGACATGAAAAAGGTTGAGGAAACTCCAGTACTTCTGTTGAAAAGCTTTTAAGTTTTCTTTCAGGGTTTTGAGATTATGTGTTACAGAAGAAATTCTGGTGGTTATTGAGACCAATTTCTAGTAAAAGCTGAGATTTATATAATTGAAAAAGAATGCTCATTAGAAAGTAAACTAAAAATATACTGGTTGCTAAAGGAAAAAGTAGCTTCTGGTTTAAATTGCTCACCTAGAGTCTAAGAAGCCAGCAAGAAAGTTTGAGACAAAATAGCTAAGCGGATAAACTTCCTTTGATGGCAAGGAAATAGAGTTCACAGAATATCCCACAGGCCAAAGACACCTGGTACTTTCTAAGGAAAACAGGAGCCACAAGAAAGAAGTAGGAACATCTGACTAATCACTGGCAGAAACGCCTTCATTGAGGAGGCATTTGGAGGCGGTGTAGTTTCGTGCTAGTTTATTAATAGGACCTGGGATTCCCTCTGGAGGATGGAAGCCACTTGCTGGGTTGTTAAGGTGTGTGTGTTGCAGGCAGAGGTCTTTAAGATTTCTGACACCTATAAAACCAAAGCATGAGCAAATTTTAAGATGGTCATGGGATTCTAAGATTGAGATCTGCTGAGTGAGTTTGAAAGAACAGAAAAATTCCAATCTATTACTGATCTATTTTTATTTCATGAAGCAGTAACAGCATCATAATCTTTATAATATCATCCAGGGCAGCACAATCCAACCACGCCTCGCCTCTACTCTCAAACTCCACTCCTGCCTCTGCCTTGCTTGATCTTTGCATTCTCCAACAGCATGACTCCATTTCTTTTGTAATTTTTAATTTATTTTTAAATTTAAATTCGGTTAATTAACATATAGAGTATTATTGTTTTCAGAGGTCAGTGACTCCTCAGTCTCTTAATAACACCCAGTGCTCATTATATCACGTGCCCTCTTACTACTGTCCATCACCCAGTTGCCCCATCCCCACCTCCCCTCCAGCAACCCTCAGTTTGTTTCCTATGATTAAGAGTCTCCTATGGTTTGTCTCCTTCTCTGATTTTGTCTTGTTTTATTTTTCCCTCCCTTCCCCTGGGATCTTCTTTTATATCTTAAATCCCACATATGAGTGAGATCACATGATAATTGTCTTTCTCTGATTGACTTTTTCACTTAACAAAATACCCTCTAGTTCTATCTGTCATTGTAAATGGCAAGATTTCATTTTTTAAATTTATTCACAAAAGATGGGGGGGGGGCAGAGAGGCAGGCAGAGACACAGGCAGAGGGAGAAGCAGGCGCCACGCAGGGAGCCTGACATGGGACTCCATCCCGGGTCTCCAGGATCAGGCCCTGGGCTGAAGGCAGCGCTAAACCGCTGAGCCACCCGGGCTGCCCCAAGATTTCATTTTTTGATGGCTGAGTAGTAGTAATATATATTAACGTATATATTATACATTACCAATATAGCAATATATATATGTGTGTGTGTGTGTGTGTATATATATATATACCATATTGTCTTTATCCATTCATCTGTCGATGAACATCTGGGCTCCTCCCATAATTCATTGGCTATTATGGACATTGCTGTTATGAACCATGGGGTGCAGGTACCCCTTGGATCACTACAGTTGTATCATTGGGGGTAAATACCCAATAGTGCAATTGTTGGGTTGCAGGGTAGCTCTATTTTCAACTTTTTGAGGAACCTCCATACTGTTTTCCAGAGTGGCTGTATCAGCTTGCATTCCCATCAACAGTGTACAAGGGTTCCCCTTTCTCTGCATCCTTGACAACATCGTTTTCTGAGTTGTTTATTTTAGCCATTCTGGCAGGTATGAGGTGGTATCTCATTTTTTAAAAAAATATTTTATTTATTTATTCATGACAGACACACAGAGAGAGAGGCAGAGACACAGGCAGAGGGAGAAGCAGGCTCCATGCAGGGAGCCCGATGTGGGACTCAATCCAGTAGCCCCAGGATCACACCCTGGACTAAAGGCGCCGCTAAACCACTGAGCCACGGGGCTGCCCTGGCATCTCATTTTGGTTTTGATTTGTATTTCCCTGATGGTGAGTAATGTTGAACATTTTTTCATGTGTCTGTTGGCCATTTGTACTTCTTTGGAGAAATGTCTGTTCATGTCTTCTGCCCATTTCTTGATTGGATTATTTGTTCTTTGGGTGTTGAGTTTGATAAATTCTTTATAGATGTTGGATACTAACCTTCTATCTGATACGTCATTTGCAAATATCTTCTCCCATTCCGTAAGTTGTCTTTTGGTGTTGTAGACTGATTCCTCTGCTGTGCAAAAGCTTTTTATCTTGGCAAAGTCCCAATAGTTCATTTTTGCTTTTGTTTCCCTTGCCTTTGGAGATATGTCTAGCAAGAAATTGCTGGCTGAGGTCACAGAAATTTCTGCCTCTGTCTCTTTTAGGATTTTGATGGATTCCTGTCTCACACTTAGGTCTTTTATCCATTTTGAGTCTATTTTTGGGTATGGTGTGAGAAAATGGTCCAGTTTCATTCTCCCACATGTGGCTGTCCAATTTTCCCAATGCCATTTGTTGAAGAGACTGTCCTTTTTTTCCATTGGATATTCTTTCCTACTATGTTGAAGGTTAGATGACCACAGAGTTGAGGGTCCATTTCTGGGTTCTCTATTCTGTTCCACTGATCTATGTGTCTATTTTTGTGCCAATACTATACTGTCTTGATGATCACAGCTAAGCTTAATAGAGTTTAAGGTCTGGGATTATGATGCTACCAGTTTTGGTTTTCTTTTTCAATATTCCTTTGGCTATTTGGGGTCTTTCCTGGTTCCATACACATATTAGGGTTACTTGTTCCAGCTATATGAAAAAAGTTAATGGTATTTTGATAGGGATTGCATTGAATGTACAGATTCCTCTAGTAGCACAGACATTTTAACAATATTTGTTCTTCCAATACATGAGCATGGAGCGTTTTTCCATTTCTTTGTTTTCCTCAATTTCTTTCATGAGTGTTCTACAGTTTTCTGAATACAGATCCTTTGTCTCTTCGGTTAGGTTTATTCCTAAGTATCTTATGTTTTTGGTGCAATTGTAAATGTGATTGACTCCTTAATTTCTCTTTCTTCAGTCTCATTGTTAGTGTATAGAAATGCAAATGATTTCTATGCATTGCTTTTATATCCTGCCACTTTGCTGAATTCCTGTATGAATCCTAGCAATTTTGGGGCAGAATCTCTTAGGTTTTCCACATGGAGTATCATGTCATCTGCAAAGAGTGAGAATTTAACTTCTTTGTGGATTTGGATGCCTTTTATTTATTTTAGTTGTCTGATTGGAGGCTAGGACTTCTAGTACTATGATGAACAGCAGGGGTGACAGTGGATACCCCTGCCATGTTCCTGACCTTGGGGAAAAGCTCTCGGTTTTTCTCCTTTGAGAATGTTATTTGCTGTGCAAAATATGTATGTATATGGCTTTTATGAGATAGAGATATTTTCCCTCTATCCCTACACTATGAAGAGTTTTAGTCAAGAAAGGATGCTCTACTTTGTCAAATGCTTTTTCTGCATCTATTGAGAGGATCTTATGATTCTTGTCTTTTTTTTTTTTTTAATCAATGTAGTGTATCACATTGGTTAATTTTCGGATGTTGAACCACGCTTGCAACTCAGGAGTAAATTCCACTTGGTCGTGGTGAATAATCCCTTTAATGTAATGTTAGTTCCTATTGGCTAGTATCTTGGTGAGAATTTTTGCATCTAGGTTCATCAAGGATATTGGTCTGTAATTCTCCTTTATGGTAGGAGTCTTTGTCTGGTTTTGGGATGAAGGTAATGATAGCCAACCTCACAGAAAGAGTTTGGAAGTATTCCTTCCACTTTTATTTTTTGAAATTGCCTCAGAAGAATAGGTATTCATTCTTCTTTAAATGTTTGATAGAATTCCCCTGGGAAGCCATCTGGCCCCAGACTCTTGTTAGATTTTTGATGACTGCTTCAATTTCCTTGCTGGTTATGGGTCTCTTCAGGTTTTCTATTTCTTCTTGTTTCAGTTTTGGTAGTTCATACATGTCTAGGAATGCATTCATTTCTTCTAGATCACCTAATTTGTTGGCATATAGTTGCTCATAATATGTTCTTATAATTTTTTGTATTTCTTCAGTGTTTGTGATCTCTCCTCTTTCATTAATGATTTTATTTATTTGGGTCCTTCTATTTTTGTTTTGATAAGTCTGGCCAGAGGTTTATCAATCTTTTTAATTCTTTCAAAGACCCAGCTCCTAGTTTTGTTGATCTGTTCTATTCTTCTTTTGGTTTCTGTTTCATTGATTTCTGCTCTAATCTTTATTATTTCTCTTCTCCTACTGGATTTAGGCTTTATTTGCTGTTGTTTCTCCAGCTCCTTTAGGTGTAAGGTTAGCTTGTGTATTTGAGACCTTTCTTGTTTCTTGAGAAAGGCTTGTGTTGCTACATGCTTCACTCTTAGGACTGCTTTTGCTGCATCCCAAAGGTTTTGAACAGCTGTGTTTTCATTTTCCTTTGTTTCTATGAATTTTTTAAAATCCTTCTTTAATTTCTTGGTTGACCTATTCATTCTTTAATAGGGTGCTCTTTAGCTTCCATGTATTTGAGTTCTTTCCACATTTCTTTTTGTGATTGAGTTACAGTTTCAAAGTATTGTGGTCTGAAAAATATACAAAGAATGATCCCAATCTTTTGGTACCAGTTGAGACCTGATTTGTGACCCAGTATGTGTTCTATTCTGGAGAATGCTCCATGTGCACTCAAGAAGAATGTGTAGTCTCTAGTAAATCTAAAAAAAATCTTTAAAAAATCTAAAAAAAAAAAAGAGGAAGAATGTGTATTCTGTTGCTTTAGGATGGAATGCTCTGAATGTATCTATGAAGTCCATGATCCAGTGTGTCATTGTTGTGTCATTGTGTCATTGTTGATCTTCCTTAGATGATATGTTCATTGCAGTCAGTGTGTGTTGAAGTCCCCCCCTACTACTATTGTATTATTATTGATGTGTTTCTTTAATTTTGTTATTAATTGGTTTATATGACTTACTGCTCCCATGTTGGGGGCATAAATATTTATAATTGTCAGAACTTCTTGTTGGATAGGCTCTTTAATTATGATATGGTGTCCTTTCTCAACTCTTATTACAGTCCTTTGCTTAATTTAATTAATTAATTATATTTTATTTTATTTTATTTATTCGTGAGAGACGCAGAAAGAGAGGCAGAGACACAGGCAGAGGGAGGAGAAGAAGGCCCCATACAAGGAGCCCGATGTGGGACTCCACCCCAGGAGTCTGGGATCAGGCCCTGAGCCAAAGGCAGACGCTCAAATGCTGAGCCACCCAGGCATCCCAGAGTCCTTGGTTTAAAATCTAATTTGTCTGTGTAAGGATTGGCACCCAAGCTTTCTTGTGATGTCCATCAGCATGATAAATGGTTTTCCACCCCCTCACTTTCAATCTGGAGGTGTATTTGGGTCTAAAATGAATCTCTTCCAGACAGCTTTGTTAATCCAATCTGATTCCTTATGTCTTTTGATTGCAGCATTTAGTCCATTTACATTCAGAGTAATTATAGAAATATATAAATTTAGTGCCATTGTATTACCTGTAAAGTCACTGTTTCTGTGTATCATCTTGTTCCTTTTCGGTTTATGTTACTTTTGGGCTCTCTCTTTGCTTAAAGGATCCCCTTTAATATTTCTTGCAGAGCTGGTTTAGTGATCACAAATTCTTTTAGTTTATTTGTCCTGAAAGCTTTCTTTTTCAAAAGATTTTATTTATTTATTCATGAGACACACACAGAGAGAGGCAGAAACATAGGCAGAGAGAGAAACAGGCTCCCCACAGGGAGCTGGACATGGAACTCAACCCCAGGACTCTAGGATCATCTTCAGCTCCAGGCTGAAGGCAAATGGTCAACCACTGAGTCACCCAGGCATCCCTGTCCTGAAAGTTTTTTTTAATCCCTCCTTTTATTTTGAATGGCATCCTTGCTGGATAAAGTATTCTTGGCTGCAGATTTTTCTCATTAAGCACCCTGAATATATCATGCCAATCCTTTCTGACCTGCCAGGTCTCTGTGGCTAGGTCTGCTGCCAGTCTAATGTTTCTACCCTTGTAGGTTATGGGCCTTTAGTCCTGAGCTGATTTCAGGATTTTATCTTTGTTTCTGATATTTGCAAGCTTCATTATTATACGTCAAGATGTTGACTAAAGTGTGTTTGGTGTACTGAAAATTTCTAATCTGCCATGCCACTGCTGTTTGACTACCAAAACCCTGCCAGTTTCTCTTTCCTTCAGAATAGTCACTCTACAGGGGTCAAGCACAATCCTCAGTCCACAGCCAGAGTCGGCAAATGGCCTCAGGGAAAAATAAATGGCTTGTGATGGTCAGCTCACCTTGGAGGGGCTCCACACCCTCCTGGAATTTTAATCCATCTAGTCCTCATTGCTTTTAATGGTCTCCACCACTTAAACATTTGCAATATTTTTAACAATATATTTTCTAGAGTTTTAAAAGTTGTTGCAGTTGGACTCTTGAGCTGCTGAACATAAGGCTCATTTTTGTGGTTTCAACCAGAGCTCTACTCTGATGCCTCCCAAATCTTCCACAGTACACTTTCAACCATGCTGTAAATGAATCAGCCAGCTAACACTACAGAGCTCTCCTTTCCCATAAAAGCACTGTCAGTCCCAGACAGACTTTTACTCTCTCAATTGCCTTGTCTGATGTATCACGGCCACTTTTGACCCTTTCTGTTTCATTTCCCACTTCAGTCCCTGAGAGCTTTTTAAGAAAACCATCAGTTAGGAAAACAAAAAGGAACACCTTTTAAAAAAGGAAGGAGTTTAATTAGACTTACAGTGTAGTTCAGGATTGATCTTCAGTTTACAAACAAAAGAACTGAAGTGATTGGCACAGGGTAACAGTTTATATTGGAGCAGGTGCAAGAATCTGTGTCTACACCATTGCTCTTTCTACACTATACCATACTGTCTCCTTCTAAATAATGCACTAACACATTATGGCTTTTTTCTAGGACAGCTCTCATCTCAAATATTATGTCCTGCTGTTCCCCTAAATCACTGAAATATCCTGGATATTCCCATTTGCATCATGAAAAGTACATTTTTAGCACGTTGAAGTGGAACAAAACTTATTTGTCAGAGTATGTCCTAATTTCTTGTCTTGGAAATATGGTAACTGTCTAACTATATTCCATACAATTGCAAAGAATGGAATAATGTTCAGTATAAGAAAAGCCTAAGAGCAGTCAGGGCTCATTCATTATGTCATTTAATCTTCACAACACCCTATAGGTGGGTAGGTTTTAATATTATAATCATTTTCCCAATGCCAGGAAATTGAGGTTTCATTTTCCCAAGTAACCTGTCTTAACCACTCACATTATCACATTACTCTCAAAAACCTTTAGTGGAGCTTCATTTCTTTCCTCATCAAAATGATGTCCTGTCTGACTTCCAAGTTCTTCACAATTCATCTTAGTCATAAGCTTTGCCTCTCCAACTTTATTTCACAGAGATCTAGATCATTTTCTATCCTGGGCTATCCCATGGTCAAGCCAACCTGGCACTGGATGCCAACAGCAATATTGCTAAGAGCTGTCCTACCTGACCTTGTCCTTTTTTTTGAGCAGGAGTTTTTGGCTTGGTTATCAGCAAATTTATCAAAATTGCTTATATATCATGCTAATACCACCTCTTGGAAGTTATGAGTTCCACATATTTATCATTTAACAAGTGAACAGGTATCCCTTTTGATTTATCTTAACTTAGCCATGCTCATATTTTATTTTTTTATTTTTTAAAATCTTATTTAAATTCAATTTGCCAACATATAGTATAACACTCAGTGATTATCTCATCACATTCCCTCCTTAATGCCCATCACCCAGTTACCCCATTCCCCCACACACCTCCCCTTCTGCAACCTTTGTTTGTTTTTCAGTTAGGAGTCTCTTATGGTTTGTCTTACTCTCTAATTTTTCCTCACTCAGTTTCCCCTCATTCCCCTATGGTCCCTTTCACTATTTATTATATTCTGCATATGAGTGAAACCATTTGATAATTGTCTTTCTCTGATTGACTTATTTTACTAAACATAATATCCTCCAGTTCCATCCATGTTTATGTAAATGGTAGGTATTCATCCTTTCTTGATGGTTGAGTAATATTCCACTGTATATATAGACCACATCTTCTCTATCCATTCATCTGTCAAAGGACATCATGGCTCCTTCCACAGTTTGGCTATTGTGGACATTGTTGCTATGAACATTGGGGTGCAGGTGTCCTATCGTTTCATTACATCATATCTTTGGGGTAAATACCCAGTAGTGCAAATGCTGGGTTGCAAGGTCATGCTCATATTTTAAATCCCCTATGTTCATATCATGGTACACAAGCCCAGAGATGCCGTTTAAAGATGACCATATTAACTGTGCTCCCTGAAGTCATCCTAATTTTGGGATCTGGTATACAATCTGGGGCCACCTTAACACTCGTTCATTAATTTATTAGCCTTCATTTTTTTCAGAGTGAAGGATCAGAATAACTCCACATCATTTTCCTCCTCTAGCTTGTCCTCCTTACTTCTGATTTCATTATAGCACTCCTATGATTCAGAAACTCAACATATGTGAGAACTCTGAGGGAATGCACCATGGTTTTCAATATAAGATAGAGCTATGTTTTTTTTTCCTGTTTCCTTTACCATTCCTGATGATGTTCAACATTGCACTTGTCTTTTTCAACACAAAAACACTGTCCTTCACAGCGAGGTGATATAGAACACCCACAGAGCAGGGCAAGCTCTAGTGAAGAAGCACTGTTGGTTATTAAACAGGAGACCAAGAGTCTGGTCCTAAGCTTATCTTTGGCTATTTATGTGATCTAGAGCAAATAATTCAATAAAACTTTACATATCAGGACCAGTGCTGAATACTGGGATATAGAAATAAATGAGTTGGGGGCATAGGTGGCTCAGTGGTTGAGCATCTGTCTTTGGCTCAGGTTGTGATCCCAGGGCCCTGGGATCGAGTTCCACATCAGGGAGCCTACTTCTCCCTCTGCCTGTGTCTCTGCTTCTCTCTGTGTGTCTCTCATGAATAAATAAATAAAATCTTTAAAACAGAGAGAAAGAAATGAGTCATCTGTTCCACCCTCAGAAGCTCGGAGGCTAGTACAGAGACTGGTAGGAAAGTGATTAAAATAGGGTATGATAGGGGATCCCTGGGTGGCTCAGTGGTTTGGTGCCTGCCTTTGACCCAGAGCATCATCCTGGAGTCCCGGGATCGAGTTCCGCATCAGGCTCCCTGCATGGAGCCTGCTTCTCCCTCTGCCTGTGTCCCTGCCTCTCTCTCTCATGAATGAATAAATTTTAAAAAATCTTTTAAAAATAGGGTATGATAGGTATTTAAAAGTCTGCACTAGATCTAGGAAAACAGAATCTCCTAGATAAGACATCTAACATTTGCAGTTAGGAGAGAGTCATCAGAAGATACTTCCTGAGGAGTGATATTTGAACAGACTTGGGGAAGTCCGTTTGGTTCATTGCTGTATGCTCAGTCCCCAGAACAGCGCCAGTATAGAGGAGGTACTCAATAAGCATCTACTTACTGATGAGAGCAATTTTGTAAGGCCAGGACTACTTAGGCAAAGGTGTGAAGGTATCAGAAAATGCGGTGAATTCAGGGAAGTATGAGTGATGATGGAGGGTTAAGGTGGGCAGGGGTGGAGTAGTTGGGCCTCGGCATGGAACTGTAGCCCAAGTCCAGAATATAAAAGACCCGGAATTCTGTGCTAAAGTTTTAGAACCTTATCTTGAAGGCAACAGGGAGCCACTAGAGGATTTAGGCTCTAGAGTCACACAATCAGATTTTGGTGTCAGCTTGATATGCCAGTTATCAATTTATTGCTTCTCGGCTCCAAATTCACCCTGCATTGCCTCCTTGGCAAGAATGGAATTAGATCCTTTAAATATTTCTCCTTTGTCAGCCGGCCCATCACACTCTGTTGGTAGAGATACTGGAGGAGGAAAGGGTTTCTTCTGTGGAATCCATGTGCTCTGCTTGTTGGGCATGAAGAGCATGCAGTTTCCTGGTGCTGCAATCCCATAGCACGCAGCTTCTCCAGCCTCTGGTCCCTGCGTGTGTAACCTCTTGCGTGCCTGACTGCTGCAGTGCCTGGCAGCCAGCAGTGCCCAATGGCTACCAGCTTCTCCTGGCACCTCTCTCAGGAAGCTTTGCAGCAGAGTAGCTGCCACTAAGTTTGGACAGAGAACAATAATCACCCGTGGTCATATTTTTTTATAAATGGCTTCTTCCACATTCTAGACTGTAGATTTTTGCCTGCATGGCACCTCAGCAATTTCTCTACCATTGGGTGAACTGTGGCCACACCCTCTTTGACAAGCTTAGCTCCTTCTTGGGTGATTTATCTTGAAGGTAGTGGTTGCTTCTCGTATTAGTGATTCTTGTGTACTTCTGATCCTTTTTTACATCTTACTAGTCAACCTTCCATTATTCCAATCCCATTGTAGTTAAAAATTCTTTATGTTGCACTTTCTTTGTTAAACTTGTATACAGTTACAATCTCTTTCTCTTTCTTGGACTTTTTTTTCTTTCTTTTTTTTTTTCTTTCTTCTTTCTTGGACTTTGAAACACACACTGACTGATCAATAGCTGTGTCAATGGGCTGAGGGGAGTGGAGTGAAGCTTCAGGCAGGGAGCCTGGCTAAAAGAATATGGTGGCACTTTTGGTGACAACTTGAGAGCATCGTTGCCTTTTGGGGATTGCAATGGGGAGGGATAAGAGGGGCAGGAGCTATATATAGTACTCGGTACCCACTGTGGGAGGAGGACAAAGGAGTATAGGGTGACTCCCCACTGTTCAAGCTTGGATGATGGGGTAGATGGTGGCACTGTGGTACAAATGGGGAACACTGAAGGAGAGGCAGGTCAAATTCTCCTCCCAGGTTTCCTTTTACTCTCAGGAGTTCCATGTACTTGTGAGTCACAGAGACTTGAGAGAGTCCTTAGGTTGAAGAGACACCAAAGCCCAACTTTTTTGCCTTTGAGCAATATAGACCATTTGTTCAAATCAGATAAAATAAGTGAGGCAAGGTCCACTGTATCTTAATAGTCTAAGAGTCTAATGTTTTATAAAGTTTTTTTCTACTCTTAAAGCTCTCGGTATGACAGGCCTTCCTCATTTATTTATTCCAGGCCCCCACAACTCTTTAAAATCCAACACATTTCCTGTTTTTGTGAAGCCTTCCCAAGGTGGAATGGCAGGTCAACACATATGTATCGGGTGCTGCGGAATACAGGCCTTATCAAATACGTAATATAGATTTGTTCCTGGAATTGCTCTTTTGGTTTTATTGGTGTAGGTTAAACAGAGCTTCAGTTATATTAACGAAAGGCTGCAGTTACGTGAATGGAAGGCTCCAGACACCAGAATCTCAGAGGCAGGTTGTATGAACAGCTCTTGAAGCCAAGGACCAGACAATCATATATACTTGTTTGGGCTGGGCATAGGAGGTGGTTGGTTTTAGACACATGGTTTACCCTTGTTTGGAATGACTCCCCCACTTTTTTGCATGTCCTTAGATCTCAGCTCAGCTTTCCTTGACCTCTCTGTCCATTGCATTATACCTTCCTTGACAGCACTTAACTCAGCTCTAATTTTACATTATTAGTGTAATTCTATTGACATCTGCTACCCCCAATAGACTAAACTTGAGGGTAGGGGCAGTCAGTGTCTGCTCACTATAGAATCCCCAATGCCTCACCTGGAACCCAGTCAGTGATCAATGGATATTAGGAAAATGAATGATTGATAGCAGTTTTTAAAGTGCTGCTCATACCCATGAATCCATGGGTTTTAAAGTGCTGCTCATATCCATAAACCCATGACAATTCCCACCCCCCAAAAGATATGGAAAAAAAAAAGTGGTTTGGCTAATCAGGAGAGGACTCTGATCCCAGATTTTGTTCTGTTTTCAAATCACTGTCCTCTGTGTAAGAAATCCTCAAATAGTAGCTCTGAGTACAAAATACATATATAGCCTGGGCAGAGAGCAATCCTCACCCGTGATCATGATCTCTTGAGGATCACAACCCTCTCCTCTGGCTCTGCAAACAGGAGATATTCAAAACCCAAGTGGGCCCAGGGGCTGCACTCTTCCCTCAGACCCCCTCAGCCCTGGTAAGCGCTCGGGGCACCAACCCTCCAGCCAGCTGCCCTCTAGGGATGCTACCTGAGGCTCGCTCCCAAACTTGTTGTCTGATACAAGGCGACACCTCGCGTGCGGCCTCAGACGGGAGGTGTGGGGGCCGATGCAGTCCCACGCACCCTTGGCGAGAGGAAAGCCGCAGAACCTGGGCGGGGAAAGACGGTACCCGCTGCCTCTAGGGACAGGGGAGGTGGGGCGGGACCAGGCTTTGTTAGCGCTTGGCCTTCCCTGGCAACCTGGACGCCCGCTGCCTGGCAACCGCGTGGGAGGGACCCGGGCGCGACGTCACAGAGACGGCCCCGCCCACAGCCTGCCGGCCCCGCCCACCTACCCGCTCACGGCCTGTAGGCCCCGCCCAGCGGCCCAGCGGCCCCGCCCACAGCCTGCCGGCCCCGCCCACAGCCTGCCGGCCCCGCCCACCTGCCCGCAGGCCCCGCCCACCGTCCTGCCGGCCCCGCAGGCCCCGCCCCTCCAGCCCTTCCTGCAGAGTCTGGACTGCGGAAGATTTGAGCCGCACGGTTGGGATTGTTGGGAACTGCTCGCAGTCTTGCTTGGGGGGTGGGGGTGGGGGTCAGCTGGCCTGGCCGCGTAGGGTTAGGGCTGGGGGCGTTAGGACACCTGGGGCCCGTGTGGCCATGTGCAGGGGGCCTTGTATATTAGAGAGCCGGAGTGGAGGAGCTTAAAATGATCCTGGCTTGTGGCACGTGGGCAGGTGGGGGGAAGCCCTTGGGGGTCATAGTAGCGAGCACTTCTTGCAGCGCTTTGTGCGTGTGCGTGTGCCAAAGCGATTCCTAAGTGCATGCCACGTGTTAATGCTTACACTCTCCCCCTCCCTGCATGAGGCCAGGACTCCTACCCTCTCCGTTTTTACAGGTGAGCCCTCAAGTAACTTGCCCGAGATCTCAGCAGGTGCTGGGTTGGGATTTGAACCACGGTGCAAGGTTCCAGATTCCTCACTCTCAATCTCTATGATCCTGAAACAGGGGGGACAGAGTTCGTGTGGCTTTGCACAGAGCTCAGGGTGCCTGAAGGGACAGGGAAAGAAGGGAGATATTCACCAAGTAGCATGACATTAAAGTCTCACAGTAACTCCGGAGATAGGTAGGTATTTACCTTCATTTTACAAATAAGGAATAGGTTTGGGCCGCCTGCGTGGTTCAGTCCATTGGGTGTTTTATTCTTGGTCTCATCTGAGGTCTTGATCTCAGGCTGCTGCTTTCAAGCCCCATGTTGGGCTCTTCCCTGGGTTGTCGAGCCTGCTTAAAAAAAAAAAAAAAGGTTAGAAATAAGAAATAGGTTCCAAACTTTGAGTAACTTGCCTGTGGTTAAGCAGCTGGCAGTAAGGATAAAATTTGATTCTAGGTCTTCTGATTTCAAGATTTTTCTTTTTCTTTTTAAGCTCCCAAGAAGGCAAGAAAAGCCCCATCTTTCTCTGCTCCACCTCTTGTCATTTAACACTTATTTTAAAAAGTGCCCTTTGCATGATCAAGTCTTTTCAGTCCTTTTACACGCTGGTGTGCACTAGTCTAAATCTTTGAGTTAGTTCACCCAGGGCCTTCAAAGGTTTCTCTAGTTGTGGGATGAAAGCCGTTGTCTCTCCTTAAAGCAATTTCGAGCATCAGTGAGTAAGCTCGGGCTGGGTGTTTGGTTTATGTATGCAGAAGGCTTTTCAGAACCTTCTGTCATCCATTTGTAACAGGCCCTGTGTGTTGGCATTTGTCAGAGTTTTGCAGGTCCTTGTATTCCTGGAGAATCCTGGGTGATCTGGGCATGGTCGCTTACTCATGGGTGATCTGGGGATAAGAGAAGCCTACCCACTGATCATCACCTGCCTTCCTGAGCTCCCAGTGGAGGGGCCACCAGGCATTGGCAGCTGCCCTGCAGGGCATACCTGAGGACTAGACAGGGAGGCTGGAGGTTTGAAGAGGAGAAAAAGGGTGCTATGGCCAATGGGGTCTGCGTGCACATGAGGGACGAAGGTGTGCTTATCTGTTCCTGCTTTCATGTGGAGGACATTACGCAGAGAGGAATGAATAATAACGATCTTCATGTTGGAGAAGGGGTGTTTCTGGTAAAGCAGTGGCCAGCTGGAGATGGAAAATGAAAAATGGATTTTTAGTGTGTGGCAGGTTAAATGTAAGGGAGGAGTTTTGTGATACCAACCAAAGTGGCCTGATGTCTGTCTGCACAAGGTGGGTTGATGGGCAGAGGTGAGGTCTTCCTTGATCTATCAATCAATAAATACAACAGATTATAGTGATGAGAATATGACTTTACAAGGAGATGACAACCACAGAATTCAGGGATGTTGCTTTCTTCTGAGAGGCAGAGGGTAGGAGAGTGAGGAGCACATAAATAGACATGATTGGTGGTGGTCCAGCTCGTGGTGTGGTTGGTGGTTTTGTGGGTGTTCATTGTGCTTCAGAATTTATATGTTCTCATATGTTTCAGCTATTACATAAAATCTAAGTAAACTCATCAAATGGGTCACATTATTTCTATTTTCTTGTGTCATTGGGAATTGAAGGTACACCTTTTCATTATTTCATTTATTCCCATCAACGTACAGCTATGCTCTAGTTTCTCCCATCATAGTCCCCTGCAGCTTTGCCCCACTGCTCTGCTCCTCATTACTTTACTGCTCATTAAAGGAGTTGTCTGTACTTGCTGCCTCTAATTTCTCCTTCCAGTCTCTCTTGGATCTAACCTGAATCAGGCTTTCGTCCTCATCACTCCACTGAAACTATTCTTAAGATCCCAAAATGACATGATGTTAAATCAATGAAGTTTTTCTCTTATCCTCAACTCAACCCTCAGTGACATTTGACCCTGATGATCAGTTTCTCATCCTTGAAACTCCTTCCTTGGTTTTTCCCCTTCCTCACTGCCTCTTCCTTGTCATCTCTTTTGCTAGTTGCAGTGGGCTCTATTTTAGTGCCCCCTCTCCCAAATCCATATTTTGAAGCCCTAAATCCCAATGTGATGGTATTGGCGGTAGGACTTTTGGGAGGTAACTAGGTTTAGATGAGGTCATGAGGGTGGAGACCCTGTGATGGGCTTAGTGTCCTTTTAAGAGAGAGGGACCAGAACTTGCTCTCTGATACATGAGTATACAGCAAGAAGGTGGCTCTCTGCAAACCTCGATAAGGGCCCTTCCTGGAATCACTGTGCCACCACTTTGATCTTGAACTTCTGGCTTCTAGAACTGTGAGAAATTACCTGTTTGTTGTTTAAGCTCCCCCCAGTCTGTGATATTTTGTCACAGAAACCTGAAGTCAGCCTCTGGTTCTTTCTTCTCCCTGTGATATTTTCATGTCAGGGGGTCCTAGGATTTACCCTTGGACTTCTTTAGCCACATGTACTCCCTTTTTATCTCATCTGGTCTTATGTTTTAGATACTAAATTTATATCTCTAGCCTCAATTCTTCCCCAAACATCGACTAGAATATCCCACTGTCTATTTGATAAGCTCCACTGAGTGTCCAATAGGCTTCTCAAATTTCCCATGTCCCAAACTACGCTCCTGATATTCCTTTCCAAACCCTTTCCCTTCCAACTCCTCCTCTGCTTTATTATCACTCCATACTCTATTCTTTAGATTCCGTTTTGTTAATTGGTCTATATTCTCTCACTGGAGTGCATGGGTTTTTGTTTTATTCACTGTGTGTTTCTGGGGCCTAGAATAGGGCTGCACATGTAATGAGCAACATAAATATTTGTTTGCTGAATTTTTCCTTCTCCTTCTGCCTTTCTTCCCGCTCCTTCCTGCTTTTGGGAGGCCCTCCTGAGAAGTGATAC
The DNA here is from genome assembly GCF_905146905.1 of Nyctereutes procyonoides. Lineage (NCBI taxonomy): Eukaryota > Metazoa > Chordata > Mammalia > Carnivora > Canidae > Nyctereutes > Nyctereutes procyonoides. Next base: position 22,595,350 of record NW_026575030.1, on the reverse strand, counting down.
ATGGGTGTCCGTCCAGCTTTGCTAGCTGAGGGGGCTAAAGTTATATTTGACCAAGGAAGGATCAGATGTGGCACCAGGGTTAAGAATCCTGACCAGGCTTGGTACCGTGGCCATCTCAGCTCAGAGTCAGCTCTACCTACCACACAGGAGCGTGGCTTATATTGTAGTCCACTTTTCTAGATCTGAAGTTTGCCATTTCACAGGAGGAAATAAGTTATAGCCCTATCCTATGGGCTGCTCTAAGGAGCAGCAAGGGCCATACCACAGCCAGCCTGCCCAGGCCCTACATACTCGTGGGGCTCTGCTGTGTAGTGTGGTTGTCAGTCTCCTCGTGGAGCGGATCCACCCTATGGACATAGTCTCTCTTTATACCTCGTGTTAGTTTTCTTTTGGTACAAAACAAGTGATCACAAACATAGTAGCTAAAATTTATGATCTCAGTGTCCCCAGGGCGGACCCTCTGCTAAGGGTCTCACCAGGCTGAAATACAAGTGTTGGCTGTGGCTATGAGCTTGTGTGAGGCTTGAGGTCCTTTTTCATGCTCACTGATGATAGGCAAAATTCAGTTCCTTGTCGTTATAGGACCGAAGTCCCTGTTTTCTGGCTTGCTGTTGGCCAGGAATCACTTTCAGCTCTTAGAAGCCTCCCTCTGGTCCCAGCAACGTGGTCCTTTCATGACAGTTCACAGCATGGATCTTTGGTCTCTTTCAATCTGTGTTAAAGGCTCGGCTGATCAGGGCGGGCTCACCCAGGACAATATCCTTTTTGAGGAACCCAAAGCCAACTAATTAGGGACATGAATTACATCTGAAAATTCCCTTTTGCCACAAAACGTCAGTCATGAGAGTGATAGCCCATCACGTGCACAGGTCCCACCCACACTCAAAGGGATGAGATAATACAAGGCATGCACACCAGGGGGCTGGAACGTCAAGGGGCATCCTAGAATCCTGCCCACCCTGAAATGCATCTTTGTGGGGAGGGGGGAAGCCCAAGAAGGTCCGCCACCTTTCTTCAGAGAGAAGGACAGAAACAGATAAGCATGGCTACCCTTTGTGGATTTGGATCCTCAGATCTTCCTGCTACCTCTGTGTGTAACCTTTCCTTCAGGACTCTAGAGGACAAGCTGTTTATTCCACCTAAATGAAAATGTCCACCTCATCAAAGTCTACTTGTTTTTTTTAAAATATTTATTTATTCATGAAAGACACACACACAGAGAGAGAGGCAGAGACACAGGCAGAGGGAGAAGCAGGCTCCCTGCTCTAGGATCATGACCTGAGCCAAAGGCAGATGCTCAACTGCTGAGCCACCCCAGGTGCCCCTCAAAGTCTACTTCTTTAAGGCTTTAATTGATTTAAAAATAAAATAGAGGACTGTTAAGTATGTGGGAGTGGGGAGAAGGTTCTTCTCTTGTCTTGATGCTTGTGGCTTCTGTGGCACCTTTGATTCTCCTCGGGACTGCTCCCACATTAGGGAAAGATGATGGCTTGTGGTAGACACAGCCCTGGGATGGATGGGCTGGTGAGAAGGACAGGGACTGGGCTGCACTGCCTTCCCCTACAGAAAACTGCCTAGTTTTCCTGCCTCTGGTGCCTGCTATTTCCATCTCATATTATTCTAAATATGCACATCACCCTGTCCCCCGCCAAAAAAAGAGAGAAAACTTCAGTGGTTGGCTTCTCCACCTTCCTCCCAGAGAACTTCTATCCATAGGCGGCTAGAAGCATGTCTCTCTGTAGATGACTCAAATTCGCACTTCTAGTCCCAGCCTCCCTCCTCAACTCAGTCCCTTGTCTAAACGCCCCAGGCTGCCTTTAAACAAGTTCACAGAAGACATCATCCTTCCTCAAGGCCAGCTGCACACATTCCTAGCTCTGCCAGTAGAGACATCCTCCCTGTTATCCAATCTACAAAGTGAAGTCACCCTCTGCCACCCTCTCTGCCCCTCCTCATGCTGCCTCCCCCGCCCCCACCCCATACAGGGTCTATGGCATTGGTCCTTTCCTTGTCAGTGTCACTGTGCCACACTGGGTCTAAGCCCTTAGCGTCTCCTGTCTGCACTGTGTTTCAACAGTTTTCCGCCTCTTGGGGTCTTTTTCCTTTCCTCTCCCCATGATTTTCAATTGGGGGCAATTTTGCACCCTCCCCAGAAGACATTTGTCAATGTCTGAAGATACCTTCGGTTACCGCACCTGGGAGTGGGTGCCAGCATCTAGTGGGTAGAGGCCAGGGATGCTGCTAAACATCCTACAGTGCGAAGACCAGTCCCTGAAAAAAGAATCATCCAGCCTAAAATGTCAATAAGGCTGAGATTGAGAAATCCTGCTTTGTGTCTATTCCTCCAAGTTTCCTGAATGTTATAGCCTGACTCTTTTTCTTCTCCTCCTTCTCCTTCTCCTCCTTCTTCTTCTTTCTTCTTTCTTCTTTCTTCTTCTTTTCTCTCTTTTTTTGTCTGACTCTTCTTAAGAAAATGCACTTTGTATACATTGACTCCTGACAGAAAAAAAAATTCCCATTTTCTATATATATGCCTGTCTCCCTCTGTCTCAGATGCCATCCCTCTTTGTTTCTATGACAAGAAATTTCCCCTTTCTTAGGACAACTCAACTGAGTTGAGCCTGATGGCTCGGCAGTTGAGCATCTGCCTTCGGCTCAGGGCGTGATCCTGGGGTTCTGGAATCAAGTCCCGCATTGGGCTCCCCGCAGGGAGCCTGCTTCTCCCTCTGCCTGTGTCTCTGCTTCTCTCTGTGTCTCTCATGAATAAATAAAATAAAATCTTTAAAAGAAAGAAAGAGAGAGAGAGAAAGAAAGAAAGAAGAAAGAGAAAGAAAAGAAAGAAGAAAGAAAGAAAGAAAGAAAGAGAGAAAGAAAGAAAGAAAGAAAGAAGAAGAAGAGAAGAAAGAAAAGAAAGAAAGAAAGAAAGAAAGAAAGAAAGAAAGAAGAAAAGAAAGAAAGAAAATCTCCCCTTTCTCTTAAAGCTCATAGTACGGTGTCCAGCCTCTATGCTGGGTTAGTCCATTTGACCTTCTGGGTCCACTCTCTGCTCTTTTATTTTCTTTTTCTTTTTTAAAGATTTTATTTATTTATTCATGAGAGACACACAGAGAGAGAGTCAGAGACACAGGCAGAGGGAGAAGCAGGCTCCATGCAGGGAGCCCGATGCAGGACTCCATCCCAGGACCCCGGGATCATGACCTGAGGTCAAGGCAGACACTCAACCACTGAGCCAGCCAGGTGTCCCTGTGCCCCAGGACTGTGCTTCCTGGCTCCTGTGCCCTCTAATTTCAGGATAGGTTTGGCCTGTGGGAGGTATCAGCAGGTGACCACAGGTTGGGGCTCTATTTCCCAACCTCACCCTGAGCTTCCTGTCCCTCTGCAGGAGGGCGCATCCCGTCTGTCACTGCACCAACTCTTGTTGGGCTCCTGTGACACTGTCCTTGCACTTTCAGTCCAAGGGTGGCAATGACTTCCCTGGGTGGCTAGTCCGGGCGTTCACCACCATGATTAGTAGGCTTAAGTCTGCCTACACCTCACTCAGTATTTCCTTAGTTAAACTTTCTCTAGTTAAATCCTTTGAGCGTGCCATCTGCTTCCTCCTGGATCCTCAGTGCCTCAGCAGTCACTTGAGGATTCGCCTTTCCTTTGGTGCTCGTACAGAATGTAGAGTCGGGACTGTTCCCCTGTCATTCAGGGTATATGCCCCATACCGCTGTGATCCACTTACATCTAGAATTTCCCGTCTTGCCCAAACACATCACAAGGTCCTGCGGGTGGAAGCTATTGAATGTATCATGCACACCCTCTTGGCATAGAGCCGGGCTCAATGAACATTTGCCAAGGAAAATGTTGATCAAATGTATTGGAAAACCACCTGATTTCATAAACAGTGCTCTGAATTTAAATTACTTCCTATAGGTATTCGGGGTGATTTGAACTCGACTTCTATACAATGTTTTAGAACCAACGGAGGCATGGGCTTTGAGACTTGAGATTGGGTGCTCAGCTGCCTTGGGTGCTCTCTTCCTGCTTCCTGGTGGCATTCTGTGTATACGTAGCTGCTGGATGAGGGACTCGGAGTCAAATTGGGTTTCTGTACTGGCTTCCTCCCTTGAAACCAAGACTCTCTTCAGAACTCTTGAATGTGCTATCTACTGCTGGTCTGAAGGGACCAAATGTTTCACCTGCTGCCTGAGTCTAAGCCTTGGTCCTGCGCTGTGCCCCAATGTGTGCTTCATAAATGTCATTTTTGTCCCACCAGTCACCTCGAGTTTTTATTTAAATATTTAATGAGGAAAAAAAAAGGGGGGATCCCTGGGTGGCGCAGTGGTTTGGCGCCTGCCTTTGGCCCAGGGCGCGATCCTGGAGACCCGGGATCGAATCCCACGTCGGGCTCCCGGTGTATGGAGCCTGCTTCTCCCTCTGCCTGTGTCTCTGCCCCCCTCTCTCTCTCTGTGTGACTATCATAAATAAATAAAAATTAAAAAAAATATTTAATGAGGCAAAAATTGTTGTAAGTGCCTCCTTAGGGAATCTTGGGAAAGTACAAGGATGTAATCAAACGGCTTGCAAATTGTACTTATTTATTTATACCTCTAATTTGAAAAGAAGAACCAGAGTTATGAAGGAGGATATTCACATTTCACAGACATCTTATCCTCAGGAATGAAGGGTAATCATTCTTATTTATTTATTTATTTATTTATTTATTGATTGATTGATTGATTTATGAGAGAGAGAGAGAGAGAGAGAGAGAGAGAGAGAGAGAGAGAGGCAGAGATACAGGAGGAGGGAGAAGCAGGCTCCATGCTGGGAGCCCGACGTGGGACTCGATCCCGGGACTCCAGGATCGCGCCCTGGACCAAAGGCAGGTGCTAAACCGCTGCGCCACCCAGGGATCCCGAGGGGTGATCATTCTTAAGGGGGAAATGCCAAGTCATTTCTTAGAGTTATTGCTTCTGACCCTTCCTGCATTGTAATAGTTGTTTGTGTGGGCAATTAAAAAAGCTGTTTCTTCTGCTGTCTGCTAAATATGTCTTCGTCTGGCTGATTCCACTGTGGGGTCTCAGTCTGACCTAATGGTTACTTACTGTTGTGCCAAAAATCCACACTCAAGTTCTGTTCTTTCTGTACCAGAAAGATAAAGAGGATGAATAGACAGGAGTGATAGGCATTCTGGTCCACAATCCACCTTGATTTCATGGAAGGGCTTGGAAAATATGAGGCTCATATGGGCTGAGCAGGGCTCCATTGTGATTTTCATGGGCCTTAGGCAATTTTGCCCTCATGGGCAAAAAAATATGAAAGCTTGTGTTTTACAATTGTGTTGAGAGAATGACAAACACATGATCTATTATAACATTTTTGTGGACCTCTAAAAGTAGTGTGGTCCCTTGGCACCGTGTCTCTTATGCCTAATGAATGTTAGCCCTAAGGAATGGGCAGTGGGAAAGGAAGGTAGCTTGACTCCCTTTATTCAAGATCTAAAGATACCTGGATTCCAATCTGTTCTTGGCAGTGCCTAAGTTGGGAGATTTTGATTACAAATGAGGTGAATGGATGATCTTCTTTTGATAGGCTTGGGGTCTGCAGAGGACTGGGGATTGGTGGATCATGAAGCTCTACTACCAGATATGGGCTGCTGATGTCTTCATCTTGTCCGAGAGTGATGTTGCCTTCTGTATAGGTCACAGGTGATGTTCACAGTCTCTACTATGGGAGGGTCCAGGGTGACTGTTCCATTTCACAGATGGGGAGCCTAAGGCATGATAAGATGAGCCTGGGTGGCTTTTTCACTGTAGCTGACTCTAATGCCTTGCTGCTTTCTTGGCAGCAGAAAGAGGAAGCACTTAAAATAATTTTTTTCTGCCTATAAAAGTCATACTGGTTTATTATGAAATTTGGAAAATAAAAGAAGTTGAGAGGAGATTATTAAGAAAAAAACAGACTCTTTTAATCTTACCTCCTAGAAGCAACCACTGCCCACTGCCCCAAAATGTTGTATCAATGGGTGAACTAAGTCCCAGGGGGACAGGACTACTCATTCCCAGGAGCCAGCCCAGCAGTGCTGGTCACTGCGGTCAGTTCTACTTGATGTCACCCTCAAGTGTAAAATGGTTAGATTTCACTGCACCTCCCACCCCCCAAGACTTATAAAGGATAATGTTAACCAAAGGAGGTGGATTACAAATCTTACATACAGGATGATATCAAAGATAAACAATTGAGGAAGCCAATAGGTAATTATGTCAACAGTGGTACCAGTGGTACAGAAACTCCTGTTTGGGCGAGGACCAGCTTTCTATGGGGATGGCAGCTTTTCCCACCGCGTAAACCCTCCCTCACAGGCAATTTCCTGTGCATGGGAAATTTCCTATGTGATTTCCAGGCAGCTTCCTATGAATAGCATTGCTGCTGTTTCTACCCCTAGAAGAGTTCACTAGCGATGGTGACGCCTCCATGCATAAACCCCAGGCCTTCGGAGGTAGCTGTCCTCCTCCGTGTCCTTTCCCCCGTGCCCACCCATGAAGCAGCATTTTTGGCAGGCTCCTATTTGTATTCCAAGGCTGGCAATGGGTTTCCCTAGCTATCCTCTTGGGAACACGATTCTATTCTGTACATAAAAGCAAGGATACAATTAAAGCTACGCATCAGAGAGCAATCAAGGGAACTAACAACTCCACATTACTGTGAAGAGGATGCCACTGAATGAGGACAGTTTCTGCAGCAGCTTCTCTTACTGCAAATGCAGGGGAGCAGCTCCCGGTGCATCTGCAGACCCTCAGAAGCAGAACCTTCCCAGCAGGCAGGAATCTGGCTCATCGCAGAGTGATGAGGATCTGCAGACAAAATATTTTGTCTTCCTCAGTGGCCTGGTCCAATGTCTTATGATGTTTCCCTTATTTCTAACCTAAACCCTGCCTGCTGAGATTTCATCCCATATGTTTTCCTTGATGAAGACAGGGAACACTAGCCCGTGTATCCTCATCTGATAACCTTCTAAGGCTTGAGGGTGGATTTGTCTCTAAAGGGTCTCCATCAGTCCAGAATACTAGAATGCCATGTTAAGAAGCTAAGTTGAGGGACACCTGGGTGGCTCAGGGTTGAGCACCGCCTTTAGCTCAGGATGTGATCCCGGGGTCCTGGGATCGAGGCCCAGGATGACGGGCTCCCTGCATGGAGCCTGCCTCTCCCTCGGCCTGTGTCTCTGCCTCTCTCTCTCTGTGTCTCTCATGAGTAAGTAAATAAAATATTTTAAAAAAAAAGAAGCTAAGTTGAAATGGCATATCCAATAATTTAATTAAAAATATTTATTTGAGCACCTACTATGCAGGAAAGAAATAGGTAGGGAGACACAGACTGAACCAGCGATCATCAGCCTGTGCTACCTCACATGCTGTGTTCAGAGGCCCTGAATCATCTTTAGGTTTTGTTTTTAAAGTGAGCTTTGAAGGCAGATAGACTTAGGTCGAATCTACTTACTCTTTCTAGGGTGAGCTGCTCACCCACCTGAGTCACAGTTTTGTTACCTACAAATGGGGATGAAAATCCTATTTTAGAGGTCGTAGAAGAAATGAAATAAATTAAGCAAACCACAATTCCTTTTTTTAAAAAAAGAAGATTTTTATTTGTTCATTTGACACAGAGAGAGAGCACAAGTAGGCAGAGCGGCAGACAGAGGGAGAAGGAGGATCCCCACTAAGCAGAGAGCCCCATGCGGGGCTTGATCCCAGGGCCCTGCGATCATGACCTGAGCTGAAGGCAGATGCCTAACCGACCAGGCACCCCAAAGCACAATTCCTAATAGTGGAAGACACCCTGTAAATGTTGTTTGTTCCTTCAGGTTTTATAATGATTTGGTGATGGGGACATCAGAGACATTGGGCGTTATAAGAAACTGTTTATGTTTTAAAAATGTGAACTTTTAGAGATGACCGGATGGCTCAGCAGCTGAGCGTCTGCCTTCAGCTCAGGGCATAATCCCGGGATCCCGGGATCGAGTCCCACATCGGGCTCCCCACATGGAGCCTGCTTCTCCCACTGCCTGTTCTCTGCCTCTCTCTCTATCTCTCATGAATAAATGAGTAAAATATTTTTAAATGGAATTTTTACATGTGTTGGTGACTTTGTGGATCAGATATAATTCTACATTGGCTTCCCACAAACCCAATTATGACCTGTTATTAATTTGCCAACATTCATTCATCCAGGGAATATTTCTTAAGTATCTTTTATGGTATAGTTAATGTATGTTAGGAGAATAACACCCACCTTTAATATAAGCTTGGTCTAGACATAATCAGGAAGGGAAATCTGCCAGGAAGAAAATCCTATATGGAAGGAATTTCCAGGACAGCGGAAGATGGGCTCAGAGAAGCACAGCTGCCATCAGAGACATTTCTCAAATGCTGGCAGAAAAACTCCTAACCAATGCCTGACTGCAGAAGAATCCTGGGAGCCTGGACTTGTCTCTTATTCTTGAATTGCATTTATTCTGGGAACCAAGCAGAGTGCTGTGTCAATCTGCTAAGAGGGAGGCAGAGTTATAAATAGGATATGTGCTGGAAATAGGAAATAAGATGAAAGATGGCATTTGGGGCTTTCACGGCTCGTCCCCTCACCTTAAGCAGAGGGAGAAAAGCCATCCAGTTTTGGTGGGGGCAAGAAACTCAGGAGCCATCGCTCCAAGAGAAGTGGAAGGGAGGGAGGAAGTGGGAAGCATGATGGTGGTGAAAAGCGAAGATGTGGGAAGAACTGAGTGAGCTGCCAATGGTAGGAAGGTAAACCGGCCCCGCAGGCGGATGAGATGACATCAAAGAGCAAGACTCAGTGCCAGGACAAAGAGTGAAGATTTTACCCAGCTGGACAGAGACCTGAAATAGCAAGATAGTAATCATACACGGGAGAGGGATAAGAAGAACTAAAAAGCGTAAGCCGTAAAAATGGAACTAGGTGGCAAGACAAATATGACTGTGGCCGAGAAGACCAGGCCTGTTCAGTAGCATTCCCAGGTAGCTCCATTCACCTTCTTCCCCAGCACTCGAGCTGGGTATCTTCGAAGGCATCAGTGAATCCATGATCAGGGTGGGGAATGGGTGTTCTAACGATGGCTGAGGGAGGCCGTAGTGGAAAAAAGTCTTGGAATTGGAGGTGGTTCAAGTCCCAATGTTGCCATCAACTAGATGTAAGACCTCAGTTTACCTGACCTCTGTGAGCTGGGTTTGAATATAGACTCTGCTGTGAACTGCCTGTTGATCTTGAATGATTTCCTTCCCTTATCTAGACTTCCTTTTCTTTTTCCATGCAGTAATATGGTGTAGACGGGGTCCTAGAGGCTGCTGCCAGGTGTAAAATTCAACACCTTCATACTTGGAATAAATGCTTAGGCTGAGAGAGAATAGTAACCTCTAATTTAATTGGTTCTACAACAGGCCACAGCCCTCCCGGAGAGCACCCAGCTTAGATGCTAGATGAGTGGATTGCCTTAAGTCCTGTTCTAGCCAGAGCGTGCTCCCTTTTAGTATTGCAGAGTCATGCCTTTTATCAGCTCTCTATTGCACAGGTGCCAAGTTTGGACCTGTGCTGCTTGCATCAGTGTTAGGCCCTACAGGAGAGTTTTTAGCAACTATCCAGCCAAGATATGGTCAGAAGGAGGCCTGTAGATAACATGAAAGAGGCATAGAGGGAAACACTATAAAAGCACCTGCCAAGAAAATGAGATATGCTTAGTTATCTTGTAAATAGAAAGTAGGGAACTGTAGGTATGGTTCCGCTTCATTTCCCCAAGTGATCTCTTTCTGAAACCAAAACAAGAATTTGGGGGGAGTCATAGGGCAGAATACACCCAAGTACATTAAGAATCAGAAGTGCACTATGAAGTAGTTTTGTCCAAACTCGTGGTGTATGTAGGAACTTGCCTCCTTTTACCTTACATATTACATTATTAACTCACTTCATGCTGTAATGTGTCCTCCCATTGGTCCATGTGTTTTACTAAGGTTTCATCAGCCCTGTAAAGAGTATCTCAGTTACCCATAGAGATTCCGTTGCTTTTACTCTGCCCCCCTGCCCATGTCACCTCTTCACTCCCCAAAGGAGCTAGTACATAAAACTGAATCCCCATTAGAGAGGAAAGATTGAATCCTATCAGCCTTTTTTTTTTCTTTTTTTACCTTGTCTGGTAGGAGAATCCTCAAATAATTCAAACCATACAAATTTTCAACAAGAGGTATGAATCTGGGTACTGGGTTACTCAGTCACTGTCTGGGGGTGGGGAACATAAGCCTTAGATGTTGGCCTAGGACTCCTGGAGACTCATTATTATATTAAGGATTGTAATATGTACTCCCTTCCCCCATATTGGGATGAATGTGAATCTTGATCAGAAACCATCCTTATGGGAAACTATTACCAGTAGGCAGAGTGTCCCCTCTGTTACAGGTGTTTGGTCCTAGTGACTAAGTGGGGTGTTGTGAGTGGCTTATTGACTACCATTACCTCTTAGGAGCCAAGCCTCCATCAGGATGAATTGGTGGCAGTGTCTGACTGAATACTGCTTAGGATAAGAGCTTTCTTTGAGTTAAGGCCTTGCTCCTCTACCTGCTTTCCTGGACAGGGTGTGTCAGCATCGACGGGGAGCTTGTCAGAAAAGCCGAGTCTCAGGCCCCATGTCAGACCTACTGGATCAAAATTGCATGTGACAAGATTCCCATGTGATTTGCATGCCTGTTACAGTTTAAGAAGCACTGGGTTAGAGCGCTCCTATAAAAAGTATATAAATATCTCTTCTAGAGGGTTACTATAGGCCAGTCATTTAATATAATGAGGACAGTTTAATCAGATTACTTCTCATTTATTCCTTAGCTAAAATCAGCCAGGGTGGGAATTTTGTTTGAAAGAGAAGGAAAAAATTACCCAACCTCTAATCTTTGACCCTACTGTAGCCTTAGCTCTCACCACAGAAATATGGCATATAGTAGGACTCAACGAGGTTTTCTTGTTATTTGGCTGAATAATTGGTTCACAATCAGAGAGAACGTGTGGTTTTGTGGTTTTGCTCTTTGCCATGTGTAAAGGTGTGGTAGGCAGAGTAATGGATCTCAAAATGTCCATGTCCTAATCCCTGTAACCTATGAATCTATTACCTTATACGGCAAAGGGGAATTAATCAGCTGATTTTCAGATAGGAAGATTATCCTGGATTATCCAGGTAAACCCGATATAATTACAGCGGTTCTGCAAAGGGGAAGAGGGAGGCGGAAGACGAGGTCAGAGCCAGGGAAGGAATGGGAGAAGAATTAGACTTGCCTTGGCTGACTTTGAAGCCAGAGGAAGGAAGCCCTGAATCAAGAGGAACGTGGGTCATCTCTAGAAGCAGGAGAAGGCAAGGAAGCAGATTCTCCCTTAGAGCCTCCAGAAAGCCCTTCCGACACTTTGCTTTTCGCCCAGGGACCCCCGTGTTGGACTTCCTACCAACTGAATTTATACCATTTCAAGCCACTAAATTTGTGGTACTTTGTTGCAGCATCAACAGGAAAGTAATAGACTACACCAGAAAACAGTTAGTTTGTTCATTTTGAATATGAAAATAAACATGGAAACAACGATGTGTGTGTGTGTGTGTGTGTGTGTGTGGCGGGTATGTGTGTGTGGATGTGTGTGGATGTAATGATCATCTGTCTATATCTGACTTTTTTCTTCTTTATATCCTTTGGAATTCAGGTGCACATGCTTGCATGAATTCCATCCTCCCTTCACAGAACATCATCATCTATCCATGGAGGGACTCTCTCTTTTTTTTTTTCAAGAAAAATATGTTTATTTTATTGTTTTTTCCCCTTTATCCACCATTCCCAATCCCACTGCCCTCCTCCCATAGACATCCACTCAAATTTATTTAATATGGTCTTTCCAACCCATCTGACAGATGTTTATTTAGCTAGATGAGCACCCTTACCCTTACAAAAATACACAAGGCTGTTTTATGTGGGTGTGTAATATATAAATGGAGTCATGCTATGAATCTCATTCTGCTTTTACTTTTTCCTCTCAACCCTGTTCTTGAGAGCAATCCAGATTGCTGCATGGAATTCTAGTTCATTATCCTGGTGTATACACATACCACATTTTACTTGTACCTTCCTTAGAGATGGACATCTGGGTTACGCCCAACGGTGTCACAGTGAACTTCCTTAAATACATCTCCTTGTGTTCCTAGGAAGAACTTCATCAGGTGTATACCCAGGGGTCAGCTGGCCAGATTGTAAGGTACTTGACCGTCCTTTGGCCTATACCATACTGTATGTCCTTCTGTACCAGCAGCGAGCGAGGGGTTCATTTCCCCACTTTCTCACCGACACTTGGTAATATCTAACCCCCAAAGCAAATATAGGTGTGGGCAACAACCAGCCGTGAAGGGAAGTAGAGATGACTTAGTGGAAATCATGTGTGAGCGCACAATGGGCAGGGATAAACTAGAAAATAATTCTTGGAAGAAGAGAGTATTATAAGAAGTGACAGTTGTGGTTGGGAAGGGGAAAGCCTTTCAGGCAGGGAGGATGTGTGCAGGGCTTGCAGGGGTTCACCACCACCAGTGAGTGGTCCTTGGGGGCTAGGAGCTCTCCCTTCTTCTACCGGCAGCTAGCTGGCACTCAGTCCACTCTGCCTGCAGCCCCTGCTCGCCCTCCACCCAAGGAGCGAGGTCTTTCTGAACTTCTCTGAGGGCTTGAGGGCTCTCAGCTTCCAACTCCCTCTCTTCTGTAACTCTGTCTTTGGCACATTGTACATTTAGAGTTTGACAAAATGTATAAAATTGATGAGTTTTCACAGATGCGCACCCGTGGGAAATCACCAGCACAGTCAATTCACAGAACATTTCCATCATCCCCAAAACTTTCCTTGTACATATAGGCCGCATACCTTTCTCTCTCCCCCTAGCCCCATGGATCCACTGATAGGCTTTTGTTACTCTAGGGAAGTTTACATTTCTCAGAATTCTGTGTAAATAGGATTTTTAAAAAGACTTTATTTATTTGAGAGAGAGAGAGAGAGAGAGAGAGTGGGGAGGGGCGGAGGGAGAAGGAAAGAGAATGTCAAGCAAACTCCACACTGAGGGCAGATCCCATTGCAGAGCTTGATCTGGCGACCCTGAGATCATGATGTGAGCTGAAACCAAGATAATGCTTAACCACCTGGGCCACCCAGATGCCCTGTGTATAAATAGGATTTTACAGTATGTACTCTTCTGTGTTTGGATGTTTCTTCACTCAATGTACTTATTTTGAGGTTCATTCATCTTATTGGAATATCAATAATTTATTCCTTTTTATTGCTGAATAGTATTCCTCTGTATGAATATGTGACATTTTCTTTATTCACTTGTTGAGAAACATTTAAGTTATTTTCTGTTCGGGACTATTATGATTAAAGCTGCTGTGAATATTCATGCACAAACTTTCATGTTTGCTTTAATTTTTGGATAAATAGGAGTTCAATGACTGGATCAAATGACAGATAAATGCTTTACATTTTAAAAAACTGACACTCTCTTTTTCAAAGTGGTTGTACAATTTTGCGTTCTTAACAGCATTATAGGAGAGTTCCAGCTGACCCACATTCTTGCCAACAGTTGGTACGGTCAATCTTTTAAATTTTTTACCATGTGAGCAGGTGTGTAATATTTCGTTGTGGTTTTAATTAGCATAATGAGTAATTTGCAATATGAACTAATGATGTTGAGCTTTTCTTATGTGCTTATTGGCCATTCATATATTCCTTGGTGAGCTGTTGCTTCAATTTTTTTTGCCCATATTAAAATTGTTTTGTTTGTATTTTTATCACTGAGTTGCAAGAGTTAGTTTATTCTGGTTATAAGTCCTTTGCCAGATTTGTGTATTGCAAATAATTTCTCTCATTCTGTGGAATAACTTTTCATTTTTTAAACAGTGCCTTTCAAAGAGCAACATTTAAAAATTTTAATTAGGTCTAATTTACCATCTCCTTTTTTTTAAAACTGTTCATGTTTTCTATATATTAAGAAATCTTTGCCTACACCAAAGTTGCAAAGATTTTTTTCTTCTATTTTGTTCTAGAAATTGTATAGTTTTAGATCTTATACCACTTGTGCATAACAGCTTCTTCCTTTGATCTCTGAGATTCTTGAATCCATGGGTTTTTCCTAGAAGGGTCAGTATTTTTATCTGTAATGGGAATAGGACCTAGTTGGAGTCCCATGAATGCATCACCAGCCATTTGGGCTTACAGGTGCATCATCATATAGAAAAAAATTATTTTTAAATCCTGCTCAGTGGTTCTCCCCTACTTATGTACCACAATGTAGAAGATGGTCTGGAACCCAAAGGAGATTCATATCTCTTCAAAGAAAAGTGGGCAGGTAATGTCAGGGGCTAATCTGGCTAATGGAAGAGGGGAGGTGTTTTGTTCAAGTTCCTGGGGAAAAAGAGGAAATCAGGAGGGGGCATGGCATCTCTCCTGGGTATTTATGATGAGCCAAGTTCTAACAATTCAAACAGGATCTGAAGAATATGATCTTCCCAACCAATGTTGTGAGCAGAGGAACATAAATGGAGGTACTACCTTGGTAGCAGTGGAGGAAAGTGTTCTACTCAGGTAAAGTGTCCCTACTTTGCATAGACTCAGTAAGACTTTAATTACAGAGGAGGACTCTGGGAAATATAGTTCCTTGGGGTTTATAGCTCTAGGAGTTCCTTGGGATTTATAGTTCTAGGAGTTCCTAGTGCCACCAGCCTTGGCATAGACGTCAGTGTGGTCACAGAAAAAATAAGTGGGGACAGAGATGAAAAACAAGAGAAAAGCTCTTGAGTGCATAAGAGACCTCCCTTGAGAACTCTAAAAAATGTAGGAGTAGAGGGTTATTGCCAATAACAAGACAGAGTCCCATGTACCACCTCTGGGGGGAACATGGCTTCCTCCTACCTTCGGCTTTTGAGAATCACTGCTTGTAATGAGAAATACTGGTGATGTGGATCCAGAAAAAAGTCTGAGAGACACTGCAACAGGGGAAAGAGGAGGGAGTGGTCACTTGGGTCCTTGACTTAGTCATCTTCTTGGCCTGGGACTATGGAGTCAAGTTCACATTTAGCATGGCATTGTACCTCAAGAATACCTGGAACAGTTGCTTGGGGGGTAAAGGTACACTTAGTTTCCTTCCAACTTGGCTTTCTGTCTGAAAATATGGAGCAAGGGTAAGAGACATAGAAGCAGACCCATCTCCCTCAGGCCTTACCATTTCAGTGTGCTCCAGATATCTTCCTGTTATTGCCAGGATCTGCATCTTGGTGCTTGAGGACTTCATCTGGAAATCTGGAAGGTCACTAGGCTTGAGGTACGTGGCAGTTCAGACACTCTGGAAGATTGACTGTCCTCCATCCCCCAGAGCATCTTTCAACTCATACGTGATGGGAGATGATGTATAAACATCCCAGCAATCTCATCCTCTGGGTGGGATGATTCTGAGGTGCATGTTTTACATTGTTCCCCAGCAAGATTGAGCTACAGTTGTCCACTGTGTGGTTGGCTTCATAATTCACTTTTTATTGGCTGTCTTCCCCTCCCTGACTCATTTCCTCACTCTCTTGCTGGTATTTCCTTGGAATAAATCCCAAATAAACTACTTGCTCTCAAATCCTTGTTTCAAGGTCAGCTTCTAGAGGACCCCAGACTAAGACAATTCTCCAGGATGTTAGCATCCCTACACACACTTTGCCAGAGAGCTGCTAAAGAGAGACACCCTTCCTCTTCCTCTCTCTTCTCATCTAAGAAAGTAGGGCCTGCACCCAGAGATCTGTGGGTATGCTGTGTATACTGTCCTCTGTGCAGGCTTGGGGCTGTGCATACATATTCACAGGTGTTGAGAACTCTAAAAAACATAGGAGTAGATGGTTATTGCCAATAACAAGACAGATTCTCATGTACCACCTCTGGGGGGAATGTGGCTTCCTCCTACCTTCAGCTTTTGAGAATCACTTCTTGAATCTCCTCGTTGTGATGTGATGTGAAGTTCAAATGAAAAGTGACCACCATGGAAAGAGTTGACCGAGATGCTGTATTGATGGGGGCAGGGGGAGCCATCTTTATGAAGAATGCCATCTCCTAAACTGTGTTCCCTGGGGTTCTGGGAGATGCTTGAGAGATTGAAACCCAAAACTCAAGTTCCCCTATGGTCACACGTTTAGGAATTGTTCGGTTAAGCAAAGACTATTTTAGGGTAGGACTTCTCAAGACCCTTAACAAGACAAGGTGCATTGTGATCTCTGAGAGACGGTGTTATCCAAATCTCTCTGACCATAGACCCTTTGAGAAGACATCTATTAATACCCCACTGAAAACATTTTGGGAATGCATGTCTTTCAATCATGAGTGTTTCAAAATGAGTCTGGCTTTCATCCCAATGATTCAAATGTCTTCTCTCTTCTCCTTTTTTTAAGATTATTTACCTATTTATTCATGAGAGACACACAGAAAGAGAGAGAGAGGGAGAGAGACAGGCAGAGGGAGAAGCAGGCTCCCTGCGGGGAGCCTGATATGGGGCTGAATCACAGGACCCTGGGATCATGACCTGAGCCAAAGGCAGATGCTCAACCACTGAGCCACCCAGGTGCTGCATGTCTTTTCTCTTCTCTCTTCCCTGTGAAGCTAGGCTGTTACTCCTTATTATATTTAAAGTCCCATAATCATCATGAGACCCAGGAATTGCCTGGCCTGTGTAGTCTCCAGACTGTGTTCCCATACATTAATCCTCACACAACAACCCAGAAGATCCTTCTAGATCTTTCTAAATCCTTCATCCTAATAGGTGAAGAGACTAGAGTTCAGAGTTTTTCCCAGAATCCCTTGGTAGTACATCCGTACTAGAGAATTGAGATTTGAAGAAAGCAACACAAGTGAATGACTCTGATTTTTTTCTACAAGGTCTGAACTTTGAGTAAAGATTCAGTTGACAGAGCAGACTTTTCTAAGACTTTGGGGTTTGAAAAGGTCATTGGATGAGGCCCAGAAAATGATGAAATCACATCAGTTCTCTAAGTATGATATTTGGGATTCGTCCAAGTGGTCTGTGGGCTGCATCCATTACGCCACAGAAGGGAGATGACATCCTGAATAAGATTAGGGCTTCCAAAGCAAACGCTGAGTTTGAATTTTTGCTCTATCATTTACCAGCAGTGTGGCTTTGGGCAAAGTATTTAAACAACCTGAACCTCAGTTTCCTCATCTGTGAAGCAGAGAGAATAGTATTTCTCATGGGGCTGCTGTAAGGATGAAATTAGTATACCTAGGCCTCTTCACATAGGAGGTGCCTGGCATGTAGTAGGAATGAAAAAGAAAAAGTAGCTATTACTAGGAGAATAGTATCTACAATTTTTACTTTCTGGCATGAATTAATCATCTAACAAAAACCAGACCTCATTTTTGTTGGTGCCTTACTAGAAACATTGCTGTTTGCTAATGACTTCTGGCAGTAGTTTTTAAAAATTGTTGTTGTTTGTTTTGGGTTTTATTTTGTGTAAAAATAGGACTGAGCAAGATAGGTCTTTACAACTTATTTTTTTCCTCCAGCTACACAGCCCGTCAACACTCCCTCACACTCCACCCCACCCCCAGAAAAGAAGGAAAAAGAACAAATTGAGAACGTATGGAACCACAACTTAGAAACCTGAGCGTTTTCCATTTCAGCTTTTCTTGGAATAATTTGATGAAAAGCCTGTGCTGTGGTTTTAAATGGCATTAGGGTGCCCATCTTCTGTCCCTACCCCTAAGCTCCTGAACATGATTTATATTTCCCTATTTTAAGCTAGTGCAGATTTATGAGACTTTAAACACCATAGTTGAAGTTATTGGAGGTTTAAAGGGATTAAGCCGGTCCAGCAATACCTGGGGGGGGGGTGTATAGGTTGTTTAAAAGATTTATCAGCATTTCCATGTTAAAATCCACTTTTTGAGGATTCTCGTAGTCTGGGTCTGAATCTATTTGTTTTGGACAGAGGAGTGAATTTTTAGGATTTCTCTTAGATGGAAAAAAAAACCATCCTCCTATTGCTTCTTGCTTTGTTTTTCGGGCTGTGCCTCTGTCCTTCACCTCTTCATCTTTCATGTCAAGTTTTCATGTCTGTCTTCTCTGGGGTTTCCTTTCTTCTGTTCCTATCTTCTCTCAAGATGTTACTTTCTTGGTATTCCTCTATGTTCAGTTATTCACAAGCTCCGCCTCTGACCCATAAACCTAACAGCAGCTAAAGGAGTCTGACACTTTCCTGCTCTTGGATTCTTGCTTGGGATGGGGGAGGGCTGAAGTGGGTGATAGATGGCTGCAGAGGTGGGAACGCCTCAGGCCACAGGGGTGACACATCCCCCGGTTTACACCAGAGGGTGCAATGACTCCATGGCTGAGAGGGGCTGGCTGGAGTCTGGAGTTTCCAAATAAAGTGCCCATTCAAGGCAAAGAGCACAAAATTCCTAGGCAGTTAGGTGTAGGAGAAGCCGTATTGAGTGACATTGAAAATAGGTTCAGGGCACAGAGTGGGCACACACTCTTTGTCACAGTCTACCAATGCTGTGAAGAGCCAACATTCTTCTCATTGCCAATTATATTCTCATCCACCTCCGCTTCTTACCTCTCAGATTTCTTCCAAGTCCTAGCTCTGCCCACCTTGTCAAATCACTGTGGGTGTAGGGAACATGAACTCATTTTAATATCAGCCTGAACCAGACATCACTAGGAAGGAAATCAGAGAAGCTATTCCAAAGTCAAGTAAAAATAACTTTGGTGAGTGCATACTCTATGATTCCATTTACATGAAAACCCTAGAAAAGACCAATTTGATCTACAGTGACAGAAAGCAGATCGTTGGTTGCCTCGGGCCAAGGTAGGGGATGATTAAATGAGATGGGGCACAAGAGAATGTTTTGGGATGCTGCAATTGCCCTTTGTCTCAATTATGGTGATGGCTGCGCAGGTTTATTATACCTTAAACCTCATTAAAATGTATAGCCAGAACAAGTGTAAATTATACCTTGATTTTAAAAAATGTATCTTTTGTGCATCCACACTCCTCGGCCCTCTATCATCACAGACAATGGAGAATTGAGTACCAATCTTAGAAGGTTCTCCAATCCGTGCATGGTTGTTCAACCGGCCTATGCTGTGTATGTATACAGGGCATGGAGCTAATCCAGAGCAGTAGATCAACACCTAATCAGTTATGATTGACTTTGAAATGCTTTCTATGCCTTCCATTCCCTGAGTACAACCTGACTGACGGGGCAGGAGGGAGCAGACAGCCAAGAAATGTGGTGGAGAAGCCAGATTAAACAGTTACCAGGGAGAGACAACAACAGGGTGAATGACCACACAGATGATAAAGAACTGTTGACTTTGTAATGTGAACTGTGCATTGTGTGAAAGTGTAAAGGGATTGGTGAGGGGGAGCAGATGCTCATTAGAAATCAAACCAACCACACCGAATGGTCCTGGCGTCTAGATAACAGGAGGTCTTCACCAATTCTTTCTTTTCTGCATCTCTAATTAAATTTTTGATACTGCTCAAATCAGGCACAGTGCCCTATTCATTCCGACATCCAAATATCCACTTTAAAGTTGGCCAGGCTCGCCTAGAGGATGATGTAAATAGATCAAGGATGGAGTTAAGATTTAGAACGTTGGAGTTTTGTCCCTGCTGTGTGACCTTCTGAAAAATTACTTAGCTTATTTATTTGTTCATTTATTCAATAAAATTATAGAGCACCTGCTATGAATCAGGTGGTTTGCAAGACACTAGGGATAAATGACTCTAGGCATCACTTTCCTCATTTATAAATGCTCATTCTGGGATCCCTGTACCATCTCATCATAGCATTGATGGATAGTATGGGTAGTGATGTAATCAGGCCCTGAGATCCGCAGGGCTGTGCCTCAATGAGAAACCTGCCTAGGAGGCCTCCCTCACTTCTCTGATCTGTATCTTTCCAAAGGGTAATTCCAGGCCACTTAGAGAATCTCTGCCACAACAAGTTCCATGGAAATGAAATTAAGCGTTTTAGTTTTGTTTGTTGAAAAAAAAAAACTCCCTTAAAAAAACCGTCTTAGGCAGTTTTTAAATTAATTCCTTATTGCTTCAAAGCACAAACTCATATATAGTTATAAACTAAGTTTACATTTGATCTAATGCAGAGCAGTAGACCAGGGCTTTTGTCCAGCTTTCCTCCCTCATTTGTAGTGTTCCCTGTCCTACCCGCCCCCTCCCCAAGTAAGATTTAGAAATCACCATACGCAAAATTGCTTCTCTTCCTGAAGCCCTTCTCACACTTATCTTCAAGCATACAAGATCTGTTCCTTTTCGGGTCATCAAACCAACTCTTAGAAGAGTCTGACAGAGTAGAATTTAAACTCTACTCTGTCCATTTATAATATGTGACCCAGGGAAAGTTCCCTAACCTTTCTGTGCCTCATCTGGAAGTGGGAACAACAATGTCTACTAGAGTAACAATGTCTACTCGAGTGTAGTTTAAATAGGATAATGGATATAAAAATACCTACCATGGTGTCTAGCCAATTGCAGAAAACCAATTGGTGGTTGTTATTAAAGCCTAGCAGAAATAAGTTTTGGGGATTAAAGAGGAAAAGTCCTCCATAAGGTCAGAAGTATTCTACTGATTCTTGGAGTGGAGGAACCAGGACTTTCAGCCTTATTGGGTGGGTGGTGAGTGTGGAGGATAGGACCATCAGATTGTTAAACTCATACTCCCAATCTGGAAGAAGGGTTGACATTCTATGAGGTAAACTAGGTCACCCATATACCCTTGACCCAAGAGTGGAAGAATTTTTCTCTTTATCCTGCTGCAGGAGGAATACTTATATGGAACAATGATGGAAAAAAGGTTGTGTCTCAGCTAGCTGTGATGGCCACATCAGCAGACGCCACATGTCAGATTACTTCCACAGTCAAATTACTTCCACATTCCCCTAGGGAAAGGTTCAGATCTCCTGGTACTTTCCAAAGAAGGCACCGTTCCACCCAATAGGTCAAAATTAGTGTCACAAAGAGGGCTGAGAACCTGAAGATAGAGTATGCCTGCTGATCCAAGAACAACAGACAACTGGCTCAGGCTGTGATTAAAGTTGGTTGGAATTCACAGCCGGCAGAACAATGACCACATTCATGAACTGAACTTCTGCTTACTCTCCTATTCCAAAGTCCTTCGGCTTCCTTCCACATGGACAGCCAGCTGTGCTGAGAGATTTGTGTGTTAGCACCTGGAAGTGTTGGAGGGACTTGATTACTGTGTAATAGAATCTGACATGAATGACTTGAAAGTATAGTTAAAGGGTGCAAACCTAGTTGTGATTACTGGGACCCCCCATACCCCTAAAGAAAAGCCTACTAGATTGTAGAGGTCCATATGGGTGGGGACCGTATCTGTCTTTTTTACTGTTTTATATCTGGTATCAAACATAGAGCTTTTTGAGAAGCCAACCAATTTGGTTTGCCTGAGACTCTCTGGTTTTAGCACTAAAAAGGCCTGCATCTCAGGAAACCCCTTTGTCATAGACAAACTGGGATAATGGGTCACTCTAGCTTGGCACAAGTAGATGCTCAAGAAACTTTTGACAAACAAAAGATATTAAATAAGCGATAGAAGTGTAACTGGAATTAGAATGCGGTACATTAGATGAACTTCTATGGATAGGAGTCTACCTTCAGGAGACAAGGATTTGAAGTTGCTTTTGGTGAAAGCGGCACGCTATTTTGATGGTATATAGGGCCAGTCTTGCTTAAAATATCATCTCCTCTGTCCCTCCTTTTGAACTTAGTTTATACATCTGGGACATCAGTCAGCAATAGGCTGCACAGTTTCAAAACTGTCAAAACATGGTGAAAATACAGCTAGGATTTCTAAAGTCTTTTCCCATTTGGTGACTTTCTCACCCTATCTACATAGAAACCAGGTGTTTTAAATTGATCCATAATATACACTTGGGAAGGAAGGAGCATTTCTTCAATCAAAGTAAACAATCCTTTATTGAGTGATTGCTCTGGGCAATGTGCTGGATGCTACAGGGCATTCAAAATGAGTGAAATAGGATCCTTGCCTTTAGCAGCTCTCAACCTAGCAGGGGTGTGTGTGAATAAACATGCATAAATATTTATGACATGAAGCAGGCTTGATACATGCATGCTATTTTAATGATTTCAGTTGTGCCCTATGTGACTATGAGAGACTGGGAGATCAATTTTGAGATGTCATAGAATGTCTTCCAAAAGGAGGTGGGATTTAAGGTGGGCTTTGAAGAAAGCATAGGACGTCAAAAACTGCCTATGAGGTTAGGAGAGAGCAACTTTCCAGGTCGAAGGAAGAGTATGACAAATAGTTGCATTAAGCTACTCATCACATAAACCTGACTATAGGGCTTTAACTAAATGGAGCCATATTATTCTCACATAGCAAGAAGTCCAAGACTATGCATTAGCTCCCAGGTGGCTTCAGTGTCTCAGGCTCCTTTTCTCCTTCTGCTCCACCATCCTTAGCTTGTGGTTTTGTTGCCTCCTGACCTCAAGATGGCTGCTTTACCTCCGGCCTCCTGTTCGTAGACCAGGTAGGAGAAAGAAGAAGGAAGGAAGGAAGAAAAGGAGAACAGAGAAGGAGAAAGACATGTGGGAGAGAAAGGGGAGGTCTTTTTTTTTAATAAATTTATTTTTTATTGGTGTTCAATTTGCCAACATATAGAATAACACCCAGTGCTCGTCCCATCAAGTGCCCCCCTCAGTGCCCGTCACCCAGTCACCCCCACCCCCTGCCCTCCTCCCCTTCCACCACCCCTAGTTCGTTTCCCAGAGTTAGGAGTCTCTCATGTTCTGTCTCCCTCTCTGATATTTCCCACTCATTTTTTCTCCTTTCCCCTTTATTCCCTTTCTTTTTTTCCCCTTTATTCCCTTTCACTATTTTTTATATTCCCCAAATGAATAAGACCCTATAATGTTTGTCAGAAAGGGGAGATCTATATGAAAAGGGCAAACACTTCCCCCATCTCCCGAGGTGACTCTGAGTTGTGTCTCACGACAAGAAATGGGTTACATGGCCACCTCTAGCTACAAAGGAGCTGGGGCCAGTGAGCATTTTAGCTGGGCACATTGCTCTTCTGAATAATATGGCAGTTCTCTTAGTGAGGAGACATGGATTTGGGGTAGGGATTCAGAAGTGCCTGTGCCTTTGAGCAGAAAGTTAGGGATGGGGACAGCGCAGGGACTTCTGGATAAGTGAGAATGAAAAGTAGAATCTTGTGCATGAGATGGAGCATGAGTGTGTATGTAGACGGGACAAGATAGACCAAGATAGCTTTGGAAGGTACGGTAAGGAGTAATCGGAAGAAGATAAGATTGGAAAAATATGAGCCAAATGCAAGACACATGGGTCTTATATCTGGCTCTTTAATCTCTCTGCAGGAGGTCCAGAACAGCCTAGATGACCCTGTTCCACATTCCGTGAGGTGGCATTCATCCTTTATTCCCAGCCTTCGTCCTCCTCAGTCTCATGTTACCAAGCACCTTGGATAGAGATAGAAAAAACACCACTTTCAAGCTTGTACCTTCATGTCATATAAGAAGATGATAATGGAAACGCTTAAACTTTTCTTTCCCTAAATTCACTTGTTATCCATATTTCAATTTTATATTATTATATTATTATTATTCCTGTATTCTATTGATCAACTCCTTTAATTCCCTTGGGTACCATACTATATCAACCTTTTCACCATGAAACGATTATGAGTTGTGTACTGCTAAATATTAGGGAAAAAATGTGTATATAGAGATGTGGAAGTACAGATACATATTTCTGTATATAGGCTTATAATTAGTATTTAGCAATGCTCAAATTGTTTTTTATACACACACACACACACACACACACATTTCCCATCCATAATTGTCTTGAGAGTAAGATTTATTTTTCAGCTTTGCAATTTCTTTTGTATCTTGGTGCAATTTGCTTTGGTCACTCTCTAAGCTGTAGCTCTGAATGATTTTCCCATTGCTTCCCTCCAGCCTTTGTTTTTTTCAGCATAATAGTTTTTGAAGGTAATTTTTTAAAAGATTTTATTTATTTATTCATGAGAGGCAGAGAGAGGGAGAGAGAGAGAGAGAGAGAGGCAGAGGGAGAAGCAGGCTCCATGCAGGTACCCTGACGTGGGACTCGATCCTGGGTCTCCAGGGTCACACCCTGGGCCAAAGGCGGCGCTAAACTGCTGAGCCACCCAGGCTGCCCCTTGAAGGTAATTTTTAAAAAATATTCGATTTATTTATTTGAAAGAGAGAGTGAGCGAGCAAGAGAGAGAATGTGAGTGGGGAGGGAGAGCAGAGGAGAAGCAGATTCCCCACTGAGCAGGGAGCCTGATGTGATGCTCCATCCTATGACCCTGGGATCATGACCTGAGCCGAAGGCGGGCACTTAACCGGCTGAGCCACCCAGGTGCCCCTGAAGGTAACTGGAAGCATTAAGAGCATTTGAAGAACCATGAGAGTTTACTGGTATTAGAGGAAATCGTGACATTATTTATTACTCGAAGTCAGGAGTCAGCAAAACTCCTTTCCTAAAGGACCAGATAGTGAATGTTCCCCACTTCGCAGGCCATATGGTCTTCGCCACAACCCCTCTCCTCTGCTGTTACAGCACAAAAGCAGCCATAGTCGCTAATTAAATGAATGGGCATGGCTGTATTTCAATAAAACTTTATTTATGAGATCTTGCTCTAGGTGAACAGCAGGAAGAGATTCTCTCCCTTGCTCTACGTCCGTCTCCACCTCTCTTGTCTTCTTATCACCGTCTCTCTTCCACTTTTGTTTCTGTTTTTTTTTTTGTTTTTTTTTTAATTTTTATTTATTTATGAAAGTCACAGAGAGAGAGAGAGAGAGAGAGGCAGAGACATAGGCAGAGGGAGAAGCAGGCTCCATGCACCGGGAGCCCGACGTGGGATTCGATCCCGGGTCTCCAGGATCGCGCCCTGGGCCAAAGGCAGGCGCCAAACCGCTGCGCCACCCAGGGATCCCTTCACTTTTGTTTCTATTCCTTTTTCACCTTCACCCGTTTCTCTTTCTTTTCCGCGTCTTTTTTTTTTAATTTTTTTTTAATTTTTTTAAAATTTTATTTATGATAGTCACAGAGAGAGAGAGAGGCAGAGACACAGGCAGAGGGAGAAGCAGGCTCCATGCACCGGGAGCCCGACGTGGGATTCGATCCCGGGTCTCCAGGATCACGCCCTGGGCCAAAGGCAGGCGCCAAACCGCTGCGCCACCCAGGGATCCCCATCTTTTCCGCGTCTTGATTTCTTTCTTGTCACTTCGCTACCAGACACATCCCCAAGGGATGCTTGGCAGATCCTCCTAGCCTCTGGAGATGGCATCAGAGAGGAAACTTTACTCTTCACTGAGTCCACTTAGTGACACAGAGAAGCTCCCGGGGCTACCTGGATCATGTGTCTGGTGACTGCTTAGGTTCATGTGACTTTTCTTGGGTAGCTTAAGATGCACTTCAGTTTATTGGCCGCAGAATTCCTTCTGGCTTCCTTGGGCCTGAATCTTCGAGATGACCAAAGAGGTCTTTCTCTTACAAAGTCAGTGGAAATCCAGGTGTGCTCGTGTGTCCTTTAAGCTTTTTGAGTGTCCCCACCTTTGCAGGCTGGGCGAGGCCGGCAGGTACTGGGGCCTGCAGTCCACGAGGAGCGCTCTCTCGGGATCTGGAGGAAACCGTATTACCTCACCTGCTGCAGATTTCCTCATCCGGGCAGGTTTTCCAGCCACCGCGGGCTGCCCTCTGAAGACAGGATGAGAGGGGATTCGCTCCGGTTGCAGCCGGAAAGATGAAGAGTAGAGGTCAGGAAGGACTCTGCTTCTGTCACAACTGCGTATCAAGCAAGGCCAAGACCAGGGGATGTTTTGGCGTTCCCTTGGAATTGTTAAAAGAGAAGGACAGATTACTTCCTATGCTTAAACAGAAAATAGTGTGACAAAGGAAGCAGCTTTGTGTTAGAAATTTCCTGTGCAGTACGGTCTGAGGGCTGGGAATCAAGATTTGAGGCCCAAATATCTTCCAGCAGCTTCCTCTATGCAGGCCACCCCTCAGGATGCTGGCTCATCACTGCGACAGGGAAGGCCACCCGCCCTTCCAGTTTCGGAGGGACTCCGAGATAGTTTTCCCCCTCCAGGGTTTTTTTTGTCTCCCTCGTTTTCTCTCAGCTGTCTTTCAAGGCCGCATAGCTGGCTCCATTTTGAAAATGCGAATGAGACAAACACTTGGAAACTTGATCATCCTGTTGAACTATACTGTCTCTCTTCCCTGCCCAAACTTCGTGGACAGATGATCCAGCTCTGCTGCCTCCATTCCCCGCACCACACGCTGGGCCCCCGTCCTGTCTGCGGCCCGGTGCCGGCCCCCACGGTCTCTCGCCAGCTGCTTGTGGCCTACACTGGCCGGCTGCGGCCTCCATGTCCCCACCCTGGCTGCCCCTCGCTTCTCGGCGGCACCTGACACCCTGGACCTGTTGGCCTCCCGGCACCATCTTGTCTCCTGTCCCCAGGGCCAGCGTGCTCCTGTGACTTCTCTTTGTTTCTCTCCGGCATCGGCTGTACGTGCCCCCTTGCCTGGGGAAGCCAGTTGGCAGGCTGTCCTAGAAACTCAAGGCTGCAGGGCCAAGGGCTGGGCTGGGCTGGTGTTGGAGGGAAAGGAGGCAATGGATGCCATTTCAAAGGAAAACTTTGGCTTAGTGACAGCAAGGATGCAGGAAGTAGAGGACGCAGAGGAGCCAAGCAAGTCTCCCAGGGTTCCAGTCTGTGACACCGGGATAATGAAGTCAGAAAAGTCGGGAAGAGGTGCTGGTTCCAAGGCAAATTTGATTTGAGTAGAAAGCAGGGCATATAAGTGGATAATAAGTCTAAAGAGGGAAAGTTAATGGAAATGGATAGAAAACCTTTTATCTCATTTGCCGTTGCTGCTTCAGCCAACTCCTGGCTCCTTAATCAATATTTCCAGCTCCCCAGGCATCCCAGGCTCTGCGCGGACAGTTCTCATTTTGGCGGGACGTTACCACCTGGATGCCCGTCACCCCTCAGACCCTTCAGGTAGGAGGAAATGTGTTTTGTGTTCCAGGAGGGAAGCAGCCTGGAAAACTGGTCCAGGAGTCATGAGTTCTGCGGTCTGCCATGTGACTTTGGGTAAGTCACTTTACTCTCCCGTTTACAGTTTTCCCATCAGTGAACTGAGAGGTTAGATTAAATAATATTTAATCATTTTCCTGTTTTCTGCCAGTTTGCTTTGTCTCCTAGATTTTTCTTTTCTTCTGTTAGCTGTGCCTCGACTCTTTCAGTGGCCAGTGGCCAGAGGTGTCCTGGACTCCTGTTTCCCATCGCTCCCCCTTTCCTGCCCACATCTTCCCTACTCCACATATAAGCCTTCAGCACATGCTATTGCTCTGTCCTTCTTGTTGACCTCCACAGCCACCTGCTTCAAGTCCTACAGCCACACCCGTCACATGCTTACCACCTGCTCCTAGATTGTTGCTATAGACTCCAGACTCCCCTGTCCAGTCTTCTGGGCACATCTACCTCCCTAAACATTTCTTCCATCTTTTCTCATTCTCTTCCTTTCCTCCCTAAATCTTCAAGAAGGAGTGAAGAGAAAGGAGTGTCTGTCAAGATGGAGTTTTTTCTAAATGCTTGTACCTGAACATCTCTCCTCCTCCCTCCACCCTGACAATCTTGTGCTCCATGTAAGAAAGACTCCTCGGGTGATGATTCTTTTTCTTCTCATTGTAAAGAATCATGTTATGAAATTTTAAACGTTTGAATATAATGTCTATGTTTTGAGACCATGAAAACCCTGTATAATCCCCACATGATAACTGCTATTTCCTTGTAAGCACATAGAGTTTTACCACATTCTTTTTAACAAAAATTAATAGTTTTAAAAATAGCTTTATTGAGGTATGTTTGACATGTGATGAATTAGATGTATTTAAAGTGCACAATTTGATCAGTTTTGACATGAGCATACACCTAGACAACCATCTCCACAATCAAGAACATATCTATCACCTCCAAAAGTTTCATTGTTCCTGTTTATCGTCCCACCCTCCTGCTGGTCCTCTCCCAGTCTGCCCCTCTGGTCATCTCCAACCACTGATCTGTGTTCTGCAAGCATAGATCACTTTGCATTTCCTAGAACTTTATATAAATGGAATAATTTAGGATGTACTTTTTTTTGGTCTGACTTCTTTCACTCAGCATAATTACTTTTGAGTTTCATCCATGTATTGTTGGTATAGAAATAATTCATTCCTTTTTATTACCGAGTAGTAGTCCATCATGTGTATATACAGTAATTTGTTTATCCTATCACTTGTTGATGGATTTTTGGATTGCTTCCAGTTTTTGGCTATTACAAATAAAGCTGTTATGAGCATTTGTGTTCAAGTCCTTGCATGAATATATCCTTTTATTTCTCTTGGATAAATATCAAAAATGACTGAGTCATATGGCAGGTACATGTTTAACCAATAAACTGTCAAACTATTTTCTGAAGTGGTCGCACCGTTTTACATTCCCACCAGCAGTGCAGGAGAGTTCCAGTTGTTTCACGTTTTCACCAACATTTGAGATGAGCAAGTCTTTTTAATTTTAAACATTTTAATAGATTGTCCTAAATGTTTGTATGGTTTAAATCTGCATTTCCCTAACAACTAATGATGTTGGGTATTTTCTCAAGTGTTTATTTGCCATCCATATATCTGCTAAGGTAGGATTCTATTCAAATGTTTTGCCCACTATTTAAATATTGGGTTGTTTGTTTTCTTATTTTGTTTTGTTGTTGTTTGTTTTTTTTTTTTTGTTGGGTTTGTTTTCTTATTTCGAAAGTTTGAGAGTTCTTTATATATTCTGGATATAGTCCTTCATCAGGTAGTTGATTTTCAAATATTTTCTCTCAGTGGCTTGTCTTTTAATTATCTTAATAATATCTTTTAAAGAGAAGAACTTCTTAATTTTGATGAAGTCAAGTTTATATATATTTTTTCTCTTAGAAATTATGCCTTAGGTGGTCATATCAAAGAAATCTTTGCCTACCCTAATGTCACAAAGATTTTCTTCAATGTCTTCTAGAAATTTTATAGTTTTAAGTTTTACATTTAGGTCTATGGTCCATTTTGAGTTAGTATTTTGTATATTGTGTGAGATACTGATCTAAGTTCATTTTCTTTTTGCATGTGGATATTATGTAGCCAGAATAATACCCTTCTTCCAAAGATATCTATGTCCTGGACCCCAGAACTTGTGGATACGTTATGTTACATGGCAAATGGGAATTCAGGTTGCCAATTCAGATGACCTTGAAATAGGGAGATTATTCTAGATTTATCTGGGCAGGCCTTAAAAGTGGGAGAGGGGGACTGAAAGAGAATCAGAGAGATGGCAGTGTAGAATGGACTTGGCCTGTATAGCTGATTTTGAAGATAGAGGGAGGGACACACAAACCGAAAAAAGGCTTCTAGAAGATGGGAAAAGCAAGGAAACAGATTCTCCCCTAGAATTTCTAGAAAGAATGGGAATCCCTGATAATATCTTGATTTTAGCCTAATGAGACCTGTTTTGGACCTTTGACATCCACAACTGTAAGATAGTAAAATACGTGTTATTTTAAGCCAGTACGTTTGTGGAATTTGTTATAGCAGTCACAGAAAGGAACAGAGGTTTTCAGTTGTTCAGGCACCATTGTAAAGACTATTCTTACTACACCAAATTCCCTTTGATCTTTGTAGAAAATCAGTTGAACATAAGGGTGTGGGTTTGTTTCTGGACTCCATTCTATTCCATTCATCTATTTTTCTATCTTTATGCCAAAATCACATTGTCTTGGTTACTGCAATGTTATAGTGAGTATTGAAGTTGGGTAGTGTAAGTTCTCAGTTGTTCTGGCTTTCCTAGTTTCTTTGCATTGAATCAGATTGTCAATATCTACCACCACCATCCCCCAAACCCTTCTGGGATCTTAACTGGGATTGCAATGAATCTACAGATCAATTTGGAGAAAATTGATATCTTAAGCATTTTGAGTCTTCTGACCCATGACACAGTCTATCTCTCCATTTATTTAAATCTTTAATTTATTTCAGCAATGTATTGTAGTTTATAATCGGTCTTGCATATCTTTAGTCAGATTTAGCCTTCATATTTAACATTTTCTAAGCTAATTTAAGTACTGATTTTTAAAATTTCAATTTCTAAACCATCGTTGCTAGTGTAGAGAAATGCTATTTATTTTTTTATATTGGTCTTAGATTCTGAAATCTTGCTAAATACATTATTAGTTCCAGAGGTATTTTGATAGATTTCATGGAATTTTCTAAATAGATAATCATGTTGTCTATAAACACAAGTCTACCTCTTACTGTCTGATTTGTGCGTCTTTAATTTCCTTTTCTTGCCTTATCGTACTAGTTAGAACATCCAGTGCAATGTTAAATAGGAGTCCGTATGGACATCCTTAGGGGATGATCTTAGAGGAAAAGCAATCTTTCATGATTTTTTTTTAATCTTTCACTATTAAGTATGGTATTAGCTATAGGGTTTTTTGGGTAGATGCCCTTTATTAAGTTGAGGAAGTTCCGTCTTTTCCTAGTTTGCTGAGAACTTTGATCAGAAATGAATATTGTATTTTATCAAATGCTTTTTCATGCATCTATTGAGATGATCATACATTTTTTATTTTTTAATATGGTATATTAATTTTCTTTTTTTTCTTAAATATTTTTATTTATTTATTCACAAGAGACACACAGAGGCAGAGGCATAGGCAGAGGGAGAAGCAGGCTCCCTGTGGGGAGCTGGATGCAGGCCTTTATCCCAGGACCCCAAGATCATGCCCTGAGTCAAAGGGAGACATTCAACTGCTGAGGCACCCAGGTGTCCCAAATATGGTATATTAATTTTCTAGAGCTGCTGTAACAAAGTGCCACAGACTAGGTGGCTTAAAAAAAATAGAAATTTATTTAGTCACAGTTCTAGAGGCTAGAGCTCCAAAATCAAGGCATCAGGAGGGCCATCCTCCCTCTGAAACTGGGTATAATCTTCCTTGCTTCTTTCTAACGTCTGGTGCTGATCATCAGTTCTTGGCACTCCTTGGCGTGCAGCTGCATCATTCCAACCCCTGCCTCTGTTGTCACATGCTGTTTTCCCTATATGTCTCTGTCTTCACAATGAGTTTTCCTCTTATAAGGACACCAGTCATAGTGGATTAGGACCTACTGTAATGACCTTATCCATTATTGATTACATCTGTAAAGGCCTTATTTCCAAAGTAGGTCATATTCATAGGTACTGAGGATTAGGATTTCAATTTATCTTTCGGGGGGGACACAGTTCAAACCCATTATATACGGTAAATTACATAGGTAAATTTTTTTGTTAAGATTTGTATTTACTTATGTGGCAGAGAAAGAGAAAGCACAAAAAGGAGGAGCAGGAGAGGGAGAAGCAAGCTGCCCGCTGAGCAGAGAACCTGATGCAGGGCTCGATCCCAGAACTCTGGGATTACGACCTGAACGGAAGGCCACTCAGGAGCCTCCATCAATAAATTTTCAAATGTCAAACCAACCTTGTATCCTTGAGAAAAACCTACTTGGTTTTGATGTATTATCCTTTTCATAATTTATTTATTTTGGGAGAGGAGGGGCAAAGGGAGAAGGAGAGAGAATCTTAATCAGGCTTTAAGCCTAGTGTGGAGTCTAATGCAGGGCTTGATCTCACAACCCTGAGATCATGACCTGAACCAAAACCAAAGAGTCAGACACTTAACTGACTGAGTCACCCAGGTGCCCCTGTATTATCCTTTTAATATATTGTTGGATTTAATTTACTAAAATTTCTTTTTTTTAAAGGATTTTATTTGACAGAGAGAGATCAAGAGAGAGAACGAACACAAGCAGGGAGAGCAGCAAGCAGAGGGAGAGGGAGAAGCAAGCTTTCTGCTGAGCAGAGAGCCCAGTGAGAGGTCCAATTCCAGGACCCCAGGATCATGACCCGAGCCAAAGACCCTTAACTCACTGAGCCACCCAGACACCTAATTTGCTGAAGTTTCATTAAGAATTTTGCATCTGAAAAAAAAAATTTTTGCATCTGTGTTCATGAAGGATAGTGGTCTACAGTTTTGTTTTTTGTTTTTGTTTTTGTTTTTCTTTTCTTCACTGGTCTTTGTACAGTTTTGGTATAAGAGTAATGTTGGCCTCATGGAAATAGTTGGGAAAGAGTTCCTCTTCTCCACTTTTCTGGAAAAAAGTTGGATTGGTATTCTTTCTTCTTTAAATGTTTCATAGAA
Source organism: Nyctereutes procyonoides (assembly GCF_905146905.1). Lineage (NCBI taxonomy): Eukaryota > Metazoa > Chordata > Mammalia > Carnivora > Canidae > Nyctereutes > Nyctereutes procyonoides. The sequence continues at coordinate 22,562,959 of NW_026575030.1, read as the reverse complement.
TTCACCAGCGAAGACCCGTGGGTCTTGAATTTTCTTTATGGGAAACTTTTAACCTACAGGTTTAATTTCTTTAAAAGATATATGGCTATTTAAGTAATCTGTTTCTTCTTGGGTAAGCTTTAGTAGTTTGTGCCTTATGGAATGTGTCCGTTTTATGTAAGTTGTTGAATTTATTGGCACAAGTTGTTCATAATATTCCCTTTTATTCTTTTTACATCTCCATTATCTGTAGTGATGTCACTTTGCTCATTCCTGCTAATAGTAATTTGATTCTTCTTTCTTGTTTCTTTATTTCAGTCTGACTAGAGGTTTGTCAATTTTATTGATCTTTTCAAAGAACCCACTTTTGGTTTCATTTATTTTTCTCCTTTGTTTTTCAGTTATCTATTTCATTGCTTTCTGCTCTTTTAAAAATCTGTTCTTATGCTTTGGGTTTCATTTGCTCTTAAGGTAGGACAGCAGATCATTGGTTTGAGACCTTTCTTTTCATCGTAGATAATTTAGTACTCTAAATTTCCTTCTAAATACTGTTTTAGCTGTTTCCCACAGGTTCTTATATGATGTGTTCATTTTTATTCACTTTAAAATTCTTTCTAGCATTCAAGTTCTTAGTTGAACATGGATTATTTAGAAGTATGTTAGTTTCCAAATATTTGAGGGTATTTCCCATATATGTCTCATTGATTTCTAATTTTATTGTGCTCATAAAATATATTTTATATGATTAAAAAAAAACCCGAACAATTGAGTTATAATTTGCATGCCATTTTGCATGGTGTTCTTTTAAACTTCTTTGAGACTTGTTTTATGGCTTACCATATGGTTTATCTTGTTACATGTTACCTGTGAACTTGAAAAAAATGTGTATACGCTGTTATTGAGTGGAGTATTCTACAAATGTCAGGTTAAATTGGTTGATTGCAGTGTTCATATTCTTACTGATGATCTGTCTCCTTATTCTATCAATTATTGAGACAGATATTAAAGTGTCTGATGATAATTATGAATTTGTCTATTGCTCCTTATAGCCCTATCAGTTTTGCGTCATATATTTTGTAATTCCCTTATTAAATGCAAAAACTCTGAATTATTAGTCCCTCTGATGAATTGAAATGTCAGTCTTGATCTCTGATAATATTATTTGCTCTGAAATCTTCTTTGATAATAATATAGTTACAAACATTTACAATTTTAATAAAAATTGGTATCATATAAGGTTTCCACCCATTCTAGTCCACATTTATTGAGGCTTTGATATGAACCTTCCTCTAAACACTTAACATTTCTTCTGAATTTGGGATCAGCTAATACTCTTGCCAGGCTTCTGATTCTCAATCTGCACAATGGTGCCTGTTGATAACAGTCCTGTCATCATGTGTGTGAGGGAGTATAGGCCAGGCTTTAATGCATGGGGTTAAGGGGACACAAAATTTAGAAAAGACAAATGAGAGGTACTTTCATTGCCAGTGAAGGTGGTAGACAAGTGCGTGTCTGGTGCTTTAAGGCAATTCAAGATACCAGGGCCAGATGAATTAGATCATGGCAGTGAACTTGTGATCTCAGAGTCACTATTAATTTTTAAGAAATGGAACCTGATAGATGTACCCAGGACTGGAGACGGACAACTGTACTTATATTTTTGGTGAGGTTAAAAAAAAAAAAAAAAGAAAAGAAAAGAAAGAAAGGGGGGGGTAGTAAAGAAAGTGATGAGTATGGGGAGCTAGAAAGGGTTCACTTAAAACTTACTTAGTTCACTCTATTTGCTCTTAGAGGTACCCAGTTTGTAGATCCAGAAAGGCCCCAGGTATACTTTGATCCAGAGAGAAGCAGAACCAAGTGGGTTGCTAGAGATAAATAGATCCAGGAGATTCTGGTTGGTGGGTAGCAGGCCATGCACTTTAGGGCCTGGTTTTGCTATTAGGTGTGTGTTAACACATTAGGTCAGGCCCACAGCCTCTCCATCTGCCTGGATGGGGCCGCAGCAACACCTCCCCACACCACATTAAGTACTTAGGTCTAAAGAGCCTCTGTTTTGTAGGCTCTGCAGTCACTAGAACTATAAACAGAATCCTGGCTAATTATTGTTTAATTATTGCTTAAAAACCAATTGGCACAATACAATCACTGCATTAATTACCCCATACAGCATCTGCTTTCTTTTTTGCTGTCAGCCCCATTCCACCCTAGCCCCTGTCCCCCGCTTTAATTGAAATTCAGCTTGCTGTAACACCTCCTTTCTCCCCGGCCAACTGGGTCTCTCCATTCACACGAGGGAAAGGAACAAAACCCCGGAGAAGGCCCCCTCGGGGATTAGGGAGTTTTGACAGCTGTCCAAGGGGAGCTCAGAGATGCGGGCCAAGTCCCGAGACAGGACAGAGACAAAACGGGCGACAGAAGAGAGCGACCGTGGGAGGGAGAGATGGGCAGGGAGACGCCGCAAGAGGGACGAGCGGGACAAAGAGTCACGGAGACGGGCAGGGATGTTTAAAGGGGCGCTGAAGGGGGGGACGAGGGAAGGACGGGCTGAAAAGGGGAGGAATTGAGGGAGGCGCGATGGTGGGGAAGGGGGGAGCCTCGGGAGGGGAGGCTTTGTCAGGACGGAGCGGGGACAGTGCGGCGGGGCGGGGCGGGGCGGACTGAGCAGGGGGCGCGCACACCTGGGCCGGGCCGGGGCGGGGGGGGGGACGTGGGGCGCCCGCAGTCGCCCCCGCCCCGCCCCCCGCGGCCGCCCCTCCGCGCGGGCTTCTCCCCTAGCGCAGTGTGCGACCGCGGCTCCCGCCCCGGGGCTCGCTCCGCGGGAGGGGGGGGCGGGGTGCGCGCGCGGGTCATTGTTGGCGGCGACTCGGGGAGCCGCGGCCGGGGGAGGAGCCGGGGCGGCGGCGGCGGCGGCGGCGGCGGCGGCGGGAGCCAGAGGGGGAGCCCGAGAGCGAGCGAGCGCGGGAGCGCGGGAGGGAGGGAGCGAGCGAGCGAGCGAGCGGGCGAGGGAGGCGGCGAGCGGGCGCGGGAGGGGGTAGGCTCGGGGAGGGCGGGCGGGAGGAGGGAAAATAAAGAGCGGAGCGGAGCGGGGCTGAACAATAGAGACGGGCGGCCGGGCGCGGAGCGGAGCCCCCGGCGCTGCGGGGACAGCGGGCGCCCGGAGCGGCCCCGCCGGACAGCAGCCGCCAGCGCCCGCGGGGAGGGGCCATGGGGGGGCCCGGGCCAGGCGCCCCCCGCCCGCCGCGCGCCCCCGCCTCCGCCTGAGCCAGGCCGGCCGCCCCCGCGCCCGCCCCCGCGCCCGCCCCCGCGCCCTCCCGGGCCGCGCCGCCCGCCGACGCCCCCAGCCATGAACCCCCCGGAGGGGGCCGCGGAGGAAGGAGGAGCCGCCGACTCGGACGTGGACGCCTTCTTCCGGACAGGTAAGCGGGCGGGGCGCGGGGGGCGCGGGGGGCGCGCGGGGGGGGGGCGCGCGGGGGGGCGCGGGGGGCGCACGGGGGGGCGCGGGGCTGCAGCTGCTGCCCGGGACGCGGCGCGCCGGACAAGTTTGGGGACGGAGGGCTGCAGCCGGGGCGCGCGGGGCGGGCTGGAGTTGCGGAGACCCGGGGCCCGGCGCGGCGGCCGGCGTCTGGGGGCGCGCGGGGGCGCTCAGGGGCGCTCAGCCCACTCGCGGGAGCGGGTCCCGGAGCGCGCGGGTGGGGCGACGCGGCCCCCCCCCGCCCTGCGCCCTGCGCCCTGCGCCCTGCGCCGGCTCCCCCGGTGCGCCCGGGGCGCTGGCGGGCACCGAGGGGGGCGGACGCGGACGGTGGTGCCGGGTGGGGGGGGCCGGGGGCGCCTCCCACTCGCGAGGCGGACGGGGCTCCAGGGCGGTGGGCGCCTCCGCCCTCCTCCGTGTCCTCCTCTCCCCCGGTTCTGGGAACGGACGAGCTTTTCACGAGCATCACTCCTTCCTGGAAGTGTGAGTTAGCGTCCTCCTCTTACACACCCACTGGATCCTCGCTGGCCTGTGGTATTTGGCGTCTCGGGATCCGTGTCTACAGCTGTCCGCGGGCCCTGCCCCCCTCCCCCCGCCCCGCCCCGGGTCCGGGGTTCCCCTTCCCCAGAGCGCATCCCGACCCCCCTCAGCTCCCACCACCTGTGGCCGGCGACTCCCCACCTCCCGTGTACCTGGGGCTGCCGCCCGTGCCCCGTCTCCCACGTCTGCAACCATTTTGTCTGGAATCTTTGTCCCAAGGAGTCCCGATAAGTTATGGGGCCGCGGCGCATCTGCCCCCTGTCCCCCTAAGTCGGGTTGGAGGACGTGAACGGGCGGGGTCAGGGGGCAGGTTCGCTCCGAAGGCTCTCTGCACATCCATCTGTTTCCTAATCTCATCGCCTCGCCCTAGAGGTCATCTCTAGGGAAGAGGGTGGGGTGCTTTGTGGGGTAGACTTGTGGCTTTAAAAGTCGAGACTTGATTGGTCCATATGGTCCTTTTCTGGTTGGTCTGAAGAGGAAAGAACTGGAGGGCAGGAGCGGATGCCAGGGCCTGGAGAGAGCAGAGGAAGGCTCTGTTATCCTCTCCTGCCTGCCAGGGCTCAGCCTGGCCTCTCTCTCTCTCTCTCTCTCTCTCTCTCTCTCTCTCTCTCTCTCTCCCTCTCCCTCTCTCCCTCCTTCCTCTTCCGAACCTGCATTCTCTACACGCATTCTTATCCACTCCTCACCCCCTCCATCAGTCTCTATCTCATGCACTCACACACTCACACACACTGCCCAGGACCCAGAGCATGGATTCCACAGAGGCACCTGACCTAAGTTTATAACCTGGCATCTAGGAGAAAGGTTCCGTGGCCTAATGTTAACCAGAAACACTCATCAGGAGGTCTCTCCTGACATCTGCTCCCCTTCAGCTCCCCCTTCCTCCTCTGCTGCCTCCATCTCTGGCCAAAGTCTCCCTTAGCTCTAGGGGGGAAAAAAAAAAACCCTTGGAGTGTGAGCCCTCTCACCCTCACTATCCGGACCCCACTTTCATCTCTTGGCAACCACTCCTCCTTCCCCTTCCCACCCAGCTAAATACTAGTTCTTGTCCATTCTCTGTCCCAGGCCCTTGGAGCTGAGTTCAGTTTCTGGAGGCCTGATAATTTCACACAGTGTTAATGGTGCTAATGGCCTATAATGGTCCGATGTGTTACTTTTCCCAGGGCCTTTCAAAACACAACGTGTGGCTTATATTTTCTATCCCTGGCTTAACTCACAGAATAAATAACAGACTGGGGTCTGTCTCCTTTGGGACGCCTATTGAGGATATTCTCCTTCCTTCTTGGGTAGCCTTTTTTGGGGGGGAGGGGCGGAGGGAGAGGGTAGGTCTGATGTGCACTTAGAATCAGAGAAAGGTTAAATTCTCAATGGATAAGGCTGGAAATGACTGATGACCTGTAACAAGTTGCAGGTGGGGGGGTGTATGCTGCCAGGGGCGAGGTCTAGGGCTGCCTCCCTCCCATCCCCCAACTGGGTCCTCCAGGCTCTGCTTTCTGACCTTACCCCCTCTAAGTTTGTAGCCTGGGCTGATGCTGAGGATTCTTAAGCCTGGAATAAGGCCATATTTTGTGACTTCTTCCCTTCTCATTCTCCATCTTCATGGAACAGCACTGAACCTGGTGGGCCAGACAGATTATACCTTTCTTCAACTGAACAACCGGGAAAACTTCAAACACATTTTCAAAGTCCCTAGCACTAAAGTTACTCCTTACATCCTGGTGGAAAATTTTGCATATGTAAGGACGAACTGGTGATTGCTTTGCCAAAACCCTGGCCTCTTGTGCTTCTAATTAGGCATGTTTCAAATAATTCTGTCATTTGGGCCCCTTGATTGTTTTGGTATTTCGCTTCTCTTCACCAGCTGATTAAGCTGATTCCCTAAATCACGTCTCTGCAATTATACCAATTTATAAGAGTAGTGGGCTGGGTGTGTGATGTACACACACACCCAGCCCACTACTCTTATAAATTGGTGGATTCCATACGGTCGTCCTAGGAATTCTCTGTTCTAAGCCTCGATAATAGTTTTATCAATCATTTTTATGATGTAGAGGAGGCGAAATATAGGAACTGGGAAAAGAAACCAATTGGAATAGAAAACCAACAAGGACTTTCCAGCTCCTACCAGGAGCCTTCTGCTGTCCAGGGTGCTGTGGAATAGAAAAGAAATATTCAAAGTGGTCTTTGACCTGGGAAAACTTTGAAAAGGTTTGACAATTATTGCTCACTTGGAGATTAATCAATTGGTAAACATTATGGTTCTATAAGATAAAAAGTTGACAGAACTATAGATGGAGTAGAATCAAAGGTAGTCCTTGAAGGGGCTGGAGAGTGGGAGGAACCACTTGGGCAAAAGGCACACAGGGGTTTGGAGCATTGACAGTGAGGTTCCTGGGCTGATCAAATATAAGGGGTAGGTTAGGGAGGAAGGGGACATAGAGATAGCTAGTGGGGCAGGACCAGATAGGGAGAGTCTGGGAAGCCCAAGAGAAGATTTGGGTTTGATTCAGAGCCAGTAGGGAGTCATTTTAGGCTCTTGAGCAAGGACACATCCTGATGAAAGTGGTATTTGGAAAGGTTAATCTGGGGGTAATATGATTGATGAAGTGGAGAAAAAAAGGAAAGAATCCAGAGAGAAAGGACAGTGATTCAGAGCTGAGTGGGAGGGGGTTTGGTCTAGGTTGGTGGCAAAAAAGGATTGGGAGTCAGGGACAGCTCTGAGAGACATTTCCAAAGGCAGAAATGTGGGATTTTGTTGACAAACTAGCAATCGGGAGAGAGAAGAAAAGTAAGCTCATGAGGAAAGGGAAGTAGCTGGGTTGAGAGTGTAGAGGACTAACAGTGTGTCAACTGAAACCGTCTGATTGGAGACCGGTTTGCAGGGCAGGTAATAAGGTTGGCTTTGGGAGTGGTAAACTGGACAGCCAGGTGAAGCTTTTTCTTTTGGTGGGAAAAATGAAACTAAGAAGCATAGGCAAGAGATTCAGACTGGTGATGTGGACTTGGCAGCCTTCTGGGTCAAGGCTAGATGCTGCTGAAGCTTTGGCTGTCAGACGGAAGGACTGGAGGAAGGAGGGGAAGGACTAAAGTTAGAATTCGGGGTGGGGAGTGGGGGATGGGAACCCTTATTTGTAATGTGGCTACAGAGAAGACTTGATCCTGGAGACCCCAGGGAGTCTGCACGGGTTCTGATGTGAAGACAGGCTGCAGACAGGTTGGACAAGAAGAGTGCTCACTGAATGTGATGAAAACAGGGCCACTGCGAGCTCTTGGGAGCGCAGTATCAGAAAAGGCAATCAGAGTAGGGATTTGGGGTTGTGGGTAGGAACCCCTTACTTGCACCGTTTATCAGTGAAAGGAAAAAGAGGTTGGGTGCCAGTCAGAAGGAATGTTAGCAAGAAAAGGAGGGGTTTTGTTTTGTTTGCCTTTTTTTTTTTTTTTTTTTTTTTTTGCCAGGGAGTCAGAAGAGGTTTGTAGGTAGAAGAGAGAAAGCTTATAGACAGGGAACGCTAAAGACGCTACGTTACTTGTTGAGTTGGATACCTGCAGAGGTGAGACAGAAGTAGGTTCCTTAACAAATATAAAGAGCTACATTTTGGTGAGCAGAGGAGAAAACTCCTCTTTTGAGACTGAAAGGAAAAAAAAACAGGAGGATAAGGGAAAAGAGATTGATGTGGAAATATCTCCTGCCTCTATCTTGCTGTTGAGCTTTGGTCCTGTGAGTCCAGACAGTTTCAGCTGGAGTCTTTGCTGCCTCTTGGACTTTAGCCAGCCCCAGACTCAACTCGGTATGTCTTTCCAACTCCCCACACTAGCTCCTTCTCCTGTCTTCCTTAATTCTGTAAGAGGCATCTCCCCTCTCCCAGTCATGATAATTAAAACCTGGTATTGTCTGTGAGGAGTTTTTCTCCTGAAATCATTCCTATTGGATTATCTTTCATCATCAGCCCTTGTTGTTTGTCGACAGTCTCTGCCCTAGTCCGGAACCTGTTATGCTGCCCATGGCCTCCTTTCTTGTCCCTTGGAATGTGCTTTCTCACCCCCACTCCAGATTGGCACCTGCAGGCAGATGGCACTACTTTGATCCCATTGCTGCCTGGTTTCTGAACCTGCAGTAACTCCCTAGTGTCTTCAGGGTGAAGTCCATACTTCATAGCTCAGCTGCAGCTGCTCTTCTCACTTCCCAAGGGCATCATCCACCCCTGTACCCCTACTCTCCAAATCCAACTCCTTCTTCAAAGACTTGAGCACCCCCCTTCTTCTGTGAAGACAGCTCACAGGACCAACGGTGTTCTCTGAATTCTTAAAAATACTCACTTGTTTATGCTCATTTTCTCACTTCATTAGTGGTATTGTTTCATTTTTAGCTCTTTCATACATTCAAGGCTTGTCTCCCCTACTGAAGTTACTTGTTCTTTGCAGGCAAGGAAAAAAATCTTTTAAAAAGCTTGCGATTCATCAGAAACAAAAACAAAAACAAATCACCTCCTCTTAACATAGGTAAAACAAACATGGTAAAATATAAGCAGTTGTTGAATCTAGGTGGTGGTGTATTGCTATTCATTATACGATTCTTTAAACCTTTCTCTCAGATGATAACCTCATCCCACCTGGACAGAGGAACTGGATATCATCATGTCCAGATCATCAAGAAGATGCTATTTTGGAATAACACCTATTGTGTTCAATTCTTTGAGTAAATATCACTGCTCCATTGTGCAATGCCAGGCACTGAAGGGGAAGGGTTCTTTTGCATCAAAGGAAAACATCTCATTTTGACACATGCTTGATGATCCCGAATGATGCTTAATTCAATGTTTATTGTTTCTTTTTGATTCTCTTTTACTTCCACCCATCATGAGTTGGACTTTGGGTCACATCATTTTCTAGGAACTTCTTGGGGAGTATTGAGAGGACTTTGTTGTTCTAGAGACGGAATGCTGTTAACATTCCTAATATTGTATTTATGCATTCTGTTTCTACATTAATATATTTTAGAACATATCAATGACTTCTAAACACACCGTAAGATTTGGGAGGTTTTGCTTCATCCTGTGCTGCCAGTTGTCAATAACTTGATGATTGGCACATTCCATCCAGTTCTTTTTGATAATCTTTTGGGGGAATGGAAGAGGTGTTGGAATAAACTGAAGCTGTAGAAAGAAATGAGATGAGAAGTGATAAATATCTCCCTGACTGTAAATATCAGTAAAACATTAGAACAGATGAAACAAGGGGTCCTTCTCAGATGTTGGAGAATTAACACTTTTACTTGACAAACTTCTTTCTGCTCCTGGAGGTAGGCAGTATGATATAGTCCAGTGATGGTTCTCAACTGGGGGAATATTGTCCCCCGGGGAACGTTTCGCAGTATCTGGAGACTTTTTTTTAAAGATTTGTTTTTTTATTTATTTATGATAGACATATATATATATATATATAGAGAGAGAGAGAGAGGCAGAGACACAGGCAGAGGGAGAAGCAGGCTCCATGCCAGCAGCCCGACGCGGGACTCGATCCCAGGACTCCAGGATTGCGCCCTGGGCCAAAGGCAGGCGCGAAACCGCTGAGCCACCCAGGGATCCCCTGGAGACGGTTTTTTGATTGTCACAACTTGGCATCTAGTGGGTCAAGGTCTAGTGTACTGCTGGGCATCTTATAATGCACAGGATAATAAAGAATTTTCAGCTCCCAAGTGCCTGTAGTGCTGAGATTGAGAAAACCTGGTGTAGCCAGAAGATCGTGGGCTTTGGAGCAGATAGCCTGGCACTAACAAAGGAGTGGAATCTTGGGTACATTGCTTAATCTCTCTCTCATGTTCAGTCTTTTGCAAAAATGGGACTAAGCATGCTTATTTCACAGGTTGGGAAGATTAAATAGGAAAAACGTGTAAAAGAGCATCTAGCCATTTCTGACACACAGTGGTAGGGCAAGACCTCCTAGCTGCCCCTGTTGTTCCTTTTGGTTTAATTATTAAGTGAAAATGCTTACACAGAGGCTGGGGGATCTCCAGTAGGGGGTTCTGGGGGGCTTTTGCCATGGGGTGGGAGAGGGTGCCAGAGAGGTGAGTGATGGAGTTCTGAAATCAGAAGGCTAGGCTTGGGCTTTCGCTGTCTTTTGTTCTTTCATTCAATCATTTGTTTGACAGATATTTATGAGGTACCTGCTGCAGCTGTGTACTGTAGTAGGGGAGTGTATAAAACCATTACAAGAAAGAATATAGAGCAGGAAGGGAAATAGATATAAATATGCCCTTTCAGGGAGCACTTGGTTATAAGGAGTGGGAAAGAAAGGTAAAGCCTGTGAAGGAGGCTGAGAAGGTCAGGCAAGAGAGCCGGAGGTGAACGCTCCCCTTTGCACTCTACTTCTCTGAATGACTTGGGCAAGTGACTTTAACATCTGTATAAGATGAGGATAATAGCCCCCTCTCCTCTTTCCTGCATAGGACTGCTGAGAGACTCAAGCAAGATACTGTATGTGTAAGGTCTTTAGAAGTTGTAGAGTTCTATCCAAATACATGTAGATAGTTCCTTCTAAATCGAGCATTCTATTACTGTAAGTGCCTCTTCTGACAAGCATGACTTTATTTAATCTGAACTCTGTGGGACCTTTTCAGTCCAGGAAGAAAGCAGTGCTTCCCAATTTGGTTTCCCAAAGAGACTGGTTGCAGCACCCTTCTTACAACGGGTCAGGACACTCCTGTTCTCCCCCCCTCCACAGAAGTGTAAAGATGTCAACCCCCCCCCCACCACCGCCAGCCCTCCAGACCCTGGCACATGGCCCTGTGCCTTCTGGAGGAGCCCAGTGAGAATGGAGTTCTTGCTTCGGCCAAGCCTCAGGTGGGTGCAGCGAATCAGTCCTTTCCTGCTCCTGCTTGTCTGCATGCAGTTCAGATTCCTCCTGCCACTCCTTTGTGTGTGAATGACTGGCAGCAAAATAACTAGGAAATGATTGACGGCCACAGGGCTGTTGGATCAATAGAGCTCCTTGAAATCGTGTCTACTAAGGAGTGAAGGAACAGAAAGAATCAGCTGGGAGGACAGGAGAATTAATTCAAGGGAGTAAAGAAGAAACTGTTGGAGAATTAGCTTTGTCTCCTCCCCTTCTGCCCAGAGCATTATTAGAAGGGAACTAACTGGATGTTAGCTAGAAAACATGGATGCAAGGGACAAACAGGTAGGAGAGTGGAAAGTGGCAGACAAGCTGTGCTCTCAAGGAAGTGGTTACTTCTCAAGCCTAGCCGAGCCGAGGCTTGAAGGAGGGAGGGGTAGGATCTAGATGGGGAGGACAGAAAGTGTGTTCCCAGGTTGGAACAGTGTTAGAGGGAGGTATGAGGACCCATGGCATATTTGGGCCATTAAGGGGTCCAGTTGATAGGACTCAGAGGATGCAGGTGGAGGATCAATGAGAGATAAAACTTAGAAGGGGGTGGAGACCAGGTTGATTGATTGCTACATTTATCAAACATTTACTGGGCTTCCCCATCATAAAGGGCTTTGAATGACAGGCCAAGGAGTTTGGTCTTTATCTGCAGTTTTCTTCTGGGAGCCACTAAAAATTTCTGGATAGGGTGGTGACATGAGCAGGAAGAGAAATCTGGTAGCCCTATGGAAGGTCGATTGGAATGGGAGAGGCACTGTTGGCCAGTGCTGGATTAGGAGACCACTGTGATAGGTTAGGCAGGTCTGAACTTGAGATGCCACAGTGGGAATGGAGAGGAGGGGGTGGATGTGAGGGACCTCTTGGACATAGTGTCTATGGGACTCGGCAACTTGGATATAGAGGCATCAAGAAAGAGGCAGCAATCAAGGATTACTCCAAATCCTACAGCCTGGTGACTGGGAGGACGGAGGTACCTTAAATGAAAAGCAGGAGTTAGGAAGAGGAGGAGCAGCTATAGGGAGGCAGGAGGAGAGGGAGGATTTGGGAGTTTACTTTGGGACATGTTGCATTTCAGGTGTCAGTGAAAGAGCTAGGGGAGGTGTTGGTTCCGTAGGCGGGTAAGGAAGGGAATCTGGAGCTTTGGAGGGAGGCCAGAGCTGGAAATACAGATCTGGGAGATATCTGTAAGAAGTTGTGGCTGGAGCTATCAGAATAGATGAGATAATAAATGAAAAGCATATACAGACTTAAGGGCAGAGGGCCAAGGACAGGGCTGTAGGCTCAAGCCTACAGCAAAGGGCTGGAGGAGAACCAAGGGAGAGGAGTGCTTAGAGAAAAATGCTGCAGAGAGGTGGAGGGAGATGGAGATTGAGCGCGCAGCCTTGGTTCTGGAAATTGGGGGATCATCGGTAACCTTTGAAATAAGTTTCAATCATGTAGGGGAGGTGGAATTCAAATTGCAAGGGGAATGGGAGTGAGTGGATGGGAGGAAGTGGTGGGAGTGCATATAGATGACTCTTTGGAAAGGTTTGGCTGTGAAGGGAAGGTTAAAAATAGTGAGGTAGTTGGAGATGGGTAGCAGTTGAGGGGAGGCTTTTTTTAGGTAGGGAAGATATGTGAATACCTAGGGATGGGGAGGAGGAAGAAGGTAGGCATGAGGAAGAGAGTGAATATTTAGGAAAGAGAGAAGCAATGGATGGAGGAAGGTCCCGGATGGGCCTGGAGGGGTGGATCTCAAGGTCGGCAGAGGGGTGAGCCTTGGGACCAGAGGGGGAGGTGGCGTAGGCAGACCTTAGTAAAGCAGCTGGCTGGAAAAGGACCTTGGCTGAGGGTGCAACATGGGTGATCAGCGGCCCCAGTGGAGAGAGCATCCTCTAGTCGGAAGTCCAGGGGCTGTTGGTGGTGTGCTTGGGGAGGGTCACTGAAGCTGAGGGCAGCTGTGAAGTGGATGAACTGGGGTGGTATGGCCCTAGGAGGCCCTTGGGCAGAGAAGCTGGGGAGACGGCTGGGAGATCCCAAATTAGCAATCTCTTTAGAAGTGCTGGTGGCTTCCTTTTGCAAGCGGAGGTGGGATTTTCTTCAGCCTGTGGTCGGGTCTGCAGAATTATCTCCTACAGAGCCTGAGGCAGAGAGGCTAGTCTCTGGGGTGGAGGGTGAGTGAGGGGAGGAGAGAGGGAGGTAGACCCATGCAAGAAGATGTCAGGCAGCTTCCTGAGGAGGGGTCCATGCCTGGCCATCAGGCGCTATTTCTGTCAGGAATGGAAGGTACTCTTGAATTTCCAGTTTCCTTAATGTCTCTAGAAGGTCCTTGAAGAAAGAGGAAGCAGAGTAGGGATTATGGAGAGCCCCTTGTACGTTCTTCTCCTTGAGGAGGGACCCTTCACACAATAGGGAAGATGCCAATGAGCACACCCATCCTTTGGCCCCAAAGCATTTCCTCTGGCTCTCATTTTAGGGACAAACCCAAGAGCGTCATCAAGTGAGGGGTCTTACGTGGCCTTCCAGGGCGAGGGGGAGTAGGAATCCAGGGCCTGCCGTTACCATAAGGTGGGCCATATGGGACTGGATTTAGAGTCCCTAGGCTAGGAGGAGGTGGGAGTTCCCTTAGGTATGGCTCAGTCCCAGAATCTTAGTCTTAGAACAGGAATTGACAGGTGTGGCCTTGTGTAAGTTATACAGCCTCTCTAAGCTTCCATTTCTTCATCTGTAAAATGGGTAAAAAACATCCTTACCTCTCAGAATTGCTTGATGTTTAGAGATATAGTGTATATTATGATAGTTACGTACATGTTATAAATAGTAATAGAAAGAGGATTACATTGTAATAATAGAATATAATTGCATGACTATATTACACATCTATTATAATCATATTACTAACTAGATGAACCTTTTTATTTTCTGAATGATGAAAATTATGATTCTTCAGTAGCTTCTTTTTCCCCTCCCTTCCCTAACAGTGCAGAGATAGATAAGGATGGAATTTTTAAGCTTGTAATTATAGTTATTCCAGAGCATGGCAGGCAGGGACTGGGAATGTAGCTAAAATCCCCGCCTTTTACGCTCTTACCCCGCAGCGAGGGACAATGGGCATCTATGGGGGTGGGGAAACAGTATTGAGTTGGCAGCTGGACAGTGGGCCTAGGAGGAGGCCTGGGAGACTGGCAGATGGTTAATTGGATGTGACAAAAGGGGGCTGGGAGGAGGAGTCTGGAGTCTCCTGGGGGATTTCTGTCTCTGACTTTTTACTGTCCTGGAAAGGAGGTTGTGAGGAGGGGGAGGAGTGGCTCCAAAAGCAGTTGGGGAAAAAGATTGGCAGGACTCCATGTTGGGTGTATGGCCATGGAAAGACAGAGTGCCATCGGGAGTAATGTCGCAGCTTTAATTTGGAGGGTGGGTGCTAGATGTTAAGTCTCTTTTCTGTATCCCCGAGCATTGTCACATAATGTGCTCAGATACTTGGATATGAAGAGAATGCTTAACCAAATATTGGAGGAGTATAATTTTCGCCATTTTTTGGATCCCAACCACTGAGTTTTGACAGATAAATATCATTATTAGTTTTGATGAAAACTAGACAAAGCACTGATCAATTTTAGCAGACTATCAGATCTCAGGGAGTGGACTCATTCTTTCAAGTGTCAAATGCCAGCTGTGCACCTACTAAGTGCACCTAATACCTACTCCCAGGCACTGGGAGTACACAAACAAGTGGGAAATAATCTTTCCCACAGGAGGGTAACAGTCTAGTGGGATTGGCTGACACATAAACAAACGATCACGGTGTCGCATAGTAAGTGCCATAAAGAGGAGTGCGTATTAAAAGTATAGAAGGATCAACAGCCTCCGCTGGATGGGTGTGGGACTCATTGAAGAGGGGGTGCTGAGGCTGAAACAGACGAAGAGGTGGTGAAAATGAAGACAGACCACAGTTCCAGAAGTTTGGTAGTAGAAGTAAGAAGAAAAAAGAACTGTTAATTGAAGGGACATTTTGTGAGTACGGGTAGTGTTCTGTTTCGTGATCACAGGTGTGATCTGTTTTTGAAATTTCAGAGAAAATGAGTGTAATTTTATGCATACAAAAAATTGTACTTGAACAAAGACTTTTAGAATGTGATTGGGTCCAGTGATTCTTTTTTTTTGGGGGGGTCAGAGAAAAATCACACAACTGGATTAACTAATCAGTACTAAGTGAGTGTATGCCATGTGCCTAGTATCATGCTAGATATTAAGGGTGCTCCTAAAGACAGAGAGCAAATGGTCCTTGTTTCTTTTTTTTTTTTTTTTTTTTTTGGTCCTTGTTTCTGAAGAGTTTATGGTCCTGTTGAGTTGTGGGGACTGATATAGGAAAAGATGGCTAATTGGAGATCAATCAGAAAGGTAGTTTCACTCATTCATTGATTCATTTAATAGTGCTTATTGTCTATAAGCTAAAAGATAATTAAATAAATAATAAATGGTAAGTAAGGTTTCATTTAGAGAGATTTGATTTTTGGTATACTTTAATAGAACATTTTGTTTTTTATCCTAAAGTTAATTTCCTATTATGAAAGTAATGCTGGCTCACTGTAGAGTATTTGGAAAATACGATGCCTGTAAAGGATAGAAACGCCACTGTAATCCCATCACCCAGAGAGAACCCCTGTCTGTTAATTCGAGATTATTTCCTTGTGGTCTTGTTTCCTAAGGGCACTCTCTCCTTTGATCCATGGTTTGTCTTTTGATCATTAAATTAAGGTGAAAAACATATTGGGAGGTGGTAGGCTTTTTCCTAAATGTAGCCATTTCCCCCAGTTACTATAAATGTATGAAATACGAGACATTCATAAGCCAGCTAACCTTTGTATGGGTATAACATAGGAAGACAGGATCTGTTGGTTGTTGGGAGGGGTAAAGGCATTGACACGTGCTGCCAAAAATAGTTATGCGAAAGAAAAGTACAGTATCTGTGGTCAAGAGTGAATGCTCTTTCTCCCTCTTCCTCACTGATGCTAAGATAAATTCCGCAGACATATAGTCCTGTTGCATATACAAGCACGTGTTCATACAAATGCATAGCTTGCTTTCTTATTGTATTCAACAACAAGGAAAATTGTGCTATGCCTGTTATTTTGCGACTTGCTTTTATCACTTTATAATCATGGACATTTTTCCATGTCAGTACCTGTAACTCTACCTCATTTGTTTTAAGAGTTGTGCTACATTCTGTTGTATGGATGTGCCATGTTTTATTTAACCATTCTCCTAATGATGGACATTTATAACGCAGCCTTTCTGTGGACCAGTGTTTGATCTGGGACATTATTTTGTCCAAAGAGTAGCAAGAACGGTCACCCATTATTTGATCCTTTTCAAAGGTGACTGTAGGACAACTGTAGGTTCAGGACAGTTTTCTGCTTTTATCCTCAGAAGAGAGGGAGGACAGCCAGTTCCTGTCCTCTGAAGGGTAACTTTCTATGTAATGTTTAAGGACGCTTTGTTAGTGACATTTAAATAAATGGACCAGGGCATTCGCCTCTTTTGCTTGTGCCTTGAAGTGATGTAGGAGCCAGATTTGCAGTCACAAGTAGCCAATCTAAAAAAAAAAAGTAGCCAATCTAATAATAATAATAATAATAATAATAATAATAATGATAATAATAAAAGTTTTAAGAAGCCACATATATTCTGTGGGCTTGAGTGAAAGTTAATTCCAATACCACAGGTATGGAAGTGCTTTAGGTTGTGTGTGCAAAACCCATAGTCTGTGTTTGGTTAGAAGAATCCAAGGATGTGATTCCGGAGACCTTGGTTTCCAATTCTGCCCTTCATTAATTAGCTCTGTGACTTGGCCAAGCTGGCTAACACGTCCGTTTTTTACAGATGGGACCTCTGTTTCCTCATCTGAAGAAAGAGGTAAACATACTTGTCATGCCATATACCTCATAAGAATAGTATGAGATAAAATGAGATACTAGAAGGAGAATGCTTTGGGCAAACAAAATTGCTGACTACATGAAAGGAGTTTTTGTCCGTTGCCTTTCTCTGGGCTCTCCCTTGGTTTTGAGTGTGGTTGAAAGATGAGCTGGGGGACTTGGATGGGAGTGACAGCCCGTACTGCATTTGAGGACTGTACATTTTTTCATATTTGGTAGGAAATTGGCAGCACCGGAGATGGAGTGAAACATTTCATGATATGTTCCATTTGTTTTTGGAAGAGAAGCGTGTGTGTAAGAGTGGAAGAGTGGCTCATCTAAGTGTCCAGAACGGCTGCGGTTTTCTTTCTGATGGGTGACAATGTGGCCTGGTTTACCTTATTACTCTTTATTACCCAAACGTGTGAAGAAAATGTAGCTTTTAAATTTTCTAATGTAGAGCTAATCTTTCTCATGAGACCCTACTCCAACTTGACTAATTTATAGCATATTAAGTTTTTTTTTTTCCTTTCTCTTCCCGGATTAGTTTTTTTTTTTTTTGATGATTATTTATTTCAGGTGAATTTCTCAGTCACTCAAATTTTCTCCCATTCTCCCACTTCTCATCAGATTGGGGTCTGGGTGTGTAGAGATGCACACATGAGCTTGTGATGGTAATGGTGGGGGCAGGGAGAGAATGGTGCTTGAAGCCACTAAATAATGACTGGTCTGGTCTGATCCTTGTACTGGTATTTGCAAAGGTGTTGCTAGACCTGTCCTGCTTTGGGGGGTATCATGTTGCTACTCAGCACTAACATTCATATTCTAACTCTTTGCCTATGGAGTCAAAGCCCCTGCATGTGGTAGCCTCAGCGGTCTGACCTCAGGCCTTTGATCCCTGACTCTCCGAGGACCTCTGAGTACCATCATCAGGGAATAAAGTAATAGGTGATTCCCCAGCTCACTCAGTGCCAACTGTGAGAAGTCAGAAGCTCTGCACCTGCCTCACCTAAGTAGGTAGTCACCCTGGCCAGTGTGTGCTTTTGTCCCTTAACCTCTACACCATGTGGATCATGGCATGTGACTGATTGGTGTGCATTCTCCTAGGGGCCCACTGCTTCCTCAGAAGTGGTCTTAGGATCTCTGGTGCCTTCCTACTTATGTAGACATTATCTTGTAAAGCTGCCTCCCTAAAACCCAACTGGGCATTGAGGTGGGCATATAGGAGGAGGCCAAGACCCTGGCATCTGATTTCCTCAACTGAAATTTTCCTATGTTCCTCTCATGCTTGATTCTTCCGTCATACCAAGAATCTCTCTTATGTCACGTCCTGAGTACTCTTTACCTCTCTTTTAGAGTGATCTCAACATGGGCACCTGGGTGGCTCAGTAGTTGAGCGTCTGCCTTTGGCTCAGGTCGTGATCCCGGGGTCCTGGAATCGAGGGATCGAGTCCTGCATCAGGCTCCTTCCCTGCATGGAGCCTGCTTTTCCCTCTGCCTGTGTCTCTGCCTCTCTCTGTGTGTCTCTCATGAGTAAATAAATAAAATCTTAAAAAAAAAAAAGTGATCTCAACGGTTAAGTTCCCCCAGTCTGGATCTTGATATGTTCATAGGAGTTTGAGAATTCCAGCTGCATACTGAAAGAATCCTACCCTGGATGTCAGGAGCTGAACATTGATGCTTTCTCTTTGTCTACTGCTGTAACTAACCTAAATTTCCATGAGGTAAATAGATGCTTCTGGCAAGAATAGAGGGAGATTAATTATACGTAAGGACGTGTGAAATTAAAAAACACACACGCTCTCTGTTTTAATAAGCATTAGCCAATAACTCTGGGGAGAAAAGTTTAGACATGGAGCTTCTATAGCTGTCTTCATGAGGATTCCATCTATACGCATATGTGTGTGTGCACATCCACAGGCAAGGGTGTGACGATGTAGATTCTTCTTGCTAGCAGTTAGTGAGCACTGCGGTCGTCTCTTGTTCTGTGGTGCGGAGGGGAGTAGAGTATGGTACAGCCTCTGTCTTCAAGGAGCTCCAAGTCCTAGGAGGCGAAAGGGTGGCAGTGGATTATATACAGAGCCACACTGCTTCATCCTGCTTTCCTGGAGGTTGGTGTTTCAGTCTGGTAAACAGGACTGACGTTTGACTTACAGGCCTTCATGGGCCTCGTGTCCTCTTAGCTTGCTTGGATCTGCCTTCTCAATCTCCTCAGTACCCTAACATGGCCAGTTCTAGTCAGTTTTGCTTTTTTCTGAATAAAGCTAATTCCTTTAGCATCAGCTTAAGTTTCCACGAACATATGTTCTATAGAAAGGCCATGGTAAGTGGGATCAATTTAAATCGATAATAAATACATAGAGAAATAAAGTCCAGTTCAGGGCTCATTGCTGTGCTGCTTCCATGGTGGATCTGTTTGCTGTTTTTAACTAAAATTCATCTCTTTTAGCACAGGAAGACTTTCGTGTTTTATAATGTTTCAATTCCAAGGCTCTGGGGCTCAAATAGCCCTAGTGGCTCTGAGCAGTGTTACTCTTTTGACCAAGGAAAATGGGAACTCTGGTCTCTCTGAAGGTAGCAGAAGCTGGGACACTGGTAGATCAGATGGACCAGGAAAGTACAGAGCAAAAAAAAAAAAAAGCAGGTAAATGATGGTGCCAGATGAGTAGGTCCAAGTAGAAAGAGTAGTAGTGGGCTGGGTGCCAGGAGACCAGTGTTGTTATTGATAAGCTTGGTAAATCCCTTTCCCTCTCTGAGACTGATAAGAGTTATTCACGTGGTCTTGAATGCATCTATAACATTCTGAGCCAACTGGGCAATAGAGAAGCCAGCCGGGATAGAAACCAGGAGTAAGTAGTGTCAGGACATATATGCTCTGGTTCTATGAGGACTTTCCATCCTTCTGAGGCTTTTTGTCTCTGCAGCTAGAGACTACTTAGCCAGTCCACCTGGTGTCAGAGCTCATAGGTAACCCAGCATCCTTGCTTGGTGAAGATGATAGGCTCTAATTTCCTTGGGGAGAATCATCTTGGTGGTCAGTAGTGGCCTCAAACTATTTTGGCCCTTAGAGTCTTTTGAAAACCCAAGTTTCTGGGACTTCTGGGCCTGTGTGGAAAAGCCTACACTTTCTCAGTCTGTTCCTTTGGATCCCAACCCTATAATCAGAGATGTACCTCAACACACTAGATAATGCCTTCCTTAAGGTTCCATCAGAGCTGCTCTGCCAAGGCATGGGGTGGGGGATGAACTCACTGATCTTCCTGCCAGCTCATGTCCTCGAACTTGTCTTCTTTTGAGTCAGATAGAGAAGATGGTGAAAGCAATTCAAAATCTCCCTTTCCTGGGGCATGTGCAAACCCAGCCCAGCTACATCATCTCAGATGGAGGCACTAGGTAATTAGGCAGCTATGTTGGCTTTTTTCTATGTTTCCTTCCACCCAGAATTGGTTCTCCTTTTTTGCACACTCTCTAGACCATCAAAGAACTCACATTTTGATAGAGGGAAACATGCCATTTTTAAACAGCACGCTGAAAGCATTCTAGGTATATGATGTGACTATCCTAGTGGAATGCAAGCACACAAACTGGGGAGTGGGGAAGCCTATTTAGGCAGATGTGGTGGTGGTCGTAGAGTAAGTGTGCTTGAATGGCAATTGGAAGAAGAGTTCATTATCCAGAGTGACAGGGTGGGGAGGGAGGGGTGTTCTGGCAGAGGGAGAAGGGCAGGCAAAGGCAGAGAGTTGTTCAAGGTCATGGAGAGTTAGAGGTTATAGGGTGAGAGGGACTGGAGATGCATGTGAGATCTTGGATTTTCACATTCCAGGCTTTGGACTCTACCCTGTAGGCAGTGGGAGATCATAAAGGATTGAAGTGATGGAATAAAAATTAGAACTTAGGCCAGTATGATGCTGGAAGGAGCAAAATTGAAGATGAAAATTCTAGTTAGGAAACTACTAAAAGAGAGCTGATGGATGACATGGGGGCTGTAATGGTGGTAGATTTTAAGGTTGAAGAGGTGTTAAAGTCTCAGACAATCAATAGGGTTTTGGCTCGGGTTGTGGGTAAAGGATGATGGTGCTTTCACCAAGCCTGGCACCATGGGAATACATTGGAATCAGAGGAACATTTCACAAGCTACTACAGCTTTCTACTGTGACGGGGTTTAGCACTGCTCCATTCTTCTACTTCTTTAAACATTTTGAATATAAAACATAAACAAAATGACCGAAGGCTGGACAATTATATACCCAGACATCTTCTCCCATGAGGATGGTAAGTCTGCATGCCTGTGTATGTGCATATGTGTGCTTGTGTGCATGTGTGTGCTGCTGCTTACGGTTTGGATGCAAATGTGTGTGCTGCTTCCATCATACTGAGTTCTTGACACAGTATCATTTTTCAGCATTAAAATTCCCATCACCTCCCAGAAGTGCTCCCTTTAGGATCCATTTCTGCTTGGCTCAGTGTGCACAAACATTCCAGTGGGATTGATTGCTTGTGTCAAATTAATTTTTTCCCTTCCCAGAGAGTGTCTACCATGTGCAAAGCGGGGAAATCCCTAGGCCTCTAGCCAAATGCAAGTTCAGAGAGATGAGTAAAGTCAGGCTTGGGTCAAGAATTGGCCTTGATGGCCACAGAGGCTGCACCTGGCTGCTTAAACCACTTTTCCCAGCATGCTTTGTGACTGTTCCTAGGCAACCGGAAAACTTGAGGCTAGGTAGAGATAGCTGCTTATGAGAAGCTCGCGTCTTTGCAGTATTAGCTGTGGCACAACTTCCTCTGCTGTGCCCTATTTTCCCATTACTGATTTCTGTAAAGCTTGCAGAAGCCTCTGGAAGCAAGTGGAGAAAATGCTGCCGTCCTTCACCTGACTGCTGGGTGAACCTCGGAGGGGAGCTCTGGGATAGTTTTCCTTTCAGTCCTAATCCTGATGCTTCTCTGCAGTTTTGGTGGACACTCAGAATGGACTTCTCACGCCTTTCCCTAGCTGGTAGCCCTGAGTTGCATGGTGCTCAGCCAGCCAATCTTACCACGTTGGACCTGACTCCAGACGCCAGACTGGGGCCCTTTCCCACAACTGGAACTGTCGGTCAACTGACCTGTGTACACCAGGATGGTTGAGGCTATACTATCCACCGGTGAACTAACTTGTATCTCAGCGGTAGAAGCTTTGTGAGATGTGTGATAAAGTCTCCCTGAGAATGGTGATGCACACCTTCCCTATAACCTGAAATTCTGGAAGTCTTAAAAGAATTAGCCTAGATTAATTTAGTTAATCTTAAAGTTAATGGTTTGTATCCATTAACTTTAACTCTAAGTTCAGCTTTTGGGTTATCGGTATCAGTAGGTCCAACCAACCAAAGTTTCCTTAAGAGTTTATTGTCTAGGGATCCCTGGGTGGCGCAGCGGTTTGGCGCCTGCCTTTGGCCCAGGGCGCGATCCTGGAGACCCAGGATCGAATCCCACGTCAGGCTCCCAGTGCATGGAGCCTGCTTCTCCCTCTGCCTGTGTCTCTGCCTCTCTCTCTCTCTGTGACTATCATAAAAAAAAAAAAAAAGAGTTTATTGTCTATAGTCTAGTTGAATATAGCTCTTTAATGAGTGCGGTTATGGCAAATATCTTAACTCATTCCTTTAACCACTAGACCTCAGAATCTTTGGAACTTGAAGAAGTCTGTGAATGCCTCATCCCAAAGGGTAAAAATGCTAAAACGTCCACATCATCTAGTGTAACAATTACTTCTTTTGGTGCATGTTATGTGGGATTTGGATTCCATTTGCCAAGAACTTTTACATAAATCAATAACAGAAATGATTTTTAGCATTTCCCAACAGATTCTGTAATGTATCACTTCTAGTGGAGGGCACACATCAGACTTTCTTATATAATTTGATTCTCTATAATTCTCACAGAATCTGATTGTAATGTCTGGCTTTTGAGCCAGGACAGTTGGACTGCTGGAGGGGTACCGGGTTCACAGGAATGTGCTAATAAACTGTTGCCAGAGTGTTTCTTCCTCCCCACTTACCGTGCCACCCGACATGTCTCTTGAATCCAAGAGGAGGTCATCTAATTTTTTCTCTCTACCCAGTTTCTACACTTTTACAGCCTTTCAATATGTTCTACTTGGCTTGTTTTGATATGTTTATTTGATTTGTTATTCACAGAGGTAATACTCTGACTGAGATGTGTTTCAGACCATCCTAATTATCTAGCCTGATGCTAGGTGTTGAATAAGCATATTTGTCATTTCCCCCTTAGCTTTTAGTTTTCCCCGTGAGAAGGACCAAGGCAGCTGCTCAGATGGGGTCTTTTCTGGCAGACCCATAGCCAAGTATGTGATCATGTGCTCCCTTAGGTTTCCCAGAGGCCCTGGGACCATAGAACTCTAGATTTGGCAGGACCTGATGCCAGAAGTGGCACCATGAAATCCAACCCTAAATCTCTTTAATGTAGATCAGAAGGGCAATTCCTTTAGGACTGTCAAGCACACGGGTGGGTGCCATTTTTCCCCATGCCAAGACTTTTAAATTCTTATGCATTTACATAATTCTGTATCCAGGTACATGCTTTATTCATTCTTTCCAAGACTCTTGATATGTGCACTCCTGAGGCTTTGTTCTCTGGGACTTTTCCATTTCTGGGCTGTTGGATTCAATTTTATCTCCCCATACATCAGCTTAGATGGTGAGAACCTTGCAAATTCCTGGAGAGCCTTTGTGGAGGTTAAGAACAAAGGAGGTAATTTATCTCTTCAAGTGTCAGGGCTTTTAACCCTCTGTTTTTCATCCTCTCCTTTAGAGTTGTTTAACGTTTTGCTGTGCCTTGCCCTGCGTGTCGTGTGAGTGTTGTACTCGGGGCTGTGCTTTGTAGATACTGCTCTGCCCTTCAAAGGAAATTTGTATATGGTTATTTTATTTGGGGGGACTCACAAAAATATTTTGAATGCCCCCAAAATATGAGCAGTGGAAGGCTGCTCTGCTTTGAATGTCAGTAGGCGCGTGTCTCCAGTCTAGAGTTGAGAGCCCTGTGCACTACTCTCAGCTCTGCGCTGGCCTTCTGTGTGCTCTTGGGCAGGCCACCACACCTCTCTGGGCTTGAGTTTCTTCGCTGTAAAGTGAAGGTGCTGAAATGGATGATTACTGGGGTTCCTTCCCTCTGTAAGTAAGTCATTTTGAGAATCTACTTTGGAGGAAGTCCTCCTTTGCTTATCTCAACTTTGAGAAGATAGTAGTCCTGTAAAGACTGACTTGGGTGGGGTGTCCCTGTATTTGCACTTGATATACGACATTTGAAATAAATTGCCACCGGCTGATCTGTTCCTAGCCATTAGAAATCCAGCAATAACTGAACTCCTAGCCTTGCCAATCTCTGGGTGAGCTGTACGGAATAGATTCTGAGCCAGTTATAGTCTCCTTAGTTCATACTTTTATAGGACTTGCCAAGTATTTATGGGCTTCCTAGTAAGTGCAGTCAACAATTTAGGGATAGCTATAATCTATTTATAACAACTACTCTTAAACATGGTTTGTTTCCTCTCCTGGTCTGTAAAGAAGATTTTTAAAAGGAGAAAAATTTTGTTTGAATTTTCTCAGAGCCTCCAACTTCTTTAAATTGGATATTTGGCAAATCTTTTCCCCCAGAGATATTTGTCTTGGCTGGCCCTACCAGATCTTTTCCCTCCCTATTAGAGGGAGTTTTAACTTCCATTGATTTATCCTTTACCACATTTGGCTTGGTCAAGGGCTGGTGGGGAGGGCGGTTGTCAGAGTGCTCCTTCCTCTGGATGTTAAGCCTCCAGGACCATGTCCTGTTCATTTGCTTAGAGCCCCATCTTCAGAGCCACTCTGTCTTCAGATACAAGTATTATTCTGGAACCTGGGCCAAGGGTGAGAAACTGGAACTGAGGAAACAGAAGCAAGGTTTAAAGGTCAAGAAATTCTCTACGTTTATAGAATGTTTGTAGGATGACCACCAGTCAGACCGGAGAAGGCAGCCAGGTCAGGGTGCACCCCAAACGCAGATTCGGAACAGCAAAGGGGCCAGGGAGGAGAAAGCTAGATAAAAGCCAAGAAGGTGAAATGGTAGACGGTCCATCAAGGAAAACAGTAAAAGATCCACTGAGCATCCAGGGTGTCTGTAGAAGCTGAAGCGATAGTAGGAGAAGGAGAGATGGTTGTGAGTTCCAGCTGCAGAAGTCTTACTACGTTAAGAAAGTGGGACACTGGGCATCTCATTTCCCTATAAAACATTATCCTTTAGCCCTAGAGGGTCTTCATATATGTAACTTTCCCCTTCAGTTCATGATAACAGAGCTACTACCTGTCTTTCTCTGTTTCTTTGGCTGATGCCACATCTTTATGTTGAGTCCTTGGGTATAGTTAACTGACTTTGATGGGTAAGCTAGGTGCTCTTTCTGGCCACAGATAAAACAGACTGTAGGGATCCCTGCGTGGCGCAGCGGTTTGGTGCCTGCCTTTGGCCCAGGGCGCGATCCTGGGGACCCGGGATCGAATCCCACATCGGGCTCCCGGTGCATGGAGCCTGCTTCTCCCTCTGCCTGTGTCTCTGCCTCTCTCTCTCTCTGTGTGCCTATCATAAAAAAATTAAAAAAACAAAACAAAACAAAAAAAAAAACCAGACTGTACCCTGAAGAGGCCCATTTATCTTTGTGCTTTTATTCTGTAAACATGATGGGGCCTTATTGTTTTTTGACCCAGACTCTCCTCTGGGTTATTGTTTTCTTCCCCCTCGAGCTTGCAAGTTTGGAAGTTACACATCTCCTCATGGTGCCGAACAGTATTAGCCTTATCTATGGCTGCCTCAACACTGCAGGCCTTGATCTGTAGTCTTGATCTGCAGTTGGAATTTTCTGGGATTTCCTACTAAAATTGATTCAGCCCGATGAAATCAACGAGCTTCCCTCTAATAATCTGTCTTTGTATCCTTTACTTACGGATTTAACGTCTCCTCAACCTTTTCCATTGGACCAGCCATCCTCTAGACCTAGAGTTACGATGTTTTTTGTTTTGTTTTTTTAAGCATGTAGGTTGAAGTTTGAATTTTGGGAATAGCTTTTTAAAATGTAATGTGGAAAACATCACTTGTATCAGTTGGTTTTTGTTTCTGTTTTTGGTATTTTTGAGAGAGAGCATGGGGGCAGGGAGGAACAAAGAGGGAGAGAGAATCTTAATTTAAGCAGACTCCACACCCAACGTGGAGCATGACATGGGGCTTGATCTCAGCACCCTGAGGTCATGGCCTGAGCTGAAATCAAGAGTTGGATGCTTAATCGAATGAGCCACCCAGGCACTGCCCCACCCCCCTGATTTTTTTTTTTTTTTTTTGGTGAGAGAGAGAAGGTGTGTCAATTGTGGGTTAATACCTGGTTGATTCCAGCTCTGGTTCCATTGGATATATGCTCCTCATAATCCTCCCCTTGCAGAGACTTCCATTGTATAAAAAGAAGAGATTGTGTAGGGCACAGGTTCCCAAACTTTCTCAGCACATGGTACCTTCTTGCCTTGCTAATTTTCCCATGGCACCCTTAGGCCAAACAAGACACTTAGTAGATCTGTTCATGAAGTAGTTAGGTCAAAAAACTTTAACAAGTGCATATGTACCAACAATGCAGTAGCCATTTGAGAAAGTAATACTCATGAATTGAGAGAAAAGCATTTTTATTTAATTCTTTGATAACCACGGTTACTTACTACTGTGACATACGTGCCTGTTGGGCACTGCACAACTTCTCAGACCTTGGAATCAGATTAGATATGACCCCCGTCATTTCCTGCTCTATATTGATTGTTGTGTTATGTTTGCTTTTTATCATAGCAACTGCCCCAAATCCAGTTTCGCAAAGATCTGATGTCATTGAAAGGAATGAAGTACAACGTAATGTTGAGACTGAGAACTATCTTTTGCTAGTAGTCATGCAGTGTCTGACGTATGTCAAATGTTGATATATTTCCCTCAAAAATTTTAACATCCCACGGAGCCAGTAAAATTGGCTGTGGTGGCTGGGTGCCTTGGTGCATCATTTGGGAACCATGGGGATAGCATAAGTGCTGGGGAGTCTTTTTTGGAGGTGATTTTAGTGCTTTTTATCATCTCAGCCTAGTTGCCATTCTCTCAGTTGCCAAACATCTCCCGAGTAGCCCTTTGCTTCCAGGTGGCCATGGTTCTTCAGGAACGCTTTCTCTCCTCTCTCCATCGGCTTAATGGACCATTCTTGAGGCTGATTGGCACTTACCAGAGCCTGGGTCAGAGATCTTGATCTGCCAAATGGGAGGAGGGGGAGGTGGAGCTGGAGGCTCATCATCAGACTAGCATGTAATCGCCCAGTACAAAACGAAAATGCAGAGCCTCTTGTTCAAAAACAGGAAAAGTGCCATTAAAGGTGTTAAAATATAAAGCCTTTCCTATCTCCCACGGTCTTTCTCTTGACCTGTCATGGTGTTTTTAAAGTTGTGCTCTTTTAGCCACGTGCAGACTCTCACTGACGCCTGGCCCCTCCCCACTTGTCATTTGGACTGCTGGGTCCTGCCAGCCGCGGGGCTGACCCCCTGGCCAGGGCCAGAGAGGTTGAGCCAGGCCTTTCCCTTTTTCCCATGGGCCCATGCCTCAATCTAGAGTGGATGGGCTATCTCCAAGGGTATTGCAAGCAAGCACAGGGACATGCTAACTACCTGGATTGCAGGTGCGTGTGAGGCTCACTCCTAGTGTTGTCCACTGAGCATGCTGTGGTGTGGCCAGCCTGGAGGAGTGATGGCTGCCACCATGCCCTGTTTTGTCATTGTGGGTGTACGTATGTGATGTTAACTCCCCCCGCCCCCCCGCCATGCTTGTGTTCAGGCCTGTGCTAGGGCTTGGAGATGGAGAGACCAGGCAAGGCCCAGAGCCCCAGGGTATAGGGGAATGGGTGGCTGAGAACCTGTCCCTGAAAGCTGGTCTGTGTATCAGCTTAGGCCCCAGTCCTCTGGCGCATGCTCCATTTCCCATCAGATTTCACTTACAAACACAGATTCAAAGTTTAAATTATTAAGAAAATTTTTTTTAATTATTAAGAATTTTGAGAGCGACCACAGAGCATTAAATCCTAAGCCTTGGGCCTTCTGAGTACCGGATCCTATGTGACTCCATACCCATGAAGCCAATAGTGAGGGCTGCTCAGGAGGGTACTGAGGACCCAGACACGGCCAACCGAGCACACATGTCCTTGTCATAGGCTGCACTGCCTACAGGTGACTTGCCCCAAGATAAATAGAAAAGACTGAGTCAATAACCTTTCTGTGTGTCTCTTCCTCTAAGAAAGGCCTATAAGCCTTGGAGAGGCTTATGCTGCCTTGTGACTGAGCAAGTTGAGCTCCCAGTGGTTGAGGAATTCACTAAACTATGGTTCGTTGGCTGCACTCGGATCTCTGGAAATATGGCCAGTTTGTATTGAACCTCACCATGTGTCAGGCATCATATAAGTGCTTTACCTACAGCAATTCACTTAGTTCTTGTAATAATCCCATTTTACAGATGAGAACAGTGAGGTTAAATGATTTGCTCCAAATCCCACAGTATATAAGTGACAGAGCCAAATTTTTTTAAAGATCTTATTTATTTATTATTCATTCATTCATTCATTTATTTATTTATGAGAGACACAGAGAGAGAGAGGCAGAGACACAGGCGGAGGGAGGTGCAGGCTCCATGTAGGAAGCCCGACATGGGACCCGATCCCCGGTCTCCAGGATCACGACTTGGACCAAAGGCGGCGCCAAACCGCTAAGCCGCCCGGGCTGCCCTAGAGCCAAATTTTGAAGTCAGACAGCATGCTGACTGCTTGCTGCTTGCTGTCTGACTCCGAGCCAGCATGCTGTTCTCTTCTGGGGGTAATCCAGCTGTTGTTCGTAATAATGGTGCTACATTCGTCTCTATTTCATAATCCCAAACAAAATACAAAAGTGATATACTTCCAGACAAAGACATTTATTTTTAATTTGAAAGTATTTTTTTTCCAAAATGAAATAATCTCCTAATTTACTAAATGTGTTTTTAAGAAAAGTATGTGGCTACATCTTTTTAACTCCCCCATTTCCATCATCCCATCACACTTCCAACATGGATGTATCAGTGACAGGGCCTAGGCTTGGGGTGTGCTAGCCCTGTTTATCTCTGGGCTCCATCCCTTCAGACCGTCAATAGGTGTGTGGTGGCCTGAATCTGGAAGCAGCGATGCAGCCAGTCCACCCGCTTCACACTGCGCGGCCGAGGAAACCAGGCTCCCCTGTTTTCCGCGGCACAAGTGCTCGTTGTAAAGAGATAGACTGTTGATTTAGAACAGCACAAGAGCGGTTATTGTACTTTCTAAGATCTTGCTACTCGAAGGGTGGATGGCGAATCAGCAGGATCAGCATCACCTGGGAGCTTGTTAGAAATGCAGGATCTCAGGCCCTCCCCGTCTTGCTGAATCAGACTCTGCATACTAAAAAGAGCTTCATGTAATTCGTTTGCACATTAAAATTTGCAAAGTGCTGTTTTAAGCCTGCATGTACGTGTGTGCCTATTTTTTTTTTTTTTACTTCTATGGAGAAGAAGACATCCTCTGTCATTTGTGTTAAATGCTATGCCACAGACTTGTGTGGTTTTGGGCAGGTAGCTAACCTCCTCTGAGACTCAGTTTTTCTTTGTGAAATGAGGAAGTGAGATCAGATAATTTCTGTGGTCTTATCTTGGTTCTATGGTTTTAGAAAAAAATCCCTATGCAACAGAACTTTGTAGCAGTTTATTGCTTCTATTTAAAGCCACCATCTATACATTTTTTTTAAAAGCCTTGTCTGCTTTATCTAGTATGCAACTGCTGAGACCCTGTCTTTCTAGAGTTGTAACTATTTGTATCAGAATCACTTGGGGGGCATTGTTAAAATGCAAATTTCTGGACCCCAGCCCAGACTTCCTGAATTGAACCTCTGGGGAACCTAGAAATCCCCATCTTTAACCTCTGTGTTCCAGTGTGAGTGTTAACACTTTCCTGTTACTTTCCAAGCACAAAAATCTCTACTGGTTGAATTTTATGATGATTATTTTCTCTTGCTTTTTTAGCATCCCAGACTTCCTGGGTATCTTAGAACAATGGGGCACGACAGAAGAAAGGAAGACAATGGGAAAAGGAGCTAATTTGAACATAGTTGACACTGAGTGTGTGGTGACAGCAGGTGACTCAAATGCAGTTGTCTAGAAAGTGCTTGAGGAAATGGGACTTAAGCATGCAGGAGAGAAGAGGTTTGAACTCTGGATTTGACAGTGCCTGAGCTAGGATTGGGAACTAGTCAGGGTATCACAGGGCATAAAGGGAGGAGAATGTAGTTGGTTTAAGTGAGAGGACGTTTCTGCACGAGGCAGCAGAGCCTTCCTTGGAGTGGGAGTGCATGAGCAGTGTGAAGAGAGAGGTTGCAGATGGTTCCATGATGGCTCAACTTTGAGGATGGCTCAGAGTTAGAACTTGAGGACAGACAAGGTTCAAAGAACATTTGAGCAGCATTGGAGAGGCAGAGAGCCAGGACAGGTCAAGGTGAGGACGCCAGGAGAGAAGAGTGTAGAGTGGTCAACAGTCAAACAACGGAGGCTGTTCTACCTCCAGGACTCATGCATTTGGGATTGAGGATTTAATATCATGGCAGTGAGTTAAGAGGGCAGGGAGAATAAAGCTGAGGAGGGGAAGGCATCAGGGCCGAGGCTGGGGGGATGGCACGACCGGCACTTTGCAGAGTAGGGCAGCCACTGGGACACTGGGATGGTACACTCGTCCAGGGTGCAGAGGCAGAGGCTTGGCTTCCTCAGTGGGGTTGGGCATTTGCCCTTAGTGCCCGCTTAGCACTTACCCAGTAATGCTTGAGAAGTTGCCAGCTTGGGAAGGAAGTAATGTGGGTGTGATGGGGGAAGACGACTGGGAAAAGCACAAATATTCTTGGCCAGTTGGCAAACACTGGGAACGGCAAGCTGGAGGCAAACAGATGTCAGTATTTAGAACAAGATGTTTGGACATTTTGGAAGCAAGAGAACCCTTCTCTTCACTCACTTCCAGGAGGGATTAGTAATTTTCTTCCTCCCTTGAACTTTGTCGACTACTTAACATAATTAAAACACACTGTAGCTTTATTTGGCAGATAATCAACTTTTCTGGGGAGCTTGGATCACGGACACCATCGGGTCAGTTCAACAAGGATTTCTTGAGGCTGTGCCATATGTAAAGCGCTGACTTTGGTGTAGTGAGGATCAAAAACGTCTGGGCCAACTCTTCAGGAGTCTTGATATAAAGGGTTTGACATCCAAAACTCTAATAAGAGGCAGACTTCCATTCTCTGTAATACAGACACGAGTTTTCTAGATGTGTGCTGTTTTCCAGTTACTTTGATTACCAAGTAAATACTGAGGAACAATTTGGGCCTTTTTTTTTTAAGTGAGTAGAAAGTAAAAAAGAAACACTCTTGTGCTGTTAGGAAGATACAGAAGATGGTTTTGGGAGAAGTGCTGGGATTCAGTTCATTTTGAACAACCAAATGACTGACAGGCCCTGTGTTGCAGATTGAGGGTACGGAGATAAAGAAGTCACAGTTTTGGCTTTAGGAGCTCAGAGGATAGCAGGGAGACAACCAAAAAACATAATTACGGCTCATCCTGACACATCCTGCAACTGGGTCATCACTGGAGGCTAAGGAAACAGAGGTGGGGGTGTGTAACTCAGGAGGTAATTTTGATTAAGCCCTTAAAGAACAAAGAGGAGTACAAAGGGCTGAGAGAGGGTAAGAAACTTTTTTTTTCTTTTTTAAATCAGTGAATGAAATGATATGATTCCTCTGGTAGCCCTTTAGAGGCAGGGCATACGTTTCGGTATTTAGAACTTTGCTAGGGACGTCTAGCTCCTGATTGTAGGCGGGAGGTGGGGGGGATTAGATGATGCTGTCACCTGTATACTCTTCTCCCTCCATGTCTCCCTTCATCATCTTCCTCCTTCCTCAGAGAGGTCTGGAACAGCAGTAATGATGATCCCTCTTCCTCGCTAATATGCACACAGTCCATCTCAGCATGGGGAAGAAGTCTAAAGGTTTTTGGGAGGGTGCCCGAACATGACATCTGACCAGTGTCTGAGCTGCTTGGCTGTACACTAGGACTGCTTTGGGTTTGGGTCTAGAATCTCAAAGGTGCCTCTCTGTACCTGTGAACCATGCAGTATCTCCTTTCTACCCGACACACACGTTTTCAGAACAGGGGTGCCCAAGGCAAAGACAAGTAGCAATTTTGAGAGTTTCCTCCCCTCCAGGTGAGACACTTACCCCAGAGAGACCCCCATCATTCTCTTCAGGAGCCTCCCCATCTTTCCTGCCTTTCTTGGGCCGCTCCCAGTGGACATAAGCAGTGCTGTGTTGTTTCCATGTGTAGCTCTTATACGGTCATGTCTGCAGTTTGGCAGTAGCTACATTGGGAAGGTTGGTCTTTTCCACTCATGAAAGACTGCTTTGCACTAGACTTATACAAGAAGTGTATGGAAGGAGAACTGGAGTGAAAGAGAAGGTTTTTTATTTTAAAAGACTATTGAAGAAGAAAAAGACACAGCAAGGAGCAGATAGCATAGCGGTGATGGGGGTGGGTACAGCATATGGACTAAAATTGGAACAATTCAGGCAAGGTCAACGCAGTCCATGCAAACTCATAAAAAGTCCCATGTGTTGTGGAAACAGTTGGGGAGATATAGGAGAATATAGATCGGTCATTAGATGATGTGAAGGGATTATTATTATTGTTTGGTAGGTGACAATGGTATTGTGGATAAGACAATGCCCTCATATTTAAGAGCTGTGTATTGTATGTATGGATAAAATGTCATGCTGTCTGTCATTTACTTCAAAATACTGTAAAAATAAAAAAAATACTGTAAAAATGAGGCAGATATGGCAATGAGCTAATAATTGTTAAATTTAGGTTAGGAGTATATGGGAACTAGTTAGACTATTCTTTTTTACCTTTATATATAATAAAACGCTAAAAACAAAACAAAGTAAAGCCTCTGAAGCCAGGCTTCATGACCTAAATCCTGGCCTGTGGTTCGACCTCTTCATGCCATCTTCTTTAAGATCAGGTAGGGGGTTGTATGCAGATTGAATCACATAGTACATCAAATGCTTAGATCAGTGTCTGGTAAAGAAATAATAACTTTTATTATTATTATTACTACTACTATTGAAAGGAAACCATCTCAAGAAGTTGAGATGTGAAGCCTAGACTGGGAAAGAGGGTCATTTGTCCAGAGGCTGAAGGGAATCCTGCCATTTGCAATAACATGAATGAGCCTAGAGGGCATTATGCTAAGAGAAACAAGCCAGACCGAGAAAGACAAATAGTGTATGGTATCACTTATCTGTGGAATCTTAAAAAAGAAATAGAACTCATAGAAACAGAGAGTGGAAAAGTGAGAGGTTGCTAGGGCCTGGGAGGTGGGGAGATAGGGAGAGGTTGGTAAAAGGGTACAGACTTTTAGCTGTAAGATGAATAAGGTCTGAGGAGCTAGGGTGCAACATGGTGACAACGGTTGACAATACTGTGTCATATAATTGAAATTTGCTAAGAAAGTAGAACTTGAATGTTCTCACCATAAAAAAAAAAACAAAAAAAATGTGAAGTGATAGATACGTTAATTAACTAGATGAGGTTCCCATCACTTCACAATGTATACATGCATCAAATTTCCATGAAGGACACTTTAAATATCCTATAGTTTTTTATGTCAGTTATACCTCAGGAAAGCTGAAATTTAAAAAATTGTTTTTTTTCTCTAGAGACCATACAAAAGCATCCAACGTGGGTCACCTTTAAGTTTGTGTTGAGTCTAGTTGGCCAGAGGTGAACCTGGGCTTGATGGGGTCCAGGATCCCTGCTGACACCCATTTCACTGGAAGATGTAGTGGGTGTTGCCAAGGTGAGGCTTGTGAGTAGGAAGACGTTGCTGTGAGGTTGACAAGGCCACCTCCAAAGAGAGATGTTGTGTCAGCAGGTTGAGTGGAAGAGCATAGTAGACAATGACCTGAATGCTGTGCTGTGAATCTGTGCACAGAACTGAGGTTTTTAAGCCATTGTGATGCTTTTTCTTTTCTAGTGGAACAGGAAGTTTTGCAGGTAGGCATGTAGAAGGCTACAGAGGAAAGAGACAACTCAGCTTCTGTCTGCGAATTCAGCTACAACAGAGAAAGTCTGGAATGTGAGTTGCACAGTGCATAGATTTCCAGAGTAAATCAGTCATTCAAAGATGGGACTAGGGAGAAAATGGCCTCATTAGGTGTACCAGGCAGGATCCCAACAGGAAACAGGTGGCCCAGCCATGTTGGGCAATCTGGGGAAGGTTATGAAGGGGCTCTTTACATAGGTGTGGGCCGGTACTAGTAATGGGGGCGGGGGTAGTCCCCTTAGATCTAGTGGAATGAGGGAAGGAGTGGTTATTAGAACCTGAGGACAGAAAGTCTGTGTGAGAGGCTACCTCGAAAGGAGCTGTGACTTTAGGTGTAGGGACATGGTCAGAGCATCAGGACCCCATAGGGAGCTTGTGGAGAGGTAGGGATTATCCTAGCCTCATTCTCCTTGTGATCTTTTGCTAGGGGCCTTTGAATGGCTGAACTCAGCAGAGTACCAGAGGGTAAGGGAGTCTTGATGTAGGTCCATACAGCCCCCCAGGGCACAGAGCAAGCTGGAGAAGGGTGGAGGGCATACCTAACACTCGGTGGAGAGTGATGGAGGGTGGATCTGGAGAGGCAAGCGGGAGACATCTCATCTACTAGGAAAATATGAAGTTTTTAGGAAAAACATTTTTTTCCTAACCTCACTCTTAGTTCCTTCCCATTACTAATATAGGAGCCAGGAGGTTCTGTCTCTATGCCACATAAGCACCAGCAACTTTATGCCACTACCATTTCTAAGGATAGTGCTAGCTGTGGAGTGCAGACTGGAAGCAGAGTTGATGTTCCCAAATGGGAGATCCAGAAGGGATGTTAGAGATAATTTAGCCTAACTGCCTCATTTCTACAGGTAAGAAAACTGAGTTCCGGAGAGGTTAAGCGATTTGTCCATAGCTTCTCAGTGACAGAGCTGGAAAGAGGACACTTATATCCTAGCTCTCAGCAAAATGATCTTTCCTTGAGACTCTAATTCTACTCTGACTTCATACAAGAAATGGACACCTTTCCTCCCTTTCGACACTGCTTGGCCTCGACTCTTCAAGGTCATCCCAACCATGCCTGCTTTGATAAGAAATTACTTTGATTCAATGGTGGCCTCTAAGTGGGCTTTGCACGGAGTAGGCGCCCTCTCCACAGATCATGGAACTGAAAGCTCACAGCCAAAGTCATGGGATAGGTTTATGCACTTTAAGTTACAAGTGGGTGGAAGGACCACATCTCTGACTTCTGTACTCTACTGGGTCATAGGTCCTATTTGTCTTTGCCATATCAGCTTTCCCGATGATGATGATGTGGTTATGGAAACCAGAATTGAGAGGTGAATAAGAGGGCACAGAAGGCAAAAGGTGCCAGTATATGCTTGCTTTTCTGGGGAGATTTTGGGGAGGTGAGCCTGGCCAGAGTAGTCCTGATGAATAACTATGGATCTTGTGTGCATGGCTTGAGTGGAGGATCTCTGAAGCCTGAATGAGTGTCATCAATGAGTAGTTGATGTAGGTATGAATGTTAGGTGTCTACTTGGTCCTTCCTTCCCTTCCTAGCTTCTCTTCCACACATGCATGCTCTGCTTAATTTTTC
Source organism: Nyctereutes procyonoides (assembly GCF_905146905.1). Taxonomy (NCBI): domain Eukaryota; kingdom Metazoa; phylum Chordata; class Mammalia; order Carnivora; family Canidae; genus Nyctereutes; species Nyctereutes procyonoides. The sequence goes on along the minus strand of NW_026575030.1, from coordinate 22,527,401 downwards.
TATGTCTAACTGACTTTGTGAGCTGCTTGCTTACTTATTGCCTGTACTTGGTTTTATCTATCTTCACTTTTTCTTGTTTTCTATAGAGATGAATTGAACATTCTGAAATAACAGAGCAAATACACATTACACTCTCTGAGTATTTAGGCTAGATGTTTACATTTTGTAAACAAAATGTTTACATTTTGTACCTTAGTGTAGAGGCTTTGGAGATTTAAAAAAAAAATCTGAGGTCATTGTTTTAATTTCCTAAGATAAAAAGACCTGGAAGGCCCTCAAGTGACTTTTTTTCACTAAAATTACCCCCATCTGTCCATCTTCATAGGTCTCAGAAATGGATCATTAGATTATCTCCAACTATGAGATGTGACGACATAGTCAAGAGGCTCCTCGCATAGTTTGCTGACTGCCTTCCTGCCTCCTGATGTCTCATATGTGTCTTCTCAGGATCTGTGTTCTTAGCCAGTTGGCAAAGGTGACCAGGAAGCCACTGCCAGACCCCAGGTCTGATCCCCATAGGGCCCAACGTAGGTCACACTGAGGAAGACATGGCTTCCCCTCACAGGTGGTACCTCCTGTAACCTGGGGCAACTATTCTGATAGTCCCTTTGTGAAGGGGACAGGATGACAAAGTTTGGATAACTATTCAATCAGACCTCAGTTCTAGGATCAACTGGAAGTTGGGGAAGGGGCATGGTCTTCCATCATCTCCGTCCGTGGAACTCAAGGCCCTAGTCAGCCTTCACTCAACGTAACACATTGCCTTTCCAATATGTGGCCCCTTGGGGACATTGTGCCAGGTTGTGACACTGAAGAGTCCAGGTCACCTTGTGAAATTGGGGCTAAAACCAAAAAGGTTGGTTGGCCCAGTGACACCGGTGATAACCCCAAACTGCACTTACATTCTGAGTCCCTGGGAAGTTCTTTTGTGGAGTGAGTTATGGAGTGAGATTTAGCCTTTAGAGTTCGTACTAACCATCCCCCCCATGTATTGCACTGAACACACTCAATACTTTTGTTTAGCCCAGAGACACAAATATGAGACGGCTAGAACAAAACCACCTTTTCCTGCCTGCCTGCATCACAAACTAACAGTTTATTTTTCATTTGGACATCAAGACCTCCTGCCCCCTGTCCTGTCTGGAGATGATAGAGAAAATGGTAGTGTTTAGGTATTTATTGATTTAGACCCTTTCCCCCAACAGTTGAATAATGCTTATTGACATAAGCATTTGGAACATATCATTTTTATAAAAGAAAAAAATCATGGAGCTTGGAGATTACAGAATTGAAGAGGTGGCCCCACTGACTGATGGTCTGAGGAAGGACTGGTGTGGCATTTTTCAGTTGATGTATGGGGAGGCAATGTGATAGTGATTTGGAAAGGACCTTCAGGCCCTGAGTAAGGCCATGATGTGGGAGTCTGACTTTCTGCTTTTGTCTTTTATAACCCAGAGCATGAATAATAGCAAGGTCACTAGTCATCAATCATCATACCCAGTATTTGTTGAGCACCTTCCAGTGTTTGGGATAAGGCTGGGCATTTTTCATAGATATCTCACTTAATATTTTTATTTTTTAAAGATATTATTCATTTATTTGAGAAGGAGAGAGAGAGCAAGGATGAGCAGGAAGAGGCAGAAGGAGAAGCAGACTACTCGCTGAGCAGGGAGCCCGACTTGGGGCTCGATCCCAGGATCCTGGGATCATGACCTGAGCTGAAGGTGGACTCTTAACTGACTGAGCCACCCAGGAGCCCCTCATTTAATCTTTAAAATAATGTTTGTGGTCTCCATATTAAAGGTAAAGAAACAGAGAGGCTAGGAAGTTGCCTAAAATCACACAGCTATTAAATTGCAGAGCTAGGATTTGAACCAAGAGATTGTTTACATGTCTACTTCCATAGTCCATGTTCTTTCTATTGCACTGACCTAGGGGGAAATAAGTTCAGACCTAGGAGGAGCAGGAGGAGGAGGAGGAGGAGAAAGAAGAAGAAATACTGAGGGAATAAAATTAAAATGTCTAAGAGACAGGGGATCTCTCAGACCTGTGTCTATGTGGGTGTCCCTCCAGCTAGTGCACAGACCGGGGATAGTGCTGGAGAAAAGCACAAAAATCTACTGCTCCCCTTTTACTTGTAGCAGAGTACAGGACGTGCTTGAGGAAAAGCAGGCAGTTTGGATTGGCAGGTGTGTGGGAGGAAAATAGGAAACCAAACTAGAGGTAAACTGATGATAAAGTGAGAGATTCCTTCACGGTGCAGTGGGAGAGCCATAAAGCGTTTTTGAGTGAGGGAATGACATGAAAGAGCTACTTTGTTGTACCACAATTATTAGTGTTGTTTTTTATAGATGCTTAGAGTGGATTGCCATTCAGAATAGGGTAAATGCTATAAGGGGGTAGATACGACATGGAGTTGAAGCTCATGGGCTAGAGGTAAGCTTTACCTGGGGGAATTAGGGAATAGTCCGTAGGGTAGGTGACTTTTTTTTTTTTTTTTTTGGTAGGTGACTTTTGATTTAGGCCTGAAGTGATGGAGGTTGGTGTGTGTGTGTGTGTGTGTGTGTGTGTGTGTGTGTGTACGTACTATCGCTGGAGGAGAGATTGCTTGTCAGACTGCTGTGCAAATAGGTTCAACTAGCAGGTGTGTATTTAGAGACCGTCTTCCTTGAAAAGGACTTGCAGCTGCTTAGATAAAATAAGCACTGCAATAAGATAAAATGAGGTGATGAAATAGGGGCAGGGACAAAGGAAGGTAGGAAAAGTGAAATGAAGGTAGCAGTGAGGTTAGCAAAGTTAGCTGAATTTGACCCCCGTTTTCTGGGCACGTGCTCTCCAAGGCTTATGGACAGACCATTATAAAAGAGTGTGTGTGCAGCAAAGACAGAGACAGTGACACCAAGAATAGCTGGACAAGCCTTTGTGGAGTGCAGGGATGAAGGCTGACTCAGTGATGGAGTGGTCAGAGCCTGGTGGAGCCCAGATGAGAATTCCCTGGGGTCAGAGAGCACGTGGGAAGAGAGAAATCCGAGCAGCCAACTCCATGGCCGTGCTGTGTGTGTGTTTGCGCGGGTGTGTATGTGTGACCTGAGCACCACAGTGATTGCTGAGAAAGTTGGAATCCTCAAGATCTCTGCTCAGAACACCAAGCTCCCCACTCTACGGTAAGAGGGCCAGGAGGCAGCCAGGTATGTAGTTACCAGGTACTTAGAGAACCTGCCAGAGGTTTCTCTTTCCTGGCTTGAAAACATACCATGCTGAGGCTACACTCTAAGACTTTGCTCGTGATGGAATCTTTGCCCAAGTGTCCCTTCCATCCTACCCATGCTGTGGTCTGTTCAGTCTTCATTTTGTGAAAAGGCAGCCTTGTCCCACTCTAGGTGGGAGAAAACTCATCTGTGATATCACTCTGTTCCCATCTCTGATCTCCTTGAATGCATCCCAGGACTTGTCATCACAAACCTTCTTTCCCCTGCCAGGTGTTTTCTTCCTGGATAGACAGACGTTAAGCTCCTGGAGGACAGCTGGGAATGTCTTTGTAGGTCTTAAGTGCTCGTATGCTGGTGTTGTTTATACAGTAGGAGCTAAATAAAGCTTGCCAGTCCCTTCCTCTGGTGTCTTGCCTCCTGTGTCAGCTTCAGGCATCCTGTGCAGTATAGGATTATGAATAAAGCCCTATGTCCAGGGATCCCTGGGTGGCGCAGCGGTTTGGTGCCTGCCTTTGGCCCAGGGCGCGGTCCTGGAGACCCGGGATCGAGTCCCACGTCGGGCTCCCGGTGCATGGAGCCTGCTTCTCCCTCTGCCTGTGTCTCTGCCTCTCTCTCTGTGTGTGACTATCATGAATAAATAAATAAAATCTTAAAAAAAACAACAACAAAGCCCTATGTCCAGTGAGGAGTTCTTGGTCTTAGGATCAGTCTCTTGTTGACTTGCATCTGTCTTTTCTCCTTTCCAGGTCTCAGTTTTTCCACCTGGTAAAACAAGAGGGTTGCACTGAATGATTGTTAGACTCCCTTCTACGCTATAATCGTGTGATTGAAATTGCCTTAGCATGAGTTTCTGCATTGTCTTGCTCTCTGCACATGCTTGGTGTTCTGAGCCCCGTCAGGTGTTGCGTGGTGGTGACTTCCTCAATGGCAGTGTCCCTTATAGGTGTCAAGTTAGCTGAAAGTCCCCATAATAAGAGCAGCCATTGATTAAGCTCTTTCCAGATGTCATTGCTAGTCCTCTCCAAATGCCGAAAGGTAGTGGTTACTCCCATTTGTAGGCAAGAGGATAGGTTCAGAGAGGTTAAGTGATTTGCCAGAAATTGTCAAAACCAGGATCTTACCCTAAGGCTGTCTGGCTCTAAGCATGAGCTCTTTTCGTCAATGTTGCCTTGCAGCTCAATGAAACCCAGACAAAGGGAGAAGAAGACATTCACGCCACAACTACAGAGGAGGGTGGGGATCCCCCAACTGGCAAAGTGTCTCCTCTGTTAGAATTTCCTTCAGGCACATTAGTCCTTGAGCCAGAGGGATTCCTGAAAGACCTCTTGAAGATCTTCTCTAGCCTAAGGAGTGTGTGATTTGTGGAATAAGACATATTTCTATTGCCGGCTCCAAATTTCTAAGAACTAAAGCTGAATGTTCTTCTATGGGCTGTTAAGACACCAGGGAAGGAAAAGAAGATATTGGCCAGAATAAATGTAGTGGAAGAGGAGCTGTTTCTTTTCAAGTAGTGGATATCAATTTTCTAAATACAACCTGAGGGCATGGCATATTTCCTTCTTCAATCCTTCTTCAAGTCCTTATAAAGGAAGCGGAGATGGCAGCTCAGTGCACCCTTCTGCTCTCATTCTGTTCTGATCTGTTCCTTGAGTCCCCCCTCCCACCACCATGCGTGAAAGTAGTCTTTTCCTGTTAATGAAAGCAAATGTCTGCAGCTTCACTAACCAAGTCAATCAATGCCATTGATGAGGTGTCTGCTGCTAATGAATTCCTCTTCTTCTCACGGAAGAACCATGAAATAAAATAGAAGATGAGGGTCTTGGCCTGGGGGAGTTTTGTCCATAGAGGTTTCATGGAGGTAACATTGAAGTCTCCTGGGAACGTGGAAATAATAGAAACAAAGCTGCTTCTGAGGCTTAAGTTAGGTCCATCTGTGTATCCTGCATGGGTGGATGTGATGTACCGTCTTCAGCTTTGGCCTGGGAGATGTGCAAATGAGCAAAGGAAGAGAAAGGAGGCCATCATTGCGACCTGGGAATAATCAAAGGGTTGCTGGGCTGAAATGTGACTGCGAGAAATGTGACTGTAATTTAGTAACATCAAAGCTAATTAATTGCACCGAGTGCAGTCTGGAAAGACTGTGTATAGGAGGTACTGGTCAGCTGAAGTGCTTTTGAAAGGCAACTTAAAGAGGTAGAAGCTGGTAGTACCCATTCAGGCTCTGGCCACAGACTAGGGAACTTTGGTTCTCTGGCAGGTCTGTTTCTAATCTTGGGGTAGATGCATCAGCCCACTGTGGTCTGCTCCCTCTGGGCCATGAATAATTCTGCAGACTCTCATAGCTTTTCTTACTTGCTCAACAAGCAACTTTCAGATGATGGTTTGCTTTTCCTAGTCCATCAGCCTATACTGACTATCCTGACTTGAGCACTCCAGGTCCTGTGACAGTTGTATTTTGTTGTTATGGGGCATCCAATAAATAAATCCAAAGCTTATACATCAGCTTTGTGAGCTTGGTTGATGATCATTCACCAACAAGGAATCTACTCTCAAAGTGATGACAAAGTCTAGTTTCAGAGGGCACCCCGTTAACCCCCCTGAAGTTGACAACTTCAACAAGGATAATGTGATATATGGACTCTCTTAGAAGCAGTTAGTTGCCCACTACTGGTAGAAACCAGGCTTGCTTCCTGTTCCCATGCAAAGTTTACCCAAGAACAGGAAGCAGTGGCATTGGCACATGGAAGGCACTTCCCAATTTATAAACTAACATACAGACAGGTCTAAGCAGATATTGCACAAGAAGGTAATAAAGAGACAACTGAGAACCGAGGGGCTGTAGAACAGAGGCAGCTAGAATCAGTCACTTTTTGAAAAGAAGCCTTTTGAAAGTTACATTTAGATTGAGGAGAAAACTAAGAAAATCAAGAAAGGAATAAATAGATCTCCTTGGGAAGATATTATTAGCCCTAGCTAATATTTATTGAGTACTTATTTTGCACCAGCTACTGAGTTCTTGATAATCATGACCTCAATTGATCCCCAGAATTGCTCTTTAAAGTTGGTAAACAGGGACACCTGGGTGGCTCAGCGGTTGAGCATCTGCCTTTGGCCCAGGGTGTGATCCTGTTGTCCCAGGATCAAGTCCCATGTCGGGCTCCCTGCGTGGAGCCTGCTTCTCCCTCTGCCTGTGTCTCTGCCTCTCTCTCTCTCTCTCTCTCTGTGTGTGTGTCTCTCATGAATAAATAAAATCTTAAAAAAAATAAAATTGGTAAACATTATTATACCCATTTGACAAATCAGAGCATTGAGCTCTGAGTTCACCCAACCAGTAACTTGTAGAACCAAGATTTGAACTTAGGCTTTAGCCCCTATGTTATATTAGAATGACCTTTTGCAGGTGACACAACATAGAACTCTTTTCTTTTTTCTTTTCTTTTCGTTTCCTTTCATTTTTAAAAGATTTTTATTTATTTATTCATGACAGAGGCAGAGACATAGGTAGAGGGAGAAGCAGGCTCCCCGGGAGGAGCCGGATGTGGACTTGATCCCGGATTCCAGGATCATGCCCTGAGCCCAAGGCAGCTGCTCAACCACTGAGCCACCCAGGCATCCCAGAACTCTTTTATTTCTACTTTCTCCAACAAGGCACTCACCTCAAGCACAAAATGTTAGAGGAATTTCAAGGTCCATGATGTTTGGGGATGCCTGTGTGAAGAAGTTGTTTGGGCTCTAGTTCTTTTTTTTTTAAGATTTTATTAGGGATGTCTGGGTGGCTCAATGGTTTAATGCCTGCCTCTCTCTCTCTTTCTCTCTTTTGCTCTGCACTCTCTCTCAAATAAATATAGAGAATCTTTTTTGAAAAAGGAAAGAACTTCAGATTTATAAACTCAAGGCAGACATCCATAGAAAAGTCTTAAAAAAAAAAGATTTTACTTATTCATGAGAGACACACAGAGAGAGGCAGATACACAAGCAGAGGGAGAAGAAGACTCCCTGCATGGAGGGAGTCACTATGGGACTCCATCCCAGGACCCTGGGATTATGCCCTAAGCTAAAGGCAGACCCTTAACTGGCTGAATCACCCAGGTGTCCCTGGGCTCTAGTTCTGAAGGGATGAATGGACTTGGATAAGTTGCGATGGATGCTGAGAAAGTGTTGTACTTACCATGTGGCAGTCATTTATGGTAGAGGCATAATGGGCAGGTGGGATGGGTCACAGGGAATAGTGGGCCCAAGAAGGGATGCTGAGTTTGCTTAGGTGGGTATTTCTGTGGTCATCTCCCTACTATATGCCCAAGAAGAAACACAAGAACAAAGATTATTTAAAGGAATAGGTAGGGGGGATCCCTGAGTGGCTCAGCAGTCCAGCGCCTGCCTTTGGCCCGGGGCATGATCCTGGAGTCCCAGGATTGAGTCCCATGTTGGGCTCCCAGCATGGAGCCTGCTTCTCCCTCTGCCTGTGTCTCTGCCTCTCTCTCTCTCTCTCTCTCTCTCTCTCTCTCTCTGTCTCTCTATCATGAATAAATAAATAAAATCTTAAAAAAAGTAAATCAAGGAATAAGTAAATCTAATCATATTCTCTGTTTTAGAATTCATGGTTCATAGCATCAGATTGACTTTTCTATGGATGTCTGCCTTGAGTTTATAAATCTGAAATTCTTTCATTTTTTAAAAAAAGATTCTATATATTTATTTGAGAGAGAGAGCACATACACAAGCAAGAGGGAGGGGCAGAGGGAGAGGGAGAAGCAGGCTCCCCACTGAGCAGGGAGCCTGAAGCTGGGCCTGATCCTAGGACCCTGGAATCATGACCTGAGCTGGAGGCAGATGCTTAACTCACTAAGACAAAAAAGCCACCTCTATTCTTTTTTTTTTTTAAAGATTTTATTTATTTATTTTAGGGAGAGGGCATGAGCAAGCAGGGGGAGAGACAAAGGGGAAGGGAGAGAGAGAGAATCTGGAGTAGACTCCACACTGAGTGTGGAGCCTGATGTGGGGCTCAACCCATGACCTTAAGATCATGACCTGAACCAAAATCAAGAGTGCTCAACCAGTTGAGGCACCTGGGTGCCCCTGAAGTTCTTTCTGTGTATTGCAGATGAGGGAAGAAGAGTGACCCATGGTTGGCCTGACTGGTTAGGGTTTAACCAAATGCAGTAGACAATCTCTCTTAGCCTAGCCAGAAGCATCTTCTTTGAATTAAATCTGAACTGGTTCCTATTTTCCAGGCATATGTAGTTTCTGGAGCTCACAATCATAAGGTCTGGGGAATGGAGCCTGGAATTCACCTTAACTGGAGAAAGGAGAAAGGAGACTAAGGAAATGTTATGGGGCAGAGAAATCCCATCACACTGAAACGCAGTTGCCTCTTTTATATCAGCTCTGAGAACCTGGAAAGACCTTTGTATCATTCATCTGGATCAGCAGTCTTTTTCCTGCCTGGAAGAGTGTAGACCTGTAGAGTAGCTCACCACCAACGCCCTCTAATGGATTATTTATAAGAATGTTATATAAGATTAGTTCTAGTGTTGATGCCGTAAAAACCTCATTTTTTTTTTTATTTCTTAATTTGCACAAGTGTCAGTTTAATCTTTCCTTATGTTTCTGGTCTTCAAGTCACTTACCTGAAAAAGTGTTTTTCTTATTGTGTCATTATTCAGTTAAAAAAGTTTTTACTTTTGAAGAGGTACAGCATAGGGAGTATGGTCAATGGTCCTGTAATGTTGTATGGTGACAGATGTTAGCTACACTTGTGAGCACAGTGTAAATATTGCCTTGTGGAATCACTATGTTGTACACTTGAAATTAATATAATATTGTATGTCAACTATACTTCAATTAAAAATTCTTTTTACTGTCACGCCTTGCTAATAGTTCCTTGGAAATTTATGTAAATTACACCGATAGATTCTCTTTTTTTTTTTAACTTAAATTCAAGTTAATTAACATATAGTGTAGTATTGGCCTCAGAAGTAGAATTTAGTGACTTATCACTTCTATATAACACCTCATCCTAATGAGTGCCCTCCTTAATGCCCGTCACCCACTTAGGCCATCCCCCCCTCATACCCTCCAGCAATCCTTGGTTTGTTCTCTAAAGTTAAGAGTCTTTTATGGTTTGCCTCCCTCTCTGTTTTTTATCTTATTTTATTTTTCCTTCTCTTCCTCCATGTTCATTTGTTTTGCTTCTTAAATTCCACACATGAGGGAAATCATATATTTGTTTTCCCTGGCTGACTTATTTCACTTAGCATAATACACTCTAGTTCCATCCACATTGTTGCAAATGGCAAGCTTTCATTCTTTTTGATCACCAAGTAATATTCCATTGTATATATACACCACATCTTCTTTATCTAGTCATCAGTCGATGGACATTTGGGCTCTTTCCATAATTTGGCTATTGTTGATAATGGTGCTATAAACATTGGGGTGCGTGTGCCCTTTGCAATCAGCATTTTTGTATCCTTTGGATAAATATCTAGTGGTTCAATTGCTGGGTTATAGGGTGGTTCTGTTTTTAACTTTTTGAGGACCCTCCATACTGTTTTCCAGAGTGGCTGTACCATCTTGCATTCCCATCAACAGTTTAAGAGGGTTCCCCTTTCTCTGCATCCTTGCCAACATCTGTTGTTTCCTGAGTTGTTAATTTTAGCCATTCTGACCGGTGCGAGGTGGTATCTCATTTTGGTTTTGATTTGTATTTCCCTGATGATGAATGATGTTGAGCATCTTTTCATGTGTCTGTTAGCCATCTGGATATCTTTTTTGGAAAAAAAGATCCCCTGCCCATTTCTTAACAGGATTGTTTTTAGGGTGTTGAGTTTGATGAGTTCTATTAAAGCAGTCTATACATTCAGTGCAATCCCTATCAAAATAACACTAGCATTTTTCACAGAGCTAGAACAAACAATTCTAAAATTTGTATGGAATCAGTAAAGACCCTAAATAGCCAAGGTAATGTTGAAAAAGAAAAGCAAAGTGGGAGGCATCACAATTCTGGACTTCAAGCTGTATTTTGAAGCTAAAATCATCAAGACAGTATGGTACCAGCACAAAAACAGACACATAGATCAGTGGAACAGAATGGAGAACCCAGAAATGGACCCTCAACTCTATGGTCAACTAATCTTCAACAAAGCAGGAAAGAATATCCAACGGAAAAAAAAAGACAGTCTCTTCAATAAATGGTGTTGGGAAATTGGACAGCCACATGGGGAAGAATGAAGCTGGACCTTTTCTCACACCATTAACAAAAATAGACTCCAAAAGACCTGAATGTGAAACAGGAATCCGTCTAAATCCTAGAGGAGAACACAGGCAGCAGCTTCTTTGACCTCGGTTGCAGCAACTTCTCCCTAGACACATTGCCAGGGGCAAGGGAAAAAAGGAAAAGAAGGAAAAATGAACTATTGGGACTTCATCAAGATGAAAAGCTTCTGCACACCAAAGGAAACAACAAAACTAAAAAGCAGCCCACGGAATGGGAGAAGGTATTTGCAAATGACATATGGGATAAAGGGTTAGAATCCAAAACCTATAAAGAATTTAGCACATAACCCGAAGATTCTCTTTAATTCACATTCATATCTACTCCGTCAAAAACTCTTACGTACATTCTCTGCTCTCTTAGGAGCCATCCTGTCTTTTCCTCTGACGGGTCATGCTTACACACTCAGTCTTCCTGTTCTTCGTATATGTTCTGGGGACTTTCCTGGTATGAGAATGAGAATGCTCCCTGGGTTCTTTCTTATGAATGGAGGCTACATGAATAATCTGGCGGTTCTAGGGCACAAGTGACTTTGTAATAAGAGGTTACACATTCTGGCGAGCAGCTCCACACCTTCACCCTTGAATTCCTTTAGGACTCCCAGGTGGAAACCATATGGTCCTGATGATTTATTTATACCTCATTTGTCAGTCGAGTTCCTGAGCATTTACTGCAGTGTCAACCCCGACCTCACTCCTATCCATTGAAGAGGGAAGGACTTCCATTTCTGAGGATACTTCCTATACCAGGAGTATGACTAACTGGTTCCCCTAATTCTCCATCTCACTGTCTCTGGTGGAACGAAACAGCCTTCGTGATTGACCTTGACACTGGCATCCCTGTTTTATTTTTGGCTTAAGTTCCTGGGATGTTCCATGTATATGTACCATTTCTTTCTCCGTAGCCTCTTTGAAATTTCTATCTAGTCATGCAGGGATGCTTTCTTCTTTGAGGGTCTGCTATTCTGGGCTCTAGCCTCCCTACATCTGTCCTGGAATTCTAATACTGTATTTTAAAATAGTCTCCAACTTTCCATGGACTTGTGGCTTTATGGATTCTTCTTTTCAGTCTTCCCATACCAGCATGTGTGTGTCTTTCTCTACAGTTCGGCATTTGGGGTTTAGGATGCAGCTTGAGAAAGGACTTGGAGGCAAGAGCGGGACAAGCTGAGTGAGGGAAGTATTGTGCATTCTACTGAGAGGCCCTCTGATGAGGCAGATGGGAAGCTGAGCATGCTGTTGGGTCAGGGCAAGCCAGTTCCCTAGATTTGTTCTTGGAGTCAGGATCTGTACCCAGAATGTCCCATGCATGCCAACCTTGTGAATTTACCCTCCGCCCTGCAGCTCGGCCTCTCTGCAGGCCTCCTTTCCACACCCCAAGTCCCAAGGGGCCAGAGAAGATTGACTAGAGAACACTGGCCTGGTTTGCTTCCTGTGATGGGACCAGAATCTCCGCAGGACAGACAGAGGATGGGCTGAAGTTGTAGCAGAAGAAATTTGGTTTTGGACACAGGGGTTTTCCAAGGAGTCCAAAGAGGTTGGACGGGGAGGTTCAAAGAGAAGGTGGAAGGTCTTTGGAGATATTTAGAATATCTGTGTGTGTGAGTGGCAGATGCAGACCCAGCTGACGAGAGGGCAGTGGGGGAGCGGGCTTCCCGAAGAAGCTTCTGGACTGAAACTGCTGCTGATCCGGATCACTTCTCTGCTCCAGCAGCAAGTGCCTGACCAGGGTTGTTAAGCTAATTGTTAAATTAGAGTGGCTGGGGAAGCAAATTGCTTCATGATGGGGTTTCTCTGACTGTGTCCAAGGCTGATGTCATCCGCCTTCTTCCTCCTCAGTGGGGTGGGGCTGGGGGGATGGTGGGCAGGCCCAACACACGTGTTGATGAACCTTCATCAGCTGCAGCAACGTACCCCGCTCCTCCGAGAAGGCTGCACCTGCCATGGTGGGGAGCTGACTGCTAGCTTCTCCATGCTCCTGTTTACTGGTCCCAACTCCCCAGTCTTAACAGTGATATTTTAGATCATCTTAGGTTCCTAGAGGAGCCAGACCATTCTTATGAAGAATGGAAGTGGGCCAAGTGTAGATGATGAGTGGAGCCTAGCAGGGAGCAGTAGGGGGTGGTGGGGACTGTGGCAGACTAGAGAGTGGTGTCTCATCCGAGGGTGACGGCAGCTGCTCAGCTCCAGCTGATTGATGCTGTGTGCAATGTAAGCTCCTTGTTGCCAGATCTTCTTTCAGAGGGGATTCAAATAGGCATTTTCTTTGCGAAACAGCTAGATTTTTAAATGTTGAAACTAATTCAATTATAAGACATTGTATTGGTCCATTTGCAGGATGAGTTTGGCCTGCAGGCCCTCAGTTTGCAACTTCTGATTCTTTTTTTTTTTTTTTTTTTGCAACTTCTGATTCTGATCCACATTGCTTGTCTTCCAGTTGAGGAACCTGAGATCCAGAGAAGTTAAGCTTCTGGCTCGAGGTTAGAATTACTGCCTGGGGTGCTTACCTCCTATCTGGTCCTCTTCTGCTTCTCGGTGCTGGCTTGAGGCCAGGCATTCTGTGTCCTAGAGCAGGCTGGCTAGAGGGGAGTATACCTGGGTGGACATGGCCGTGTGAGGCCTCATGTCACATTAATACTCCTGTGCCTTTGTGAGCTGTGGAGGCTCAGATGCCCTGCGGATGGAGGGCAGGGTGCAGGGGTGAAGGGTAAGATAGCTAAGGGAGTTCCAGGAGTTTTAGCAAGTAAAACTTGAAAGTTTTTGCAAGTTTTTGCAATGCAAGGCAGCATTGCCTAGGGAGGGTAGGGGGTGGGAAGGTTTTAGGCTACTTTCTGCTCTGGAGTTTTGGAGAACTTAAATCTGCCATGCTCCCACCCACAAGCCTGTAGCCATCCCATGGACACTGCACACACATGCACTCACACAGGGGCACTGGAGAAGCACACACAGGACACTTGCAAGTCCCTGTCCTCTCGGTTACTCAGGTGCGCACCTTGGGATCATTCTGGACTGTGTGTGTTCTTCCTCTGGAAATTCCTTGGCTCTGAATCACCTTCCCAGTCTTTCTGCTGTTCTCTCAGGTCAGGAATTTCATGATACAACATTGGACCGTTGCGGCCAGCTTCAAATTGAACTGCCCAGTCCACCCTCTCCATTATTTTCTGATAAATCTTCCCAAGCACAAGCTTTGACTTTAGCACGTTCCTGCTCAGAGTGGCTCCCCGTTGTCCACTGGATGAAGTAACAACTCCTTAACGGGGCATCTCAGGTTCCAGAGCACCGTGGCACTGCTGTCCTATTCATCAGGCTGGCTTAGGTGTGGATTCCAGCTCTGCTGCTCGCCGGCTGTTCCACCTTTGGCTGTTTTCTTGACTTCTCTGAGCTTATTTCCTTCTCTGTAGTAGGAGTGCCTTATATAGAATCATTTCAAGAAATAAATGAAATCATGAATGCAAAGCACTTAGGCTGGCACATGCTATTTAATTAAAGGCAATCTTGAAGAACCTTCAGGCTCTGGCTCCAGTGTTACCTATTCCACGGGCTTAGTTCCAGCTACTTGGAGCTCCTTGGTGAGCCCTGTGCCTTGGCCACTGTTGCCCTATTCCCTAATATCCATTGTTTCTGGTGTTGCTGTACCTCTTTTGCACAGTAGGTATTTATGTATTTGCCTTGGTTTTCTTTCTCCACTGCATGTTCTTTAAGGGCTTGGCCTGGGTTTGACTTACCTTGTACCATACTGGCACAAGGGACACTTAGGAAATGTTTGTAGAATGGATGAATATTATCCTCAGTGGAATAGCTGCCTGGACTTGGGCTTTATATTAATTAGTTAATTGATAATGAGTACGTTTATAACAGTCTCATGAATATTTATTGAGTCCTACTGTGTTTAAGGGATTCTGTTGTAAAAGATACAGGTACAGTCTAGGTCTTCATGGATCCTATAGTATAACTGGGAAATGGGCTGGCACAGAGGGCATTGGAGTGTACATGGTAAGGATGGTGGTAGGGCAGGTGCAGGGCTGTGATGGGGCAGGTGGAGGACTGTGGTGAGGCCGGTGCAGGGAGAGCTATGATGGAGGTAGGTATAGGGCTGTGACGGGGCAGGTGTAGGAGGCTATTAGGGCATATATCAGGACCCTTAGGCTCCTGAAGGCTTCCTGGAAGAAGAGGTGTTTCACCTGAAACTAGAAAGATGAGCAGGACCTTGACTCAAGCGTATGGTTTATCGTGATGAACCTGCTTTAAATCCAAGTTCAAAAAAATCTTGTATCATTTGCATTCAGTCATAAGCTCTTACCAAAAAAATACTCTCTGAAAACCAGGGCATCTGAAGTGATCTATAACCAAGGCAGTGTTAACAGAGTTTTGAGTTGCCAGGGACTAGGACAAGGGTTGTTGATTGTATTCAAATTTTAAGCACCACCCATGTCCACAGCTGTGGGTACAAAAGGAGAGTTTCTCTTTTCTTTAAAAGCTGGGTGGGAGATTATTCTCTTCTAATTGGGAAAAGATAATCATATACTTTCATGCTGTCAGGGTGGAGATTCAGATATGTTTTTGTTTGTTGCTTGCTTGTTTTGTGGCTTCAGCTGTGTGGATACAGGGGCAGAAGAGCTAGAGGCAGGAAATGGCTGGGGTGTTTCTCCGATCCTCCTGTTGGTCCTTCTCCTTGGTTCGGGAAGAAAGACTGTAGTAGCAGACGCGGTCTGCAGCTGCAGAGGAAGCAGAGGGGATTTTTGCATTAAGAGGAGACACAGGGATCTGGAACTGTGTACAAGTCAGGAAACTTGACACTAGAGAGAGGAGGCCATTGAAGATAAGGGTCTCTTTGTAGACCCTGGACAAAAGAAGTGCACAAGAGGAAATCAAGTGATTAAGAATCATTGTGATGGAATCATCAGGAAAATTATGAATTATATATACGTGTTGCTTTGAGAGGGGCTACTTATGGGATTCATGCTTGCATCTGTTTTTTTTTAATTAATTTTTTTTTAATTTAAAAAATTTTGGAAAACTGCAATTTTTTTTTTCACCACATCTAATGTGTAGGACCCAGAGTCCAAGGCATCTACTGCCACCTGGTGGCAGAGTACACCACCTGTGGGATTTGGAGTCGTTGGGGGTACACATTGATTGAAAATTGATTCTGCAGCCAAAATATGGAATCATACAATATTGGAGTTGTTAGAGTTCTTGAAGTTTACATAGTTTTGCTTCTCATGTAATCCAATATCTTTGTCTATAGAATCTCGTACTTGAATCCTTCCTATGACAGGGAGCTCATGATCATGCCTGACAGATTATTCTGTTGTCATTCATTCTTGTTAGTTAGGATGTTTCTTTTTAAAATGTACTGCTAATAGGAGAAATCACTTGTATTTATTTGTCCTAGTATTTACCCCTGGGAAATACCCAAATAAGTATTTACTGCATCATCTGCAATTATAGCCCTCCACACATTTGAAGAAACTTATCTCCCCATAATCTTGTCTTCAGGTTAAACAGTCGTGGTTTCTTCAATCATTATTCTTTTTTTTAAGGTTATTTATTTATTTATTCATTCATGAGAGACAGAGAGAGAGAGAGAGAGAGAGAGAGAGAGAGAGAGAGAGAGAGAGAGGCAGAGACACAGGCAGAGGGAGAAGCAGGCTCCATGCAAGGAGCCTGATGCGGGACTCGATCCGGGGTCTCCAGGATCACACCCTGGGCCGAAGGCGGCGCCAAACCGCTGAGCCACCCGGGCTGCCCTCAATTATTATTCTTAAGTCATGCTTTTTAAGACTCTGCATAGGCATTTCTTTCCCCTGGTTGCATTTGACTTTGCCAGTGTCCCTGCCTAATTGTGTTGTCAGGATTGGATCCAACCCAGTGCTGCAGACATGACCAGCTTAGTGATCCCTGGTGCTTGCAGGATGTCTGCACACCAAACTTTGAATGTACTCTATGTAGTAGGAATGAGCTTTTTGCAGGCTTTCTACAGTGCTGACTGACCCCTCTTAGGTTGTAATAGAAATCTCAAGAATTTGTGCCCTTCCCCATATTTTTGAACTTTTTTTTTTGAAGCTAAAAGCAAGACTTTACTTTAAAAAGAAAGCTAAATTACGCAGTTTAATGCAATACATTCTGAATTTCATATGTTGCAGGTACTTTTTTTTTACTCCATAACAATTTAGATTCTCCCTAGAGACCCTGGTATCAGTTTTTAGGGACCCTTCTAGATATTTTTATATTTATATATATAAATTTATTCATATTTATTATTTATATTTTGTTTATATTATTTATTTATATATATTTATATATATAAATTTGTAAATTTCTGTGTGTGTATATATATATGTCTGGGATTAATGTATCAATCTTTTTATTTTTTTTATTTTTTAAAGATTTTATTTATTCATGAGAGAGAGACAGAGAAAGAGAGAGAGAGGCAGAGACACAGACAGAGGGAGAAGCAGGCTCCATGCAGGGAGCCCGACGTGGGACTCGATCCCAGAACTCTGGGATCACGCCCTGGGCTGAAGGCAGATGCTCAACTGCTGAGCCACCCAGGTGTCCCATTTCTGCAACTGTTTCTTCATGCAAAGACATGTTTTGAACATCTTCTGCATAGTATTTTCTCATTGTGGATGGTCCATAATTGCCTTAGCAATTCTATTGTTTCTGTTTTTTACTTTTATGTATTTTTTTTAACATTGTAAACAATGCAGCAGTGAACATTCCTGAGTAAGCACGCATATACACACGTGTTTCTCTAGGGTGGATACAAAGGGCTGGAATTGCTGGATGAGGGATAAGTACATTTCTATTTTAAAACGTTGTTCTCAGACATGAAATTTGCCCTTGTTAATTTTGATCTAGTATTCAAATCTGCTGAAATAAATTTGCATATTGATTTTGGTCATCTGTTGTAGTATTAATCCTGCCATACCGGTTTTGTATCATCTGCCCGTATTATATCTTCTGTCTTCTCATCTTGGGAAATAATTTTTTTAAAAAGTTAAACACAACAGTCAGAGGAAGGGCTTTGTGGCCATCACCAGAGACCAGCCTAAGGCTCACTGTAGTCTAATAAACACTCTTGGGGCGTTGTGGGGTATCTGCAGCGATCCACCCAGCAATACTCTCATCCTGTTCATTTTTCATATCTTATCTACAAGAATATTGTGGAGGACATTTATCAAAGGCTTAGCAGATATCCAGATACACACTCTGTGACATCCTTCCTGACCGCTCATTCTAGTGGGCTTGTCGTGGAGGAAAATGAGGACAGTACACATCGGTCCAAGGCAAGTGTCGTGTAGAATAGGTCTTAGGAACGCTTTAGTGAGCAGTGTTTTATGTGTCTCCGTGTGGGAGTGCATTGAATCTCGAGATATCAGGAAAAAATAAGCTATCTGTCTTCGAATTGCCCTTCTTACCTATATGTTTCCAAACCAGCTGGTCTCCGAGGGAGACTGTATCTGATGGCAGAGACACAGCTGCCTTAGTGACAAGCTCAGTGCCTAGGGTTGTATTCCCAATGTTTCAGGCTAATTTGTCTGCCTTGACACAGTGTATGGAGGTGTTTTCACATGGGCACACCCACAGGCCACTGTGAATGTTTATGTGCATTGATGGACACACAGCCAACTGTGCATGTTTTCTCTCTCTGGTACTCATGGTAAAAGGACATTCTCTGAGTCACAGGCCTTCCTAGCTTACCCTGCATTATCCTTTTTTTTTTTTTAAATTTTTATTTATTTATGATAGTCACAAACAGAGAGAGAGAGGCACAGGCAGAGGGAGAAGCAGGCTCCATGCACCGGGAGCCCGACGTGGGATTCGATCCTGGGTCTCCAGGACCGCGCCCTGGGCCAAAGTCAGGCGCCAAACCGCTGCGCCACCCAGGGATCCCTACCCTGCATTATCCTGAGGAAAGATGGAAATGATGAGGGCAGATAATTTCTAATTCACCTTCATCTGGCTTTGCAGTTCATGATATGACATGCCACAGATAACCCTCAAGATGGTAGTGATGGTGGGACCAGAGACCTGGTGTGGATGATGGAGGACAGAGGTAGCGTGAGTCTCCAAGAATCATCCAGAATAGGTGTGCATTCACACTGCTGCAGCTGCGTTGGGTGGCAGTGCTCTGGAGTTCCCTGCTCCCAGGGCTGGGGTTTGGGAGCACCATTGTCCTTCTGGAGTTAGGCAGCCTCAGACTTTTCATTAAGGAAAAGATCTTACGTGGCCTCACTTTTAGGGCAACCAGGATGGAAAATGTAAGTTCAAGTATCTATGATATAATCTCAAAAGGGAAAGTTGCTTTGACTTTTTCTTATTATAAGTAGAAATTGTTTCCTTTTTTCCCCGTCCTTTAGTGAGGTTGAGCTATCAAAGGCTTCTGGCAAAGTCATCGCCAAGTAGATCTCCAGCATCCCAAAACAGGCTTTATTTTGCTTCAGTAGAGAAAAGTAAAAGGAGCAACAAATCCTCCTTTAATTCCTGATGTTTCTTTTTTCTTTTCCCTTAAAGCTGATAAACAACACAAAACAACTCTCAAAAAGCATACTGAGCGGGCAGCCCAGGTGGCTCAGCAGTTTAGCACCTGTCTTTGGCCCAGAGGTCACCAGGGATTGAGTCCCACATCCGGCTCCCTGCATGGAGCCTGCTCCTCCCTCTGCCTGTGTCTCTGCCTCTCTCACTCTCTCTCTCTGTGTCTCTCATGAATAAACAAAATCTTAAAAAAAAAAAGGCATACTGAGCCGTACAGAATGGTAGAAATGATACGGAACAAGTGACTTGGTCTCCATTTGTATCCTGCAATGTTCCGTTACCCAGGACAAGGCACCAATGCTAGGCGCTTGGTTCTCATGGCAGACATGAGTGGGATGGGATATAAAAATACACTATAATAAAATAAACTATGAACTCTGTTTGTAGGAGTTTACAGTCTAGTGAAGATAGTCTGCAGACAGCATGGATGTAATGACTGGCCGGGGTTTCTCTTGAAAAAGGTAGATTAGTTCTTGGATAAATAAACCATCCTTGTAAAGAAACGTCTACCTTATGTTTTTCTTAGGTCATGCAAAGCTACATTTAGTCTTCACATGCAGGCATGATAAACAGAATCTTAGGTTCAGGGCTTTTGTTGCTTGGTTCAAGTTAAATACACCTATTCTAAGCAAACCTGGGTTCCCCTCCAAGAGCCACCCTTTCCTTCTTGGGCTGGGCTACACCCACCTCATTTTTTATTATTATTATTGTTGAGTTACCTCTAGAAGGCAGAAACTGCACCTCTGACCATGAGTGTCTGGGGAGCAGCCTGGGTGCTCTGTCCTTCATGTACTTGCAAGCGTAGTCCAGGGTATGACGCAGAGTAGGCACCTAGTAAATACTTGAATGCATGAAAGCTGCTCTTCACCTATGTCTCATTCACTCATCCTTGCATTGAATAGATAATTATCGAGTGTCTTCTCTCTGCTGGGCATTAGGGTTGAAGGACCTGGTCAAGGAGATAGACATACAGACAACCGGAATAGAGCATGATACCAAGGATGTACAGGGAGTGATCGGTGCATAGGCAGGGATACCCAGCCCATGTAAAGGAGGCCTTCCTAGAGACCTGGAGAATTAAGCCAGAGAGCCACGTGAAGACAGGGTGGGACACAATGTTCCAAACCATGGGAAGAGCATATGCAATCATCTAAGTGGAAGAGAGTGCGGAGAGTGAAGGATCATAATCATAACGCATATATAGATAGTACTTATAGTGTGCCTAGTACTTTTCTAAGCCCTTTCTTTATATTTTAACTTATTTAAAAACTTTTTTTTTAAGAGAGAGAGAGGGGAGAGAGGGAGGGGGCAGACAGAGAGGAGAGAGAGAATCTTAAGGTGGCTCCACGCCCAATGCAGAGCCCAACTCGGGACTCTATCTCACAACCCTAACATCATGACCTGAGCCAAAATCAAGAGTTGGAGGCTTAACTGTCCGAGCCACCCAGGTGCCCCTAAAAACTTGTTATTTTCTTCCTCATTTAGGTTAAGGAATTTGATCAGTTTAATACACCTAAGTAAGTAAGTGGTAGCATTGGTGTATGATGTCCTGGTGGTGATGAAGCATTTACGTCTGTGCGTGGGGGGCGTTGATTTTCAGTGGGAATCCTGGCACGCTGTGGCATAGGCATAGGTCCTGGTGGTAGTAACCTGCTTGGGGAATGTCTAGCTAAGACCGACAGGGCTTCTGGTGTATCCTAATAGTTGAATCTGCTCTCATCAGGCAGGTTATGAGACTTCCCTGTGCGTCAGTGGATGGTTTTGCTGTGTCTTGCCCTCTGTGCACAGACTGCAGAGGGAAGTGTCCTTAACTTCCCAGAGGGGATGGACTTGGGGCAACAAAGGACAGTTTAAGCATGGATGAGCAAGTTGCAATCTCCACTTTTATCCATAAGTGGGGAGGAGAAGAAGGGGAAGTGGCTTTGGGACCTTTGCCTGGAAAGTGGACGACCTGTCCCAGTGCTAGCCCAGAGTGTGATTGATGGGGTTACAGGTTGTGAGGGATATAGGTGAGGAAGAAGGGTGTTTTGGTTAACTGCCACTTCAGCCCCTAGAGAACAGTCCTGCAAAGGGGCAGCGGTATTGGTTCTGCTGCTTCTCTTTCCAGTTTAGAAATGGGTAATCCTCCGCAGGTCGTCAGCACCACGGGCCTCGTGCAGCCCCTCCCTGTGGCAGGTCACGGGGCCTGGGTCCCTGCTTCTCAAACTCACCTCCTTCCCCCAGGGCTGCCCCATAACCACTTTCTCTGAACCCCACAGGCAGACACCGCGTGGAGGGGTGTCCTCAGCAGCGTCCTCACTGCCTGCTGCCACTTGTGCAGGAAAAGCGCACGAACTGCACATTGGTGTTTGGAAAAATTAATGTTTTCAAGATGAGCTCCACACAGTCTTAGCACGTCTCTCTCTCTCTCTCTCTCCCTCTCTCTCTCTCTCTCACCAGCTGAAAAAAAAGAAGCATTCTTAGACAATTACTCCCTAAGGGAGCCCAAGGACTGGCTTTGTTTATTGAGTGTTTTTAGTTACAACACGTGAGGTTCTGAGATTTTTTTGGTTTGAGGTTTTGGGGTGTTTTTGTTGTTTTGTTTTGTTTTGTTTTTCTTTTTTTGGTCCCTGTTTTTGTTTGCCGGGATAGGAAAGGTGAGTGAATTCTCAATTAATAGGGCACTTGGACATTTCAAATTTGCCAGAGGCCAGTTCTTACGTGGGCACGATTGCTAAGTCTTCAGGATAAGGGCTCAGTAGACCTGACAGATGGAACCCGGGCTCCGGGCTTCCTTCAGGCCTGCATTACACCCAGATGTTCAAGGCCTTCCAGGGGCAGCTGTTCGGGGCCACATCTCCACCTGTTGTTGGGGGCTGCCTCGCCTTCCTCAGGCCTTCTAGGCCTTCACCAAGTCTGATAGACACAGTCACACTCAGCCATCCCCTTCCTTCACCCCCAGCCTCCTCCACCACCATCGGCTCACACAGGCGCAGTCTCACACTGCGGAAACGTGGAGTTTGCAAGTGTCTGAGTCGGTGAGTCACAGCCCAGCGTCCGAGGGCAGGGGTGGCGGCCTGGTAGCTCGCGTGCTCACGGCTCTTCCTGCCTTGTCGCGGCAACTGACAGCGCCACTCTCCCCACATCCGTCCCGTGCGTGGTCCCAGAATTTTTCTTCTTTGTCTCAAAGACATTTATTAAAAGAGGGAAAAAGAAGAACTTTATTTCACACGAAGCTCTGGACTATCACGGCCCCTTGGTTCAAAGTGGAACTTGACACGAAACACAGCTGCTGTGTCTGGCTAAAGCCCCCCAAGGTGTCTAAGCGGCCACTCAGTGAGTTGACGGAGAGGAGTTGGGGTTCTGCGGCACGCTGGCTGGGTCCACTGAGGCCCATCGGGATTCGTGGGGCCCAGGGTGTGGAGCGAAGAGGAGGACGGACTGCATCTGCCAGCGGGGGACAGGACATACGTCCAGCGAGCTGGCTGTTAGGACCCGTGGGCCTTCTGGAGACCATCCAGGTCCCAGATCCCGTGAGTGGGAAGTGGAGAAGGAAGTTTCTGTGCTGGCCCTGAAGAGCACCCATTTTTTAATAAAAAGGCCTGAGCTGCTACTTCTGTCAGCCAGAATAATTAAACGCCTTGAAAATTACCAAAAGTACAAATGCTTAAGGTAAAAAAATGATGGCAACATAAAATTTTATGAAATCTAATTCTCTAGCCACCTTCTGCCATTCCCAGGGATAACCACTGTTAACAGTGTGGAAGTGTACATATTGTTCTAAACTAGAACTATGCATATTGAGGGGCGCCTGCGTGGCTCAGAGGTTGAGCGTCTGCCTTCGGCTCAGGCCGTGACCCCGGGGTCCTGGGATCGAGTCCTGCATTGGTCTCCCTGCAGGGAGCCTGCTTCTCCCTCTGCCTGTGTCTCTGCCTCTCTCTGTGTGTCTCTAATGAATAAATAAATAAAATATTTAAAAGCAAAAACAAAAATCGTGCCTATTGAAATACATACTTATAGTGTATATATGTGTATTTATATATCCATAATTTATGTTCACGCAAGAATAGAGTAATAGGAATAATTTCAAATTATTTTGTAAATTGTATTCTCCTACCCAATGCTGCATCATGGATAATTTTTCATGTCACTACAAATAAAACTGCTTATCCCTTTTAATGGTTTCAAAGTATACCATAGATTGGATTGTAACTATTATAATATGTTTTTTTTAAGGATTTTGTTTATTCATGAGAGACACAG
The DNA here is from genome assembly GCF_905146905.1 of Nyctereutes procyonoides. Taxonomy (NCBI): domain Eukaryota; kingdom Metazoa; phylum Chordata; class Mammalia; order Carnivora; family Canidae; genus Nyctereutes; species Nyctereutes procyonoides. Next base: position 22,504,137 of record NW_026575030.1, on the reverse strand, counting down.
AGAGAGGCAGAGATCCAGGCAGAGGGAAAAGCAGGTTCCCTGCGGGGAGCCCGACGTGGGACTCAGTCCCAGGACTCTGGGATCATGACCTGAGCTGAAGGCAGACGCTCAACCACCGAGCCACCCAGGCATCCCTGTTATTGTGTATCTTACTAGTCCCTTATTGTTGGACATTTAGATTACCTTTTTCTTTTTTAAAAAAGATTTTTACTTATTTATTTGAGGCGGGGGGGGGAAGCATGACTGGGAGGGGGGGCAAAAGGAGAGAGACAAGCAGACTCTCCACCAAGTGGGGAGCCTGGCATAGGACTCCATCCTAGGACCCCGTGACGATGACCTGAACTGGAGTCAGACCTTAACCAGCTGAGCCACCCAGGCACCCTACCTCCTGTTTCTGGCTGTTATAGAACACACTGCGTTGTGTGTGTAAGTGCATTAGGGGACAGTCTTAGAAATAGGATTACTGGGTTGGAGGCTCTACACTTTAGAAACGTTAATAGGTACTGTCCCTGCAATAAGTTTTGCAATTTTATTTATTCCTTTTTTTTCCTTTGAAGACTTAAAAAAACCTCACAATTCACACTGCTCAAAAATTAATACAATATGAAAAGGTCTTTATTTTATTTTTTTTAAGATTTTATTTATTTATTCATGAGAGACACACAGAGAGAGGCAGAGATACAGGCAGAGGGAGAAGCAGGCTCCATGCACTGGGAGCCTGATGTGGGACTCGATCCTGGGTCTCCAGGATCAGGCCCTGTGCCAAAGGCAGGCGCCAAACCGCTGAGCCACCCAGGGATCCCGAAAAGGTCTTTAGATGAGCATCCCACTTGTCTACCTAGCTCCATCCCGCTGTGGGTAACTTTCAGCATTAGTTCCTTGCTAAACCCTCCAGTGTTTCTTTTTGCAAATATAAGCAAATCTGAATCCATACTTATTTTACCCCTTTCTTATCAAAACCAAGTGAATATTAACTATATGGTTCTATGCTTTGCATTTTGAACCCAAGAATAATGTCTGGAAGATCTTTCCATATCAGTTTATAGAAAACCTCATCATTCTTTTTTTAACAGCTGCATAGGATTCCATTGTGGGGCTATCTCACACATAATTCAGTGAGCTTTTTAGAATTTTTGTTTATGTCTGCCCTAAAAGAATAGTGAAAACTGTATACCACCCCCACACACATTTAAGAGGACATCAAACATTTTTGTAAGCACACATTTCAGATGGTTGCAAATCATATATTTTCTAGCATATTGTATATAGGTTTTAAAGACATTTTTTTCAAGCCTGTGGAGCTGCAGATTTAATGATTGGAAAAGGCAGCTCTTCTTGTCAAAGCCAGCAACCAAGTCAGACATATTTACTTCCTGGCAGAGAAAATCTGACTTCTTTTTTAAAATGCAAGGAAGCATGTTAATTAGAACCCCCTGTGACAACCCGGTCTTCAGAATTCTAATTTCAAGATAGGTGGATAGGCAGGTAAAAAGTTATAGTCCTGAGACTAGCCATGCTTTTGCCTTCTGGTTGAAATAAGGTACAGTCCTTTTCAATACTTCATTGGTGATCTCATCCAGTCTTGTGGCTTTAACTGTTCTCCGTTCACCAATGACTCTATGTTTCGTTTATCTGAAATACTGTGACAGGCCATCCCCAATCTTAGTGGCTTAGAACAACAATTTGCTGTTTCTCATGATTATGAGGGTTGACCAGGCAGTTCCTCTCTTTTACGTAGTGTCTCTCCGGTGCTGGATGACCGGAAGCTCCAAAGTGGCCTCACTCACATGGCAGACAGTTGGTGTGGGTAGGGCTGGGACCAGCTGGGGTTTTCATCCTAGGTCTTTGGTTCTCCTTCATGTAGCCTTTCCATGTAGCTTGGGCTTCTCCTGTGTGGCAGCTAGACTCCAAGAACAGTATTATTCATTCTTGACTCCATCATCTTAAGAGGTCTTTTAAAAACTCACATGATACAATCCAAAGGTCAAAATTCAAAAGCTGTAAAAAGATATACGGTGAGAAGTATTCCTTTCACTGCCGTTGTCCAGCCCTTATTCTCCTTAAGTGATTTGTATACACTTACAGAGATTTTTAAAAATGCCCACACAAGTCAATATATTGAGCTTTGTGTCTTAATGCTTGGAAAGACTTCCCACCCTAAGATGATAAAAACTTTTCTTCTTGTTGTATTGTTGTATAGTTTGTTCTTCTTAATAGGTATCTTTTTTTTTTTTTTAAGATTTTCTTTATTTGAGAGAGAAAGAGAGAGAGAGAGAGAAAATGAGCAGGGGGGGAGGGGCAAAGGGCGATGCAGACTCCTCGCTGAGCAGGAAGCCTGATACGAGGCTCAATCATAGGACCCTGGGCTCGTGACCTAAGCCAAAGGCAGATGCTTAACCAGCTGGGCCACCCAGGCTCCCTTTCATGGATATTTTTAAGTAGGCTTTCCTGTGACATGCTACAAGGCCAGACTGATGGGCTTTTAGGGAAGCTATATCACTGGGGGACATGGAAACTCCAGCACGGAGCTCCATAGAGTTTCCCACCTCCTCAGTGCCGAGGGTCGTCGACAGGGTTCAAATGGGCATAGTCAAAGGATTTTTCATAATTAAATCTTTCTCAGAATTTTCTAACCTTAGAGTAGAAGAAATAAGCCAGATGCATTGGGGCAGTTGGGCAAGTAAGATCTAGGAATCTGCCCCTGCCTGTAGGGCAGGTAGAGACGGTGGGGGATCTGGTGCTGTGACTTGTCCCTAACTCAGGACTTCATAAGGGCCGCTTGGCTTAGAGTTGTTTTCAGTGGCAAAACTGGCCCTATTTTTTTTTTTTTTACTGGTTTATCTGTCTAGTTAGGCCATACGCATTGAGAATTTCAACCTAATATGAGCTTGTTTTCTATTGTAGGAGGATGCACTAACTTTATTAAGCACCTAGTGTATATTAGGTACAGTGCTTCTTATTTTATATGTCATTTTATTTTTTTTCCTCCTGAAGATTTTATAAGATCAGCCTCATCTTCCTCATCCAAAAAATGTACAGAAGTTAAGTGATTTGTCTCGAATCACTCAGCTAGAAAAAGGGATTTGTAATTTGGGATTTGAGCCCAGTTGGTCTGGTTCCAAAGCTCAGGTCCTTTTCAAACACCTAGAAGGTTTCCAGTTAGAAGTATCAACAGATTAAGAAAGAGATTATTTATATATTTATGGGAATTAGTTATTTTTAGAACCATAAGCAGAATTCATTTGCTGAAAAGTAAAACGATCATGGTAACTGGTTCTTTTCTTTTTTAAAATAAGAGCCAAGGTAGAGAGAATTCAGATTGTCTAGTGTGCAGCTACTCTGGTTATCCATTCTTAGGGTGAGGCGGGGTGGGGAAGGGGGGCAGAGAGTGGGGCTAAGGGCATTCAGGTGAATCAAATATTCTGATGTGATAGTGGGTTGCCCTATGGAACAATCACAGATTATACATTTTCCCAAAAGAAAAAATTAGAATATAGAAAAAAATGTTTAGTTCTAGATGGTAGAACCAAAATTTAGTATTTTTTTGAGGGACAACGAGCTCTTTTTGATCCTGTTTAACATCACATCAATTATTATCAACCCCAATCATTATAGTCTGTTGCTTGATTTTATTGGGGGGAGGTGGAAAGGGGCCTATTTGGAAATGTCCTTGGAGGAGATGGAGAAGGCATGGGATGAAGAGAAAAGGGAGAGATTTCTCGACAGTAGGGCTCCCCGTGGGCTGAGTGAGGTGTGAGGTTTCAGCTGTTGTGACTGCAACATAGCTTCTCCTCATTCTATGTTGGTGCCTGGGAGAGTGAAGAGATTAGAGGAATAGTTTGGAGAAACCCCACCAGGGTGAACAGACCCCAAGCTTGAGGGGCCCTTTGGTCTTTTGAGCCACACCACGTCTTTCAAGGGGTGAAGAAACTGTTCTTAGCGGAGGTAAGATTGAGTCACCACCTTATTGGCTGTGAGAGAAGCATAGGAAATAATAAAGAACTCTCTGGGTTGATTACCTAGGCCTCTAGGGTCGGGTTCTGAGGTATTCTTTTCAAATATATAGTGTTTGGGTTTTTTTTTTTCCTTCTTCAAGAAGAACTATTTTATAATTCAGGTGCTTTAGAGAAGGCACCTACAATCTAATCATGTTCTAAGTAGGAAACAGGAGGTCAGGGGAGTGAGTTGGGGAGAACAGTAGAGGGACCAGCTCCTGTGAGTTGCCTTCATCCGGATGTCCTAACAGGCAAATGCCTATGAGACTTAGGGAAGAGAGTTATGGATCCTCCTCCTTGCCCTCAGAATCTGCTATTACCATACTGCGTATCTAAGGCTTGGGCTTCCAAGCCCTCCTTTTTTTTTTCTTTAACAATTGAATACATTTACTTGTCATTCCAAATCATGATTTGCACAAATTAAGCTCTTTAACATCATAACATGGACATATACAAAAATCCTCAAAATGAAATGTTAATTTATTAACAAAATAAGATGTTAGTTTAGCATCTCTGGTGGTGGTAGAAATACCCATTTATTTTTTCCATTCCCTTTTATTTTATTGAGGTTTAGTTGCCATATTAGTTTTAAGTATACAACAATGATTTGTTATTTGTATATATTGCAAAATGAATACCACAGTAAGTCTAGTTAACGTCCACCACCATACATTGTTATAGCTTTTTTTTCTTGCTATGAGAACTTTTAAGATCTACTCTTAGCAACTTTCAAATATGCAATATGGTATTATTAACTAGAGTCACTGTGCTGTACATTACATCTCCATAACTTATTTATTTTATAACTGGAGATTTGTACCTTTTTACCACCTTCACCCATTTGCCCTCCCCTCACCCCCTAGCAAACACCAGTCTGTTCTCTGTATTTATTTATGAGCTTTTTTTTTGGTCTCCTTCCTTTGAAGCAATCAATATCTTTTGCCAAAATGTGAGTACTCCCCAAGGGTCTAAATGTAAAGATCTCATCAGGAAAACCTTAGAGGGCATGAGATTATCATGATGCTTTTCACAGGTCCAGGATTGATAAGCTTTGAAGAGGCAGAGAAAGAGGATATGGGTCTGGCTCTCGGGGCATGGTTTTGGGGTGGCGTGCTGTGGCTGGATAGGCAGGGCAACATGGTGTTCTATTGACTGGCAGGGGTGGGAGGAGCTGTAAATACTCGGAGCAGAGGCATTAAACAGTTTGGTTTACATCCCGGTGTGGCGGAAGGTTGTGTGCAGTGTTCACGAGCTGGGGCTCCCCGGCCACGGGAGAGTTAAAGATCTCAGCGGAGGTAGTGGAGGTGAGCAAGGATGAAACGACACAAAAGCCAGGGCAAGGCGGGCTAATTAGCTCCTGCCTTTCCCTCCTGCTGCCTGGCCTGATATTTGAGGTGACATTTAAAGTTATTGTACAGATGTGCAGTGGAGCCACTGCAGAATGAACGCTTTCTGGAGCCTGTGGAGAGATGAGGTTGATCTCTCAGCCTCCTGCCCTGGCAGCTTCTCGGGGCCTCCACGTAGGGCCTTGGGAGGTGGGACCTCCCCTTACCTTCCAGGAGACTCGGAATCTCCCTCCATACCAGACTTCTAGGGTATGTGGGAAGATGGGTACACGCTAGATTCAACCAGAAGAGTTAAATGAAGTCGGTGCCGCGTGCAAGAGAGGAGAGCTGGAGCCAGAATTGTCTGGGGAGCTCGTTAAATATGCAGGCCTCCGGGAGCGAGGCCTAGTTATCTGCATGGATAACAAACCCTCTAAGGTGATTCTGCTGCCCATTAAACTTTGAGAGCCTCTGAGGTAGAGAATGAATGAGGTTAGCTGGAAAAGGCCTCCTGGGAGAGGTAGACTTGAATTTCAGAGTGATAGATGATACCTGTCATAGGTGCTGTCCTCAGGTGTGGACCTAAGGAGCCCTTTCACCTGGGGACACCTGGCTCTCACAGGAGAGGTTGGTAGGGGTCCTTCCCATCCCGTGGATGGCGCCCCTGAGAATGTGCTGCCACAGGCCTCACTTCACCACTAGGGTGCTCACTGCCAAGGGGACAGAAGTGGTGTGGGAGGTGGCTGACGATGGTGTCTGCTGCCGTGTTTGATTCATGTTGCAACTGAAGCACAGCTTGTAGGGCAAAATGGCAGCCTGATGGGGGCTCACTTCCTGGGACGAGGGGTGGGGGGATGAACACCAGGTCGTCGGCGATTGTCTCCCCTCGGTATGCAGCCGTACTGCCTCCCGCGTGGCCTTCCCTTGTCTGGTAGCCCCGTGTGTCCAGGGAGCTGGCCAGTGGTGCTGTGGAAATGGCAGTCATTGTCCCGGGAGATGAGTGGGAAAGGTTTGGGACACGACTGGTTCTCTCCTCCCTCCGTGCTGTTTGCCTTCTGCTCCATACACTGTGCTGGCTTTATCTGATCGGGAACACAGTGTTTTCATGTCGGGGCGGGCGGAGAGAGGGAGAAAGAACAGTGCCAAGTTAGAAGAAGAAGGAACAGTGAAGAGAAGGCAACAGATCTATGATGTGACATGGAGTCACCAGTGATCCTCCAGATGGGCATCACCCCCTGGAACGGACAGGCTGTCGCCGGCCTGGAGATGCTGCTTGTCCCTGGAGAACATGTCCCTGTGGCTGGGTAGGTGGGCTGGGGGGACCACACCAATGGGAACGATCATGCCTGCTTTGACCACGATGAAAGAAGCAACCACGCAGGAAGCATTGTTGAGGACAAAAGTAACAACCACAGGGATCCCTGGGTGGCGCAGCGGTTTAGCGCCTGCCTTTGGCCCAGGGCGCGATCCTGGAGACCCGGGATCGAATCCCACGTCGGGCTCCCGGTGCATGGAGCCTGCTTCTCCCTCTGCCTGTGTCTCTGCCTCTCTCTCTCTTTCTCTCTCTGTGTATGACTATCATAAATAAAAAAATTAAAAAAAATAAATGATTTGGAAAAAAAAAAAGTAACAACCACAAGACTTAATAAAGCTCTGTCCCGGCCAATACCCGGTCCTTTCCAGATGTACTGCAGCTCAGTGGCAACTCTCAGTTTCTTGGAACATTTTATTCAGCTCCTGGAGGGGCTGCATTTACACTAAGGCTTTAAGAGGCTCTGTGGGGGTTGGAGAAATGAGCAATGGTGGGCTGGAGAGCTCTCAGGGGCCTGGTTCGATCGGGCGGAGCTGGTTTTAGGAAACTTCCCGGCTGAATGGGCTCATCCTGGGCTTCGCCCAACAGGTAATGCTATGTGCCTTAGGTTTGCAGTTTGTGGGGGAGGTGCTTGCACCCATATTGTTCCGTGACAGCTTTATTTCCTTTCTCTTTTTGAAAACAGGGCTGTGTGGAATTGCCCTTGGTTACTAGAGGGAGGGGGAACAGGGCCAGCTGCCTTCTCCAAGCCCAGGAGTGGGATGTAGATTAGAGTGCTCTGGTTTACGCCAGACAGTCCACATAGTCACTAGAACTGTCTCCCCTCAGCCCATTTCCGTCTGGGTCTCCGGCATGGTGGGAGAGCCCTGTGTGCCTACCTCGGCCCCCCATTTCGGATTTCTCCCACGTTGTGTTCTAGAAAGCCTCTGTTGGCATTCTTATTTGGAGAACGCTCCCCCCTTGGCAGCCACAGCCAACAGCTAAAGGAAAGGGTGAGAGGCCATCAGTGAGGCCCGCTGGTCGACCTCTGTTCAGCCTGTACCCGTGGCAGGGCAGCGTCCTGGAGGAGCCTCCTGTTGGGAAGCAGCTACGTTCCCCAGGTCCTGCCCTACTGTGAGGGCGTCCGTCCCCCTGGGGATCATGTCACAGTTCCTCGGGGAACATTCCAGAGCCTCAGAAACTCTCTTTGGGAGGACACAGATGGTATATATCTCTTTCTCAGCCCAGCTACCTACTAGGCATATGACTGTAAGCGAGTTGTTTAACCTCTTGGACTGTGGGTTTCCTCTGCTGTGTACTGGAGAGAATGATCACCATCCTACAGACCTTGCAGGGCTGCTCAGAGACCCAAAGGAGATGATGGATGTGAAAGTACTTTGTGAGCTACAAAGTACGGGCTACACCTGCATGATGGATTTTGTTGTTCACGGAGGAAGGGGGAGGTCCCGGGTCAGTGCACTTCTGTCTGGAGAGAGGAGGGGCTTGCATTCTTGTGTTAACTGCAGGCTGGAGTCTTGTCCATGTAAGGTAATAACAAAATAATCCGAACAGATTCTGAGAGGTGGCTTGCAGGCAGTGTGTCCGCTCCGTCCCGCTGCTGTGCTTTCAGAAGGAGCCGAGAGGCAGTGGTGGTGCTGGTCGGGGAGCAGGGGGCTGGGGAGACTGTGGCTGTGCTCACTTTCTCCTCTCCCTCTTAGCTCTTACCTCCTCTCCCCGGCCTCTTCCTCAGTCTGAGCTCTCTCTGCATCTGTGACCTTTCTCCTCTTGGAGGCCTAAGCTCTCAGGAAGGGCAGATGCTGAGGGAGGACTGCTCCCACCAGCTCCGCAGGGGAGACCAAGAGGCCTGGGAAGCGAGCATTTCTATTAGCGCAGCGGGAAGGCATTGCTGGTGTGGGCCAGGCTGGAACAGAAGCTGTGACGGCGTGCACGTGGCTGCTGGCTAGTTTTTAAGCTTGGAGAACAAAGTTGTCCCAAACCTGGAGTCCCCTTGGGTTTTACTTCTGTGAGCAGGATTCTCAGCCACCAGGGGCACCGCCTCACGGTGTAGGTGGCCAGTCTACTGTAAAGTCCGCTCCGGGCAGAGCAAGCAGGGTGGCCCTGTCATCTTTCTACGGGCCTTAGGCAGTGCCCAGGGACTGAGGCACCACAGTGCATCCTCTCTTGGCCATTAGGATGAAATCGTGCAGGGTGTCTGGCCTCACTTGTCTGTTCGTTGGTTCAGTTGGTAAACACTCGAGCACTTGCAAGGTTCAAGCCCTATATGAAGTACGTTGGGGGATACAGGGATGGTTACAAAGTAGTTCCCATCTTCATGGATTTTGTGATCGAATGAGGGAGCAGAGTCTTCTATAAGGAGAAAGTGAGATGGATACAAAGGGGAAGACCGGGGACGGCAGCCTGATTTGTAGAATTGGCGTAGACATTGGGAAAGTCAGAGGAAGCCATGCTGTTGGCAGGAAGAGCAGGAGCAAGGGCAGGGAGACGGGAAACCATGAGATGTAAGGGCACGTGGGGGACGGAGATGGGTGAGAAGGAGCGGGGGTGGCAGGTAAGGGGCGGCGGGGGGACAGACACTTAGGCTCTCCGCTCAGTGCTCTGCCAGAAATGGCACATCCTTCCTTTCCTGGGAACGTCACGATAGCTCTGCAGGGCAAATGCTCTTCTCTCCGGGTCACAAGGACGAAGCTGGGGCTTAGGGAGTTGAAGAAATGTGGCGGAGGCCGGGCAACCATTAAGCGCTGGCAGGATTTGAACCCATGACTGTTGAGTCCAGAGCCCGTGCTATCTCCACTTTCTAACAGAGGGTTCGTGAACGGACAGAGGGTGGAAGGGATTGTGGCCTTTGTTGTGCTCGTGTGGGCCTCATATTCTGGGGCGGGAGTGTCTGTGGTCCCCTCCCTCCCCAGTCCTGTGAGTGGGGCCGGGATGGTGGGACATTCCGGGGTGCAGGTCAAGACACGGCCAGTGAGCGGCTTTTCACTTGCAAGACCCCCTGCCCCCTGGCCTCCTGGCGCTGACGGTGTGGGCTGGGGCTCGCGCCTCCGACCTCCCCCGGGCCCCTGCGGCTGGGCCTGCACGAGGCGGCGGTGCTCTGCTCTTGCTCCTTTGTTGCTGCGAAACGGCTCGGCAGCTCTGTGTGGGAGGACGTGGCTGGCTCCGCAGGCAGGCGTGTGCTCAGCGCAGGCTGCCGCCCGCCAGCGCCAAGGAGTCCGGCCCCCTCGACTCGGAGGTGCTGGGATGAGGCTCTGCTGAGGCACCGGCCCTGAAGGATGAGTTCAGGGTGGGATGACGGACCGCTTCTGGGACCAGTGGTATCTCTGGTATCTCCGCTTGCTCCGGCTGCTGGATCGAGGTATTCCTGAGTGAGTGTGTGCGCGCGTGCAAGGGACGGACACGCCGAGGCAGGAACACCCGCACGGGGGACTCGGGGGGCGGGGGGCGGGAGGAGGAGGAACGGGGACTGGAGCAAGCAGGCAGCCAGCCCGTGGCAAGTAGAGAAGGGCTGTTTTTCTTGGGACATTTGCGACCCAGCTGGGAATTGGGAGCGCAGGGCCACTCGGGGAGCATCTGTACATCAGGATCTGGTTTCTTGCTGTTTTCCCCCCCTTTTAATGAAGCTCTGCGCTGTAGTCAGAGAGGAGTTAAGCCCTGTGTTGCAGAGCTTTCCACAGAACACTCCGGGAAGCAGCGTGGCGAAGAGCAGGGTCCCTGCAGCAAGGGGCTGGGGGCAGGCAGATGTAGGCGCGGGTGGCGGCTCGGCCCCTCCGCGCTCTGTGACCCTAGGCTCATTTCTGGGACTTTCCTGAGCTTGTTTCCCCATCTGTAATATGGGCTTGGTAAGACCTAATTTGCTAGGGTTGTTGTGGAATTATTATTTAACTGATACCTGCAGAACACAGGATCTGGTGCACAGGAGGTGCTTTGCAAGTGCTCATTCCCTCTTTCCACACCCCTTAGCGTCGTGGAGCTAGATAGCACCTCTACGGAGGATGAGGACGGCTCTCGGCTCTCTTCGTGGGGGATCTGTAGTAGAACTGGTTCAGAATTTGCAGCTCGTGCAAAGAGAAGGGGAAGTCAGTTTTATTCTCTGGTTAATCTGACCCTAATACATCTTACCTTCACATATTAATGTGATTTGAGTCTCCTGCTAGCGCACTGCAAATCCACATATTCCGTATTAAGGAGAAGCCACTGCTAACTCGGGTGGGTGATTGATTTTTAAACATGTTGAGTGCTATTTTTAAAAGCTTTGGCTCCTTTAAGAGGTTTTGGCAAGAATGAGATAAACCCCTGATGGAAAAGATGGTCCTGGGGAAGCCCTGCTCTACATGCCAAGGCGCAGTGCTCTCCACTGGGAACATCCTTAGGTGTGTGTGTGGGGGAGGGGTGTCAGGGCTGGGGGGTGGGGAGTGGACGCTGCATGGAGCAGGTGAACCAGGGCTCCTATGGGGAGGAACCGAAGATGGAGGAAACCAAACCAGCACATGCAAAGAGCAGTCTCTCGCTGGCGCTGAGAAGCAGGCCAGTGGGAGCCTGACAGGAGGTGAAATGCATGTTAAGGGAGCCTGAACTCACAGGCAGAGATCTCAGCCTGGGGTATGGGGGAGGAGGTCGCAGGTGTGCATCCCCCTTACCTGCCTGAGCTCCAGCAAGTCACTTAAACTCTGTGCTCCTTTCCTTCATTGTAAAAAAAAAAAAAGATGCTGCCAGAATGACTTCTAGTAGCACTGCCTCAGTGGGCTCCTGCAGGGGTTAAAGGAGAAACTACAAGTGAAGTACTTTATCCCAGTGTTTGGCATGAAGGAAGTGACCCTTCAGTGTCAACTTGTATTACCAGAAGGGTTAATTCTCTCCCTCTTGCAAACATCCTGAGAAAGGAACAGGTGGGATGTAATAACCAGGAGCTAAGAAGAGTCTGATTAAGAATTATTAGAAGCTTAGAGACAATTTATACTTCTGTGAATTCAAACAAAATTCAAACGAACATATGCTAACGTTAAGAAGAAATTAGATGTTAGTGTATAAACTGTAATAATAGTAATAATAATTTATTTTTACTTTTTAGAAAATGCTTGAATCCACAAACTGCAAGCTTAGATTCCAGTTCTGGCTCCATTATTTTCTAAGTGCCCTTGAATAAATGGTTTATTAATTATTAATAATGAATGGGACCTCCGTTTGTTCATTTGAAAAAAATGGGAATATTAATACCGATACCTATATTATAGAATTTGGGGGAAATGTGTTGTGTTAGTGCATGTAAAAGTGTCAAGCATTCTGAGAAATGTCAGGTTAATAAATTAACGGATTAACCTGTGTCCCTGGATAGTAAAAGTGGGTTGCCAGCATCGTGTGTTCTTTCATGGAAGTCTTGCCATTATGTATGGCTGCAAGAGTTTATTGTCTTTCATTAAACGGTGTCTCTAGCAGTTTCTTTATTATGGGGCTTTAGACTGGCACCTCCTGACTGTGTAGGCTATCTTATTTCTGGGCTTTCGGGGGTTTGCTCATTTCTGGTTAGTGGTTATCCTAGTATTACACATGTACATGGGTGCACACCCACATCTCTATTCAAGCAGAATTTCTGGATATAGAACTCCCCTCTAGAAGCTAATGTTAGCTAACATGGTATAGACAGTGGCATGCTTTCAAGTGGCATGTTAGACTGAGCTAACTCATGGGAGGCGCTCGATAAATATTTGCTGAATGGATGGATAGATGAATGATGACCCCGTCTTTCTGGGCAGTGAACAAAGTTCTCTTAGATCTCTCTTTAGTGTATCAGAATTTAGCTCCCTTCATCTGTTTTAGGATTTCATGTCGTTTCACCCTCATCGTTGTCATGCCTCATGGCCTCTAGAAAGCAGGGAAAGAAGAGAAATGAGAAGAAGTGGAAAATGATGAGTTTATAGCCCAGGAAATTGAAATAATCGACAGGCTGTGTGCGTCGCCTGAGTCATTCTCTTGGCTGCGACTGAGGGATAAGTGAATCTGTGATTTGACACATCTAGGAAAAGGGAGGAAACAGAACACATCACGGAGCGGAAATAAACTTTACTGAGAAGTGATGGTGCGTGCTTGGTGATTGCAGACAAACCTTTTGTCTCCCCCATCATTGTTCAGTTAAGGGCAAGGATCTTAAAAAAATAAAAGGGATTGTTTTTTAGGGCCATAGTTAGCTATGTGTAAGGATTTACACGGCAACGAACTACCAGCTTACTCAGACACAATCATTTTGACGAGTTATTTGTTAAGAGCCTCTGCTGTTTTTGCGGTGTTTCTTACTGGGCCTTTGTCCCTGCTGCTGATTGTGTTCTGTGCTGACAGACAGTGACTGAGGACATGGCTCCCGTGGTAGGGACCGTCCATGCAAAGAAAGGAGCTCATACGAATAAGAAACATGAGTAGTACAGAAGAAAAGGGAAGCAACATCGATTTTTTGTGGTTGTTGAGCTTTGCCGTATCCTTGGGGACCCGACCTGCGAGGAGGGGGGGTTCACATTTGTTTACATGTAATCATTTTGGAACGAAAGGGGAAGAGGGAAAAGACGGGTGGCTCCTTCTTCATAGGGCATGGGGCGGTGTTGCCCACTGTGCAGGATGTCGGCCACTGGTTGTCCGTGAGATGATCTTAGGTGATTTACAGATGTTGTTGGAGGGTCTCTTGCTAGTCGCCACCTGGCACTGTCCAGCAGACAGTCGAATCTGTCCTGCCCAGAGTCTCCCTCTGCTATCCTGTCCCCCGGCTCCCGCCCCGACTCCTCCCACACCTCCTTAGCCCCACTGATCTCTCAGATAGCCCATCACTTCCATCAGTCCTGCTGCGCCTCACACTCTGCCCCAGGTGCCTGCACCACCAGTCCCACCCGCCTGCCCCCTTCCTCAGTCCTTCCCCCTCCCTAGGTCTCCTTTAAGGGCACAGCCTCATGCCTCTTGCTGTCTGTAACCCCATTCTCCGGCATTCTGCTGGTCTGCAACCCATCCCCAAGCTTCTCAGTCTCTTTACCCCATCCCTGCGCCCGCCTTGCCACGTATCCTGGGTCTCCTGCTTCTCCCCACCTCCTGTCCTGAGTGCTGTTCCCTCTAAGGAGCCACCACCTTGTCTTCTTTTGCCCCTGCCTTTTATATCACCTTGCCGTTACCCTCAGTCCACTAGCTTCTTTTAAGCATAAATTTAAGTAAAATGGAGTTGATTTAAAATACCATTGAGGAGATAACTGTAGGAGGTATATGGATACAGTGAAATGGTGTCAGAAGTACATAAATGACTGATGTGTGGAAAACTTAAGGGATAGGTTGAATTTCCAATATAGGTTTTAGGCTGCTAATTTCGTCTTCGTGCTTTGTCCATATTCCTGTAGCTACCACACAGTGCTTTGGATTCTAGACCAGAAACCAACTGGCTCTTACATGGGAATCACCCGGGAGCTCTCAGAACATGCAGCGTCTACTTCCTCCCTTCCTACCACCACCTCCCAGCCAATTAAGTTAGAATCTCTGGAAAGGGGGCTGGATGTTGGCTTTTTTTTTTTCCCAATGTTGGCCTTTCTGAGGGCTCTGTAGGCTTGAGTTAGAACCAGGCTCGTTGCTGTCCTGTAATATGGATGCCAGAAAGTAAAAGCAGAAATGACTCTTCAGCAAAATAACAAAATAAATGAGAAAATCAGTCACTATGTGGGAATAATAAACACAGGAGTAAACACAGGAATGTGCTAAGGGGCAAAATTTAAAAGAACGTAATATTTTGGGCGTAATTCATGCAACTTTAGAAACTTCAACTGCAACCATTTTCTATCACTACCTCAACTAAACCTTGACTTTCGTTCATATTTCTGAGAATAAACTTTACCTATGTCCAGAATGTTGTCTGGCCCCAGCTCGTTTTGGGGCTTTGGCTCTCTGTTCTGGCGGCCCAGGGCTTTGGAGATTGGGATGACAGTTTGTCATTGTAGATGTCAGGCACCTTTCATTTCTTCTTAGTATAGCTCCCAGCAGCTGGCCACTGCCCATTTTCAGCTAGAATTTGAGAAAGAAATTCCCTTTCTCCTTGTGGATAGATGGGCAGCGCGGAGAGTTACTTTCCCAAAGGCTTCACTGTTGGACTCTAGTTCAGCCAGGAATCTACTTCTCTTTCTCACCAAAGTTCCCCTCTCCCTGTGCAGCTGTTCTGTTTCGTCTCAACCTTTATATCTCCAAAATGGCCTAATCCAAGGATTGACTCGGCTGGTGCAGTGCAGGGTCAAGAGGTCTCTGGCCCTCATGGCTGTGGCTCTCAGGCTGTCCTCATCTTTGGTCTCATCCTTCCCATGTCGATAGCCCTCTTCCTGGCCCTCGGTTTCCCATCCCTGCCAGATGACCTGTCTGTGGTCTGCTTGCCGCTCAGTAATCTGCCTGGCTCTGGTCCCTGACGGCTCCGACTTGCTGTCTCTTCTTAGTCCATCTGCTTGTGGCCCGTCCCTACTGCCATAGACCCTGGGATACCCACTTTGGTTTGGCTTATCTTGCTCTTGCTAACTGTTGCATATGTGTGCCCAGCTTGATGTGTGGCTTCTTCGTGCCAACCTTTATGACTTATTCCTTCCCTCCTATGGTCTGTGGGAAGAAGAGGAGAAAAGCACACAGCATGTGTATGAAAAGTGTTGGATGGCTCTCCTGCACTGGGGATTTTCTGATTAGAAGGGTTTAGGTTTAATTGCCTTCCTATTTGAGCTGAATATTCACATAATGTGTAAAGAAGTTACTTTAACTTAGCTTTTTAAGTTGCAAACAGGTATCTCTTATAGTTATCCTTTTTTTTAAAGATTTGTTTATTATGATAGACATAGAGAGAGAGAGAGAGAGAGAGAGAGAGAGAGAGAGAGAGGCAGAGACACAGGAGGAGGGAGAAGCAGGCTCCATGCAGGGAGCCCGACGTGGGACTCGATCTCTGGGACTCCAGGATCGCACCCTGGGCCAAAGGCAGGCGCTAAACCGCTGAGCCACCCAGGTATCTCCTATAGTTATCTAATTGGCTTTTGGCACAAGACTACTTTTCTAAAGGGACCGAGTCTCTTGTCCAGTAAACAGTTTGAACACAGCACCACTTGAAACACCATCCCCGACAATTCTGTTGCTTCATACCAGAAACCTCTGTATTTTACTGTGCTTCCACTAGAAATGCTCCAGGCCTCTCCTTCCTATAGTTAATCCACATCCTTCCCCTTCTAAACCTTGTAACCCCAATGCCCTCCAGGAAAAGCTCCTCTGGTTGGTCTGGTTCTGTTCGGAGGCAGGTGGACACTGGGGTGCAGGCCACTATTCCATGATGCACAGTATGCTTCTGTGGATAGTAACAGGACACATCTCATGTGGTTGTTGTGAGCACTGAAGGAGTTAATACGTGTGGCTTTCCCTGGCCTGAAGAAGTGCTTGGCAGGTACATGTTGTCCTCCCAGATTTCTGCTGCTTTTAGGAGCTTAGTTCTGGTGGTGGGGGAGGGGGTCCTTTCCCCCACAGAGAATGGAGCTTCTCTGAGTTTAGATCCTTGTGCCACCACCCCTTTGTATTCTCACCCAGACACCTAGTTCAGGGTTGTTTCCAATAAATCACTTTAGTTAATAGAGTATCTGAACTCTCCAGAGGACAAGGAAAAGTCCTGATTATCATGGCATTGTTAAGGAGGAAAAAAAAGAACTATCGTGATTTGACAGTTCTAATCTCTTATCCCATTGGTCTTCATTATGTTTCTCTGAGATAGATTGCTTTAGTTCCCATTTCACAGATAGGAAACAAGCTTATAGAGGTTAGGTACTTTGCTTAAAGTCACAGAGCTGCTAAGGGAAGAGTCCAGATCCAGGACCCCTGACTCCCATCTGGATTGATATACTAATATGGTATATGACAACAGTCTTTCTATACCTGCTATGGTACAGGTAGGGAGACACCCGCTTTTCTCTTTCTCCAGCACACATGTTAAACTGGGGTTTCTGTCCACCTCCCCTGTCAGCATAGAGAGAAGTATAAGAGTATATCACTGAGATGTCTTGTCTGTGGTGTGAGATCACTAGACAAGATATATCTAGGCCAAGTCCTGAGGGAAGGACACTGATAGCTGTTCTGTGAGGTCCAGGTGTGGTGTTTCCATCCAGTGGGGTAGAGATTACTGTGATATGAGAACAGTAAAGCAGCACTTCTCTGGGTGTGGCATGGCTTCTTCTCTTGTGGAATATTCAGTGATTGCTGAGAGTGAAGGGGTAATGGGGCAGCTGTGTTGCCGGATGGTCCAAAAGCTAACTGGATTCTCAATGAAAGTGTTGAATTTGCCCTTCACCTTGAAGATAGCAGTAGCTTGTTATTTAAAGAAATGGGCAAAACAGCAAATATTGTTGGTGTTATTATAGGCAGTAGTAATCATATCTACTAAGGGTCTAGGCATAAAAGGGAACATTTGGGGGTAGGATGTAGGCTTCCTGCCCTCAGACATCTTGCAATTCAAACTCCTGAAAGACCAAGATCTCGTAGTAAGCTCTGTGAGTCTCTTTTGGCTCTTCTATCAAATGATGAATTACTTATAAGGTGGATCCCTTCTAGCCGTAAGGTTACATGGTTCTATGTGGACAATGCTTGCAAATACCTGCAAAATAATATACCTATAATATAACTACATGGTGTCACGAGGTATTATTTCATGTTGAATTGCTAAGGGAGTGCTATACATTCATAAGACGGGGAAAGAATTAGTCTGAATGAAAGAAGAAATGTTCACTCATTCAACTAAGCATCTTCTGAGGGTCTGCTCTATGCTACGCCCTCTGAAGGCTCTGGGAATACAATGTTGAAGAAGATGGTATTCTTGTGTTCATGAAACTTTATAGTCTAGTGGGGGAAATGGACAATAACAAATAACAACGAATGCTACAACGGTGGGTAGGAGGAGAAGGAGAGAACGGAGTTAAGCTTCAGTGGTCCTTAGTTATGAGGCTGAGAATCAGAGACTCTCTAAGAGTTAAGTGTGGAGAGAGAGGTTGGGGCTATCTCGTGAAGATTCTTGCTTGCATATCAGGTTAAAGGCAAAAAGCAGCATTTAATTTAAAAATGTATTGAACAATTTCCACATACCAGGCAGTAGAGAATATAGGTGCTGTGAATACAGTATCAGCACCAGGTGCTAGGAACATGAAGAAGTATAACATGATACAACCTAATGCTAATTCCTTCATGCAGCTGAAGTATGCCTATGTTTTTAGAGAGAACTTAGGGTAGCTGATGCATGATTTTGAGTTATGGGCCTAAAAGTCATAGTGAAATTGGTATTCGCTAGGGAAGACAGTGTAGGGGGACACGTGATTAGTATAGACTGATCTTGGAAAGTGTGGACGTGGGGAGACAGACTTAGCATTCCTAAGGGTAGGAGGAGAGCCAGGATACAATAAATTCATGGGAGTAGAGAAGGGATGGTTCGGGATCCCTATCTGCAGGGAGGTGGGGCAACTGTGAGGGGTTTGGTGACAGAAGGCTTTGGTGACTACTCACAGCTTTGTTTCAGCAGCCTTGGTGAGGAGAAACCAGATTGCAGTGGGAGGAGATGGTAAAGATGAAGCAGCAGCCAGCACATATTGTTTGTTTGAGAAATATGTCAGAAAATGCAAGGTAAAAATAGAATAGTGGTTGGTTGGACGTTAGGGTCACGTGATGGTTTTGTTAAGGAAGGGAGGCCTGAATGTATTTGAAGATGGGGTGGGGCCAGTGACAGAAAGAAGTTTGAAAATGATGTACAAAAATGGATTTATTAATCCATTCAATAAATATTCATTGAGCACTGACAGTGTTCCGGGCCCTGTGCTATTTGCTGGGGATACAGCATGAATAAGGCATGAAGTCTTCATGAAGTTTACATTCTAGTGAGTGAGACAGATAATACACAAGTCCAGCAACAGTTGAATTTATAATAAGAGCCTGTGATAAGTGCTGTGAAGTGCAGCAATGACCTGGAGGAGGGTAGGAATGGGTGGAAGGAAGAGTACAGATGGAAGTGGTAGACCGGAGGAGGGGAATGCTTCCTCTGTTGGAAGGAAGGTGGAAGGAGGTGCTTAGGGAGCTATTTTTAAGTAGAAAGAAATTTAAAAAAAAAGGGGGGGGGGAATGCAGTTCAGGTGGTCTTGATATTCTTAGCAGAAGAGCAGGCAATGTCACGGGCAGACTGGCGAGGTGGGCTGGTTTAAGGCCTTGGATAGGTCGTCACCTGCTTCGTTCAAGCCCCCAACAACCCCCAGAGAGGACTGTAATGAGAAAGTACAGGGGTGAGGTGGCAGGGAGGCCAATCATCTGTATAGTGTGCCATTGAACGGCTCAGAGGGAACAGTAAATGAGTGGAGAACCATAAGCCTGCCAGTGAAATCGAGAGATCAGTCCCTCCTCCCTCCTCTTACACAAAACCCTATGCTGGGCACTGTGGGAAACTCTTGAAGATGAGATGACACCTGTGCATAGAATGCATTAAAGACATAAATCAAGCCGTCAGCACGTACTTCCTATTAAGCATACTGTCCTTGTGAGTATTTGGATTTTTAAGGATTTGGATAGAGCAAGGGAAAAGGGCATCCCGGGTGAGAGAAAATGCAGAGCAAACACACTCTGGTGATTCAGAGGAAAGGTGTGTAATCAGAGAAGACTGGAGCTTTATCAGATAAAAAGTGAATTTACTTGTTCAAGAGATGGTATTGGGCCAAACAAGATCAGTGGTGAGTAAGAAGAGGTTTTGTTTCTCCTTCTCTTTACCTCCATAACTGTACCCTCAGCAAAAGAAGAGACAGAGTTGGAAGAGACCTCTCATTTAAGAGATGGGGAAACTGAGGCCAAGGAGAAGATTCCAGTTCCTGGAGCCGTGCATTTAGTGATGGCTGGGCCTGCCCAAGAAGCCAGCATGCAGAAACTCCTAGCTGAGGCCTCTTTCTATTGTAGTCCCCTGTGATTTCAACCCAATCCCACCCCCCCTTTCACAAGCTTGGCTTCCCTGATACAGTCGTTGTATGTGGAAGAATGGGCCTGCTGGAGAATTCACAGATTTGAGGGATGTCTCGATTGGATCCAGCTTCTTAAGACTCCAGGCGAAGTTTCTCAGAAGCCCTCCAAACAGGCTGTATTTCTTTCTCCATCTTCCCTTGTTATTATCATGAAAAAACGAGCTGAGTGGAGTCGGAAGTGGCACCTCCTGGCTCCCCTGGTCTGTTGCAGAATTGAGTTCTAAAGAACCCAGCCCAGGGCAAAGGCAGAGGAGTATCTTATAAACCCAGGCTAAGAGGAAGAATTGGCATGGGGCTTTTAATCTACATTCATGCCAAATGAAATCTGTTAGATGGGATAATGAGCTCCATATTTTATAGACTATTTTAAGCCTGTCTCAAAATAAAGTACAGGACTAGGGGTGGAGGAAGGACGTAAGTCTTGGAGACAAAATGCCATGGCTTACTCATCAGTGTTTTCATTTTAATGATCCCAACCCCAGTACAAGTCCCTCAGTGACACTGTAATGGAAACCACATTTTTTTTTTCCTGCTGGAAGTTTCAGGATGAACACAGCCAAATGCTTCGAGGCATAATTAAGGTTATAAACTCTCATCCCCAGTAATACACAGACCTTTCACCCCAGGAGGCTCAGTTAGAGACAGTGTGGTTGGAAAGAAGTTGAAATTATAGAGACATTTCTTCTGCCAATCTCTAGTCCACCACAGCTTCTTTTCTGGGCCTCCCCGCCCCCCCCCCCCCCGTTCCTCCTCCCTCCTCTTCCCCTTAACCACTGCCTCATCACTGGGAAGGAATAAACCAACACATAAATAAATAAGAACCTGGGTATTGACTCCTTCCCTGCCACAGGGAGAGAATCTCAGACAGATGCTGCTGTGTCTGCAGGAGGCTAGACAGGGCTGGGAGAGGCAGCACGGGGAGCCTAGGGGGCCTGCCGGTAGATGTGGGGTACTGGAAGGGGGAAGGTGCATGTGTGTGTCATCAGCAGGAATGAGAGGAGGTGGGGAATGTTCTGCACATTACAGACTGGAAAATCCACCTCATAGGAAGGTCTTGAGGACCTAAGAGAACAAGATGGTCCCTTCTCCTGTGTTTGGACATATGATGGGTTAAGAGCTCTCTCAGTTTTCATCTCCCATGCCTTGACCAGCTTTCTGAATCTGCAGAGATCAAAGTTAAGAAACTTGGCATGGCCAGCACGGTTACGTGGGCTCATTTTTTCCCCCCTCTTAACCACATCTTGAACACCTGGAATATATAAGATAGTGGGAACCCTTAGTGCATGTGTATAAACTCTCTCTCTGGCCAATTGCAGTCCAATCTCATCCACATTTGGAAGGATCCCATTAGCATAAGGAACAAGGGAAAGACTAGAATATTTCCCCTTCACCCCCAACTGCCTTGGTCCCATACTCTGCCCCTGAGGATAGTGATTCTACGATAGACCATGATGAGACCCAGCTAGACACTCTGTTTGGCTCCTTAGAGATCCCTGCTTTAATCCTCTTCTCACTAACCCCATCACCAAAGGGCAAGTAGTCATGTCCATAATATCACCTTCAGAAAGATGTTATTAATGAGTGCATTGTCAAGTCATCTATCTAACAAATATTAAATACCTCTCGCAGCCTTACCTTCCTCGTTTGAAGAGTTAGAGTAATATCTATTTGTGGTAGTCATAACTATTCACGAATATTTCTAGTTTTCCACCTTATGAGCACACAGTAATATTGTACTTTCTTATATCTTTGGCCATGTGATTTGTGGCCAATGAAATGTGAGCAGTCAGGCGTTTCACTTTCAAATGGAAGTTTTAAAAGCCTATATAACGTTTACTTCATTTCCCTGCCGTTTCACCGACTATAGAAACTATTTTGGGGAAATGTCTCCATCATCCTGGGACCCTGAATGACTGGGAGCATAGCCCTCTGTTCAACCATGTTGAACATGTAGTGCAAACAAGAAATAGTCATCTTTCTGTTAAGCTACTGAGATTTTGAGGTAGTTGGTATCCAGTCTACCATGCTTGTATTGACTGATATGTTCTACCCTGTAAGACTTTGTGAGGAATTACACAAAACAGAAATCTGTGTGCAGTGCATGTAGTCAACATTTATCCATTATAAATGGTGGATACTTTATTATCACTATGAATATCATTTAGGAAGCTTTTGGCTTCAGGTAGCTGAACTGAAATTCAAAATAGCTTAAACAATAAGTAATTCACTGGCTCCTCTCTTCCTGCTTATTTTCCTGCTCTCTTAATAAGAAGTTCAAAGGTCAGCTGTTAAATCAGAGGCTCAGTATATCACCAAGTTCTCTCTCATTTAGTCAGCTTGGGTTCATTAGAGTTCTTATATCTATAGATTGTTGCATTTCAGCACTTTTGGGAAAATTCTCAGCCATTATCTCTGTTCTTTCTTTTTTCTTTTTTTGGGAGACCAGTTGATTGAAATTGAAATTTCTTGAATTTGTATCAATTTTGAAATGGATTGAAGTTGAAATTTCTCACTGTATCTCCTATATTTCTTATTCTGTATTTTTCATATTTTATCTCACCTTGGTGCATCCTAGTTTCCTCTGAATTACCTTCCAGTTTATTAATTCTCTAACTAGCTAAAGCTAATCTGCAATTAGATTTGTTCATTGATTTCTTAATTTCAAGCATTTTTTTTTTCAGGGCTACGATCCCTATTTAATTCTTTTTCAAATCATTTTTTTCAAGTTTTCAGTTTAATAAAAAACCTTTAAAGTTTGTCTTTTGTTTTTCTGAAATCGTAAGCATACTTGCTTTATAAAAGACTCTCTAGTTGGATAATTCCAATATCTGGAGTCTTTGTGGGTCTGTTTCTGTAGTCTCCTGTTTCTGATGGTTCTTGCTCATAGTGTTTTTTTCCCTTGTGCTGTCTTTGGTTGTGGCTTGGTCATTATTTTTGAAAAATATTTTATGATAATAATTTGAAGCCTAGAATGGCAACTTTCTCCTACAATGATCGTTTCTCTTTTGCCAGACACCTACAGATACCAGTCCAGTTCCATCTTAATCCAATGCTTGAATGCTTGGGGATCCATGGACTCAGATTACACGAGGCTGTGTTTTTAGTTTCCATGAGAGGTGGTTTATTTCTTGGTTACCTTTACCATAAGGGTGAAGACCTTTTCTCTAGGAGGAAGCCCAGCTTAGAGTTCCTTCCTTGAGAAAGCCCAGAATTTTGATTTTTCTCCCTTTGCTCATCATAGCTGTCAAAAGCACAGCTAGTTTTGCTCCCTTTGCCCATCCTAGCTGTCAAAAGCACAGCTAGTTTTGCCACAAATTCTCCCAGATTGGTAAAAGTTCTGAGGACAAAAGCTGCTTTGTGTTTTGGACCTACCTCTTTGGATTCTTCCTTTCTCCTGGGCTTTGGTCTAGTAATTCTTTATTATTTTCTTGGCTCTTTTTTTTTAAGATTTTATTTATTCATGAGAGACACACAGAGAGAGGCAGAGACACAGGCAGAGGAAGAAGCAGGCTCCATGCAGGGAGCCCGATGTGGGACTCGATCCCAGGACTCCAAGATCATGCCCTGGGGCTGAAGGCAGACACTCAGCTGCTGAGCCACCCAGGCATCCCCTTTTCTTAGCTCTTTAATGCTTTTACGAAGATCGAAAAAAAAAAAATACTCCCACATTGTCTTTAGTGGAAGGGTTAGTTCTAATTTCCCAACCTGCCATTAAAGAATGGAGATCCTAGGACCCCAATTCTTTGCATTCTTCCATTCCTTCCAGTCCCAAGATGACTGCCACAGTGCCACATATCACATGGAGAAATGACAAAAACTGAAAAAGCCTGGTTCCCATGCATGTATTCACATAGGTCTTTTTAAGAGCTTGAGAGCAAGAAAATCTATCCCGGAAGTCCCTTGGGAGACTTTTTCTCATGTCTCAAGGGACATAATTTCACCACCAATTCCTAAACAAGTCACTGGAAAGGAGATATAGTTTTCATGATTGATATAACATAATTAACATTTACCCTATAGGGCTGGGAGGATCTCTGCTTCTCCTAAGGCACATGGATGCTGATTCCTAATCAAAATCTAGGTTCTGTAAGCAAGGAAGAAAAGGGTAAATTGCTACCATGCAGGCAATCAGCTGTATCAATCATAATCTATGCTCAACTAGAGTTAAGGATTAAGACATGTAGTCATATCTCTTGCCCTAGTTGGGGACCACATGCTCTGGGTAAGGCAGAAAAAACAGAGCCCAACCCTAATGGAAAGGATTCAGAAGTACTGGGGGTATGTCCCTTGAAAACATAATTTGTAACTTAAAAAAATTGAGATGGCCTTTGATCAAAATGTAATAAATTTAATCAAAAATATTCAAAAATAAAATTCTGTAGTAGAAAGAATTGGCCTTATTAGAAATTTATTCATAAGATTTAATCACACTACAAATTACTTCTATAAATGTGTATCACATAAAAACTAATATATCTAATGGAGTCATATGGCTCCACTGGGTAAGCTGGGTCCTTGCAAGTGTTCCTGGCAGAAGAAGGATCTTAGTAAGGTTGAAGAATCCTCACAGACCTTGGGAACACAGAAATTACTCCCTGAGCAGGGCTGAAAGCCGTCCTTGCTCTAATATACCAGCTCTTTGTTACCTAGGAGCAGGGTTGGAGGGCACAGAGGTGAGGCATGAGGGTACCAACGACAGCCTTTCCTGAGGACTGGTTTGCTCTCTGTCTTGGAAAACCAGGTGGAGCTCCACATTCTCTCTTTGCAATAAAAGGCCTGATGAGAGGGACATTTATCCTCTGCCCCCAACTGGACCCTCTGTAGTTTTCACCTGAAAAGAAGAGGCCCAGTTACTGAACCAATACTTTCTACAGGTTCAGGATCTATCTCCTTTTCCTTGCTTTTTCATATCCCATGTCTATGGATTACCTCATTTTAGAAGTTCTTCTTATCAGTCCATCACTTGCCACAGGTTGCTAGCTCTTGGAAGTCTCTCAAAGAAGGTACTGAAAGATGGTATGCCAAGCAGGTTGAAAGTGAAGGGACGCCTGTGTGGCTCAGTTGATTAAGCATCTGCCTTCGGCTCAGGTCATGATCCCAGGGTGCTGGGATTGAGCCCCACATCAGGCTCCCTGCTCAGTGGGGAACCTGCTTCTCTCGTTCCCTCTGCCCTTCCCCCGCCATGCTTGTGCGTGCTCTCTGTCTCTCTCTCTGTGTGAAATAAATAAGTAAAATCTAAAAAAAAAAATGTATGAGTACAGCTGGGTTTGGGGAGGTGTTTTCATGTGGGGTAAAATGAGTTGAAAGTACACCTACATATAGCTTCAGTTCCCTTTTATCACCTCCACCTATTTATCCTTAAACTCTATCAGTTAAAGCTATTGATTTGCATGACCAGGCTCCTTGAAAAACCAAAGAAAAACCTGAAAGTTAATAAAGTTAGCAAGTATTGAAAACAATGATCGGCTTATTTTGCTGATTGATTTGCTTTTTAGGCAGCATGCAGAATGGTTCAGTGTGATGAGGCTTTGAAATCAAAATGGCCTAGTTTAGCTCACAACTCTACCACTCACTGCTGTGTAATGTTGGGCACCTCTCTAGGCCTCAGTTTCTCCATTTGTAAGATGCTGACAATATCAGTATTTACCTCATAGTGTTATTGTATGGATGAAGTGATGTCATGCAAGTAGAAAGCCCAATAAATGTTAGCTATTAATTCTTAACCCTTATTGCCTAACATCTAACTTTTGGATAAGAAGAAGATGGTGGGTGGGGATCCCTGGGTGGCTCAATGGTTTAGCGCCTGCCTTTGGCCCAGGGCATGGTCCTGGAGTCCTGGGATGGAGTCCTGCACCGGGTTCCCTGCATGGAGCCTGCTTCTCCCTCTGCCTGTGTCTCTGTCTCTCTGTGTCTATCATGAATAAATACATAAAATCTTAAAAAAAAAAAAAACAAGAAGAAGATGGTGGGATATTCAGGAGGAGGTGTAAGGCCTGGAGGTGTAGGGAGACAGGTCTTAAAGGGGTGGGGGAGACAGAATGTGTCAGGAGTGCTGAGTCCTGGGGCTTTGGGAGGGAGTACCTGGGAGTTGGATGTGAGAGAAGGAACTGAAGACCAACCTCTACTTGCTTTGAAGTTTGGCCCAAGGCATTGGGGAGAAACTTCAGCCTCAGGGTGCCCTCTGTACCTTGTGAGAGGACAGAGTCATCCATCAGTAGCTCCCTTTAAGGCCCTGCCTCCTCCCCCTAGAGGCTGCCTGCCAGGCAGCTGAGCTGGGCTACCTTTGAGGGGCCAGTCACCCTGCTGCCTCCTGGCTCAGTCCGGCTGCTCAAGGTGCTTCCCGCCTTGCTGGAGTTCCTGCTCCATTAAGTAGATTAAGGGCTCCGCTGACCCAGCCCAGAATAATGGACACACTAATTGGCAGTCATTAGAGGGCTTCAGCATTGATAAATCTTCAGGCCCTGGGCAGTATCTGCTGAAATCCATTCTTATCGACCACTTCAGGAAGAAGGATCCAAGGGCCAAGGCAAATGCCTGTCTTGATGCTGAGAGGGAGGGGCTGAGGCTGCTGGTCCTCAGTGGAGCCAGAAGGATAGGGTAGGCCGTAGGTGGAAGCACTGAAAGAAGAGGAAGGCAGGGGGAAAGGCTTTGCTTTTTATTTATTATTTATTATTTATTTTTTATTTTTTTGACAGAAGTTTTCATTTTTTATCCACTTTTTAAAATCATAACCAATGTGATTTTATTTTTAATTTTTTCTATTTTATTTAGATTCAATTAATTAACATAAAATGTGTTATTGGTTTTAGAGGTAGAGGTCAGTGATTCATGAGTCTTATATAACAGCCAGTGGTCATTACATCATGCTCCCTCCTTGCTGTCCATCACCCAGGTACCCCATTCCCCATCCACCTCCCCTCCAGCAACCTTCAGTTTGTTTCCTATGATTAAGAATCTCTTATGGTTTGTCTTCCTCCCTGGTTTTGTCTTGTTTTATTTTTTCCTCTTTTCCCCTATGCTGCTCTGTTTTGTTTCTTAAATTCCACGTATGAGTGAGATCATATGATAACTGTCTTTCTCTGATTTATTTTGCTTAGCACAATATCCTCTAGTTCCATCCACGTTGTTGCAGATGGCAAGATTTCATTTTCTCGATGGCTGAGGAGTATTCCACTGTGTGTGTGTGTGTGTGTATGTGTGTGTGTGTGTGTGTATATATATATATATATATATCTCAGGTATATCAGGTCTTCTTTATCCATTCATTAGTCGATGGACATCTGGGCTCTTTCCATAGTTTGGCTATTGTGGACATTGCTGCT
The DNA here is from genome assembly GCF_905146905.1 of Nyctereutes procyonoides. Lineage (NCBI taxonomy): Eukaryota > Metazoa > Chordata > Mammalia > Carnivora > Canidae > Nyctereutes > Nyctereutes procyonoides. The sequence goes on along the minus strand of NW_026575030.1, from coordinate 22,477,182 downwards.
ATGAACATTGGGGTAGAGCTTTCTTTTTATTTTTTAATTTTTTAAAAAAGATTTATTTATTCATGAGAGACACACAGAGAGAGGCAGAGACACAGGCAGAGGGAGAAGCAGGCTACATGAAGGGAGCCCAATGCGGGACTCGATCCCAGAACCCCAGGTTCCCGCCCCGGGCCAAAGGCAGGTGTTAAATCTCTGAGCCACCCAGGGATTCCCAGAGCTTTCTTTTTAAAATAGGAAAAGTAGTAGTAGTAGTCAGCACTTGTTGAGCACCTCAAACAGAGTCTATGAGGGATGAGGCCTGAGCAGCAGACTGATTATGGGCACAGGGAGATGTGAGCAGGGTTCCTGGACATGATGGGATCAGAGTTTTCAGGGGCTGAGATACCACATGAGCAAGCAAATGAGGCCAATAACAGGGTTGCCTCTGCTAAGGGGGACTTCTTGTCTGGTGAGGACTAGAAAACTCAAGTTACAGAAGAAATATCTTGACTCTGAGGTACTCCTTAAATTAGCAAATATTTATTGAATGCCTATTCTACAAAGGTACTGTTATGATAGTGAGCAAGACTGGCAGTGTTTGTCTTCATGGAAATTACAGTGAAGGGAAAGGATTATTTAGTTGGAGAGTGCCATGGAGTGGAGAGGAGAATTCCAGCCGTGGATTTGGCCTTGAAAGGCCTTGAAGGGTGGGTAGAAGCTGCACTTGTGGAGAGCTACGGTGGAAAGGGACAGAGTGGGAGGGTTTGGTGAGTTTGGGAAATAGTCTTTCTGTGGAGGTTGTATGTGTATGCTCATTGTGAGTACGTGTGCAGGAGATTTGGGACAATTAGAAAGCTGGAAAAGTTGGCTGAGTGGGCTTTGTGTTCTATACTAGAGCTTTAGGATTTTGTTTAGCAGTTTATGGGCAGCTATTGGGAGATTTTAAGCAAGGAAAGTAACTTGATCAATCCTTTCCTGTCCCTGGCTGAGGTCACTTAGTAGCATTGGTGTTGGGCAGGGCTTCAGGCCATGATTGTTTCAATATGTTCTCTTCCTGGCTTTCTCACGGGAGCAGTCGTAATTTTATTTTTACCCACATCTCTGTTTTGGGTGTGCATCAGATTAGCAGCTCTATGCCTCCAGTTGGAAGGGAGCTTCTGTTCAAAGTGCTGTGTGGGTGGAGTCCTTCCGCCACTGTCCAAGGCCCGTTGCCCCTCTTGGGTGTTGACCTTGGCTGTAGAGGGTGTGTCCCTTGATTTAATGGTGTTTGCTTCCCCTACTTTTTTCAGCTCCTTCCCCATGCTTCTGAATGACCCGCAGTTCCTGCAGGGAGGTTGAGCAAGGTGCAGCTGCTTGTTTGGGTGTTAGCCAGGGGCAGCAACTAATAAGCAAATGGTCAGTTATCTCTGGAATGTAGGTCTTTGCTTCAGCCAGATTTATGTCCATTTTATCATAAATACAGGCAGCTTCATAAATTTAGATTGGTTTCCAGAAACAGACCCTGGTTCCAGGAATATTTCTCAGTGTGGAAGACAGGACTGTCAACAAAGATGGGGATGCATTTTTAAAGATAAGTTCTATTTGCCAGGATATGGTCTATGGAGAAACAAATTTGGTGGCCTAGAACTCTTCTGTATCCAAATGAAGGATATGGTGCAGATTTAACTTTCCGCGACTATGATGTTTTAAAATATCCTTATGGTACTGTTAGCTCAGTTGGCCTGGACACTGTATTCATGAAGGGAAGGCTGTGGCTCAGCTCTCATCCCTCCGTTAGACAGATGACTTCTCTCTGGCCACAGTTAGAGACTGCATTTCCCCTTCCGGCTGGTAGTCTCTCTGTAGCTTTTGATTAGTCATGCAAAGGCCAGCAAAAATAGTATAGACAGACAACAAAAATCTAGTTATCTACTGGAAAAAGAATCCAGAGAAAATGTCCTGTTGATAACAGTTTTATTGTGAGTTTTTAGACTTGGTTATGTACTTCAATGCGCCAGGAACTGTCCTAGGTGCTTATCTCAAATGTCACAATGGTATTGTCCCTATTTTACAGCTGAGAAAACTGAGACTTAAAAGAAGTTATGTGACTTGCCCAAGTCAATAAGCGTGTGTAATGGATTTCAACCTGGGTTTTCTTATTCTAAATCTCATATTCTTTCCACTCCTCCATCTGGAAACTGTGATGAGAATACCTAGACCCTAGATGCCTGGAGCAAGAGTCAGATGTCGGACCATTCAGTGACATCTTGGGGTCTCACCTCTGGCCGTCAAAGTATATTTGGCTATCACTGTAGGCCTCTTCTTGCCTTTTTTTATAATAAATTTATTTTTTATTGGTGTTCAATTTGCCAACATACAGAATAACACCCAGTGCTCATCCCCTCAAGTGCCCCCTCTTCTTGCTTTGAAGCAGAGTTATCTCCACCCCATTTGATGTCCAAGTTAACATCTGCTCGTTGCCAACTGGACCTCTGGAGACCTCTCTCTATCTTCCAGCCCCCAGCCCCCTGCCGAATTGGGGAAGTGACAGATGGAAGATCAAGTGGCAGATGGAAGATCAGATTTCAGACATTACAGGCTTCATTCTGACCTGCAACAGCTCAGAGGGAGAGGGGGGCGTACTGGCCAGTGTGTGGACAAGTTGAGCTGCTCCCCTGAGCTGGGGGTCTATACTGGGAATTTCTTTTATGGGAAAAGGAAAACAGTGGTGTTTTTTTTCCCTAATGCACGTGGTAGGGGAAGAATCAGCAAAATAGCTGCAACATTTACTAAGAATCATCTCTGGGAAAGCCAGAATTGATGTGATGTGCAAGGTGCTAGGAAAGTGCTGTCTGCCCCCAAACCTCTCTTACCTTGGCGGTGCCTCGGCACCCAGAATAGTTCATTCATTTTTTTGGGCTAATAAACTTCAGCTAATCCTTTAATGAGTATGAAAATAATGCACCCTGGTGTTAATTTAAGATTCCTTGGCTCCGGAAGAAGTAGAGGAACAGAGGCTGTGTTCGTGTGGGTGTGGGTGTGGAGTGGGGTGGGTGGTGTCTAGAGTGAATGGATGACTCAGACGTGGTGGGAGTGTTCTGGGACGGCTTCCTGGAGGAGAGAAACACTTCACATGGTGTGGTGGTAGAGGACTGTTCCTCCAGGAGCTATGGATCAGGGCATTCACCAAACTGCCGGACGTCAGTTGTTAGTTCCTCAGATAATGGAATTAGCTCTAGTAGTACAAGGTACAAAGCCACGATTAACTTATAAGCTTTTATAATTGCTTTTTGGAAGCCCTTCCTGCTTTGGCATAGTAAATCTTCTTCGCAGTGCCAGGGATTTAAACTTTTTAGAAATGACATTTAGTTATTGTAAAAGGTAAGATCTCTTTGGATTTCAAGCTGCCTTGGGAACCTTCCTGCATCCTCTGAGGTGTCATCCAGGAAGCCTCCCTTGGGGTGGCGTGGAGGGAGGCAGAGAAGCATGTCTTCCCTGAGAGTGGCTGCTACACTTTCTGGACCCAAGCAACGTTCTGTGGGGTTGCAGGAGACGCTTCCATCTGTGATCAGAGCCAGGTTTCAGGGAGGCCGAGTGGTGAGCCCTCAGAGCCGGGGTCAGGACAGGGGGACCACAGATGGTGGACGGCTCTGGCTGCCACTTGATGGGGGCTGCTCTTGGGGCCGGGGGGTGGGAGTGGTGTAGACTGCTCCCTGTGAAGGACACAGAGGAAGTTTTTCTTTAGATCTAGGGGGGTTTTAGCAACTGAGTGGAGGTTAAGCCTTCTCTGCAGGAGTTTGCTGAGGAGACTGGGAAGGTGGGTGCAAATATGAACAGTTTATAGGCGCAGCACATACACCACATACACGGAAACTCTCTGCCCCTGACACAGGTTCTGGATATTACTAAGGGTTCAGTACATCTATATGTAGGAGTGATAGAAGCACTCACTTAGGCCACAGGTAAACAGGTTAGGCAGTGAGGCCTCTTCAATTATTGAACTCTAATAAAAGTAAACAAATCTCATTTTTCTAATTTTTAGGACTGTCTTATTTGAGCATTTATGACATACCAGGTGTGTCCTAACTACCAGAAATGTATCTTCCCATTTGTCACGACGACACTGGGAGGTAGCTATCATTCTTTGCACTTTGTAAAGCACTTCAGCCATCTCATTTGAGTCTTCCAACAGCATATTTTCACATTATGTGAGTGGGGAATGCCCAGAAGTGGTGACATTGGAATCGGACCTCAGAGCTCTTTACTGCAGTTCCCATCTCCTGTTTACCGTCCCACAGTGCCCAGCACTCTTTCTTACCCCCACCTTTTTCTGCAGGGTTTCTTGGGATTTTGCATCTGAGAGAGGTATCTGACTGAGCAGGATGAGCTTTGAGGATGTCCATGGGGTTGAGAACAAGGAGAGAGGGAACAGAGAATACAGGCCCTGTATTCTGTGGGCCTGGGGCATGTGTCAGGGGCCGTGTAAGCATGGCTCAGGCTCCTCCTTCAGAGGGAGCTGGAAAGGAAAAACTTCCGCTTTGGGTAAAAAAAATGAGGCTATTTCCAATGTCTCCACATCTGTGAGACGACTGACGATTCAAAGACTCACTGATGAATGGACAGAAGTTTTCAGACCCAGGAAGATATTAAAATAAATATTTAATTGGAACAAATTATGCCGTGAATCATTAAGACAAACATAAATCTCATGAATAAGATTTCTCTTATTTCTCTGGATCTCGATGAAATATTTATTGAGGAAAATGAAGTCAGCTCACTGCTTTGCATGACTAAATGTCATTGCTGACTTACAGGAGCAGCTTCCTCAGGATCCATCGGGATCATGAGGATGGGGAAGGAGGCAGGAATTCTTATAGGCTGACCCCACACGAGGAGGAATCAGACTGCTCAGATCTGGAAGGACCAAAGCAAAGTCTAGCATTGTGTCTGGGCGTAGAAAAGTGAATTTAATTTTTGGTCATTTAATGTTGATTTTGAAGGTCCTGGGATACTTTCTAATTTGGGGAATGGGGAGGATGGGTTTTAAGGTAAATGCCTTGAATTTCCAATTTTTCCTATGAGTATGTCTAGAACTTAGAACTCTCTGATTTGGGTTAATGCCCTTGTAGGTGACACACACGCATCCTGATGCCATTCCTGGTCTGGTAGCTGAGTGCGCTCTGCGAATGCTAATTATGTGCTCATTGGTAATATAGGTGGTAGGACTGTGGGGATTGGGAGAGCGTCATCTCCTCACTTGATCTCCCCTATGCTAATAAAGGGTATCTCCCTGCAGAGGTGGGCTTCAGCCATTGACTTCTTTAGCTGTGGCATCCCTAAGGGTGATCAGAGCAGAGCTCGCTATTCTTGGAGACGGATTTCAAGAGACTGAGCCCAAAGATAGCAATGTGGGTTCATGGGGCAATGAGGATACCCTGGGTCACTGGCCTCTCTGGACAGGCTTTGGCTACAGCTGTACCCCTGACAGGGTGGGTGCGTGGGCCTGACTCCTGGGTTCATGATCTTTTGGCAGGCAGATCCTGTGTGGGTCACATGATGGATGTTTCCATGGGTGGTCTTGCTCTCCAAAGTCAGGTTTGCTGCTCCAATTTCATTCTGGTTTTTTTCTTGGAATGTACAGGTGGCTTATGTCAGTCCTCCTGGATGAAAGATGACTTTATTCCTTCCTCACAAACACAGTGCTCTACTCTGGGAGAAAGCTTAGCCAGCATGTTAGAGGGTTGCAGGTAACTAGAGCTGATTATATTGTTTTCCTTGGCCTTGGGCTTCCCATTTTCTAAATCTAGGGTATGATTAACAGGATTGGCATGGAAGGGGAACCCCCCACTGCTTGCAGAATTACTGAATTCAACTAAGTATGTACTGAGAATGAGCCATGTCCCAGCACTGGGGTAGATGCTCTAGAAGATACAGAAATGTTGACAGAGAGATTCTTGTCTTTTTTTTAAAAAAAGATTTTATTAATTTATTCATGAGAGACACAGAGAGGCAGAGACACACAGGCAGAGGGAGAAGCAGGCTCCTTTCCAGGGAGCCTGAAGTGGGACTTGATCCCAGGACTCCGGGATCACACCCTGAGCCAAAGACAGACGTTCAACAACTGAGCCACCCGAGCATCCTGAAATTCTTGTCTTTGAAGAAACTTACAAGCTAGATGGGGGGAAATTAAACATATATATACATATAAATATATGTATCATGTAATTCTATAACTGTTCATTCAGTGCTTATTTACTCAGCAATTTCTCTTAGCAGACCATGAAGAAATCAGAAATGCTTTTACCCCCAAACTGCTTAAAAAAGACATGTTCATAATTATATTGTAAAGTGAAGGATAATAGGAGTTCCAGGAAAATGCTCTTTGTGAAAGACTATATTTAATGCCGAGGTATAAATATTACTTCTATTAGTGGATCAGAGGATGGAGCCACCAGATAGGGATTTTGACTGTTTAGATTGTTCTACCCCCAGAAACTAGCACAGTGCCTGGTACAGATGATGCTAAAATAAATAAATGTTGAATGAATGAATTTTGCTAGGCTGGAGCGATCAGAGAAAGCCCTGTGGAAGACGTCCAGCTTTGAGTGAGATATTTAAAACATGATAGAATTTGGGTAGTACTGGGGTGGGCATTTCAGTTTTTCACAGGAAACCACTGCCACCTCCACAGCACTCTGCTAGTGATTCCTCTTTCATGTTTATAAAATACTGTACAAGTCACTCATGAGCACTCAGCCATTTCTTACCTTCTTTAGCAGACCATTAGGGAAGGGTTGACTCTGGGGCCCATGAACTTGATTGCATGACAAAGTGCAAGAAATAGTGATTTGTTTTTACTTGAAGCATTTCTATAGTTTAGAGATGCCTTTGAAGCCCCGTTGAATGGGGCTGTGGATTGAAATTCTCCAAAAGGCCATTAATTATTGAATTTGCTTTGTTGTTAAACAAAGAAGATGCTTCTAGGTGTCAGCTGTTGAAGATGTAGAGTTAGTATCACTGTAAGTGCTCCTAATCACAGACAGACCTGCTCACAGACACTCAGGGAAAAAGGACACCGTCAGCACCCTGCTGCAGGGAGGATGGGCAATTAGTGGCTTCAGATGTCACATAGCATCCTCCTCTCTTTGGTCTCCCAGGTGCTTTCTGCTGGGCGATTGGGGATTTCGGTTGACTCTAAAAACAAGTCCCCATAAAAGAACTATGGGCTGTTAAGCTTGCCAAGTGGTGAAGTGAGTGGTGCCAGGGAGTTTGGCTGCAGTGGTTGTAATGGGAGTTCTGCAGATGATGGTGCTAAGGAGAAGGAGAAAAAATTTCTGGTGTCATGGGGATGACTTACTTCTGCGAAGTGGGACTAGATGTCCCAATGTGACCTGTGTTGCTGGAGGAAGCTTGCCACTACTCTGCTGCTGCTATTGTGTCCTCAAATAGGCTTTGAGGGCTGGATCTGCTATCCTGTCTCATGTCTGGGAATACACGAAGCCAGACTGTAGGATCCTTCCCAGTGGGCATCTCTGTGATGATGTGCATGGAAACTTGACTTCTGTCATACATGCTAAAGCTGGGGAGAGGGTCTGCATTTAGCACTGTGGGGACCAGAAGAGCATTCAGTGACATTTAAGCCAAATCTGTGCCGAGCCCGCAGAGAGGGCACAACCCTATTTCAGATGCTGGAAGTATAAGGAAGAGATACAGTCTTTGCACCGCTGCCAATGGAAATAGCCTCTTTATGATTTATAAAAAGCTTTCACATATATTATCTCATTTGAAATCCACAATATTCTTTTGAGATAGGTAGGGCAATGATTATCCTCTCCCTTTTCTGGATGAGGAAACTGAAGCTCAAACAGGTTAAGAGATTTTGCCTAAGGTTGCCCAGCTAGCAAGAAGAAGCCAAGCCTTGAATCCAGTACCTCTTGCTTTGTTCTGTTATTTCATGTTGTCAGTTCCTACTCATGAGGATAGACACATGTGCAGGACATGAGTCAAAGCTGCTAATATTGTGAAGAGGGAGGCACAAGGTTAGAGCCAGTGTAGTGATTAAGCCAGAGTTCTAGGAGCAGGTGACCTTGAGCTGTCATGTAAAGGAGAAGAAGCCATGATTGTGGTGGGCCGAGGGATGCATGTTGTGCTCCTGGCAATGTTGGCAGACATTGGTATTCCCGTCCACTCTTCTTTATTCCTGGATGTGCAAGGGAGGCTGGGGGGAGTCAAGGGCACTGAGGGTATGAATAATTGAAATCAGAGGAAACACAAACATCTCTTTTTAACATAATCCCCTTTTCCTAGAAATGTTTTCAGCGTACTGCTCACAAACAGCAAAATGCCTTGGAATGGGTTCCTTCCACTCTTTCTTTGCCTTTGATTCCCCTGCAAGCAGGGAGATACTTAGGAGGAGAGCAAAGGTGTCAAGAATCTGGAACACCTGCAATTAAGCCATCAGCCCCTCTGGTTGTAGGACCAGGCTGTGCTGATCAGGTATTTCCTGAAGCTATGGTGGCCCCATCTTGCTTTGGGCCCTGACTGTGTAAGGGAGGTGTGGAGAAAAAGGAGATAACTCATCAGCTTGTACCACAAAACCCAACATCTCATCTGCCAGTGCTCCCTGTTGACTCCAGGGTACCCTTTCGTGACATCTCTTTTGCCTTTATGGCTTACTGTGATGTTTACTGTAGAAAGATTGAATAAAAGAGGATTATGGTTTGGGGAATTCCGGGCTAAGAGTTAAGAGAGACTTCCTTACCTTTGCCAGGCCTCAAATGAATGATTCTCTTCTCTCTTTTTAAATAAATCATAAGTGAAAATTTCTGCACTTGAAAAGACAGACATCAGAAGGATTTTTCAGTAAGGCACCGTTATTTTTTATTCAAAATTATGTTTGAAAATAATCCAGTATTGCGTAAACGGTTTTACCGGGCATTGTTTGTGAGGTTTCTCTCGCTCTGATGTGTGAGCAAATGTTTGAGAGCCCTTCCTGCCTCCTGCGACTGCTCCATCTTAAGAAAGGTGGACACTGCATGTCTGTCTGTAGTCTCAGGACATCACCTGGCCACTCCTCTCCTTTGTGGTGATTTACTTCCCTGCTTTAAGCTCAAGACGGTGGACAGCAGTGACATCCAGTCACAACTTCCCGTTTTACTTTGTGGTCACAGAGCCAGATTCTCCTAAGAGAGATTAACACAAAGTTAAATGCTTGCAAGAATTTCTTATGATGTAACACAGGATGTAAAGGCTATTCCCTTGCTATAACTTAGGTAAAGTTTCTCATGGAAATGGAATGGTCCAGGCCCTGCTGTACCATGCTCTCCAAGTGACAGTTTCATCAAGCCCATATGTTCGCAGATGAAGGGAGTGTTGTCACATGGCAAAGAGCCAAGAAAGCCCCTGACCCACTTCCATAGAATTGTCCAAGAGTACCTGGCACTTTCCACCCCTCAATTATTCCCATCGATTGTGAACAGATGGGTACAATACTCTTTAAAGTCAGAGTAAAGTGACTTGTATTTGGCTGTTATCCAAGCAAAATGAAAGAAGAAGGTGCTATTGTCTGTCTGGCCTAGGTACAATATAGGATCCACAAAATAATGACCCCTGGTTCGATAATGACAAAGTTCAAGGCTGCCAGGATGGTGCTTTTATGGCGGCAGCGCAGAGACCATCATTCACAAATTTCAAATTGGTTACAGATTTGTGGGTTAGACTTGCCTTGTTGTTGGCTTCCCGTAATTTCAAACTCTATGGACTCTCCATGTTGCATCAACTTGTGAAATATCTGGTAATATTTTTACTTTTCAGTTTGATCCAGGTTAGGACTATCTGCCAATATAGGAAGGTCTCAATTTACTCTATTTCTGAGAATAATAAGCATGGACCCTAAAGTGTTCCTGACACAGTCATTCTGGGTGATTTTTCTAGTCCTCTTCTGCTTACTGAGGTTTTTAGGTCCTACAGTCTAATATTCATTGTAGTAAACTAGACTAACTTGCCATTCCAGGTCGCTTCCTTCCCAATCTGGTTCCAAACTTTCCTGTTGCAGAAAGTCTACTTTGCTTGACTCTGTTCACTTGTGACCACAAGTTCTAGACTAGTACAATATTCGTTATGGATGAGGTCGCAGAGTCTTTTGAGTCTAACTTCCACTTGAGGCAGAAATCGCCTCTGGACAGTCCCTGACTGGTGATGATCCATATCTTCCGTGACAAAGTGCTCAGGACTCCACAAGACAACTCATTTTATTACTGGACAGATCTAATTGTTAGTAAATTATTTTATGTAATGGAAACCTGACTTTGTCTAATTTAGGCATGTTGATCTTAGGTCAGCCCTCTTGAGTAATACAGAGCTATATAATTTCATTCGTGCTTGAAGTCATTCAGGTAATTGAGGACAGCAGTTTTTATTACGACACAGTCTATTTGGCAATGCTTTAGACTTCTTGATTGATCCTTGTGTCCTTAATTTTGTTTTCTTTCTCTTATGCCTCCCTTATTACTGTTATCCCACAGTTTTATAGGCACAACCTGTCTGTTATTTTGTGTTCCTTAAGAATTTATCCTTTTGGGTGAGGATGTGGAGAAAGGGGAAGGGGAACCTCCATGCATGGTTGATGGGAATGCAAACTGGTGCAGTCACTGTGGAAAACAGTATAGAGTTTCCTTTAAAAAGTTAAAAATAGAAGTAGCCTACGATACAGCAATGCACTACTAGGTATTTACCCAAATAATACAAAAATACAGATTCAAAGAGGTTCATGCATCCTGATGTTTTTAGCAGCAGTATCAACAATAGCCAAACTATGGAAATGATACATATGTCCATCAACTGATGGGTGGATAAAGAAGATGTGGTGTATATATTCAATGGAATATTACTCAGCCATCAAAAAGAACGAAACCTTGCCATTAAAATATGTACAAGAACATTCGTATCAGTTTCAATCATAAGAGTCCCAAACCGGAAACAACCAGAATACTTCTACAAGCAGTAGAATAGATAAATACATTGTGGTGTATTGATGCAGCAGGGTGTCATCCAGCAAGGAGAAAGAGCCTACTATTGGCATACCAGCAGCATGGAGAAATCTTACAAACAGAATGTGCAGCAAACAAGCCACATAAAGCATATATACTACACTCATTTATATGAAGTTTAGGAACAAGCGAAACCTGGTGTGTGGGGTAGAGGTCCGAAAAGATCATTCTGGATTGGAACTGGGTGTGAGGGAACCTTTGGGTAGTTGTAATGCTCTACATCACCATCTGGATGGTGGGTACACCAAGGCATACATATGCAAAGATTTACCCAGCTCTTCCCTTGTGCTTTGCACACTTTACTGTGTTCAAGTTATACTTTGATAGAAAAGAAAAGAAAGAAAAAGGAGGCATTGCTGAAGTATGACTGAGCAGTTTGCCCCTGTATCTTCTGTTTGTCTGTAGGTTAGCAGTGTCCTTATGGCTCTTGCTTCTGAAGCTTCTTGTGAAATTTTTTTTGAATTTATTTATTTATTTATTTATTTATTTATTTATTTATTTATTTATTTATTTATTTATTTGAGAGTGAGCATGCTGTGAGCAAGTGGCGGGACGGGGGGGGGGCGGGGTGGTTTGGAGAGGGAGAGAGAGAATCTTAAGTAAGCTCTAGCCCCAGCACAGAGCCCAGTGTGGGGCTGGATCTCACGACCCTCAAATCGTGACCTGGGCCGAAATTAAGAGTTGGATGTTTAGCCCACTGAGCCACCCAGGTGGCCCCGCTTCTTGTGAATTATAGCTTTTTACTCCTGCTCTCAATTTCCTCAGGAAAGAGCTCAGGTCTGGAAGTCAGGAGGCTTCTGTTATAGTCTCTCTACCCCTCTTGCCAGCTGTTTACTTCTGGGTATGTTCGCCAGGGAAGTCTACGAAATAGGTATTTCAATCGCTCCGTCACCTTTAACCTCCAGGGTTTGGTGAACATCACGTTAGGTACAATATGTCGAACAGTTTTAGGAAAAATCAAGAGTCATCCAGATACCAAAATGATCGTTATACTTGAACTTGAGGAAATCTATACCAGCTACTGATTTGAATCCTATGAAGTGCTGCCATCAAAGACCGTGTTGTGACTTCAGATAATTGGGCAGTGATTTATGAATCATTTTGGTACGTAGCCGAGGGCAGTCAGTAGCACACATAAGGGTGACTCGTGTGTAGGGAAGTACGGCGATTACGGAAACAGCCAGTGTCATGAGACCTGAGGTCCAGGGGTCACTTTGGTCAGCGTCAGGGGTTCAGGATGATGGTTCTTTTTCAGGTGAAGCCTTTGGACTCAGGTGGCTAAGTGAACAGTGCTCTGCTTGGACCATCTTGGTCTAGTTCCTGCTCTTGTACCAAATGGCTTTGCAATATGAGGCAGTCACTTCACTTCTCTGGGCCTTAGTTTTCTCTGTACAATGGGGTGCTAGATACCTTGGGTTCTTCTCAGGTTTAATTTTGTATGTTTGTTCCTCACACAGCTGACTCTCAGTTGTTCCTGTACCTGTATTATGTGGTCAGTCTTAAATCCTGAACTGACTTTCTTGTTTCATGTGGCTGTTTTCTACCATTCCTAGTCTTTGTGCTCAGGAAAGGCAGATGCATTCTTGAAAAAATAGATCCTTCATAATTCTGCTGTGAAAAGTCATGTTGTCTCCTAACAATAATGTCTATTATTCTGGATTATTGATTATCCATCATGTTGATTACCCAGTATCTCTTTCCACCATTAGTACAGATGACTAAGAGCCGCTGAATGACACAACTATTTCCCCGTGCCCCCTGCCTCCCTCCGCTCCGTTGGAGTCCCAGCCTGGCATGCATTGATGAGCAAAGCTAAACATTGGTCATGTTCTGGTCTTGGCCATGTTTTTCTAAGGGTTGGCGGGGGCGGGGTGGGCAGCACCATCAGTGCTTCCAAGGCCTGGGCTCTGGCACCTGAGCCAGACACAATACTGGTGTGAGGAGGAAAAAGCCAGAGGGGAGAAAGCTGCCGGAGCTGGGGAGATGAGCACTGAGGTGTAGCACGACACACTTGTGGGCTTCATGCCCGGCCTGAGCTTTTGAAGGCTGAATGGAAATGCAGAGCCAAGGAGAAAATATCTCATTTTCCTCAGGCCAGCCTGGGCAGAGGTCTGATTTTGCACATGGCAGGACTTGGGGAAGGAAGAGGAGAGGGTGCCTTGCAGGGTCTGCAAAGGAATCGGCCCTAGAGTTACTGCTCGGGGAACTAGAGAAAAGCTGCGTGGCACCTTTATTGTTTCTGTTCCTTCAAGACCATTTCTGCAGGGATTTTTCTTCCTATCTCATGTTCCAGATTCTTCTGTGGGGGTTCTGTGAGTCAGGGGTAGGAAACTAGGCCAGGCTTTGGCCTCTGAAGATACTGTTTCTCCCCTGGCAGCCCCCACCTCTTTAGAGAATAGTCCTGGTTCCTGCTTTTGGGGGTGTCTCTGCCCTTTTCTCTGAAGCCTTATCCCTTCTTCTCTCTCTGACCCATCTGCCACTCCCTTAGTTGGTGTGGAAGTTTGCTTTCTGAAGCCCCTCAGAGATGATGGCTTACTGACCCCTTCCCTGCCCACTCCCACCCGAAGTGGCACTCCCTTCAAAGCAGGCCCCGGAGGAGGCCGAGGCCAGGGATGCCACCTGTGATCAAACCCTGTGGGCTCTGCATCCTGGGAACTATCTTCCAGTGTGGTGCTGCAGATTTCTTTCTTTCTTTTTTTTTTTTTTCTCTTTACTTCAGAACTATTCTTAATGGTGACAAAACCCTGTTCTTTGAATGTTAATTTGATTTTTGGAAACAGCCCAGCTTCACTGGGGGAAATCTAGGAAAAGAAGGAATCAAATCTGGGCAAGCTGAGTGATAGTGGTTTTAGTCTTCAAAACAAAACAAAAAACAAAACCCAAAAACAAAAAGCCAAGGTTTGCCTCCAAAATAATGACAGTTTTGTTTATTGTTTATTTTAAAATGACAGCAAAGGTTGTTCTCAACAGGAGACCAAAAATGTTTTCTGGGATAAGCACAGAGTCCAAGGAGGCAGCTACAAGGAAGTCCCATTTCTCTGCTCGATTTGGGAGGGTTGTGGGTTGCTTGTGTGTCTGCAGCATCATAGGGGACCCAGGGTACTCTCTGTGACTGCCCACCCACTCCTGTGCCTTGTGGGGAGGGAGGGGGTGGATGAATTTGGGGTTATTGCCAAATCCCCTATAAACCTGAATTCAGATGTTGCTGGGAAGAGAGGTTGAATAACGAGAGGATCTGCATCAGGGAGGACCGCCTGATGGGGAGAGAGCTCACCCCGAGCCAGTGGACCTGCCTGGAACCACAGGCAAAAAGAGCTTGAGAAGAGTGGGAATAGGACAATGTGTTCCTTGTGTAATTCAAATGGCCTTTGTAAAGTTGTTTTAAAGAGCTGTTCTTTGAAAGAGTTGAGGGTGTTAGAGCTGGAGTCTGAGCTATGAGCAGCCCTCTGGGGACAGACTGGTTCCCAAAGATTCAGGCTGTTTTTCAGAACAGTGACTAAAGGCACTGGGGACATCTAGATGGCTGCTGGAGAGAACTCTTGCTGTGAGTCCTTTTCCTTCGTGGCTGGGATTCTCAATGATGAACCCACGTAGGGGACATTCTAAATATATCGGTCTAGTTGCCGAGCTCAGAGTCAGCAAGGGGCCTGGTCTGGGGGAAGGGAGAGAACTGATGCAGACTGAGCATCTGCTGCATACCAGGCATTTATACGTATCATCTCATGTGAGATGGACATTATGATCCCCATTTTACAGATGGGAAAACAGGTGCATATAGTGAAGCCACTTCCTCTGATCTCTTCGCTGCCTTCTCCCTTCTCATTGTACACTTGTTCAGTCTTCGCACTCTGCACATTGCATTATGGCTATTTGTGTACTCCTAGAGATCCTAATGGACTTGGTCTGGGATGGGACCAGGCTTTGGTATTATTTTAAAAGCTCCCCAGATGGTTTTAATATGTAGCTAGTGACAAGAACCTCTGGTCTAGATTGTACGTTTCCCATTTTTGTGTATCTGAGGGTCTAGATTCGTGGTCCTCAAAGTGGAGTATGTATCAGAATCAGTTGGAGAGTCTGTTAAAACACGTTACTGGCCCCACTCTCAGAGTTTGTGATTGGGAAACTAAATACCACTGAATGACATAACTATTTCCCTGTGCACCCCCCCCCCCGCCTCCCTCTGCTCCGTTGGAGTCCCAGCCTGGCATCCATTGATGAGCAAAGCTGAACATTGGTCATGTTCTGACTTTGGCCATGTTTTCCTAAGGGTTATGAGGGCAGCTCCATCAGTGGGGTTGGCCCAGGAATTTACATTTCTAAAGTAGGTATCGCTGCTGCTGCTGGTCCTTCATCCCTTGGAACAAAAATAGGCACTCAGCAGATGCTGATTAAATCAAGCACATCACCGAATTGTCCAAGGATTTGAACCCTGCTTGCCTGGTAGCAAAGCCCACCATCTTACCATGATTCTAGGCCTTGAAGGGAGCCTGGGAGGACAAATGGGGTGGCCTTGATATCTACTTAACCTCTGGGAGGAAGATAGAAATCATTGGTCTTTATTTTATTTTTTTTTTTACTCATTGGTCTTTAGAGTTTCCTCACAGGGAAGAACAATACCAGTTTCCTGCCAGGAAACATACTAGCTGTTGCATATTTAGAAATTCTGAGTGGAGGTTTAGGGAATCTAAGAGGTCCTAGACTCCTAACCCAGGACACAGACTGCTGGTGCGAGGTGTGGCCTGACAGAGGATGGCCACGGATGTCCATGTCCCAGAGTGTGTGCTATGAAGCTGGTGATGCTGCTTTAACGTTACCCCTTGTTTGTGCCCCACAGGACATTTAGGAAATGGTTTAGTGATGTCAGAGGTTGGGGAGTGGGGTCCTGAGTCATGCTGAATAGGGGAAAGGTCTGATAAGGGGGAGCAGCTGTGACAGTTTGGATAACTGACGTTGGAAAGGAAGCTCCAGGACAGAGCAAGAATGTGTGTTTAGAAGGTGAGGAGGAGAGCTGTGCTGGCAAATGCAGCAGAGGATGTGGAGGTTTCCATTCTCCTTCTGGAGGGATGTCTTGGACACCTGGAGACTCAAGTAGCCAGGTTTTGTTGAAAATGAATGATTTTTAAAAATGCACCCAAAACAAGTTTTCACCTAAGTGCCTGCTGTGTGCACAGCACTGTTCTAAATGCTATGTGGGGCCACCAAAGAAAATAAATGATAAAATGCAGAGTATGATGTATCCCGTAATTGGTGCAGACAGGTCTTCGAGAGTTGGGGGAAGAATCCTTTGGGTTGTGTGGCTGGGGAAGGCTTTGGGAAGGCTGGGCCCAGTGGTTCTGCAGGCTGAGTGAGTGTGAGATGGGCGGGGATAATGGGCTGAGTGATGTTGGGGTATGGCTCCTAGTGTGTGGGTAGCTCAGGTTAGGTTCAGTGGATGTTTGTGGGGAGCAATGGTGAGGATGGGGATGGAAAGGGGAAATGAATGTAAGATACTTGTTCTGGATTGTTGTTTTATCCCTCCCTCAGAGCCCGAGAACGAGGACTGTTGGGGACCCCTACCTAGGGACCCCTACCTCTGGCAGTAGGGCTGCTGGTACTGATACTTCTTAGAAGAGTGTCTCTGAGGAGTCCTCACACATAAAATTTCATTTTGCTTTTTTTTTTGTTTGTTTGTTTTTTCTTTTCTGGAAATACTGGAGGTTGGAAGGAGGAGAGGAAAGCTCTCCTCTGCTACTTTTTACAGATGGGAGGATTGGGATCTAGGGAAGGGAATGGGCTAAAATTGATGCCGTGGGTGTGGGTTGGATGCAGAGGATGGCTGAATGGACATCTGCTCAGGGCAGGGGTAGGAGGGCATGGTCTTCCCCAAACAGCACTGGGACATGGTTGCTTGATCCTAGCATTCATTGTCTTTTGTGCAGTTTGTGCTTTTGTGGGTCTGGGAGGAAGTGTGGAAAATGCGAGAGGTCAGGGTGATGGTGACGCAGGGACCATGGGGCTGGCTGGGGCTGTGAACCTGAGCCAGAACGGGCGGGCGCTGCAGGAGGCCTGCATAGGAGTAGCCACTGAGATGTTCCCAGCTGACTGGGCTCCCTACCTATAAGGGTAACGGCAGAGACATCTGTGTGGCCGGCACTGGGGAGGGTGCCTGGGGGAGATGGAGGAGGAGCTCCACGGCGGGAAGGTGATGGACGCCTTCTGGAGGATCTCAAGGGTGAAGGATCCCAAGTCCAGCCTGCCCAAGCTTGTCCTCGTCAACGGGACAGGTGAGGGTGTCAACGATGTGTGGAAGGGAGTGTGCACCAACCATGTCAGCATGCTGGCCAGCTTTCTGAAGGGGCCCGTGTGACTGTGGATGTGAGGACCGAGGAGCACATGGAGCCTGAGTGCATCAGGTGGAAGGTGGCCAGGGCCTCAGGTGCCAACTCTGCCTTCCACAGGGAGAGCAGCCGTTTCTAGGACATGGGCCCCTCGTGGACTCTGTGTACCAGAAGACCGGTGCCACATCTGAGATTGGAAGGGTTGGCAGAGACAACTTCTAGGCCAAAGCAGGGAAGGAGGAAGAGAATGGCTGGCTGGGGGAGACGCAGTGGGCAGAGGAGGAGCGGCAGCTGCAGGAGGAGCACCGAGAGCAGGAGCCGCGTGAGGCCTCCTGCCTGGAGCAGTGCTGTTGGGAGGAGCAGGGCAGCGAGGTGGACCCCAGAGGCAATGTGAGCAGCAGGACGTGGTTTCAAGGGGCAGAGAGGAGCAGGGGCCCGTCAGTAGCTAACACAAGCACTGGGGATTTCCAAGCAGAGGGAGAGGGCCGTGTCCACCACATCTGTCCCTAGTCCCCAGCCAGGCAAACCGAGGTGTCCTTTCCTGCAGAGGCAGCTCACCCAAGCAGAGACTCACCTCAGCAAGCGCTGACCCAAGTCTCCTCAAGGCCCGGGGCAGGTGTGTTAGGAGCCGGCGCCCAGCACCCGGCTGTTTCTGGCACAGATGGAAGAGGAGGCCGCGTGTGAGGAGCCCCCAGAGCAGGACACTCCATGCGGGGGCCTGATGCTGCAGCCGTGAGGTGCGGGCCCTGCGCACGTGGCCCACTGCCTGGGGCCGAGTGGGAGAAGAGGCCGTGTGCTTGGACCCTGTCGAGAATGTGGAGATCCCCTTCCACTCCGAGAGCCTCATCAGTGGCGTTGAGGTAACGGAGGAGGGCTGGTGGCCTGGCTCCAGGCCAGGTAGCCCCTTTGGTGTGTTTTCTGCCCAACGCCGTGGAGCTCACTGAACGAGGCCCTTCCGCTGCTGGCTGCGCGAGGGCCATCCTTCCCTTTCCTACCCAGACGGGCTTTACTTCTTGCTGGGAGAGGTGGTGTGCATGGCATTTGAGCCAGGAGTGGGACCCCCCCTCCCCCCACCAAGGAAGACAAGCCCTTGGGCTCCCTCAGAGTTGGGTGGCTCAGCCTCTGTCCCTGTAAATGCAGGAATGGCCTGGTGAGTCCTAAACATGTTTCTGGGAGCTCCCAGGCCCTCCCAACCAGCCTGGCCTTTGACCCCAACAGAGGACCTTGAGCCAAGCCCTGCCCAGAGCCAGCCCCTTGGTGACCTCTGCCTGAGAGGAGAAAGGCACTGCCAAGCTGGGTGGTCGGGGCAGGGGCATTTGACTTTTCTTTCTTTTCCTCTTGGCTCTGAAGTGTGTTAGCTGTGGCTGTTAGTGACCCTGGGGAACAGTGGGCTTAGCAGAGTTTGTGGCCGAAGGCAGACTGGTTCAGGACAGTTTGGGCAGCGGTAGATCATCTTTCTGAATCCTGCTCTGTGCCCCTGGTTCTCTGTCCCTCTGCCTGGACTATGGACTGCGGGCACCGGGGACAGGGGTGATCTGAGTACGTGAAGGAAGGTATAAGAACATCAGCAAACATGTCCTTCCGTGTGCGAGGCCTCTCCTGCTCTCAGCTGATTCCGGTCCAGGTAAAGTAACCAGAACCGTCCCTGCCTGCCGTCCCGCGCCGTCTCTGTCCCAGTCCACCTGTGTCTGCTTTCGGAGTGAGACTTGCCCCCGTCCAGGCCCTAGTTGTGATCTGCCCTGTTGTGCTCCCATGTGAAGACAACCCCCTTTCCCGGGTGTCCGTGGTGTGTGTTTGCATGCATGGCACCCTCAGGCCTCGGGCCAACCATTAGCCACCTGGAAGAGGCGCAGACGTTAAGGTGTGGAAAAGAAGAAAGAAAAGGAAAGAAGGGAGGTCAGAGCAGCCTTAGCCAGAGCATAAAGTCCCCACCGTTTCTTGATGGCCCCAGCAGGCCGGCATCTCAGGGTTCACGGACCTGTTCTGGGTGCTATGCCCGGTAGTGCGGCTCCAGACGTGCCCTTCCAGCCTTCTGTCTGTCCCCACGCCCGCCTCTGGCCCAGGGGGAGCTGGGCATCCAGTCTGAACTGCAAGGTCCTCTCTCCCGCTGGCCTGTACCCTGGACGGTGACTCCACTGGTCTGGAGGGCCTCGCCCCCTCCACTGCCCAGTCTGAAGCAGCCACGGCTCCTCCGACTTGGAAGCCCACCAGGCCCGACTAAAAGACGAGGGGGAGGTGTCTGTGCTCGACTCCTCAGGGGTATCACCCATGAGTATTTATACCAAAGAAGAGGGCTCCGTTGCCTTGGCAACTCTCTCGCATGGGCTCTGCTGCTCAGAATATCCGACAGATCTCAGTGTTTCATGCTCAATGGGCAGAGGTGGAGCAGCGGATGGGAGGGGACCTCTCAACAGTCAGGGCCGAGCGTGGGAGGGTGGCCAGGACAGCATGGCTGAGAGACTGCTGAAGCCACCGGGAGGTCCTCCAGGGCGTCGCCGCCTGCCACCTCTCCTTCCCCCCGTAGTCACTTCTCCCCATCCCGTGATGCGCCTCTTGGTTCTGTGGCTCTGAGTCCCGGCGGGAACAGGGGTGGGGAGGGGCCCGCAAGGGCAGAATCAACACTGGGTGTTCGCTGCTGGGTGCTGAAGGGAAGTGGTGGTTACAGAGCGGGAGGAGTCAAGGACCGATGGTGGCTCTCCGTCATGGCTTTGGTTCCCCGGAGAGCTCCCCATTTGTTGGGGGGAGAGCATGGCATCGCTGCCAGGGCACCTCTGCTGGAAGGAAAGGGGATGCCATGGGGTGAGAGGCCCACAGGTGAGGAGGGTGGTGTTCTCCGATGCTGTCCATCTGTGTCTGGACCATGGTGCGTACACTACAGACGTAGGATGGCAGGAAGAGCTCGTTGCAGAGATCGTTGGTGCATCCCAGGCAAGGGCAGGGTCAGGGAGGGCGCTAGGGGGCCTGCAGCGGGGCTGCTGGAGAAGCTGGCCCCGAGCAGGAGGGTCCCTGTGTGGCAGCGAAGCTCTCTCCTCTCGGGATCCGTTCTTGGGACGTTCTTCTGTGGTCATAGGGTCCTCTGTGGGAACGCCTCCAGGGATGCAGAAGACCCGAGTGCAGGGGGCAGAGGGCCCTGAGGTTGAGGCCTCCGTTTCACTTGTTCTCTGGAGAAAATATGCTGACTGGGTGTTTGTGTGCCACAGTCCAGCCATCGGTTGAGTAAGTGGAGCTTCCTCGCAAACCCCACCGAGCGCCCTGCCTTCGCTGGCTTCCTATGGCGTGATCCACTTGAGCCGTACCTTGGCCAGCATTTTTTTTTAATTTTTTAAGGTAGGTTGTTTGTTTGTTTATTTATTTATTCATTTATTTATTTATTTATTCATGAGAGACACAGAGACAGAGAGAGAGAGGCAGAGACACAGGTAGGGGGAGAAGCAGGCCCCACATAGGGAGCCTGATGTGGGATTGATCCCGGGTCTCCAGGTTCAGGCCCTGGGCTGAAGGCAGATGCTCAACCGCTGAGCCACCCAGGGGTCCCTTTGGCCAGCATTTTAATGCATTCACTGTCTCTCTTGGTGACTTATTATGTACTGGCCATATGCTAGGCCCTGTGTGGGGTGGACTCTGGAACCAGTCCTTCCTGCCTTGCTTGAGACCTGCCGGACCGTGGCCCCTCCGCCTGGGGTAAGTGCACAGAGGAGCAAGGCGGAGTCTGGGTCACAGCTGGAAGGAAGATGAAAGCGGTCATGCCAGGGCGCCCCCGCTTCCCTCCACGGTGGCGTCCAGGAGCGTGTGGGCATTGGCCTTTAGTCTGCTGAGAAGGCAGTAGAACCCCGGGGTCTGGATGTCAGGAGATTACGGGTCATCTTTGAAGGAACAGTTTCGGGAGAGTGGTGGGGGCAAGGAAAGCAGAGCTCAGAATTTCTGCATTATCTGGAAGTGCTTCCTAGCTCTGGCCTCAGTCTCTCCTGGTACACCTTGATCCTTTTTATTTTATATTTTTTTGTTTGTTTTTTAAAGATTTTATTTATTTATTCATGAGAGACACACAGAGAGAGGCAGAGACACAGGCAGAGGGAGAAGCAGGCTCCACGCAGGGAGCCCGATGTCGGACTCGATCTTGGGACCCCAGGGTCACACCCTGAGCCAAAGGCAGATGCTCAACCGCTGAGCCACCACCCAGGTGTCCGATCCCTTTTATTTTGGTTCTATGGGCGGTGGAGATGGCTTTTCTCTGGTAGGTGGCAATGTGCTTCCGGGAGGCGCAGAAGGTTCAGCCCCGGTGGCTCTCGTATTATACCCCTGGGGTCCCACATTGTCACCTGGCAGTTCCAGCCAGCAGGGTGTCTCCTTTATGGCCTCTCTCATTCAGATCCCCCGTGAAGCTGTGAGCTTGCTCTGTCGGGTCCCTTTGCCCAATGGTTGCTGACTCCCTTCAACCTCTGCAAATAGGATCAGTGATCTCAGCTCCAAGAGGACCCCCTCCCGCCTCCCCAAGGTGTCAAAACCCTTGCTGGCCCAGGCAGCTGATAAATTAATGTATATTTTGTAACTGATGATTGACTGGTAATAGATTAATGGGCTTTCCTCACAGGACAGTTTTATATTTAAAAGAAGTGTGTTAAATAAAGAAGTAGCCCTCTAACGGTCGAGTTTCAGGTGCCCCCGACACTCAGCTGCAGGTGGTATTCTGGGAGCCCGGGGCTGCGCTTATGGAATCTGGGCAGTTATAGCCTTCTTCTGCTCTATGTCTGTCAGAATTTATCATGAGGATAGAATTCACTTTGTGGTGGCCCAGACCCCACATGACCAACCTCTGGCTGGTTGAAGGGGAAATTGACATTTTTTTGTGCTGCCCCAGGGCATGTAACTAGGCCTTAATGGAAAAACTGTATCACTGAGCAGTGAGTGAATAGGAATGGAAAGGCCTGCTCCCAGGTGGGGGTGATGCCATCTGTATGCCCTCCGCTATGCCAGGCACCTGACACTAAGACACTTAGCTTATTTACCTTTCAGACAGGTGGGGCATCCTGATGCCTGTGGAGACTCGGGGGAACAACTGTCATTCACACCCGGATCTTTCTGACTTCAGAGTCTTATCCTGTGTCTCTATACCAAGATGCTGGGCAGGGTGATTTTCTGTCCCTGGCGAGGCTGGTGATCCCAGAAAGAAGTCCTGCTGAGAGAGGGAAGTGTACTAGATTCTTCTGGGCCTGACCCTGTTTGAGAGCTTCTTTAGCTCTATTGAGGGGAATAATTAAATGTTGGCTCGGGGATTCTGTTTCCATCCTCCTTGTGACTTCTCTTATCAGGACATACAGTTCCTAACTCACACGGCAGCTGCCTTGCCTTCCCTGGGGGCTTAAGGAGCAGCGGAGGGCTGTCTCACCCTGGATGATGGGAGACCCCTTCCACCCTCCCCCAGCCTCAGGTCTCCTTTTCCAGTTTGGGATTCATGATTTTTTTTTTCACTTGAATAGCCTACAGAAACCTTACACAGGATGTCTAATAGGAAACTGATCAACCTCATCATCACCCTCCCCACAAATCTTATTTTCTGCTGGGCTTCTCTAGTTCTGAATATGGGACTCTCGTTCTCTTGGTTTGAAGTTAGGTTAATTTTGATTCCTTCTTCTGCTCCCCAGTCACTAGGATTTTTCTGTTCATTCTTGAAATACCCAAGAGACTGGTGCTTCCTTGCCATCCTCAGTGCCTAGTTGGGACCCTGTCACCCCATGCCCATTAGTGCCTTCCCTGGTCCTCCAAGCACTGCTGTCTTCGTTTCCTTAAACTCCTTGTTGGCCATTTCTTTCTCCTGCCCGAGCACAGCCTTCCCATAGCCTTCTGGTGAAGGATTGGACCCTTCACTACCTCATTGGAGGCCCCATTGTCTCACCCAACCAACTGGTCTGTAGTGTTTCCCACCAGCTCTTTGTCCTAAGTGAAGTGGTCTTCCACAGAGCATGTTTCCTGCTTTTTCTCCAAAGGATGAGATTTTTACTGTCCCACAGGTCCTCACCTGTCTCCCCTCTCCCTCACCTGTCCTCTCCGGGAATCCTTTAAAGCCTGCCTCCAGTCCCTGTCCTGCACTGAATCTCCTGAGCCCACCCAAATCAGAAGCACCACTTCCCCCATTTAAACTGTGCTGTGATTTATTTTTGTATGCCTTCTTTGGCCATTTTTGTAACATTTCACTAATTGTTAATTTTCACATTTTATCGCCCTGGTTGCAGATTAATTCAGGGCAAGGACTGTTTAATATACTGTTTTCTTTTCCATAGCATTTAGCGCAGTACAGGGTGTGGGTTAGGGACTGCCGGCTTCTCATTCTTTCTGCTCACCACACCCTCCTCACTCTCATGGCCCCGTCCTCATCCCCAGGAACCATCCCGCATTAATCCCAGCCAGTTCTCATCAACATCTTTGCCCATGTTGCTTCCTGCGGTCCTTCTCCTTTCCCGTTGGGACGCAAGCCTTACCGTCTTTGAGAAGCAGTGTGACCCAGTGCCAAGTGCACAGGCCACAGAGCCAGGTGGGTCTGGGTTTGAATCTTGCATCTGCTACTTCCTAGCTGTGTAGCTGTGAGTAAGGTACTTAACCTCCCTGAGGCTAGGCTTTTTCAGCCCCAAAAATGAGGAAACAACTCTTTATGGTCAGCTAAGGGTGCATAATAGGCCCTCAGTACAGATTAGACGCCCGCCCTCACTGCATCCTCAAGTCCTGCCTCTTTCAGAGTGCTTCCTGAGTATTCCATTTGATGCCCAATTCTGCTGTCTCTGCAGTCCTTTTGCATTTACAGTGTCAGGGACTCAGCCATATCAGAACTGCTCATTCTAGAGATCCAGAGACTGGGGGCCAGAGAGCCTCGCTGCAGGCGGCACAGAGCCTGTGGATGGCCAAGCCAGGTCTAACACTCAGGCCTGTGTCCCTGCAGGCATGTATCCGCACCACGCTATACACTGGTGTGAGCTCTCCCTCAGCCCCACAGCATCCTGCGCTTTGCAGAAGGAACATGCAAGAGGTGCTTAATAAATGCTTGTTGATGCTCTGTTTATGCACGTGTGTCGTACTCCCCGGGTGGACTGTGTGTTCCCCCAGGCAGGAAGCAGGCCAGGCTTCATGCTGTTCTTTGTATTCAGTGCAGACCTGGATTTAATAATGGAAGGTTAATTCCAGGCCCTAGAACAAGGGTTTCTGCAGCTGGGCAGGAGGCCCTCTCTCTGTGGTTCCTGGGCCTCTCCCCACATTATTCTGGCTACCTCCGGTGAGCATTGGCCAGTTGTGAGCTGCTCCAGGGGTGAAGCCTATGTGCGCAGCAGCGGGGGTGCTCACTGTGCACCCCTTTGCCTCCCGTTGGTACTTCTGGGCCGCCACCTCCCCCACGTCTCCTCCCCCCACCCACTCCCTGCACCACACTGCTGCTCCGCTTGCTCTGGCTAAGAATATATCATCCTGGTTGCATAGCAACGTGTTTGGTTTCCTTTACTTCTCTTTTTCCTCCTCTCACAAAACTGAGCTCTAAATTTAAGGTAGTATGTCAGGAGATGCCACTACTCCACAAATGCCTCTGAGCCCCAGCATCATTCCGCCTCTAGCTGCTAGCTTCCTCGGGACAGACGCTGAATACTTTGTTCACCGTCCCCAACACCAAGTACATGCCTTGGCAGACAGTAGGTGTTCAGTAAATATCTGTTGGATGATGAATGAATGAATCATTTTCTCAGAATCCCTACAGTTGAGAGACGTGCTTTTGGGACCAGGAAATGTTATTACTGACTCTAGGATGGTCTGTAGCTGACCACTCTTGGCTGGACGCCTTCCTCTTTTTCTCCAGCCACCTTAGAAGCTGGTAGAGAAAAAGAAGGCACATATTTCTTCATATTTCATTGGCCTTTGGATGGCGACTATGTTTTCCTCTTTCTTTTCTGGAAGCTGGTGGTTCAGTCAGTCTACGTGATTTATGGAACTCAGTGAGATACCAATCTAATGGGGCTTCATGATTCCTGCCTTGGGAAGCTCATTGTCTAAGGGGCTGGGGATAGGTCACTCTTTCTGGTGACAGGAGTCTGAGGCTTGCGTTCCAGGGTAAGCTTGGAAGTCACTAGGTTTGAATCCTAGTTCTGCTAATTGTGTGACCGTGGGCGGGGCCCCTAATTTAGCTCTTGGATTGTAAGATTTATATGAGAAAAACCATGAATAGAATCTAACAGAGCATCAGGAAACAGGGGTGCCCATATTAGTGCAAATTTTCTCTTCCCCTTTTAGTGAGAAGACAGAAATATACCAGAAAATGCCTGTCAGTACTAGTGGTGGGATGCCATCAATATGCAGGCCTGCAGAGAAGAGAGAACCCAGAAAGTATCTGCCTTTTGGGAACAGAGGGAGTATTTCCTTTAATTTTTCCCTGGTTTAAAAAAAATAAGTGTTGGATTTCACAACTGACTTCCTGGCTACCCTATATTCATCTCCTTCCAAACATCCCCATGTTGTATCCTGAACTGACTCCGTGTAAGCCTTGAGGAGGAGTGGGAGGTTTAGGGTCCACAGGGAGGATGAAAGTTCAGTGGCTCCTCTGGGGTCATGAAAATAAGCTGGAGAAGGGGAGGCTGGGGAGAAGCCACTGTTCAGCTAAAAATAGCATCAGCAGTGGCAGCAGCTCAGGGAGCAGCCAAGGGTCAGAAGCTGGGGCAGACCCAGGCACATATTCCCGGCAGAGACCTGGGAGTTTGGCTAGCTGCTCCCCGCCCCTTGGGATGGGGTGGTGGACAGTGCCTAATCACATGTGTCACCTGTGCCTGCCCACAGTGGGCAGCCAGCATGTCATGTCCCTTTCCAGGCCTGTACATTGATTGCATTGCTTCCCCCTCTTCCCCGTGTTCACTTCACACACAGCTCCCACTCCTGTCCATCCTGCCCTTCTAAAGCAGTGCAACAGCAACATGCACTTAATAGACTTTTTACAAACCAGTCATTTTGTACCAAGTGTTCTTGGGCTTCTGTGCTCTGGAAGTCTGTTGTCTGAGATAGCATCCTGGACCCGTGGACTGCCAGAAAAACAATCGAGGAACAACTATTAAATAAACACAAAAAATAGATGAGATAACATGTTCCCATCCTGTATGAGTTGAGGCCAGTGGTATTTGTAGGGGCCTTCTGGGTGTGTATTTGAGAAAGCTCAAGAGTTTCCTGCTTGAGAAAGGTGAGGATGAGCTAAGTTAGTGCCTTCCTAGGGCCAGTGATCCAGAAAAAGCCACCCTCCCTCTAGCAAGAGAATGAGAGAGGAGTGCTTTCTGTCTGGCCAGAGTCTAAGACTAGACCTTTGGAGAAGGTGCTTACTGGAGGTGAGGAGTCTGAGACAGGAGTCAAAACTGTCTCCACATTTGCTGCAGACTCATTCTGGTAATTGGATAGATGATTGGATTTGAATCCAGTTGGATCAAATTAGATTGATCAGTGGATTGATCTATTGATTGAGCCATTCACCCACTCAACAAACATTTAAGGAACGAACATCTGCTCTGCTAAGTACCAGTGTGGATGTAAGGACATTGCGACTCAGTGGGGTTTTTTTAAATCATAGCCACACACTGGGATTACCTGTGGAATCTGAGAAATGCTGATGCTCCAGTTTCACCCCAGAACAATTAAAAAAAAATCTCTGGGTCTGGGAGGAAGGCCTGGGTAATTAAATTCTTCAGGTGATTCCACTGTGCAGCCAGGAGTAGAAAACCACTGGTCTAAATGAGCCTGAGGCTCCTTCCTATAACACTGCCACTCATTGGCCCTTTCTGCTGAGTGCCCTGTCTGCTCTGGCCTGCTGAGTGACATGACTGAAAACGTGACCTGTAGACCTTGAGATGCAGCCTGAGATACAGCCAGCACTCTGACCAGCTCACACAAACATTTATTGAGCAGCTATTATGGGCTCAGCATTAGAGAGACACAGAGGTGAGAATAACAGTGCCCCCTGGAAGTAAATTAATATAAACTCTCTATTTCTTTGTTTATTTGCCAGCTTTTCTGATGAATGGGATTTTCTGTTTTCTGGATTTATTCTGCTTTGCCCCTCAGTGGAAGAGAAACAGTGACTGTATCTGGTGCATTTAGTTAAATGGAGTTACAGCAGGTGGTGAAAAAGACACACACACACACACAAATAGACACGGAGGGCAGGCAAACAGGGAGGGATGCTAAAGGGACAAAATGTGTTCATTGGGTAGGTTTTCACAAATATGCTATCAAGTCGTCTAAATCTTGAAAAAGTAGAAGTAGCCAATGTGGCTGTTTAATATTTGGATCATCAGCAAAGTTTTGAGCCCTTGTGAATCATCTTTCCTACCCTAGGCATAGTGGACATGACTCTGGCGCTCAAAGAACATGCAATCTGCCTGGGAAAATTTACATTGATATAAAAAATAGAGATTTGAAGTATTTAGTTGTGTTTTATGACTAAAGTCATTTAGGAGCGTGGAGAAAGGAGGTACCAGAGAGGCGCTACCCGAGGTGCAGTCGTGGCCCAGCTCTGCCAACTATTTGTTATCAGTCAGTAACGAGGAGTAGAGAAATTGAAAGGAAGCATTTATAAACTTTTATAGCAATTTTCCAAAAATAATTTTGTCTGAGTCTAAACATTTTTTTAAAAGGGGCTTATATTTTGTTTTTAAAATTGCATGTCTCTAGTAATTCATTTTTAGGGTATTTTATGAAAGTACCAGCCCTCTGGCAGACTGGAACAAAAAAAAATGAAAGAAAAAACCAAACACCAAACCGGTCCTTTACTGCAGTTGGTTGAAAATGCATTGGATGGAGCAGCTAAAAATGTGAGATGTCGTGGCACCCTGGAGAGGTACTGGCAAGCAGGAGAATGCAGACCTTCTCTGATGTTGCGAAGGGAATAAGAGTGTGTCCTGAAAACCTACGCTTTCCTCATGCAGGAGGCCCTCAGACCACGAATGGTTTTTGAGGTTTTGGTGGATGCTGGAGCTTTATGTGTGCTTTGTAGGAATTATTTCGTTGCCTCCTCTCAGAGCCTTATGTGATTACAGTGCTTGTCTCCATCTCTGTTTTGTGGAGGCCTGAAGAGGGCAAATAATATGGCCTGCTCACTGCAGTTGGGGGGAGTCATAGACCCGTATTTTAAAGACAGGTGTGTTGGACTCTGGAGCCTGATACTTCATGACCCCCACTCCCATCCACATAGCCCCTCCAGGTGACAAGGAGCATGGACCACAGACTTCCCTTGCAGACATTCCAGAATAGGAATGAGAAGAAGGCCCTGGAAAACAAAACAAAACAAACGTGATCCTGGAGACCCGGGATCAAGTCCCACGTCAGGCTCCCTGCATGGAGTCTGCTTCTCCCTCTGCCTGTGTCTCTGCCTCTCTCTCTGTGTGTCTCTCTCATGAATAAAAAAATAAAATCTTTAAATAAAAAGAAGAAGAAGGCGGCCCTGGAGATACAGATCACAGAGCTCAGGATTGTCCTTCCAGAAAGATGCTCTATGTCCTAGGGAGGGCAGGGTGTAGACCTTGCATGGGCAGTCTTCTCTCATTCTCCTTGGTGTTCATTTCCAGAGGTATTTCAGTAGATAAACCCACCCTGGTTTGGGCCTTCTATTAGTCTTTGAATTGTCCCATCCATGAGCTTGCCAATGGCAGCTCATCCATCTACTTATGTTTAAACTTTTAATTTTAAAATAGAGATTCGTAGAAAGTTGCAAAGAAACATACGGGGAGCTCCTGTGCACCTTTCTTCCAGCACCTCCCAGTGTTAGCGCAGTATCAGAAAATTGACATTGATATAATCCACTGACTCAGCCATACACTTTTTTCTATTAATTTCTTTAAAGGACTGTTTTTTTTTAGAGCAGTTGTAGGTTGACTGAAAACAAAGAGAAAGGTACAGAGATTTCCCTTTTATATCCTGCCCCCCTCCTCCGCATTCTCAGCCTCCCTGATTGTCAGCATCCCCCACCAGAGTGGTATATTTGTGACAATTGATGGGCCTACACCACTGTAAAAATCCCCTGTGTTTTGCCTATTTGTCCTTCTCTCCTGCTAACCCTTGGCAACCAGTGATCTTTTTTACTATCTCCATAGTTTGATCTTTTCCAAAATGTCAGATTGTTGCAGTTATTCAGTATGTAGTGTCTTCAGGTTGGCTTCTTCACTTAGCAATATGCATTTAAGATTTCTCCATGCCTTTTTGTGGCTTAGCAGCTCATTTCTTTTTTAGCACTGAATAATATTCTATTGTCTGGATATACCATAGTTCATCTGCTCACCGACTAAAGGGTTATCTTGGTTGCTTCCAAGTTTTGGCAATTTTGAGTAAAGCTCTAAACATCCATCCACGTGCAAGGTTTTAGTTCCTTTGGGTAAATGCCAACAACACAATGCACTCATCTGTTTTTTTCCTCCCGCATTCTGGGTACCATGCTTGAAGAGAAACATCAACAAGTCATAGTGTGTCTGGAGGAGGGAGAGAGAGAATAATCTGGAAGCCAGGTTATATCCAGATTGTTCTTAGTGACTAGTGTGGCTGTCTTGTGTGTAGATGGCATATGCTATTTAGTTCTCCTGTCTTAGCACCTAAACCAGTGTGATGCACATGGTTGACCCTCAGCAGATGTTTTTTGAGTTGAATGTTTGACTCAGAGCAGAAAGCATGCATATAAACATAATGGCTGTCTTCCGTATTGCTGGGCCTCCAGTGTAGAAGAAAGGTAAGGTTGATCTATGTCCCCTGCACTGCTCTTGAAGACAAAACCAGGATTAGTGAATGGGGCGGGGTGGGGGGGGCATGCATGGGGAAGACATAAGGGAAACATTCCTGATGGACTCATGGAAGAACTTGACCAAGAGTGGGAAAATGCAGCAAGGAAGTAGTTAGCTCCTGTATGCTGGAAGACAGTACAGGGATGATTCCTATTTTGTTTTGTTTTGTTTTGACATTGGACCAATGTCTTTAATGGAAGTCCTTCTATTTTCTTATTTCTGAGATTCTAAGAATGTGTAGGCATGGATAGAAATAGGACAGTTGGGAGGAGGAATCAATTTATGGGTAGAGGGTATTCATGGAGTTTGAGGAGATAGCAAAAGATTTTCATGGAAGAATACCTGTAGATTTTGAAAAGATTGTATTTGCTTTTTAAAAGGAAAGTGATCGGTAGCCAGATATATAAGAACCTTTCTCTCAGCTTCTCTGGGTAAGTCCAGAGCAACATCTGGACTTAACCTGGCAATCAGACCATCTTCTTTCAGGCAGCATTTGGCAACATCAGTCCTAGAAAAATTCATGAGAGCTGGATTCTGACTATAGCTGACATGTTTTTGTCATGTTAATCACTTAGATTGAAATTAAGGAGAAGATCATTGCAATTTCTATTCCAGAAAATGAAGCAGGAATGAAGCAGGTACTGAGTTAATCAGGTTACTTCCAGGTGAAAAAGAAAAAAAAATAAGCCAAGGTTCTTAAATTGGGCTTAGAAGGTTATTTATATATTCATATATGATTATTCTGTATGATACGACTTTAGGTGATTTATGTTTTTATTTCATTCTAGCTGCTAAAGAAGATACAAACTATTTTCTTTCTTTTCTTTTTTTTTTTTTATTTAGGGAGTAGGGAAAGGAAATAATACTTATTTAGTGCTTACTATATTCCAGGAACTTAACATATATTATTTCATCAATTTTCACAATGATTCTGATGTTTAAGTATTATCATTGCTATTTTATAGTCAAAGAAACTGAAGGTCATTGGAGCAAAGTAACTTATTCTGGAGGAAAATAGAGATGGGATTCAAAGCCAAATCTACTGGACTCTAAAGCCACTGCTTTTTATACTGTTTGGTATTCACAACATACCATCTCTAGCAGAACCCAAACCTATCATATTCATGGATAGATCTCATATGTTTCCAACCCACAAGCTACCCAGATGGCACATGTTTCTACCATTGCTGATGACCTTTCTGTAGTAGAGTCAAGACTGAAGCATTCGAACCATTGTCACGCTCAACAGTTACTTGTTCTTAATCCTGAGCACTGTGACTGAATGTGCTTTGTCCTTGGTGGGTGACTTACCATTGCTGGGGCTGTAAGGAATCCCTTTACTGTCTGAGTCTTCGTTTTTTTCAGGAGCAGAAAGGGAATGATAATAACTTCCCTCTTTTCTTTTTAGGATAAGCAAGAGACTCATAGAATATTAGTCTCTAGGAAACTTTGTAAACCATGGACATGGTATAAATTTTAGCTTGGTGAGTGAAAGAGAATGATCCCATCTCCTGGAAAAGCTTTCCTGCAGAAGGGATGGAAGTCAGCACACATGTTCTGTAGGAAACCATGAGCTCCTTCTGGCCCACCAGGCTCTGTTTCACTAGCGCAGGCTTGGTCTATGTGCGGTATGGCTACCCATCCCCACCTATCCCTCCCTGAATAGCATGGCTGTGTTTCTTGGCTTGGATTACTAAAATAATTGTGCTCCCAATCTTCCCTTTCCAATGAGCATGAGCCTGTTAGACCTGAATGATAGCCACTGGCTGAAGCCTACTGTGTTCAGCTCAGCTGAATTTGCTTACTGGCTATGTAAATATTAGGGTTGTTAATCTTTATTAGAGAGTGTTAGCCAAGAAAAATTGCATTTTAAAAAACCCATATATTAACATAGGAAAAAGTGAAAGTAAACCAAGCAAAATTTAACAATTTTGATGTCCTCAGAGCTTCCAATGAAGACTAAAAAGCCTCAGGTGTGTACTTGTTCAATAAATAAGACTGTGGCTTCCAATTGTTTTTGAAAATCTTAAATAAAGAAGCAAAATTTCATTTGAGAACAGAAAAATCTAAACAATAAGAAGGTATCAATTTCACTGTCATTTGATAGCTTTGGACTTGCAAGTCAGTTTTCATGAATTCTTTTCCCCACATAGACTTTCTTAAATTTAATTTGCATTTGTATTTTCATATTGTAAACTTTTTATGGAAGTATAACATGCATCCAGAAAAGTACACAAATTCTAAGCTCAGTGAATTTTTACCTAGTGAACACACTTGAGAAACTAGCATATAGATCAAGAAGCAGAACATTACTCCGGAACACTGGCCCTCCACGACCCCCTTCCATTTACCAGTCCCTCCCTACAAGGTCAACATCTAGGGTGACTTCCAGCTCCCTAAGACTTGTTTGCCTGTTTTGAAACCTTATATAAATGGAATCTTCAAGGATATATTATTTAACGTCTGTCTTCTTTTGTCCAAACGTTGCATGTATGAGATTAATCCATATTCAGTACAGCAATTATGTGTCACATTCATTGCTGTGTAGTAGTTTACCATACATATATGCTGGAATTTATCCATTTCACCGTATAAAGTACTTGAGTATTTGAGTTGTTTCCAGTTTGGGGGTGATTATGAATAAAGCTACTGTGAACACTTTTGTGTAGGTCTATTGATGAATACATGCACCCAGTATTGTATATTGTGTATATCTAAGAGAGAAATTACCAAGCTACAGGGCATGAGTATGTTTAGCTTTAGTTTAATACTGCCAAATAGTTTTCCAAAGTAGTTCTAACAATTTACATTTCCGCTAGAGGGGAGGACACTTCTATTGTTCCACATCTTTGCTAACCATTGGTATTCTTTGTCTTTTCTATTTTAGCTCTTCTGGTAGGTATGTGATGGTGCCACTTTATGGATGGGTTTTGTTTTGTTTTGTATTTGTATTTCCTGGATGGTAAAGGAAGTCAAGAACATTTTGTATGTTTATTGACCCATTTGGATGCTATCTTTTGTAAAGGGAATCTTTGGTTGTTTTGCCTTATCCTTGCTATTGAATTATCTGCATTTTTCTTATTGAGTTGTAGGAGTTCTTTATATATTCTGGATGGGAATCCTTTGATATGTGTTTTGTGAACATCTCCTTCCAGTCTATGGCTTGCCTCTTCATGCTCTTCGTGTATTTTGATGAATATACATTAATAATTTTAATGTAATCCAGTCTATAAAATATTTTCTTTTATGGTTAGCGCTTTTTGTGTCTCGTTTAAGAAATCCTTGTCTACTCTAAATTTTGTACGGAAAAAACTTTACTGTTTTACTTTTCACATTTAGATCAGTGATACATTTGAAAGTGCTTTTCCTCTGTGGTGAGGGAAAGACTCTTATTTTTTCCTTCCTGTTTTGCTATTCAGTTGGCTTAGAGCCATTTGTTGAAAAGACCATCCTCTCCCCACAGCACTATAGTGTCACCTTTGTCATAAACCAAGTGACCATATACATGTGGGTGTATTTCCGTGTATTAAAATTTGGAGTTGCCGCCAAATAATTGGTACTACATTGAATTTGATTGTATAGAGTAAGTGGCTAGCTAAATCCTCAACACGGGCATGGATGACTAATGGAGGCTAGGGCAGATCAGAGGTCTAGATATTTTCCAGATATAAAACCCATTGACTCAGACTGTATTTAGATATGCTTCTCCAAGTAAAATAACTCTAACAGAATCCAGGATGTGTTGGTTAACTGTCCTATCTTTTGGAAGATGGATGTGTCATAAGAAATGGACCTTAAAGGAATGCAATACCTAGTATCAAATTAAATATAATTTCTCAAAAGATCAACTGAAAACGATCATTACTTTATCTGATGCTAGTTCTCCTCATAATAAGGGAACACTTTCTCTGAAAACAGGCTTAGCTGGTGCTTATTCTTGGGGTTTATCACATCCACCTTATGTGAGTGCTCAGGATTTAGATACCCAGAGCCTTTAATTGCTCGCTCATTTTAATGACTCTGTGGAGGGTCACTTGTTTGTGTCCAACTACTTCCAGCAACCTGAAATCTTTTAGTTTTTCTAAGACCCTAAGACAGTTGGGTAAGGGGTGCTGCTAAGGGGCATTTCTTCAGATAAATGACTACCCCTTATCCAAGAGTCCCAGCCAACTTAGACTATGGAGGACATTGGCTCTCTGGTAGATCCCCAGCCCATCCAGATAATACAGCTCCTTTCCATCAGTGATGTCTGGGGTGGTTGATGAAGTGGGATCCTCTTTCCAGGGGACAGGAGCCTGGCTGGTCCCAGCACCCTGAAGCTTAGGAGGTTACCCTTTATCCCCGTTTCCCTCTCCTGCAGCTGACCTGGCAGTCTGAGCTGCCATGAATGGGAAATATTGTTCAGTGAACCAGGGAGCAGTAGCTTCTTTGTAATTTCCATGCGGTCAGCACGTATGTTTGAGTGTCTTCTGTATACTGGCACTCAAAGCCCTTGAAGGTTTACTTTACTTCTGGCTCTGTTAGTGACAGTCTCTGCTTAAACTTGGAGCCTGACAAAACCATTCTGATGCTTGATCACCTGACCTCACCCCTTACTCATCTCTCTCCCCTGACATGGCCAGGTTCGGGGGGTTATTTGCTGATGTATCTTACCTGTCTGTCCCTATATTGTACCTTCTTTGTACCTCCATTGTTACCTGAACTAATCTATGCCTGTTAACTAGGGTGACTTCAACTTGGATGGCAGGTTTTGCATAGTAACATCCAAGTTGGGCACCTGCTGAAGCCTTTGGTTGCTTCATCCAAGTTCTTCTTAAGTATTTTGAGATGCTGTTCTGATGCTCTATGTTCTGTCACTTAGCTGTGCCTTTGTCAAGAGATTTGTTTCACATAAGGTCATCAATATGTTTGGATCTTAGTTTCCTTCTGCGGCAAAAGACCTAGTAGTAACATAGAGTTAGAATTGTGGTATGGGGGTGCCTGGGCGGCTTAGTTAAGTGTCTGCCTTCAACTCAGGTCATGATACCAGAGTCCTGGAATCCAGGTCCACATCAGGCTTCCTGCTCGGTGGGGAATCTGCTTCTCCCTCTCCCTCTGTTCCTCTCCCATGCTCGTGCTTGCTCTCTTGTTCAAATAAATAAAATCTTTTTTTTTTAAAAAAAGAACTGTGGTATAATATCTCATAACTGTCATGTCTTGTTTCAATCAGCAAACAGTCCCAGTTACCACAAGTCTTTGCCACCCCAGATGTTGTACAGCTTTGATCTCATCCACCCACTTTCTCTGTGTGTGAGCACAGAATGGCTGGAGATTTTATTTTAAGATCTTTAACTTTGGTTCTTTTAAAATGGGCATTAAAAAAGGAGTCTTCTGTTTTGTTTGTTTAAAAAAAACTTTTTTTTAGTAATCTTTGCACATTAAAAAAAACATTGTATATAATAGAATAACAGACTTTAGAACCCAGGGATATTAGATATCATTAGTTCAATCTTCTCATGACTAAATAATATTGTGAGATTTCTTTCCCTGGGGATATTTTTAAATGTCTTTTACAATCACAGGAAGTCAGAGCTGGACGAGACCTGAGAACTGTGTGAGTCCAGCAGTCTCATTCTGCAGATGAGGAGCCTGAGACCCTGAGGATGCAAGTGGCTGGATCACAGTGCTGTGATAAGATACTGGGTCTCTAGACTGCACAATCTGGGGGTCTTTGCTTGTGTAGCCAGTGCTGCTTCTTACTTTCAATTTTGCTTCATGATTGTTACTCAGGGACAGCCAGGAATTTCTCATAGAATCTGTGAAGTGCTTGTCATGAGTTGTTAATCTGTGCCAGAGTTTAAGGTAACATAGAAGTAGCCAAAATGTACTTTGGGCAAGAGCCATGAATCCCAATGGGAGTGGGCTGGGATAAGTAGTTATGTTAATAAAACCTTTCCACATCAAAAGTGTGAGTCAGATTCAATATATGAATACCATCAAGAAACTACACACAGAGGGAGTTTAATTTTAGTACAAATAGATCACCTGTTTGCATCTCTCTTCAGAAATAAAGGGGGCGGAAGTTGTTATGTCTTTCAAATTAGATTGATTACTAAAAAAGGGAAAACAATCTGGGGGATGTTATTTTCCTTGTGGACTCCCATCCTGTGTACCATCTATTTCTAGTGAAGCTTGAACTTCCAGTTTAAAAGCAGGTGGAAGTGGAGACTGTGCCTTTTCTCCCCTTTGTCTTAGCTGCATTCTGGAAATGCCCTGCCTGCCCCTTTCCCCTGTGGGCACCTGCCACAAGTTCTTTCCTGAGGCCTTTGGAAACCTCCTGTGGGGCCCATGGAAGCCTCCTGTGGGGCCATTAGAAGCCTTCTGTGATGGTGTACAAAGCTTTTCTTTTTTTTTTTTAATTTTTTTTTAAATTTATGATAGTCACAGAGAGAGAGAGAGAGAGAGAGAGAGAGAGAGAGAGAGGCAGAGACACAGGCAGAGGGAGAAGCAGGCTCCATGCACCGGGAGCCCGACGTGGGACTTGATCCCAGGTCTCCAGGATCGCATCGCGCCCTGGGCCAAAGGCAGGCGCCAAACCGCTGCGCCACCCAGGGATCCTGGTGTACAAAGCTTTTCTTAAAGAGAAGGAAAGCCAAAGGAGTCAGCCGTCCTCCTGATTGTTGGAGCTCCCCTCTTATTTCTCCAGGAAGGCCTAAGAAAGAAAAGAGGCTCAGAGATGTACCTTGTGGAGTTCAGAAATTATTCTCCCCACCATATTCTAGTTTGCTCCTGCCCTCTCCACGTTACTTCCACCTCTCCCTCTGTTCCTTAAGGACCCACGCAGGGGAGTTTGTGGATGAATGAAGAGGATGGAGAACCTGGAGTTATAATCTCCCCTGGGCTTTATGTCTAGTGACAGTAAGGACCTTCTTGGAGGGAGCCTTATGGGGAAGACAGCCCAGCCTTTTGGGGAAGCTCCCAATCTAATCAGAGATGATAATCACTTATATGGTGTCCTCTGCTGCAAAATAGTGCCTGAGCTGGGGTCACCCTGTTACCTCCTGGATGCCAGCACCAGTCCTAGGGAAGTACAACAGTGAGAGAAAACAGGATCTGAGCTGAGATGGTGATTCTGTCCTCCCCGGACAGGCCATTGTCCATAAGAAGCGTTCATGTGTTGATTTGCAAAGCACTCCTGGGCTCCTCTTTGGGGAATTTTGTCTAACGGGGATCTCCATTCCTGGAATTCACTGAAAGCTCTGCCTGACATGCTCTCTGCAACTCATCATGTTAATGGGAAGAGAGGGCTGGAAGCCAGCCAGGTGCCCTACCCTCAGCCATGTCAGGATGACTGTATTGATAGAGAATCTAACGGAAGGTTACTGCAATGGACGGGCATTCACCGACAGCGGAGGAATAAAGCTCTGGCCCCAAGGCCTATCTTAACTGGGCTCCCAGCCAGGGCTTCCTTACCAACTCTCTACTCCTCCCAGTCCATCATGCACACCCAACTAGATCTGGCTTCCCTGAACACCACTTAGTCAAACTCCCCAATTGCTTAGAAACCCTTAATGGGTCCTCTTGGCCTGGACTCAAGGCCCAATAGAATCAGGCGCACATCTGCAAACAGTAGTCTTCTGAAGCTTATCACTGATCCAGCCCACTCTCTGCAGCAAAACCTATTGTGTAGTCAGAGATGTTCTGCTCATGGTCTCCAGAAATCATCAGGCTTATTTGTACCTTTGAGCCTTTTCCCAGGTTGTCCCATGTCGTTTGCTGCTCTACGTGTACACATCTACTCCACCCTTTAGCATTTGAGTCTTTTACCTTCCGTGCTCACCTAACTATGCAGTGGCTTACTTCTTTTATCTGCACTAAGCTCCTGGAGGGCAGGAACCTCAGTAACCCCCAGTGCAACGCTGAGTGCAAGATGAGCACACATTGCTTCTTGGGAGAACATGGAGAGATGGATACTTGAAATAATGAACCCTCTCTGGGCAACTTACTATTATTTCCTTCTTGACCTGGTGTCCATGCACCCATTTTAA
Source organism: Nyctereutes procyonoides (assembly GCF_905146905.1). Classification (NCBI taxonomy): domain Eukaryota; kingdom Metazoa; phylum Chordata; class Mammalia; order Carnivora; family Canidae; genus Nyctereutes; species Nyctereutes procyonoides. The sequence continues at coordinate 22,439,059 of NW_026575030.1, read as the reverse complement.
AGTGAGATCTGGAGATGTTTAATGGGCTAAGGGGAATGGAGGCAGATGCCTCAGAAAGTTTTCCAACAAAGTGGTCAAGAATAGGATTGGAATGGAGCAGGTGCTAAAGACGATAATAAAAACAAATACAACTCCAGAGAAAATAAGAAAATGGATTTAACACATCTTAAAATGGAAGGTAGGTGTATTGAATTAAGTGTCCTCTGAAAGTTCATGTCTACCAGAAACCTCAGAATATGACCTTTTTGGAAATTGGGTCTTTGCCGATATAATTAGTTAAGGTATGGTGGGCTGGCTCTAAATCCAATGGACGACATCCTTCTAAGAGCCGGGGACACATAGAGAAGAAGGCCACGTGAAGGTAGAGGCAGAGACAAATGATATAGCTACAAGTCTGGGAATGCCAGGGATTGTCAGGAGCTACAGAAATTAAGAAGAGGTGTGCAAGGATTCTTCCCCTAGAGCCTTCGGTGGGGGCGCGGCACTGGTAACACCTTGATTTTGGACTTCTGGCCTGAACTGTGAGAGGATACATTTCTGGTTATTTGTTTTGTTTTGTTTTAAGCCATCTAGTTTGTGGTAATTTGTTGTGGCAGCCCTAAGAAATCAATACAGTGGAGTCCAGTCATAGGCAGAGCCATCTCTATGAGGTGCAGGAAGGAGAAATCACACCAGGCAGGGTCTGTTGGTTGCTTCCATTATTATGCAGGAATTTGGTTAAAATGATTATCAGGCAAAGGGGAGATGTTTGCTGTGAAGAGGGCCTGGAGAGGGTGTTGTTATGGTAATCTTATTAAAAAGTGGATGGAAAAAAAAAAGTGGATGGGGTGTTGGTTTGTTTTGATGCAAAGGAAGGAGAGGAGAGAAAGTGCTAAACTACCCAAATTGGCTTTTGTAAGGAGTGCTGTGTATGAGACTGCCCTCTGTTTCTGGGCCCCAGGCAGCTCTGGCTCTCTGTCCCAAAAGCAGTGAGAACTCCATAAAGTCGAGGGTGGGACAGGAGACAGCTCTGCCCTTAGAGGGTGTCCTGAGGTGCTACTTCTGTGGACCTTTGCCTTCTTCTGCCTCAGTGTAAGAGGTGATGAGGTGCAAAGGGATCTGCACATGAAGCCTACCCCATTTCCATCTGTTGTCACTATTTGAGCAAGTCTGTCCCCCTCTCAGAGCCTTGCTCTTTTCCCTTTTGCAGGAGGCATATAAGTTGACGTGTGCACTGAAGAACACTTTGTGAACCTTAAAATGCTATATATGGTCTTAGAGTTCTCCCCAAGACTGAACAGGAAGACAGGCAGATTCCTCATGCTTTGGGGTCTGGGGTGGCTCACAGACTGTGTGAAAAATAATGCAGTTTTCACTATGCGATGGTGAAAAGGTCCTGGAGGTGGATGGTGGTGATGGTTGTACAACAATGTAAATGTACCAAATGCCACTGAACTGTATGTACACTTGAAAATAGTTAAAATGCTAAATTTTATGTTGTGTGTATTTTACTGCACAGAAAATCACAAGCACCTCCCCACAAAAAAAAACAAAGCGATGCAGATACTGGACAAAGCTGACATTCAATTAAATTTGACACTCTGAGTGTTGTGGGGCAATTATTGCACTTTGTGGTGAATGCTCGTATTTACAGTCATTGTGAGGAATTAGCCCTGTTTACCAGGACTCAATTAACACAATGCATTCTTGTTATTACTTTTGGATGGCTCTAGAAATTCCCACAGGAGTGGGTCAATTAGATCGTAATAATTGGAATTGGGACGAACGGTAAACTGTACTTAATAACATGTGATCTGAGGTCACCTCCTTGGCTCTACCTATGCCCCAAGGTTATGCCCCTCCTCAGCACTATTCTTTCCTCGTTCTTCTTCCCTTTGGTACCCCACTTACTCTTTATCCCAGGAGGTCAGGATGCAAATGGGTTCACATCTATAAGCACAGAAACATGGGAGTCCCATATGGCTTCAGGCACTTGACCCAAACTGTCCTGTGCTACCACAGACCCTAGTCCTTTAGCCCAGACTCTGCTCCCAGAAGCCAGAGCTATTTGCACACCTCCCAGAACATTTCAACCTGCAGGCCTGTGGGCTTCCACATCAAAGCCATATAGGATTACCTCCCAATTTTCTCCTCTTCCTAGCTCTGAGCTGCTTCTGAAGATCAAAACCACAGGCATAAATACCGCCTGATGGCCTCTTAGTTTCTGAGGAGCTCCCCCACAGGCTGACAGCCCAGAGAGTAACTCAGTGGCTGAGAGATGGACATCTTCTGGATTGAGAAGTTGTTGCATTTTCACACAAAATAAAATGTTTGCATTCTCATCTTCACGTATTGAAACTTGTATTGTGTCTCCTCTAAGTTCTCTCTGAAAATGATGCAGAACACTGTTGAATGTAGGACTGCCTGTGGTGCCAGATGATTTTGAGTCACGGACAGAGCCAGGCATAGCTCTCAGATGGACCGGCTACATTTGTTTCTGCCTTCAAGGCAGGTGGCCAGTGGACTGAGAGGGGGCTGGGGATAGGGAAAACCAGTGCCTTCCTTGTGGGCTTCTTCTTGTTGAATTTTGCTCCACAGGTTGGAGGACAAGTTCCAGTCCTCCTAACTAGGCCTTAAAAGTCTGGGTGGAGTGGACTCTCAGCTGGAGCCCGTGGAGATTATAAAACAAGAAGCTCACACTGCCTTGCGTGGCAGGAGTAAGAGCCAGTGTGAAGGTGTAGGAGTTGGAAGGAAGTTGGAAATCAGCCCCTTGTGGCCCTTCACTTTGAGATTCACAAAGAAAAAAAGAGCTGTCTCCTCTCTGAAAGGTAAGAGTTTAAATTCATCTGAACTCTGATTATTATAGTCTGTTTTAGCACCAGTGGCTTATTTCCATAATGTATGTAAATTATATTTGAATTCTTGTGAATCCATGCTCTAAGGCAAAGTCAAACACCCAGTCTTACTCCTGAGGTGGGGCCTTCAGAGCTGCTAGTGCCCTCAGAAGGGGCTGTTATTAGAGTTATATATGATGGAGAAGATTGCCTGGACACTAGAGAAGCGTCAACTACAGTTTTGTCCTTTTTCTCCTTAGCAAAATGGAACCTGCTTCCTGCACCTGAAGACCTTCCTTACTACAGGTTATTCCAAAGAAGAAGCATTTTGACTTCCAAATACCACTCCTAGAAATAAGAGGAGTGTCTGAAGGAGATGAGGATGGCTGAGTGCATCTCCTGTGTGGGATGCATCGGTGGCATTAAGGAGTTCTTCATGTGTGAGAAGGGGGTGCGTGATGGAGATGACACCAGTACCTCCTTCTACACTCCACATCTCTTCCTGCTGCTGCTCTCTCTGAAACCACAGCATCCACACCAGGACCACACGGGGAACAATACAAGCCACCCACAGTCCCCTTAGCTCTGTTGAAAACATGGCACAGATAAGATCATGTTTGAAGATGAAAAGGACAAAAAATAAATGTATAAAAATAAAAAAGAGCTCCATGTTTTCCTGGCATGTTAGTATGAGTGCCTGAGAGTGGATGTCAGCCAGAAGGTTGCATGTGCACATCAGCCCTGGGTCCAGAAGACATTCCTGACAAACCTCTTCAGAGTGAGGATGTGAACAGGCAATGGAAGCATCCATGAAGCGTAAGCAGCTACTGCAGGATTTGCTGATGGGTGGTTGATCACTCACACAGAGGGAAGGAGCCGGGAACTCCATGATAGTGACACTTGGGTCATCTTTTGTATTTCCAGATGCATTAAAAATAGAAAGGAACCACCATGTATGGAATATATGAAGTCTTACAGAGAAGAGTGGTAAAGTATTTGTTTTGACAAATCACCTTGCAAGTGTGGAGAAAAGTGTCCTCACCTAATGCTGCATTAGAACGTGCATCCTGTAGCCTAAATCTGTTCATGACATTAAAATATATTTTTTGTTGGTGTTCTTTACAGGTTTTTATAAGCTGAACGCACTCCAGATAATAGATAGGAAAGAAAAATAGTTTCCAAAACACATAATAGGCTCTAGAATTGGAGTTGCATAAGAAGTAAAAAGAAACAATATAAAAGTAGAAGAAGAAATGTATAAATACTACAACAGGATGTAGAACTATTTTAGGACCTTTACACAGGGAGAAAAATCATTGGATAAGTCTATAAAAGCCTCTAAGAGGCTGTAGAAAAAACTAGATAATGTGGAGTAGTGATGTCCTTTTGGGAGTTGAAAACAAAATACCTAAGTTATTCATGAAAATAATATCAAAAGATCTTAAAGGACTATAAAGTGTAGTTTCATAGTTTAGAAAGATATACCTACTTCTGGGCATGCTTACTTCTATTCTGGACAGTGGTAGAGTTCTGGGTATATCCTGAGAAGATATGGAGACAATTTCAGATGATTTCTGGATGAAGAAAGCATACTGATGGCTGTCTTGAGCTCAGTCCCTGTAAAGTCAGAAGTGACCACCCTTGGGCTGGGTAGCCCTTGACCATGGACCTCACATAGTTCACCCATAGGCTTGCTCTGAGCCAACTTCCAAGCTCTGTGCTCCTCCTTCTGAGCTCATCTGTATGTAGTCTTGCTCTTGGGCTACTTGACTGATTTTTAATGCCTCAGGATTTGCTTCCATCTTTGCATGACCAAGCCTTGGCCAAGCCACTATGTCTGTTGACTTGATTGCACTATCTACCTCTGCTGGGGATGGTCATAGCTTTCATAGCTGACACACAGTCCAGCTTGAAACCAGTCTCTTCTTTGGTCATTGTGAGTAGCAAGAAGCACTGTTTTTTGGATTCACTGCAGAACTCACACACTTAAATGTACAAAGTCAGTTTCTATGGCTATAGCTGCATCCAGATTGGACAGTGCCCTTGGCTGAGACGTCTTTTACCTCTGGTTCAGAATAACTCAGCTGACATTTAAAATCTCAGTGCACTCCTCCACCTTGTCCAGAGGAAAGTAAAATGAAAGACTTCATCAAGAAATGGAGAAGAACCACATGGTTGGTCATTGCTGCTGCGTGAATCTTGGGTCTAGAGCTCAAAGGTGGTATAAATGCAGATAGCACGGTGCCACATTTGCCTGACACACCTTTAAAATGTACAGTATAGTTCAGCTTTCAGTCGTGGAAGAATATTTCAAATATAGACTCAAAAAAAATGCTCGGGTGTTTGATTCTAACATAGAGCCAGGCGTTCTGCCCTGAGATGCATCCTGCTGCATGGTGAAAGGACTCAGTCTTCTAGGTCTCTTGCTTCAAACTCTTCTGTCTTCCAGAGGCTGGAGAAAATTGTGGGTCTGCGTCTTGAAATATGTGACTTGAACAAGAATCACTAACCTGTAGAAAACTTGTATTACTTTGAACAAATTCTCAGTTTACAGAAGCCAATGGAAATAGCAAAAGAAAGCATGAGAAGAAGCAGTAACTTTAGTGGTCATAAACTAAGAAGATAACCTGAAAAATAAAGTTGTATGTGCCCAAAACTATTTAATTAGTTTGGCCTTTTTCCCCCCAATCCTTTTTCTCTTTTACATTTCTTTTCTAAGATTAAGTGCTCTTTCATGATCTACTTGACATTGTGAAAGATGCCAAGTCCAGAAATTAGGATGGCTTCTCATAAGTAATAAATCAGCAGCAGCATGGTGAGGTGGAAACAGCTTAGGTTCTAGTTCTGTCCTTGCTGCTAACCCTGGGTAGCCTTGGCCTTGTCATGATACCTCTTTGGGCCTCTTTTTTTATATCTATTAAAAAAAGGGGCTCTTGGGAGTATTCTTCTGGCTCTAAAATCCGCCAACTCTGTACTGTTGATGGTTTCCTCCATTTAGAAGTTTCTAGGTTTCTCATAAACTGTCATAAGAGCCAGAGTTCAGGAGGAATGGAAACTTGTGACTCCATTTGTGACAATGTTCAGCACTTTTAAATGCAAATGTAGGTAATTAATCTGTCATCATTGCTTGAATATATTATACTTTAAAAATACCATATTCTAAAATATAATCTTTAGAAAAACAAATTTGTAATGGAAAATAAATAATTGTTACCATGTGTCTCAAACCCTGCAGAGCCCCTCAGTCATCACCTCCAGCAGTGTTTCTCAGCCCTGGCTGTGCATTAGTATCACCCAGAAAGCTTTCAAATATATCGGCTCCTGCCCTCCCACCTCAGAATTTCCAATCTAATTGGTCTGGTGTGGGGCCCAATACTAGTATTTTAAGAGTCAAGTAAGAACCAGTGGCCTGCAAAATAATTTCAATTTGGGGGGCTGGTGTCTAAGATCTCCCAGGCACGACTCACACCTGTTTGGCCTCCATGCTGACTGACCACCTGTGGTCCCCTCCAGCATGCCATCATGTTCACAGTGTTGATTCATATTTTCATACCTTTGCACCCGCTGTAATGGCCTGGAATGCCATCACCCCATGAGGCCTGCCTATTCTTTCCTGTAGGTTTCTTTACTAACATAGTTCCTATCATACTTTGTAATGGCCTGCTTTGTAGTCATCTTCCTATATTGTAAATATTTTATCGATAATTGTATGTATTTATATTCATAAATCTGATCATCTGTCTCTCATGTTTAAAACTCTCTAGTGCTTTCCCATTATTCTAGGAATAGCATCCACACCTTTTACCTTGCCTATAAGTCCCTATGTAATCTGAACCTACCTCTTTCTCAGACCTTTTCTCTGAAATACTTCCCACTTGTTCACTTCACTCCAGCCTTACAAGTGTTCTGCTACTAAAGCATGTCAAGTTTGTTCTCATCTATGGGATTTTGCAATGTGAGTCCTTCTACCTGGGGCATCTCTTATCCTCTCATTTGACTCCTTCCCAACAATCAGGCTTTAGTTCAAGTGTCACTTCCTTACAGTGGCCTTTCCTGACCACAATAGTTATAGTAACACATCCCCTATCCCATTCATCACTCTCTATCCTACTGTTTTTATGTTCTTTTAGGACTTATAATATCTGAAACGATAGTTTTATTTTGTACACACGATTATTGAAAGCCTCTCATTACTGGAATATAGGTTCTATGAAGATAGGAACTTTCTCTGTCTAGTAGGAGCTCAATAATATTGAATGGATGAATGTTATTTGTCTCTTCTACAAGATAATGCTATGCCTAGCATAGGGACTGGAAAGAAGATGTTCAATATGTGTTTGATGAATAAATGTCTACATGTCATAGACATTTCTCCGTAACAGTATAACCAAAGATCTCTAAATCACACTAATAGAAATTAGGCTGTCATTCATCTGCATTCTTATTAACGTCCAATTTAAAAAAAAACACAGAAAAAAAGATGTATATTTCTTTTTATAAGAAAATTAGATTCTTTCTCTCCATAACTTCAAAATCTTCATTTCTAGTACCCACACCAGTAGGGGTTCCCTCTCTTCAGGGACCCATTCAGCAAATAACAAAGGAAAGAGATTGCTCTGGGAGCTGATTTTACCTATAAGCTCAAATTTAAACTGAGACCACTGCTCTGAGCTAATATGAGAGGAAAACACGTTTGGTTTTTTTTTTTTAAAGATTCAAATCAGGGACATTCTAAATAAGTGACTGGACAAGTGAAGATGGAGAATGGGCAGGAACAAGAGAGGAACCACAGGGCTCTGCACCCAGAGTCTGGGCCCAGGGCTCCCCTTAGGTCTTTACCTGCAGTTTACCCCAACCTATGGATCCCTTGTGAAATCATTGAGGAGGAGATCCTGTTTGCTGCTGCTGCTGCTTCTGCTGCTGATGACGATGACTATAGTCGCTTCTCTCCAGTTTGGCTCTTATCCTGGCATACCTAGAGATTGAGAACACCTGGGCAGATTGTCAGAATCTCTAGGAGCAAGTATGGAACCACACAGGACTCCCTAGAAAACAGAAGTTGAGTAGTCTGAGGAGAAATTTATAGCATGTCTGTTTTCCCATGGATAAAATGAAGGGTTGAGTTAGATAGTCTTTAGCATCTCCTCTGTTTCTAGCATGCTCAGTCTATAAGAATATGTAAACATTTTGTTATTGAGGTGATCAATATCCAAACTATGGGCAAAGGGTAATCCAGTTAGCTTTTTTATCTTGTGCTGCTTTCAGCACATATGCCAGGTATCCTCTGTGTAAAATTCCATGGTGATCTTTGGTCTGCAGAAAACCATATAGCAAATTGAGGTCGTAAATTGCCATGGCTGTAAGGTCTGGTTGGGACGCTGTAGAGCTGCATTATCCCATGCAGTAGCCACTACCCACATGTGGCTATTAAAGTTAATATTAGTTAAAATTAAAATTAAATAAAAAATTCAGCTTCTCCATTGCATTAGCTACATTTCAAGTTGTCAGTAGTCACCTGTGACTAGCAAGAGAGGTCTTTATTGGACAGAGAAAATATATTCATTACCATCATCATAGAAAGTTCTCTTGAACAGTGCTGGTTTACGGGGCACCCCTGCTATAGTATAAGAGAACTATAGCTAGAGAGCTGCTAAAGTCCTATCCATCTGCAGGGCTGAGAGATTCTGTGGCTTTGTATTGGGAAGATCATATTCCTGTTCTTCTTCAGCTGAAAGTCTTTTGGTCTACAAAGGTGCTGAGGCTGGTGGAGAGGGACAAAACAACTGTAAGGAGCTCCTGTCTGCCTGATTAAGAGATGATGAGATGATACTGGAAAGCCTGTTAAAAAGTTGAAGACTTCTAAAAATATAAGGCATGATGATTGTAAAGTGAATGTATTAGAGACAAAGGCAACCTTCTCCTGGCTCTTCCTTGACTTCATTCCTCCAACCCAATGAAAGTGAAGTTAGCTTTGAAATAGTGGTTTTGGTTGCTGTTGGCAACTGATTCTCTGTCTGGTCCAAGCTCTGGGAACTTCAGTTAGACAATGTGGAACTGTCCAGGAAAGAGTATGGAGAGCTGATTTCTTCTGCTAGGGAGAGTTATGTTTGTGTTGGCTTTAAGGGAGCTCCAGGTGGCAGTGACCTTCCCTTTATAAAAGGTCATGAGGTGGGCCTGGATCAGGGGCTTAGCTAGGTTCAAAAACTAGGGGAAGCTCCCGACCTAGGGAAAGGCTGAGTGGTGCTACCTTCTTCCCCAGGTGAAGTGGGAGCTCACAGAAAAGGTGACTCTTTGTCTACCCTCTCTGCATGTCTCCTGGTTGGGCTTTCCCTCTACTTCCTCTCATGTCTTTTCATCTTGGTTTTAAATCATGGCATCTGGTCATGACAATATAGTGTGTTAAATATTGTACAATAGGCATTACTTTTGATGGATGTGGTAACTACATTCACATGCCCTCTTTAGGTTAGGTTTCAGTGGGTCTCTGATGGAAGAGAACTCTGGGGAAGGATTTGGAAGGTAACTTCATCTGTTGCCATTGTGAACACTACCTCTAAACACCTGTCACTGTAATGGAGCTGTAGGAAACCAGTGACAAAGGCATAGACTCAAACAAAGGCAGGGGTATTTACAGTACAACTCTAAATGTTGACTCTTGGGTATAAAGTCATAGGCTTTGAGCTACATAGAGCTTAATTCAAATCTAATTTATTGACTGTGTTATTTTTTGGGCTCAATTAGCCTTAGTTTATTCATATGTAAAATAGAAATAATAGAGATAATGGAGATGTGTAGGAATGAATGAAGTGTAAAAGGCCAAGCCGAAAGCTTGACACATTGAGTCACTTAACCAATTATTTCTATTCCCTTTATGGGGGGTCAGAACTATGATTTGGTTGGGAGCAATGGAACAACTATGGGGAATCTATGTTTGGAGATTGAGAACCACTAGACTTTACAAATGATAGGGTAGGGATGGGGTCAATTTGGTTTACTGGGTTAGACAGGACTTCCCTATGAGTTATGAAGGAGCCTATTTTGCTTTAATCCTGAGTCAATGGTTGGTGTTTTAGCAGCTATAGCTTCTCCCCAGATGTGGGCTATAGTTAGACAGGGGCTGATACTTGTAGACCGTCTACAACTATTCATGCAGTGAAATTCCAGAAATTGACAGAGGGGCAGCATGTGTACTTTTGTGGGGGAGGAGAGGTGGATCGCCATGGCTCACTGGAGCCTCATATTGAGTGAAATGCTGCTCCAGTCAATGGTATTGATTGATCTCTGGTGGAAATTCACTTTGTTCGGTTTCCCATTTTACTATAGAATATGAATGTACATTTGTAGAAAGACATGGAAGGAGTTATTACCAACAGTGGGCTGACTTTCCTGTTAATAGGGGAGCAGGTAGGGGAAGAGGTGGGGGTGATTACCTCTAGGACTGTCAGTTGGCCTGGATGTGGAAGTGGTGTCTTGCTGGAGTGGCACTAAGGAAATCAATGTTAGAGAGCTTTGTCCACTGAAGAAATGGGAGAAGGAGGTCAGAACAGTCCTGATGTGGGACCAATGTTCTGCATACAAGAGGCAAATGCCCATTGTTGGGTATGAAGTGTAGGGATAGGAGTAGGATTGACTTGGGTAAAACTCAACCATGAGCATTTGTAAGTTCCCTTCTCAGAAAATGCCTTGACAAAGCCTTAGCTAGATACCTGACTGCTGTGTAGATGTACTTGGGATGTGTAGTAAGAATAAACAAATGACACAGAGACCTAGTCCATCACTCTGGTCTCTTTTCACCATATCCAACTTCAAGATGCCTTTATTCCAGGAAACTTTACCTTCTCCCTGGAATCTCACAAACTTTTCTGAAGAGATCTGTCGTCTTTGAGTGTGATGGAGGGTATTGAACCACTGGAAAGGAACTTTACATTTAGTCAACATCCACTGGGTACCAGGGACAATACTGGGTACTTTATTATGTCTTTTTACTAATCATAACATCCCTGTCATCTATTCATGTAAAATCCCAGTTTTACAGATTAAAAAACAGACTCGGAGATGTGGAGTATCCTTCCAAGGGTGAATAAATGGCAGTTCTAGGAATAGAATTCCAGGTCTTTAGCCCCAGATCATAGAGAGCCCCTAAACATCAGGTTAAGGAATTTGGAATTCTTTTAGAAGGCAACAGGTATTTGTTGACTATGACCAATAGCTTGATATATGAGAGAAGGCATTTTCCTTTTGAGTACACATGGAGAAATTGTACATCAATAAAAGCAGTCTCTAAACCTTTCACATTTTTATAAGCCCTTGTGAAACCCTTGGGCTTGGTTCCTCTTTATATAGTCAAAACTGTATGTGCTATCTGGCTCCAGTCTTGGGGTTTCTTGAAACCTACAGGTTCTCAGGCCATGAGCCACATCAGTTGCCTTGTCTGAAATATACTTGACAATCTTTCTTAGTTCCCACATTCTTTTTTTTTTAAGATTTTATTTATTTATTAGAGATGGGGGGGGAGAGAGAGAGAGAGGCAGAGACACAGGCAGAGGGAGAAGCAGGCTCCACGCAGGGAGCCTCGATCCTGGGTCTCCAGGATCACGCCCCAGGCTAAAGGCAGGTGCTAAACCGCTAAGCCACCGGGGCTGCCCAGTTCCCACATTCTTTATGCCACCCCCGCTCTCAGAGGTGATGGATTTGTGCACTGGAGTAATCCATTGTAAGGTGATTTGGGAAATTGGACCCAAATTACTTTTTTTTTTTTGCATGTTGCTCATTTATTCACACTTCTGTCCACCATGGGCATATGCTGTGGTGCCCAGGTCAACTGTACACTTCCCTTTTTGTTTTGTGCTGCTACTGTTTGGGGGCTTGCGTTATTGGTATCTGTAATGAGTTCACTGAGGGAAGAATTCTCAACTTATACATCCATTAATACCTTATGACTGCTAGGACAGTGCTGGGCTTATAGGATATACTACATAAATTTATTGAGAAAGAAAGTGATTATTGGGAAGAAACTTCTGAGAGCAGTCCTATGTGGTGGCTGCTTAGAACCAAAGGAGTTTTCTTACTAGTTAAGTGGCTGGTTATTGCTGAGAGGGGTAGGTAAGGGAAGTCTTCCCAGAGACAAAGGGAAGATGTATCAGTTATCTTTTGCTGTGTGATAGAATACCCAGGCCTTTGGGCTTAAAACAACTGTATATTTGCTTACAGTTCTATCCATCATTCAGTTGAATTGGGATCAAGTGGGTGGCTCCTCTGCTGGTCTTACCCCCAGGTAGCTATAGGCATTTGACAGCTTGGTTGGGGCTGGATAGTTAAGATGGCTTCACTAGCATGTCTGGTAGTTGGTGCTAGTTATCAGCTGGGTACCTCTCTCTGTTCATTTTGTGGCATCTCATCTACCAGAAGACCAGACTAAGTTTCCTTACATGATGGTAGTAGATATGTTCCAAGAGAATAGAAGCAAAAGCTGTAAGACCCTTTGAAAGTGAGGCCTGGAAGTCCTGTAGTGTCTCTTCTGTCTTCTTTTAGTTTAGAAGTCTCATATTAGGGCAACCCCGGTGGCTCAGTGGTTTAGCGCCGCCTACAGCCTAGGGCGTGATCCTGGAGACCCAGGATCGAGTCCTGTGTCGGGCTCCCTGCATGGAGCCTGCTTCTTCCTCTGCCTGTATCTCTGCCTCTCTTTCTCTCTATGTCTAAAATCTTTTTTTTTTTTTAAAGAAGTCTCATACTAGCACAGATTCTGGAGGTAAAAAGATGGATTCCACTACTTGGTGGAAGGAAAGGCAAAATTACATTGCACAAATGAATGGGTTGATGGGCCAGCATTGGTAAACAGTCTATCATAGGAGGACTTCTGTTTTCTTGACCTCTTAAGTTTGAATTGCATGTTCCCTGAAGAATTCCTGCCTGTGGAGATCAAATTAAAATTTGGATTCTCAGGCAGATGGTTCAATAACTGGAAGCAGTTGCCATCAGGGTTCCTGAAGTAACTCACCTTTCTGGGGTATCTGAGAAAGGTTCTGATGGATATCCTAAGTATCCTCCCCACAAAATCTTGCATTATTTCCATACATTTTTAGACGTTTAGTAAGGAAGGCAGCTTGGTGGAGTGGAAAAGCATGGGTTTGGGTGTGGGCAGACCTGGGTTCAGGCAGTCCAGCTTTAGTAGTGACTGGACATATGACTTTGAGTAGGTTACTTGACTTCCTGCATCTTATTTTCCTCATCTATAATTTGAGTATATCTATTTTGTGTGATTGATGTGAAGTGTGATAATGTTCTGGGAATAATTAGAATCTCTTCCAAGGAAAGAATGAGCTCAAGTTCCTCATTCAGAGCTCATGAATCAAGCCAGTCTCATGCCTACACCCCCTCTCCTTACCTTGGCATGCTGGTCAAAAGGTCACCCATTTCCCCAGTTTTCCTATTTTATCCTGTCATAACTGCTGTGAGCACAGGTCAGAATCGGTCCAACTAGCTAATCCTGATCCCTTGCAGAAAGGCCAGAAGAGAAAGCTTAAGAAAAATAGCCAGAAAGTCTGCTTATACAACAAGAAATTTTGCTTGAGTACTGAATGGAACAACCAGAGGTGATGCACAGAAAATCCGGTCACTGCTTAGGGCGATAGTTTGGGATTTGGGTGCAGAAGCCCAGGACCCTGGGCCTTCTAGATCTGAGGTCTTGAGCAAGCCTTTTACTCTAGTTATCTGTAGGATGGGGATAAGAGTTTGTTTTGTAAGTTTGTTTAGAACAGAAGGAAAAAAATTGCCAAGATCCTAGCAGAGTTCCTAGAATATAGCAGTGCACAGTAAGTGATAGCTTTGTGATATTTCTCAACCCCGTCAACACTGTTCATTGCTGCTTCTGAGTGCTGGGCCTGTGCTCTCCATAGGAAGTGACAGCATAGGACCCTTCTGTGATTTGACCTGCCTCCTGGGATGTGACAACTGTGTTTCAGAAAGGTTTCGTGCCATGTGAATTGTAGAAGTTGAATCTATTTCCTTATTGACTGATCTGATCATTGATCGCAGTGAACGTTTATTAAAAAGCAGATGTAATAAGAATGAGCAGAGCTGCCACAATCAACTTCCACTCCTGTCGTCATTCTAGCCAGGAAATTTGGCTTCGGGAGATTAAGTAAATAACTCATTCAAGGTCATACAGCTAGTAAGTGACATACTTGGGGAATAAGGCTGTCTGGTCCAAATAGAAAACAAAACAAAACAAAACAAAAGGAAAAATGCACAGCAACTTGACTAGAAGGCAATGCATAAAAATACTATTTATACTGTTAATTTATGAGGAATGGGATTGAGACATTAGGTCATTTTATTTCCTATGTCTACTTTATTTTACAAAATTTTTATGATGAATACGCATTGCTTTTGTAATGACCAAACTACATTTGATAAAGAAGAAAAAGAAACTTAGAAGGAAACAGTTTGGGAAAACAGAGCTTAAGTGGTAGCCTATGTTTAAATTGCAGACATGGGTGTTCCAGACTGGAAGGAAATGTATTGGACAAAGGGCGTACAGAATCAGTAGTAGATGCAAACCTCTTAGGCTTTGAGGATGGAACTACTTTGTGGAAGGGGTACTTAGGATGATTTGAAATTTGGGGGGATGAAGGACATGTAGGAGTTAATGAACCATTGCACCAAAGCTTCCTCTACTTCATTTGACTTTGCCTTGGCCTCCTGGCCTAGTGATTGGGGGAAAGGGGGCATAGGAAAGAAGGGGCCAAGGTTTCCTATGAGTGGCCACATCTTAGAACCAACTGGAGAGACCAGGCAAGGCCTCAGAAATCCCCCAGTCAGGCAGAGATAAAGGTTCTCTAGATAAAGGTTCTCCATATTTGGAAGAAAATATATAAAGCTTGCTTATTATTGATTCTGTGAAGTGTAAAATACCCCACCATTCATTATTGCCAAAGGGTCCCCGATGTTCCAGCAGAACTACTGTAGCAGTCAGGTGGGAACTCTTAAAGAGTACAACATTTTTCCATTTTAGGACAAGACTTATTTATTTGTCCGTTGCTGCCAGTCTTCCATTAGGTTTGGGTTGTCTCTCCTAGACCCCTCTACCAGAAACTTCCATATCAGACTTCTCCTTGGAGCCAGCTGGGCCCTTCCTAAACCCTCAGGGTGTCAGGCCATTGGGCAAAATGTGCAGAAATCTGGAATCACAACTGTCTCTCTGGAGAAGGGTGCCCGTGGAGGATCTCCCTCAGGTTCTTATGTATATGGCTTGATACCACATCTCTGACAGTTCCTCTCCTCTTGCAGAGTAGACCTGACCTGACCAGACCCCCTGTCAATGCAATATCTAGAAGAGAGCTTTCCCGCAAGAGAGAGGGCGCGGGTAACCTGTAGGCATGCTGGAGGTTTCCAGCGGATGTGCTCTGGGTATAGAATCCTGGTTGTGTATGCAGGATGTTGTTGCTGAGGTCTGTTCCAGAGTGCTCAGCTTTTGCTCCCTGATCACATGAAGAAGGGGTAGAGTGAACCACACGGGAACCCGCATTTCACTTGATAATGGGGAGCTTTGTGGTACCCTCTGGAGAATGGAGGCCTGTATGTTTCTTAGGCATTCTCTGCCCATAGTCATACTTGCTGGCTCCATCCTCAGACAAAAAGGAAAGAAATAGACCTTACCTTAAATATGTTCCTAAGTGACAATAACTATAGAAGTTGGATGCACCTGTTTGTTTGAGGAGTCTATCAGCATCTAGCTGCCATCTTGTCTGCTTAGCCCTTACCAAGGGCCGTGAAAGGGAGGTGAAGGCTCTGCTCTTCTCATTGCAAGGGTAGGTATAGAAAGCCATATAGTGGAATTTTGCATCAGAATCTGGGGGAGATAGGAAGGCTACATGGTTGGGAGCCAGAGTTGGACACTGACTCAGGAGAAACCTGTGTGTGTGGCCTGAGTTGAAGATAGAAGGGTTCCTGGCCAAGGACTCACCCACAAGTCCTGGAGTTTCCCTTGTTGATCAGAGCAACTCTTCCTTTCTTGGTTTAAACTCTTGTTATCCTTGATAGGGAAGATGCTTGGAGGATGGTTCATGTCTTGTTAGCTGGTCACTGTCTTCAGAATTGAGAAACCGTGGCAGGATTTAATTCACAGAAAGACCTCTTTTTTTTTTTGGCCTGGTCAGTCTCTATGGATACCTGGTGTTGTCCTCCCAAGAGAAGGGGGCAGCTCATAGGACTGTGCCCCATGGCCCTGGGCCCTCTTAACTTCTGTTGTCTTGAAAAATGTGATAGGTGAGACAGTTTGTGGGGCTCTGCAGCTGACAGGCACAGCCTAGCTTGTGTGTGTAGCCACAGGAGGCTTAGTTCTGTGCTTGCCTGGGCCCTGTGATGTGTAGGTTAATAATGGTAATGCACATGGAATAACAACATACCAAATTCTCTGCCCTCAAGATGGTTACAGAAGATTAGGACCAGAAGACACCCACACCTGCACTGGGCACCCAGCACAGTTTGTACTGCTGAGTGTCCAGGACTACAGGGATGTGGCCACTCTACTCACATCTTTAGATTTCAGGCTCTCTTCTCTAGCTCTCTGCTCTGTGACCCTATGAATATCCTGTTTAACTTGTTTAAAATTAAACTCAGCCTCTTTTCCCGAGGTCCATTGCCCTTCTTCCTCAAGACTTAACACCTTGAGCTTCGTCATGATTTTCTCCCTCCCCAGACTGCCTCCTCCTAGCCTTCAGATCCAGTAGCCATTTATAACCTCTTGCCTGCATCCCTTCCTTTTTGCTCATCTCCACTTTTTACCTTATGCCTAGGTGCTTCGCAAGCCTTCTGGCCACCCTTTCAGGTCCTATCTTGCTCCTGTCTAGCTTGCCTGGATCCATCTCCTAAAACAGACAATATCTACAGTTGCTCTCCACCTCCAAGAGTAGTAGCAACCTGGGGTTGTCAGGATTGTCTGGGAGGAGATTGAGTGGGATAACTGGGGCTACCAGGGAATCCATCCGAGGAAGTCCCCTTGAAGTATTTGGTGAAATGATCATTTTTATTACCTGGGATTCTATACATAGATTGTAGATACGTTTATGATGACTTATAAAATCTGGGGCTGGTTTCTGTCTGCCACTCAACAAGTGGTCATGTCACCTGTCCTAACCATCTCACTGGTGTGTGCTTAGGATATTGACTCTTTGGGGTATAGTTAGAACCAAATACTCCCAAGAGAGTAAAGCAGCTGCTGATACCAAAAGTCAGGGCATATACTGGCAAGCCAAAGGTGGTGGACCTAAATGGTGGAACGAGATAAGCATGAAAAGCCAGGAGTCCCAACTTCAACCCAGTTCAACCATCAACTGTATCACCTCGTGTAGAAGTTACTTCCCCAGTCTGGCCTCAATTTCCTCAGATGCAAAACAAAGTCTAATTCTGGATTAACCATGCCCCAGCTCTCCTCTATTTTCAAGAGAATTTGGGAGGTGGTTGTATTTTCTGACCTTATGTCAGTCTGTCCTTGCCTCATGCCAAAAAGACATCCTCAGGCCTTGGCTAGAAGAAATTATAGAGTGTTGGTATTAGGAGGGACGTTGCAGATCATCTGATTCAAACTCCTACCTCATGGGCATCCATAATATTCAGAAAACAAAGGAGATAACAGATTGGTTTCCTGGGCCAGAGAGCCCCACTGGGTCCCAAGGGCTCGAGCACTTCGTAAATGTCACTTGGCCATCCCTGAGAAGAGATGGAAGTAGACAGAATGCCCAGGCGGGCAACACTGCAGGGGCGGATATGCTAGCTGACTGTCTTTGTTCTCTCTGCTTTCCATGGGTCCTGGGAGCCTGGGCGCTCTGCTCTGTGCAGATGGAGACCTCTCCTAGCGGAAGGTTAGTCACCTCCTATGCGCTCAGAGCAAGGGCATTGCTTGGCAGGTATGGACTCAGGCCAAGGCCTCTGTTGCCTCCCTGTAGCATTTTAAACACAGTGAATATCCTGGTAACCTTGACTACAACCTGTAGTCTAGTAAAAATATCAGAAGGGGTGGTTAGTTGGGATCAAAATTAGGGAGCCGAAGGTCTCAAGTGAGTCAGAAGCTTGGGAAGGGGTCACAAGGAATTGGAAGATGCTTATGAAGTGCTGTTAAGGAGTGGGTTTGAAGTGTGTTCAAGGTAATTGTATTTTAGTGGTCAGGAGCCCAGAAGTTTCTTCTTATCCTTGGCAGTTTTCCGACAGTTTACTTACTTTCCCTACTTTCCCACAGTTTACTTACTTTTCCATAGTAAGCCTCATATGTTGGAGAGCTGTCCCAATCTATTTGGTGTATTGCTATGTAATAGGTACACTTTCCCACAGTTACTCGATCCAAGCCAGTGTTTCCTGAAGTGTGGTGTGGACCACCTGTATCAGCACCACTGGGGGTGGGGAGCTCTTTCAGAAGGTAGATCTGGGCTCCATCCAAATGTGCAGGTCCAAGTAGTGGCATCCCAGTGTTTGCCTGAGATAAAAGAAGAGCAGTTTTATCTCTCTCTTGGGTCCACAGTATATTTCTTTATTAAAAGGGTGATGTTTAAACAACACTAAGCAAGCAGTAAAAGGAAGATAATTCTTTCAGAGCAAACATTTTAAAGAAACGAATGCCCAGGATGCACAGCTGTATCTTCCTCATTAAGCCTAGCTTCCCCTTCTTCTGTTTTCCTCTAACCATAATCATATACCCCAGCGCTGATCTGAATGATGCTGAGTTTGAGCCCGGGGTGACTGGTATGGGGGAGGGTGTTTGGCCTTACTTGGTTTCATAGTTGTGGCTTCCCAGCTGCTGATCTTGCCTTTGCCCTTCTCTTCCAGGGCTGCTGTTTTTCACCAGCCTGGGAAGCCGTATAGTGGCTTTTGGAAAGAGTACCCTGGTGTTCCCAGACCCAGTCTGTCCTGCCCTCCAGCTCCTACCCTGAAGGCCACACAGTTTTTAACGATTTAGGAAATACAAACTCTCTGGTTCCCCAGACTTTCTCTGCCAGTTTACTTTTGTGCTTTACTATTTCCTTCCCCCAACTTTCATCAACAAAGTGGAACAGTCCAACCTCCTTTTTCTTAACCTAGAAAAACAAGGGAGTGGGTGCACAGGAAAAAGGCAAGAAAGTCCTTGTTGGCTCTTCAAAAGACCCAAGTTAGAATTTGGCCCCACCACATATGAGCTGTGTGACCCCAGTAGGTTGTATAAACTCTCTAAGAATTAGTCTCCTCATCTGAAAAGTGGCAGGAGAAGATGACCTACCTCACAGGACTGATGTGAAGATTCAGTATAGTAATAGGAGGAGAGAGCTCTAGGGCAGTGCTCCTCACATTATCAGTTACTCACTAAATATCTACCATCATCCTTCTACCCTTCTCCTCCTGGCTCTTCTCATATCTTGCTTCACTTTCTGTTCTTCCTCTCAGCTCCACTTGGTCCCTTGACCATCTTTACACATTCCCCATCTCCCATCCCACTTCTACAATGAACAATACTGTCCCCACCCTACATGTATCTATGACTCCCAGCTTAGAAGTGGCTATTTCTAAAAAATTCATTAATAAGTCAGGTGCCAGCACTTGTCTTATGCTTTTCTAAAAACAAAACAAAACACATTTATGCAAAATGGTTAAACATTCCCAGGCTAGACCAAAATAACTCACCACATATCATACGTTTGCAATAGAAAAAAAAGTAGAAAAAAAAAAAAATAAAAAAAAAAAAAAAAAAAAAAAAAAGAAAAAAAAGTAGAGAGCAATGTTGTTTTAATAGTAAGCATAGCAAAAACCTCAGCAAAGAGAAGTCCTGTTTCATTTTTTCTGGAAAGCTGCTTATGATCAAAAGCAGGTTAAATTAAATTAGATGATGAGGAGGTGGGTAGTTGAAGCTTTTGTAGCAGCTCTGATGTTTATTTCAGGGTGCTTTCAAGGGCTTTAGAGTTGTTGGCTTTGGTTCTTTATTAGCTTTAATTTACTTCAAAATGCATGGCTCTGCCTTTTTCCTGATGCAGGTGTAAATCCCTGGCACAGAGCTTGCACTTAGCAGCCATGATTAGGATTATTTCTGGTTCAAAAATGGAACAAAGCAGGGAGGGGAAAGTAGAGGGCAGGGAGAAAGAAATCTTCTCCTGGGGTAGTTTGAAAAGAATTGGAAATAAAGAAGAGAGACAGACCTAGAATGGGTCTGTGTGTGCTCTGAAAATATAGTTTGTGGTGGAAAGTGACTCCTTTGAGAGATACAGGAGTATTACATCTTTCCTCTGATGGGGAAGAAAGGAGGAAGTAGAAAAGAGAATCCAAATCAAGTGGGAGAGTGAGTGCCAAGTGTTTCAGGAACAGAGTATAGTGACGCTATGGCAGATTTGGGATAAGAATCTTGTTGCCAACCTAAGTTTGGAGGTTTCTACACTAGCTGTTGGTATCCCAAGAGTAGTTATTTATTTATTTATTTTTTAAGATTTTATTTATTTATTCATGAGAATGCACAAAGAGGACAGAGAGAGAGAGAGAGAGAGAGAGGCAGAGACACAGGCAGAGGGAGAAGCAGGCTCCACGCAGGGAGCCCGATATGGGTCTCCATCCCGGGTCTCCAGGATCACGTCCCAAGCCGTAGGTGGCGCTAAACCTCTGAGCCACCAGGGCTGCCCCCAAGAGTAGTTTTGTAATGACTGCATTCTTTTGCAGTAGGAAAAATCAAGCTGATGAAAATCATATACAAGATGAAATTATCCTAAGGGAATTAAATATAGATGTAGGTACTGGAAGATATTAATGGGTTAGAAGTCAAAACAATCGGGTAGCAAATATTTTGGTTCTAGAAAGAGGACTTTAGGGCAATGTATTAGTTATCTACTGCTGTGTAACAAGTTACTCCAAAACTTAATGGCTTAAAATAACACATTTATTCTCTTACAGTTTTTGTGGGTCAGGAGTTCATAAATGGCTTACTGGGTCCTCAGAGTCTCTCATGAGGCTGCACTCAAGGTATCATCCAGGGGTGGGGTCTTGTGAAGACTTGACTGGAAAACAATCCACTTTCAAATTGAGCTCATGGTTGTTGGCAATTCCTCAAGGGTTGCTTGATCGATGACCTTAGTTTTTAGTTGGCTCTTGGCTAGAGGAGGATCTCAATTCCTTGCCAGATGGGTCTATCCAACATGACAACATGTTTAATCAAAGAAAAGAAGAAGGGAAGTTCTCCAGGAAATGGAAGTCACAGTCATGTGTAACCTAATCACAGAAATGACATCTCATCATTAACCAAGACAAGGACTCCGGAGATTGAAGGATCTAGTGGCCCGATCCCATGTGGTTCCATCTAGTGGCTCTTTAGCCATCTCATTATTGGCCTCTAGTCCTGAGAGACGTCTTTTCTGCTAGGTTCCTTGTGCTGCTCTACCATTCTGACCAAAACAGCTTCTTCACAGATGGTCTTCCTCATTAAAGATTTTCATACTGAATATAGAACTCATAAAAAGAAACATAAAGGGATGGGAAAGAGGGGCAGAAATGTTCAGAATAATTGAATATATATTGATATGTACAGGATATTATGGACTGAATTGTGTCCACCACCCCCCATTCATATGTTAAGGCTCTAACCCCCCAATACCTCAGAATATGACCGTATTTAGAGATAGGGCCTTTAAAGAATGGATTAATTTAAAATGAGGCCATCAGGATGGGCCCTAATCCAATAGGACTGGTGTCTTTATAAGAAGAGGATACACCAGGAGAGACACGGGAGAGACACCACACAGGGAGATACCAGGAGTGAGTGTATGCATAGGGGCAACCCTGTGACAAGGCAGCAGGAGGGAGTCATCTGCAAACAGAGAGAAGCCTCAGAAGAAGTCAACCCTGCCAGCACTTTGTCTCATGCCTGAGGTCAGAACTTATCCTAAAGATCCCTGCTTATTCTAGGCTCCTTGAATTTCTCTCCCTGTCCCTAAGAAGAGACTCATTGGGCTTCACTTCTTGCCTGTCACCTCTGTATTTCTCTCAAAGCTCCTAATGATGGGGCTTCTGCACTGGGTCCTAGGCACTGAGATCCTCTTAGGATCTTCTTGGAAGGTCTGTCTGGCTCTGGCTTTTGTGTGGCTAGTAGTTGCTCCAGTGTTTGTTCCTTCCTGTTCTCTCATTAGAGCCTCAACCATAGGATGCCCTGGCCCAGGCAAACCTGGCACACAGACCGTGCCAACTGTCCTCTGACATGTGCTAGGGAAGAGCTGCCTCATAAACTAACAAGGCAGCCAGGGAAGGGGAAGAAAAGGATCAAAGGCCATGTGTCAGCCCAGAACACTTCATCTCACCTCTAGCACTCAGGTGGTGGTAGTACTGCCCATCCCCTGCTGTCAGCTGCCCCGATGCCTTTCATTTTCAAGGCCACTGGGTACTCATTTGACTCAGTTTATAAGTATGTTCAGCAGTCAGTTGGCCAAAGGAACTGCCCTCTGAGCCAGGTTAGGAGGGCAGAGGCAGAGTCTCCCATAGTCTCACTTTGGTGGTGACCTATAATGGAGTTACCTGGCTTGAGGGCACACCTTATTGGCATTGGTTGCTTCACGAGAGGACAAAGATGTGTCCAGTGGTGGTGGTGGTGGGGTATTCACAAGACCCTGTGGGGCAGTTCCTAAAGAGAAGATGCAGGACATCCTTGAGCAACTGCAATACTCTTGGAGTAGCGCCGCCTCCCATGGGGTTGCCTTCGAGGAGTACACCATTCACGGATATTTGGTGTCTTGAAGATATTCACCAGATTGGTTAGGTACTTGGTTTCCTGAGCTAGACCTCCTGGGTTTAAATCCTGGGTCTACTTTCTTCTCTATTCCCCAGTGTTCCCAGTTGTTAGATGGGGGTAATAGCTGTAGCAAACTTGGTAGGATTTAAGTAAGGATTAAATAAATTAATATTTTATTTTTTAAATTAATATTTTAAGATGATTAGAAACATGCCTTGCAAATGAGTAATAGATATTACTTTAGAAGTCTTTTTTCCCCCAATTTTTATTGTGGTAAATATATATAATAGCATCTTGGCTATTTTTAAATGTACAGTGGTGGTAAATACATTCATAATGTGCAATGTACATCAGCATCCATCTCTGTAACTCTCTTCCCATAAAAACTGAAACTCTGTGCCTGTTAAACATTAACTCCCCATTCTCTTGCCCCCAGCTCCTGGCAACCATCGCTCTACTTCTGTCTATGATTTTGACTACTCTAAATACCTTATATAAGGGGAGCCATACAGTATCTGTCTTTTTGTGATTCATTTATTTTACTTAACATAGTGTCCTCAAAGTTTATTTGGTGTTACAGCATATATCAAAATTTCCTCCCTTTTTAGGGCCAACAATATTCCACTGTGCATATACCACATTTTGCTTATCCATTCATCTGTCAGTGGACACTTGGGCTGCTTCTACATTTTAGCTATTGTGAATGATGCTGCTATGAATATGGGTATACCATTATCTCTTCAAGACCTTACTTTCAGTTCTTTTGGGTATATACCAAGAAGTGGAATTGCTGGATCACGTGGCAATTCTATTTTTAATTTTTTGAGGAACTGCCGTATTATTTTCCACAGCACACATACAATTTTACATTCCCACAACAGTGCAAATCCTTACCAACATTTGTTAACTTCTGGGTTATATATATATATATATATAAAATCATCCTAATGAGTGTGAGGCGATACCTCATTGTAGTTTTGATTAGCAGTTGCCTAAGGATTAATGATGTTGAGCATCTTTTCATGGGCTTGTTGGCTATTTGTATATCTTTTAAAATTTTTATTTTTTCACGACCCAGTAAATTTTATTTTTAATTTTCTTAAAATTCCAATTAGTCATCATACAGTGTTATATTTGTTTCAGGTATACAATATAGTAGTTGAACAGTTCCATACGACACCCAGTGCTTATCACCACAAGTGCACTCCTTAATCCCCATCCTCTATTTCCCCCATCCCCCATCTATTCCCCTCTGGTAACCATAGTTTGGTCTCTATAATTAAGAGTTTGTTTCTTGATTTCTCTCTCTTTCTCTCTTTTTTTCCTTTGTTCATTTGTTTCTTAAATTCGATATATGAGTGAAATCATGGTATTTGTCTTTCTCTGACTGACTTATTTTGCTTTGCATTATACTCTCTGGCTCCATCCACATTATTGCAAATAGCAAGATGTCATTCTTTTTATGGCTGAATAATATTCCATTGTATATGTATACCACATTTTCTTATCCATTCCTCAGGCAGTGGAAACTTGAGGTGCTTCCATATCTTGGCTATTGTAAATAATGCTGCTATAAGCATGGGAGTGCATGTAGCCCTCTGAATTAGTGTTTTCGTATTCTTGCATATCTAGTAGTGCAATTGCTGGATCATAGTGTAGTTCTATTTTTAACTTAAAAAATTTTGTTTTTGTTTTGGGGATTGAGGAAGGGGAGAGGGAAAGACGAGGGAGAGGGAGAGGGAGAGGGAGAGGGAGAGAGAGAGAGAGAGAGAGAGAGAGAGAGAGAGAGAGAGAGAATCTTAAGCAGGCTCAATGGTCAGTGTGGAGCCTGACATGGGACTTGATCTCACGACCCTGAAATCATGACCTGAGCTGAAATCAAGAGTTTGTGCTTAACTGACTGAGCCACCCAGGCACCCCTCTATTTTTAACTTTTTGAGGAACTTCCATACTATTTTCCACAATGGCACATTCCACAGTTCACATTCCAACCAACAGTGCAGGAGGGTTCCTTTTTCTCCACATCCTCACCAACACCTATTGTTTCTTGTGTTGATTTTAGCCATTCTGACAGGTGTGAGGTGATACCTCATTGTAGTTTTGATTTGCATTTCCCTGTTGGTAAGTGATGACGAAAATCTTTTTATGTGTCTGTTTGCCATCTGGAAGTCTTCTTTGGAGAAATGTCTGTTCATGTCTTTTGCCCATTTTTAAATTGGATATTTGTTTTTTGAGTGCTGAGTTTTATCAGTTTTTTATATATTTTGGATACCAACCATTTATTGGATATGTCATTTGCGAGTATCTTTACCCATTTAGTAGGTTGTCTTTTAGTTTTGTTGATTATTTCCTTCTCTGTGCAGAAACTTTTTGATGTACTCCCAATATTGTATTTATCTTTTAAAAGTCTTCTTAATGTGTGATTGCTTCTATGATAGGCTCTGAAAGGAGAAACCTTGTCTTAAACATCCCTGAATCTACACAGTGCCCAACCAGAGCCTATTGCAAGTAGGTGCAAATATTTGCTGAATGAAATGCTAAGAGCTCTGAAAACTTCCTGCATGTTATATATTCATTAGGCAGGGGCTAAAGCTAATAAAGTTGTTCTTTTTTCCTTAGGAATAAACATTCTTTCACTGTTCCCTTAGAGAATCTCTCCAGGTAGTTTAATACACCCAAAATTTCAGCCATTAATGTAGCATTCCTTTGACATAAGATGTTTCCCTCAGAATGCCTGAGTGGTATTTCAATACCAAGTTCTATCAGGTCCCTCCTCAGTGATGGTTTTGACAGGGGTGACTGTGGAGAGAGTGTGGGGACAATTATTCTTCTGGGCAGGCATGGAAAAAGAGGGGAATGTTACTGGAAGAAATGGCTAGTGGTTTATCATATAGACAGACCTTGATGACTTGACAGCACTGCCCAGAACTCACCTTGGTGGTATCTTTCTGAAAGGCACAGCAATTAGAACATGGTGTATGTGGATTGTGCGGTCTTTAAAGACAAATTCTTGCACCCAGGATATGGGATAGAGGCTCTGTATCACTCGCCTTTCTCCATCCCGTAAAGAATTAAGCGTCTTACATTTAGAGATACCCGGGAGTCCTTTATTAAGTGTACCCTCAAGAGCAGAGTGAGACGGAGGCAGGCCTCCCATATTAGACCTACTGAAGTTAATGTCTAAATACAGGCTTCTGTAGAATCCTGGCCACTCATCCAGACACGGGATGTGTGAAGGAGGGAAGGATCTTCTGAGCTGTTCAGACTCCACTTCATTAGTAAAATTCCTAGGCCTCTGGTAAGAAAGGCTATCTTCAACCCAGCTTCTGTTCCCTTGAAGATCTGGATGCTGAGGGACGGGGGCAGAGAGGAGGGAAGCATGAAGAATTGATTATGAATGGCGGGGTAATAAGCCAGGTTTCAGTTTCTGTAGATATCTTAGCAAGATGCATAGGGATTATTGGATAGATGAAGTATAATTGGTTAATTGGAATGTCAAGGTGGAATAAAAGAAAGGGAATGGGCCAATTAAATCTACATCACAAGGGATAGATTTCTGTTGTAGGTGATTATTAGAAAGCTACAAAGTGGTGGTAGTTCTTAAGATGTATATTGAAGGGGGAAGAACTAAATGAATTTGTTGAAAGGTGATTACAGTATCGGAATGGAGGAATATTATGAAAAGTCCCCCATAATATGCATATCACGTAAAACTTGATTCCTGTTCCTAATAGGGAAGATGGATTGGAGGTTCTCAACCCTGGCTACAAATGGAATCTCCTGTAAACCATGAAAAAAAATCTCATGCCTAGACCCATTCCAGAGAAATTGATGAGAGTCTATGGGCTGAAGCCCAGCCATTGTGCATTGAGGATGGAGCCTGTGGTGCTTAGAACAAATTTTGGCATACCTAGGAATCACCTGGGGCACTTGTTTCAAATGCAGATGCTAGGGCCCCACCTCCAGAGACTGATTAAGTAGGTCTAGGGTAGAGCAGGACTCACAGGTTTTACAATGTCCTTAAGTAACTCCAATTCTAAAGTATAGGTACAGGATTAGAGGATGTGGACATTTCAGACAATAAGAAAACAGTCATGAGGGATCAGGAAAAAAGCTCTGTAGGGAAAAAGACATTTCTGAAAAGATTTCCCTTCAGAGCAAAAGCTGTTTTAGTTAGTATCATTATCCCCTCAGTGTGGCTGCTTTTGACAGAAATTGGTGTCTAGCACTCAAATTAGTCACTTAATTGCATTTGCCTTCAGCTTCTCTTGTCTTGTGCCGGTGCTAACAGTGGGTTTTGTAGTCAAGGGTACAGCAGAAGGAAGTACTTTAGACAGGGAGAGTGAGAGAACTGGAGCAGGAACTTTGGAGGGGAGGCACGCGTACTCTACTACCTAGCGCCAAGAGCTGTGAAGGGCCTAGATGTTACCTACTTGCCAGCTAAGAAGTGAGCCTGCCACAGTATCTTGGATGCTGACAGAAGATGTGAGAGCCCTGGGTCAGAGACAAAGGACTTCATTTTTCATGGCAAACAGGCATTCATTACAACAGGTAGCATGGCTTTAGCATATTTGTGTTGGCTCTCCTTGCCCCAGCATCCCACAGGGGCCCCAGTAACGCTGCACATGCATGGGGTTTGCGTCATAGCTGAGGCGCTCTGACCTTGGGTAACATCAGTCTTTTAAGGGCCTGCAAGCAAATCTGCCCAACCTTTATCCTGGAGGGAGACATTTTCATTATACTGGTCAACAAACAAATCTGCTGTCTGCCTCTCTATCTTCCAAGGCTGTACACTATATGAACATCCTCAAAGAAGTCTGGAACAAAAGCCATGAGGGCCTCCACTCATAAGATGTGCAGAAATGTGAGAGGCCGAGCAGTCTTGTTTCTGAACACCTAACCCTGAAGAGCTCCCAGTGAGTGGGTGTGCAGTGCAATGATCTTGGTCTTCTCACTCTATATTACGTGCTCTAGGGAAGGCTGAGCATACAGGTTTGTCTTGGTATGGAGTGGGGAATATTCTGAAACACTAAGCCAAGTACCCAGAAGAGTTCAAATCTGAAAGTGTTGATACTGTATGTGCTGTCGTCTCATACCCTCTGAGCAGGCAAAGAATTCTAGGAGTTTTGAAAGACGCACAAGAGGCAGGAGGCAAAAATGCTTCTTTCTCTAAGATTATAGATGGTGTGTAGGTTATAAAGACCAAGAGTTTGTTATGAAAGCCCAGAAGGTAAAGCAAACAGGAATCTTGGGGTGGTTGGCACTGCTCTTCTGAATCCTTCCAAGGTCTCGGACTCTCTCCCTAGTGCAGTGATATGCTTGAGCACCATCATTTCTCTTCGCGGGGCTCCCTGTTCCCTTTCCCTTTATCATTAACCCTGGTATTCATCTGTGGGCAGGTTTACGTGGAGCACAGTCCCCCCTGAGGAATGCCACGGGTGTACCGGGTCATCCCCAAAGACTGCCAAGTCACCGGCCAGGTGTTCCACTTATCTATTGCTGACCCCAACACATAATTATGTGAAATAACAACCGATTTATTATGCTCATGATTTTGTGGGCCAAGAATTCGCGCAGAGTACAATGAGGGTATCCTGTCTCTACTCCGTAATGCTTGGGGCCTTAAGGGTGTCTCCAGTAGTTGGAAATCGCTGAGACCAGAGCACTAAAGCCATAGGGTTGGGGCTTTGGGGCTTCAGTTTTGCCTGTAGCTACATTCCTCCCCCTTTTCATATCCTCATTGTGTTTGGGGGCTAGAATGTCTGGTGGTTTCTTTGTACCGTGCCTGAGAACAGCTGGGGTGGCCAGCCACTTCTTCTGTCTTTATGTGGTCTCTCCACATGGTCAACTTGGGCTTCTTCACAGCACTGTGATCTCCAGACAGTCAGATCTCCTATGTGGTAGTTGATTTTCCTAATGGGAATGTTTGAAAGGCCCTAGATAGAAACTACAAGGCCTCAAAAGTCTCAGAATGTCCCTTCCACTGCATTCTATTGGTCAAGTAAGCCAGCAAGCCCATCCTAGATTCAAAGGAAGGGGAACTAGACTCTGTCTCTAACTGAGAGGACAGCAAATAATTTGTTACCGTCTTTTACCTACCATACCAGGCCTGGGCAGATCAAATCTATATACCCCGGGAACGTGTGTGTGGGTGTTCAACAAGTCACCCAAGAGGACTCTTGTCATCAGGAAGTTTGGGAAACACTGGTATTTAGTGTTGGCTGTTAAATGAAAAGTTGCGTTTGCCTTGATTTTATTATAAGTTTATAAAATTTATATTCCCCAGAAAATTGTTAACACGAATACTTTTATTCTTTATTGACCTGACCTAGGACCTATTTGATATTTGATCTTATTTTTACCCCTTTCATGCTGGTCCTGGGACAGTTTACCTTCAGATCGCCTCTACCCCCAAAATTCTCCTGCCCTGTGCTATTTTGCAGATGCCATCCTCTGCAGCTGCATTTCTTAGGTTCCATGAGCCCTGGCTCATGGCTGAATTTGCTCAGTAGAAGGTACCGACAGGAGATTGGAAAGCAGGGAAAAAGGGGAAGTGGAAATATCTTCCCCCTCTCTCTGACTCCCACATTTTCTGGGTGACGGAAATGGGCTCAGCTCTCCTGGTTCCGGTTTCCAGGGGTGACCCTGGCTCCTGGTAATCTCTGGGTTTCCCCTGCATCCTGTTTGGCTTCCTGGCTCTCCTATCACTTGAGTAACCAATTTCTCATTGGTTACAATTGAATTCCCTCTGTCTTTAATTCCTGGATTGATTTTTGTTTACCTAGTTGGACCCTGAATGATAGCTTCTTTTAATATTTTTTCCTAATTTGACTAACTGCATACACCTCTCCACTCCCAATCTCACTCCCACTAACTCCTCTACAAATAGCATCCAATTTAACATGCACTCTGGAATTTCCTTAAAGTGCAATTTCTGGCATTTCCCAAAGAAAGACAGAAAACTAAATGGAAAAATGACAATCTTTCAGAGTCCCACCTGCCAGAAATAACCCCTTTTCAACCCGTGGTGTATTTCCTTCCAGTCTTTATTTTTCCTTTTTCTTTAATATATTTTCTCTAATATTTTTATGCATCTTTTAACATAGTTGAGCTCACATGGTATATCTATTTTTGCATCCTATCTCTTTTAGCTTGACATTTTATCAGAAGCACTTTCCTATTTCTTTAGTAGAGCTCTTCAGAGGCACCACTTTTAGCTTGTGAAAGGGACCAAAAAGGTAGAATTAGGGAGAATTCTGACTTTTAAAATTCTGTACTCTAAAAAGAGAGTTCTTTTTTTTTAAAAGATTTTATTTAGTTATTCATGAGAGACACAGAGACACAGGCAGAGGGAGAAGCAGGCTCCATGCAGGGAGCCCAATGTGGGACTCGATCCCGGGACTCCAGGATCACACCCTGGGCCAAAGGGAGTCACTCAACCACTGAGCCACCCAGCCGTCCCTAAAAAGAGAGTTCTAACTAGGGCTTGCATCTGTGTCTCTCAAACTGGTTGTTCAACAGACATTCACTGAGTGGTTGTGGTGCTTGTGGCATAGTAGGAGAAGTGAGAGAAGACATGATCTAGGAGTAGGAACTGGTTAGGACGTCAAGAAGACACACAGGAAGCAGTTAGAGAGAGTAGAAGATTCTTAAAAAGTCCATTGCTAGGTGGAGCACTTGAGACTCTAAGTGTAATAAAAGAGCAGAAGAGGGAGAGATCAATATGAGGTGGATTGGTCCCCATTCCGTGATGCCATCTGAATAGTGAGTCAGCTATGGGCAGGCTTTAAATAAGTCTGGAGGACAGAAAAGGAGCTCCAGGGGAAGGGAGGTACAGGTTGAGGCTTTGGAGTCAGGCAGACCTGGGTCTAATCCCGGATTTATCATCTCTACTAACTGTTTGATGATAGATAAGTTAGGAGCCTCCCTAGGCCCCAGTTTCATGGTGGTAATGATAGTACTGTCTACTTCTTGAAGTGATACGCAATATTTGAAAGATTTACACCCTTATTTCTTCCCATCAGGATGAAAACTTTCCTCTAGCTGAGCATGGAAATGAATAATCTTCATATAAGCACTTGCTGTGTGGTAGTCTCCTGTGGTTAACACTCCCTGTTCATATTACTGAAACTACAGTTTGCCTGCCCTACCGGAGCAGGAGAGGTTAGTGTCTGAGTTGAGTTTGCAGATGTATCTCCTGGTGTCGCTGAACCCAAGGAGTACTGAGCCTTCCCCCCTCCCCCAGTGCCCCTTAGATGCCAGGTACTCAGAGCTTGTGGGTCAGTGTGGCTTCTCAGATTTCAGCCTGGTCCTATTCCCTTTCTTGGTGGGTCCTTATCTGCAGTTCCACAGGAAGAGGGTGGGGTATTGAGAGTGTATTTGCTAAGGTTCTGTATTTGAGGACCCTAAGCTGATACACCCGAATGTCAGGGTGAAAAGGTAGTCATGGTTGGGGTTGGAAGTCTGGGGATAGGCGACAAGCATGAGAGCATGTGTATGTGGTGGTTGCATGTACTACAGACTGATGCAAATGTCAGTGGGCCCAAAGCACCTTTAAGAATTTGTCGGCAAAAAAAAAAAAAAAAAGAGTTTGTCTGCAAGGATGCCTGGCTGGCTCAGTGGTTGAGCATCTGCCTTCAGCTCAGGTCATGATCCTGGGGTCCTGGGATCGAGTCCCACATCAGGCTCCTCGCAGGGAGCCTGCTTCTCCCTCTGCCTGTGTCTCTGCCTCTCTCTCTTTGTGTCTCATGAATAAATAAATAAAATATTAAAAAAAAAAGAATTTGTCTGCAAAGATGGCCTGATACTCCTACTAGTGGAGACCTGGGGAGAAGAATTAGTGAGGAAAGGCTAAGACAGAAGGAGAAACCATATACACTCAAAAGGTGTGACAAGACTTTTACTGTAGCCCTACGCTAATTGACTTCTCCCTTGGAGTTTAGCTCAGCAGATCAGGGCTCACCAGACTTCACTGGGCCTCGTTCTTCCTCCCATGCTGTCACTCTCCTTTCTTACGACCTCCTGTGGGACATGCTCCTTGGGATGCTGCCTGCTGTAAGCCAATAGGCTGCCCAGCTCCCCCCCTGGAAGGATCAAACAGCTGGTGCCTGTGGAAGTGCTTTGTCAGTGGTGGGAGGGGGCTCCTGGGGCTCGGCCCTGATTGCCTAAGGGCTGTAACAGAGGATGTCAACATTTCCAGTACCTCCTCCTGAGGCTCCCTTCTGTGGGCAGAGGGGGATGATGGAAAAAATCCTTTCCTCCTTCTCCCCAAGGGCCTTACAGAGCCACCATCTTGTCCTGCCCTGAAAGGGGAAGTTCTTTAACTATAGAGTGTCAGTGAATCTTGGCCCCTGGACGAGCATTTCTAGGCTCAGGATCAGCTCCACAAGAGCTCTTGTCCTTCTTCCACTGCCTCTACCTCTTCACTCTATTGTTTGAGTGACAATGAGGAGCCGAGTTTAGCAGCAAGCATGGGGTGCTTTGTCCATGCTCCTGCACAAAAGGATAGCTGCTGAAGCCTGTGAAGGCCTGCTGACCTGCCAGAAATCTAATTTCAGACAGTTGCATCAAACCCACCTGCACTCTTGTGCACTCCTGTCATTGTTCTGGTTCTTGTCCAGAGTGTTATTTTGTTTTGGGAGGAGGCAGGGCTCCACAGAACCCAGTGTGCCTGTGGGGGGGTGGGGGTGGGGACCAGGGACCCTTCTTTCATGGCTATCTTTGTCTTTAAAGCCAGGAGCTCT
Organism: Nyctereutes procyonoides; assembly: GCF_905146905.1. Lineage (NCBI taxonomy): Eukaryota > Metazoa > Chordata > Mammalia > Carnivora > Canidae > Nyctereutes > Nyctereutes procyonoides. Next base: position 22,406,780 of record NW_026575030.1, on the reverse strand, counting down.
TTCCCCAACTGTCCACTCTGAATAATGTGAATGAATGGGAAAGAGTTCTAGTGTTTTCCATGATTGCACTGGCCTTCACCAAGAGCCCCTAGGATTGCCCCCAGTGGTGTCTGCACAGTGTATGTGGTCCTCTCCCGATTCCTGATTTGTGTAACTCTAGTGAGCACCCTTGATTTATTCATTCAATTTCTGGCCCATAAGAGGCTTTGCATCTCAGACTGAGACAAGCTGCAGGTGGGGTCCTCCTCGGGGTTAGTGCTCAGGGAAGGGTTGTTTTAAAGACCGTTTGGGTATGTGAAGGGTTCTGAATAAACATGAGGCACTCTTGCCACGAGAGGCATTGCTGCTGTTATTATTGATAACACCAATAATAATGGAACTGCTGCTGCCTGGTTCAGAGATTGGAGAGGCCCAAATCCCTGTTCACGGACTGAAGATGAGAGAGGAGGGCAGGGTGGGAGGGAGGCAGGAGTGACCGCCAGGAATTCTCTATAAGCTCACATCAAAGAAATTCCTTCAGAGCACATTCCTTTAGAGCTTTTTTTTGGCCTTATTGAAGCCAATCTTTTCCTCATTTCTGAGGGCAAAATAATTTCTTCTTCTACTTGGCTACTTATTTCTCAATCTTCATCTCATATTCTTAATCATCTAAATATATACATATGTTTATATACACACACATGCTATAAGTATATATAAACATAAATATATAAATACAAGAATAACAAAAAGAATACCTAGTTCATAATTGACTTTTTAGAACCTAAACCATATTGTTTGTAAACGTCTTAATATTATATTTCTACTTAGTATTTTTAATGGCTCAATAGTACTCCATCTTATGAGTCATCCTGCTAGAGACAACAGTACTCCTAGCTCACATCTATTTTTGTTGTTGTTGTTGTTTTCTTTTTTCTTTTTTTTTTTTATTATTGGAGTTCAATTTGCCAACATACCGAATAACACCCAGTGCTCATCCCATCAAGTGCCCCCCCTCAGTGCCTGTCACCCAGTCACCCCAACCCCCGCCCACCTCCCCTTCCACTACCCCCAGTTCGTTTCCCAGAGTTAGGAGTCTCTCATGATCTGTCTCCCTCACTGATATTTTAACTCATTTTCTCTTCTTTCCCCTTTATTCCCTTTTACTATTTTTTATATTCCCCAAATGAATGAGACCATATAATGTTTGTCCTTCTCTGATTGAATTACTTCACTCAGCATAATACCCTCCAGGTCCCTCCACATCGAAGCAAATGGTGGGTATTTGTCGTTTCTAATGGCTGAGGAATATTCCGTTGTATACATAAACCACATCTTCTTTATCCATTCATCTTTCGATGGACACCGAGGCTCCTTCCACAGTTTGGCTATTGTGTACATTGCTGCTAGAAACATCGGGGTGCAGGTGTCCCGGCGTTTCATTGCATCTGTATCTTTGGGGTAAATCCCCAACAGTGCAATTGCTGGGTCGTAGGGCAGGTCTATTTTTACCTCTTTGAGGAACCTCCACACAGTTTTCCAGAGTGGCTGCACCAGTTCACATTCCCACCAACAGTGCAGGAGGATCCCCCTTTCTCCACATCCTCTCCAACATTTGTTGTTTCCTGCTTTCTTAATTTTTACTGGTGTGAGGTGGGATCTCTTGTGGTTTTGGTTTGTATTTCCCTGATGGCCAGCGATGCGGCCAGCTCACATCTAATGAATGATACCTTGCTCTACAGTCATCTAAGAATATATCAAGCACTGTGCAAAGTAACAATCCAAGGAGGCAGGTACTGTAATTATGCCCATTTGCAGGAGAGGAAAGCATGAGGAATTTAAGTAATTTTCAAAAAGTCACATGGTTCTTGTATTGCAAAGCTAGGATTTAATCGAAGCAGTCTGATTCCACACCCTCAACACCAAACAATTACACAATGCAGCCATGATTTATTTAAGTGCTCTCTTATTGTTAGGCATTTAAGTTTTTTAATTAAAAGAAATTATAAATCCTTATTTAATCTTTGCATCCATAATGACATCACTAACTAGATTTGCCTTATCTCATTCTATTTTTGAAACACCAGGTATCTTGCAGACTCATAACATGTTAAGCTTCTTATTTACTTTCTATGTTTCACATTTTTTATTTGGTTTCCTGAACATCTACGCTGCTAGGAAGAGGTTCCCACCTTCTCCAGGTGTTTCAGTCAAGCCCAGCCCTCTGGTTTACCAAGCCCCTGCATCTGGGCTTTAAAAGCAAGCTCTGGGTGCTTTTAAAGAGCTTTAAAGAGGGCAGCCCCGGTGGCTCAGCGGTTTAGCGCCGCCTTCAGCCCAGGGTGGGATCCTGGAGACCCAGGATCGAGTCCCACATCGGGCTCCCTTCATGGAGCCTGCTTCTCCCTCTGCCTGTGTCTCTGCCTCTCTCTATATATGTCTCTCATGCATAAATAAATAAAATATTAAAGAAAATAAAGAGCTTTAAAGAGACATCCAGAGTGCAGTCTTCATGGCTCCTCTCATTTGCTCCCCCTCTCCCCACTGCTTGCCTTACATCTTGCCTCCTGGATTCCAGACTCTGCCAAACCTTTCCTCTGCCTTGTCCCCACCCCTGGCCCTCCCAGCCCCACACTCTAATAGCTGTGGGCACCATCCTTTCTGGATGTTCTCTGCCTGGCTCAGCCTTCAGCATCTCCTGTGGTCAGTGTGTGATGCCAGTTTCCACCACTTGCTCTAGCCCATCAGCAGGTGCCTGATAGGCAAGGCTTCTCCCCTGTCCTGACCCCGGGGCCCCTGCAGTATTGGGCCCAGGGAGGAACTTCTCAGGAGTTGTCTTATCATTTTTTTCTTGCTAAACTGTGTATCTAGGAAGGGCTCTTCCATCTGCCAGCTAATTTTCCTCATTCTATCTTCAAAGATGCTTCCCTACGTGTTCTTCTCCTCCCAACTTCAGCTGTCCTCTGCTGTTTCCTACTGAGCGTTATCTTCACCTCCCTTCTGGTTCACACACATGGGCATACGTAACAGTTCACGCACGGTCCACGAAACAAGGCCACATTTATGCAGAACCAGAGAAAACAGACATGTAATCATGAGGTGTCACTTACTCTTTGTAGCTAGATTTCTGACCAGGGAATCAAAGGCTTTGAGGACCATGGAAGGAGGGAGGGGGGCTTGGTTCTGGACAGCCAGGGGAGCCTTCCTTTGCTTACTCCTGAAGGTCACCTCGCCTTGGGACGTCTCCAGAGTGCGGTGCAGACAAGAGCAGAAATGGACCCTGACAGGGCTGGGTCTTATTCTGCACGGCATAAAACTCACTGTTTGTGTGACCACAGTCAATTCCTTAACCTCTTTAAGCCTGATTTCCTCTTCTAAATGGGATAATAGCTACTTGGTGAGTTCATTGTAAAGATTAGATTTCCAGAAAATGTATGTCAAGTCCTCTGGCTTCCCACTGCTTGCCACACAGTAAGGACTCGGTGGCTTTTTTTTTTCCCCATCAAAAACTTGTGAGGTGGGAGGGATCAAAGAGACAATTAGTGTTCCAAATGCTTCCCTGTGGGGAGGACAAGCTGAGAGGTCCCTGACTGAGTGAGCTACTGGGATTCTCCTAGCAGGGGGAACAGCCTTAAACCAAGAGTGGTGCATGACCTCCTCTGGACCAGGAGTTCTTAATCTAGGTCCATGAGTGGGCTTTTGGGGAGATCTATCCAGCTCCTATAATTGTTTAGGAACTTTGTGGTTGTGTGTTTATGTCTAATTGACTAGGACAAAGTCTGTGGCTTTCACCAGATTCTCCAAGGGGTCATTGACTTTAGAGAGGCTAGGAATTGCTGCTTCAGAGCCTCCTTTTGGCTTCTGCAGCCTCTTCCTCTATCGACAACGTCTGTGGGCTGCAGTGGGAAGGACCGAGGAAGGAATTGTGGGAAGTATAATGGAAGCATGATGGATCAGTGCTAGGAAATAGGGGCAAGGGTGGGACAGGTGCCAACAGCTAAGGCAAGGCAACAGGGCAGACTTAAGGAAGCTAAGGAGAGGCCAGAAACGGGGGGACTCTGAAACTGAGTGCAGCATTGAAAACCTGCATGGGGGGGCCGAGGTGGAGTATGGACACCAGTGCATGCCTGGCATTTACTCTTGCAGCTCCTAGGCTTGGCTTCTTCCTATTTCCTTTCTCCTCTGCATTCGTTGTACCAAGAAACCTGCCTCTAGAAGCTCGGAGGCCATTTTCCTCTGCTTGCCACACACCCCGCTCATCGTAGAAATGCAGCAAGATCACCTCCAATGCTCAGCAAATCACCTCCAATGCTCGGCCTAGTTGGGGTCTTAGAGCCTACAAGGTTTCTGGGTTTGTGCCGAATGGCCCAATGTCTGCCCTCCCTGGGATCTGTGGCATTCGGATTGGGCACACACAGGAGTGACCAGCTGCTCTCTTTTCCCACTCTGGAGAGATCAAGATGAGATGTACAGAGACTAATAATAAGAAGGATTGGTGTTTTACATTCATTTATTTGAATATTTTTTGCACCATGTAGATGCTGGGGAAACCGTATTAAATTAGACACCATCCTTTTTTCTTAAGGAATGAAGGGTCTTATGTGGAAGTCAGAACAGGGGCCAGGAAATGACCACGCCGTGATAAAAGTGCTCTCTTAGAGGAGTATGCAGCCAGCCCGAGCAATGTTGGGCCTGCGCAGCACCATAGATGTGCTAGAGAACTTGAAAATCTGTTCCTGCTGTATGAGGATAGTGGAGTGAGGGACATGATCTCTGGAAGGCGTCTTCTATTCCTGGATTTGGTTTTTTAGAACCTCTTTTTGATGAGCTTTGGGAGAGCATCCTACCAAGATGCATGCTCTGTTGGCAAGAGTGAGAGTTTCCTGATCTTTTTTCAGCCTTTTATGGTATTTGCCAGGTTCCCCGCGACCTATCTGCTCTTTCTGCATTAATCTAAATTTTAGAATGTGAAAGAATCATCATAAACAGGAAAGGACACTGCAGCAGTAGCAGCAACAGTCAGGCATGTAGTGTGATGAGAATGACCAGTGGGGAAGTGAAAAAAGCACTGACTTGAGGCTAGAAATCTGAGTTCAGAACCTGATTTTACCACTGATAAGCCATGCGACATTCGGCAAGTAAGCTCTCTTTTTAAATTTATTTGTTTGTTTGTTTGTTTGTTTATTTGCAAGTAAGCTCTTTGAGCCTCTTCCTCTCTCTATAAAAGTGGGGTGGGTTCCCCATGCCTACGGTGGTAAAGAATACATGAAAGCATGCCCATAAAAGTAACTCTGTGTGGTCAATGGGAAGGGACACACTCGGGAGCCTGAGAGGCTTTTCTGAGGGTGGGGTGTGTGGGTATATTTTTTCACAGCCCTTCACATTTGAGAGAGAGACAGTCAAGAGGTATCCCACGCCATTCTTTTGGGGGGGGGGGTCTCAGTGTCCTTTCGATTTGTGAATCTATGTGTGTGGCACTGATACTGCAGATTGGTGTACTTAACATCCATTCCAGTGACCTTATCCCTTTTCCTCTCTTATTAGAGAGGGTGGAAGGTGACACACTAAAATTTCTAGCTTCCCTTGCCACGACCATGTGACACAATTCTGACTATTGATGATATGTAGGCACAGGTCAGTGGGAAGGTCTTCTCTTCTTAAGTAAAGATAAAGCCATCCAAAGAGAAAGCTGTTTGCTCTTCCCTGGAATGGGGACATGATGTCAGGAGGTGTGAAAGCCATCTTGTGACCAAGAGACAAGAGCCATGTGCAGAGATAGTAGATCAAGAAGATAAGCACCACTGAAGCAGCCCTGGACTGTTAGCTCCAGGCTTCTCGTTGCTTGAGATAAATAAGCACCTTATTTATTCAAGCCATTAGAGTAGGGCTTTCCGTTACTCTTAGCCAAACACAGTCGTAACCAATGCAGGCTGGTGAGGTCTCGGAAGTCCCGGATGAACTTGGGCTCAGAGGGTGGTGGAGACACTGTGGGGTGCAGGCCGTCCTGCACAGCAGGAGGAACAATGGCTTTTCTTAACTCCGGTTGGCTGAGCTCCTGGTCACTCCAGTGTCTTGGCACTCCCCATGGAAGACTGGAGCTTTGTGTGTTTTCTTTTTTAACAGATAGTGTTAGTTTTCAGAACTTTTTCTCATCCTGGAGAAGAATCCTTGGGGACAACAGGGCTTTAAAATGCCATTCTCATCAAAAAGCATTTACAAAGTCCTGGTGTGTGGAGGCTCTGCTGGGGTCTGTACAGGTTGATGGTGTAGTTTCCATCCCCCTACAGCTCCTGAGGGGAGGGGAGAAGTGCAGAGCTGCCCGTGGGAGCTCTGGATGTGATGAAGGACACTGAACCAAAATAAGTGATGGACTGGGGAATGTTTACTTTGGGAATGTTTAACTTTTAAAGACACGTTGATTAATTTGGTATGAATTAAATCCATAAATGCAGCCAAGGGAGTTGCTCCAAGGAGGTGGCTCCTGTCTTGGGAAGAAGCGGCTGCTACCTGGGTTATGGTCTTATCTCAGACTCTGGCCTTGGAGCTGTGAACCTGGAGCTTCGGACAGGGGGCTCATCTGCTCAGTGGGCTAGGGCCAGGTGAGCCCTTCTCGCCACATCCTACCCTTCTCACCTGCTCCCATCTCCCACCTCCCTTCACTCACAGGGGAAAATAGAGGCTTCAGAACTGGCTCTAGTTGACAGCGTGGAACCTCACATGCTTGGTGGACTTCATTACGTGGAAGTGATTTGGGAAATTTAAATTAGAGGATGCCTGGGTGGCTCAGCGGTTGAGCATCTGCCTTCCGCTTGGGGCGTGATCCCATAGTCCTGGGATCGAGCCCCACGTCGGGCTCCCTGCATGGAGCCTGCTTCTCCCTCTGCCTATGTCTCTGCCTGCCTCTCTCTCTCTCATGAATAAATAGATAAAATCTTAATATATATATATATATTAGAAAAAAGGTTGGCCTGAAGATCTAGGACTTTCTCTCTCTGAGAAGTGGCAATGCTCTACTCTACTCCTTTAATGAGAGTTTGAACTAATTTTCTTTGAACCCCACCCCTCCTCCTCTTGATCTTTCTTTTTCTCTACCTGTCTTTCAGGCTCCATTTTTATAGACTCTTCTACCCTCTTCACAAACCTGCCTCCTCCTCCTGTGGCATTTGTCTGTCTCCCTTGTGATTACCTCTTGGAACAAATGCAACCTGGGTCCTTCCCCAGTAATTTTGCTTTGTTACCTTTCCTTCCAAATACACCTCCTTTGCCCTCTGGTAGAGAACAAAGTGATGTTGCCTTAATCCGTGCGAATCTTTCAGAGTCTCTCCAGCTCTGGAGCCCTTGGTGCTGCTGCTTGTCTGGCTGGCCACGTATCATTTCCAGTGTATTGTGCCAACTGGCAGGCTGGGCCAGCAGCACTTTCCCTTCTCTGCTTGTTTCCTTTACTCCTTGACGTGTTCTGGTGGTAGGCTGACTCCCATTAATGTTTTATATGCTGCCCCCGGGAACCTTGGTTGAATTACTCCAGGGAGGTTTCCCATCCTCCCTCCTCATTGCAGAGCTCTGGGGCTGAAGAGATCATTTTGTTTCCCAGAAACTTGGTGTCATCTGTCATCAAGCCTCCAATTAGCTGGAGCTCAGTGCAGCAGTTTGGGGGTACCAACAATCTTCCTGACCGGGGAGGGAAAGCTCCTGGGGACAGCGACAGGCCGGCTCGTTATCCCTGAGCTGTGAGCCTTTGTGATAACCCATTCTCCTGGGCTCTTCCTTAGAGCTTCTGGCTGAGATAGGGGCTGTGTGATTGTGGCCCATTCGGCAGGGCTAGAATTTAAGAGCAGGGGCAATGGGAGCCTTGTTCAAGGTCATATAGCAAGTTGAGGGCAGAGCCAACTGAAAGCTGCTCTCTTGCTTTCTGAACAGGGGTGCAGTGCTTATCTCCTCTGTCGTCCACTAAGGACTGCGAGTCTGCTGTGGGAGGAGGGAGGTTGGAGGCACCGGGCAGCAGTTTCTGTAGCTTCATATGCTTTAGCGTGGAATTAAGTTCCCAAAAGGTGCAAAAGAGAAAATAGTAAGGGGGCAGCACTTGACAGTGACCTTCTCTGTGCCAGGGACTCTGACAGGTGCCTCCCATGCTCTCAACAGCCTAGCAAGGTAGGTGTGAGTCTCCCTATTTTACAGATGGGGATTCTAAAGCTTAGAGATGTTGTAACTTGCTCTCCAAGCATAGCTAACAAGTGGCAGTTAGTCTTCCTTCCTTCCACTCAGGGTCCTGCTGGATCCTAGTGTAATCTGGAACCTCTTTCAGATCCTCTGTCTGAACTACTTTCCCTTCCCTGGCTGTTCTGGGGCCCGTGGGTCAACCTTCCTGAGGTTTCTTCTTAGGATCCTTTAACCATCATAATTATTGTTTTGCTGTTACGCCTTTATGAGTCTTTTCAGTTCAGTTCTGGCAAACACAGTTTCTTAGACTCACTGAATCTAAGTTTAAATATAGACACCAAAGTCTGTATTTTTTTAAAAAAAAAACCTTTCTCAACCAAGTCTAATGATCAGCCATGCTGGAGAATGACTGTTCTAGGCCCCAAATGAAAACACAATTTCTTTATTTTTTACGTGGAGATCATTTTCCACATGTGGAATGCTTACTAAAAGAGAAAAAAGTAAGAAAAAATAAAATAAAAAATAAAAAAAATAAAGAGAAAAAAGTGAATGCAGGCTGACTGCCCCTAAACACTCCATAAGCTTCTATGCTCCTTTCTCGAAATACTCGCTGGCTAATTAAGATGCACTTTGATTGCAGAAGGTACATTGTGTGCAGTTGATCAAAGATGATATTCCAGTCATTTACCTTTAGCTTTGGAATGCATCATGCAATTCTATTTTCTGCCGTGGATTATCTGGGCTACTGCTGATTTCATGTTCATTAAGAAAAAGTCACTGTTTCAGAAGTTCCCTCAAGAGGCTTGTGATGCCTCCCTCATTCCTTAGTTTAAAACTAAACCTCTAAGACCTTTCTTTTCACAGTGGTTCTCTACATTGCCCCAGAACCTGCCTCCCCCCCGCAACCAGAATCGTTCTTCCTATTTCTTACCAGCTTCTTAGGAGAGCTCTTTATGGAACTGTCAGAAGCTTGAGCCCTGTTAAGGGACACTTATTTCTGCCTCATTCTTTATGTCTTTGTAACATTTGCCTTACTTTTGTATGTTTTTTGTTTGTAAAGTCAAAGTCTACGATCTGGGCCATTTTTTTTCTACTTCTTATCCCGGAAATCTCAACAAAGCAATAGTATTCTCTTGCCATACTGGTTCAAACAGAAAGGTGTTGTTTGGGGTGCCTGGGTGGCTGAGTCAGTTTAGTGTCCGACCCTTGATTTTGGTTCAGATCATGATCTCAGGATGGTGAGATTGAGCCCGGTGTCAGTCTCTGTGATGGGCATGGAACCTGCTTAAGGTTTTCTCTCTCTCTCTCTCTCTCTCTCTCTCCCCCCCCTTTTCCCCTCTCCTGTTCTAAAAACAAAATATAAAGATGTAGTTAGTGATGTGCTGGTAAATGTTTGCAAGAGGGAATGAAAGCCCTGATTGTAGCATTTGTAGCATTTGCTGATTTCCATTGTGTAAATACTCCTATCTGTGGCAGATTTTTCAAGCTACCAACCTATTTAACAACTAGTTGGCAAAAATCCTGAAAATTACAGTTGGCTCTTGGGAGCCAGAACAGCGGGTTCCAGCACACCACCAGGTGTAAATAGCTATTTAAGGGAGCATTCTCATTGGTTATGGTGCTTACATAGATGAATATTAGTTCTTAGAGTCCTAGTTACCAGGTGTGTGATCTTGGGCAAATCATTTGACTTCTAAGAGTCTCAGTTTCCACATTTGTGGGCATAATGTCTCTATCTATCTTTCTCTATCTGTATCTGTAGGTATAGAAATGATATCATCTCAAGAAAGAATATGAGAGGATTTAGTAAGGTAATTTCTATAGTTATACATATATAATATTATATAATTTTAATGGTTATATAATGGGTCTGGCATGTTAGATGTAAAGAAAATGATTACCCCCCCTCTCCAATATGATAGAGACACAAAAATTGAAAACTTGGAAGATTTTGTACTCAACTAAATGGAAACACCTGCTGGTGGCTGATGATGTGATTGGAGCTTCACTGGGTGGGGGCCAAGGCCAAGGATTTGGATATGGAATCAGAATGATAATAGTACCTTGCATCCTACTCTCAAAGTTTACTTGGACTTTCACGTGTGTCTGCCAGAGGCATAGGTAGGTCCTTTTAGAGAGAGGAGTGGAGAGCTGGCTGCCTACCGGTAGCTCCTAGCTAAGTCATCCCGATTATCCCTTTTCCAGTGTTTATTGATGTCATCTTTGAAGTTCCCCTGCAGTTTTGACCCACATCACTGTCATATCCTTGTTTCTTTAAAAAGAAACTATGTCCACCCTTTACAGAACTTAGTTACACTGGACAGACGATTTTGGAATGGAGATAGAAAGTGATTGCTCCAGTTGCTCCACAGTTTACCACACTGATATCTTCCCAAAATTATGTCAACAATGTCACTGTTCTCTGTTAATTTGTCCACATAGGTTGACTGCTGTAATAACCTGCAGTTATCAGGGGTAATGTAGCAGAAGCTTATTTCTCAGTCACATTGCGGTCTACTACAGAGGTTCCACGCTGGATGAAAACACAGGAGCCAGGCTCCTTCCTTTTTTTTTTTTTTTTAAGATTTTATTTATTTATGAGAAACACACACACACACACACACAGAGTGAGAGAGAGAGAGAGACACAAGCAGAGGGAGAAGCAGGCTCCATGCACGGAGCCCGATGCGGGACTCGATCCCGGGTCTCCAGGATCACGCCTTGGGCTGAAAGTGGTGCTCAACCACTGAGCCACCCAGGCTGCCCAGCCATGCTCCTTCCATTCAGTGACTGCTATTCCTTGGAGTCCTCCGCAGTAACCTCTGCATCCAGCCTTTACAGGATGGGGGAGAGTGTGGGGTGGTTTCATGGGCCAGTCCTGGGAGTGGCATATAACACTTCTGCCCATCTTCCAATGGCTAGAGCTCAGTCACATGGCTGTTCCTAACAGCAAAGGATGATAGGAAATGTCAGAGCTGTGTGCTTCAAAAAAGGAATGGGCTTGGTGAGCACCAGGCCAGTCTCTGACCCATCCTTATGTAGCTTGGTGGAAACCATTGCCACTGTATATACAGGCCAGTCTGGGTCACCACAGACTTCTTGTGCTTAGTCCCTAGGGTGTTCTGGGTAGTATGGCAACTTGAGAAGCTGCATTTCCACAGACAGAGATTTCATCTAGGTTAGATTTACAGTTTTTGGATTTACTGTGTTACATGAGCTCCCCAAACTTTCCAGGACTGGAATGAGTGTTTTGCTGACTATACCAGCTGGTTTCAAGTTAAGACTTGAAGTTGGTAATAATATTTGCTGTCGTGTTTATAATTACCATGTCATTAACAGTCAGTGGATGGGGAGTTTCATGAGTCTTTTCATTTTAATTTAGCCAATTGTAGTTGTCTGAAATGCTTCAGAAATCTTTTATGAGTTGTTTTAGTCACTTGATTATATGAAAAAAACTGACTTTGTACCTCAACAAGATTGGCATTGGCAGTTTTGAAAGGGTCTGGCTGAGAGCTCGGGGACTGTTAGACTGGCCTGGAAGAGGAAAATAGTCAACACTGAAATACATAGGATCCAATGGAGCATCACAAAAGCAAGTTTCCTTCAGGCCAGCACCACTATCCAATGTGGGGGGAGGGGTGGGACTTGGGCAGTCCTGGGAAGGAGGTGTCCCAGAGTTCATAAGTAGTAGGGACAGGGTCAGGTACATCTGTGGTCCTATACTATGAGGCCATCCATCCATTCCTGGAAGGCTCCCAGACAGTGACTTAGGGGTCTAGGGACTCAGATCTACTTCCCTCCTCTAGGGAGTGCCAAGAGAGGGGCACAGCAAGGGATGAGTGAGGCCCTAACTGGTCAAGAGAACAATACTAGCAGCAGGGTACTAACTCTAGTGCTCAGCAGGAAACTGAGGCACTCAGCAAGTCTCGCCGTCCTGTGTGACTCCATAGAAACTTAGGGACTGGAGGCTCATTCCAGACACATCAAATTCTGTGTCTGGGGCTAAAACAAACATACCTAGATCCCAATCCTATGGGGATTGAAGCTCCGGATGTGCCTGGACTCAGGGTGACTTGGGAACTAGATGAGACAGAGGCACATGGTTTTGTATACAGGCTTTGGAATGAGACAGACTTGAGTTCAAATTCTGTCTTCATCCTTTCCTAGCTCTGCAACTTTGGGTAAGTTATTTGATTCCTCTGATCTTTAGTTTTCACCCATTAGATGTGGAAACTAATATATACCCCATTGGGTAGTTGTGAGAATTAATCAATGTAAGATATGTTAAGGCACCTACTTAACATATTATGTTATATGTTACTACCTACACCTGGGTAGTAACCTTTAATCATGGTAGAAACATCTACTGAAAAGTTCCATAAAAGCAGCAAGAGCAAAACAACAGCCAGGCAGGGCAGGAGCTGAAATTTGGGCTCTAGTGATGCATGATTTACAAAGCCTCTGTTTTATGAAGTATGCTATCACTGGAAGGGGGCGGAGGGTGCCTTGGTCATGCCTACTGATTTCAGCAGCTGGGCTTTTTTGAGTGGTTAACTCTGGGGCTGGGCACATGCCTTCCCCCTAGTTAGGTGTCTTTAAAATGGAAAGTAGGACTATTAAGTCAGCCCACATCCTGGCTTCTCAGCTTCTTTGGCATTTCCCACTTCCCAGCTTGAGGGCCAGGCAGCCTGCAACATAATTGTCACACGATATCTTCTAACATGTATGGAACTAGAAGCACAAAGATCCCTAAAAGAGTAGGAAGGAGCTTTCTTTTCTATACTGGTAGCCAAACTGCAATGGTTGGGAGGTTGAACATAAGTTGATTTGACCTTGAGCTTCAAGGTCACAAGGCCTTTCACAAGGCTGTGAAATCTTGAGGGCTGCCCACACACTGGAAAGGGATTGGCCTTCACTTTGAGACAAGTAGGATGAATCATAAAAGGAAAGGGACTTCTTTTTTTTTTCTTTTTTTTCTTTTTGAAATTTATTTATGATAGTCACAGAGAGAGAGAGGCAGAGACACAGGCAGAGGGAGAAGCAGGCTCCATGCACCGGGAGCCCGATGTGGGACTTGATCCCGGGTCTCCAGGATCGCACCCTGGGCCAAAGGCAGGCGCCAAACCGCTGCGCCACCCAGGGATCCCGGAAAGGGACTTCTTTAAGATGCTTGATTTGTAAAGAACTTATACAAAAATTTAAAGGAAGGTCCCGGAACTGGATTAAAGCCACAGGAGGCAAACTTGTGAACAGTAGTGGTAGAGGACGGTTTTGTCCTTCTGCTGGGAGAAGCTGTTCTGTTATAAAGGGAGATGAACACAAAGATATAGGCATGTTATCCTGCTGCTGCTGTGTCCAGCTAAGGGAATGAATGTGCTTCATTTGGAAAATGCAAAACAGATTATCATACATGAACAGATAGTCAACAAAGGTGAGGGGTTAGTAAAACCACCAAGCTGCTTCAGCCATCATAGCCATAATAACTGCCATGGATTGTCTACCTGCTTGGTGCCACCAGGACTTTGAATACATTCTCTCTGTGTGAGGTTGGTGGTATTAGGCCCATGTTACGTACAAATTCACAAGGCACTGAGAAATTAAGCATTCTGGGATCCTAGAACTAAGAGGGTTAGAGCCCTGGCCTGTTGTTCTGGGTTCTGTCCACCTCGGCATACTGCTTTGGGGATGGCTCTGTAGCTCAGGCCAAAGGGATCTGCATTCTGGAGCACTGAAGGAACTTGCCTGTGTGATCATAGGGAAGTCACCAAGGAACCATTGACTAGAGATGGGAAAATGCCCAGAACTTGGAAAGACAGGAATGGACAGATTCAGGAAACTATACCCTTGTGAGCTTGCTCTTATTACTAGACAAATTCTAGATCTTTAGTGTTTGCACAACTGACTGTGTACCATTGGGCAAATGACATAACACCTTTGGGCTTTTAAGTTTCTTTGTTTGTAGAGTTTGTGCTTATATTACATTATCTCTAAGGTCCCTTCTAGTTCTCAGGATTTTATCCTAGCAAGTCCTGTTAATATATCCTGACAGTTTTAGTGGATTAGCCCTATCTTTATCAGACAGCTCATTCTTACTTTGTATCAAACGCTCCAGCCTCTCTTCAAAGGATAAAGGGTTAAGAAGACAGAGTTTGGAATGAAATAGTTGTAGGTTCAAATCTCACCTCTGCGACAGACTAGTTCGATGACCTTAACAAATGTTGTAAACCCTTTGTAGCTCACTTCTTTTCCTCTGTAGAACACTGATCTTTCACACATTTCTATGTGACAGGGTTGTTTTAGGGTTAAATGAAATAATATGTATGAAACACTTAGCCCTGTGCCTAGAATGTAACAAGTGGCCAGTTAGTTCCCATATTTCATTGATTCTAGGGTTCCATTTTCCTCCCTACATTTTGCTACCTCTGAAATCAGGCTGCATCTTCTAGTTTATGGTGTGGAGTACTTTAATCGCAACAGTTTTTGCTTTCTTAACGATAGATAAATTAATGATGCATTTTACAATTAATTAAATATGGTATCTCCCCAGCATGACTCTCACCCCTTAGGTTCTCCATTTCTTTCTGGGTTTACCTCTTCTCTAACTTCTCACCAGCCACAATCTCTTCTACGGTAAAGCAGAATTAGGGAATGGGACAACCAGGGAGAGTACATTCTCAATCACCATCTTGTCTGACTGATTCATTTTACTGGCATTGAAAATGAAGGCTGGAAAGTGGAAGAGACTTTGAAAAAGCACAAGGAGAGCTCAGGTCTTCGGATTCCTAGTGTCATGTTCTTTCCCAGGTCAGAAACACTATTAGCCTGGAGCAATACCAGAAGTATCACTCAGTCACCCTTTACATGCCTGGGCCCCCTCTGGATGGATGGTGAACACTTCCAAATTCATATATGGATTTATGGATTTTGATATAAGGATTTTAGGCATGAATAGATTCCCAAAGCTGGAATGATTAGATTGATGACTACTCTTGCCATTTACACAAACACAGAGTCAGATACTTTTAGAGTTGAAGGGAAGATTATCACTATACTGTCCTTACCTTTGCAGCAGTCTGAATTCGCAGGGCATGCTCTCTGGAGGCAACTAATTTCCTCCCAGTTATTGTGTCTGCAATTTCAGGAGCTGACAGCTTGAGGATGGTTGTGTCTTAAATTGTGAATGGTTTCTGCTTCCAGATTTATACAGCTGAGCCCAGTGACAAGTCAATCACATAGTCCAGACACTTTATTAATTCATTCATTCACTCAATCACCTAGCACTTAATGGACACCTGCCACCTACCGGTTACAAGGTAGGGACATAATCTCAGTTCATCCTCACAATAACCTTATGAGATTGGCATTATGTATGTCTTGCAAATGGGAAAACTGAGAAATAGTGACATTTTTGTGTGTATTGGACATTGACAAACCTTCCACGTAGAAAATAGGGCTAGGGCATTCCAGAGCAAGAAAGAACTTTATTGTTATGAGAAAAATGTCTCAAAATTGAAATAACAACATGAGTTATTTCACTCTGCAAGATGTGAACAAATACAAAATACACCTATGGAAAAAAAAATACACTGATGGCCTAAGGAAAAGAAATCAACTGTTCATTGAGTATTTTATTACCTCTAAGCATTTATTGTATCAGTCACTCTTAAGTGAGTCCCTGGAACTCAGAGTAGTCCTTTTCTTTGTCTTGTGTATAGTTAGAGCTTCAGGTATTGAAAATATCCAGAGAGGGACGCCTGGGTAGCTCAGTGGTTGAGTGTCTGCCTATGCATGCCCTGGGGTCCCGGAATAGAGCCCCATATCGGGCTCCCTAAGGGGAGCCTGCTTCTCCCTCTCCCTGTGTCTCTGCCTCTCTCTCTGTCTCTCATGAATAAATAAATAAAATCTTTAAAAAAAGAAAATATCCAGGGATCCCTGGGTGGCGCAGCGGTTTGGCGCCTGCCTTTGGCCCAGGGCGCGATCCTGGGGACCCGGGATCGAGTCCCACGTCGGGCTCCCGGTGCATGGAGCCTGCTTCTCCCTCTGCCTGTGTCTCTGCCTCTCTCTCTCTCTCTCTCTCTCTCTCTCTCTGTGTGTGTGCCTATCATAAATAAATAAAAAAAAATTTAAAAAAAAAAAGAAAAAAGAAAATAGCCAGAGAGCCTGATCTTTCTCTGACCTTTATAAGCAGCTAATTTCTCTTCCCTTTGACCTCATTTTAATGAATGATCCTTTATATTAAAAAGGATAGCTCTACTGGAGGTTTTATATCTAGAAATTTCTTGACTTTAATTTTTATTGACAGAAATTTTCTTTATCAGTTTATTACCCGAAATTTTGAGTAGGACTGAACAAACCAGACCTGTTTGCAAAGGGACTTTTTCCTTGATAGAATGTTCACCCAGTCTTTTGAGTGACTTCTCACTCTGCCATGTGTTGGATTGTGGGGTTTAAAAGCCATTGGGCAGTTGGCTTCTCACAATAGCATGATGGCCTGATTTCCAGTATGACCATTTAGCTTTTTGTTGGTTTAATAGAGGGTCATCAGACATTATAAAGTAAGTACACAGTCAAGTTTCAAACTGTCTCTTGAAAATGTTCTAGCTTTGTGAAGACATTTTCCCATTAGGAAACCTGCGGACTTCCCTTCTCTTTTAGACTTCTTGGCCTTCTGGCATAGCTACTTTCCAAAGTGGCCAAGGTTCAAGGGCATCTACATGAGGGTTGGCAGTTAGTAACTGAAAGCTTTGGTTGCCATTGGTACACTTGATCAAGTTTCAAAAGTTAACAATCATACTTTTTGAAAAAAGAGGTCTAGACAGAAGTCACTTGTTCTTCCCTGAGCTCATGTGCTTAAACCAAGGATGGCCATCACTGTGGCTCTCCTATGATCTGTTTATGGCAGATCTATGTTTATGGACCCTGGGTCCTTGCTGACTGAGTCCCTCACTGGCTGTATCATGGGCTGTTTTTTTTACTCATCCAGTCATTGGTTATAGGATATGGAGCTCATTCCCAGTAAATTCAAAGAGAGCTCCTCACAGACCCTGCACTCAGGGCACTTTTAACCATTTGTAGGGTATCTAGCCATCTAAATGACTGGCACTGTCAATAGAAGTTTTCTGCAAAGTGTTCTCTATGTTCTTCAAAGTGATATCCATTAATTGCTTTAATTATGACCAATGAGACTAAGGAATTAAAGTTTATTATTTTTTTGAATTTTACATTTTATTTAATTAAAATTTAAATATCCTCATATAGCTAATGGCTACTGTGTTGGGTAGCAAAGATCTAAACTGTCCTCTACCCATCCTTGCATTTTAGTATGAATGCATCTATAGTGGGAGTACTCCTCAAGGCATATGATATGAAGCAGAAAATGCTTGACTAAAATTGGGTTTATGGACTCACCGTGTGACTTTGTCTGCCTTCCCCTCTCTGGTTCTCAGTTTTCTTTACTGGAAATGAAGGACTACCAGCTCTGTGAGGACTTTTAGCTTTAGCATTCCACTTGGTTCTGGCCTCTGATAAGGAGTATATTTGTCAGCACTCTGAGGAGAAGGAAGGCTATTGTTTTTTTTTAAAGATTTTATTTATTTATTCATGAGAGACACACACATAAGAGACACACAGGCTCCCCATGGGGAGCCTGATGCAGGACTCCATTCCAGGACCCCAGGATCATGCCCTGAACCGAAGGCAGATGCTCAACCACTGAGCCACCCAGGCATCCTGGAAGGTTATTGTTTCAGCTTACTGACATGGGCTGTTTGTAAGGCCACTGGGCACATTTAGAAGTTCTTTCTGGATGAAGGTAGTAGGAAGAGGAGGTGAGAGGAAGTGATGGTTTACTCTGAGAGGCTGGTGAAGGTATGGAGGAGGGAAGTCCTGGCCCCATTCCTAGGATGGCAGTTTTTATGCATTTTAGCAGTCGCAAGACCACATTCCATAGTCAGAAGAGAAAGTGGTTGGAACAGGACACTACAGGGGGTAGCATTTCCTGAAGAACTGAGCATGTCTTCCCAGGTTTGGTTCATCTGAGTGTCCTAGTGCATGTGCTGAGATAATTGCCCATGTAGGTATTGGAGGAAGTGCCTTTGGTTATTTTGACATGGACCTCAGCCCACAGTGGAACCATGTCCCCTATGTTCCCCAGTTGGGAATGGGAACACAGCCACACAGTTGTTCAATTTCTGGCCCTACACTTGCCCTTTAGACTAATGCCTGCCAGGAGTTCAGGGTTACAATGAGCACATTTTTCCTGACAGCTGAGATATGAGAGCAGTGTAGGTAGGCATGGGATGACCCAGGCTCTCTCTGGTCATGTCACCAATGCAGGGGGCTGCCTCTCCTGAGATTGGTGGTGATGCTGATGGTGGTGGGAAGGTTTTACTAGAGCATAAAAACATAGGTAGACTTCGAGATCAGAAAGGCATGAAACCTGTAATTACTTCCACAGGAAGGCTACAATACAGACATGATAGCTAATATCTGACTTTTATATGGGGCTTTGCTGTTTGGCAGCTGCTTTACCTTGAATTTATTTAGTCCTAGCTAGGGTAGTTTTGAAATATCCATTTGCAGAAATCAAAGACAAAGTGGAGGAGTAGCCTCCCCCAAATTGTTAAGTTGATATGAGTTGAACCCAGATCATCTCACTGTAAGTTTGGTTCTTTCTGCCACCCTATGGGGCCCGGAGCTGCATGGGTGGTAAGTCCTGAGGTGCTGGGAGAGGACATGTCACCAAGAAGTATGAGTCTTCATCATGTAGTGGATGAGGACTCCAGCAGACATCTGGCAAGAATATAGAGCACAAGAAGTTGTCAGGCTAGGGAGGACTGGGATTAATTCATGCTATTGGAGGGAAACTGCTGGGTGCCCCCTTCCATGCCTGCCATAGGACAGAGGCGGGAACCTCAGTACCAGCCCTAGAGGAGTGGCAGTGACATGAGTGGGGCAGATTTCCCACAAGGATGCTGCCCACCTTCTGTGGTCCTTCTACTGACTATGGTGTTTCTACTGGCTACTTTGGGGCAATAGAAACCTCTTGTGCGGTCTAGCAAGGCTTCCTGGAGGAAAGGGAACTGACAGCCCAGGTCAGAATCTTTCTAGAACCTTGCTGCTGCTGCTGCTGCTGCTTCTTCTTCTTCTTCTTCTTCTTCTTCTTCTTCTTCTTCTTCTTCTTCTTCTTCTTTTTCTTTAGGACTTTCCTTCTTATTATTCTGGGGATTAACTTCAAAGAACAAATTATAGATTGAAGGAGAGACAAAGGTGAAGAGCATGGAGATAAAAAGATCAAAGAGGCAAAGGGCTGCAAACTCTAGGCAGGGAAAAGCAAAGAGGTAGTTTAATGTAGATATGAGTTTGGGGTGTTCTTTATCTTCATGTTCTTTATCTTCATGTAATTATACAACTTCAACATTTTAGTTTAGTTTAGTGCATATTCATTGTAGAAAGTTTGAAATGTATAAAGAGGAAAATGAAATATCCCCATAATCCCTAAACCCAGAAAAACATTATATCTATATTTGGGATCATCAAATTGCTATTTCTGAGGGTTAAAAAAGTTATGTCTCAAATTTCATGTGATTCAACTTAACATATATAGTACATATATTATTAGTATCCTAATTTTACTTTACATATTTTGAGCATTCTTCTATAAAATTATAAATTACTCAAACTATTTATAGCTATTTCAAGATTGTCTAACTCATCCCCTTCTGTTGGACATTTAGGCTGTTTGCTGTTTGGAACTGCAATAAAAAGTACTGCTTGAAACTCTTTGTCTTGAAATATTTGTCCTCAGTTTTCCTTAGTTCCTCAGGATGGTCATCCAGAAGGGGAATTACTAGGTCATTGGTTATGCATAATGTTATTATTCATGATTCATCTTGCCAGATTGCCTTCTGGAAAGGTTGCAGTAGCAAAACCGTGGGCAGGGAAGGCTAACTCTGGACTCTTGCTAGCATTGAGGATTATTGCCTTTTCAAAATCTTTGCAGATTTAATGGATTTTTAAAAGATCTCATTGTTTAGTTTGCATTTCCTTGATTACTAATTAGGTTGACTGCTTTTTCTTATGTTTATTAGCCATTTCTCCTTCAGTTTTGAAGTGTCTATTTACATTCTTTGCCTTTTTTTCAAATAGGGAGTAGTATGAATCCTTTCTCTGTCAGATTTGTTGTAAATATGTTCCCCAGCTTGTCATTTACCTTCTAAATTCTGTTTATACTCTGACATATAGTGTAAAATTTTCCATAGACAAAATCATCAATATTTTCCTTTCTGATTTCTTTTAATGCTTTTATGCCCAGAGAACTCTCTTCTCATTCAGGGACCTGTTAAATTTCCACACCTATATTTCCTCTAAAAATGTTTCTTATATGTCATTTTTAAGATTTGGGCTTAAATTTATGTCTAAAATTTATTTTGGTGTATGGTATGAAGTTGTGAGGATTAACTTGACTATTTTCCTGCACTTTTCCAGTGCCATTTATTGAATAATTTGTCTTTTCCTCATTCTTTTAGATTCTTTCCTTATCATATATTAAGTTCTTAAATATGCCAGATCTGTATTAGGTCAGTGAATCAGGCTCCCTTCATTCGTCTGTTAATTCTTATGTCTGTTACACCTTTTAATAAAGTAGTTTTAAAAAGTATATTTTAATATCTGGTAGGGCAAGTCTACCCCATTATTCATCCTTCCCCCCCCCCTCCAAAATGTTTAATTACCTTCATCCATTTACTCCTCCAAATGGAAGTATAATTGAAAATCCCTTTGGCACATAATAGGTACTTAGAGATTCATTCAACAGATATCTGCTATAATATTTAGCTTTTTAATCCAAAAACATGTTGATTTTATTTGAATTTAATTTCACTTGAAGCTTCTTTAATGTCTTGCATTCCTGAGATAAAGTCTATTTGCATGCATGGCAAATCTTTAAATGACATTTAACAAAAAATTAATTTTCTTTTTACAGCTTATTTGGACTCCATTCTTTTAGGCGTAAGACAACTTCATCTGTGATGAATGGTAGCCATTTTTATTTGTCATGGAATCGCATCATAGAACATAGAACAGCTGCAGAACATGGTATCCTAAACATTACATAAGTTCAGTTTTAAAATGCTGTTGCAGATGGTATCATAACTACAACCTAATTATTAAACTTTTTAAGTGCATGAATATGATACAAAGATCTCGCATATGAAAGATGAATACACAAAGGAGGAAATTTGCTCTTCTTGAATTATTTAAAAAATAAATAAGAATGTAAATAAATAAATAAATACATAAGAATAATTGGACAGCAAAAAACATTAAAATTAACAACATCAGCCCTAATCCCATTTTCCAGAGTTAACCACTGTGTACATGTATATTTGTAGTTTTTATGCCTAGACACACACCAATATATTACAATTAGGATAAGTTTGTATGTGCTGCTTTATAACCTATTTTTCATATATAACACTAGACTGTGCAATTTCCCATGGCATTAATTACTCTTGCACAGTGTCATATCTAATGGCTACATACAGTGGATATGCCATGGATTACTTTGCCAATCCTGTGTGGTTGAACATTTAGATTTTGTGTGATTTTTCATTAGTTTAAAGTCATAATAAGCACCTTTACCCCCCATCTTAACATTTTTCTAGTCTTTAGCACATAACCTGTGTACTGAGTATATGTGCATATTCATCCATGGACAAGACAAACTAATGGCTCTCTGGTCCTGGCAGGGGCTCCCCTTCTAATAGGAGCTAGAGGGGTGCCTGGGTGGCTCAGGGTTTGAGCATTGGCTTTGGCTCAGGCTGTGATGGGGGTCCTGGGATCAAGTCCCACATCAGACTCCCTGCAGGGAGCCTGCTCCTTGCTCTGCCTGTGTTTCTGTCTCTCTCTCTCTCATGAATAAATGAATAACACCTTTAAAAAAAATAAAAATTAAAAAATTAAAGAAGCTGGAAAAGAGCAAAGAGAGCCAGGTTTTCCAGTCTCCCTGGAGGTATTCTCCAATTACTGGAAAAAAAAATCAAAGCGTTAAAGAATTGTTGAAGAAAATAGTTTCAGAGAACATGGAACAGAGAATTTTAGCAGCTTGGATCATTTATTCTACATAGCGGGTGGTTTTGAAGGTCCGGCTCACCTGTGTTTGTATGTGCCACTCTCTTGTACCTCCACACTCAGTTCTGCATGAGCTAGCTTTCCTTCTCTAGCTTTCCTTCCTCTGTGAACTCCCCATTCACAATGGCCTGACAGCTCAAGGCCAACCAAGGAAAAGGTCTACGGGCCATGTTACTCTTTTCCCCCTGCAGGCAGCTGGGATTCCTTATGGGGCTCTGAAGGTTTCACCTGTAGGCAGATGTTAGGGCTGCTTCATCTTAGACAGTGGCCTTGCCATTGACATGCATTTGAGGTTACAGGTACTTCTCAGAAATGCCACCTGGATCCATATACCTTTGTCTAGAGCCCAGCCTCATAAAGGCAGTGGGAGAGAGAAGCTTGAGGAAGAAGGATAAGGCTGGCAGCTACAGGCTCCAACACATAGAACTCAGAGTGGGAATGATGCCCACGACCATAACCCTCTTGACACCGGGGGTGGGGTGGGGGGGAAGGGGCAGTGCTCGCTCAGCTCAGTCAGCAGCTGGTGTTCCTTTGGGCACAGGAGGCTTTCCTTTGCATCTGAGGAAACTGACTAGGGGAGCAGGAGTGGTTGGAGCACTTGTCAAATAGCTCAGATTGGGTACAGGTGAGAAAAAAATAAATACTCAGAGGAACCATACAGGTAAGCATCATGGCTTACAGGTATGTAGTGGAAAGGTGAGGCATTTTTTAGCTGTCGTTTTCTGAATTGACTTTATTCACCTGACTTGTAC
Organism: Nyctereutes procyonoides; assembly: GCF_905146905.1. NCBI lineage: Eukaryota > Metazoa > Chordata > Mammalia > Carnivora > Canidae > Nyctereutes > Nyctereutes procyonoides. The sequence goes on along the minus strand of NW_026575030.1, from coordinate 22,383,765 downwards.
ACTTATCACTGGTTTATTGACATAATCAACACTTATTAATAAGCATTTGCTGTATATGAAGCCACATGTTAAGGCTTCCCAGATGAACAAGGAAGAAGGAAGGAGTGTTATATTTACTTAGCCATCAGTTGTGTGTCTGGTCCCTTCAAATAGATTTTGTCCTTTAATTATCACCACAGCCTGTGAAGTAGACTTTATCTCTGATGATGAAACAGAGACCCAGGGAGGTTAAGTAATTGTCCAAGGGCACAAAGCTAATAAGTTCTGGCGCTGGGAGTCAGACTTAGTTCTTTCTAAATCCAGAGCCTGCGCTTTACTCTCAGAGCTGTGAGCTGCCTCCAGGGACATGCCTGCCCTGGGAGAACTTACCATCTCATGCAAAGAACAGCTTGTTGAGCACATAGTGGCCAGGCATGCTCTAACTAGGGAATTAGCTCGAGAACTCCCTTCTTATCCCACCATGATCCAGCCTCCAAGACATCTTCTTAAGTAAGTTTGCAGACCCCCGGTGATGGCTCTAACTTTTACCAGAACCCCTCATGGATTCAGGAAGGGACTTTGGTCAGGTTGTTACCCTCTATTAGCAGGGGTTAGAGGCTGGGAATCTGTTAGGAAAGCTTCCAGGAAAGGCACTGCCTAGGCATCTGTAAAACCCCTTTTGTGTTTAGCCTTACTTCTTCTGGCTCTCAGTAACTGCTGCGAGAGAACCACCTCTGACTGAGCTTATCCCTAGAGCACAAAGTCCTGTACACAGACTTCATCTCCTACCATCTGCCCCACTTTCCTTTTATTTAAGCTAAGAAATCGAAATCATTTCTTTTCAGTTAATTTTTCCGCCAGCTCAAGTATAGGATTGGGTCCCATCTAATCTGTGAGTATTAGGAAGTGGACCATGAGTAAGGCAGATGCCGGATGATAGGATGCAGTGGTTAGAACTCGAGATATTCTAGGATCTCTTTTGACCTTGCTTTTGACAAATGGTTTTCAGCCATTTAGGGAGCCATTGACCCCTTTGAAAATCTGATGAAAACTGAAATTATGAAGATTTTCTTTTTGGAAAAATGAGTACTTATGAATATATATGCAATAATTTGCATGCAAGTTCATGAGGTTTATGGCCCTCCCCAACCACAAACATTTTTGAGGTAGGGTTAGGAACGTTGCTTTGGTTTACTAGCTGCTCCTGGAATGTGTGGTTTAGTTTGCCCTCAGGCAAGCAGAGTTGAGGGTTACCTAGGCAACTAGGTCCTAGTTGCAGTGTCCCCCACCCCCCAGCTTCTTGTTTTCCATAATTCTGGAGAAGGATTCTAGCTTTGTGAGATATTTGGATTACTCTGGTTTCCTATTTAGCACTTGACAGTATTATGTTTCTTTCTAAAGAAATAGCAGGCATCATCACAAGTCAAACTCTCTCTTGAAAATTTTCTTTTTCTAGCTTAATCTGGCTCCTGTTTATGCTAGGTTTGCAGGGAGTGTTTGTTGCTTATCTCTGGCAAACATTAACTTGTCTTCTGTTACTCTGGAGAGGGTCTGGGTCATGGGAGAAAAAAACACATGTCTTAGCTACTCTTCTCCGTGTTCCCTTAAACCCACCAGAGAGACCTTGGTACTTACCACTATCCTATCTGATCCAGAACCTTGCTGAGGATCCCATAACACTTTGCCTCTTCTCTAGATACTACTTTTTCAATTCTAGACAATTTCTTAGAGCTTGAGTTTTATTATCCCTTTGGTATTTTCTGAATATCTCTCTCTCACATGTACCTCTATCATTGTATTCTTATATGATATTAAAATTACATGTTGACATGCCTGATTCACACCCTATACTAAAAGTCCCTTAGACTCAGGAACTCCACATTTCTTTTTTATCATTGTGTCCACAGTAGCTGAACCTTTGCTAAAACATATATATGCTCAGTAAATATTTGCTGAACTGAATTGGGCAGCGTTTAGATACCCAAGGTATTAATCTAGGAAAGATTTAAAAATTGCTTAAAACTTTAGGAATATTTCCATGGCCAATGCATCCCCCTCAGATATGACCAACCAGAAAACCATAGTATTGGTATTCATAAGGAGTTCATGCTGTCTCATTTCCTTGGGAGCTGTGTGCGTGTGTATGTGTGTATGATGTGCACAGACCTTTCTTTCTGGGTTACTGCAATTATTTAAAAATAATACCCAAGCAAGTCTTTTTATTCTTTCCAGTAATCTCTCCATGTCTCTGTGTCTTCAACACTTCTTCATATTTGTTTATTTCCCGGGTATATCTTAACATCTCTGTTCATTTCTGCCTCTTTCCCATTTGGTTCGTGTATCCTAGGACAGGCTGGACGGCAGTCCCTCGGAGTAGCTCAGGACCAAGGACAGCAGCACACATGTCCTTGAAGTGGGAGGAGGTGCTTTAGTTTGCTCAAGTTTGTTCAATAATATGACCTCCACGTGTGGTTCTTCTCATCTGTCAGACTGCACTTGGAATTCTGCAATCCTGGTTATTACTTTGGCCCTAGGTGTTCCATGTCTGCGGTGGGCCTGTGTCCAGTCTGTGCCCACTGTGTCACTGTGCATTACTTTTGCTGATGGGTAGTGAGACTGGGGCATGAATGGCACAGCTATGGAATCAGAAAGTGTGGAGGTAGGAGTGGGGAGAAGCTGTGGGCTGGGTGAGAGGGACTGCTTTAGGAGCTGCCCATGAAGGTCTCTGGCTCTGAGCTCTGCAGTCAGCCTTTGCTTCTTTACTGCTACCCACACCTGCATTTCCAGCTCTGAGGAGCAGGGCAGAGTAGAGGGGAGGGGGAAGGGTTTAGTGGGGAAGTCCAGGGCCTTTTCATGTTTGCATACCTGCTGTTCCACTGTGACAGAGGCCAAAGCCAGATTTTCAAGTCAACAGTTTCATCTTTAACCTAAAGTCATGTCCTGATTAAATTAAAATTAATTCAAATTCAAATACTACTGATATGCACACTGGGGAAGAGGGAGGGGGATGGAGATTGAAGGTCCCAAGGACTGAGCCTTTAATATGTCTGAAGAGCACATACCTTCCGCCCCCACCTCTGAGTATCTCTGTAACTCTCTCAGAATATATTATATAAGCAAATATACTGCTAATGTTCAACAGTTGATTCATATTCATCACTGACTACTTCATCACTGGCTAATGTTCTGTGTTACTTTGAGGACCGATGCAACAGTAATTCCCAGTGTAACAAAAAAGACAGTAAATCTACCACCATCACCATCATCCATGAGGTATGAGCACTTGAAATACCCTAGTCAGTTAGCAAAGAATCAGTTTTTCGAAAGTGATGGGCAGACAGAACCACTTCTGGAGTGGCCATTTTCTTATGTCTAGAGAACACTGCATGTTGTCAAGTTTTCTGGGGAGGGAGGGATTGAGGCAGGGTGAGCGAGGGAGCCTGTGTGTATCACAGCTGAGGTCTCAACTCAGCTAATATTAAATCTTGTGAAGAATAAACAGAAACGGTTTGCTCATTAGCTGGGCTTAGAGAGGTGTCACCCACATGTTTAAAGTGCTAATTATTAGTGATCTTTAATGCAGCTAATTTAGCAATGGTGTTACAATTTTCTGCTCTTCAAAAGTAGCCCATTAGCTGGGCCTTTATATGTAATATTGACTTTGGAGAGTTAATATTGAAATTGGCGCAATTAGAGTTCATGTGGAAGCCTGAAAGAAAGAAAGACGAAGATCGGGGTAGAAATGGGCAGGGAGAAGGACAGGGGCAGGGAGGGGTACAGCAGTCCGTGAGCGTCGTCGGTGTGGAGGGCGCCGTTGCTCCGAAGCTGTGTCCTGGGCAGTGGAGACACAGAGGTGGGCACCCGGCCCCGCATCCGGAGGGATCCAGGGGTGGCAGTGGAGATGGCACAAGAGCGAGGGGCCTGCCCTGTGACATGCAGAGGAGGAACCAGCTCAGTCTGGGCAGGGGAGGAGGCACTGGGGGGTGGGGGTGGGGACGCCAGGAGGAGATACACAGCTCACCGTGGTGCAGGGCGGGGAATGGACATTGTGGGGAGTGATGAACAAGTGTGTGTCGGGCTTTGCTTCTCCCTGGTGTAATGACTGCTGCATCACGTCTGCTGCATCACGATGCATGAGACCAAGAGGGTTTGCTTGGAAAGGCTTCGTATTTAAAAGAGGAGCCCGTGTCTTTGCTTTCTCCCTTTCTTCACTGAAATCGGGTTGGCTGAGGCTTGTGAATGCCCTTGTCTTGGAAGTGCCAGGGAGGAGGAGAGCTCTGCTACAGGGAGGGAGGACGCTGCTGGGGCAGGTTCCACATTGGCAGGTGTCCCTGGTGAGGGACTGAGGCTGAGGGGAGCACTGTGGGCAGGTGGATCTCCAGGTGGGGGACAGACCGGCCGGTGCATCCGCACCCCGCGCTGTGTGTTCTCACAGGGCTGCCCAGTCTCTTTCTCTGACACATTTATTTCTTCCTGTCAGCGTGCATGTCTTGCCTCAGTGGCAGTTGTTTTAACTAGAGCTCCAAGGAACCTGTGTGTGGCTGCCGGAGGAGCTTGACAGCAGCGAGTTGCTCAACCGCTCATTAGCATCTGTGAAGAGGAGACAAGACACTCACCTCCACCTCTGGGTGCCTGTATATCTCTCTCTTTTTTTATTTTAAAGATTTTATTTATTTGTTCATGAGACACACACACACACACACACACACAGAGGCAGAGACACAGGAGGAGGGAGAAGCAGGCTCCATGCAGGGAACCCAACATGGGACTCGATCCCGGGTCTCCAGGATCACACCTGGGCTGAAGGCAGGCGCTCAACTGCTGAGCCACCTGGGCGTCCCTGTGTATCTCTCTCAACAGCTTGTCCTCTCTTGCTCTGACCCATTTCCTCTCATTCTTGCCACCTCTCTCTCCTCTCTTGTGTTATAGGAAAGAGGTGAAGGAGACAAGGGGCAGTGGGGGGATGAAGGTCATCGCCTCTCCCCAGCGTGACTTCCTTCCCGTCCCCCGCTGCATGACAGTGTCTTCCCCCAGGGCCTTGCCCATCAAGTCCCTGCACAGAAGGGACCACGTCCTTACATCCTTAAGGCTCTTTCCTTTATGATTCAGGTCCACATGGCACCTCCATGGGGTCTTCCTCAGGCTGGCAGCTCCCAGCAGGTGCCTCACAGACAAGCATTCTTTTGGCTTCTCTTGGAACTTCAGGAGAAGATAAAAAGACGAAGTTCCAGTGCCCCCTGCCCCCATATTCCAGCCGCCACCTCAGCAAGGGCCACGTGTCTCATCCTCCCCCAGCTCCTTGCACAGTGGAATGTGACGTGGTGTTTGCAGTCAGAGTCTGCTGGTTCCAGCTCTGTTCTGGAACCACAGCCCTCCTCTCAGATTCCTGCAGCTCTGGCCTGTGCTGTGGGGCAGTCCCAGCTCCCTGAGCTTCTGAAGGTACCCGCAGGCACATCTTTACTGATGTCTTCCCAGGAGTCCGCCCTCGGGAGGTATCGGGTTCAGAGTGCGATTGCGGAGCTCACCCACCACCTCCGTGCCCCCCTTTCCATCATTCGCTCACCCTGCTTTTCTGTTTAGCCAGTATGCTCTCTCCATCTCTGGCCCGTGACCTGCTTGCCCCTTCCTTTCTGTCTTGGCTGGTGCCACTTGCCACCAGGACACTGATCTGTGGCCTGTACTCGAACCCTTGTTCAAAGACCACCTCCTGGGGGGAGCTGTCCCTATAAGTCGCCTCCTACTCACACCACTCTAACTCTCTGTCTTAGGACCCACGTGTTTCGGTCCAGTATCTCTGGAGTCTCTTTTGTTTTTTTTTTTAATTTTTATTTATTTATGATAGTCACAGAGAGAGAGAGAGAGAGAGAGAGAGAGAGAGAGAGAGAGAGAGGCAGAGACACAGGCAGAGGGAGAAGCAGGCTCCATGCAGGGAGCCCGATGTGGGACTCGATCCTGGGTCTCCAGGATCGCGCCCTGGGCCAAAGGCAAGCGCCAAACCGCTGTGCCACCCAGGGATCCCTGGAGTCTCTTTTGTATGACAGGCACTGTGCTAAGTGCTGGGGGTAGGGCCAAGGGTAAGACATGGCCCCTACCCTCAGGGCCTTGGAATCCGTTAATGGTGAGTAGAATGAAAACATAGGAATGACCTCGAAGAGATGATGAAGTACGAGGCACAGTCAGGGATGGCTCCACTTGACAAGAAGATTATGGAAACTGCACAGAAGAAGTGATGGATTTGAGAGAAATGGAAGAGGTGGAGTTAGCAGAACCAAGCGAGTGAACTGATATTTGGAATGTAGGAGTGGGAGGGGTCTAGGTGGGTCTAGGCTCTGTTTGGGTTTGTTAGCAGGTGATGGCACCAAAAACCAGGATATGGGGGGATAAAGGACAGCCAGGCTGGGGGCGGGGGGAGGGTCTTCATCAGAATTGTAAATTGTTTTTCATACCAAGTCCGGCAACCTCTTGGTGTCACAGGAAATGGGCACTGGGTATTTTACTGGGCTGAAGACTCTCAGAGGGCAGAAACTGGGTCTTCCCTCCAAGGGAGAGAATTGCCTGAGATGAGCACTGTGATCTCATTAGATGTGGAGCTCCTAGGTAGGGGCACCTCTCCTTCCTCTGTTTCTCATCCAGTGTTGCCCAGCGTTCAGGGCTGGGAGTGGAGAGTGCAGGTGCGGTGAAGAGTCATAAACCGACCGGCTCCTTGTCCTCCAGGGCCATCTCAGAGATGGTGTCTTGATCTGTAAATGCATCTGAGTCCTATATGACTCTGAGAGCAGTTAGAGAAGGCGGGGCTCTGAGGGTTGGGGTAGTGAGGAAGATTCGTTGTGAAATTAAAATATCTGATACATGGGCAGCCCGGGTGGCTCAGCGGTTTGGCGCCTGCCTTCGGCCCAGGGCGTGATCCTGGAGTCCAGGGATCGAGTCCCACGTCGGGCTCCCTGCATGGAGCCTGCTTCTCCCACTGCCTGTGTCTCTGCCTCTCTCTGCGTCTCTCATGAATAAATAAATAAAATTTTTTTTAAAAAAAGAAAAAAATCTGATACATGAGAGAATGGTTTAAGCCACCAAAATTCTGAGCGGTTTGGACAGATGTTGTTCACAACTACTCCTACCGCCAAAAAACAAGACATGGTCCAGTCTCAGTGCCCTGGTGGGGGAAACTTCTCTATCTCTCTGATAGCCTTTTCACTCCAGAGCCAAATCTGGGTGACAGGTTCTAGGGTAGTGGCTGACTTTTTGGAATTATTGGGCGGTGCTGAGGGGTCTTCCCATGGTGGAGGTGGGAGGGGTGGCGGGCAGCACTAGATCAGATTTTAGAGGCTCTACTTAGACTAGGCTAAAGGATGTTTTTACCTATCTTTGTCTCTGAGGCAACTCTGGAATAGAAAGACCTACTTTAGTGTATAGATCTTCCTTAAATGCATCGTGTATATGAGTCACTGGCGTTTCTTGTTAAAATGCAGGTTCTGATTCAGCAGGTCTGGGATGAGGCCTAGATTTGGCATCTCTAGCAAGGTCCTTGCTGGTCAGGTGATACTTGTTACTTTGAGTAGCGAGGCTTTAGGGCTCACCTTTCCTTTGAGCTCCCTTGCACTCTGTTCAGGTGATGTCCTATCTCGGATAACAGCTCACTGTCCTATCTGTATAGCTGCCTATCTCTGCCTGCAAGCCCCCTGGAGAGTGGGATCTGCTGCTTATTTGTCTGAGTACCGCCATGCCTCACATAAGGCATAGCATGTAATAGGTGCTCACTGAAGAATTGATGAAAGAATGACTCTGAAAGAGGAAACAGTCCTAATTATGCCCAGACTAAGGCTCCACCTCATGAGCTCTTCGAATTCTCAACTGTAAACTAAACATCTTCTGTGCACCAGTCCGTTGGTGACTCAGGACCTCCATGCCGGACACACAGGGATGGAGTGGAAAGAGGAGGCCGAGGCCTGCCTGAGCATTGGTGAAGCAGGGTCAGGCCCACTTGAGGCAATGAGATAATATTAAAATACTTAGAGTGAGTGCACATTAAGGGAGTGTGGCCTAGAACGAAAAGGGAATAAAGAGCAATGTATGGGTTAGGTACCCTAGCACCTTGCACCTCCAAATGCTCAACACTTAGCTGCTTGTGTCTTCACTTGTTGAGATCAGCATCGTTTCCTGGAGGAGGCTAGCATGGAGCCCAATGCATGCAGTGGCCCTGGGGTACTCACTGCCTTCTCGGAGTCATGAAGCAGCCGATGGAAGGCCTTTGACCCAAGGGCCAGCCTTACTGTTGCCACGTGGGACCCTGCAGAAGCTGGGAGCCAGAGTGGTGGAGGTGGGCGCTTTCCCGCATGGGGAAGGCTGACTAGGAAAAGTGAAGGGGAACAGGCAGCAGCAATGGAAGCATAACACGTTTGGAGCAAGGAAGAGGCAAAAGTGGGGCTTCGAGAAGTTCCATGCTGGAGATCCTGGGGAGACGGCGGTGGTAATTTTTACTTCCCTAATAGATGTGGAGCATTTCAACTTTGCTAATTAACCGAACAGCAGGCTTGTAATTCTGACAGCAGCAGGACACAAATGGGGTGGGATTAGTGCTGAATGCCAGCGAAGCATGCCTTTGTCCTTAAGAGCACGGAACTCACATTGGGTCAGGTCCATGAGGGTGCCCTCTGGTTCTTTTTTTCCTACAGTAACTCCAAAGGCACCAGGGCTTTAATTTCTTCTCAGGATTTCTTGAGAGCTAGCAAGGGGCCTGCTGTTTCAACAGGCACTTCTTTGAAAGGGGGAAGCTGATCTGTGGTTGGTCTAGAGTCTGTAGGGTAATAGTGCTGTTATCAAATATACCTTGTATCAGAGATAGGAATTGCAGGTCAGGTCGGCCTGCCTCCTCCGAGGTGTGTATGCCTTACAGAAGTTCTCCCATCATTAGCCTTCCATTCTGGTACCTTGGGATGTCCGCACAATGGAGTGAAGTGTCTTGGGCATCCCAGTTCCTGAGCTGATTCCTGGAAAAGAACACCCTGGGAGGCCAGCGAAGAGCTGTTTTATCTTCCCAAAGCACACTGAACCTTGTTAGGGAGTTCGTTTCCAGGACTTTCTCTCAAAGCATATTGATCTGATAATCCGAGGATCTGAAAGGCCAATAAATATGAAGAAAAGGTTTAAAAAAGTCTCAGACTCTCAGAGCTGAGATCATCTACGCAGATCACCAGCACCTGGTGTGACAGATGAGGCCACTGACCTCGCGCATGTCACTTGAGAAAGGGTTACCGTTTCATTCATTTCTTTATCCTTTCATCAAATATTTATTGAATATTTTCTATGAGTCTGCCCAGACATGTACCTGATAGTGAAAACATGTTGCTATTTCATTGGTCCTGTTTGAATTCGTGTTCAATGGACTTCCCCTTTATTCTAGAGCCCCACAGCTGGTTTCACAAGGGCCTGGGGGAATTGATACATAGGACCTTCAGCCAGAGCAAATAGGTTTTCTACTCAAGGTCGCCAACTTCTGAGCTGCTGGCCTAATTAGTTTAGCTCTACTTGGCTTTACATAATGCATACATCGTTGAAAAGTTGTTTGTAATTCAATTTTTGGCAAATGAAAAACTAATTCAAACCATTAAGGCAACTTTTATTTAAAGAGACCCTGGAGCAAATCCTTTTATAATGTGAAAAATCTTATTGTTGTTGGAAACGATTATCCCCAAGTTAAGGATTTTGTAAATCTAGATACTTTAGGTTTTCTTATGGTAGGCTCACAACCTGGGAGGTAGTTCAGCTGTGCTCTCCCCTGGACCGGGGAATATTCTGGCCTGGGAAGAGGAAGCCCTCCGAATCTTGGACCAGCCCAACCCAAGATACTGACATTTACTCCAGCCAATTGCCAATGGTTGCAAGCTGCTGGGACAAGCCACTGCCTTTTTCTCAGGCCCTGGAGTCTGGAGGGGAGAAGAAACAGGTGGGGCACGATGAGTGGGCTGGAGGATGGAATCAGAGCTCCTTCTTGCTCTCCTTCCGGGAGTGGAAGCAATGAGGGGGTAGGTGAGGGAACCTTTTGCTTCCATTATAGCAACTTCCGAGGTCTTCCTTAATGTCTGGGGACTTCATGGAATTAAAGCCATCTTGCATACTTTAAAGGAAGTAGGGGAGAGGAAGACCAGTAGGAAAAATAGGACAGGGGTTTTGGAGAGAAGGTTGTGTGGATTCTTGTCATACAGTAAAATCTCATTCATTTGGGCCTTGATCTTTTTTTTTTAAGATTTTATTTATTTATTCATGAGAGACACAGAAAGAGAGAGAGGCAGAGACACAGGCAGAGGGAGAAGCAGGCTCTGTGCAGTGATCCTGATGTGGGACTTGATCCCAGGTCTCCAGGATCACGCCCTGGGCTGAAGGCAGGCGCTCAACCGCTGAGCCACCCAGAAATCCCAAGCCTTGATCTTTTTGGATTTATAAATAATCTGGAAGTAGACGGGACTGAAGTTGAACTTTTCTTATAATTTTTTTCCTATAGCAATTACTAGTGTATGTAGTGATATAGAGGAGAATGTCTTAAAACTGATGTACACATATATTTCATATATGACAACAGAGGCATCATTCTACACAAACAATTCACGCATCAGCTAGAGATGATCCTTGTCTGCTTGGTGCAGCCACATAGGACTCTTACCTGCCAAGGAAACTGAAACATCTTATTTCATGAAGCTGAAAAAAAAAACCTATATATTTGTAAATTCTATAATAATTTACATTGATCCTAACTGGTTTCTACTAGTGAGATTTAAGTTCTCCTGTGTTGGGACACAAAGAGTGTAAAGATCTGTACAAAACAATGCTTATAGTTGGAGTTGTTTTTTCTTAATTTTTTTGTCATTTTTTTTTTCATTCTCAGAGTGAGCCTTGGAGGGGGTTCTTCTGGCATTGGGTGCTGTGGGCCAGCTTGTAAAGAGAAGCAAATGATGAATAAAAAGGCTCACTGTATTTATGTAGTGAGAAATGGAGAAGGAATAGATGAAATGGTCAGAGATACTTTGGAAATTTGTTTGGGGTCAGGACATAACCCCTGAGTATGGAAACTGGAGACACATCTTACCTCCTCTTTGGTGGAGCATGCAACTGGCTCATTTCCCTTCCCTAAGCCAGTGATTCTAATCTTGGGCTGTTACCAGAATTCCCAGGTGAGTCTCTTGAAGCAGTAAGGGTTTAGAAGTTAAGAAAGTCCTGTGTGGGACCATCCTTCCCAGTACGTTTCTCTGCAGATTGTCAAACTGGGACTGTGAGGGAGTAAGCCAAGTGAGGAAAGGCACTAGGACGGTTGCCCGTGGTCTCTGGTTCTGTTTCACTGAGCTGACACAGAACCTCCTCTCCTCTGGGATCCTTGTGTGTGATAGCCTCGTGCTGATATACAGCAGAGATTCCAGTTACAGCTCACAGAGTGTGGGCTGGCTCTCCCTGCGAGTCCTTGTAGGGTGCTTGGGTTAAATGTAAGGGCGCAGTGGGCCGACCTGGGATTTTATATGTGTGTGTGTGGTGGTGGAGGGGGCTTCTCTTCCCACGTGCCTTGAACTCACCAGGTTGGGTTGTCCTTTGAGGTTATTGTTTCTCGTGGCACATCATTATTTTCCATTCTATGTGAGCCACAGGCCTCTGCCTCCAACCCCCTAACAGGAAGTCAGCTGGACCCCAGAGGGGACTTTGAAGCTGAGGAGCAAAATTTAGGCAGAGAATGAATTGCTGAAGAAGGGAGTGCATTTCCTTCCCAGGAGACTGATGTCTCCCCACCTCCTGTGTGTTGTGGACTGGTGAGGGTGACATTGAGGGGGAGGAGGAAGAAGGGTATTGCATTCAACTTTGCTTCCCACTTGGGGATATTGTGATTTGCTTGTATAATTTGTATAGTGAAAACTAAGAGTCACTGTGCCAGGTAGAGGAAAGGCAAACACAATTATTTAGGGCATTGTGGTCCATCTTGATATTAATTATCCTGTTCCATTGGTATTTACTGAGTGCTTACCGTGTACCAGACACCATGCTAGGCAAAGAGGTACAAAAGTGGCTTTTAAAAAGCCCCGTCGTCAAGTTGCAGGGCTGTGGTTGTTGCCTGCAAGGCACGGAGCTTTGTATATGTGGTGGGGGCAACCTGGACCGTCCTCTCCCTGGAAGGGACACTCTGTAGCCTGGCATCATGTGGAAGTGTCTTATCTGTTGTGGACCTTCTCCTGTCCCACTGGGCTGGGCTGTAGCACCTGAACAAGGCACAACTTTCTGGCGTGTGATGGGGTTGGGCCGCTGAGGGAGGGACCCAGGGATTCATCCCTCTGACCTCTTTCATCCTGATTCCTTCTGTTTTGTCATCCCACAGGGTCTTTTCGGAATGATGGTTTGAAAGCTTCTGATGTCCTTCCTATCCTAAAGGAAAAAGTGGCCTTCGTGTCTGGTGAGTGTCTGTGGAACTTTGGTCTGAAAGGGACCTGGAAGGGTGTATACGCACATGCGTGTAAGCAATCACTTCTTGGTGTGTGAGAGAGAAGTTGGGGGAGTGGGTGGCATTTGGAGTGGATGGCTGCATCCTTGCTCCAGGGACAGTCAGAAAGAGGAGGGAGAGCCTGGATCCCAGCTGGGTGCTCTGGGAGACGTTCACAACCATACACCTGACCTCACCCCACCCTCCCAGGCCTATCAGGTCCCTCGTGGGCCTCTATGGGAGCTGCTCCAGCTGGAGGAGTCTGTTTACCTCACACATTCCCAGAGGTTTTATTTGGGTTCATCTCTGAGCCGATCATGGGTAGGGGATTAAAATGTTTTCTAGCTCCTCTTTATCTTTCCTTCTTGGCAAAGGGAACTCTGTTGAGTGTTTGTATTCATTTATTTATTTTTCTGAATCATGACTTGCAAATATTTAGTTCCGACTTTCTTCTCCAACTCATCTGTGCACCTGGATCTTTTGATGTCTGATTCAGGGGTCAGCAAACTATAGCCTGTGAGCCAGCCACCTGTTTCTATAAGTAAAATTTTATTGGAACACAGCCACGTGCATGTGTTTAGGTAGTATTAGTTTCCTATTGCTGCTGTAACAAGTTACCACAAATTTGGTAGAATACAGCAATAGAAATGTATTCTCTCATGGTTCGAGAGGCTGGAAATTCAAAATCCAATTTGCTGGTCTGAAACTAAGGTGTCAGCAGGTCTGTGCTACTTCCAGAGGCTCTTTTTTTTTTTAAAGTATTTATTTATTTATTCATGAGAGACACACAGAGAGAGAGAGGCAGAGACACAGGCAGGGGGAGAAGCAGGCTCCATGCAGGGAGCCCGATGTGGGACTCGATCCCAGGACCCCAGGGTCACACCCTGGGCTGAAGGCAGATGCTCAACCACTGAGCCACCCGGGCGTCCCAACTTCCAGAGGCTCTTAAGAGAGAGCTTGCCTCTTGCCTCATCCAGCTTCCGGTGACTGCCAGCATTCTGGGGTTTGCAGCCATGTCACTCCCATCTCTGCCTCTGTGGTCACATTGCCTTTTCCTCTCCTGTCTGTATCAGATCTCCCTCTGCCTCCCTGGAAGGAAGATACCTGTAACTGCATTTAGGGCCTGCTCACATAACCTAGGATAATCTTCCCATCTCAGGAGCCTCGACGTAGTCACATCTGTTGAGTCTTTTTTTCTAAATAAGCTAACATTTACAGGTTGCAGGGATTAGGGCCTGATATTTTGGGGGGCTGCTATTCAGCCTGCTACGGGCGGTGTCAGTGGCTACTTGCTAACAACAACAGCAGAGCCGAGTAGTTTCATCAGAGCCCAGATGACCATGAGTTTAAATTATTTACTATCTGGACCTTTCAGTTTGGTGGCCTGTGATATAATTGAAGGCGAGCTACCGGGGCACCAGCGTCACTCTGGGCTCCATCGCAGGCCTCCATTATAGACTCTCCAGCAGGGGCTGGCCTGATGGCAATGCCCCACCAAGGAGCACATTGAAAGAAACACACCCCAGTGCTCGTGCCTTGTGGACTGGGCCTTTGTTTCTGGATAATCCTGATTGTCTACAAGGAGTGGTGATAGAATCAAAGGGAAAGAGCAAGTACAGCCCACAGTATGTGGCTTCATTCCCCAGGTGCTGCTTGGCTTGGCTGATGGGCAACAGAGAAAATGGAGAGAAGAAAGAGAGAGAGGAGGGAGGGGCTTGGGGGGAGGAAAGACCAAGCAGCAGGGGCCTCCTGCCTACTGAGAGGAAGGTGAGACACTGATGATTCAGAGTGTGGAGATGGGAGGTGAGGGCAGAGTGTGTGATGGGGGTACCTAACGTACTAAATGCACTCCTTGTTGTTATTGTTGCTATCATTTGTAGCAGCAGCAGCAGCAGTAGTGATACCTGTGTTTTACTGTTGTGGCCGCGAGATGACACTGAGAAGCTGCCTTTCCCCCTTAGTGTCAGGTGCTTACACATCTTAGCAGGTAGTGAAGCCGTCACTGAACGTGTTGCAACACAGGCTGAACCGCCCCTTGGTGGGACCATGGGCAGTGACTTCAGGGTGGGTAGAAGTGTAGTGAAACAACCTGAAAAGCCTTTGTACGCCTGGATCGGAGTGCTTGCTGCTTGCTGGACATGTGGGAGGACCCTGCGTGGAAGTCCCGGGGGCCACTGGGCAGCGCTAAGCCGCTGCCTTCCAGGACGTGGCCCGCAGGCCCCTACTGCTGACTCTCTGCTCCAGAGTAGAGCCCCATCACTTCGTTTCTTCTTCTTCCTCCTTGTGGCCCTGAGCCTCATTTAACCTGATGCCCTGGGTATCCTGCTAATCCTCGCATTTCTCTTGTGCCCAAACAAGCACTACTTGCAGTGCTCTATCCATACCTTCTGCCAGCTTGAGCCTCTCCTCTCCTTCCCAAGCCAGTTTCTACTTTGCCTCCTCCAGGAGGCCTTTCTGGCTTGAATGCAGAGCCTCTGAACACCATCCTTCCCTGCGTCAGTGTAGGACATAGGAGTGCAGATACAGTACATTCTGACATGGGAACCCTTGTTTGATTGTTCATGCCTTGTTTTTTTTCTTTTTTAAAAAAGATTTTATTTATTTATTCATGAGAAACAGAGAGGGAGAGAGAGAGGGAGAGAGAGAGAGAGAGAGGCAGAGACACAGGCAGAGGGAGAAGCAGGCTCCACACAGGGAGCCAGACACGTGGGACTGGATCCCCAGGCCTCCAGGATCACGCACTGGGCGAAGGCGGTGCTAAACTGCTGAGCCACCTGGGCTGCCCCCAAGCCTTGTCTTTTCTCATGTAAATTTAGCTGAAGCCCTGAGGCGGGGGCCCAGCCAGCCCAACTCTAGAGAGTTGTCCTAAGGGAGCACACAGGAGCAAGGACCCAGGAAGGCCGTCCAGCACGTCCAGCACGAGGCAGGTAGAAGTCTGCCAGGGCAGGAGCAAGGGGGCTGTGGGTGTGCATTCACTCCCTTGTACTGATGTGGGCTGAGCAGTCTTATTCATCTGTGCATGGTGCCAGGAGCTTTTGGAGTTAGGGAACGTTGTCTTTCCATGCTGGCGACGGATGCTGAGGATGCTAGGGAGACAGCTGGCTGCATCTAAAAAATAATAATAATAATAATAACAATAACAGAAACAGGAAACAAACCAGTAAAGCCTCTTATATCCTGAGCTTTTAAAAGAAAAGAAACACAAGAATAAAACAAAACAAAACAACCCAGAATTAAATAATGCAGTGTAGCAATCGCATTTCTTTCTGAGCAGGAAGGTGGCAAGCAGAGAAGCAAACCGTTGGCTGTGCCTGCCCTCCTCTGCCAGTGCCCCCAGCGTGGCCAGGGAAAAGGAGCCTGTGCTGCCATGGGAACGCACATTTGGAATAATCCAGCACAGCCCTACAGCTTCTGCATGTGGGTGTGTGCACGTGAGTGTGACAGGATCTGTGGCTGTGCCTCAGGGAGCCTCTGTCTTTCCAGCCCGGCCATCCTGCTCTGCATTCAAGACCTGGGCATTGCCCCTTTGCCCCCTCCGGCTTCTTCTGAGCGCATGCATGCCCCCCCCCCCGAACAGCACCCATTTGTGCCTTTTATCCAGTCTGCTTGTACAGAGCTCATCTCACCTCTGTGACCTTTCTGTGCACTCACACCCTCCTTTTGGCCACCCCTGATGTCCCTCTCTGCCTCCTTATCTCCTACCAACGTTATCTGTGTGGCTGCTGTGCCACAATCTTATGGGCAGAGCAGAGACCTGGACCCAGGTCTCTCAAAGCGTGTTCCATAGAACAGCAGTCCCACAAGATGAGCCTCAAAAGAAGAAAAAGGGGTTCTATACTCCTAAGTGTGGGAATGCATATCATAGCTGCCTCCTGGAGGTTTGCCATGTTCATGAAAGCACATGTCTATTAAACACATGAAACCATCTCCCGAACTACAGAGTAACCTCATTCCCTTGGGGGAAAAAAAAATCGTATATATCCATTGACATCTTGCAGAACTATTACTACATGGACCAAACTTTTGGTTTAATTCCCTTGATGCATTTTCTTGTTTCCATCTACCCTCCAACTCCCCGCCTTCCCCAGTTGCCCTAACTGGAGCCTGATAGCCCCTGAAATTTTTGAGCACTGTCCCTCTTCTGGCTCAATCAGGGAAGCCTTAACTGCCCCTGCTTTTAGCCTTGTCTCTTCCCCGACCTTGTCCTGCCCTCCTCTAGGGAAGGGGATCAATGTCACTTCTAGAACATCAGACCGTCCGTCCCCTCCTCCTTCTTCCATTTTATCTCTGTCCTGAAGCTCCTGGAACCAAAGCCTCACACAGGCAGGCCCACAGCAGGAATGAGATGAGTGAAGGAATGGCTCTTTTGACGACTCTGCGAGCATCTGTATTGCCTTTTCAAAGCCTGGCTACTTTTGTCTTGCACCCTCTCAGACCCACCTCCATAATGCACACTGACGTCAGCAGGGGGTTCTCATTCTTCATCTCTGTTTATCACTCTCTGTAACTGCAGCACCCATGTCAGTGATCCATTCTCCTACATATTCATGGCGGCTCAGCCTTCTTGGTACCAAGGTTTTCCACCTCCTTACCTTGGCTATGCGTGTCCAAGACCTTAACTCTGACATTTGTGTCTATGGCCTTAGTCCCTTACCTTTGATCCTTTCTGATATTCCCCTATACATTGGGAAAGGATGGACAGCAGATGAGCAAAACATCTGCTGTCCCCTCTTCCCCGGGAGCTCATGATCCAGCAAGACATTTCCTCCCTTCTGTGGGCCCTCCCCACTTATGCAGGCACTAGCTTGATTTGCCTTCACTCAAGTGAGAACCTGTCATGGACACTATGGCTAGACCCCAACGGAGCTCTCACCATGCCCGAGGTCCCTGCCTCATCCCTCTTAGCCCACCTCAACGCAGTCCTGCTCTTCGTCCTCTAGGGATGCTGACCAGTGACGGTCTGCTCTCCTTTTTCCCAGTACCTCAAGCCTATCCTGGCTCTTGGTAGGTGGGCTAGTTTGCTATTTTACCTGAAGAACAATGTCTCCCAGGCAGGCTGACTTCATCCCTCTCCTTAATTTATCTGTTTCCTCCTCCCTCTCTGATTTCTATCAGTTTGCTTCAGAGAAGGGGGCAGGACCTCTCTCCCCTTGCACCCGCTCTGAGGCCTCGTCTACCCATGGTCCCACTCTTTCCAGCACAATGGCTTTTTCTCTCTGCTCATTCCTCTTCTGCTTCCGACATCCTTATTCTTACAAGGTTATCTCCTTTCTGACAAACACCTGGCTGATCCTGCTGCCCCTTCTCAAATCCTTATCCATGCTTCCTGAAGGGGGTGGGGGCTGTACTGCTCCAGGCTTTCTCCCCTCTTTCCCCCTCCTCTGCCATCTGGAACCTTGCCCAGCCATATTTATGAAACTCTTGTTTCCAAGGGCAGAACTGGCTCTAGCTTAGGAAGTACAGTGTCGATAGTCGTCCAAGCTCCTTAGTGAGCCTTTGCCAAGCAGACCAGCCTTGGCTCCCCATGTTCTCATGGCTCTACGGTGTCCGTGGAAGATCAGGAAGAAAGGCAGAAACTTGCAGTTAAAACCGTCCAAGAGTGGAAAATCCTTAGGGTGGGTCAAGGCTAGAGAGGAAGGGTGAGGGTATGGGAGATGCTCCTAGTTTTGGGAAACCTTCCATCTAATCCTTCTGCTTCCTTTTCTTCATGTGGAAGGCAGTGGGGAGGTGGGGATCATTTCCAAGGCAGATGAGTTGGGGGTGGCTATTCATACAAAGAACTAGGGCCTGTGGTATGGAAGGTCTGGAGCTGGGGGCTC
Source organism: Nyctereutes procyonoides (assembly GCF_905146905.1). Taxonomy (NCBI): domain Eukaryota; kingdom Metazoa; phylum Chordata; class Mammalia; order Carnivora; family Canidae; genus Nyctereutes; species Nyctereutes procyonoides. The sequence continues at coordinate 22,365,519 of NW_026575030.1, read as the reverse complement.
AGGTCCAACTCTGTGGTATATCTACACAAATCTGCTCCAGTGTGGGGCTGGGGGTGGTGGTGGTACTGCTGAAACATTTTTTTCCATCAGGGCAAATTTCTCAGTGGCCCTGATCTTGTTTGATATTTTTTTCGTTGCGGCCTTCTTATTTCTTCTTCAAGAGTATTCTGGAAATGTTCGGATTTTGTTTGTCATGCCTCCCTTCTGTCTATGGCTTCAGGACCCCCCAACCAGAGGGAACCATTATTCATGAGCCCACACTTGGGTGGGGACTCTGGGAGGCTCCTTCTTTCATTGAGAGAGCTCCTTCTTCAGGGAGCTGATCTTTAAGCTTCTTTTCCACTGTTGGTGATGGCCATGCCAATGCCTCCTCCTTGTAGTACATGCCCTTGTGGTCCCCACCCTGGAGGGTGTCGGGGAGCAGCCTGGGATGTGTGCAGGACTCTGTGCTCATGGCACAGAGGTTTTCTTTGTGTAATAACCAGTGCCTGTAAAGGCATACCTTAACTTTGTCCCCCATGACCCTCCTGAGAAACTTGGTCCTGCTTCCTAATCATGGTGCCCATTAAGGAATACATTTTTAAATGATGACAATAAATAGCGAATAGAAAATTTAGGAAAAAAGTGGAAAGAAAAAACAGCCATGTGAAATCCTAACCTAATGGCAACAATGATCATCATTTCACTATACTCCTTCCTGCTTTTTTTTTAATGTGATATTTAGAAAACATTTATAATCATAGTGCGTACATATGCATTTGCAGTGATTAAGACCTTGAGCATCCTGGTTTCTGATAACGATTCCTGTGCTCCTCCAGCAGGACTGACAGGTGGCACCTCAGGCAGGCAGGCAGGCAGGCAGGCAGGGGTGGATCTTTGGCTGTGCGGAGAACACTTAACATCTATTCTATGAATCTAAAACCCTCCGAGCAGTGATGTCTTGGATGGATGGCTTTCTCACCACGGTAGCCTAGTGAATCCTGAACACTTCTGCCTCACGGAGATCTGCGAAGAGAAGCAAACTGAAGGTTAAATTTCCAAAGCCCACAGCTGTGTTCTCCATAAGAGGAGGCATCGCCGCCTTCCTGATCATCTCCCACTGGTAGAGAGCTGTGCATCTCAAAGTGCTCAGTCCTCACGGCCACCCTGTAAAATGCTCATCGTTGTTTTCATCTGCACTTTGCAGTGAGCTAGTAGAGCAGTCAGAAGACTTGCCCAGGGTCACACAGGTGAACCATACCCAGATCCCACACCTTCACCTAAGCAGTGACTGCATTTCCCTGGGTGCAGTGTTTCTGCCTGTTGCCATCCACACTCAGCCGGACTCCTTCTTCCTGTTCGCCACACTTTCTGGCTGTTTTTCCTAACTGCTCTCCTCTTCCTCCCTGCAGGGGGCCGTGATAAGCGAGGCGGACCCATCCTGACCTTCCCTGCTCGCAGCAATCATGACAGAATAAGACAGGAAGACCTGCGGAAACTCGTGACCTATCTGGCCAGTGTGCCAAGGTGAGGTGGGGGGGAAGGTCCTGCGGGGGAGGGAGCCGAATGACGCTCCATCCTGCCAGGGGCCCCGTTGTTTCTGCCCTTGAAGTGGATTCTCATTATTCCTGGAACAACATCACCCACAGTTCACCTTGTTCTCATCATTCCCATTGTCACTGCTGGGATTCATTTTAATGGAGTGCGAGCCCTGGGCGGAGGTGAGAGCGAGGACAGGGCCTGGAGCGGGAGACGCTGTGGCCTGGGGAGGAGAGTGGGAAGTGGCCAGTTTCCTTAGGAGAGTGGGAAATCTGGCAGAGTCCACTCTGGCTTGTGCAATGGATTATTTTCAAAACCTCTGGCTTGTGGATATGTTTATGGCTTTTGGAGTTTGCAGCGAATAGCTCCTCTTGTGTCACACAGCTAGATGCAGCCCTCAGCTCAATCTAGGTCACCATTTTCAACATGGCTAATGTTGCCTGCAAGGGGGATGAAAATCGTGTCGGGGTTAGGGGGGTTGGCTAGTGAAAAGTTTGCTCTTTTATGTTTTAAGCACAGATAGACATACTGTACCTAAAAAGGTGTATATTCATGATATTAAAATTTCATTGGGTGGGGGCGCTGGGGTGGCTCAGTGGGTTGAGCGTCTCATTCCATTTTGGCTCAGGTAATGATCTCAGGGTCCTGGAATCAGGCCCTGAGTTGGGCCAAGCTCAGTGGGGAGTCTGCTTGGGAGTCTCTCTCTCCTCTCCTTCTGCCTCTCTCCCCACTTACGTGTGCTCTCTCTCTCTCTGTCTCTCTAAAATAAATAAAAGTCTTTCTAAAAAATCCATTGGATGGAGTAGTTAAGGAAAAAAAGCTTTAAAAAGCTCATTTGACGCAGGGAATGATGATAGTTTTAACAGGTTGAGAAACACTGGTTTCTGAGTGCTTCCGGGTGGTACTGGCCACATTGGTGGTGGAAAGAGACATGTTGGGGACATGGCCTGTAGCTTTTAAGAAGGGAGAGGAGAGGCCTTTGTAGACTCAGAGATAAATAACATGTGAGAGCTCGAATAGCCCTGAAAAGCAGTCTAGGCGACTACGTGTTGTGTTCTGTTTAGGACAGGGTTAGTGGCCATGAGAACTGCTTACAGGATATCGATATGTGCCAGTGGCAGGCCTAGAACTCTGCCCTCTTGACTCCTGCCCCAGGGCTCTCCCATCCTTGTGCTTGGCCAGAGAGATTTCTGTTCTCTAGACTTGGTGGAGCCGGAGCCTGTCAAGTGTTTGTTGTGGCAAATAAAAAGTGGTGCCTTGGGCCTTTGGAATCTTCTTATCTCTGTGCATTTTATAGGAGAATTAGTAAAGTACAGAGAGGAGCTCCATATTAAGCTCTGCCTCTGCTGGGAGACCTTGGATAATTGTTGAAAGTGCTGATTGGGGAGCCTGGGTGGCTCTGTCGGTTGAACTTCTGCATTTGGCTCAGGTCATGATCTCAGGGTCCTGGGATCGAGCCCCATATTGGGCTCCCTGCTCAGCGAGGAGTCTGCTTCTCCCTCTCCCTCTGCCCTCTTCCTGCTTGTGCTCTCTCTCTCTCTCTTTCCCTCTTGCTTGCTCTCTTTCATAAATAAATAAATAGATAGATAGATAGATAAAATCTTTTAAAAAAGTAAGTGCTGATTAGGTTCCTGAAGCAGGTTTCCAATGAGGCAAGCACTATATTTAAAAGTGCTATGAAGGAGACAAATGTAAAGGGATCGGTGGATGGTGATGGGCAGGTGGCAAAGGGGGTTTAAGAGCAGTCATCCAGTTCTTCGGAAGATAGACTAGAATGGAGAGCCCGGAAGAGCTGCAGCAGAAGACTGTGCACAAGCATGTCAAATAGTGTCTATTTTTTTTCTTTATGATATCCCGTTGGGGGCCAGGAAAGAGATAAAAGTTCTTAAGTTCCAATGAAAGGGATTTGGGTTAAATCCAAAGAACTTCTAAACTTTGAGTGCAGGAGTCTTTGGGTGAAGAGTAGAGTAGCATACTTTTGTTTTTTTTCCTGGAGATCTTTGTACAGAAGAAATATTCCCATCTGTCTCAGACCCAAGGAGATGGACTAAATCACTCATGATTGATGTAGGTAATTTAGCAATTTAGTCATCTAGGAGCTAAGCAGTTTTAAAAGCACCTTTCCCCAGTATATTAGTAACAGGCATAAAACTAGGCATTTTCTAAAGCAATTTACAAGAAAAGTTTTCATGAGGACCCATGATGAACTTTCAATTCTTTTAGAGCCAGAAGAAATTGGGGTCCCAGGAGACATGAAGGGGACTTTTTTTTTCTTTCTGGTATGTTTATCGCATCCCTGCAGCTGATGCACCCTTACCTTCTAAAGAATAGAAGGTAAAAGAATTGGAAGAACACTTTTCTTCATTCTGATTTGCTAAGCAAAGACAGGACAATATATATTGGAAGCAATTAAAAAGGAAAGATTTCTGCTGGGTGGAGGGGAATGAAACCCAAGAGGGCCTGAGGGGAAGGTCACAGAAAAGGAGAAACCATGCATTGCCATTGAAGGAATATACTAGATGCAGGCTCTCTGCTTCTCAGAGAGTGGTCCCAAGCATTGCATCCCGTGCCCGTGAGAACAGAAAAGGTTCTTCCCAGGTTCTGGCAGGTGGGAGGCAAGAATCCCGTTGCCACCTTCTTCGGCGGGAAGAATTGTTCTTGGAGGCCTTCTGCTTCTGTCCCGAGGGTCTTTGTCTACCAGGAGTGTGAACACCTGGCAAGTTGCGGAGTTTACCAACCAGTCACGCCCACCCATCACTTCCTAATTCTGTTGGCCCCGAGTTCACACGGGACTACTGTTGGAAACAAAACCTGAAACAGAATTGTTCCAAAGACAGTGAAGTCTGAGGAGGGAAACTGAAGAACTTCAGAGGTCAGATAGTGTTTGCCACTCTTCTACCTAGCCATGGCTTTGGGAAAGAAGGGAAACTACGAAAATGAATAACTAGATTAGGCTGATGATGTTGATGAGAAGAAATGATCTATTCTGGGTCATGGCCCAGGGGGGCTAAAAGACAGGCTCCTGATGGGGTGGAGTGTACCCGGCAGACTTGTTAATCGTTTGTAGGTGACATTTATGTTCATTTATTCATATATTTATTAATTCTTTATTTAACAAATATTTGGAGCCTCTACATGAACATTCTTGGTGAGCAGGAACAGACATTTTGATAAAGTTAGGTTAAAAACTGGGTATTTCCCCACCCAGTGCAAACCAGTAGCCATAATGGGCGGTACAATATGTGACTGTGCTGGTAGCATAAGAGATGGGCTGGCCAGCAGAAGATAAGCAAATAAGGACCAGTAAATAATGAAAGAAGATCCTGGAGTCTCAGGAACCAGTCATCTTGAGGGCCAATCTGGCATCAGTCTAGAATAGATGATTAAATAGATGGTTGTGAAAATTTAGAAATGAGCGGGAAAAAAATAGTCCCACTACGCTCTGTGAAGGCCAGGCCCTTCTGGACCACTGCGTTCAACTCTGCAACACTGAGCCCTGCCAGTCCATTTTAAGAATGACATTGGCCCCTTAGACTACTGTCAGGGGAGCAGCATATTGAGGGATCCACAGACTGGGTCTCTGCAGTTGAAGAATTGAAGGATATTTTCTGGCAGGAATGAAAATGGAAGAAAAGTGGTTCCTGACTCCAGGTGTCAGGAGAACTACCCCAAAGAGGAGGGAGCAGACAAGGTTAGAGAATGGGACTCTGACATGAAGGGCCCGCCCATGTGGGAGCTGTGCAGCAGTCTTGCCACTGTCTTTGGAGAAAGTGAGCTTCCTGTCGGTGGAGACTGGGTGACCTTCTGTTAGGGAGGCTGTAAGAAGAATTCTTCCATTGGACTGGAGGCTGGATTGGATAATTTCTAAGAGGCTCTCTTGTCCCAAATTTTGTGTTTCTATGATATTGGGAGAAAAAAAACCACATCGTAAAATCTAGGACTTCAAGAGTATGATTCCCCCCCCCCTCCTTGAACATACGCTCCCTTTCTCAGGCTCCCTAAGTAAATGAGGGCCTGGAATTTCACTTCGGATGGTGTCTATATCTGAAACCCTAAGAAAATTGCATTCTAGCCCTCTTGGATTCAGGATAGGAATGTAGGGGCATCCCCTGGGACCAAGGATCATCCTAGAGTGTGATGATTTGGAACAGTCCTAGTTAGTCTTTGGGGATCCATCTTGCCCTAAGGTACGTCCTTTCCAACTTCTTTTTCATGCTCCTGATGGGTTTGAGCACCCATCTCCGGGATCTACTCCATGCTTTCTATCATCATCTGAGGAATCACAGACCATTAGGAAGAGGCCTGAAAAGCCTTCCAACTCAACTTGCGCCATTTACTGAATCCAAAAAATGTTTACTGAGTGCCTACTATGAGGCAGGGCCTGGCTAGGTAGGCATCTTGGTGAGCTCTCATGTTCTCTTTTCTGACTGTCATCCATGCTATAGTCAGCTAACTTTCCTATCCTTCTTGTCTGCTATCTGCTTGCAGCTACTTGTACATGAAAGGAACAGAAAGGAAATACTCAGATATAATCAGCTGATGAATGTTCCTAGAAATTGAGAGACAGGATAGCACATTTAGCCTGAGAGTAAATAATTGTCCAGGCAGAGCTCACAGTGTGGATAATCTACCCACTGTGATTATTGAGAGTTGACCAAATGCTGGAAATTGGAATGTCTAAGTAGCCAGTAAAAGAAAAAAAACAAAAAACAAAAAAAATATATATCCTGGGTTATTTCTATTGCATTGAATTTCTCCTATTCATCGTCATTGTTATCCTGCTTTGTCATGACCATCTTTCCGCTGCTTCTAAGGGCACCAATTGTTAGCCCCTTGATGTCTCTGCCACTTAATTCTGCTCTTAGCAGTGCAGCTGAGATGTTACGTGTTCTGGCAAGAAAGGCAGATATCATACTGGTGAGGCAGGATGACAAGGAATTAAGATGGGATACTCTGTTACGCCAATCAAACCAAGGTGCCAATATTCACAGCTTATTATTTGATAACACTTGCTTTTGTTCTACTGATTTCAGCAAGAGATGAATTGGGCTTATAGCCAGCACTGTCTTTGTGCAGCATCACCAGAAAATAGAAATACTCAGAAAGAGCCAGAAGGACAGTTAAAAGATGAGGAGTTAAAAACTGCAAGGGTTTCCTCCCAGTATACTCAGCCTTAGAGAGCCCCAGCTATCCAAACTGTCATCACTGAGTGTGTTTTATTGCAAGGGCCTGTTGAGATGTGTTGTTGGCATCCTGCCCTTTGTTCTGGGATCGTCAATTAAAGGAGGATATGGGGAGTACAGATAGAAGGTCCAGAAAATAGGACCAGTGAGAACATTGGCCTAAAACTTACACCTTTTCACATTCATTTTAAATTTAGTTTGTGGGGCACCTGGGTGTTTCAGTCCATTAAGTGTCTGCCTTCAGCTCAGGTCGTGATCCCCAGGGTTCTGGGATTGAACCCCACATTAGGCTCCTAGCTTAGTGGGGAGTCTGCTTCTCCCTCTCCCTCTGCCCCTCCCCACCTCTTGTGCTCTCTCTCTCTCTCTCTCTCTCTACTCTGTCAAATAAATAAATAAAATCTAAAAAAGTTTTAAAAAATAAATTTAGTTTGTTGCTTATGTCTATAGAGAGTTTATAATGTCTATTAGAGTTCCCAGATTCTACACAAATTTGAGCAACAGCAGTTAAGTGTCCCTCTTGTTGAGCAGTGTGTAACACAAGTCCTGAAGAGCAAATAGTCTTCTACTCTGCTGCTAAGGAACAAAAAATCACAACAGTAACTACCCTCGTTAGCCATCACCTCCCTTGGAGCTGTGCAGACCTTCACAGCGAAGGGCGGAGAGGTGTCCTAGGATAGAAGATGCTGAGGTTCAGATCCCAGCTTGAGGACTTCTCAGTCCGGAAGCACATGGCCTTGCAACCTGGGTAATATGAGAAGGGTTTAATGAAGGCACCATTTACAATCCTGCAGGCGAGGAACAGGGAAACCAGCAAGGTCTGGATTCCCAAGTTATTACAGAAACTAGAAACAGCAGGGAGGGGAGATGCTGCTATTTGTAGGCCTGAAGAAGCAAGATGAGGAGCGGTTCCCAGAATCTGGAGAGAGACAGCTGTGTGAGAGGACAGCCTGATGGAGCTGTGGCCTTGGGTGATGCCACGATGGGAGACAAGGGGAACCCATACTCTTATTTCACTGTCCTCCCCTTCTCTGACCTCCTGCCATCGTTTGTCATTGACTGAATGCAGCCAGAGCCGGTGACAGGGAGTCCATTGATGCAGTCCATGTGGGTCAACCTCCCAGGGCATCCGGCTGAGGGAAGAGGTTGGAGAATGGATTTGGAGGGGCAAATGGAAGATATCTGGCAGAGGGTGAAAACGGGCACGTTACTCAACATTTCTGGTCCAATATTCTGATTTTTAATTTAGGAAAAGAATGCCCATCTCACAAGGGTGTTGTAAAGAAATTATGTAGCCATCTCTCTGTAGCACCCAGGCACTCAGTACTTCTCAATCTGTCTCCTAAAGAAGAATAATAGGGTGATAGGCACTGAGGGAGGCACTTGATGGGATGAGCACTGGGTTTTACACTAAATGTTGGCAAATCGAACTCCAATAAAAAAAATAAAAATGGGGGGATCCCTGGGTGGCTCAGTGATTTGGCACCTGCCTTTGGCCCAGGGTGCGATCCTGGAGTCCCGGGATCAGGTCCCGCATCGGGCTCCCTGCATGGAGCCTGCTTCTCCCTCTGCCTGTGTCTTTGCCTCTCTCTCTCTCTCTCTCTCTCTCTCTCTCTCTCTGTCTATCATAAATAAATAAATCTTTAAAAAAATAAAAAAATAAAAATCAAATAAAGAGAATAATAATATATATATACACATACATATCTAGTAATATTTGCTATATATTAAGGAATAGATATAATGTATATGTAAGTTATGAACCATAATAATAAAATGAACCCCTGAGAGCCCACCCTCCAACTTCAGAAGCGGAGTATCACCTCTCCTTTAAAGCTACCTATGGCTCCTCCTCACTCCAATCCTGCTTACATTCCCCAGAAACAACCACTATTCTGAGTTTTGTGTTTATCCACGTCTTGCTTTTTTGGTGTGGTTTACCACATGTTTTCATAAACAATATATTGTTTAGTTTTGCTTGTTTTTGAGTTTTATAAAAATGGTATCATACCGTATGTCGTTTTCTTTGACTCACCTTTTGGAACTACCGTGATAGTCGGCAACATGAATTCCCAAATGTGATTTTGAGTGGGGAAAAGGCACTTAATGGGTCCAACCTCTGGAACTGATCTATTAAGTAATAAATAAATGCTTTAACCTACATTATTGCTGATATGCATTTTGAAGCTGGTTCACTTTCTTGACTGTGCCATCACTGGACTTGGCGGGTCTGGCCAGCACTCAGCTCTGTTGGAGCTGAAGGGCCAGAGGGTCTCTTGGAAACCCTGTGAAAAGCAACTGCGTGTGTGGCAGAGGCAGAGCCAGCCGTGACACTTCAAATGTAGAGTCAAGCACTTGTGATTCCCTGGAGAACTATAACCTGGATGATCAGAGGCGGAAACCATGTGGTCATGAAGTAGCTATGGGAAGCAGACCTGGTTATTCCAGGAACCAGTGATTGCTTTTAGGTGATAAATCAAGGACCCCGCGTTGGACAAAGCATTCCCAATGGAGAGAGGAATGTCGTTTGTCTTGCACATGTTGTTTTCAATGTAACCCTTGGAAGGGACGTGGATTTGGTGAGAGTGGGGCTAACAGTAGTGGACTAGCAGAGGAAGACACGTGAGCTTGAGGGAGAGTGCTGATCCTGGAAATGAGGCAGGGGGTTCCAGCCCAAGAAGAATGAGCCCAGAAACTTCTGTTCTAGGGGAAGAAATGGACGTGGTTGCCGACAAATTTCCTCCCCTGTAAAATAGGCATAAAAGGATTACTAAACACAACAGTGGTGAGGATTACACAAGAACCCATGGACGGAGCCCAGCCCTGGACTTGGCACGCAGAAGGGGCTGCTGGCAAACAGCAGGTCTTTCCCTTTCCTTGCTTGAAAGTGGAGACTTTGTTTTGCCACCTGTCCTTCCTTGCTCCTGGTACTGCTTTGTCAAAGTCCAGCTCAGGTTGATGATTTAGGTTAGGATTAGAGCTAGCAGGAATGGCAGTGATAGCAGTGAGGTCACACCTAGCAGACGTATAAGAAACGATGGGAGGATTAACACATCCCTCTTGACCTCTTTTATTAGTTAGAAAACCACTTCTTTATTATAGAAAATAAGTGCAGGAAAATATAAAGAATTACAGTAAATACTTGTAACTCTACCGTGTAGAGATAGGAACAAATATTGACATATTTCCTTCCAAGTTTTATTTAGAACTTATAAAAAAAAAACAGAATTGAATTATATGGCTTATTTAATTTTGCTTCTTGTTTCATTCCACTTTGCATTATGCCATGAGATTATTTTCTTAACATTAAACACCTTTTATGCATAATAGTGTGTCTTGGGGTGCACCATGTTTTAATTAGCGCTGTCATTTGTCATCTAAGTCATTTTCGTTTCATGGCTCTATATAACTAACTCCCAGTAAACACCTTTGTGTATAAACCTTTGTCTACTTTTCAGATGGTTTCTTTGGGATAGATTTGTGGCAATCACAGGCATTTTTTTTTTTAAGGCTGGTGATTCACATTGCCAGATTGCTTTCCAAATTTCCTAATTTATATTTCCAGTATGCCTTTCCTGAGACTTCCAAGTCTTGACATTTCTCCAGATTTGTTTATTTGCTCATCAATCACCAGGCCTCACTGTGCAAACAAGGTTATTGCCATCATTAAGAAGCCCTGACGTAGTGCCACGTGTTACCCACCGAAGCCTGATCCTGGATTTGAAAAGAGTGAAGGGGTTGGTCACAGGGCCTGCCATTTGGGGGCCTCTCAGGTCAGGATTCTTTTTGCTTTCCTGAACTAGGAGGCCTCTTCACGGGAGCCATACCTTAAAGTCTGGATCTGACATGAAATCTAGAAGGACTTCATTGCTTTTTGCCCACAGCGAGTTTTTAGTTTTGCCTTTGGATGTGTTTCAGCTCATTGGCTGGTGGTGCAGTGAGCTCTTGCCTTGGCTCAGAGTGGTTGTTGACCTCCTCTGTGCTCCTCTGCACTGAGGACATGACCTGCCTTCCAACTTAGGTCTCCTTGGAGTTTGTCTCTGGGTAGCAATGTTGCATGAGCCTCCAAAGCTTAGGTATGGCGCCGTGTTTTCTGCCTTAGGCTGCTGAAGCTTAGGCCTCACCCACATCAGGCTGATTGGGAAACACACATTTCTGATGCCACCTTGATTAGGTACATTTCAACATGTCAGTCGAAATAAGTCCCAGGACATTCAGGTCTTCCTGGAATTCATGCTAGGGGATTAGGATGATTTAAATTTAGCTCTGACTTATATGTCCATGTTGGAAATAAAGGAGTACCCTGAATATACAGATGCTGGTGAGACAGGCTAGTGCTAGGGAAGAAGAGTATATTTTTCACTTAGTAGGTTCCAGATTTGGGGCAGTTTTCCCCTGCTCTACTATGTGATTGTTTTTTAACAGGTTTTGTATTTCTTACTTCACCGGTCATTGGTTAGGTCTTATCATGTGCCCTTCACTGGTGTTTGAGGTTGTGTACATTTTAGGCATACGTTGGATACTGACATTTTATGTTATAAAACTAATTTTGTAGAGAGAGAGCCTTTATTATATACGTGCTGGCAAGTTAGGTATGCTGCCACCAAGTGGTGGAGTACCTCTGCTCAGCTACCCAAGGACACAGGGCTTTGTTAGGCGCTCTCAGTGGTAATCTTTCTCCTCATTAGACCTTGGATTTTCTGTGCTTTACATTTTTTTTTGAGGCTTTGCACTTTTAAAGTTTTATTGAAACACTGAAAATTAAGTAAGCACTAAGGAACAAAATTCTTCTCCAACTGCAAAATGGTTTTAATATAATCTTTCTCAGAGAACTATAAGAAGATATTCAATAAAATAACATTTATAGAAGTATTTAACTGGGTATATGAAAATTGCCAGTTGAAACTAGGAATTTTATGGTGCTGTTTTTTTTTTTTTGGGGGGGGAGGGATGCCTAAATGTGGAATGTCTATACCAATTCTTTCTTTTATGAAGTCAAATCTTTTCTCAAATTGAAAAAAGAAAAAAAAAAGCAATTCTTTCTATTGGTCTGTTTTTGAGTCTTAGGTAGATTGAAGTCATTGTGCCCCAATCATACTTCTCTTTTGCAACTTCTGTCCCCTTCGCTATTTCTTTTCTTTTCTTTTCTTTTCTTTCTTTTCTTTTCTTTTTTTCTTTTCTTTTAATTTTTATTTATTTATGATAGTCACACACACAGAGAGAGAGAGAGAGAGAGGCAGAGACACAGGCAGAGGGAGAAGCAGGCTCCATGCACCGGGAGCCCGACGTGGGATTCGATCCCGGGTCTCCAGGATCATGCCCCGGGCCAAAAGCAGGCGCTAAACCACTGCGCCACCCAGGGATTCCCCCCTTCGCTATTTCCATCAGCCACAAATATTAACGATAAAAGTCTTCATTTGTCTTTTCAAACCTTCCCTTCCAAGACAGTTTCCTGTCTCTGAACGCAGAAGATGAGAACAAGACAAACGCCACTACCTAGGCCTTCTTGTTGCTGAGTATATAACCCTGGTGACTGTGCTCACTAGTTGCAAAATATTTCTGTACTGGTTTGCCACTGGGACTTTTGGTAAAAGAGGAACATCCCCCCTGTTCCAGTCCATCTCATCTCTTCTCAGATTGCTTTAGATAAGAAAGACTTCTTAAGAATTTCTTTCTTAAAAGCTCAGCATCAGTACTTAAGCAGTTCGTATAATCTGAACAAAACTTGAAAAAGACTTTGGAATCTGGAAAACTCATCATAAAGTGGTGATGGGCCCTGTCTCTTCTTCAAGTTCTGACTGTCCATAAACCTTTCTCCTGGATGGGTGGGGAACCTCTTGAGGGCAGAGATGGTGGGCCTTGTTTGATGAGTGAGTTTGGAGAGCAGCACCTCACAAGTTGGCTGATCCCTTTAGACTGGGAGCTTCCCAGGGGGTGCAGAGCAGCGTCTCATGCCCAGAGCCGTTGGGGCCAGTGCCAGGGTCTGCCTTCCAGATATGGAGTCAGGGAGGGCAGATGCAGCTTTCCTCTAGGGTATCCTCTCCCTGTGTGAGGGGCTGTACCCACAGGCAGACCCACCGAGTGGGTGGACTGGCTCTATGGCACAGAGAGGAGTGCCCTTGGCCAGAAGACGGAGCATGGGGGATCGTGCGAGGGGAGCAGAAGTGGACTCTGTCTCTCCAAGGAGTATTCCTGTTTCCAAGCTGAGCATGTGCGACAGCCAGCCCCGCTTCTCCCGGAATCCAGACAGGAGCACTTTGTCAGAGCTGTGGTGACTCAGCGAGGACAAATGTTTTCTGGATGACTTACCGACATAACCACGTGTGTGTCCTGATGGCCCTGCTCTGTCTTCCCTTCCCTTCCCCCTTCCCTTCCCTTTCCAAGCCTCCCTGTCTCCCCAGTCCATCTCTTTCTAGGTCAGGCAAGGACTAGCCTTGGTTTTGAGAGTTACTCAAAAACCCCCAAACCCGTGTTTTCCCCCCTTTCCCCTCTTAGACAGTTCTGTGCCATTTTTTTTTTAAATATTTTTTTTTCTTTATTTATTTATGATAGTCACACAGGGAGAGAGAGAGGCAGAGACACAGGCAGAGGGAGAAGCAGGCTCCATGCACCGGGAGCCTGACATGGGATTCGATCCCGGGTCTCCAGGATCGCGCCCCGGGCCAAAGGCAGGCACCAAACCGCTGCGCCACCCAGGGATCCCATTCTGTGCCATTTTAAGCTAGAATGTCATCTGATCTCAACCCTAGTAATTAATGTACCAGGTTTTGCACAGAAACTCCTCTTGGCCTGGTGCCTGAGGCCAGGTCTCATCTAGTGCTGTGACATGTCACTCTGCCCCAGTCCCTTCCCGGGGAGGGAATGTGCACTCATCTCCCGAGGGTAAGCTCCTTTCCTCTGCAGGAAACTCAGGCCTCCAACCCATTTGCTGAAGGGAAACTCCCTGTTTCTGACCTGGAGGAAGGCAAGAACCACTCCCACCCCTCACCCAGCCCTGTCAGTAGTGGGGTGTCCCACTAGGGGACTGCACCTTGGTCCAGAGTTCATTCCATGCATACACGGGATTGCTCAGTTCTTACCTACACACACTGACTCCGAGAGGATGATCCAACAGTCCTCTAGCTTTTGCAGGCTGCCCCTGAACGCATAGACTAATGAGGGGGAACCCAGTTCTTGCCCTTGGGAAAGCTTGCACTCTGTTTGAAATTCCAGAGTCCACTGGAGAAGACAAAATCGAATGTTTTCAAGGCAGTAGTTCAATAGGCAAGCCAGCTAAATGGGCTTAACCAGAGAAAACTCACTGGACGTAAAGTCTGACCTGGGTCTTTAAAGAAGTAGGTAGGATGCAATCCTGGAGCTGGAGGAGGAGGGGCCTCAGAGATCAGCCAGGCCAGCCCCTTCATTATGAGAGTGCTGTGACAGGCCCAAGGCTGCCCAGCTGGCCAGTGGCGATGCCAGTACCAGTTGCTGCCACCCGGCGCTGCCCCCTGGCATGGACAGAGCCTGCGGGACAGCAGGTGGCCCCCATAGCGGCATGCACCGGAGGTCAGGGACTCCCCAGGGTCAGGAACAGAGGCTTATTCCATGCACACGAGAGCTTCCTGAGCCTCTGAGCTAGCTGCTGGTGGGAGCCCTGCCTGTTTAGTTTCCAATTCCAAACATGTCCCCCTCTGTCAGGTTACATCTGTCTGGCTGTCTGGAACCTTCCTTACTGTTCTCAGACTCCCCACTTGTGTCTAGGCCATTGCAGGGTTTTTTTTTTTTCTCCACATATGTCATGGGGATCACATCAGTGCCCTTGGCCAGGTGCCCGAGGGGAGGGCTGGCTGCAGGATGGGGGCCTCCTGCCCCATGGTAAGGAGGGCTCCTTTGTTGGTAAAGCCCAGGGGGCGCGCAGGGGTGACTGTGTAAGGGGTGGCTGGGGGTGTCTTGTGTTGGTGGGTAGGTTCGGGCATGTATCTGCCTGTGTTGTAGGCAAATAGCACTGGGCTTTCCAGAAGGTACCAATCTGGGGCACCCGGGTGGCTCTGTGATTGAGCATCTGCCTTTGGCCCAGGGCATGACCCCAGGGTCCTGGGATCGAGTCCCGCGTCAGGCTGCCTGCGTGGAGCCTGTTTCTCCCTCTGCCTGTGTCTCTGCCCCTCTCTCTCTCTCTCTCTGTGTCTCTCATGAATAAATAGAATCTTAAAACCGCAAAGACCCGTTTGGCCCCAGCCTGACTCCGGGCGGGGGGTGGGCCGGGGGGGAAGTGGCAGTGGAGCAAGCCGGAGGGGCGGCCCCAGTCTGTCTGGGCAGGACAGGAGGACGGGCACAGGGGAGGGCTGTGTGCAAGGGCTGTGGTTCAGTTTCCAGCTTGTTCTTTCTCTCCCTCTGCTGCCCTGGTTTCTGTTTGTCGCCGCCTGGAGTCCCGGCCGCCCAGAGGGAGGGGTGGGAGCTCCGTGGGGCCGGGAGCCGCTGTGGGGCAGGCGCGGCCATCTCCAGGGCGGCTCCCCCTGGGCCTACCAGCCCCCACTTCTAGGAGCGCCTGTTGCCATCCTCCTCCCCCAGCCAAGAGCGGCCCCTTCCAGCTCCCGCCCCGAGCCCGAGCCCCAAGAAAGCAGGGGCTCTTCCTCTGGCGAATGGAAGCTCCATTTCCGAGCCCGCCTGCGAGATTGTCAGGGCCCTTGTCAGGCCCCGGCCGGTTGGCAGGGCCTCGGGGTTTGTGCAGCCAGCCCTGGCCCTGGCCCGCGCCTCCGAGGGAGCCGTCCTCTGGAAGGTTGCCTGCTTTCACCTTGGTCCTGCTGTCACTCATGCCATTTCTGGAACTCTCTTTGGGAGCCTCCTTCAGTCTCTGGCATGCTCTTTTGACTAAGTAGATTCTTTTTAGAAAGTGTGTGTGTGTGTGTGTGTGTGTGTGTGTGTGTGTGTGTGTGTGTTGAAGGTCCATTTAGGACAAGTCAACACGCAGATGCAGAGGTCCTGGTGTGATTTTTAGGCCACTAGACCTATCATTTCATGGCCACACCTGGGGATGCTTGGAGTAATCTTGGCGGCTGGGTTTGTGCTATTCCATACTTGACTACACCCTGGGGATGGGGGTGGCAGGGAGGGGACGAGAGAGAATCAGCCATGTCCTGGCTTCAGGCACATGTGCAATCAGCGTTGTTTGTTTGTTTAAGCAGCTTCATTTGAGTGGAATTGAGTGACAGACTTTAAAGAGGTGGAAAATGGCAACCTTCTTCATTTGGGCTCCAGTGTGAAGCTTCCCTGGGACTCGGACTTGGGCAAGGGTTGGGTTTTGCTTCTGGGAAAATTGAGCCTGGGAAACTGGCAAGGGGGAGCTCCTAGACGTGGAAACGGGCATGCAAATCTGCGCGGTCTTGACTGTAGTAGTGGCTTAACCATGGACGGCCGTACATTTGAGTCACTGGGGAACTTTTAAACACTCCTGAGTCCACGCCAAGGCCAATTAATCAATCTCCACTTTACAGAGGAGGAGTTGAAGCTTTGATTTTTCTTTTTTCAAAATTTTATAGACTTGTTTTTTAAGATTTTATCTATTTATTCATGAGAGACACACAGAGAGAGAGGCAGAGACACAGGCAGAGGGAGCAGCAGGCCCCATGCAGGGAGCCTGATGTGGGACTTGATCCCTGGTCTCCAGGATCAGGCCCTGGGCCAAAGGCGGGTGCTAAACCCCTGAGTCACCAGGGGATCTCAGAGGCTTTGATTTAGAACAAAACCTCAACTTTGACCTTTGCCCTCCAGCCCTGGCATCACAGGTCAGAGGAGCAAGGATAAAAGATGCATTGTTAAATGGGTAGAAAAGGCACAAATTCTGTGGAATAATCATGATCTGGAGGGGTGCCTGGGTGGCTCAGTGGTTGAGCGTCTGCCTTTGCTCAGGGTGTGATCCCAGGGTCCTGGGATCGAGTCCCACGTCGAGCTCCCTGCATGGAGCCTGCGTCTCCCTCTGCCTGTGTCTCTGCCCACCCCCACCCACCATGTGTCTCTCATGAATAAATAAATAAAATGTTTAAAAATACATCGTGACCTGGGATAGTGGACAAAGAATGAATTCTAGTAAAACAAATAGACAAAACCCAAAAAAACCCCAAGAAATAAACAAAAAATAAGAAATAAAGCCAAACCTCTGGATGGATTGACATGGATTCTGAGGAGAGCTTGACAGAAAGCCAGCTGGTAGTGGACAGTCCCCTGTGAGCCAACCAGGAGACATCCACAATAGGTCAGGGGTCCCGCCACCTCTCAGAGCTCCTCCTGCCTTCCAGCCACCCAGGAGCCCTCCCCATTGTGAAGGGTGAGTTTGAGAACTATCGGTGCCAGCAAACACCCGATTCACTACACAGCCTTCCCGAGAGAGTGGCTCATTTCTCAGTAAGGCACTGTCTCCTTCAATGTTCTTTTTACAGCTTCTGATTATACCAATTAGAAACTTAAAAGCAGGTGCTAATGTGTTTTTAACACTTTTCTTTAACACCTGCTGATTTCTGGTTGGTTGAGAAAGTGGATGTGGTGTGGTTTGGGGCAATCTGCGGAGGGCTGCTATTAGAAGAGGGGTAAGGAGTAGACAATGGTTAACCCAGGTCAGAGTGACGGGCGAAGAATTGGAGGGAAACCTAGAACCTACAGCCAGAGACTCTCCACAGCCTGAGAATGGCACAAGAACTCTGACACATATGGGTCAAGGGGATCTGTTACTCCTCGGAACTCCAGGGACCTTCCTTTCTGCTCATATTTGGAATTGGAGAACTCAGCCCATGAAATGATTTCAGGGAGACACTGGTGCAGCAGAGTTCTAGGGAAAAGGGTGCAGTGGGTGACTCCTTGGAGCTACTCTTTCTTCCTTCCTTTGCTGGCTTCTTTCTGCTCATGGAGAACTGTCTGCAGGTATTAAAGGCTGCCCACGCAGTGTGGTAAGACCTCTCCAGTCATCCTTCCTCAGCATCCTGTGATGCTGGTTGGCTTGCACCTGCGTGCAGGGACAGAGCTGTGTATGGCAGGACCCGTGTTGCCCTCATTGCACAGGAAGTCCTTCACTTAGCTTGTCCTTCCTCTTTGTCATCCACTGCTCAGTGACCAGGTCTAGCTGGTTCTCAATCCAGGGTACCTTGGACCTCCAACCCAGATTATTTGATGTTGGGGAGAATTTTTCTTCCTCTTGTTTCCAGAGTTCTCGTGGCTGAATAGAAGACCTGAAGCAGGGGGATTGACAGCTGGATGGCTGGTACAAATAGCCAAAACATCCACCCAAACTGCGACCCTGAGCAAATCATCTTCTTGCTCGGGAATTTGCTGCCCTCAACCTCGAAAAAAGAGAGGGACAAAGACAACTGGAGCTTGAAACAACTTTAATGCTTCCTCCTGTTAATCCTTCACTTGCGGCCCTCAATTCTAAAATGAAGGAGGAGGAGGAGGGTGCATTGAAGTTGGGTCAAGCCCAAGCTGTCTTTGTCTCTCTGAGACGAGGTAGCATAACAGATACAGGAATCAAACAGCACATGCAGATACTGATTTGACTCTTCCTGGTGACTTTAAGCCAGCTATTCAACTTCTTTAGTCTCAGGTCCCTTAGCTACTTGAGAGGTTCCTGTGGGGAGTTCATAGGATCATGCATACATAATGCTTAGCATACAGAGATTCTCATGTGCTCAATAAAATTAGCTTTTATCATTAATATGTGTATGTCCCATTTTTATCAAAAACAGCTGCTCTGTTTCATTCCTTTGGCTCGCATTTTATATTTCTCTCCAGCTTGAGTTTTTGAGTTCCCAAATTTAGAGCTCCAGCCTACGTCTGGCTGCTGGTCTCCTGCTTCCTTAGTGAACTTCGCTACCTCTGCTTCCTCCCTGTAATGGAGGAGCAGCCAACACACAGGCTCCTTTCCACCCCAGGGCCTTTGCACAGGCTGTTGCTGCTGCCTTCATTATTCTTTCTACAGCATTTCCTTAACTAGCAACTTCTCATAGTTTTGTTCTCTGCCTAAATGTCAGCTCCTCAGAGTGGCCTGTCCACCAACCAATCAGTTCTTAAGACTTGTCACAATTTGCATGTATTTTACTTATCTAGCTACTCTCTTGTGTCCATCTCTCCCCATAGAATATAACCTTCATGTTTCTGTATTGTCCACATTTATGTTGCTAATGCCTAGCACTAGGCCAGCCACAAAGTAAGGGCTCAAGAAATATTTGTTGGATGTGTAAATTCATGAACTAATGGATAATACAGATGGACACGGATGGATGATACAGATGGATAAATATATTTGCATGACACCATATTATTTATGAAGCACCTTCATAACTAGGCCCTCATTTTGAAGCCACATAAATGTCTGTGAGGGATAAAGAAATTGGTTAGCCAGAGTTTGGTGGCAGTTACCCCACATATGGCAGCTGCCATGCAGAGTAAGGACAGGATTATGGCAATGTGTGAGAGGAACCTTGGTCCCAGTGGGGATAGAGTGGAATGGGAGGGAATGTATCAGTAAGGGAAGACTTCTTGGAGGAGGCGGCATGTGAGTTGAGCTTTGAAATTACAGTAGAAGTTACCTAGGCGAAGATGGGGTAGGTGTGGGCAGGCACAAAGTCATAGAGGTAAGAGAGGCCAAAGCGGAATACAAGATTGAAACAAATAAGACAGTTGAGAGAGAGGCATGGATAACATGCTGTTTTGGCGAGGGGGAGATCAGGGTAGACATCTTGGAAAACCTGAGGGAGAAGATGGCATTTGCATCTGACCCCTTAGCCAGATGACAATGGGTGGTATCCAGGGTGGTTCACTGATATGGCCTGGATGGAAACCAGAGGGATGGTCTGAGTTTCACTTGGCCAGGGACCTGGGGAGGAGTTGAGGGAGCAGTGATTGAGAGGAAGCGGTACTTCCTGAGGCCAGACCTGTAACCCAAGGGGAAGCCCTGGCTTGACAGGTACTCCACGCTGCTGTTCAGGTCCCAGAGCAATCCTAAGCTTGAGGCACTAGTATCTTAATCCCAGCCTCCCCCCACCACCCCAGCTAAAGGCATTGAGTCTTCAAATGTGTGACATAGGGCTGGGGTAATTATAGCAGCTAAGATAGAGGAAGCAAACCCAAAGGCCAACAAGCAGACAGATCATATGAAGTGTGAATGAGCTGGAGATGGTTTAAAGAATGGCGAGTTTAAGCCTCCTCCAAAGACACTTGAATTCATTATAAGCAGCCATAGCAGTCATACCTAATAAAACCGTTTGGGGGGACTGGGTTTAACAACGTGCTCTTAAATTGTGATTTCTGCCAGAGTTTGATGGCAGTTACCCCACATATGGCAGCTGCCATGCAGAGTAAGGACAGGATTATGGCAATGTGTGAGAGGAACCTTGGTCCTGGTCTGGCAACCAGGAGTGCAGAGTGTCCGCGGTAACACGCCTGTTCATTGGTTCTTCACTGCCCACCACTGAGACCCTCCACACCCGTATCAATCACACCTGGGACAGCCCTTACAGCATTCACAGCCTCATGGATCAAGAGACAGCTCTGGGGACATCAGATGTGGGCAGGGCCTGGGGGACCCAGAGGTGACCCAGGACTTGCCCACGTATTTTCAATAAGCCTGCCAGGTCAGGTGTCTGATAAGAAGCAGAAACTCCATGGTGATTTGATAGCAATTTAGAAGTAGAAAGGGAAGCCTGGGGAGGCAGATCTCCAGCAGGTGCCTGGTTGAGCACAGATTGCTATGTTGGGAAAGGCAGCCACCAGGCCTTCAGGGAAAGCCTCTCCAGGCCAAGAGAGGAGGAGCTCAGTTTTTGCAAAAAGAACCCAAAAATTGCACTGTGAGGACAGAAATCCTCCCAAGCCTGTGCTTCCAATAAATGACTCCATTTGAGAGAACTTGGCGATATATATATAGAGAAACCTGCTGCCATTTTTGACAGGCTCCTGTAGCGCGTAGCTGTTGGTGTGCCTGTCGAGCATGGCCCTGACTGGATAGCTGTGTGCTGCCTACTGTGTATTAATGTCTCTCTTAATCTGATTCAGACAAAGTGAGTATCCATTAAACTCCCACAAGCCACAGCTAAGAGACTCTAGGTATTGTCCTTGGAGCACCTGGGGAGCCTCCTGGGTCTCATCCCACACAGATTTTCATCATAATATCTGAAAGGAGTTCCCAAAGTCAGCATTTTTAAACAAGTGTCCTAGGCGATAATGAAAGTCACTAAAGTTTGAGAAGTATTGGCATAAAGTAGTACAAATGCTTTTTTTGAGATAGCGTAAGCTTTGCTGCGTGAAGACAGCGCCCATGACGGGTAATGAACAAAAGAGTAAATGGTCTAGAACTGAGTACAAGAAATATCTGATCAATCATAAAGTGTACGTTTATATCCTGGGCCTGAGGGCTCCTGAGAGTTCATGAGAAGTTTACCGCGTAGTTTGAAGGGGTTGTAACTTAGCACAGAGGGTGAGAAGCTGGTCGCGGGTGTCCAGGTCTCAAGGCCCAGAGGAGAGACGAGTGAGGCAGGAGGGAGTGAGCAGTGGATGTGTTCCCGCTGTAGAGTAGGGGATGTGGGAGCTGGGGAGGGTTACTCATCCTCCTGTCTCCTCCTCAGCGGATTTAAAGGCCTATTGCTCCAAACTTCACCTTTCCATGCTCCCATCCCTCCATACACAATGCAGTAGTCCTCTGCCCCTGAACATTTAACTTGGGCTATTTAATTTGGGCTAATATCATTTAAAGGGTAAGTAACCTAAAGGGAAAAGGAAGGTTACCTG
Source organism: Nyctereutes procyonoides (assembly GCF_905146905.1). Classification (NCBI taxonomy): domain Eukaryota; kingdom Metazoa; phylum Chordata; class Mammalia; order Carnivora; family Canidae; genus Nyctereutes; species Nyctereutes procyonoides. The sequence goes on along the minus strand of NW_026575030.1, from coordinate 22,344,076 downwards.
TTATAGTCCAGGGTAATTTGGCTTACTCAAACTGCTCTCCATCGAGTGATGAGGTAAGTGGGAAGAAAAGATTCATATGGTCTCAAAGTAGCTCTGTACAAAATATTTAATTATAAAGGGTGAAAAAAATAACTCAGAGGATAACATGGCAAACACTCTCTACTTTTTTTTTTTTTTTAAGATTCTATTTATTTATTCATGAGAGACACAGAGAGAGAGGCAGAGACACACACAGAGGGAGAAGCAGGCTCCATGCAGGGACCCCGATGCGGGACTCGATCTTGGTATTCTGGGATCACGCCCTGAGCTGAGGGCAGACGCTCAACCGCTGAGCCGCCCAGGCACCCTGGTAGACACCCTCGTAATCAAGTAATCAAAGTTCACTCTCAGTAATGGTTTAGCCAACATCATGGGCCGCTTGTAAGCAATATCATGTACACCTGAGTGGATACAGTGAGAAAACCCAACATTTCAGTGACAATTCAGCCAATAGATGATCTGGGTCTACCCATGAGAAAATACCAGGCAAAGCACAACTGAAGTACATTCTACAGTAGATTATAATCCTCGAAAATACCAAGGTAATCAAAGTCCAGGAAATTGAGGAACTGTCTCAAATTGAGGGAGACTACAAAGATTGGACCCCTGAGCAAACCACATGACCCTTGAAGGGTCCTTCTTAAAAGGGCATTATCAGAACAATTGGTGAAACTGGAATTTGTGCTGGGGGCAGGGAGGCTTGGGGAAGAGGCGGGCAGGGGAGGTTCCTGGGGCTTGGGCAGCCAAAGAGCAGTGCTCAGACCCGGGTTGTTTTCAGAGTTGGGAAGACAGGGCCAGGGATGGGAGTGTGCCAAAAGCAACCTCTGATGACTTTGACGTTTCCTGTAATCATCTCAGAGATCAAGTAGGAAGACTGTTTCCCTGCTCCACCCAGTCTCTGCGCTAATACCCTGAATCTACCCTGACCGATGGGACCAAAGAGGCCTCTTAGCTGCTAAATGCAACAATTCTGATCTCAGTTAGTGACCTACGTCTTTGCAGCCTATGACACTGCATTCCTCCTTGAAACGCCCTCTTCCCTGATCTCTTTGACTTCAGTCTTCTCTTGATTTTCTTTAACTTCTCTGCATTTTTTCCCTCAGACTCATCTACTTTCTTTCCCATCTCTTAAACATTGGTGTTCCCATAAGTCCTATCTTTTGAGTCAAGAAATGTCTTTTCACCTTACTCATTTTCATTGGGTGCTCACTCACTTTTATGCGTTTCTACCACAGTTCATGAGTGTATCCATTCAGTAAGTATTATTGAGTGCCTACTCTGTGCCGGGCACTAATGATCCCTGAGTCAAAATTTGCAACCCGGATTTCTTTTAATTTCCAGACCACCTATCAAGTTGCCTTCAGAATTTCATGTATGTAGGAAATTCATAGATGTATGTTTTAGGCTGTGTGTCTTGAAATGGGGATTCAAATGTAAATGATTTATGAAGGGCATCCTCCTCCGAAAAACCTGTAAAGGAGTTGGAGAAGCAGAGGAGGGAAAAGGAAGGACCCAGCAAGGATGTGGTCTCAGATAAAGTCTAGCTGGAGATTGGGAGAATGAGAAGCTTCTGGAGTATGAGTCACACTTCATAGTTATTCCACCTTTCTATCTTGTTATAGAAAGACACTGCTCCCCCCCACCCAACCCCCACCCCTGGTCTCTGGGCTTGTCACTGCCTAGGTGTCTCCTGGAGAAGTGTCACCCATCAATCAAAGGAAAATCTCCAAGTGAAAGTGATTGTAGGGGAAAGGAGAGAAAATAATGGGAAATATCAGAGAGGGTGAAAGAACATGAGAGACTCCTAACTCTGGGAAACGAACAAGGGGTAGTGGAAGGGGAGGTGGGCGGGGGCTTGGGGTGACTGGGTGACAGACACTGAGGGGGGCACTTGGCAGGATGAGCACTGGGTCTTATGCTATATGTTGGCAAATCTAAGTCCAATAAAAAAAATATATACAAAAAAAAAAAAGGAAAATCTCCAGAGATGGGCTCAGGTGTGAGCTGCTAGCTGCAACACTTTTAGAGCTCGAGGCTGGTTACAGTAAATAAAGGGGCCCTGGTGGGACACCCACAGCATCTCTTATAGCAGATGAGACTTACATGGTAGAGATTATGTGTCCACACCCATAGCAAGTGCTTTACATGCATGAACAAACTTAAGCTTTAAGTCACCCTGTATTGTGGTTATTAGTATTCAGGTTTATTTCTGTTTTACAGGGAGGGGGCTAAGGCATAGGGATTAAATGTAACTTGCCTGAGGTTCCTCATTAAGTGAAGGATGGAGCCAGGATTCAGACCAAGGAAGGCTGGTTCTAGATTCCATGCCCTTATGTGCTACCTCAGTGTATTGAGTCTTAATATGCACCAGGCCCTGATTTAGGCACTGGAGATCCAGCAGGGAAACCTGTACAAGAGTCCCTACCCTCACTGAGGGACTCTGCTCAAGAGTCCCTTACTTTCCAGTGAGGAAAGATGGACTATAAGTGAATAAATGAAATACATGACTCAGATGGAAATAAGTGCTCAAGAGGAAAGTAAATAAGGGAAGGGCATGCTAGGTGGCAGCCGGAGCTTCGAATAGGGTGGCCCAAGGGAGACTTCATGTAGAAGGCATTTTAGCAAAAATCCAAAGGAGGTGGTTTCTCTGCTTCCACTCCGACCACTCCCTCTGGCTGACCCTGATTGACTCTCCCTCTGCACAGCTGCAGGGCAGTCCTGAATCACCTGTTCACGTTTCCTGTATGATCCCCTTCAGTGGTTCCTCATTGCCCTTAGGATAAATCCGGTGCTCCTGCCGTGGTATGAGAGCATCCTGATTTGAGGTCTGCTTCCATTCCTGCCTCTTCCTGGAAGGCTTGCTTCTACATCGTGATGCCCAAGGGAAACCCGCATACCCTATGTGTACATTTTGAAAATTAACAGAGCAAGTGAACAAACTATTAAATAAAGCATCTACCCTCTACTTCGACAAGTACATCTTCATGGTGACTTAGAAGACCAACCTCACATTTAGATTTGTTGGGCTGCTCTGAATTCTCTGCTAGAGCTTGACGATCCAGGGAGACTGGGCCCTCGCCCATGGTCGCCTCCCTTCTCTGCCCACTGCCCAGCTCTGTCTTCCTGTGAGCGTGGGGACACCCCAGCTCGCGTATCCATGTTCTAGCCATATCCCTGTGCTCATACTTGTGGTGTTACTTGTCATTGGGGGATTGGATCTGGGAAAGAGGTACATGTGGGCCCAGGAAGTAGGCTAAGGGCTCTTTGGGCATAGAGTTTTAGGTTTTTAGGTAGTAGGAGCTTAGTCTAGAAGGAGAGTGGGAGCAACACAGACTCCATGTGGCAAGTTGCTTTGTTCCCTGGGCGGAGGGTGTGGAAAAGGAGGTCAGAACCAGACAGGGCTCTCTAAAGCACATTGAGTGGTACCCTCTCATCACTGTCTCCTTACCCATGTGCCAAAACCAAAGTGAATTACTAGAACTTTTCAATATGCCATACTCTCTTGCTTCTGTGATTTCGTGATTTTGCACAGACTGCAGAATGGAGGGCATACACTTGGAATCCTTGTCCTAATTGTTCTCAACTCCTGTGAGCATCCTAACCTAATCCCCCATCACGGACCCTTAACTCCCACCCCCAATCACAATATGGTATGGTATGATATATATAGTGACCTGAGCGTGGGCTTTGAAGTCTTGGTTTTGACTCTCTGTTTAGCCACTTAGTAGTCATGTGCTTTAGGCAAATTCTGTGCCTCTGTTTTTGTTATTTCTTGCATGGAGATAACCATACCAAGTTTATAAGTTGTTGTGTGGATAAAATGAAATAATGGTTGTCAAGTGCCCAGCCACAGGCCCTGGCATAGAATAAGCTTTGGTAAAAAGTTCTTTCCCTCCCCCAGCCATGCTCCTTACTTGAAACCAAACATACAGAGCACCTGGGGAGTTTAGGCTGTTTTCATAGTAAGATGGCAATTAGATTAGCTCTCAGCGCTCAGCCCCTGGGCGTCTGTCCCCATCTCCCGAGCTAGGGAGAATTTCCTAGAGAATATTAATGCCTGATTTCTACTTTTGGTTTTCAGGGATTATTAGTTAATAGTGTGTAGGCTGCTACCGATCGCCACATTTAGATACTGGGATAGTCACACTCCAGCTCTTGGTGGCAACACTATTTGTGGTTAGGGATGGAGATTTCTCCTGTCAGCATAATTACAGTACCACCAGTGGGGCCTGAGGAGCAGGTAAACAAGGAAAACAAGCTGGTCATCTTGCAGGAAAGACAAGATCCAAGGTTACTTTGCAGTGCCTGACGTAGAGGGCATGCGACAAATCTGAGTCAAGCCAAGTAAAGTTAAGAACAATGAGAGAAGCCAGTAAACTCCAATAGAAAAATGGATAAAAGTCACAGAGAAATACTTATGGGCCAATAAGCTATAGCTAGTAATCAAAGAAATGCAAATTTAAATGTAATGCAATATTTTTCTTAGAAAATGGGCAGGGATTTTTAAAATTCAGTGGCCAGTGCTGATGAGGCTACAATGGGGGGAGGGGGGACAACTGTGACACATGGCTAGTGGATATGGAAGTTGGTATGCCTTTCTGTAAGGAAATTATGAGAACGATTATGTTATGGTATAGGTTTAAGATGGACTCTGTGTCATTAAATGCAATAGTTTTGAAGGCATTTTAGGTATGAGGAAAAAATTCTATGTTGCAGTAAAAAATAGAACACTATGCGGCATGAAAATTACATGCACAAAAAAGACTGGAAAGAAACAGACAAGAGTATTATAACTCCTTACCATTAGCAGCTCTCATGTAGATCTTTGAATATTTTAACTTTTCTATAATTAGCAGGTGTTTTTCTTAAAATGGGAAGGGAATTCCATAAATTAAGAAAAAGTCATATTGCTTTCAGATGATAGGGCAGAGAAAATTATTTATGGAAGACTCTGGCCGTTTGTCCATTCAGTAAGAGTCAAAGAAGAAGAGGCAACTCCTTTCCTTTGGAATGCAGGATCGGAGGAGCAACAAAAGACTCGGGCTTCCTCTCATGTTGAGTGTAGTCTTTTGTTATCAACAATAAGAAAGGGAAAGAGGCTCCTTGCCTGGGGAGTTTTCTGTCTAACTGGAAGGCCCAAGGACTGACTGCCTTATGCTTGAGACAGTCGTACAATCACAGGAGCTGTGGTCTCTTCAAGAGTCTGTGACATTCTCATCACTGGTTGAGATTTGGGAACGAAGCCTAAAAAGGGGCTTTGTTTCCTTTTGCGGCCCAAATCCTCCAAATGTGGCCTTACCTCCAGTAGCTAGAAGTGATTGATATGTGGTGGTACGCATCTGTGGGTCATGCAACATGCACAGTGGTTTAAGCAAGTGCTATGTGGAAATTAAAACATCTGAAGGTAATACTACACCATATTTATATAAAAATGTGAATTAACCAAAATCTATTTTGAGTCATAAAATAGATACATGGGCTAAATAAACCAAGAAGGATCGAAGGAAAGACCCCTAACTACCAAAACAGAGAATTTCTTCCAGATTGACATAACTATTTTGACCTTCATTTTTTCCCCCTTTCATTTCTTAGGAGTTACAGGTAAAATCCAAATTGACATTTATAACCATTTTGACCTTCGTGGTTTTTTTTTTCTTTCATTTCTTAGGAGTTACAGCTTAAATAAATTTTGCTACTTAAGAAGTTGTATGGCAACATCTTGATTCACTTAGCCTAATTACTTTTCAGGTTTTCAAGATGGTCACTGTCACTTCATCTGGCCTTGATTTCAAGAGTAGTTTTTCCTCTCTTAGCTTCCTGAAACACGCCTTTTTACACCCTGACTGGTGTAATGGAAGTACATGAGAAAACTGGATGACATCCACGTCCCAACCAGTCTCACCCTTGGCCATCTAAGAGCAAACAGCATGACTCAGCAACCTGATTTTTTTAAAAAACTGACGTATATCTTGAACTACAAGTTACACATTTTAAATACAGTGGTGGCAAATACAGGTTAATGCTTCATGCACCATCACTAATCAATTGATAGAAGCAGCCCAGAGCCCTTTATAGAAAAAGATTTTTTGGACCAGTTTGGGTTCAGTGGTAAAGCATACCAGTGTCTGCCATTGATGTGGGCACAGGGATGGACAGAACTCATACCAAGGACTTTCCATCTCAGCTTTACGGGCAAGAGGGTCCTTGTCTTTAGAGAGATTGTATTCAACTGAGGAAAACATGATTCGTGCCAGGAGCAAGGAAAGGAGTCAAAAATTAAAAAGAAAAACAATTATGAACACCTGAATAACATCCCAACAAGCGCAGTTGACCATAGGGAAGGCTAAGTTCCTTGCTAAGTGCTGGGAGAAACCAGAATGCCCTTGGGCAGTTGGAGTTAACCTAGAAAGGTTTTCGGAGGCGGTGCATTTTGAGTCGGATTGGAAGGCAGCCAGGAGGCCCGGTGTGAGGTTGAAGGGGTGGCCCAGGTGAAAAGGAAGGCAGGTTTCCAGGTGCTTTTTGACCGTGTACCCCAAAGTCTCAGCCACCCAGAGTGACCATGCCTGACCTCTGACCTCCCCGCAGTGAGGACGTGTGCAAACGTGGCTTCACCGTCATCATCGACATGCGGGGCTCCAAGTGGGACCTCATCAAGCCCCTCCTCAAGACGCTGCAGGAAGCCTTTCCAGCTGAGATCCATGTGGCCCTCATCATCAAACCTGACAACTTCTGGCAGAAACAGAAGACCAACTTTGGCAGCTCCAAATTCATCTTCGAGGTGAGCCAGACCTCTGAGCACCACCCTCTCCCTTCCCCTTGTGCTACCCGCGCTTCTCCCTCCTGCTCCTCCGGCCACCCAATGACAGGCAGCATGGTAGGGGCTGATGTTTCAGGGTTCCTCGGTGCTGTGGCCTCCCCAGTCAGTCTCGGAAGGAGGAAGAGGCTCAAGAGGTCCTCTCCAACCTTCAGCCAGTCTGCAGAAACCGCTCCCCCTGGCTGATGTATGGCTCCTGCCCGCAGGTGCATGCTCTCCGTCTCCCCCTTTCCGAGGCTGGCCGTGGTCTTATCCCCCCACCCCACCCCCGGGGCCTCCCCCCTGCCCGCCCGGCGCCAGCGAGGCCCCCTCTCTGTGTCTGCCCCCCTAGACGAGCATGGTGTCCGTGGAGGGCCTCACGAAGCTGGTGGACCCCTCGCAGCTGACCGAGGAGTTCGACGGCTCCCTGGACTACAACCACGAGGCATGGATCGAGCTGCGGCTGTCCCTGGAGGAGTTCTTCAACAGCGCTGTGCACCTGCTGTCCCGCCTCGAGGACCTGCAGGAGATGCTGGCGCGGAAGGAGTTCCCCGTGGACGTGGAAGGCTCGCGGCGGCTCATCGACGAGCACACGCAGCTCAAGAAGAAGGTGCTGAAGGCCCCTGTGGAGGAGCTGGACCGGGAGGGGCAGCGGCTGCTCCAGTGTATCCGCTGCAGCGACGGCTTCTCGGGGCGCAACTGCATCCCGGGCAGCGCCGACTTCCAGAGCCTCGTGCCCAAGATCACCAGCCTCCTGGACAAGCTGCACTCCACCCGGCAGCACCTGCACCAGATGTGGCACGTGCGCAAGCTCAAGCTGGACCAGTGCTTCCAGCTGCGGCTTTTCGAGCAGGACGCCGAGAAGGTAGGAGGGGACACGGCCAGCGGGGAGGGGGGCGCCCAGCTTTTTTAGGGAAACCTGTAGAGGCTGCAAGCTTTAAAATATGTGCCCACTAGGGGCACCTGGGTGGCTCCGACGGTTCAGTGGCCCACTCTTGATTTCAGCTCGGGTTGTGATCTCGGGGTGGTGGGATCCAGCCCCCTGTGGGGCTCTGTGCTCAGTTTGGATGCTGTTTGAGGTTCTCTCTCTCGCTCTGCTCCTCCCCTACCCCACTCCTGCTGGTTGGCTCTACTTAAAAAAAAAAAAAGTGCCTACTGATTTGGGTTGATTTATTTTAATCATATCATAGTTATTGGTCACTGACTTTAAAGCTGTCCTTATGTAGTGTTTACTATTGCCAGGTACTGTTGTAAGCACCACACGTGAATTAGCTCACTGTAATCCTCTCGAGAGTCTTATGAAGTAGGTGGATTATCATTATCCCATTTTACAGATGGAGAAACTGGGAAGGTACAGAACTTGGCCAGTCTGAGAAGTGCCATGTGGCTGCAGAGACCACACTTTTATACGGTTGGACACTGCCCCAGTCAGGATGTGCTACAAAAATACTAATACTCTTACCAGTCACAAGAACAGGACTTGGTGATTATTGTCCTGCAGTCCCCTTTGCTTTCACTTTCACAGGCGGCATCTTATTTAATCTGTGCGGCCCTTTGATCCCTCGAGGTGGGTGGTGGTGTCTCTGCTGACATGCAGGGGAATGGGTTGCTCTTTGATCTTGGGGCTATTATGGCAGATGTGTCCTATGAATCCCGCTTCCTTGCGTTTGAAGTTCAGGGCTCTTCCTTCCATACCACTTCTTTCTAGAGGTTTTTCCTCAGCGGCTGAGTATGTTCTCAAGCAAGACGCCTTTTTTTTTTTTTTTTTTTTTTTTTTTTTGCAGCAGGGAACCTTCAAAGCTTTCCCCTATCAGGGCACATATGAGAAAGTGAAAAAGAAAAATATATGGTGCCTCTTTGCCAAAGACACAAAGTATCTTCTCTAGATTCCCTGCAAAGCTAAAGAAGAGAGTTTACTATCATATGCACTTTAATAAGAGTGAAATGAGTTTTCCTCCTATCAGTTTTCTGGGGAGAACTTATCTATAAATGCACAATCCTACTCTTAGGTATAGTGTGACATCTTGGTAACCGGTGAGTTTTACAGACAGTGTCTGACATACTGATTCTCTGTCTTTTAAGAGCTTGTATTGAAAATGTCTCTAGGTATTTGGAAGTAATGAAATCAGGCTACAAAACTATATATAATTATGACCCCAATTTGTGTGAGAGTGTCAACACGGGTATAAATGGGAAAAAACTCACCATAACTCTACTAGTTTGGATTTCAAGGGGCCAGGCTTATGGTCGATTTTAATTTCTCTCTGTATTTTCTGTGCTTTCTAATCTTTTATGGTTCATAATCAGATGAAAATCAATGTATGTGACTTTTAAAGGATGCATAGATGCTTTCTGTAAAAGATCTTTTGAACATCATGTAAGCCAGTTTGCACATGCAGAGGAGTTTCTTGCACAACCTTGGGGATTGTGAGGTTCCCCTGCAGCTTTTTATGGGCTCCTTGCCCAGTGGCTGGGCATTCTAGGTCCAGCCCTGGCCTGCCCCACGCTGGGGGGTGTGTGGGGGGACTATAGAATCCCTGTCACTGCTCACCAAATGATGAGAGACACCAGGTCAGAAGCCAGGTCAGAAGCCAGCTGCTCTGCGAAGCCAGAGACAGGTACTTTGGCTCCTGTGACCAATATTGGAAAGGTGTGGATGTCTCCTTTTTTTTTTTTTTTTTTTTTTTAATTCATGAGAGAGAGAGAGAGAGGCAGGCTCCATCCATGCAGGGAGCCCGATGCGGGACTCTATCCTAGGACTCCAGGATCATGCACCGGGCTGAAGGCGGCAGCTAAACCGCTGAGCCCCCCAGGGATCCCCCTGGACGTGTCCTTTTTACTTGCAGTCTCTTCTGCTCTGGGACGGGGGATCTGCTTTGCAGTCTGGCCTGGGCACCTGTTTCGGTGAGCCAGAGTTAGAAGGGAGGGCGGGGGGACTCAGGTCTGCCTACAAGTGTTTTGTGTAAGACATTTCACTGCATCCCTGAATTTCAAGGATATGAGAAGCTTTTGTAGGCCACAGATAACACCTGCCTCAAAAACAAAACACCTGGGCAGCCCGGGTGGCTCAGCGGTTTAGCACTGCCTTCAGCCCAGGGCGTGATCCTGGACACCTGGGATCAAGTCCCGCGTCGGGCTCCCTGCATGGGGCCTGTTTCTTTTTTCTTTTTTCTTTTTTTTTTTAAAGAATTTATTCATGAGAGACACACACACACAGAGGGGGTGGGGAAGAGACACAGGCAGGGGAGAAGCAGACCCCATGCAGGGAGCCTGACGTGGGACTCGATCCCGGATCTCCAGGATCTCCAGGATCACGCCCTGGGCTGAAGGTGGTGCTAAACCACTGAGCCACCAGGGCTGCCCCAGGCCTGTTTCTCCCTCTGCCTGTGTCTCTGCCTTTTTCTCTCTCTGTGTCTCTCATGTATAAATAAATAAAATATTAAAAAAAAAAAAACACCTTAGCCTCAGAAATCCCCAGGTAGGGAAGGCTGACCTTCTAGAGTGAGCCAAGTACCAGCCCACCAAGCAGTAACTTCTGCCGCACATATATGTCCTCAATTCATGCTCACAAGATTCTTATGGTATATTATTGGCCCTGCTTCCCAGTCGAGGAAAGCTCAGAACAGATGCTGACAAGAACTGGGAGCTCAGAGAGGTGCGGGGCTCCCCGAGATCGCACTGTGGGTTAGACACAACCAGTATTGGGTCTGTCTCCGAAGCCCACCCACGCTCCGACTCAATACCCTGCTAGCTGGCTGCCCGCAGGCAAACCGCTGACCGCCGCTTCTTGACCCTGCGCGCCCTGCCTGCACCCTGGTGACTCTGGGGACAGTCTCACATCCCACCTTCTGATGCTCACTGGACAGTGAGGGCTCTTAGCCTTTCCGTGCCATGGACCGTGCTCAGAGTAACATTTGTAAAAAAAAAAAAATATATATATATATATATATATATATGTATATATAGTATATATATATATAAAAAATAACATTTGTGAATGTACAAAATAACATCTAGGCTTGGAAGATAATTCTTGAAATGCCGTTATTCCATTTTTAAAAATCACAATAACTTTTATACTTGTTTGGGAGCATGTTAAATCACAAGCTCTGTTTGAAGTCTTCTAACTACCATGAGTTTGATGGAGTGAGGAACCTAAATGACAATTCAGCGCAACAACCTGATGTCATCTGAAAACGTGCGTGCTTCTGTTGGCATCGGAGGCACAGCTATTGCTGACCCTAATGAGGTTTGCTGCCCGCGTTCATAATCGAAAGGAATGCTGTCTTTCATGAGAGGTCAGTGAAAATCAAGCTGTGGCTTTTCCCCCACCCAAGTACACAGTCCCTCGGTTCTATGCAGGACTCTAAGTTTTGGGTCCGTGCCCCGCGGTGGGTTCATAGCATAAAAGAAGTAGGTGTAGTGTGTGGCATGCGTGTGATATGTTTGGTGTGTGTAGAGGAGGAGGGAAGGGAATATAAAAAAAATGAAACAAGGGCAGCAAAGGGGTGATGGGAAGAGGGCAGCCCAGGAATATTTTGATATTGAGTCAGTGACGAACATGTGACTCAGGCTTGACCCAGCTGCCACAGAAAATGTACTGGGTGTAGGGCAGGAGAGAAAAAACAGTCCTTCTATGTCGTTTCCAGATCAATTTAAAATATCTGTGCAGAACCAAGTACCTCAGCCCTTGACTTATTTGGTGTTTCTGAAAGGGGACAAGGAGGGTGGCTGTGTGGGTTGAGGGTTGTGCGGGTGCATCCCCGTTTAAACAAGGGTGTGAGGACATAGTTACGGCATGAGCCACGTCTTAGCCCCCTTTCTTCTGGGAGGCTTGTTGGAGGCCTGCGATTCCAGATCTGGGGAACTCTTAGCAAACTGAGTCGTCACCCAGCTACTATTTTTGTGAAAGGGTGAGTGCAGCGTGTCCCTGATGGCCCTGTAGGGTGACAGCTTGTTTGCCAGGGCTTGAATAATAGGTGCTGCTCCCCATTTACCAGTTGGCCTTAGGGGAGTGAAGCCACCTCTCACCACCTTCCCCTGACCTCTGAGATGATCCTTCCTCATCTTGGGGGAAGGGAGGGGAGGAAGGAGGGGCCATTTTCCCTGCCAATTCAACATTTAGAGAGGAGGGACTCTGTTCCACAGATAATTCACAAGGCAGGCCACCCGTTCATTTAATAAACTGTTGAGCAGCTGTCATGAGCCCAAAACAAGGCACTTGGATAAAGCTGAGTAGGCTGGAGTTTCTGTCCTGGAATAGCAAGCTGTCGCAAGCTCCCAGTTATTATTCCTTATGTCCACCGTGTGCACCCCCTGCCCTAGGCACAGCCTCCCTGATTGGGGGTTTTTAGAGAAGAGGAACGACACATCAGGAACGACAGGAGCGCCTTGATGAGCAATCTGTGGGAGAACTGAGCTACTCAGAGGTGATTCAGGGAGCACACAGTGCATCTTGTTGGAAGATGAGCAGCGCGGCCTTGTGCTGTGCTCTCCAGTCTCTAACTAAGGGGCCTGTCCTCCACTGTGCTCAGGGACCTCAGGCGGGGCGCTCCTCCTTTGCCAGGTGCACTGATGACTCTCTCTGCAGACCTGGCTCACAGCTGCAGGGGCCCCCGGGGGATGGAGGCGTCTACCCTGCAATCACTTCCCCTTGCCAGGCCGAAGGCAGGCCCCTTCCCCTGTAGGGGGTGGTTTGCTGTAGTAAGGTCACTAGGTGCACTGGTTCCTTGTCCTCTTGCTGCTCGGAGGAGGATCCTCGTAGCCCCCCACTCCACCCCACCTTTCCTGGATGCCTAGGGCACGTCTTCCAGGATGTCAGAACTAGAAAAGACCTTGGAATCAGAAAGTGTCTCCCACACCCTGGGAGGAACCCAGCCGTGTCACACTGATGACAGCCATGGTGACCCCGTGATGCCCACCAACATGCCGAGGCCCATGACATGCATCGGAAAACCCCGAAGCTGCCGCAGCATCTGCCTTCCAGTCTGCAGAAGGCCCAGTCCTCCAGGCTTTGCAGGAAAGAAGCGTCCTGAAGGGCTCCAGCCTGTCACTGACCACTTACCTGATACAGAAACCTTCCTCCGCTCTGCTTCTGAATACATACTGGTGTCTACGCAGGAGGCCTATGTGCTAGTCTTGCCCAAAGCCCTTCCAGAGAGAAGCATATTCCCACTTGCATGTGGGAGCAGTCCCCCCAAAGGGACAAGGCTCCTCTGCCAGGCTTCCAGGGTTAGAACCATGCTCAGGATGGGCTTCTGCAGCACAGTGGTTGTTTTCTGTGTAAAGCTGTGCTTGGAACATGCTCTGGACCAGACCTTTAGCACCCCGGTCAGGAGGGCATTGAGGTGCCCACCTCCTCTTTGACCAACTCATGTGCTCACATGAGACCCTCACGGTTGCTTTGAGGAGACTGGCCTCACCATGCTGCCTGTGGCAAAGCCCCCTCTGGAGAACCAAATTCTTAATGTCTTCCTGCCTACTTATTCTCGCATGCTGAAATTCTGTTGACACCTGGGGGTGCCATATCTGGGCTGAAACAGAGCTGAGTGGGGACTCAGATTTGTTCTGAGGTGCCACTCTGCCAGTGGGGAGACCTTAGGCGTGTCTGGCCTCTCTGGTCTCTGATGATGTTCCCAGCCAAAGAAGGATGATGAATTTGTTCACAAACAGTACTCTCTCTTTGTGAAAATGTCTTTCAATGGGAGGAGCAGTGTGGCAGGGCGTGTGTGTGGTCGTGGCAGTGGCGGTGGTGGTAGAGACGAGGCTTGCCAGGGGACATCTCGGAACCTCCAGGTTGAGGGGCACCTCGGTGGCTCAGTCAGTTAAGCATCTGCCTTCGGGTCAGGTTGTGATCTTGGGGTCCTGGGATGGAGCCCCGAATAGGGCTCTCTGCTCAGTGGGGAGTCTGCTTTGCCCTTTTCTGCCACTCATGCTCTCTCTCAAATGAATAAATAAAATCTTTAAAAACAAAAAAAAGAATCTCCACATTGATAAAGTTTGGTAAAGACCCCATCTACCCCAACCGAATGTGCCTTGCATTTCTCCTCCTCGCACCCTTGCTCTATTAATGATATCCAAGCCTCTTTATTGCTCAAAAATTCTGTAATAATTTTTGGCCTTTTCCTGTTCATTCTCCCCTGTATATCTACAGTAGGCTTTTCACTCTTTGGGGTTGTCATCTTGGCTGGTGATGGAATATGTGTTTTTCTCAGCAAATAGAGCCATCATCTCTTGAACTCTGGTCTTGCTAGAAGAAAAAAAAAAGGAGGGGGGCAGGCTGAGCTGCTGCCCAGCTGCCCAGGCTCATTCAGAGAATTGAACAGGGTGATAGGTGGTGCGTAGAGGTGCTGGTCCTGGGCTTCCCTTCCTTCCCCCTCCTCTTCAGTCCCTGGGGCCTGCCGAGACCATGCAGAGCATCATCAGTGCTATCTTCCCAATGGGCTTGCTCTAGATAGTTTTCGATGATCCCTAAATGAAATAAAATCAAGAACTGAGTTTTGGGAGAAGTCAGCAATCAGGATGTAGGTTCACAGGGGTCCCCAGAGATCAGTAGGCTGTGTGATACTCTTGGCTGAGACACAGAGAGGAGCACCTAGATCAAAAGGGGGTCGTATCTGTTGGGTGCAGGCTGGGGGAGCTGCCACAGGAGAGGTCTCTAGGAACACAGTCTATCCTTGAAGCGGCCACAGAGGAAAGTAATCCCTCCCCGTGCACCTTCTTCATCTGAGACACTTGTCACCTTCTGCTTTGCATCATAGCTAAGAGTATATTTGTCTTGCAAAGTTTGTCCTGCAAACTTTGGGCCAGAAACACTTCCAACAGTCCATCCAAGAAACACATCTATGCATTTTGATTTTCTTGGAGGTCCGTGCAACCAAAATAATGGGACCTTCATGTCGCCATGAGAAAGTATTTGTGGGGCCCACTGGGTGAAAGGCATCATGGCAGGCCGCCGGGCACTGTGCTAAGGGTTACGTGCTTATTGTGTTTCGCTGTGTGTGTGTCCTGTTAACCACATTAGCAATTCAGGACGTCCCCAGGATGCCCTGTCCCTGGGCAAAGTATCCACTGCTGTTTCCTGCCCTCCCTCTCCTTCCAAGGTATAAACAGTTCTGATCATTCCCCAGGGCCCAGAGTAAAACTCCTGCCTGGAGTGATGAGAACCTGTAGGGCCACTTGTGGAGAAATTCTTCTGCCTCTCTGTCCCACCAGAAGCTGGCCCACTGCTGCTCCTCTTTACCTCTCTTCCAGCCCCCACACTCTGCAAGCCAGCAGTGAGCCTGACTCCACATTCATTTGTCAAACTGAAGTGCCATTGTAGCAATTAAAATACAGAAGATTTGGTTTTTTTTTGGATGTCGGTTTTTAAAGTGTTCTCACACCCCTGACCTTAGAGGTTTTGTGGTCCAGCCCTTCCTTTGATATAGAAAACTTTGACCCAGAGTGGAGACCCACCCAGAGTCCTCCAGTTGGTGGTTCATCATTTGGTCTCCCATCTGCTTTATGTGGCAGGCCAGGCAGGTGTAAATACAGGCGTCATGTCATAGATGGGAGAGCTGAGACTTGGTGAGGTTGGGAAGTGTGCCTGGGAGAAACTCTCTGGGGGGGCAAGGAAGGTGAGCCCTCTCCCCTGAGGCTAGGGCTCCACCCTCTCCTCAGAGAAACACACACACACACACACACACACAGGCTGACCTTGCCTTGCAGGAGGAGGGGCACACAGGCCAGCCAGCAACCTAGGAGTTGGCCAGATGGGCTGAGGGGGAATGGAGCGTGGGGGTCCTCACCACTGCTGTGGAGAAAGGGCAAGCCCTGCACAGGCCTCCAGGGTGCATGCCGACTAGTCTCTGCAGTTCAGTCACCTGAGCCCTTCTTGCTGGGAGGGTGGCTTCAAAGAGCTGCAAACTTGGGGCAGCCAGAGGGCAAGATCTTTACTGGGTGTTTTGTAATTTCCTGCCTTTTTTTTTTTTTTTTTTTTTTTTTTTAGAGAAACGCTTCGGTGCCCTCTTGTTCTTGCCCTCTCCCTCTCTCCTCCTACTGGGGCCTAAACCACCTCCCCCGCACCTCCCCACCCCCCCACCCCCGACTGGGCTCAGGGCAAGGAAGTGTGCCTGCATCCCGCCCTGACACAGGACACGGTGTCCTGTATTATTTCCAGCCTGCTGGTCCTGGGAATCTCTACTTACTTTTTCTCATTTCCTCCCCTTGAACATTAGAAACATTAGATTCCAAAAATAATCCAAGTCACAGTGTTCTGCAAGCTGCATGTGCAAGTGTTCTCTCCCAAAGCTGTTTTTCTCCTCCTTCCATCCTTTCTCCTTCTCCTGCATTTTCAGTCCACTGTATTTGGAGGTCACAGGCGTGTAGGAGGCCTGTGGATGTGGAGGGCAGATCAGAGGTAGACCTGGGAGGAACTCTTGGCAGGGAGCTGGGGCGGGGGGAGAGAGGGGCTTAGAGCCCTCCCAGGTCTCCCAGGGGGCTGCAGAGGAGCCAGGCGGGACAGCCGTGTGTGAATCCCCTGCAGAAGTGGCCTCTACTTATGAATGGACCCTACAGAGCTGTGGGCCCCATAGCGACCCCTTAGAACTGAGATCCTGGACGCTATGTTAACAGTGTTTCCAGAATCCAGGTTGTCACACTGATTCTGTCTGCGGCGATTTAGGTGAGCTGGAAAGAGAGGGTCCTGATCAGAGACGGACGTTGTGTGCGGCACAGGGAAGGAACCGAGGAACCTTCGTTGGTTCACCAATTTGCCAGCAGTCATTGAGTGTCTGCTGTGTGCAGGTCCTCTGCTAGGTGCTGGGGCCCCTGTCTCCCACTCAAGCCCTGGAGAAGGGGAGTCATGTAGGGAAGCGGAGGGAAAAGCAGGGTCAGCAGTGATGTGATTCCTGACAACCTTGTAAGGAGAGGACGGCACGGAAGTAGTGCCCACTCTGGTCGTTAGAGCCCGGTTCGATATCTGGGCCTCTGTTGCTTACTGGGCAGGAGTTCGGGTCGGGGGTGCCTAGTGTGTATTGGGGAGACAGTGGGAGGTGGCCCAAGAAGAAAGGTAAGTGTCAGCTCTGGCCCAGTGGGGGAGGTGGAGGGAATGTCTTAAGTACCACTTTTGAAAAACAAAAAGACATTCAGGTACAAGTTTTTAAGTGTAAAAACACATCGAGTCTCTACAGTAGGAACCTTTTTCAAAGCATTTTACTTTGCAGAACACACCTTCTCCCCGCCCTTCACCTTCTCTCCTGCACCTCTGCTCCCCTCTCCTTCCTTTCTCATTCATGGCTTTTCTCCTCTGTGTGCTTGCACCCCCTCCAGCCTGCACTCACCCCACTTTTTGCTTCCGATTCTCTCTGAACCTGTTGTTTCTCTTCCCTTTGATGGTCCTGCTTCCTATTTTGGGTGGAGCTGAGGGAGAGCTCCCTGTGATTCAGGCCCTCTCGAGGGCAGAGAGGGCAAAGGCCAGCAGACCCAGCAACTGCTTCTGGAAAAAGTGCTGGCTTTGCAACCAGAGATCAGGTTAGAATTCCAGCTTAGCCCCTTGTGAGCATTCGGGCTCCCAGCGGCCAGCGTATCCTCTGGGAGCAGTCTCTTTATCAGTAAAATGTAGATTTTAATAAATGCCTTAGGATTGGAATGGATTAAAGAAAACATGTATACAGAATCTAACATGCCCTGGATCCAGGAGGTGCCCAGTAGATGGTGGGTTTGTGGAGCTAGACTCAAGGTGGGCCGGGTAGATAGATGGGATCAGGAGTAGAAGAGTGCTGGGGCCTGGGGCGGGAGGGCACAGGGCACAGCCTCATCCACAGCAAGGATGCCGGCCAACAGTGGGCAGCGTGCGGCAGCAGAGTGTGTAGCTGTGGCAGCTGCCTGGTGCCTGGAGAAACCAGGAAGAGCTCTTGAGAAGGAGCTTTCCTGGGATCAGTTTTTCAAATATGAAAAGGGGTGGGGACGGATCTGGAGCTTGATCTCTTGATCCCACTTGATCCCTCTTGATCCCACTTCCACAGATAAGAAAAAGATTTTATGTGTGTAGGTGCACTTGCTTCTTATAGTACAAGTTAGCCAGCCTCAAACTCCAAGGTATGTGCATCCAGAGAATTATGTTCGCTCATTCAAGTGGAGTGAGGCACTGCCTCATATGTGAGTAGAAGAGGATGTCTTTTCACTTGTGTGCATACGCAGACATTGCTAGTATGGAAATGCTGAGTGGACAGGTTTCTGGTACTCAGAGTTGGGTGTGCCCAGGTCAGGGATATTCATGCGAAAAGCCCCATTCCAGTGTCCCAAGGCTTTCTCTGAGGTCATTCCGAGGTAGAGCCAAAGCTTTACCATCTTAAGAGTCAGAAAACTCATGGTAAAATATGCAAAGGAGCATTAATTACCTTGGAGGAAACCTGCCTCTACTGGTTCTTCCTTCCATGTTTCCCAGTCCATTTTTTCTTTCATTCATTCATTCATTCATTCATTCATTCATTCAAGACACACAGAGAGAGAGAGGCAGAGACACAGGCAGAGGGAGAGGCAGGCTCCATGCAGGGAGCCCGATGTAGGACTTGATCCCGGGTCTCCAGGATCACGCCCTGAGCCGAAGGCAGACACCCAACCACTGAGCCACCCAGGCGTCCCTCCCAGTCCATTTTCACCAAGAAACTCCACTGTCTCACTCTTCAGCTCACCTCCAGTCCTTCTCAGAGAGCCTTTTCCAGGACAAGAGTGGCCCTGCTGGGGGGCTGGTTACTGTTATGATGAGAAGAAGATACACCCTTGCTTGGTACAGAGAAAAAAAGGGATGTTTGGTGTCCTCTATGCAGATCCCACCTGAGAGTGGTGCTTGTCTTGTCCTGGGAGGTTTTCCTGGGAAGCTGACCCTTGTCATGAGGCATCAGGAAGAGGTGCGAACTAGAAGGGCTGAGAATGGGGAGAGAGACCGGAGTTGGGCGCTCAGGCCCCATCTTTAGGACATCCTCCTCTGTGCTTTGCACAGGCCCACCTTCTCATGCCTTTGTTGATACCAACCTCCCTCCCACTCTGCCTACTGACACCCTACCCTAGCTGGAGGTCCCCTCAAATACTACTTCACCCACTCTTCCCTCGTAGAGGTGGTCTTTCTCTCCTCTGGGCATCTTCCTGTAAACCTCATCAATCCTGCTTGGACTGGACTATTCCAACTCATCTTGGATTATAGCTTTGCACTCAGAGGTCTCATGCCCTCAAATATATTGCAGATTCCTGGAGGTCAGGACCGGTGTAATGCCTTAGGTTTCACAGAGGCACACAGTTGGTGCCAAATAAAGAGTGGACTGTGCCACAGTCCGGACTCACCAGGCTGCTGGATGGAGCAGAACTGTGAGTGCTGTGAGCCGACACAAGAGCACCACCTACTGCTGAGTGGTTTCAAGGGACTCCATTCCAGGGCTGTCCCTTAAAAACTGGGGTTTGAGCAACTTCTGCCTAGCAATGCACAGAGAGATTGGGAGGCAGGACCCCGAGTTCTGGTCCTTTCACACTAATCCAAGCGAGAGCAGATAAGGTGGCAGAGCGAGTGGAAGGAGAGGGACACAGACACTGGGGGAAGTGGGACCAGGTGACTGATCAAATGCTGGGGAGGAAAGGGTGATAAGGGAACCAGGAGGCCTTCACAGCACGACAGTAGGATTGGGGGCGGGGGAGGGATTTGGTGGTGGAACAAAATCCCAGAAACCTTTTGGGAGGAGGATGGGTGACTAAATTAAATGTAAATGTAAATTTCTTTGAAGGCACAGAACCGAGAGAGCAGTGGTGATCAAGGCGACTAAGAGCATTATGTTCCATGAGTGGTCCCGGGATCCCATTTCTGCCCCCCTTACAGGGACAACAGGCACTCTCTGAATGCAACTCGGGAATTCTCTGCAGTCCTCTGAATCAGACTGCTGGAGAAGTGGAGGGTTTTGAGGAGTGCTTGGGCTCTTCTCCTGAGCACCTGCGGGGGGGCGGCTCGACCAGGTGGGGTCTGGAAGCAGAAAGCTTGACCAGCATCTCTTCCTGGATGTGCCTGGCCTGGCTCCCTGGCCCCCCCTCGTGTCCCCCAGGGCCCCTGCTGAAGCTGTGGAAGAGCGTTTAAGGGAAAAGGGGGAGTGCCAGCTTTCTCCCTCAGCTGGAGCTCAAGCCCACCCAGCACACCCCGCAGCTCCAGCCCCACAGACTTCCCCTTCCCCCAGAGAGGCACCCCTGGAGGGAGGGCCACCTCCGCTTTAGCCCATGTGGAATTTTCCCCCAGATGTGCAAGTGATTGGCACAGCCGATTTTAGGATGCGTGGGAGGACTGGATGAGAACATCCAGCAGACGCTCCATTTTTGCAGTAACAATAATAGTTACCATTTACTGGGTGCATCCTGTATGCCAGGAACAAGCATTAGCTCATCTAAATTAACTTGCCAAGGGCCAGATCTCAGTTTATGCCTAAATTTAGCTTTGGGATAAAGTTGGGCACTATTTTCTCAGCTTGGATTAAATAGAGTTTGACCTCTTCAATTCTACATTTTGGGAAGTAAGTGAAGCACATTTTCTCACTCCATTGCGGAGAATGTTTTATCAGCATCTGTGGTTCAGATGGAAGGAATTTGGCCACTCGGAGTCAATATCCCCGGGGCTGCCTGCGCTGACTCCTGGCTCGGTTGGTCCTGTTTCTTGTCTGCTTGACTTGCTGGCTCCTGGAGGACCGTTTCTTCCCCGGAGGGAGGGTACTGTGTATACTGCCAGTACTGCAGAGAATTCGGTTCATCCAGGCAGACAGACTGGAAATGAAACCTACGAAAACCCCTTATTTAAAGTTTGAAAACATTTATATTATTAGTGGGCTTGGTGAGGCTTTTCATTCCCTCGCTTAGCACAAGGAAGGCAAGAGTCGTCGGACAGCGGCCTTCTAAGGCCTAACGTGAGCCTGTACTTCTCCAGGCAGAGCTGAGCTCCGGCTCACTTTCAAGGGCAGTGTGTGATTTGAGCATGAAGTTTTGCACCGTTGGTTTCTCTAATCAGAAAGCAACTACTTTTGGTGCCTGCTAGCTTATCCTGTCTAAACCCAGGGGTAGTAGAAAGGGATTAGCATGCATTCAGTATCTGTGATGTGTCTGCACTGTGCTGGGCACCTGTCATATGTTCTTTATTTCCTCCCTCATATTTATCTTCTTTGACCCAGACGTCAAAAGGTTTATAAGAATAAGGAGTAAGGGGGGAAGGAAGGAAGGGTGGGTCCCGAGAACCCCCAGTTGGTGAGAAGTCTATAATGGGCTAGTTGATTTTGTTCTGTGATATCAGGCCTGGCTCAGACTCCTCTTTGCAATGAAGTAAATCACTGTCTATCTAGGGCCTCAGTGTAGACACCCAGTCAGGGTTAAAAACACATCTGACCATATTACTGCCCTGCAGTGGTTCTCCATTGCACACTTAACCAAGAGCAGTTCCTCTGCCTTTCCACCTTTGCTTTTTTTGTGACCCGGCCCCTCCGTTCTCTTTTATCATCCTTTCTCAGTACCTCTCACTTGGTGCTCTAGAGCTCTGGGTACTTCCTCTCTAGTCCATATTTCAAGCCTCCAGGCCTTTGCTCAAGTG
Source organism: Nyctereutes procyonoides (assembly GCF_905146905.1). NCBI lineage: Eukaryota > Metazoa > Chordata > Mammalia > Carnivora > Canidae > Nyctereutes > Nyctereutes procyonoides. Next base: position 22,322,657 of record NW_026575030.1, on the reverse strand, counting down.
ATGTCATCTCATTAAGATGCTCTTCCCATCTCCATCTTCACCTAGCCAAGTCCTACTGTCTTTCAAGCGTTGTTCAGCTGTTGCCACCTTCTGGAGGCCACTCATGCTTTTCCATGCCTCTACCTCTGCCAAGTGGGATCAAGTGCTCCTCTGCTGTCAGTTCACGGTATACACTTTCCATAGTAGTTTTCACACTTAAAATTGACAGAATATTGATTACATTTGTCCCCCTCACTAGACTCTGACCTTGATCTTTTATCATTAGTCTCTAATCCAATGTCTGGAATACAGTGGGTACTCATTATGTGAACAAAATATTGTAATAAGCTGCATGAGCAGTGACTATATCGGGATGCTTTTGGCCACAAGAGACAGAAAACTGGACTCCGTTTCAATGTTCCATCTTTTAATAATTTTGTCCCTTTTCTTCTTAATTCTCTTTAAGATGTTAATCATTATTGTCTTGAAAGTGTTAGCTGCTAATTCATAGACTGGTCATCTCTGGGTCTATTTTTATTGACTTTTAGTTTTTGATTATCAATCACTTTTCTCTGCATCTTCATATGGCTGGTAATTTGTATACTGGGTATTGCAGATGATGCATTGCAGAGACTCCAGATTAGGTTACCTTCCTCCAAACTTTCAGTTTTGTTCTGGAATGCAGTTAAATTACTAGCAGATCTTGGGACGCCTAAGTGGCTCAGAGGTTGAGTGTCTGCCTTTGACTCTGGGCATGATCCCGGGATCCTGGGATCAAGTCCTACATTGGGTTCCTTGCAAAGAGCCTGCTTCTCCCTCTGCCTATGTCTCTGCCTCTCTCTCTCTCTCTGTGTCTCTCACAAATAAATAAAATGTTCAATTTTTTATTTATTTATTTATTTATTTATTTATTTATTTATTTATTTATTTATTTTATTTATGATAGTCACACACAGAGAGAGAGAGAGAGAGGCAGAGACACAGGCAGAGGGATAAGCAGGCTCCATGCACCGGGAGCCCGACGTGGGATTTGATCCCGGGTCTCCAGGATCGCGCCCTGGGCCAAAGGCAGGCGCCAAACCACTGCGTCACCCAGGGATCCCTAAATAAAATGTTCAAAAAAATTAAAAATAACTAGCAGATCTTGAACCTACTGAGCTTGTTTTAGGCTTCGTTATGACAGATTTACTTCCATCTTTTAATTAATCCTAGAGTATAGCCCTAATTCTTAGAATATAGTTCTTACTCCTATATCTTGGTGTTTCTGGGGACCCAGTTTAGTGCCCAGAATGTTCACCAAAGTCTCTTCACACTGTTTGTATTAGAGTTTCCAACATTTCCCGAGCACTGGATAACCTAAAATTTCTGCTCACCTCTCAGTATCCTCCATTTCCCACAGCTATTCACTGCTAGACTTTCTGGATCCTCACCTTGCACAGCTTAGGACTGGGTCAAAGACCTGAAGGAAATTTTAATGAAGATTTTTAGGGCTCCTTCTCTTAGCTCCCTCTTCCCTAATATGCTATTACTGAAATTCCTTACCTTACCAGCCTTGAACTCTAAACTCTGTTTTTTTATACCCAGTTTTTTATACCCAGAAAGAGAGCTGCTCTCTGCTCAACTATTTATCCACTCCACAGAGGGCTTACATTGTGTGCTTCTCTTCCCTCATGGATGATTGGTCTATTTTGGTTACTGACCTGTGCTTTTTAAATAGTTTATAGATGGTAGGGCTGAGTCTGATACCAGCTACCCTATCGTGGACAGACCATAAGTCTCCACATGAACCACTTAAATAAAAATGCAAGTGTATCAGAATCACCTAGAAAGCTCCCTCTAAATCAGAATCTTAAGTGTAAAGCATAGGAAGCTTTATTTTTTACAAAAACATTTCAGATACTTCTGAATTAAGACTAGATTTGTGAACTCTTGCAGTAGACACTGGAGCAGTAAGTTTGGAGGAAAAAGAAATCAGTATGGGCCCAGTTGGTCAAAGAAGGCATTATGAGGAAATGACTTTAATTGCATTTTGAAAGATGGGAACAATTTGGATATTTGGGTGTGGAGCATTTCACAGGGGGAAAGATGTGAGCACAAATATGGAGGTGGCAGTGTGCACAGTGTGATGTATTTGCATGGTGGCGAAAAGCGTATGACTGGAAAGGATGCTTGATTTAGGACAGTGGTATAAAATAATAGGGGAAGGTGGATTTGGACCAAAGAGAGGGGGAGTGCCTTGAATGCTAGAACAAGAAGACTGGATTTTGTTTGCATTGTGGATGACAACAGCAGTGCTTTATGTGTGTGTGTGTGTGTGTGTGTGTGTGTGTGTGTGCGCGCGCGCGCAAGCGTGTGTGTATGCACATGTGTGCATGTTTTGACTGGGGGAATGCCATGGTGAAAGCAGCATATTAGAACAGTGAACCTAGTGGGGGAGTGTATAGCTTCGTATAAGGGAGTAACTGGAGTCTGGGGAGACCAGTATGGAAATGATTGCAGTAATATAGGCAAGAGGGACCAAGGGCTGAGTAGCAGCAGGAATGGAAAATAGAGGGGATATTTCAATTATTTGAGGGAAAGAAGAACAAATGGGGAATGTGGTGAAGATGTGGGAAGTCAGAAGAAGGTAGAAGTTTCCATAGAAAAGACGCAGTAGTGGGAGATACAGTCAGACATCAAGGGGATGGGATCCCTGGGTGGCTCAGCAGTTTAGAGCCTGCCTTTGGCCCAGGGCATGATCCTGGAGTCCTGGGATCGAGTCCCATGTCAGGCTCCCTGCATGGAGCCTGCTTCTCCCTCTGACTGTGTCTCTGCCTCTCTCTCATTCTCTCTCTCTCTCTCTCTCTCTTTCTCTGTCTCTCATGAATAAATAAATAAAATCTTTAAAATCTCAATAATTAAAAAAAAAAGCATGGACTTGAGTGTCATGCAGACCTAGATTTGAGTCTTCAGTATGCCATTTGAGTTTTCATTGTGTGACTCTGGCCAAGTTGTTTATCTGTTTCTGTAACTACAAAAAGGTGGTGATGATGGCATCTACTAGCTCCCACAGGTGAAGACTGAAATGATGCTATGAAGCTTTTTGTGCAGAGCCGGGCACACAGTTAGTATTGTTACTTACCTGGGAAGTCATGTGAAGAGGGAACCCTGGAACAGAGGAAATTGTATGGGATGTAGGTTCAGATGGACACTAGATTCTAAATTCATCCCCATCACTTACAAGCTGTGGGATCTTTTACAGTTTACCTCAACTCTTCAAACTGAGTTTCCAGCATGTTGAAGATGGATTGAACAATGCTTTCCTTTCTAGCATTATTATAAGGACTACATGAGGTCATCTATCTAAGTACGTGGTGTAATACCTCAAGTACAACGTGGCGCATGAAATGGAGAACACTACTCGTGTTGTTGAAGTCCTGAGCCTGGATGGAGTTTCAGGTGGACAGAGCCTGGTGAATAAAAGGCAGAAGACTGAGGCCCAAGTCTTGAGACCATTGCAGTAAGGATGTGAGGCACGTGAAGGGAGGTCAGGAAAGGGCAGCGAGATGAGTGGGAGGCAAGTTTGGATAGGTCAGCATAGGACTGGACAACTAGTCTGCTTTCAAAATGAGAGTGTTTCTATTACTTTTGTTGTGCAGAGACGTGAGGTCTCCGGGAGTGTGCGAGTGTGGAAGTGATGGTGCTCCTCGGAGAATTTCAGGTCATGGCACGGTGGGTGGGTGGGGGGAGGCCCATAAAAGCAAGAGGGGTAGTGTAGATATGTCTGTAGGCCATGGCCTGCTCCTGAAAATGACCTGGTGCCGGGGCCAGAGAAAGGGAATTTCAGAAAGATCCATATCAGATTGTGATGAGAGACCAACGGGAAGGAGGAGTAGCAGAACAAAGAACTCTGAAAGGTGGAGATGGTTTTCCGTGTGGGTGCAGATTCAGGAAGTAGTAAAGGTAGTGCCTATCACCAGGAGTTAGGGAGGGGGAGTGGGTGGAGGGTAAACAGAGGCATCAGGGGCAGAATGTCCTTTTCCTAGTCTGGTGAGGACAGGAAAGATAGCCAGGGTGAAGCTCTGAGCACCTTGGAAGGTGGAGCCAGAGAGTTAAGAGCATCAGCACTGGAACTCAGCCTCCTGGGATTGAATCTCAGCTCTGCCACTCATTAGCTGTGTGGCTTTGGCCAAACTAATTAACCTCTCTGTGCCCAGCCTATAAAATGGAAATGGTAATATTGGGGGTTAACATCTAGGATATAATTAGGATATTAAGAGGATTAAATGAGTTAGCATATGTAAGTGCTTAGAACACAGTAAGCAGTCAGCAAAGGTGTTGGTGGCTGTTACTGTTGTTACCACTATCACTGCTCTGCCCCTGAGAGAAGTAGAGAATGAGAGAGGAAGATGGAGAAGGGCAAGACAGGAGGAGGCACAGTACTGTTGTTCATATTGTTTGGCTCTGAAATATGGAGGCAACACCTACAGAGAGTCTCCTTAGGCCCTGTGACACACGCTGACTGCAGGACCACCGCTGGGGGTGGCATTTCACACTGATCCCCTAAGGATGGTATAATATGGGAACCATGGCTTACTGACAGGACAGTCTTTGCCACAGTCTGGCTCAGGTGCCAGGAGACAAGAGCCATGTGTCCAGTGGCAGAAGCTGCCTGGCTTTAGAGCTCCGTGCCCCACGGGAGCCAATATCTCTTGTAGCAGCTTCACTGGCACGGCTTCCAGGGCCCCTGCAATGGATGTGGCAGTTACAAGAGTTATCAAGCTCGGGGAAGGCCAAGGTATGGTGTCCCCATCAGGTGTTAATAGTTCACTGATAGTCTTTCTAGTCCAGACACAGTTTACGTGTCACAGTGGATGTTCTTACCCTAGGCAACATGATTTAGTGACATGTTGCCACGTACTGTCTTCCCCTGTTTCCAGGGAAACAGAATTGGGGTATTAAATGAAGGTCAGATTATTGTACAGAAGGAGAAAGAGTTTTTTGTTCAGTCCTTCCTCACAGTGGGATATTTGCCAGTTTTATAGAGAAACTGGGACTCTTCTAGACGTGAGCAACGTGTTAGAGTGCTAGGTCGGAGATTTGGGAATTAGGGAATGTAGAGTATGGAAGGTGTAAGAAATGTGCTAGGGGATTGATAGCATGTCTACAGGTTAGAGACAGAGCCTGGGCAGTGAAATTGTTTGGCATCCTGGCTGATTCAGTGATAGGGTCTCCCAGGTAACCGGGCTGAGCCATCCTCCCTAGAGCAGCTGGGTTTATGGTGAAAGATAAAAATTGCTGGTCTTCTATGCAACATAGAAAAGTGTACTGGTCGACGTGCCGGAAACCTACAAACAACAACAAAAACAAAAAACAAACAAACAAAAAAACAATGAGGCAGAGCCCAGGCACCTCCTTTCCTTAGGTAGATATTTATTGACACCTACAATCTCTCAGGCACAAGTCCTAAGATGGTCTCTTGAACCCGGAATGCCCATGACCTGCAAGCCTTGCAGAAATCATGGGGCAAGGTGTCGAGCTCTCTCCAGGGCGGAATTCTAGGAACCTAGAACCTAGGTCCACATTTGGAGTCGTTTATACTTTTTTTTTCCTTTTGCTCCTTTCTTCCTTTAGTAGGCGAGCTTGCAGTCCTAGGAGAGTGGTCATCACAAACAGGGCTGAAGGGTCTTAAGTGTCCTGGGATCTGTGTGTTGCCCAGTTTGCACGAGAATGTATGCCCTGGCACCAGTTAGAGCTCCTGTGCTGGCAGGATTGGAAGGTGGGGAAGTTAGGCCTCAGGCCCCTCTTACCTCTCACTCCCTCTCCTTTTCCACCTCTCTTGATGGGGGCCTCCCCTGCCACCTCACTTTGGATCTCACCCCTGGGCCATGCTGGCAAAGGGCCTTGCTCTCTCACTGAGCTATTTCCATATGCAGAATAAACTACTTCCAGGGGGGGCTGCGGGAATAATGCATTGTAATAGGAGTCTCTCCTGAATGTAAAACCATGAAGAGCCAAGGGAGCTGAGACTAATAGTGAAAGAGTTGGGGAAGGGAGAGTGAGTGCAGAGGGGAGGATCTGGAAGCAAGGCAGGAGAGATGAGGTCCTGGTCAGGCCACCCTGGTTGGGCAGGAGGGCACCAGTGCCCTCAAGCATAGCTCAGAGAGGGTGCATGGGACTCTGAGTCCTGCGTGGGCAAGAGCACCCTGAGAACCCCTCTGTGTACGTGGAGGTGGTGGGAGGATGCACAGGTGCCTCTGGGCATGTTTATAGCTGTGGGGATGCATCATGGGGAGGCTGTTTGCATATGAGGTGCAGGTGTGATTCCTGTTAGCCTGCAGTGATTTTGCAGGAGGGTAAACCTACTACAGTTTTAAATCCTACCTTGCATCTATTTTGTGCTCTAAATGAAGACATTAGGGAAATGTGTACTAGACAAGGTTCGCTATATGGATTTTAAAATCTGTCTGGTACATAGCACTTAGAGCATGAAACCATTATCTTATTTGAATCCCACTATTATCCTAAGGTTAAAATAGTGTAAATTGTTGTCCCATTTTGCAGATAAGGAAATGGAGGCTCAGATCAATGACTTAACTTGTCAAAGTTTATATAGCTGAATCTGTCCTAGAACCCAAGATTTGGAGGCTCTGTTCTTTGCAGTCTAAATTTTGCTGTTGAATTGACCACACACCATATGTCCCAGATGTAGCAAGGTTCACCAGCAAGGAGTTGTTAGCACTGATTATGGCATAAGTTTTTTTTTTTTTAATGGCATAAGTTTTTATGGCTGGGTCACTCCTGTGTACAAGCAGGGTCAAGGAGACACCGTTGACATTGGAATGCACATATTTAGGCAAAGAAAATCCGCTGGTTGCCTTCTATCATCTTAATCAACTTATCAAAGCTGAATATGAGAAAATTTAAAACCAATATAATCTATGATTACAGACAGTATAAAATACTAACAGTAGGTGGTAAGGTGGTTTGAAAGTTAAAACTCTAAATCAGATGTCATTGCTAAATTTGGCGAATGAAGGAAAATAAGCCCAAGATCCTTATTTAATTTCTTTGCTCTATGAAATAGTTTATGCTTCATTAAAAACAGAACAATAATAACCTTTTAGCTATGTCTGTCTTTATAAGAAAAGGGGGAAAAGGTTTTGTTTATTTTCCCAATTTGCATTTAAATAGATCCTTTTTAATCATTTATTATATATTAAGAACCAGATTTTTATATTTTCACTGAATTTTAGCCAGCATTAAAAAAAAACAGTTTAGTTAAAAGCAAAACATGAAAAAGAAAAAAACAAAAAAACAAAAACCCAAGTAGCTTACATGTAACATCCATCCTCTTAATGAGACAAAACTATGTTAGTTTCCAAGCAAAGAGATAAAATTTCATTATTTAGACATGAACTTTCCTCTTGGAGGAATTTTGTTGTCATAGTACATTTTGTTGAACCAACCATTTGTAGCTTCTCCGAAACATAAATAAATAAATAAATAAATAAATAAAGACAGATGAAAATGTTTGAAACTACTGTGGAGATATTTTCTGTGGTTTTTATCTTTTTTTTTTTTTTTTTAGCTCTTTGGGTCAGTCTAGTTGAAGCATTTCCAGAGAGCCCAATTCAAATCAAATCATAAAATGACCTGGCTGGAAGGGGTTAGGAAGGGCCAGCTTGTCCGGGGATTAGCAACCCCAGAGCCCATGGACAACTCACTCGTGCATTCATTTCACTCACGTAGTATTTGCTGAGAGGTAGTGGAGCTGTTTGAATCGGGGTCCCCATGCCCTGGTGGGGCAGGGGTGAAGGGAGAGGAGTAGGCTGCGTGTTAGAGAGTGAATGGCCACATGTGAAGAGCAGCACGTTACCTCTGGGGCCTCATAGGGCCCCCTGGGTGGCTGCCTTTTGGGGGTGGGGTGGGGGGGTGGGGGTTACTGCCCTAGGGGGAAGCCCAGTCCTCGGAGGTCCTACAGCTGTATGCAGGAAGCAGGGCAGTGTCCCAGGAGCCTGGTTCAACGGGCACTCAGTGAATGTGCATCGGGTGGAGGGAAGGATGTAGACCCTGGCTTCCCGCCTCTGAGCCTGTGTCCCCGTCTATGAACAGTCCCGGTCGGTGCAGTGAGAGGAAGTGTTCGAATGGCAGAAGCTACCGTGCGCAGTGGAAGGAATGCCCCAAGGAATCTTCATCCTTTGACCTGAAAGAAGTCAGGGTCCCAAGTCCTTGGGGGGGGGCTGGCTGCGGGGACAGTGATAGGGAGGGCAGTTAGTTAGATAGGAGCTGGGGGAAAGGACAGTGATGAGTGGGTTACACCTTAGAAGCCTGGGGGGACAACATCCTGTCCCTGTGGCTTCCAAGACCTTGGGGCTGACGGATCAAGAGCCACAGGTTAGGGCTCGCTCTCCTCTTCCTCCGCCCCAGGGTAACCCCTAGACGCCTTATGATGCATTTGCTCTGTGGTTGCAGCCCCGCCCTCGTGGAGATAGGCTGCAGGATCTGATACTAACCTTTTAGGGTCAAACACTCCCCCTCCCAGCCTGTGAGGGGGCAGCCCCCAAATGATTGGAAACAGCCTCTGTTGCAGACCACCCCACTGGGCATCACTCCTCCCAGCCCAGAAAGACCCACTTGGCATCCAATCCCGAAACAGCCTGGGGGTTGGTTCCTCCTCACTGAACCTGCCTGCTGTCCCCTAGGAGCACTCTTGCTTAAATAAAACTGTTTTCTGAGATTTAGAGGTTGGAGGTACTTTCAATGGAATAGCAACAACCACTGAATTGGGTGTCTTTAAGGGTACCACGTGCCAGAACTACTTCCTGACCCAGGGGGTTTCTGGTCTCTGCTGTTTGCCCAAATTCCTTATACTGTCCTCCGAGAAAGGGGGTTTTGGGGTGTCCTTCAGTAGCTAGGGAGGAGGGCTGGATCTACTACTTTCCACATACAGGAGCTGATGACTCTGTAAGATTTTTTTAGTTTAAAATGAATATGAGAGGGACACCTGGGTGGCTCAATGGTTGAGAGTTTGCCTTTGGCTCAGGTCGTGATTCTGGGGCCTTGTGTTCAAGTCCCGCATCAGGCTTCCCACAGGGAGTCTGCTCCTCCCTCTGCCTTTGTCTCTGCCTTTGTCTCTAGGTCTCTCATGAATAAATAAATAAAAGCTAAAAAATAAAAAATAAATAAAAAATGAAAAAAAAAAAAGAAAACTGTTTTCTGCTTTCACTTTGGGCCCCGATGGTCTCTAATTCTTTCTTGCGTCAGTGCCAAGAGCCACGTCACCAGGCTTTTCGCACTGACCGGCCTTCTGAACTCTAACACGCTGGACAGTGTCAGGGCTGAGACTCAGGAATCGCCTTTCCCTGGCTATCAAATGATGGTGGTTTTCTTACCGTCGTTCTTTTCTTCAAAAGTTAGAAATGCAAGTTACAGCAGTGACTATACCTTCCGATCCAGGAGGCTCATTAAAACTATTTTATTCTGAATGAAAATAAATAAATAAATTTCTTAAATTTCCAAATTGGGCTTAAATCTAAACCGGGAGCTTAACCTCCTTTCTGGGAACCACTTATCCTTTGCAAATGAGGAGAAACCCAGAAATGAGACTTGCCCACAGTCTCATAGGGAGTTGGTGAGACTTGCCCACAGGCAGTAGACTCAGGCCCAGAGAAGACTTGAGACTGGTTCTTAGGGGAGAGATGCCTTGGAGAGACTCTGGTTTCTTGGGATCACATGGGACCATCTGGTCCCCAGAGTAGGCCTTTTACTTTCTTCCTGAGACATGTGTCACCTGTTTGGGGGGCTGCTTCCAGCACAGTTGATTTTGCCGGGATCTTGGCCACTGGAGAGCTGCTGGTATGCTCCAAAGTGGAGGCCTGGGCGCTGCCGTCGTGGGGGGAGGCCCATTCGGAGAGGAGCCCCCTTCCTCCAGCAACCCCTCCTCTGCAGTCCAGCCTGGACCAACCAGCCCCGGGCAGTCTAATCATTGCGGTGCTGGCGCATAACCCCGCTGCTGATTTGCATATCTAAATAGTCATTTAACAGAACATACAGGGAAGATCACTTCTCGGCCACTGGGATATCCAAGAAAGTGCATGGAGTGAGCACTTTTCATCACAAATTCCGGGGACTTCAGGCATTTCAGGCTTTCATTAACTTTATTGATTCTTTTTTCAATAAGGAAAAGAGATGAGAAATTATTTTAAAATGGGGTTGAGAGGCAGAATTTTAAAGATCAAAATTACAAAATAAGGTTCCTCTACACTCCTGGGGCACTTGTCTTCTTTTTTGTTTTGTTTTGTTTTTCCTTTGTCCCTAGTAATAATTGAGGGGTCGGGGGAGTCCCCGTGGGACTGACTGCAGTTGGCAGATCCAGGACAGTGCACACAGCACATGTTAGCCCAACCTCCGCACGAGCCCCGAGCCCGAAACAGCCTCTGATACCGCAGGGTGAAGAGTGAGGCTTTCATCCTTCCTTCATTATCCGGAGAGGTAGCCGGGACTGATGTGGGGAACTCCAAAGGGGGAGTCCCCTCCAAACCATGCACAGGTGCCTTCAGAAGGGGATGTGTTTGTACCGCAGTGGGAGCTGTCCCAGCCTGATGCCCCTCGCCTGACCCCAGACGCAGGAGTCTCACTGCCCATGCGTACCTCTGCTTGGAGCTCTCGTGAGCCTCTCAAACTTGGCACATCTCAAACAGAACTCACGACCTTCAGCTCCCATCCCACATTCCTACCCTCCTCTTTAGGTAGCACCGTGGTGCCAGCTTTCCTCCGAAGACCCAGGGTCCCATGCCAGACACCTGGCTGTCCCCTAGCTCATCCTCCCTGTCACTTCCCCAAATAATTGTGAGTCTTGCTCCCCATCCTAGGAGTTCTCAAGCCTGCCTGCTTTGCAGACTCAGCTGCCCTGGCCCTAAGCCAGGCTTCTAGGTTCTCCCCCCCGCTCTTACCAGGATTGCCATGACCGCCTCCTAACCCTTCTCTCTGTCCTTCTCCCTGTCTCCTGTCCACACTGCAATCAAAGCTCACATCACATTTCAGTGCTTGGTTTAAAACCTTCCACACTGCTCGCTGCCTGCAGAATAGAGTGCGGGTCTCCTAAAGCCTGTCTCCAGGGCTCTCTGTGTTCAGCTGTTCCGGTGCCTGTCCAGCCCCACCCAACTCCTCCTCATGTCAGATTCCAGAAGCACAGCCAGGATGCTTTCAGACTGGCCCCAAGTTCGCTTCTTTGGGCTACTCATTTCCGGGAGCTCACGTCCCTCTCACCTGGCTAATTCCTACCAGAGCTGGGCTCAGCTCAAGTGACACCTCCTCTGGGAAGCCTTGTCCCCACTCCATAAAGAGTGGGTGCTAGCTTGGTAGAACTTATGGGGCTTTATTTTGATGGATTTTCTTTTTCAAGTCATGGTTTTAATCAAGTCCTAAGCCAAGTGGCCCTAACGTTTTATCTGAGTCCTTGTCCACTTGCCACGCTGGTCTTTACACCACTTAAACTCAAGAACCGCATGTTAGTCATTTTTGCTTTTCCGTTGTCTGGGACAGTGCCTGGCACATAGCACGTGTCCTGTTGGTTGACCATAACTGAAAAAGTAAAGTCACTTTGCTGCTCAAAGGGGAATAAGAAGTGAGTCTGGGGTTCTTCCTTCAAGAAAGGCAGCACCATCCATGCCGCTCCTCAGCCTGCACCTGTACTCAGCCTCTCCAGGCTCTGCTCTGCAGCTGAGACCATCCCAACTATGTAGCTTCAGTTCCACGTAGAGGAGTCCTCTTTTTCCAAAGGCTTCCCACCTTTTCCTGGCTCTGTCACTTGACTGCACTTGAGTGATAAAGAGGATTTCTTGGCTCAGGTACTAGGGAAGTCCAGAGACATGGCTTAGTTCTGGCAAAGCTCAGTCAGGGATCTTGCCTGTTTCCTGCCATTGTTTTGGCTGCACCCTTTCTCTGCTCATGGGCTTCACCCTTAAGCTGCCAACACCCAATGGCTGTAACAATTTGAGGTTCAGGGTCACAATGACAGTATTGGGGGAGAGAAATTATATCTAAAGAACTAGGTTCTGTTTTCCCAGAAGCTTCCAGATAGACATCCCCTCAAGTTTTATTGTACTGAATTGGATAGCATTCCTATTTCTGAGACAACCCCGTTGGCTAGGAAACGTCCTACACTGTTTGGCTTAGATCTGGTATCCTGAGGATGGATAACTGTTAGAATGACCTCTCCCTTGGAATTGGGATTCTGGTCAGCTCTCCTTAATATGTGTAGGCTCCCTAGTAGAGAGGTGGACGCCTAACCAACCAAATAAATAAAAAAAACAGGGTAGAGAGCTAAGGGGTCGGGGGATGACTGTGTCCGCTGTGCCAGCTAGGACTCACCCTACCCTTAAAATCCTCCTCTTCTGGTTCCTGATGGGTTATAGTAGAAACCCTTGGGTTGGGAGGCTATGGAGTTACAAGAAAAGGTTGGTTAGTCTAGAGTCAATTCAACGATGTGTGTGGTTGGACGATGTGATGTGAGACAGGGGATGTCAGGGTGCCCTGTTGCTTCCAACAAGGGTTTCTCTCTTCTTCTAGTGCAATAGGGAATGGATGAAGCCTCCACGTTGTACTCTCAGCTCTTGTCCCTAAAGCAAGCATGGGGCTCTTTTGAAGCTTTCTAAATGTTTTTTACAAAGGGGAAGTAGATAGGGATAATAAAAACAGCTTCTTTACCCATCTCCCTGATCCTCTTACTCACTTTCTCTTTTTCCCTTAGGCTCTATCAAGTAACACAGAGGCTGATGATGCATCCTTAGCTAAAAGTGAGGGCTTCCCTAGGAAACCAGGCTGTGGGCCACCCCCACACCGAGAACGATGACTGGTTCTCACTGGGCACCAACAGAAGGACTCTCTTTTTTCCTTCCAGTAGCTCTGAACGTTTTGCACTGCTGGATCCATGACCCTTGTGACTACTCTGTACCTTCTTGTCACCTCTAGATGTTCGACTGGATAAGCCACAACAAGGAGTTATTCCTCCAGAGCCATACGGAGATCGGCGTGAGCTACCAGCATGCCCTAGACCTCCAGACGCAGCACAATCACTTCGCTATGAACTCCATGGTGAGTGGGGGCGCCTGTTCTCAGCACTGCCTCTGGGGGCAGGACAGCAGGGGTTGGGGCCCTGGGGGAGGAGGAGAAGGAGGGAGGGGTAGAGATGGACATGAGACCTGAGTAAGAGGGAGGGGATCTGAACATGCAGACTCTTTAGCACTCCGTGGAGATGTGTGCAGGATGTGCGGCCAGCCAGCTGTTCCCATAGCAGATTGTGGCCCATTTATGCCTCTGGACTCTGCTTTATTTGGTGAAAGGAAGGTGCTGGGATTGTAGAAGGCATTTGCTCAGTACAGGACTGTAAGGGAAAGTCACTGGTTCCGCTCTGCTGATTTAACCATTTTTTGGTCCCTAGCATATGTGAATCACCAAGCTGAGGTAAGGGACCTCAGGCTCTTTGGAAATGTTTCATTGGAAATAGTTGAGTGGGTGACAGGCACTGAGGGGGGCACTTGACGGGATGAGCACTGGGTGTTATTCTGTATGTTGGCAAATTGACCACCAATAAAAAATAAATTTATTATTGAAAAAAAAAAGGGAAATAGTTGAGTGAATCGGTGCTGTTTAGACCCGAGAAGGGGAGGCTTAAGGGACACACAGTTGCTACCAGAGAGGAGGCTAGAATTGCTTTGTGTTGGTTTAGGAGGCAGGACCATCCAGGGGAGTGGAGGAGGAGGCAGGACACGGGATGCACGGGGAGTTAGCAAAGCCCCCTGGTCGTAGAGTGAGTGCTGAATTCACAGAGGGATATTTGCTAGCTGTGCAGCCATAGGGAATTTATTTCCCCGGTCTTCTGTTTCTTCATTCATAAAATGGAAGTAAAAGCTCCCTTCTAAATTGCTGTGAAGACCCAATGAGTCAACTGTAAAGCGGTGGGAGTTGTGCCTGGTATATGGTAGGTTCTCAGTTAATTTTGGTATAATAATGATGGTGATGACGGTGATGAAGAAGTCTAGTCCGGGTAAAACCTATGATCCCTTGTAAACCTAACACTGGGGATACTGTTTTTTCAACGTGGTTGTCCCAAGATTTGACTTCAAAATCTTGCCTGCCTTTTGAAACCAGCATATTCAAGATGCCTGTAGCCTAATGAGGCCTCAACTTACCTCACTTTGTTCTTCTGCTCGTTTTTCCTACTTGTGCTTCCTACTTACGTGTCCAAAAGAAAAGCTCCACAATCCCCCATATATCTGAACACCAAAGACACCTTCTTATTTCAGCCAGTGATGCTGAGAGGGGGGCAAGCGTTAGGTAAACATAAACACGGAAGATTACAGAAGCCAAAAAGGAAGAGAACTTCATTTTCTACCAGGTTGTTTTAAATATGCTGTGTACTAGACTTCATGTACTGGAGAAGAAACAATTCTGGCCTTAAGGTGTTCAGTGTCTAGCTGGTGACACAGCCCCATCATGATGCAGCTTGATGTGTGCAGTAACAGAGATACACTGAGTTAACTGAGAAGAACCCTAATACCTTAGTGGTCTAAAACAGTGGGGATTTATTTCATGGTCCTATCACATGCCCATCACTGGCTGGTAGGAGTTCTGTTCATCACAGGCACTTGGGACTCAGGCTGACAGCAGCCGCTGCCTCAGATGCTGCTGGCTGCACTGCACATATTGGCTCTGAAGCTTCCACCTAGAAGTGACACATGCCACTTTCACTCACACCTCATTAACCAGCATTAGGCATACGACTACATCTGACTTGCTGGGTGGAGACAAAAGGTCCTATGTGTTGGGGAGGAGAGCTTGGGGTATCTGCACCTAGCCCTGATGACTAGCACGGGGAACCGTAGCAGGGTGGAAGGTAGAGACGATCATCATGAAATGAGCACAGAAAGATAACTGTGGCCACAGAATAGAAGGCTGTGGGACCAGGCAGGGGAAACATCAACACGAATTTTGTTACCCAATTTTGCATACTACAGACTTGTATCTTCATCTGAATGTAAGGACTCATTTCCTTCCAACTAGTCTCCTATAATTATGTCTCATCCCTGGCTTACTTTAGTCACAGAGGAGCAAGGCAATTGATCACAGGTGATTAAGAATGTGAACTCAAATCTAGTCGAGTTTGATTATCTGGGTACCTTGTGGACTTCCCCTGGTGAATCTGACAAATTCTGTGTCAGAATCTTCCTGTCACCCAACTGCTTGGCCGTAGGGCAGACAAACTCATTTTAATAAGAAGCGAAGACAAACATAATTAGGGAGGTAAGTCTGCCACCAAGCCCCTCGAAACAATGAACTACAAAGCTAAATAGAGCTTTTGGCTTTGAATTATCTGCACCGCTGCTCCTCTCTGTTAATACGGATCACCGAGAGTTAACAGCACAACAAAAATCTTTCTCCTGACAAATTTACTTTTGAAGTCTCCGTTTTCAGGACAAAAACAAGGGAGGAAATTTACTGAAGGGAAGCATCTTGTGGAGCTGGGAGAGAGAGAGAGAAGAGGAGATTTAATATACAATAGTCAATTAGCATGTTGGGCGCATCTCACAGTCTCCCCCGGTTGCCTGGTTGACTGTGAAGGCAGGCTGCACGCAGAGGCCTCCTTGGACTGATTAGGCTGGCTCTCCTCTCTGGCTGGAGGGCAAGGCAAGGGAAATCCCAGGGTTGTTTGATCAAATTGCCTGGGCACCAGTGCTTTATAAACATGGCTCTGTGCCTTTGTTAACCGGTAGGTTTACAGGTTTGTTATTAAAAGCAGCTCCCACAAAGAGGGATGTCAGCATCCCAAACAGGTGAGGGGAGGGTATTACAGACTCTCTTTCTCTGGCTTGAGTGATGGATGTTGCTGCCAAGAAACAGATGAATGCAAGCAGCTACTGCTGGAGCCCAGTGACTATAGAATGATCCACTACGCAAGGGAAGTGGGAATGTGGATTGTTCTGTATATTCACTGGGGCATTTCTGTTTCTGTTCTTGGAAATTATACGCCCACCTCTATACACACCCACAAATCTGTCCATGTAAAGGTACATGTAGCATACTTTGTTTCAGGTTACAGGTAAGTTCTTTTGGAATTTATTGCTGAGATAGGCTGGTGATTCCATACCTTTGGGGGAGGTCACAGACACACTTGAAATATAATGAAACTTATGGGCCCTCTCCCAAGAGTAATGTATATATGAACACTTCTTAGACAATTTCAGGGATTCAAGAGTATCCTAAAGCCTATCAATCAACCTCCCCATTTTACGATGTTACAAACTTCATGATTTCTTCAGGCATTCATTCCACAAATAATTAAGGATCAGATGTTGTGCAGGATATTGGGCAAATGGTGGTGAACAAAAGAGAGATGGTCTGTCCCACAGAGGTTCCAGTAGAGAGACAGATGTTTAGTAAATAATCTCATAAATAAATATATAATTACAAACCATTAAGTGTTATGCTGGAAGAGTAATATGCTATGACAGAGTATAATAAAAGGAACTCAATTTAAATGGGGATGTGAGGTACATTTTTTGATTGACAGTCAACCCCAACTTAAAGCTCATTTTTTTTATTGATAGTAAATTAATTGTATGTGAATTAGCTCTATGGTGGATCAAACAACTTATAATTAAAGAAATCCTAGGTATATTGTTTTATAGATAAAAATAATCAATTTAGGGATCCCTGGGTGGCGCAGTGGTTTGGCGCCTGCCTTTGGCCCAGGGCGTGATCCTGGAGACCTGGGATCGAATCCCACGTCGGGCTCCTGGTGCGTGGAGCCTGCCTCTCCCTCTGCCTGTGTCTCTGCCTCTCTCTCTCTCTCTCTCTCTGTGACTATCATAAATAAATTTAAAAAATTTTTAAAAAAAATAATCAACTTATAATTTATCTGGTTTTTAAGTTTTGTTTTCATGTATCTAATTTTATATACTGGTTAAAGACCCAGCTCCAACTGAGGTAACCATTACCAAGAAATAATCGAGTATCATTAAATCATGAAAGAAAAACCAGAAATTTCCTAACTTCTATCAATGAATCGGTACCAATAAAGGCCACCAGTTATTAACATATCAAGAGTATGGGAGTAATACCCTACTGAGTAAGGTACATAAGCAACTCTGGGGAAAAAAAGGTTAAAATTGGTTGATACTAAAAAAAAAAAATGGTTGATACTTGCATTTTTGCCATAACATGTTTTTTTTTTTATAATTCCCAATGGAATTATAAAGTTTTTTGATCTTCAAAATAACAACAACAATCATAATATCCTACCTACTAAACCTAAAAGGGAAATATTTTCAGGCTTCTTATAGTGCCTCAGAAAGCCAGGTTTCTTGAGCTCTCTGAGGCCTTCCTCTTGCTTAATTTTGCCTGCTGTTGTAGAATCCTTTCTCACAAATTCTCTTTCCTTTGAGTGTGGCCTTCTCTCATGGGAGTGTAGAATAGATCGAAGTAGGGTTGAACTGTAATATACAATAGAACAATCACATAGCCATCCATGTTCTATTTCTTCATGAAAAAAACACAGGATTTACTCATGTAGCCTTATTTACTATTTTAATTAGCCAGTTCTTTGGGAAAAAAAATAAATTGCTAATGGCTTCTGTCTAGAGTTTTAAAATATGAAATAATGTTCATTTTCTATTATGACTGTGAGGATTCACATTAGTGATAACCATGTGCAGCTGGGTGGTAGGAATCCTTTCTGCTATAGCATGTTTGATAGCTGTTTTAATCCTATTAATTTGTTCAGCAGAGGCACATATTGCCATTTGATTGCGTGTGAATCAGACCAAATACAGCAGAGCCTGTGGTGTTCTTTATCTTTATTTTGAGGAAAATTACAAACGTAGCACCAAGGAAAAGTCAAATCTGATACAAGAGTGATAAAGATTCTGAGGCAGGTCTCCTGACCCCAATTTGAAAAGCCTTGTTCTGGGGTCATCTGTCATCTTTGATGCTTGGCATCCCCAAAGCATGGTTCGCCAACCCCAACTAGGGGGAACTTCTTATAATGAGAGTATTTCTAGATTTCAGTGTAAACACACACACATACACACACT
Source organism: Nyctereutes procyonoides (assembly GCF_905146905.1). Taxonomy (NCBI): domain Eukaryota; kingdom Metazoa; phylum Chordata; class Mammalia; order Carnivora; family Canidae; genus Nyctereutes; species Nyctereutes procyonoides. Next base: position 22,304,604 of record NW_026575030.1, on the reverse strand, counting down.
ATGTGATGTTTAAATAGTCAGTATTTGATCCTACCATAGCTACAAAGCCCCTTAGTAGATATAGAACCTGTTTAAAGAAGAAGAAGAAGGAGATGAGGAGGAAGAAAAGGAGGAAGAAAAAGAGATCCATCTTATCTGGTGTGCATTAGTCTTTATACAATTTTTTTCAAAGAATCACATAGTGATTCTGGATGGCTCAGTCAGTTGGGCATCAGTCTCTTGATTTTGGCTCAGATCATGATCTCAGGGTCTTGAGATTGAGTTCCATATGGAGCTTTGTGCACAGTGGGGAGTCTGCTTGAGGATTCTTTCTCTCCCTCCAGCACTCTCTTGACTCAACACATGTGCATTCTCTACCACTGTCTCTAAAATAAATAAGTAAATCTTAAAAAAAAAAAAAAGAATCCTATAGTGAGCATGCTAAAAATGCATATTTCTTTTGGTTCCCACCCTAGTCATAGACAATCATAATCTCTGGTGGATTGGCTCTAGGAACCTGCATTTTTAACAAGTTACCCAAGGTGATTTATATGCATATTAAAGTTAGAAAATATTGTTTTGTGGAAGCTATAAGTATAAAACAGTTACTACATAAGATAAGGCATCATAAGTTCTGGAAGAGTCCATTTCCAGCATGAGGAGCTCCACAGACCCACTCTCCAGTGAAACTAGTAAAAATCATTTAATTTAATTTAATTTATATTTTGGTGAAAAATATTTTATTTTATTTTATTTATTTTTTTTGTGAAAAATATTTTAAAACAACCACTTAAAGTCTCTGGAAATGGACCTAAGTGCATTCAGCAAATGAAGAAATTTTTACTCAAGAAAATCTACTAAAACTCAATAACGACATTGAGTCTGTGGTATTTGAACCTAGACCCACTCTCTCCCTCTCCCCTCCCAGTTCCATAAGATGAAATTGCCCTCCAAACTGGTGCAACCAAGAACACAGGTCCCCAGCTCCCAGTTGAAGAATTGTCATCACAGGACATTTCTTATCCTGTCCCAAAGCTACCTATGCTAAAGCTAAATTCTGGGTGAGTGTAGCCAAGCAGGGGAAACTCCTTCTTCTGCCTAGCTCCAACTCATAGAACAGAGGCTCTACCATAGGTGCAACACTGCTGAGAATCCTAGGGCCCCTATCTCCCTTGCCTCAGCTTGTAAGGCAGAGATTCCATGCTGGGAGAGGCAAATTGAGGCATGAGGCTACTCATCTCATTCACTGAGTGTACAGCTGCTAAAGTGGGTGATGTATTACTCAGGAAGTACACCATCACCCCTAATCCCAGCTCCAGAGCCATGGCTGAGATTTTGCCTGGGGGTAGAAACAAATTAAAACAGAGAGCTCCAAGTCTTTTCCCAAAGGAATTAACCTCATTTGCAAGAGAGATTGGAGAAATTTAAGCCAACAGCAGTTTCAAACTTACTATTAGGGAAATTTACAAGTGGTCAGAGGAAAGAGAAGATTAAAGAGACCACTGCCAAGACCACTGTCATCCCAGGGTGACTGTGGGAATACCCAAGGCTGTACCACCTGGGGAATAACATCAGAGGTCATCTGTGGGACCTGAAGTGAAAATAGTCTTTACTAAAACAGTCCAGTCAGTCACAAAACAAATAAGCAAGCAAATAATAATAAGACCTAGAAGTAGGAGATTGGGACCCAAAGTTGCTATAAAATATTATCTAAAATGTCCAGTTTCCAAAAAAAATTATAAGACAAAAGGAAACAGAAAAGGAACAGAAAACATATAACCAGGAAAAAAATAAAGAGAAAAAACATTTACTGGAAAGAACAGGCAACAGAAACTGCCCATGAAAGTGACCAGATGTCAGATTTAACAAAATTTCAAAATAGCCATTATAAATGGTTTTTTTAATGAAACTAAAGGAAGCAATGATTGAAGAAGTAAAGGAAGGTTATGGTTTGATGATAATATCTCTTTAACAGAGAATATTAGTAAAGAGGTGGAAATGATAAAAATGAACCAAAAGGAAATTCTGAAATAGAAAAATACAATTACTGAAATGAAAAATTCACCTAAAAAGCTCAACAGTGATTTGAACAGGCAGGATAAAGAATTAGCAACCTTGAAAATAGATCAATATGAATTATACAACCTGAAGAATAGAAAAAGAATGAAAAAACAAAAACAAAAAACCCAGGACCTCAGAAAAGTATGGTATACCATTAAGTACACCAGCATATGCATAATGGGAGTACTAGAAGGAGAGAAGAGGGAGAACAGAATAGAAAAAGCATACAAAAATAATTAATGGCTGAAACCTTCCTAAATTCATTGAAAAGAATTATACAGCCAGGAGACTTAGGAAGCTCTAAGTAGGATAGCTGCAAAGAGACCTACAACCAGACACATCATTGTAAACACTGAAAGCAGGGGCACCTGGATGGCTCAGTAGGTTAAGTGTACAAGTCTTAATTTCAGCTCAGGTCATGATATCTCAGGTTCATGATATCAAGCCCAAGGTGGGGCTCTGTACTGGGTGTAGAGCTTGCTTAAGATTCTCTCTTTCTCCCTCCTCCCTCTGCCCACTCCCAATACTGAAACAAAGACAAAGAGAAAATCTTCAAAGCAGAATGAGAAAAGTGACTTGTCACAAGGGAACCTCAATAAGATTAATAGCTGATTTCTCATCAGAAACAATGGAAGCCAGGAGGAAGTGAGATAATATGTTCAAAGTACTCAAAGGAAAACACTGTCAACCAAGAATCCTATATTCCGCAAAGCTAGCTTTCATAAATGGAGGTGAAATAAAGATATCCTCAGCTAAACGAATACTGAGAAGGGTTGTTGCCAGCAGAGACACCTTATGAGAAATTATTAAAAAAGACCCTAAACAGTGGAACAACTGGGTGGCTCAGCAGTTGAATGTCTGCCTTTGGCTCAGGGTGTGATCCTGGTCCTGGGATCAAGATCCACATCAGGTTCCCTGCATGGAGCCTGCTTCTCCCTCTTCCTATGTCTCTGCCTCTCTCTGTGTGTCTCTCATGAACAAATAAGTAAATTCTTAGAAAAAAGAAGACCCTAACCAGTAATTTGAATCCACACAAAAAGACAAAGAGTATCAGTAAAGGTAACTATGTAACTATAAAAGACAACATAAATGCATATTTCTTCTTTTTATCTTAATTGTTTTAAAAATTAATTGTATAAAATAATATGTATATAACATGCTATTGCCTATAGCATATAGAAATATATGTGCCAGTGACAGCACAAGTAGGTGAGTGGGAACAAAGCTGTATTGGAGTAAGGAAATTACTTCATATGGTAACTTGAATCTACAAGAGCAAAAGGAAGGATCCAGAAGTGATAAATACAGAGGTTAATATAACAAAAGCTATACATATATACTAATTCTTTTTTCTTATATCTGCTTCTTTAAAAGACATATAGAAAAAAAATCAATAATATAACAGTATAAGTTTGTAGCACTTATAGATGTAGTGTATATAATAATAATATCACAAAAAGGAAGGAAGGGAATAACAATATAGGAGTAATGTTTTTACTCATTGGAATTAAGTATACATCTGAAGCTGATTCTGATAAGGGAAGATGTATATAGTAAGCTCTAAAGCAGTGGCTAAGAAAGTAACTCAGAAAAAATAGTAAAAAATCAGTAAAGATATTAAAATGGTACATTATAAAATATTCACCTAATGCAAAAGAAAGCAGGACAGGAAGAATAAAAGTTTAAAAAATGTGATGTAGATTAAAAGTAAAATGGCAGATATAAATCCAACTATATCAATAATGACATAAAATGTGAAAGGGCTAACACTCTAATCAAAGGTAGAGATAGTCAGCCTGAATTAAAAAAGAAAAAAGCAAGATCCAACTATAGATTGTAAAAGGAAGTGAAAGTAAAAGGATGGAAAAAGATGTATTATACAAACAGCAACTACAAGAAAGCCAGAGTGGCTACACAAATAACAGACTTTTAAATAGACTTTAAAACAAAAAATCTTACTAGAAATGCAAAGGGACATTTTGTAATGACAAAAGGGTCACTCCATCAGGAAGATATAATAAGAGATCCCTGGGTGGCGTAGCGGTTTGGCGCCTGCCTTTGGCCCAGGGCGGGATCCTGGAGACCCGGGATCAAATCCCACGTCGGGCTCCCGGTGCATGGAGCCTGCTTCTCCCTCTGCCTATGTCTCTGCCTCTCTCTCTCTCCCTCTCTCTCTCTCTCTCTCTCTCTGTGACTATCATAAATAAATAAAAATTAAAAAAAGGAAGATATAATAATTATGTAAGCATATATGTACGTAACAACAGAACACCAAAATACATGAAATAAAACTGACAGAAACGTAAGGAGACTACAACCCAACAATCATAGAGACTTCAGCACTCTCACTTTTTTTCCCAACACTCTCACTTTTAATAATGGACAGAACAACTAAGAAGATCAGCAAGAAAATAGAAAACTTGAAACAAGGAAATAGGGGCTGTAAACAAAATTTGACCTAAAAAGATATCGTGAATACTCCATCCAACAACAGCAGACCATACATCTTCCCCAGTGTTCATGAAAATTTCCCGGGATAGATCATGTGCTAGATCATAAAACAAACCTCAATAAATAGGTAAAAATAATATAATGTTCTCTGACCAAAATGAAACAAAAAATCAACAGAAAGAAATTTGGGAAATTTGCAAATATGTGGAAATTAAATAGCACACTCCTAAATATACAATGGGTCAAAAAAGAAATAAAAAAAAGAAACTGGAGGGGCAACTGGGTGGCTCAGTCAGCATCCAACTCTTGATTTTAGCGCATGTCATGATCTCTGAGTTGTGAGATTGAGCCCCATGTTGGGCTTTGCCCTGGGGTCTGCACTGGGACTTGCTTGGGATTTTCTTTCTTCCTCTGCCCCTCCTCACTGCTAATGTGTATTTTCTCCTCTCAAAAATAAAAAGGAAATTGAAAAATACTTTGAGATGAATGAAAATTAGTCACAACATACCAAAACTTATAGGATACAGCTAACACAGTGCTCAGAGAGAAATTTATAGTTGTAAATACCTGTATTTAAAAAATTCTGATATCAATGATCTAACCTTCCACCTTCAGGCACTGGAAGAGGAGAAACTAACCCTAAAGCAAGCAGAAATAAGGAAATAATAAAGATTAGAGTTGAAATTAATGAATTAAGAGAATAGAGAAACAACAGAAAGATCAGTGAAAACAAAAGCTGGTTCTTTGAAAAGATCAAGAAAATTAACAAACCTTTAGCTAGAATGACCAAGAAAACAAATTACTAGAATCTGAAATGAAAAAGGAGACATTACTACCAACCTTACAGAAATCAAAAGGATTATAATGGAATAGTACAAATAATCGTATCCCAATAAATTAGAAACTTAGATGAAATGAGCAAAGATTAAGGCTCAGATGTCTTCAACACATTTAAGAAACATTTAAAGAAAAATTAATACCAATTTTTCAGAAACTTTCCCCCAAAGCAGGAGAGTACCTTTTCCAGCTCATTCTATTAGTCTAATAGTACCCAGATTCCAAAACCAGACAAAAACATCACTCAAGAAAAGAAAGGTACAAACCCATAATGTTTATAAGTATGGATGCAAAAATTTCCAATAAATTACCAGCAAACTAAATACTGCAACATATAGAAAGAATTACATACCATGACCAATTGGGAATTATTCCAGGATTTTGAGGTCGGTTTAACATCAGTAGAATAAAAAACAAAAACCACATAATCTCAATAGACTTAGAAAAAACATTTAACAAAATCCAACACGTTTTCATAATAAAAACATTCAACTAAATAGGAATATTTTTTTAATTTTTATTTATTTATGATAATCACACAGGGAGAGAGAGAGGCAGAGACATAGGCAGAGGGAGAAGCAGGCTCCATGCACCGGGAGCCTGACATGGGATTCGATCCCGGGTTTCCAGGATCACGCCCTGGGCCAAAGGCAGGCACCAAACCGCTGCGCCACCCAGGGTTCCCTAAATAGGAATATTTAGAAGAGAACTTTCTCAACCTGTAAAAGGGCATCTATGAAAAACCCACAGCTAATATCATACTTAATGATTAAAGACTAGATTCGTTCCACCTAAGATTGGGAACAAGACAAGGATGTTTGCTCTTGTCACTTTCTATTCAATATTGGAAGTTCTAGCTAGAGCAATTATTCAGGAAAAAGAAAAAGGATCCAAATGATAAAGGCAGAAGTAAAACTATCTCTATTCTCAGATAACATGATCTTGCATATGGGAAATCCTAAGCCGTCCATTAAAAACTATTAGAAGTAGTAAATGAGTTCAACAAGATTGCAAGATGCACAATCAATATTCAAAAATCAATTTTATTTCTACATACTAACAATGAACAATCTGAAAATGAAACTAAGAAAACCATTCCGTTTACTTAAGAAGAATAAAATATTTGGGGAAGTTTTAATTAAAGAGGTATACTACTTGTACTCTGAAAATTATAAAAACATTATTGAAAGAAATTGAAGAGCTAAATAAAGGGAAAAACATCTCATACTCGTGGATTGAAAGACTTTTTATTTGTTAAGATGGCAATCAATCTACAGATGCAGCATATTTCTGTCAGAGTCCCAGCTGGCTTGTAGAAGCTGATTCTAAAATTCACGTGGAATTACATGGGACCCAGAATAGCCAAAACAATCTTGAAAAAGTGGAAGGACTCCTATTTCCTGACTTCGGAACTTTCCACAAAGCAACAGTAATCAAGACAGTGCGCTCCCAGCATGGGATAGACATACTGATCAATGGAACAGAATTGAGAGTCTATTAATTAACCCCTTATGTCTATGGTCAGCTGAGTTTTGACAAAGATACTAAGATCATTCAATTTGGAAAGAATAGTCATTTCAACAAATGGTGCTGGGACAACTGGATAGCCCCATGCAAAAGAATGAAGTTGGACCCTTTCCTCACATTAAATTAAAAACAAATAAATTGGGCTTCATCAAAATGAAAAAACTTTGTGCTTCAAAAAATATAATCAGGAAAGTGAAAAGATAACCCACAGAATGGAAAAGTATTTGCAGACCGTTTGTCTAATAAGGGACTTATATACAGAATATATAAGGAATTCTTACAACTCAGTGACAAAAGACAAATAACCTAGTTAAAAAATGAACAAAGGCGAAGCACCTAGCTGGCTCAGTCAATAGAGCATATGCCTCTTGGTCTTGGGGTCATGAGTTCAAGCCTCATGCTGGGCATAGAGCTTACTTTAAAAAATGGACAAAGATCAATATAGACATTTCTTCAAAGAAAATGTATGAGTGGTCAATAAGCACATGAAAAGATGTTTGACATTGATAGTCATCAGAGAAATGCAAATCAGAACCACAATGAGATATTTCATACCCATTAGAATGATTATAATCAAAAAGTCAGATTATAACAAACATTGGCCAGGACTTTGAGAAATCCAAACCCTCACACTAGTATGGTGTGGCCACTTTGGAATACAGTCTGGCAGCTCCTCAAACAGTCAAACATAGAGTCACCATATGTCCCAGTGATTCAACTCCTATGTATATACCCAAGAGAAATGAAAACATATGTTCACACAGAATGTTCATACATTGCACACAAGTGCGTATAGGAACATTATTCATAATAACAAAAAGGTGGAAATAACCCAAATTGTCCATCAACTGATGAATGGATAAACAAAATATGGTATATACATACAATGGAATATTATTTACTCAAAAAAGGAATGAAGTGCTGATACATGCTGTAACATGGATAAACTTTGAGAACATTTTACTGTGTGAAAGCCAGGTTCCAAAGGCCATATGACTCCATTTGTATGAATAGTCTAGAGTAGGCTAACCTATAGAGAAAGGAAGTATATTAGTTGTTGCTTAAGGTTGGATGGATGGGAGATGGGGAGACAATAGCTAAAGACCTTCTTTTTGAGAGGATGAAAATATTCTAAAATTGAATATGGTGTTGTGCATATCTGTGTACTAAATACTAATAGTATACTCAAAAACCATTGAATTGCATATTTTAAGTGGGTGAACTGTATGGTATATGAATTACATCTCAATGAAACTGTTTTAAAAAGAAAAAGACACCTGGAGTATGGGTGTTTTGTAAGTGGGTTCCCACTAGATTTAGGATAGAACCGTATTAATGGTTAAAGAGAGTGGCCATGACAGAGCGTGGACACCAACCCCGGTGATGTTACAAGGTGAAGGAGGAAGATAGGCGTGTGCCACTCGGCATTCACACATTGGTATACTCAGCAAACTTTTGCTAGACCCTGAGAACAGCAAGAGTCACAAGTCACAAAGCGGTCTTCAAGGGAGCTTGCAGTTTAGGCATCTTCACGTTCATGTCCCTAATGCAAAGAGAATTTTGCCCACTAGGATATAAGCTGCGGAGGGTACCTTTGTCTGTTTTATTCACACCTGCATCCCCAGTACCTATGATAATGCCTGGCACCTCATAGGTTCCTAATAAATACTTGTTGGATAAATAAGGATATTAAGCATGCCACAGCATCTGCCTACAGCCTGGAACAGAGTTTGGGCAGCAAGGATGCAGAACTGGTAAGGTGGGGCCATCACTTCTACGGGAGGCCTATGGGTCATGGCGCTAGCAGAGGCTGAACAACCCTTGGAAAGCAGGGGAATGAGAGCAATGGTTTCCATCAGGAATGGGCCTGGGAGCCAGGCTGCTTACAAGGCCCCCAAATGATGCATACTAAATTCCAGGAACTAGGGGACTGGATGATCTCTCATGGTCCACCTTGACCTCGAGCATCTTTATTTCTGAGGTTCTAATCCTAAAGGTAGAGGTAAAGCAACTAAAATGTGTTCCTCCCTGACAAGAGTGAATGTGATCCTAGGTTTGCTGTCAACACTGGGATCCCTAAGGCGGGCCTTCTGAGGAAACCTATACTTGTAAGATATTGCACATATCACCAGCCAGACCTATTCTTACGAATCAAGCTGAACAGGATGCGGCATTTGTATTTCCACAAACAGCCCTGTGGGTGGAATTTCGCTTTTCTTCCAACCCAGTAGGAGGATTAGATTTTATTTTCTGATCTGCTCGGTATCCATTTATGAATCCTTGCTCTTGGCACCATTGTCAGAATTAAATATGTCCTAAGGAAGGAGGAAGATGCTTTGGAGGGGGCCCGGGGAAACTGGTGCACGTGGCTATGGCAGCAGGCCTTGCCCTGCTGCCCACTCTAGTCCCCTGGGGGAAGTTTGAAAAAAAAAAACACCCCATCTGGGCCCCACAGCCCTCGACTCTGCTTTAACTGTGCTGGGTGAAGCCCAAGAAATAGGTACAAGGTTGAGAACCAGATTGAGAATCATGGGCTCAGGGTGAAGAGAAAAAAGCACCTGACAATGGCCAGGGGTCAAACTCTAAAGCTACCAGATAATGAACCTGTGGAACTGGAAGTGAGGATTTCCCTTTAAGATCACGAGGCTCCAGAGAGAGAAGGAGTATCTGTCTTTACTCCGTGCTCCTAGCTCCCCACTCCAACCTTTTTAGGTGCCCCATTTGACTTTGCGCATTGGTCTCTAATCAGCTTTTTTTTTTTTTTTTTTTTTTTTTTTTGAGGGATTGGCTTCAATTCAACAGAAAAACCTTAGGGATGCTCCTTGGCTCCCTGCGGCCGAGACTTTCTCAGCCTTGTCCTGATGCACGGTGCTGGCTCTTCTCACCAGTCAGCCAATCAGCCGGGTCCCTTCTGAAAGCCTGCTCTGAGCTGATCCCCAGATCAGCTGGCTGACCACTCAGATTTTACCTTCTCTCTTGTTTGTACACCCCCTCCAGGCCCCAGACTTGCCTCTTCCTCCTCACTCCTAATTCTCTGCCCACAGCCCTAGGACCTCTTTCCTGGCTTCAGTCCACTGCTCTCCAAGGCCTTCCATCAGCATGTCCCTTGACCTCAGGTTATTTGCTGGGCCCTCTTGGTGTGCATCCCTTGAACCTCATGGCTCAGTTTACCCACCCACTCTTACATACTCACATGCAGCCAGTGCCTGCTCCCTGACAAGTCTGCAGCTGCCAAGGAGTTAATTTGCCTGAAATTCAGCCAAAGCTGACTCATGCCTCTTCTTTGAGGTCTCCTGGAGCCAAATGAAAAGCATGAAATGGCCTATGAAACCTAGCACGTCAGATGAGATAATGTACACAGAAGGGCTTAAACCGTAAAGCTTGACACAAATATAAAATATTGATAAAAATAAGCAGTAATGTTGCATATGCCATTCTGGGGCATGGGTGGTAGCCAGCCAAGAATGCCAGATAAGGGACAGTGAGACTGCTCAAGGACATGTAGGCAAGTTTGAAAACTGAGAGGTCAGGACCAGGTAGGCATAGGGGAAGGGAACATTACAAAAGAAGAGGTCAGAGAGCCTGACATAACCAGAGGCCCACAAATGAGCAAGAGCTACAGGATTTCCATCAGCAAGTCCTTTTGGCTCCACCCTCAAAACATCTCCAGAATCTACCTTCTTGTCACCACCTCCACAGCCACTACCCTGGCCCAAGCTGCCATCAGCTCCTGCTTGGACTGTTATAGCTCCTACCTGATTCCCTTCCAGTCCAACATCCAACTGCCTGAATGTTGCTTCCAAGAGTGAGATACATTATATTGTGTCACTCCTCCACTCAAAAAATGCTTTAATGTCTTCCTATCCATCTCAAGATAAAAGCTGAGGTCCCTACCATGGCTTACAAGGCTCTACATGGTCTAGATCTCAGTTACCTCTCAGATTTCAGCCTCCACCACCTATTTATCTGCTCCAGTCATCCTCGGCTTCTTGCTGTTTCTTGAGCCCACCAAGGACATTCTTGCCTTGTGGTCTTTACCCCTGCTGTCCCCTCTACCTGGAGCTTCTTCCTGCCCACAGCCACATATTCACTCTCTCACTTCATTCAGAGATAAGCTCAGCTCTCACCTCTGACTTCAGGGGTCAGCCTGCCCTGACTTCTCTATTTTCAGTAGTGTTTCCCAGTCCCATCTCATAGTATACTCTTCTCAGCTGTATTTTATATAGAACTGAAATATGTATAGTAAATATTTATCAATTTATTATCTGACTTTTCTACTAAAATGTAAGCTCCATGTGCATATAGGGATTTTGTCTCTCTTATTCTCTGTTTGCACAGTGTCTTACATTGTTGGATGTATAGTTGAGTAAGACAGCAGATTTAAACTCCAGCAATAAGGCAAGACATCAATTAAAGGAGCAAAGAGTTGCCTTAATCCTGAGCTTTCCAGAGGTTCTGCAGAGTTGGGGATCTGTTCTGGTGACTGGCCTTAGGTTTTCAGGTAAAGATTATTGCTCCAAGGAGGGAGAGAACAAGAGACTCCTGCCCATTCTAGACTTGGGTTATTATGGGATTTTCAAGGGCAAGTCAAGGGCCCCAATAGGGAGACTTCAGAGATGTAGAAACTTTTATTAAATTCTCTCCCCAGAAACCCTAATTCTCTGAGATGTGAATGATTGAATCTTTGGGGGGAAATTTCTCTTCATCATCTTCTCTCCCTTTAGGGACATCCTTGGCCAACCCAACTGCTTTCCTCTCTATAGAAAGAGTATGAGCACTAGGTTGCTAACTGCCACTCTGTGATTCCTGCCTGGTTGTGTGATCATAGGCAAGTTATTTCAATTTCTCAGAGCCTTACCACTGCGCCTATAAATGGTGGGGATAATGATAGTACTTTGCCAGGGGTGTTGTAAGGATGAGATGTGATCATGCATTTTAAGCACAGCACTTGGCACAGTGTTGTGCTTGGCAAATGTTCAGGTATTGTTGTCAGGGTCAGGAGTGCTGAAGAAACAGTTCTCCTTGTTCTCAGAGTTCCCATCTACAGAGCTTCTCAAACTTTAATGTGCATGCATATTACTTGGGACAATCTTGTTAAAATGCAGATTCTAATCAGAAAGTTGGGAAGGAGCTTGAGATTCTGCATTTCCAGCTCCCAGGCTGTGCCAACGCACAGATCGAGCTCTGAATAGCCAGGCCTACACAAGAAAGGGACTGGGGAGAAAAAACTGATGAATATATTTCCATGAAGTTTTATAGCCTCTGATTTCAATCTTAAAAGGCGGCCTGAAATTACTATATTCTAACCCAGAAGAGCTATATTGTTCCCAGACACTTTCCTCACTGGTTATCCCAGATCTGATTCCAGCCAAATATTAGGGAAGAATGGGTAATTCTTCCCTAATATTGGAATCCTGCAACACTGTCTCCTATAAAGACACTCACCTCTCCAAAGAAGTTTCACTCTGAACTGAGAAAGGAGAGAGAGACCGATTTCTCTTTTACTAAAATCTGTTCCTGGGTTTCCTTGGCCCTTGGACATATGGCCAGGCACTTGTTTTCATGACTGCTTAATGGTTTGTAAAGCAATTGCTGGAGGAAACATTGCTACAGCAAGCCAAGCGAGAGGGACAGAGGGATTCATGGGCCAATGTTATCTTTACTGAGCACCGGGGCTGCTCCAACTTCTTTCCTCTCTCCACCCGACAGTGACAGATGGCTTCCACATGGTTTGACCTACTGTCTGGCCAGACCTGACCAGATAGTCATCCATCAACTGCCCTATTTGGCCCCCTTGAGGGCACCCTGTGGTTTGTGGGAGGCAGAAGTTGGAGATTTCATTTAGAGCTCATCACATCTCATAGCTATTGTAGTAGAGTTTCAAGCATGGACAGTTCTTATTCCAGATGTTACTATCCCAGTGTCCATATGTTTCGAGGTGGGATCAGCAGGTTTACATGGTAATGTTAAACTAATTAATCATAAACTGATGCTGTAACAGCAGCAGGACCCAAAGTGCATTTGGTACTAGCGAAGATGCAAGCGATACATATGGTACCATTAAGCTGGAGAGAGGAGGTGAGGCTCAGCTTTTTCCGTTGCTCTGGCACGATCTATCGTCTTACTGATACTGAACGCTACTCACGGAGCCTCTGAAAGCTGTATGGGAAAATCTCCAAGTATTTTTCCTTATGGCTCCCTCTCAGTGTGACAAAACAAAAACTTAAATTAATATAAGCTGTAGGGCATGAGAAAAAGATAGCTATAAACAGAGGGATCACGCAGACTAGGAATCCCAGCGCCTTTGAACCTACCTCCTAAATGATTTAGTAAGTTTTTAAACACCTTCTAAGTGGGTGCAAGAGATGTCTAGGTTTTATTGTTTTTTTTTATGACTGTAAAATGAGATGGTTACGTGAACTTGGCTTCTAAAAAACTTGAAGTGTGCTTATATTCTTTTCCTTATTAAAGCAGAATTTGCTCCTTAAAACTTATCTATTTCACTGGTAGTAAATTGTGCCTTACTTAAAAAAATAAATAAATAAAGCTTTTTTATAGTAAAAAGAGGTGGAGGAGTTTGAGTAATTACAGCTTTCATGGAATGCAACCTTACCAGATTCACTGAAGATACATTAAAATAATTTGTGAACCTATAAAATATTTAAAATACCAAATCTATTAAAATTAAAAATACTCTACAACCCCTAGCATTATTTGTAGAGGAAGAAAGCCCCAAACTAGAAACAACTTTTGTGTCTCAATAAAAAGAATGAGTTCAAGAAAAGTAAAAGGTTGAATATAAATTCCCCCTTAGTTCCAACACCCATAGATAGTTGATGCTTTGATGTATTTATGTCAGTGGCAAGAGGAAGAGCTGGGGATTAGATACTGTATATTTCCTCTGTAGAGTTTTTTTAAATTAATTTATTTATTTATGATAGTCACATAGAGAGTGAGAGTGGCAGAGACAGAGGCAGAGGGAGAAGCAGGCTCCATGCACCGGGAGCCCGACGTGGGATTCGATCCCGGATCTCCAGGATCGCGCCCTGGGCCAAAGGCAGGTGCCAAACCGCTGCGCCACCCAGGGATCCCTCCTCTCTAGAGTTTTAGAACATTTTCCCCCAGTTACTAAAAATATGTATATTCCAAAATTATTTTTTAAACACTTCTCTATTCATAAAAGAGTCAAGATGACAAAAAGAGCCTAGAGGGAAGGTCCTACCACCAGGCATATCTGTGCAAAATAAGCATTCAGTAATAATAACATTTGAGTGTGCTTCCCTGCTACACATAATGTTAGTGATATGTATATTCTCAGCTGAGGCCATATTGTTTAAATGTTTTATATTTAGCATTCTGATTTGACATCAGTTTTCGTTTGATCCAAGTGATTTTGCTGAGTATCTTGGCCCTTGGCTAGGTGTTTGCCTGGCTTCCCTCCCTGGACTTTTGGATTTGGAGAGTCAAGGTCTCCACGGCTTGTCTGGACTGAGCCCCTTTTAGGAAAGTGGCCCCTACGTGGCAGCTGTGCGTCACCTCCTGTGGTAATCTTAAGAGATCACAGCTTCCGTTTTTCATGATGATAATTTAAAAACTGCAGCCCGTTAATTGGAATAGAATTGAGAGCCCTGTGCAGAACTCATTCTTCCCAGAGATGAGACAACTCTTCAGGGCTTCCCCTCTGCTTCTCTAGAGGTGAGCACGAGAAGCGTTGCCGCCGGATGACAAAGTGAAGGACCCTAGGCCTGGCCTGGGAAGAGGCTTCTGACATCAGTGATAAGGCAAAGGGTATGGCCCCTTGTGTGACGACAAGACATTCCCACTTCTGGGTACTCTGGATATGCCAAAGTAGTCGAGATGCCCTAAGAAGGCTATCCTAAGAGGCAAAAACCTCTGGTTTTCCAACTGGAGGTATGAAAGGACATTGTGTTGAAAGGGCATGGCTCACAGAGTGAGTCACTTGCTGATTCTGAATTCTCTGATCTCTCCGGGTCACAGAAAGACCTGGGGACAATTCAGGGCCCAGACCCTTGAATCCTAGGAAAAGGGTATGACGCGCAGGGCAGTGTCCTGACAAGCAGCTAGAGCAGCTTTGCCTGCTGTAGGGCTGGGCACATGTGGCAGGTTCCTGTGGAAAGGGACTCCTCCCTGGGAACAGAAGGAGACACTGTGGAATGTTTTTTGTGAAATACTGTGGGATTTTGGGTTGTAGAAATATTTGCCTTCTGCTGGAATAGTTGATAGATTTTTCTTTTTGTTACGCTTTTTTACTAATACTTTGATGTGATTTGCACTTGATTTGGTGAGTTAATGTCATTCATCGAGTTACCAGTTACATATCAGACAACAGACTAGATACTTTATGTTATCTTACGTAACCCACAGGAGAGAGTTTCTGATTTAGCACGGGGACATATGGCCAAGGTGTAAAATCCCCCCTACTTTTAAGAGTGAAGTGAATGGGGTTCAAATAATACAGTCAGCAAAGATCTGCTCTTACAATCAACCCCTGGCACAGAGCTTAGGGTTACCAAAATGATAGCTTCTATCAAATGATTATTTCTAGAAGAACCAATATCTCTTTCAGAGTGTGTATTGCATAAGAACCTTCATTTAGAGAAAAAAATTTAGCTGGGTTTTTAAACAGAAAGTTATCATTATCTTGTAAGCAACTTTGCCTGTGTTTGTAGCCAGTGAGGGCAGCCAGGAACCAGGTTCAAAGTGAAAACCTTTTGGCAGCTGAAAACTTTCATCAAGGTTCTGCCAAAGAGTTCTTTCAGGAGGGTGACGCTTTCTTCACTGATTTGCTTCATCACCGCAGAAGACAAAGCCTTGGGAGAAGGGCCGTCCATCCTGTGATCCCCAATTAATGACTACAGGAATTAGGAAAACAGAATTTAGGCAACAAGAGCAGAGGCAGAGTATAAGTATAGAGGGCTTTTGAGTTAGCGAGATTTTTGCTGGAATTTAATTATATTCTCCAGTTGTGACCAGAGTGATGGTGGAAGGGAGACACCTTGGTGGGGTGGCAGGTAAGATGAGGTGGCTGATGCCACACACTGTGCTACAGGTGCATTGTATTTGGCAGAGCAGATCTGGTTTACGTCTTGGACTACATGAGACTGTGAATAATGATAATGTTAATAGCACTGCATTTATGTGGAGGATTTGTGACCTCCTAAGTTCTTTCTACATTCAATCTGGAAGTAACCCTGCTTACTCAAATAAAATGTCTGAAATTATTTAATTCAACACCCTCATTTTAAAGGTTAAAGAACCTGAGGCACAGGGGTAAATGATATCTTGGGTGAGTGTTAGAGCTGGACCAGAACTCCTGTCTCCTGACTCCTGGCCAAGTGACTTTGATGCCCTTGACTGATGGACAGCTCTGCGGAGGGAAGGGCACTTTAGGCTGGCAGGGAAGAATGGCAGGGCCAGATTGGAGGGAGTGGAGGAGGCGCCTGGTAGGGAATGGAAAGGCCATAAAGAATGAAAATATCTATTTCTGTTGGCTACATCCTCAGAACAAACATGACTCCCAAATGCTCCTTAACAGAGGCATAAACAGTGACACAGAAGAACCACAGGGATGGATTGACCAAAGGCCATGACATGTCTTTGTGCATAATGACTAAGCACCCCTATTTATCCATAAGACTCTTAACCCAGCTCTTGCTTTTTCTTTTAAGTCATTGGGAGACCTTCTCTACCATTTCTCTCTTTTCATTTGGTTTCTGGCTGCTATTTAGAATCTAGCTGCCCATTTGTCTCAGGTTCTAGGCTGAAGGAAGATGAAGAAGGTGAGGATGACGAACCTGGACCACATGACTTGCCTGCAGTGTTTTGCTATTTTGAAAGGGGGCTGTAGAGAAGAATAATGAGCAAGTTCATGAGTCAACATTATATTTATCCCTCTATTGTGAGGAATACTCCCTCTACTTCTTTTGTGAAGCATAATCATTTGTTAGTTTTAGTAAGACATTTCCCTGCCCACTGATAAGGAAACAAAAAGACATTGACTGTGCTAGTCTCTAGAATGTGAAATGTAAGCTGTGGTCTTTTGTTTGTTTGTTTGTTTTTAGCTTTCATTTATGATCACAGGCTTCAAGGTTGCAGGGGGCCTTGGAGGACCGCCAGCCTCACCACCCCCTTCCGTGCAGGAAGCCCCTTCCCAACATCCCTGCCAGTGTTTCTGATTCCCTTCCTCTGCATCCCCACAGCGAGTTGTCTCCACCCCTGTAGGAACACTTACTTCATTTTGCTCTAAATTGCAGTTATTTGAGGACTTTTCTTATCTCAGCTGTGGGCCCCCAAGGGCAGGAATTCTGTTTCATGCCTCTTTGATCTCCCACAGCCCCCAACACAAAGCCTGGCCAATTCTCCATAAATATTTGAATGAGTGACAAAGTGTTAACAGCCTCCAGAGGTGGCCACAGTTAGACATCACTAATAGCTAGAAAGCTCTTCCTAAAAGTGAGCAGAAGTATGCCTCCCTATGTTCTCTGGGGAGAGAATGTAAACAGGCAGTGATGACAAGGGGCCAAGCATCCATAAGATGTCCATGAGGGACCCTGGGGACAGGTTAGTGCTCTGCTCTTACTGTGTTGCTTGCTTCCCATCTGGCCAAAGCACGCAAGATCTTTCCTAGGACAGGAAAACCCAATAGCACTAGATAAATCTGGATAAATGTGGCGGCGGGTGGGGGGGTGGGGGGGTTAGTGTCAGGATTTGAATCTAGTTTGGAAGGATAGCTCCATTGGATGCTGTCAATGCTGCACCTGTATCCCCTCAACAGACCCTGGCGGTTAAAATGCAGGTGGTTTGCATACACACTGGTAGCTTCCTGCATCTCTCTGACCTGAGAGGTGCGTTTGGTCTGTGCCTGTGTGTAGGTCAGGCTGGAAATGCCATGGAGTTATTCCAGGAGGGACCCTCTACCATGAGCAGCTGGATTTGGTGCATAAAGGAACGACCTCTAATTGCTTATAGCACTAATCCATTAATAAACACATCGTTTATTCATTTTCTTTCCTTTTTGCTTTGACTTGCCCACTCCCTCACCTTGCTTTCTGCAGTCTCGTTCAAATAAGTCATCTGACCCAAATTCTTGTCTCAAGTCTGCTTTGGGGGCAACGCGAACCAAGACAGTGACACAAGCAAGAAATTTGGGGGAATCCAAATGTCATTCCCTTACCAGACAAAACTATTAAAATCAGTACATGCCTTTTATCTCTTTTCTTTCCAAGTAGGGTTGGTTTTTCTGTCAATTCTATAAAATAGAGTTTAATTTTAAATAGAATCTGTGTCCTAACTCAGAAAACAAGGCTGATAATGATTGCCAAATCTTTGAAGGATAGTTATTTCAAATAACAAGATTCTAGCTCTATTAAGGAAATGTACTGCGTTCAGAAAGGTCTTAGGCCAGACTAAAGAAAGAGATTGCACATGGAGGTCATTAGACATCGGAATGGATTTGTGTTTGAGCACTTCACTTAACCTTTTAAATTTCCACAGAGGCCTTTTAAATGAAGAAGAGACCTTCTCAACCTGGCTTGGGTTTGGGACGGAGTGCTTGAGGTTAGGGACAGCTAAGATGAATAGGGACCACGAGGGAAGAGGAGAAGGAAAATAAAAAAACCTTCATTTACCCAGTATTAATGAACTACTCCTGAGCTAATAATAGAGCTAGGAGAAAATGCCATTGCTGAAGAATATTTCTTGTCATTTGAGAAGATCTGTAACAAAGAACAAAGGTGCACAAGCAACTTGCTGCCCTAGTCCTTCTTCAGGCAGACATTGTCTGATTCAGAAAAGCTCTCGGTGGATGCCACAATATTACTTGATTGTTTTGACACCTCAGACAATTAATAGGAAGTAGCAGTTAAAAATAATCATGCTCGCTACTGTCTTGTGTTTGTGGGGGTTTTCTTTTGCCTTGTTCCTTCCTGGAGGGTTTTTTTGTTGCCCTGGTAGGAAACAACGACACATGGTCATGAATTTTTAATTGGTTATCAAAGATGGAAATGATTGTAAACAAAACACATGATGAGAGAAGTCAGCAGGGCCAGGAGAGCCCTACACATGCTTTTTTGGGCATACCCCACAGATGCCTTTTTTGGGGTTAGGTAGGGAAATATGTCTAAGTCTAGTAGAGCTAAGAAAGGGTCCCACAGATCTTTTTTTCTAATTAGTTTAGCCAATATACAGTACATCATTAGTTTCAGATGTATATTATTAGCATGGAAGACCTGTTGCTTCAAATGCTCTCTTTATTTGAATCTTGACTGATGGCTAGTGTCCCAGGTCTTTTGGTAGGGAGAGGGGTGGGGCTTCAGCAAATTCTCTTGGTGATAGGAAGATGCATAATTGTCATGTGAGACGTGTCCTTTGCTCTTTTTGATGAACACCACTACCCTGTTGTAGGAGGCAATAATGACCTGGGTCTAACTCTCTCCTGAGCAAGAGAGGTGCCTTTTGCCCTAGTTTGAGGCTCTGTTTCCAGAGTGATTCTTGGAAGCATCATGTTTCCAAAGTGTGGGGAGTGCTGAGGGCATCCATGTAAAGTGACCACATTCATGTGCATTAATAGTTGACACAAAAATTATATTGGTGCCCTAGGATGAAAGATCTCAGTTATTGTACCTCCGTTCAGCTGAAATTTTATGTTGCAGACAGACTTCACTTGGGCCCCAAATGAATACACTAGTGTGGCCTATACTAGCCTCTTTCAGACTTTTGTTTTGACTAGTCTCCTTCTCCAAATACTCACCCACCCCAAAGGTGCTCAATGGATGCTGTTCCAGCTTGCCCCAATAAGTGCTCCCTCCCTTCTGCTTCCTAGAATGCATATGTCAACATCAACCGCATCATGTCTGTGGCTTCTCGCCTCTCTGAGGCCGGTCATTATGCCTCGCAGCAAATCAAGCAGATCTCCACACAGCTGGACCAAGAGTGGAAGAGCTTCGCAGCTGCTCTGGATGAACGCAGCACCATCCTTGCCATGTCTGCGGTGTTCCACCAGAAGGCCGAGCAGGTGAGGCCAAGGGAGCGGCTGTGGTTGCTATTGGTTGGAAGGGTGAGAGTACATACACGGTCTGTGTAGAGAGCCCCTCCTCTCTTCTTGAAACACTCAAGAGCCTGCTGAGTAGTTACAGCGGTAACCCCTGTTCTGCTGCTTTCCTGGCTCCTATGTACACAAGGAAACGTTGGCCACTCTGGGTGGCTTTGTTTAACATCCACACAAGAAGCAACCTAGAGCTGTTTACATTCTGTTTGGTAGTTTATTGTTGGGGGAGTGTGCCTGTGTGTGTGTTGACCACATTTCCAGAGCATAGACAAAAGGGGTGAAACTAAATCTGATCATTGAGCGCTGAGAGCAGGGGGAAATTACTCTTACATGAAGCATTTGCTATGGGCAATAGTAATGTAATAATTACCCAATGGATGGAAATATAATTATTTGTTGCTCTTTACTTACTGGTATTGGTCAGTGACATCACTAACCCGTTTTACAGAGAGGAGCACTGCAGCTCAGAGAGATTAAGTGACTTACGCAAGAACTAGTGGTGTGTTGGGGCTGGCTCTAACCAGCCTATGGAGAGCCAAATGTCAGATTTTCAGGAAATTTGTGAGCGGGCTATTAAACATAGCCATTACTTAAAACAAAATTATATTGATTTAAAGTAAATATATTAAACACAAAGGCAGTAGATACTCAAAACTCATCACTCCTGGTTATTTTACTACATTTTATTATTACTTACATTCTTGAAATTATATCTATTTGTCTCTGCGGTGAAAATACTATACAATTGCCTGCTCCTGATGAACTCTTCCCAAGTCCACATTCTGTGATGTCACTTGATGGCTTGAAAAAGACCAAGGTAGAAGTTTTACACCATGGGAATCATTGAATGCCATAAACTAGGGCTTGATTTATTGTTTTTGTTGATTATCTGGAGTCTTAAGAAAATGAGGAAAAACATATTTTGAAGTGCAGACTAACCTTAAAAATGTGTCCTGTCTGTAGCTCTTACATGGTGAATAATAGCACACCAAATTGAGGAAATATTCTTCTGATATCCAAAAACTATTATTCCATTTAACACAGAAGTCACTCACATCACTGATGAAAGAGGAATGCTCTGATGTAAGCCTTAAGGTATTTTTCACTTTTGTATTACCCTTCAACATAAGTGAATATATCAACTAGCTTTCATACAAGTTTGTCATTCACAAACAAAAACATTATTTGAGAATCAGTTGGCTTTATAGAATTTATAATAAGGAGCATTGTGTATGTTTTTATTCTCTGCAAATTATGTATTACATATCCTTTATATCAGTAAAGTTTACAATATATTTGTGTATACACACACACACACACACACACACACTGATGATTAAACATTTACTAACACACCACTGCGAAAATCACACAATCTATAACAGCTGGGATTTCAACAGAGATGTGTCTGACGTTAAAGCTTGTGGTTTTAACCTCTAAATTCCTTTCTTTGTATGACATTTGGGTAGCCTACAGATGGTGGAGAGTCCTAGATGAGGTCATACCTTAAATCTCTCCCCGTGTTTTACCCACCTAACATGGAAGGCAGCATGGTATAATTGAAAGAGCCTGCGCTTTGTGGCCAGGTACACGTAGGTTCTAATCATTAACTCTTAGACAAGTCACCTCACCATTTTGGGCTTGTTTCCTCATCTCTAATGCAAGATAATCATAAACCTTACAGTGCTATTATAAGAATGAGGTGGAACATGTAAGGTGTCTATTGTGCTTTTTTAAATCCTAGACATGACTACTGTATTCGTTCAACACACTATCTCGGTATCTTTGTATTTCCCTCACCCGTGTCTCTTTCTACCTGAGACTTCCCAAAGACTGAAATACTTGGGTCATAAGTCAGGGGCCCCACACGTTGAAAGGGATCTAGACCTTTTTTTTTTTTTTTTTTTTTTTTTAAGGATGATGGTGGTAGTAACTGCTAATGACTAGTTCACTCCTAGGACCAGGAGAATATTCATGTCGAATGGTAGAGTTCTCTCTTCAACCCCACCATTTACACATTTTGTTCAAAGTTTATCCAGATTGGCAAGGGAGATTCAGTACTTCCCTTTCTGCCTCTCCTTGAACTAACCATTCTGTGGGGTCTGCTATAGGACTCTTGATAGGGCGTACGAGAATCCCAATGGCCTTGGAGAGGCACTTCCCCCAAGGTTGACAGATGAATGCCAAGTTGCTTTCAGGTGCCTCTGTAAAATGGTTATTGGTAGAGCAAAGAAGTTTCTGAGATGTTAGCAAGTGTATGCAACCTGATGCTGGATGGCACCTGGCAGGCTTCCAGTTTTGTTAAGCTATGACCTAATGGGATAAAGACATACGGAATGAAAAATCAACCAGGACAGCCACCAGGCCAGGGTCTGCAAGCTGACGGACACCAGGACTGGAACTGAAGCAGCTGCAGAAAATGCAATGCCAGAACCGAGAGTAGCTGGAGGAGTCAGCTTCTAGTTGATGTTTCCTGACTTGGTCTGCTTGGGATCAAGACCAATTTTATTTGTATCTATTTTTTAATGCAATTTCCTCAGGTATTTCTAGTCCTTCAGGGAAACTCATAAACCATGCTTCTTTTTAGCTGGGGGAAACAAACAAACACACACCAAACAACAGATTCAAGGCTATTTTTTCAAGGCTATTATGCATTTATTTAGGCAGCTCTTTATTGTCCTCATATGGGCTGTTCTAGGCAACGAGATAAAAAGGCATTTAGGCAATTAATTTAAATAGAGCTGTGCACCCAGGCGAGAGGAATCACAGACAGAACCATTCCAGACTGTTGGGTGAAGAATCATTTGCATTTTAGAGGTGTGTTTTTCCACCTAATAAATCCTAGTGATTTCAGTTAGCTCACCTTTTGTGCATGGAGACCCATAGTCTTCCACAGTTGTTAATTTTAATTTTTAAGTAATTTTATATCTGTTGAGATCTCTATCTATATGTCACATCCCAGGAACCAGTGCTGCCATAGGCACAGTGGAGTCTGTCCCACCCCTAAGCATACTGACCCAACAGTGGGAATCTCATCCAGCATTAACCTCCATCGCCGGTGGGAACGGCCTCTGCAAGTTCCCTGGGGTACCTGATGGCCTCATATGAGCTGTTCTTTGTTCCTCTTCACAACCCATTATACGTGTGTGACAACATTCCGGTTATACTGCACATAGGACAAGCGTGCATAGGACAAGAGGCTCTGAGGTACCCATGTGATGTGGTGAGCTGTTCCCACACATTCTAGCCAGTGTGTAGATTAGCCTGTCGAACACGTAGATGGCTCCCACTCCAGCGGTTTCTCAAGAGTCATCTTTGTGGAAACCACACTTCTCGCAGAGGTGCTTCGTCTGACTTCTTTCAGGGGATTGGTGTGTTTGTAGAATTAAAGAAAAAACTCCACCCTCTGCAGTGGTCTCGGAGGCTCCCAGAGGTCCTGATGCTTCTTCCCGAGGAATCTGCCCGGCTCTACGAAATCTGCCTGTTGCCCACCCCGTGCTCCACACTGACCCAGTTGCTGTGTCCTTTCAGTTCCTGTCAGGAGTGGACGCGTGGTGCAAGATGTGCAGCGAGGGTGGCCTGCCCTCTGAGATGCAGGACCTGGAGCTGGCAATCCACCACCACCAGTCCTTGTACGAGCAGGTGACCCAGGCCTACACAGAGGTGAGGACTAGACAGGGCACCCAGGGGTCTTGGGTATGTGTGGATGTGGGTGAGTGGCGAGAGCACTGGCTGGCCCACTGTGTATTCGCCTGGGTTGGAGTTGGGAGAAGAGAGAGGCCTCTTCTCTCCCTTTGGAGGCCTCTTCTCTCCCTTTGGAGGCATCTTTAAGATCCTTGATCTATGAATGATGAGGTCTCCGGCCAGGAAGCAGAAACAATGCAGCCATCAGCAGGCGCCACCTTGTTGCACGTGTGCATGTGCACACACACACACACAAACCTTCTTCACCTTATGTGTGAAGACCAGACTCTCTCCCCTAGAAGACGAATATAAGAAAGCAAGGCTCTGCTCCTCAGTTTGCTTTCTGGCTGGTGAACGGGTGTGTACACACCAGCTCTGCTGCCCCTTTTATGAAGCAGCTCATCAACAAATACCAATGTTCTCACGAGAAAGTCCAGAGGAGAACTCACCATGGGGTAGAGATAAATGTTTATAGGAGTGAGAAGCCGCCATGAACGTGAAGGACAAATTAAAAGACTCTTTCACTGAAAAATCAAAGGCTGGCCACATGGTTCAAGTTAAGAAGGGGGCGGAAGCTTCTTGACTTTGCTTTCCAAGGAAAAGGAAAGGGGCATGTGGGGGCATCTGTGTGGACATAGACAAGTGGGTGAGTTGACTAACTGGCGTGGATTCTGAGGAAGAGGCTGAGGGACATAAAGCAATGGGGCAATTAAGGCAGCCGGATGAGGAAGGGGAAAGCCAATTCACGTCTGGCCCATGGGGCAAGGAGAGTTGGGGCAGTGCTTTCCCAAGTGGGTAAAGCTGCATGTTCCTGGGTCCACCCCAGACTGAATTGGAATGTCAACAAGTGGGATCCGGAACCTACATTTTAATAAATGTTACCACGGGGCAAATTTGACGCATGCGGAAGTCAAGGAACCAGGGGCTTGTGGGGGAGGATAAAGGTTTTTGCCAGAGTCCAAGCTGAGGTTGCCTCTCGGCCCCCCTGCTTATTGACGTGACTTCGGGCAAGTTAAGTACTCTAGCTTCACTGTCTTCTGTGAAATGAAGGTGCTAACGCTGGCCTGTGGCTTGAAGGATCACAAAGATGGCACATGGAACATGCGCGGCCCTGGTCCTGACAGTAATAAGTGCTAAAAAAAAAAAATGGTAACAGGTTTTGTTAGTATAGGAGGCAGGGAGGAGGACTCGTGAGCCAAATCTGATCTCATCAGCCTGGATCCAAATGGCCGAGGGCTTTCTCTTAGAACAGAACTGTGCCCTGTGCCCCTGCCCATAGGTCAAGAATCTCTAAATTTACTCCTGTAAGACATAAACACAGAGCCTACAAGTGAGATTACTGGTACACTTACACATTTCACGCTTGTGGGGGTGTCCGTGTCAATACACAGAGAGACCCAGGATTTCTCCCGGTGTTTTCTCAGGCCCTAGCGCTGGGGGACAGACATTCCCTCCAAGCCCACTTCAGAGGTCAGCGGGCTGTCCCTGCCTCGTGCAGATGTGCACTGCAGCAGAGGACTGGGGCCCTAGCGACCTGGATCTTAGGACGTGGCCTTCTGTCTCTAAGCACCCCGCCCTGGACGTAGCACGGTGCCGAAGATAGCACCTGCCCAGAGTTCCCTGAGGAGAGCTCTCCTGGGTTTGGCCGCAGGATCTTTGTCTCATTCACATCTCTGGAGGGTGCTGCCTCTGTTATCCCGACGCGGCCCCTCCCCTTGCCCTGCCCTAGGGGTGCTTTAAGGGGGCCAGGCCTGGTGGGATGGGGTGGGTAGCAGTAGTCCCCTAGGTTGGCCGTGTTCCTCCAGCCAGGCTTCCTCTCCTGTCTCAGCTACAGAACTCTCTACCTAGTATTCCTCTTCCTCAGCCCTCGCCCTGGCCCCACACCTTTTCTGTTGCCCCGAGAACAGGGTGTAACATGTCTTTGTGTTGCTGAACCCTGAGCAAGCTAGTATCAGGACCCGAGGAGGGGTGAGGGGAGGCCGGAGCACAGCAAACAGCTCCTGGGTCATCATCACAAGGCTGCAGGTAGGAGCAGACCCGCTTCCCCACCTTGCTAGAAGGAAAAGACCACTTCGACTCCAAGCCAACTTTGACTTCATCATTAACCGAATTAATTTAGGGCCTTAAAATCCCCTAATTCCCTGGTCACCACTGATTTCAACTGGAAAGCCGCATGCTCTCCCACGTCCTCTGCCAGCACTGGAGAGCCACAGGGGTTGACCAGATGATGCCCCTTTACAGAGAGGCGGGTGCCCTTCATTGTGCCAGGATTCCAATAAGGAATGACAGGGGATGTGACCCCCACTGGTCTCAGCACTGAGTGCGAATGTTGGGGGGGATGCAAGAGCATCGCTCTTGAATCTCCAGTCAAGGGGTGGGTCCCTTAGCCTGCACGCTCTGGAAAGAGGGGGTTGTTAGCACTCTCAGGAGGCAAAAAGGACGTTATAGAGAAGGAGAGCAAAAGAAGGATAAATATAAAAGAAAGACAATGAGGGAGAATTAAGGAAGACAGGAGAGAGCAATGATGATGATAAAGGTGCTGATGGTGAGAACAGAACCGGGAGCCAGTCCTCCCTGCCGGGGCCTATTCTGGGCACGCTGCGGGGAACCTGCTCAACCCTTGCCGCAGCTCCGGGAGGTTGTCCCCTTACTGCCCCTGTTCTACGGACAAGGAAATTGAGGCCCAAAGGGGTCCAGTAACTTGCCTCTGGTCTCGCATCTAGAAGCTTAGGGCTGGATAGAGGCGGTGAAGAAGAGGGAGAGAGGTTTATGGTATTAATTTATATTTGCTTCATTTGGGAAATGAGGTGCTGCTGCTTGACCTGCTCAGGGAATCAGTCAAAATCCTTATCAGGTATGACGGACCAGGCACCGTTCTAAGCGCTGGGGACAAATGAACAAGGCCAAGTCGCTGCTGGGTTCAAGGGGGGGAGAGAGAGAGAGAGAGAGACACTGATTGAGCTGCTCCCCTCTCCCAGGATTCAGGATGCCCCCCGCCCCCCACGCCAGGCCACGGGCTGAGCGCTGGGGCAGTTCTGGCTGGCATATTCCTCAAGTCCCTAACGAGGGGTCCCCAGGCACCCTGCCCTTGCCTCTCTGTGCCTTGCCTGCTCCTGGACTCCCTGGACTTGACCTTTCCTTCTTGCAGGTCAGCCAGGATGGCAAAGCCCTGCTGGATGTGCTGCAGCGACCCCTGAGTCCCGGGAATTCGGAGTCCCTCACGGCCACTGCCAACTACTCCAAGGCAGTGCACCAGGTGCTGGACGTGGTGCACGAGGTGCTGCACCACCAGCGGCGGCTTGAGAGCATCTGGCAGCACCGCAAGGTGCGTCTCCACCAGCGGCTGCAGCTCTGTGTCTTCCAGCAGGACGTGCAGCAGGTAAGGGGCCACTGCCCGCACCAGGGCATCTGTCCCGGGCAGGCGCCCAGACAGCCAATTTAGGAGGGAAGAGGGCAGTTCAGCGCCACCCCCCAGCTGCCTTATCCACTCCCCGGGCACCATCTGGACTTGGTAGTTGCATGCTTCTCGCCAGAGCAGCTCTACAGATGGGCCTTCTCACTCTCTGGTGTGGGCAAGGAGGCTCTGCCAGAGACAGGGCACCTCCTGCGGCTACGTGGCACCATCTTTGGCGGAGAGCTCGGGTCTCACTCAGTCATGAGCTCTCTAGATGACTCCAGGGCCTGGGGGGGCCATTTGAGCACTGTCAGGGTTGGACCGCACACAGTGAACTCACTTCTCAATCAGCGATGCAGAAGGTCTGCTAAAGTTGGGGTGTGGTTGGGGTACAGGGCCTTTAGGGGATTCTAAGGCAAGGTTTTACTTGGCAAATGAGATTTAAAACACGGGCTATTAATGATCAGAGGTTATTTCTGGCTTAATCTCTCTTTTTGCATTATTATACCAGTCATAGCTTTTCCCCTTACCGCAAATGATAAAGAAATGGTTGTGTTTTGACCATGAAAGGACAGCCTTGCCATGAATTCGCCTTTGAATGAAATAACCCATTCATTTTTCCCTCATATTTTCTCTGACTTCTTGGGGACCCCTGGGAGCTGGGTTCTAGTTTTGATATTCTGGGGGATGGGGAGCGCCATGGTTGGGAGCTGGTAACTGCAGTTGGGGCTCAACACCACCTCCCTACTGATTTCACTGCGAGAGGCAAGGGTCAGGGCACTCATGCTTTCAGACTCTCCTGGGGCCAGTACATAATCTCAAGTCATATAAAATAACATTTCACACGCCGGGGAATCAGCCACGTATGGAAATATATACATGGACACCGCGAGCCAGCTGGACAGGTCTTTGGCATGTGGTCCCCTTCACAGTTGCTATTGGGAGGGGCCCCAGGGCTGGGTGCCCTGAGACAGAGAGAGGCTGGAGGGAGAGCAGGACATGCTATTCCTGACTGTGACGGGCTGGGAGGGGGTTCACCTTGTGACCAGTCTTGGGAGTAGACCAACCTTCAAGAGTGTCTCCAATTTTGGGCTGCCCTGACTTTGTTGTGGGCACCCCTGCCCCACCCTGTTAGGCTGGGGCAAATGATTGAGCCATCAGAGGTGACACCTCGGCCTCGGGAGAGATGGGCACTTATGTGCTGGCCCCAGCTCCCAAACCCTCGTGGAGCCTGCCGGGAATGGAGAAGCAAATGAGTCAGTGGCCTACTGCTGCCATCTGGAACTGTCCAGATAAATACATCATCCCAGAGCACAGGAGAGCACGGAGTCCATCTGTGATTGAGACAGGGTGAGGTGCCAGCCTCCAGAGGCACACACAGGGGTGTTATTGTTTCAGGGAACTTGGAGTGACTCATGGGGGTAACCAGGCTGCAGGTTGTGCCGTGTCCCTCTTTGTCCTTCTGCTGTATCCATGGCTGTGCCACCAGGATGAGCTCTGGGGAGGGACAGAGGGGCTGCAAGAGGGGTCAGGCTAAGGGCCTCCCCAACAGGAAGGTGGCATCCAGACTTGGATCGTCTCCCAGACTTTTCTGTGGCCGCCATGACATCAACACTAAAGCTAGGGGGAAAAAAAAAGTCTAGTAAAGCTACACCTGTGGCCATTCTACATCATGCTCTTAAAAATGAGAGTAGTTTTGGAAATGAGACACTATCAGTTCATTTCTACTGCATGCATCACGTTGTTGGCGCTGAACAAAAGCAAGTAGAACGACGTCGGGTGGATGTGATGGGTTCAGATTTTCCATGAGGACTGAATCCCCCAGGATGGTAATTCCGTTGTTCTTTTCAGGCTATGTGACTCTCACTTCTGGAACATAACTTCACTCACCATTGTCCCACACAGGCTCTCACTCCCCACGTCAGTGACACTGGGAGAGACATGCAAAGGAGAGTGTGGAGGAACAAGGGCTGCCAAATCCGTTAGGGAGTCCCCAGGGCTTACCTCCTACCCTTGTGCCAGTCATTAGTGCCCAGCAGATGGTGGAGTTGGTGCTTCAGAAGGCTTCTGGACATAACGCACTGAACAGTTAGGGCGAAAGACTTGGACTTTGGTCTCCTGACCCCCAGGAACTTTATATATTCCTCAACTTTATTTTGCATGTTGCATCTCATCTATTCCCTTTCTCCTTGAGAGTAGAAACCATGGCTGCTGCTTCTCCGTGCACCTGACCACTCTTAGCTATATCTGATATGAAGCTGGGGGTCTCTTTATATTTGCTGACTTGAGCTGAAATTATTATCAGAGGATCCCCAGCTTCTGTTTCTGTGAGGTGAACACCATTTAACCCTCCCCTCAGCCCACACAGTAGTTGCTAGTGAGTGGCTGGAGCCTGCCCACAGGTGTGGTGGTGGTAAAGTTTTGAGGCTCCCAGGTATTTAGAGCCAAGGTGGAGGAGACAGGGACATAGCCTCAGCACTCACAAAGCATGCCGGTGCTCATCTGTTATCCAGAAAGCTCCATGTTCTGCAGTCGGCCTACAAATGCACTGCATTACGTCCTGGCAAGATGCCTAGTTCGTTAGAATGGCCTAAGACATACCCATTCGAAAAATCTAAAGAACAATTTTATCAAAACGGGCCACTCAGTGTTCAGGGCCATAGAGTATTGATGGGACGGTTATAGGCAGAGGCATGAGAAGTCAGAGTTGGCGTCTTGAGGGAGGAGAGAATTGACAACCACATAGTCCAAGATCCAAGACTCTTGAGCACATTTGAGCTCCAGAGATGTTTGCTCGGCAGCCTCAGTGGAGAGCTTGTGAGCGAGCATCAGTGGCTGCAAGAACACAGAACTGTGCCTAGGAACACAGGCTCTGCAGTCAGACATCCTGAGTGTAAATCCCATCCCCCAAGCCTTGGCTGTGTGCCTGGGCCAGGCATTTCACCTCTGGTGCTTCCACTTCGTGCCCCCTGAAATAGGAATCAGACTGAGTGAGATACAGATACAGGCTTAGCACCCTGGCTGCCTGGCAGGTAGTAAAGCCTCCATCAGCATCGGCCTTGTCTGGGGCCTTAGCCACAGCCTCTGAGTGGGACTCGGGCGCCCCCTGGTGCTTGTGCTATTGGGGACCCCAGCTTGATTCTCCAGCGACTGTTTTGGGGGGTCCGCTGAGTTCTGTTTCGTTCAATGATAAAATCAGAGCTGTCAAAGACCTGAGAGGCCATCTAATCTAGCCTACCATATGATCGAGGAACGTGAGACCCAGCGATGTGAAATAACTTGGCTGTCACCACACAGCTCGTTAATGCAGTGCCAGGACCGGCAAAGTCTTTGGGCTCCTGGTCCAGGTATCCTATAGGAAAGCCACACGAGAGAGGAGCCAGCTAGACAGAGGAAGAGAACAGGGGGAGACACAGGAAGCCCCCAGGCGTGCTTCTATAGAGAGGGGAAAGACAGGCAGACACATGCACACAGCCCAAGACAGGAGGGAGACAGAGACAGCCAATGGGGGCAGAGGAAGAAAGGGAGAGAGACTGGAAGATCGAGGGCGGAGAACACCACATCCTCAGGATGGGAGGAGACAGAGAAAGAGGAAGGCGAAGGAGGGACAGAAGAGAAAGAAGCAGGGCCTCCTGATGGTGGAGGGAGAGGGCTGGAGAGTGCTCCGCCTCTGCCTACCTGACTGCTTGTCCCCTTGCCAATTCCGGCCTGGTCTTTGCCCAAGTAGGAATATTTTACCCATTAAGGGCCCAAAGCAGAGTAAAGCAAAGAGATGAAAACCAAGGGTAGACACGAGCGACAGAGATTCCACTTAAACCCCTGCAGTCAGAATGGGCCCGCACATCCCCCTCGGATGTGGGTGCTCTCCCTTGAGTCCCAACAGATGTGCTCAAGTTTCTTTTCCTTGCTGGGCTTGGAGGCAGTGGAAGTGAGTCTCTAAGGCTCAGACCAGAGCTGGGCTTCATTAAGCTGCAGAAAGGTGTGGATGGGGCACCGCTGCGATCCTATCACTAGCAGAATACTTTTTTTTTTTAAATTTATGATAGTAACACACACAGAGAGAGAGAGGCAGAGACACAGGCAGAGGGAGAAGCAGGCTCCATGCACCGGGAGCCTGACGTGGGATTCAATCCCGGGTCTCCAGGATCGCGCCCTGGGCCAAAGGCAGGCACC
This sequence comes from Nyctereutes procyonoides, assembly GCF_905146905.1. Classification (NCBI taxonomy): domain Eukaryota; kingdom Metazoa; phylum Chordata; class Mammalia; order Carnivora; family Canidae; genus Nyctereutes; species Nyctereutes procyonoides. The sequence goes on along the minus strand of NW_026575030.1, from coordinate 22,273,432 downwards.
GAACCGCTGCGCCACCCAGGGATCCCCAGAATACTTTTCAGTGCTATCATTTTTCCTGTTTAGCGTGGGACAGCACTGACCGAGGTCCATCCCAACGTCACGTCTTATTTCCCCCTAACTCCTGTGTGTTCCCAGGGGTGTAAGGGACTGCTTCCTAGCCCGGATAAACCTGACTTTGTGCTGAGAAGAACAAGGAGTGGCTGGAATCTTGATCTTTCTGCTATAGGTGCAGATTCCATTCTATTTTTTTCCATAGCCAGAGCATCTGTTTTGAATACTCTCTGCAGGCCATCTTGTTTTGCCGGCCTTTCTTCTTCTTGTCCCTCTGTTGTTTGCAAGGATGAATCAATGAAATGCTTTAGCGTACCTCCTGTTGGCGAGGCCCTGCGCTGGGAGTCAGGCCCCTGTAGGAAGGGCACACGCTGGCCATGTTCAGGGCCAAAGAAGCAAAATAACAGTGTCCTGATGGAGTCAGGGCAAGGAAAGTTCCTGGTGGTCGGAGTGGGATGGCAGTGGTCCTCGGAGCCGAGGCAGAGGAGATGGAGCTGGTGTTCCTGGGGACGGCCAGGAAGCAGAGCTGAGATAGAGCCAGGGGACAGGAAAGAGGAAGTCCAACTGGGTGCCCACCCTTGGCAGGGCAGGTAGGAGGTAAGGCAGGAAGGGTGAGGCATGTTCTCCACGCTGTGATGTTTGGGGCTCCAAGGCCCTCCCTTAAGAACAAAGCCTTTTCTTATAAGCAGTCCAGTCAGGTGAGCTAGTGAGGGGCCGAATTTATCAGGCTCAGTGACTTCCCCGTCTGAATGTATCAATATTAAAGTCCATAGTTCCTGTGCTTACAAATGAATCCCACCTGTGTCTGTCAGTTTTTCTGGAGCCTCACATAGAAAATTATAGGTTTTACTATGTCAGTTCCTGCCTGCCAAAGAATATGTAAAAAGGATTTGAGAGTAACATTTTTTAAACTGTGGATATTCCAACTTTTACTAGCTGTAGTGACTCTACCCCCTTAATCACACTAAACCAGTTTGGACGTTATATGATCCCGTGGACAGCTTTGCCTAATAAAAGGTGAGTGCTTTGGGCTGCACACGGAACAATTAGTTAGAAACAAGTAACCAGAATGATGACAGGTCTAGAAATGAGCTCTTCTGATAAGAAAGGATTAAAGCGTCTAAGAAGGAAAATGCTCAGGGTGTAGTTCCAGAGAGATCAAGGAACACAGCCAAGGGAGAACCACCTGGAAAATTTGAAATGCCAGCTGCTTACTTGTTGGGTATGTGGTGGACAGGATTCAAACATCAGAGAGATTTTGTTACTGGAATGAAATGTGCCTGTAAAAGTTGTACAGTTTAAAGCTCGAGATTCATCATCTTTCTGAGTACACGTGATTGAGCTTCTAATCTCTTCACTTAGCTTTTCTTAATTAATCTTCCTGATAAGGCAGGTGAGAGTTTGGTTCTCATCCTACTGGGGAGAAAATTGAGGTTTAGGAAGGTTAAAGGAACTTGCCTAGGGTCACCTGCTGGTAGCAGAGTAAAGATTGAAATGCAAGTCCACCTAACCTCTGGGTCCTGCTCTTAGCCTCTCTGCTATGCTGTAGGCATTATGCTAGGGGACTGGAATGCAGAGGGACCGGGTCCCTGCCCTTGAGGGGTTTGTAAATGAGTGTGAGAGTGTCATTGCTCAAAGGGCCCCCATAGATTACTTGGTTCCAGTGTATGAGACTTGCCCGAGGTCATGAAGCCCACAGCTGAGATTCATCCTCAAACTGCTTGTCCAGTAAGGCCCACAGGTGACAAGACAAGTGCTGCTCATACCCAAACACCCTTTCCCATCGGTTGCATCACTGTAAAATTGCCCGCTATAGTTACCTATCTCTGATACAGATTTTCCTAGAACAGACCTTATCCATTCTCCTTTGTTTTTCACAATCTTGTTAACTTGGTGTTACTGATGCTTTTCTTTGTTGAATAATATCCCTCTGCCCATGCTAGTATTTAGGAGTGGTAAAGTTTTCATCCAAGTTATTTGGTGGTCCATCGAAATGCATTCAGATAGATGACAGGTGATCCTGCGGGCAGGGTGAACACCCAGGAAGAAAGCAGGGCTAAGGCTCAGCTGCACTGGGAGAGATAGGGAAGGGAGAGAGGGACGGTTCTGCTCCTTGGGGCTGATTTCTGATCACAGCCAAGGTAGGAAACATCCTCAACATTAGCATCTCTGGTGTCCCTGATCTTGGAGCATTCTCATTCATTCTCTCTCTCTCTCTCTCTCCCTCTCCCTCTCCCTCCCTCTCTCCCTCTCTCCCCCTCTCTCCCCCCCCCCTCTCTCCCCTTTCTCTTCTCTCCTCTCTCCATCATTGGAGGCTGGCACTGAAGGTTCTGTTCAGCCTTCTCCAAGTATTCCCTACCTAGAATTGGCAAGGTTGGGGAGTGAGCTCTAGATGCTTGCCTCAGACAGGTTCAGACCCTCCTGCCTGGGAATTGCTTGGATGTCTAGTACCCCTCGCACTCTATACTCTTCCCCAAACCCCTAACCTCCCATTCCTCGTTGCCCTACTTCCCACCTTCCTCTCCACCCTTACTTGCCAAGGTCTCTCTCTTAGTGCTTGCTTTGGTTTTCTGAGTGCAAACTCTTCTCTGATTGAACAATACTCATTCCATGGTGAGCACCTTCTAAGGAAGGATCTGGGTGCCTCCATTTGGCAGGACTGGAAGGCTGGTAGGATGTGGAGGCAGTGAGAGGAAGTCCCTTCCCAGAAGTTACTGAGCTTCAGGGCTTTCTTGATCCATGGAAATTGTAAGTACTTTTAATGTCCTCAATTCCTTTTTATTATTATGTTAATGATTGAGAAGACACCCACCATCCAGGGTCACTTCTTTTTGATAACCCCTATTCTCAACTCCTCCTTTACCTCAACATGCTATTTCTTGAGCCTTGGATACAGGCTCAAGAATAAAAGGCTCATACTTTGTCACCAGTGGGCAGCTAATCAAAGATCTGAACTGAGGAAACATGCTCCAAGAGTGAAGGTCTGAGGTGATTTGGTGCGGGTGGAAAGTTGGGTTGGAGCAGGAAGCTTCTGGCAGTCACAGTCCTCGCATGGCCAGAGAGCAGGAACTACGGAATGAGGCAAGGATAGGTCCGAGAAAACAAGGGAGATGTCAAGGGCAAATGTGGAACTGTATTTTTCAAAGTGTGGTCCTTGAAATCCTGGCATAAAAATCATCTGTTCAGAGTGGGGGAACTTGTTATAAACACAGATTATCTAGTCCTATTCCATACTTTTTGATTCAGAATCTATGGGCAAGATGGTGCCTATCAACAGGGAACAAGAATGTGTTGCCCGCTTCTTGGGGGAGCAAGAATTGCCATTTCCTCAAAGACCCTTCTAGCTAGACTAAGAATCATCAAGTTGATATAAGGCAGATTAACAGGAGAAAATCAAATTTAATAGGCATACATATAGGGAATCCACAGAGACGTGGAAATTCCAAAGACAGGCAAAATGAGGTATATATGTCATTCTGAACTAAGGATAAGGGGGTAGGGGTCTGGGATTCCAGAGGAAAGGAACGCACTTCACAGTTCCATAAGAAGAGCCGATGTTTGGTAATTAGATGTTTGTCCTATCATACAGATGGCTCACTCAGATAAAATTTCTCTCTGTTAATCATCCTTATTCTGGGAAAGACCTGCAATTTAGATTCTTCTATGTAGTTAAGGGAGGAGTTAAGTTTCTCTTGAGGCCACAGGGTCTCCAGTGCCTTCAGCTCAAAATAATCCACATGTCAAAGTGGCGCATTCTATTGGGGAGGAGGGGGGCTTGTCCTGAACCTCCTCACCTAAGTTTTAGAAATAGCCCCAGGTAGTTCTTAAGCATTTTGAATTTCCAGAACCTCAGACTTAAGAGATCCAAACTGGGGGCACCTGGGTGTCTCAGTGGTTGAGTGTCTGTCTTTAGCTCAGGTCATGATCCCGGGGTCCTGGGGTCGAGTCCAGCATCAGGCTCTCTACCGAGAGCCTGCTTCTCTCTCTGCCTGTGTCTCTGCCTCTCTCTGTGTGTCTCTAATGAATAAATAAATCTTAAAAGAGAGAGATCCAAACTGAAATGATGAGAAGTATGGTGACACCATAAATAGGCATCCAGGCACCAGGGTGAGGAGATTCTTTCAGGGAGGTGCCAAGGACAAAGGCAAGTTCCAGTCACCCCCAGCCTCTGCTCTGATGGGAAGGGACAGGTTTGGGCTGACTGGGAGTGGAGGGCTGCAGGGTGGAGGCAGCTGAAACTGTGGGGCTTCGGGTCTCCTGGCCAGCTTCTACCCAGCATTGGTCTGTCAGGTGAAGGAGCCACGATTCTAAGGGGAAGGAGAAGAGACACCTGCTAATGAGTTTCAGCTGCTGCTTCTCAGAAAAATGATGGCTTGTCCTGCCATAGCAAGACATTTATTTTGATTATAACTGTACCAGAGAAGGGACAGAAAAATGACCTGTTGGTAATTGGGCATTTCAAGTGGCGCTTACATGCTCTCCAGGCTCAGGCGATGGGAGCTGGGTGGTAATGGCGTTGTGTGAGCCACTCCTCTTCAGGACTAGCATTCACTGTACTGTTCTGGGAGAGAGAAATAATATGATGAACTGTCTTGGGTACTCTTACGTATCGTGTGTACTGGAGCCTTTAACAGAGCACAATGTGTTGTAGACAGCTGATTGTGTGTGTGTTCTTTTTCATTGGTCTCAGAATAATGGCTTTGTAAAGAGCAGGGAGGCTGTAGGCAGGGGGACTTGCTGAGAGGGAGGAGTTCTTCTGTTTACTTAAAACAACAGAAACTTCCTGCTTATTTTACTGTGGATCAAATTATGACACAAGCATAATAACCTGTCTTGAATAAGATGATTGATCAGGGGAGCCAGATGACGGAATCACGGGGCTGAGATTCTGATGCCACATGCGTTTGTAAATTGTCTCCATTTCCTTTAATCACACAGGAAGTTTCTCAAATCAGATGGGATGAGTTCATTCACTCATTTGTTCAGCAAATGCTGAGAACCCAGCTGTGAACCCAACAAAGCCCCTGCCCACACAGAGCTTATATTCGGGAGGTAGAGAGAAAACACCACCACAGACAGATGGATGTGTAATATGTCATATAGGGAGTGGTAGCCAGTGGTGGATGAGCAGAAAGCGGAATGAATAAGCCATGGCCATATGTTTAAGAGGAGGTTCTAGGCAAATGAAATGGGATCTATGAAATCCTTGACACCAGAATGAACTGGGTACCTTCCTGAAAATGGGTGAATGGCCAAAGTGGCTGCAGAATAGAGAACAGGACAAAAGGGTAAGAAGTTTGAAGAAAAGGAACCAGATCAAATTAGACCTCATAAGCTATGAAGAGCATTTGGATTTTCTAAGTGTGGTAGCAAACAATGGTAGAGTTTTTAGTAAAGGGAATGTTGAATTGATTTATGTTTAAAGAAATAGGTCTTTAAAGAATAGGTCTTTAAAGAAATAGGTTAGATAACCTTTAGGCAGGGGCTATCTAATAAAGGTTAGATAACCTTTATTTATCTAAATAAAGATATTTAGATATCTTTATCTAAAAGATAAAGGGCTGGGGCGCCTGAGTGCTCAGTCCGTTAAGTATCTGCCTTCGGCTCAGGTCATGATCTTGGGGTCCTGGGATCGAGTCCATCATGGGGCTCTGCACTCAGCAGGGAAACTGCTTCTCCCTCACCCTCTACCCCTCCTCCCACTCATGCCCTCTCTCTCTCGCAAATAAATAAATAATCTTTAAAAAAAATTAAAAGAAGAAATAGGTCCAGCTAACAGCATACAAGAAAGGGTTAAGAAGAAAGACTCTCAGGCTTGCAGCTCAGCAGTGGGGCGAATTTGGCATCTTTTGTTGAGATGGGGAACACCAAGAGAGGAGGGCAGAAGGGAATCTAGAGTTCTGTTTTAGATATGTTAGGTCTGAGGTTACATACCAGATTGGAGTGGGAGAGGAAGCCACGGGGGATGAGTCTCAGTCTCAGGAGAGAAATTTGAGTTGGACCTGTGACTATGGGAATTACCAACACACAGATGACACTTAAAGACATGGAACTGGGTGAGATAATGCAGGGAGTAAGAGAAGAGAGGGGAGAGGTTCAGAAGAAAGCCCTCAAGCATTCTAAAATTTAGAGGCTGGGAAGTTGGACAACAAGGGATCAAAAAAAGAAAACTGCACATAGGCAGGTATGAAGGTCATTGAGGCAGGAGCAATTCCTAGTAAGGAGTGCATCCAAGGAGCTAATACAGAAATGTTTTTGGAAGAGGGCAGGCTCTTCATTTCTTAAGTGGGGCTGAGCAAGGAGGGTGTCTCCACAGGGTGAGAGGGCTGCAGTGGCCCAGGGAAGTCAGTGCCCAAGCGGGCTCAGGATGGCTTTGTGTGGGGGGCAGCTCAGCACCAGTAGCCCTCAAGGAAATGTGGTCCAGAGCAGAGTGTGGTCCAGAGCAGAGTCCCTGTACAGGAGCAGCCTGGTGCACGGTGCCAGAGTCCAAGGAGGGTGAACAGAGCACCTGTAAGAGAGGGTGGCTCTGCGTAGGTGCCGACTGAGCAGGGTAAGGAGACCATCCCCAAAGGCCAGAGCTGTGGTGCTGTGTCACAGCCCAGGTGGAGTGAGAAGAGCACCCATGCAGGGACAGCAACCCCATCGAGAGGATCAGAGTCCAAAGAGGTTGAAGAGATGTCCACACAGCAGGTTAGCCAGGGGAGGTTTATTAGGATGTGGTCTTGGAATCCACCCTTGGGGAAGGAATCCTGACTCCACTCTTTGGGAGCTGCGTGAGCTCAGACAAGTTAATTAACCTCTCTGAGACTTACTTTCTTCGTCTAAACATAGGGGTGATAACTCTCACCTTTCAGTGTTGTGAGACAGCACAGAGGAGGTGAGGAGCCGCATGCCCTGGCCTAGTGCTTAACAGCGAGAAAGCCCTCCGCGGATAATAGTCTTCTTCTGAGGAGGGGAGCTGCTGTACCCTCCATGTAATAAAATAATGAAATATTTGAGTTGAAGAAGACTTAGGGAGATGGTCGGGTCCAGTATTTTCATTTGAGGCAGTGAGGTCCAGGGAGGAGAAGGTACATACCCAGCTGGGTCACAGATGGTTAGGGGTACACCTGGGACCAGAACCCAGGTTCCTCTTGACCCCGAGGATGGTATCTATAAGTTTGTTGATAATGATGGTGCCACATTTTACTGATGCTTTAGGAGCCTAAAGGGGTTAATGTAGGTGGAGCTTAGAAACAGACTTAAAATTTCCGAGGTAGATATCTCTTAAGTGCAGGGGCCTCCTGCATTGGGCTGAATGACCCTGTGGGTTTCCTCAAACACTAGGATTCAATCACATGAGAAGAGCCCAAAAAATCAGAGTCCCCCGACGGTAGACAGGTAGGCCCTTGATCTTCTCTCATTAACTGAATTGCATTCATGGCCACACTGTTCAGAAAAACAATATCAATATTTCTCTTCAAAAAGATCTTTTCTCTCTTAGCAGCTAGAAAGGACTGTCTCCTGCCCTGAAAAGCGCCCTGCCTTGACTGCGTGCTCATTGGAATAAACACAATTAGATGAGGAAGAAAGGGGGCGATTAGGGAATTATGTTTAATGGCTGTTAGATTTGGCTCCCACACCCGGTTCAGGATGTGAGCTGCTCTCTCTTGGAAAAGACTGTTCTGGGAAAGGACTAATTTCTGGTTGAACAGTTGGGGCATGAAAAAGGAAGAAGAGCTTTACAAGTTGTTTTTGAGACTGCCTGTCTGCTCTAACACCTTGAGGTCCTGGGCTTTTGTCCCCAGAGACAGGGCACAGGTCAGACCTTCTCCTGAATGGGTTGGCACCGACTCTGTCAAGATGGTGGGGCACAGGCTGAGCCAGATTTGCTCTTGACAGCTCACGGCCATAAGCATTCGTCGGGTAGCTCCTGCATGTGCTGTGCTCCAGGGATGCTGGGGGCAGGAGGATGGTAGGAGGGTCGGATACAGTAGGGAAAATCTCACACTCCTGGAGCTGGAGAACTAACCACCTGCCGGGTGGGGCAGTGGAGAGGGTGGACACACACGAGAGAGGCCCTGTGACAGAGTGAAGGAGAGGAGCACAGAGCTGACACATGCACCCCAAGTCGTGTGGTGGGGATGAGGGTGAGTTGAGCGCAGTTCAGTGTGTAGTAACAAACCACGCTGCGCTGTGAGGCTGGGAATCACCAGGAGGTCAGAGTCTAGTGGGAGAGATGGGCCTGGAGGCAGTAATTGCGGGTCCAACACAATCAGGGAAGGGTGACCCACCCCCAGCCTGGGTGGGTTATTAAAGAGAAGCCTTTCCAGAACTAGTGATTTTGAGATGATGCTTAAAGGATGAGTAGAAAGGAGGCTGAGAAGCAGAGATAGGGAGAAAGGAGGATATGGACATCACAGGGGAAGTTAAAGGTAGTGAGCAGAACTCAGAAAGCAAGAAGCAGCTTTGGGGGCATTCGGGGGTGGGTGAGGCAGGGACTCATTGGAGGTGGGCTTGAGAGGGGGTGGGTGGCCACAGAGGACTTTGCGTGTCAGGTCAAGGGGCCCCTCTAAAACTGTGTCCTGGTGAAATGCCCCTTCAAGAATGCACAGGTTAATTCCATTTAGACCTAAGTTTGTGTTTTTCAAATGAATTTGGTGTCCCTAATTTTTAAATTTTAGGATCCAAGGATATTAACAATTTATAAATTCTTTTTTATTTTTTTTTAATTTTTTTAAAGATTTTATTTGTTTATTCATGAGAGACACAGAGAGAGAGAGGGGGAGAGGCAGAGACACAGGCAGAGGGAGAAGCAAGCTCCATGCAGGGAGCCCGACGTGGGACTCGATCCCGGGTCTCCAGGATCATGCCCTGGGCTAAAGGCGGCACCAAACCGCTGGGCCATCGGGGCTGCCCTATAAATTCTTTTTTAAACCTCAGTGTATAAAATCGCTCCTTTGTAACTAAGGGCACCTCTTGCCAGAATCAGATTGACAGCTATCATTGGGTGCTGCTTCCCACTCAAGTTCACAGGCATAACTGCCATTTGTCAAAACCAGAGCGTGACTATGAAAATGGAAAGAAAACCAGAAAAATCTGTTATCTCTGTGCTGTCCCTCATAACTCCTTTGCTTCTGCACCAGTGACCAGATCCTCCACCCATGCTTTTATTCAAACCATGCCCCAGGGGGGTCAGCCATCCGCCTGCCTCCCTGTTGTCCCCATCCCTAACCACCAAATCCTGGCCATTCTCTGCCCCGAATATTACATCTGTCTCTCCATGGACAATGCCCCTGGGCTCATCTGAGCCAGCATCAACTCTTGTCAGGATTTCTGCAGTAATGTCCTGTTTTCCCACCTCTATTCTCACCTTCCTCCAATTCTCCACAGAGCAAAGATAATAGCTTTTAAATGCAGCTCTTTCTCCTTTTGCAGCAGCCCTTCAGTGGCTCCTAGGATGAGCCCTGAAATCCCACTGGGCACACCACCGGGGCTCAGCATGTCTGGTTCCTGCCTTCTCTGGGCTCGTTACCTGCTTGACCCCTACTCAGGCCATGCTGATGGCTTGTCTCCCTGCTTGGTTAAGTCCTGCTCTCAGCGCTCAGCTCAACCTCACTTCTTCAGAGAGGCCTTCCCTGACTGTTGGCACTTTCACCGTTGCAGCTCATGACCAGTTGTGTGGTCCTCTGTCCAGTGCCCATTCCCGACATAGACTGAGTTCCCAGAATCAGGATCCCGCCTGCCTTGCTTACTACCGCCTCCTGGCTGTTCTAGTGCCAGCACCAGGGCACGGGAAGACTAATAAGTATCTGAATACAGTGATGTTCCCATCTCACAGGTGCTCCTTTGCTCCCTGAAGAACCCACAGGCAAAAACTAAAAAATAACACCTTCTAGGTTGGAAACACTTGAATACCAATTCAAAGCCATTGATGGGTATTGTTAACTATCATCCTAAGATTGATAATTGATTGTTTTATTTTTTAAAGATTTCATTTTTTTATTTCAGAAAGAGAGATAGCAAAAGAGAGGACAAGCCAGTGGTGGTGGGGGTGGGGTGGGGTGGGAGAGGCAGAGGGATTCCCTGCTGAGCAGGGAGCCTGATGTGGGGCTGGATCCCAGGATCCTAGGATCATGACCTGAGCAGAAGGCAGACACTTAACTAAATGAGCCACCCAGGTGCCCAGATAGTTGATTATTTTAAATAAAATTTTGCAGATGAGAGAAGTTAAACAGATAGCTAATAAGAGGTACCTTGATGGGCGCATATGCTTCAGTAGGGTTCCAGGGATTTGGCTGGAAATGCAGTTTATTCTTCATCCAGGGATCTTCCAAGTCTGTGATGCACCAGAAACTGTGAGATATACAGATTTCTGATGCTGCATATTAATTTATGGAGTATAATTATGAGACATTGCTGGCATCTGCTTAGAAAGCATATTTCTCTGCTATGTGGTCCAGGGGGGAAGCTAGATTGTACTTCCAGAATTGGGGGACATGGAATCAGGGTCAAGAGAGCATGTGGTCTAAACATGTGTGTCAAGTAAGGGGGGCTCTCAGTGAACTGTCTGAAACAGTCAGAAATCAACATTTTATTTTTTTTAATTTTTATTTATTTATGATAGTCACACACACAGAGAGAGAGAGAGAGAGAGAGAGAGGCAGAGACATAGGCAGAGGGAGAAGCAGGCTCCATGCACCGGGAGCCCGACGTGGGATTCAATCCCGGGTCTCCAGGATCGCGCCCTGGGCCAAAGGCAGGCGCTAAACCGCTGCGCCACCCAGGGATCCCTGACATCAACATTTTAAACACTACCTCATAGAGTGATGATGTTTTTCTAACCTCAAGTACTTTTCCAGTTTCTATGGATTATTAAAGTAATTTTGTTCACACCCTAAATCATTTGCCTTTTTATTTGTTGAATTGATTTCCACGCAGTCGCTGCATCTTCACCAAGGTTGCTCATGTGTTCCCCACAGCTTTGGCTCTGATGGCAGAAGCTGGACTAAATGGAGACGATATAACATCACAGAGCAATCAAAGTTATGTTTAAACTAATAAAAGCCTCTCAGATATGAAATAGATTTTTAAGAGGTTAAGGTAGAGCTAATTAAGTAAACTTAAGTGTCATTAACTGACAATGAATTGGCATTTTAAAGAAAGCAAAAGAACTTAAATAGGACACAAATTGCTTTTTTAAAAACATTTACAAGTTGTGAAATTACCCCCAGGCAGTATAAAAGCTAACCATTTGCTAACTAGTAGATGGAAAGCTTTTCTCTTAAACCAGTTTGTTTCAGCATAACACATTTCATCAAAGCTAGAGATACAAAATGATATGAAAGAAATTAAACTCATTAAAACATTGCCGGACAAGCAGGTCGCACTTAACTGCTCTCAACTGAATAAGTAAATAATCGTAATCTGAGTAATCTGTCATAAATTCCAAAGCATTCATGAAAAGCCACATGATGGCTCTTTTGTATATCAAAATTATCAAAACTATTCATAAGCTTCACTATCTGGGATTAATACAAGTTTAAATACGCATAAAAATTGCAAAACCACGCTATCCATGGTACACAGTACATGGAAAACTTTGTGACTAGAAATATTTGTCTTTGACCTTGCGTGCTGATGCTCAATATCCTCTTTACAACAGAAAATTGTGGGATCACATTGTGTCAAGTCAAATGAAAATGCACTCTCCTGATTTTTTGTTGTTGTGGCTGTTGAAATTTCCCCATAAATGATTCTAGAGAGATGTGAGCTCTTCTTTCCTCTATAAAAGGAACATTTAGAGTTCTTTTCAGTGCTGCCTTTCAGTATTTGTGAAAGGTAAAAATCCAGTTCATTTACTACTGCAATTTCTTTTTACAGATATGCCTCTGGAATATTAAAATCATATATTGCGAGAATTGTTATGTAAAATATTTAAATCTCTACATCCACTGTTTATATGGTCATTCCCTAAGAAGCCTTTCTTTTCTCCTTTTTCATGGGCCATTATCTGACATTCCAGTTTTGTTAAGGGGATATTTGTTAAATCTCATTTTTATATTCATACATACATTTCTCTGATCTAATACCAATCTTGTAGTGGGCTTTGTGATAGTGTCACCGAAGACTTCGAAAGCTTCCGTACTTTGCACAATTGCAGGTGTAATTTATCGCACATGGTGGAGGAAGTGAAGCCAAAACTAGATTCTTTGGAGCCAGAACTCCCATGCCTATACTCCATGGAATGATTTGGTCTGTCTGCTTGCCACAGGGCAGTCTGTAGAAGAAACAGAGGAATGGACTAAAGCATCTTTTTATTTATTTTTTTTTAAATTTTATTTATTTATGATAGGCACACAGTGAGAGAGAGAGAGAGAGAGAGAGGCAGAGACACAGGCAGAGGGAGAAGCAGGCTCCATGCACCGGGAGCCCGACGTGGGATTCGATCCCGGGTCTCCAGGATCGCGCCCTGGGCCAAAGGCAGGCGCTAAACCGCTGCGCCACGCAGGGATCCCTTTATTTATTTTTAAGATTTTATTTATTTATTTGAGAGAGAGAGAGAGAGAGAGAGAGAGAGATTGTGTGCACATGTGAGCAGAGGGGAGAGGCAGAGGGAGAGGAGAAGGAGACTCCTAGATCATGACCTGAGCCAAAGGCAGGTGCTTAACCCACTGAGCCACCCAGGTGACCCTAAAGCATCATTTTAAACAGGCCCAGTTCATCTAAATCATCTTCCCAAAAAGTCCTTCTAGAATCTGAGAAGGCTAAAACATCATTAACCAAAAGTTGAGGTTTAGTCCAGAATAGCAGGGATAGAGTGAGCTCAGTTGTCTTGGCAGGATCTCTAACAGGTGTGTGTCTATATAACTGATTTAATTTTAGCCACCTGCTTTATTGAGCATCAACTCTTCGGAGACCAGGGAGTGAACTGTTTCCCTTCTCCCTGGGAGGCACACATTTTTGTTAGGCCTTTGACGTGAATGCAAAAGAGGTGTGAAAGGCTTTAGTCCTCCCTCCTTTTCAAGGCTTCTACTAAGGGGTTTCCACTCCCTCTGTCCAGAGCCCCTCAGGAAAACATATTTTCTCACCTTCTCAGCATCCCTCTCCCTCATCCCTCTACTGCTCCAGCTACCTCTGTTCCAGGCTAACTACTGAGGAAAATGTCTTGAGGCCAAATCACTAATCTTAAGCGTAGAAAAACATGGGGTCTCCACTTCTTTCCAGGAGAGAATCATAGATACTAAAGGCCTTAGGATGTAAAGACCCTAATTTATGTGGTTGGTTGGTTGGTGCTGATTGGAGGAGAGAAGTGGAAAGAAGCCAGAAAGGACAGTCGTCCTAGTGATCACTCTCTTGAGCGACCAGATGGTGACTAACCAGTGTGGACTGTACCCTCAAAATTAGGAAGGGAGTCCCAGGAGCTCGAGGAGGCAGGGTCCCCATGACTAGTTGCCTCTGCTCTGAGTGCTTTTATGGTAAAGTGAGGGATGAGTAAGCCATGAGGGCCAAGGAACTGCCCTGACCTCATGCTGCCTAATTTTCCACCAGCGTGCTTGACTTTTGACTTTTGACTTTTGACTTTATGTGAGTGGAGTAAAGGTAATGAGGGGTTTAAACTGTGCCTGATGGTCTGTGTAGCTTGTTTAAAATAATAATTAAGGCTGGGAAAACTGAAAGAATAATGAGGGGATATTCCAGAGATCAAAGATGAGTTGAATTTAGCTAAGGGTGGGATTGCTACATGAGCAATGACAGTAATGAAATCCTTGGATCCACGGTGGAGTGAACGTTTCCAGCTGGACTGCTGCTTTCTGATTGGGATGGGAACTCTAGGACTCTAGTGGTCACTCATATTGTCACATGGCTTTCCTTCTGCCAGGGAGTCATTGTTTCTGTCATCCTTCTCTCTGACCAGGTGTTGGACTGGATTGAAAACCACGGTGAGGCCTTTCTCAGCAAACACACCGGGGTTGGGAAGTCCCTGCATCGAGCCCGGGCCCTGCAGAAGAGACATGATGACTTTGAAGAGGTGGCCCAGGTGAGATGCTGTGTGTGGTTGTATGTGTGTGGAGCTGGGCGAGGGAGGCCAGGGCTGGGGCTTTGGTATTTGGTGAGGCATGTTGGGTTGATAGGCTGGTGGTTTCTGGGCTGCCTTCCTGCCTGATGCAAGGAGACCCTTGTCTGCTCTTGGATCACTGGGCGAGTGATCAATAGGCCCTTGTTTATGGTCTTCAGAGAAGATCTTCCTGCCCGCATGATCTGTAAAGGCCTTGTACACAAGGTGGTAATGGCAAAAGGAATTGCTGTTAGAAACACCAGTGGCCCAGAACTATTGCTTATAGTGGCAAGTGGGAGCTGAAAATCAGCATTAGCTCTGCTTGCAAAGCTGTGTATCTTCTAGGACCTGGAGGAAGAGATGCACCTCTTCACCACATCGTGTATCCACAAGGCTGAATGTGCCTGGAGAATATGGCATAGTATTCAGTCTTGTAGCTGAGCGATGCTCCTGATCCCCAAAAGGGCATTTTTTCTAATTATGCAAAGATGCCATGAGAAGCCTTGACCATTTGAGTTCATGGCAGAGTGATATAAGAGGGCTTTTTTGTTCTGAGCCTCCAGCCCCCCAATTTTATCCTAACTCTCTTATGTTTCTCTTTTGGGGGAGTTCTCTAATGGATCCTGAACATCTTCATCTTCAAAATGAAATACTACTCTGTCCAGTTATGTTGTCGGGCGTGATCAGTTGCAGTGGAAACTAAGACTTAAGAATGAATCAGGGAAGCGCCATCTGAGAGGGAATCAGTATGGGGCAGAAGGGAGGATGACAAAGCTAGGGTTTGCCACAGTTTTAACCAGGCCTGGCTCTGATCCCACCATGTGGACAGTCCTCACTGTGGGTGTCACACTGGGCATTGTGCAGAGTGCCAACCCTCATGCAAGGGGGCCCCAGCTCAAGACAAAGCTGTGGGAGAGCTGTGGGTGCAAAAGGTGAACCCCTGCCAAGAACCAAAGGAATCTGCTAGAGGACAGGAAAGTGGTGGGAGCAACCTACATCTCTAGAGAAGCTGCAAGTGAATGCTGGGAAGTGAGAGGCCCGGCAGGTGCCAGAAAGACTGAGTCACTAGTGACCTCAAGCAGGGAATACAGATGGATTAGACCCAACCTATGCAATAAAGAAAGCCTCATATAGAATCTTTGTGCACAGTTGGTGGGAAAATAAAGTGATGTAGTCACTCTATGGCAATTCCTCAAAAAATTAAATATAGAATTGCCATATGATTCAGCAATCCTACTTTTATATATATATATATATATACTCAAAAGAATTAAAAGCAGGGATGTGAAGAGATTCTTGTATATCCATGTTCATAGCAGTATTGTTCACAATGGCCAAAAGGTGGAAGCAACCCAAGTGTCCAGATGAAAGGATAAATGAAATGTGGTCCCTACAAACAACGAACTATTATTCAACCCCAAAAAGGAAGGAAATCTGACACACGCTACAAAATGGGTGAATTTTGAGGACATTATGCCATGTGAAATAAGCCAGGCATGAAAGGACACATATTAGTCTACTTATATGAAGTACCTAGAGTAGTCATATTCATAGAGACAGAGAGTAGAATGATGGTTGCCAGGGGCTGGAGTGGGGGGTGGGCAGGGGAGGGAATAGGGAGTTATTTAATGGATACAGTTTCAACCTTATAAAGAGTTCTGGAGATGCACAGTAGTCATGGTTGCACAACAATGTGAATCTATTTGATGTCACTGAACTGAAAAAGCTTTATATTTTGTGTATTTTACTACTATCACAAGAACAAAAAAGCAAACCTCATCCATACAAGGGCCTTCTACGGAATGGGCTGGATTATGCCAATGTAACATAGACAGGCCATGTATGCATATGGCATGACCCAAAATATCTGAGTGTCCAGGCATCCTGGGTGCTTCTGCTCTCTGTCAGATGGCAAAGGATGGGAGAGGGCCACATGGACGCCCTGTCTGCTGAGAGTGGGGGTTGTGGTATCTGGGACAGTCTATTGGAATGGAGCCATCCTATAGCTGTGGTGTTATTGCCCTTTGGTTATCCTGTTATGCCCTTCCTCACTTAGAAAGGACGTCTGCAGAGCCACCCACAACCCTGAGCCAACCAGCCCCCCTCGCCTTCTTCCTGCTGGAGCCTCAGAGGCAATACCAGCCTTGGTTATAGGTCCTTGAGGGAGCTGTTGTTTTGTGTGCTGTTACAACTGAGCAAGCCTGGCTGCCACCCAAACTCTAACCCCATTTCTCCCAAGTGCTCCCCTACCTTCTCACTGGTGCCTGATAAGCCTTTCACGTGGAACCGTGCAATTCAATCAGCAGCGGAGACACATTCCTTTAAATTCATGCTAAAGAAAGAATGGACACATTTTTGGGAGCTTATGGTTCTATTATGTATTTTGTCTCCCACCAATCCTGAATGATGGATTGTAGTAGCCTTGTTTTACAGAAGATGATACGAAAGCTCAGAAAATTCTTCTTCCCATTGGCCCTGCTAGGATTCAAACTCAGGGCTGTCTGACTGCAGAGTCATGTTTTTACCCTAACTTCATGCTGTCCTTCCTTACTGAAGTATAGGACCTGAGTGTAAAATTCATTTCTAGGTGCCGGTTTGCCCAGGAAAAGTACAGAACAAAGAGCAAGAGTGGAGGGGAGTGGAGAGGAGATGCTGCTGTGGGGCCAAATGGGGCCATCCCATTTGACATGCATTCACAGCCTTTCCCAGGCTCTGCCAATGAGTAATCTGTTTATAATCCACATCTCCCTGTCCCTGCTTTCAGATAAGACAGTGTCTTTCTTAGGAGAGGAGAGTTCTACCTTCTAAAAGACTCATGCTTTTAGAAGTGTTTCCTCTGGAATGGGGACAGATATGGACAACAAAGGGAGCACATTAACGAGGGGCCATGAGGTTGCCATATTGCCCTGTAAATCGGTGTCTAGAGAGGAGTCTCATAGTCTGGTAATAAATCCTGCTTTGTTTTCTCATCCCTACTCTGGGGAAGGGAGTAGGCAGTGGAGCTGCCTAGCATCCTGGCATTGGTAGTCCACACTGGAAAACCAACTTGACTGGCAAAGGCAGATGGGCTGTCAGCAGCCTCAGACCTACTTTGTTCTGTGCAATGTGATCATCACACTCAAGTGGTGAGAAAAGAGATGATCCAGGCAGGAAAGGGCATGCGTTCTCTCCTGCTTCTGTTCTCAATTAGGTGAGGGCCACTGGGAGAGGAGGAGTGGATTTAATCAGGATTAGACAATTCTTGAATCAGAGATCAATGCTAAAAACCAAAGCATGGAAACTCTTGCTGCTTGTTTGTTTGAGGTTGCTGGCTAAGAGATATAGTCAGGAAGGGTATTGCAAATGGTGAGAAGTGGGAGGCTGGGGGGTGGAGGGGTCACTTGTTGCCAGTACTACAGAGGGTCATGATTCAGCAAAGGAATCTCTTCTAATGTTCTGATTTTGTGGATCTTTGATCTGAAGCTGATATGAGAAGGAAATTCTGAGCACTGTTCTCTATATTCAGGTTAAAAATTGTCTTGAACCAAAGCAGGAAGAGAGCTGTTGCACCTGTTACAGCCCCTGGGTTTCTGCTCTTCTGCAGGGAAGAGCAAGCCCCCTCCAGCAGAGAAAAGGGCTGCCCACAGGGAGAGGTCCAAGGGCAGCGTGAAGTCCTGGAACAAATACGCCTCTACTCTTGAGATAGTGTAGTGAGATTTAAGACAATAGTAAACATAAATTATACCTGAGAAGAATTAGTGTAGCAAACCATTACCTTAAGTTTTGTGTCTATGAGCTCTTGAACACGTTTTAAACAAATTCTTCAACTGTCATTTGAAGGAAATGAATGAAGTACTTATGGTCCTCAGTTCATCCTGCAGATGGCACTCTTCGAATAGTCTACATGGAAGCTGAGCGAATGGGAAGGGAGCCACAGTACTTACCTCCTGGCATGGGAGGCTCCTGACAGGTGGGGAGAGCCTGGGGCCAGATATGCATCAGGGAGTCTATCTCTATAAATATTTCTAGCCCGAGATAAGAGATTCTCTGTGCTCAAATAGAAGAAAGACCTCAGCACTAATGGGAACCCCTCTGGTCCTGGTATTTACTTGACTCAAATTGTCTATAAAATCATTGCATGACTCAGGCTATAGAGTAAGTCTGATTTTAAAAGACACTTGTTGTATTTTTATTTTTTTGTGGCATGGTAGTCATTACCAGGAATACAAATAAGCATGAGATGGAGTTGCTGCCCATCCTAGCACAACTGTCAGAGGATACAGGTGTCCACATCTGCCCAGGAGGCAGAAGGGGTATGGTACTGTTATTTTGTCCTCAGATATTTGCTATTACTCAGTAGGAAACTACTCAAGTGCCTGTGGTTTAGACAGCAGCTGTGTCTGCTCAATGAGTGGTCTGCTTTATAACCTCGTTATCTGAAATGCCAGACTTTCTGTAAGCTGGGTTAGTAAAAAAAAATTAGCAATCATTTGTACTCAAATATATATTAACTAAAATCTCAAAGCACCAGATCACATTTAAACAGCTAAGCATGTTAAATAGCATTAGTATAACATTTTTGGAAGAACAGACCATTTAAAGAAAGATTTTTTAAAAATATAAAAACAGGCACAATTAAGTACTTCATTCAGTAATCTCCGGTTAGTTGTTTATCTGACTCTTGCTTTTTTTTTTTTTCAAACTTGAATAGAAAACACTTAAAATCATTCTGAATCTTGAGGTCAAAATAGGCAAAAATGGAAGGGAAACATTTTAATGGCGCTATCAGTGACCTTAACCATCAAAGATATTCAAAGTATAATCAGCTGACTTACTAGAGCTCTAAAGGCAAGTAGAAGAAGGAATCCGTAGAGTCAGAAATCCCAGGCTCTCAGAGTCAGAGTGTAGTATTCATTAGTTCCCAAACCCCATCAAGTCTGTGTTGGACACTTTGAGAAATAGATATAATAGTTTCTGTCTTGAGGAACTCTCATGATACAAAGAAAACATGCATTAAACATATTCTAACTCTCTAAGAAATCCCATAGTTTGAAAGGAACTACAGTCTTTATTCTTTTAGGGTTTTCAAAGAGCATTTCTAGTGAAACCAAGATGAACCATTTGGTGATCCAAGTATGCCTGCCTAGGGGATAGTATAGTGATCTTTGGAGTGAATTCCATCTTTCTTTTCATTCCTGAGATGGTAACCGGTTATAGCAACTGCAAATGCAAGCAGAAGGAAAAGGTGGGAAAGCTTCAATAGCTTTTTCACACTCCAGCTTCTTAGAGAGGACAAAAGTTTCTTCAGCAGGATGAAAAAAAAGATAGTGAGGAAGAAAGCCAGGAGAATGCAGAGAAATTAATGTCACGAAGTGAGCAAGTGGAAGAATATGAAATAGCAGAGAAATGAAGGACAATCTTAGCCTTTGGATCTTGTATGACATTCATCCCACTTGAGTGGAATCAGGATGTTCCCTTCATGAAGCACCAGGAAAAAGTTGCATGAGCTTATGGGAGGGCTCTTAGGACCACACTCAGGAAGAAGAAAGATAGGTTAAATTGTAGATAACTTCCAACCACGGGTTTTGAAGGTCACTTTATATACACTTGATGTGGAAATTGAGAGGGGGCTAGGAGCCAATATCCAAGGATATCCAAGGATATCCTAGAGAGCCTGCCAAGAACCTCTTATCCAGACCACGAATTGTCCCCCCATTTCTGTGCTTTCTGTGTGGAACAAATGGCACATTCAGAAGAAATTGAGACTGCATTCCTAGTGACTTTAAGTTCTGGATAGCAAACTGAAAGACTCAAAAGCGCAGGTGGTGTCCTTATGCTTGTTCCATGTGATGGCAGTGACTATGGAAAAGGAGGGAGGCATTGAAAAACAAATGGCTGCCAATGTAGATGGTGTTTCCAGAAGTGTTTTGGAGTGTACCCTTCAGAGCCAGGATGATGGACTTCTGGCAAGGGGTGAGTGCATCTTAAAAAGATTGGGAAAGATTTGGCAGAAAGTTTTATTGATCTATCTCCTTTGAAGTGAAAGGAGAAAATTATCCCAGTAGAGCCAAAACCAGATATGTGGGGCACCATACAATGACATAGAAAGAAGCACCTTGTGAAGGAGATGCCCTTAGGTCACCTTAGGTAGGAAAATACAAATACAATTGCCTGCAATACACACACACACCAACAAAAGTTATGTGTAACAAATAGTGTACTTAAATTTTAATATAAAAATACAAATATAACAAACATTCCTGAGACTTCAGTGTATTGAGCTCATAGCTAGAAAATGGTGAGAAAAGAGGATTTTTTTTTTGTTTAAAGGACTCATTCTAATAGGGATGAAGTTGTATCAGAAAGGATCACATTGATATGAGATCTACAAACCTGAGGGTAGTAAGCAATATGAGGAAGTAATAGAGATATAAGAAGAGGAAAAAAACAAAACAAAGCTGACTGCCACTAGAGAGGACCATGGTCTGCTCCATCAGATGGAGGATGTGGGAAGTGCTGTTCTGATATTATTTCACTTCTGGTTCAAGGAAAACTATGGTGGTAGTGACAGTCTTCAAATTTCCTGGCATCTCCTATAAATTTTGTGACACTGTAAATAAAACATCTATATATTGTTGAGAGTGGAGAACGCTACATGAGAGAGAGCGAATCATTGTAGAAAAGCTGGAAGGAGTATATGTTGTGTCTAGACTCTTAAGAACCTTGACCTTTAAATGAAAGGGTTAAGACTTTGCTCTTAAAGCAGAGAGAAATACTAAAGGCTTTTGAGTAATGATTTAAATTAAAATATAGTTGACTCTTGAACAACCCAGGGGATTAGGCACCAACCCTCCCATAGTCAAAAATCTGCCTATAACTTTTGCCTCCTCGAAAACTTAACCACTAATAGCCTATTGTTGCTTAGAAGCCTTACTGATAGCATAAACAGTCAATTAATGCATATCTTTATGTTATATGTATTATATGCTGTATTCTTACAATAAAATAAGGTAGAGAAAAGAAACTGTTAGGGAAACCATAAGGAAGAAAAAATATATTTACAGTACTCTACTGTATTTATCAAAAAAAACACGCACAGATAAATGGACCCATGTAGTTCAAGCTCACGTTGATCAGTGGCCAAGTGTATAATCAATCTCTAAACCAGAAAAGTAAGGATTTCTCTATCCACTGGCTATTTAAATCACATATGTAGTATTGTGCCTAATTTGAGAAAGTATATATTCAAACAGATATTGACAAACTGTACTTGATCGTCAGAAGACTGCTAGGATAGTGAAATCCAAGTAACTGGATATATTCTGTTTTGAGTAAATAATGTTTTATGGAAGGCAGGGAGATGAGCTTGATAGTTGAGGGCTTCCTGTAGAAGAGATAAGGGTGGAAGGGATAATGAAGCCAATTTTAGCTTAATTCAGGTATAACTTCTAACCCAAGGTTGCTTTTTTATGAGCTGTCCAAAATCAGAATGAAATACCTTGTGATGTCGTGTGCTTCTTTCCGGTTAAGGTGACCCTATATTCCATTAGGATGTAAACGTCCTTAAGTCTTTCTATCTTAAAAGCAAACAAAAAATGAATAAAAAGAAACTTAGACTATCTTTTCTGATAGTTTAGACTGCTTTCCTCTTTGTTTCTCTTTTCCTTCATAGCCTAAGTTTTTGAGAAGAGTCTATACTTGCCATCTCTCCTTCCTCACCTCCCAGATGCCCTTTCACCCTTGCCATTGGACTTCTATCCCCTTTGGGCAACTGAGGTTAATCTTATGAAGTCTTCAACTGGGGTTTTTTGTTGCTAAATCCAAAGGACACTTTTTCAGATGTTAATTGGTCTTTGGGAAGCATTTGACCCTGTCAACCATTTCCTCCTTTTAAAATTCTCTTCTCTCAGCCTTCCATGACATATTCTTTTTGGTTTCCTGATGTCTTTCTGGCTGGTTCTTCTTAGACTCTTCCCCCTTTTCTCAAGGATTTCCTCAGACCATCTCTTCTCACTGTAAACTCCATGCATGACGTAATACTCTTTCTAGCCTCAACTGCCATCCTTAGTCTAAAGGCTCCAAAATCCATGTCTTATCTCTGATCTCACCACTGAGCAACCTATGCATAAACCTGTTGACTCTCTGGACACTTCCACTTCGATGTCTCAGAGGGTTTTCAAAACCAGTGTATCCAAAATTTATTTTATTCTCCATCCCTTCCAGGTGTGCTCTTCTTCCTGTATGCCACATGGCAGTGAAAGGCACCAACCACCCAGTTGCTTGAGCCAGAAACTTGGGAGTCATTCTTGACTTCTGATGCTCTTACCCCTTATGAGGCCATTGCAAAGTCCCACTGACATTACCTCTTTATGTGTCTCTTTCCTTTCATCTCCCTTGCCACTACCTGAGGTCAGAGTCTCATTATCTCTTTTTGATTTGTCACACTGTCTTCCTGTTTTCCTTGACTCCAGTCATAGTCTCCTTAAATCCTTCCTCACACGGCCATAAGAGTGGTTTTCCTGAAATGCACATATCATCGTGCTATTCCATCGTTATGGAACCCCTAGATGGCTTCTTATTAGAATAAAGTTCAAACTATTGGTATCACAAATCTTGTATGACCTGGCTACTGCCTTTCTGGGTCTATATTTTACCCCTCATGTGCTCCCTCTACTCTTCACCCCCCATAGTCCTGCTTTCCTGGTTTGTACCTGAACATGCCTTGCTCTCAAGAGTCAGGGCTGTCGGCTCTGACCATCCATGGACAGCTTCTCTGTCTCTCTGTCTCTCTTCATGTTAAACATCTCAAGAATCATCTCTTCTCGAAAGAAGTGGCCTCCATGGTTTGGATTAAATGCCTTTTTCTAGGCATCCACTTATTCTGGCCACATCCCTGTCATGACAGTTATTATGCAGTGTCATAATTAAATTTTATGCCAGCCTCATTCCCCAGCTGGACTGTGACTTCCTTAGAGCAAGAATTTTGTCTCATTAGTCTTTTTATCTCAATGCCTAGCACAGTGAGCTTAACATGCAATTGGCAGTTGTAAAAGTAAATGAATGGTACAGAGAGGATTCCTTTGTGGGGTGGCTATCAGGTCAGATTATCTCCGAGATCCCTTGCAATTCTAAGAATGATAAATAGAAGAGAAGTGGATTTGATGAATATTCCTAAGAACACAGGCCCCAGAATCATATAGCCTGTGACCTGAGAGCCTCCCTGTTAGAATTCGTAGACTGCACTGAGTTGGGATCAACTGGATGGCCTTGCCCACGAGCTGACACTTGGGAAGAAGCATTTTTGAGTCCTATTTTAAGTGAGGTTTTGGACTCGTCTGTGGTTTTTTTAATTGAAAAAAAAAAAACTAAAAAATCATTTCAGACGAAGTCATTGGAAACCAATCTTGACAAGAGGAAATGGTAATCCTTACTCTGTGCATTTCCCCAGCCCCATTCATTTTCCATGATTTTTCCAGCTGAGATAGCTGCCATCACACCTTACCATTAACCCTCTTCCTTTGCTGGCTTATATGTAGTGAAGTTCTTTTTCTCTTGCAGAAATTCTTCTTTTTTTGAGAAGTGAGTAACATTGGTCTTTTTCAAAAGGATTTTAAAGGCAAAAAGAAAAAATCCAAAAAGTAAATTAAACAAAAGAAGTATACTGTATACTGACTTTATGTTTAGTACATGGATTTGAAGTCCAAGGCAACTCATCTGATCCTACTTCTTTTGATTTGGTGTATCATGTTCATTGATAGACATTTTTTGCTTCTTCCTATTGAGGAGACCCTAACACCAACAACCATAATAATAGTAACATAACACTCACTTAGTACACACTATATGCTGGACACTATTTTTTTTTATTTAAAAAAATTTTTTTATTGGAGTTCAATTTGCCAACATATAGTATAACACCCAGTGCTCATCCCTCCAAGTGCCCCCCTCAGTGCCCGTCACCCATTCACCCCAACCCACCCACCTCCCCTTCTACTACCCCTTGTTCATTTCCCAGAGTTAGGAGTCTCATGTTTTGTCTCCCTCACTGATATTTTCACTCATTTTCTCTCCTTTCCCTTTATTCCCTTTCACTAATTTTTATATTCCCCAAATGAATGAGACCATATAATGTTTGTCCTTTTCCGATTGACTTACTTCACTCAGCATAATACCCTCCAGGTCCCTCCACGTCGAAGCAAATGGTGAGTATTTGTCGTTTCTAATGGCTGAGTCATATCCCACTGTATACATAGACCACAGCTTCTCTATCCATCATCTTTCGATGGACACCGAGGCTCCTCCCACAGTGTGGCTGTTGTGGACATTGCTGCTATAAACATCGGGGTGCAGGTGTCCCAGCGTTTCCCTGCATCTGTATCTTTGGGGTAAATCCCCAGCAGTGCAATTCCTGGGTCATAGGGCAGGTCTATTTTTACCTCTTTGAGGAACCTCCACACAGTGTTCCAGAGTGGCTGCACCAGTTCACATTCCCACCAACAGTGCAAGAGGGTTCCCCTTTCTCCACGTTCTGTCCAACATTTGTTGTTTCCTGTCTTGTTAATGTTCCCCATTCTCACTGGGGTGAGGTGGGATCTCATTGTGGTTTTGATTTGTATTTCCCTGATGGCCAGTGATGGGGAGCATTTTGTCATGTGCTTGTTGGTCATGTCTATGTCTTCCTCTGTGAAATTTCTGTTCATGGCTGGACACTGTTTTACCAACTTTTCCTATGTTAACTCAATCCTCATAACAGCAAAAAGTTTGGTATTTCCTTTTTGCAATATTTTTTATTCAAGCATAATTAATATACAATCTTATATTAGTTTCAGGTGTACAGTATAATAATTCAGCAATTCTATACATTTCTCAAGGCTCATCAAAATAAGTGTTTTCTTAATCCCTTCATCTATTTCACCCTTCCCCCCACCCACCTCCTGTCTAACAACCAAAAATTTATTCTCTGAATTTAAGAGTCCATTTTTTTTGTTTGTCTCTTGTTTTCTTTTTTCACTTACTTTGTTTTTTAAATCCACATATAAGTGAAATAATGTGGTATTTTTCTGTCCCTGACTGACTTCTCTCACTTAGCATTATACCTTCTAGGTTCATCCATGTTGTTGCAAATGGCCAGATTTCATTCTTTTTATGGCGAAGTAATATTCCATTATATGTGTGTGCATATATATAATAAATAAAAATATAATACTCTATATTAATATAAAATATGTAACATTTTATATTAATATTCTATTAAGAGCCCTTAATATATTTTTAATATATATTAATATTCCTTTACACACACACACACACACACACACACACACATCATCTTTGTCCACTCATCTATCAATGAACATTTGGGTTTGGGTTGCTCCTGTATCTTGGCTATTATAAATAATGCTACAATAAACATGGTGCAATTATCTTTTTGAATTAGTGTTTTCATATTCTTTGGATAAATACCCAGTAGTGGAATTACTGGATCATATGGTAGTTCTACTTTCAGTTTTTTAAGGAGCCTCTACACCGTTTTCCAGGGGTTATACCAATTTGCATTCCTACCAACAGTGTACAAGGGTTCTTTTTTCTTCATATCCTTGTCAGCATTTCTTATCTCATATGTTTTTTATTTTAGCCATTCTGATAGGTATAAAGTGATATTTTATGGTGGTCTTAATTTGCATTTCCCTGATAATTAGTGATGTTGGATATATTTTCATGTGTCTCTTGGCCATTTGTATGTCTTCTTTGGAAAAACGTCTATTTAGGTCCTCTGCTTATTTTGTGATTAGATTCATTGTTTTTTTTGTTGGTGGTGGGTTTTTTTTTTTTTTTGGTGTCGAGTTGTATAAGCTCTTTATATATTTTGGATATTAACTCCTCATTGGATATATAATTTCCAAATATCTTCTCCCATTCAGTAGGCTGCTTCTGTGTTTTGTTAAAGGTTTCCTTTGCTGTGCAAAGCTTTTTATTTTGGTGTAGTACCAATAGTTTCCCAATGCTCTTATTTCCTTACCTAAGGAAACATGTCTAGAAAAATGTTTCTATGATCAATGTCAAAGAAATTACTCCCTGATTTCTTCTACGTATTTTATGTTTTCAGGTCTCACATATAGGTCTTTAATCCATTTTGAGTTTATTTTTGTATATAGTGTAAGAAAGTGGTCGAGTTACTTTCTTTTGCATGTAGCTGTCCAGTTTTTCCAGCACCATTTGTTGAAGACTGTCTTTTCCCTATTGTATATTCTCGCCTCTTTTATTGCAGATTAATTGACCATATAAGCATGGGTTTATTTCTGGACTCTATTCTGTTCCATGGATCTGTGTGTCTGTTTTTGTGCCAATACCATACTGTTGTGATTGCTACAGCTTTACAGTGTATGTTGAAATCTGGGATTGTGATACCTCCAGCTTTGTGCGTGAGTTGGGGATTTCTAATTCCTATTTACAAGTAAGAAATCTGAGGCAAAGAGGCTAAATAGTATTTTCTAGTAATTCCTAGTAATTGGCAGAGCTAGGAAACAGTGGAGCTGGGATTCAAACCCTGGCAGTCTAGCCCCACGGCTCAGGATCTCAAATATCTTGCCATAGACTCTCTTAATTCATAAGAACTTTAGATGTCTCTGGGATGAAGAGTTCCTAATTCCACTCTAGAACCAGTTTATAGTCCTCTTTTGATGTGTATATATGTATGATCCCTTAGATAGCTATGTGTTGGCACTAGCCATGAAACTGCTAAGCCATATTTTTTCCCTCCTTTTGTCTGAGATTTCCCTTGAATTCTAGGACCTCCTTCATGATCCTCCATGACATCTTTTTAATCTAAAGGGTCTGTGTGAACCTAGACCTTTGGAAACCCTGTGACTGCCTTTCACCTTTCTCTGCCTGTTCTCTGGCTTGTCTGGAGCACAGGTACCAATGGTTGGTGACAGCTGCTCTGCTCTCTGCTAGACCATGGCCCACTTAACAATTAACTTGGCCAGGATCTGGCCTGAGTCTTCATTTCCATTTTCTAGCACAAACTGGTAGATGAAACTTGACCAACCTAGGAGATTATTTTATTTCCTTTCACCTTTTGCTGAGGTCAGGCTGTTACTAATTAAATTTCCTAGTTTCCCAAATCTTCTACCCTAGATAGCTCCCCAAGCTCATTTGTGATTGCCTCTCAGCTTTGATTGCCTATCTACTGGGACATATGGTATAGGAAGAAAACGATAGCATTTGGAATCAACTTATTCTTTCATTTTGTTGGTCTTGGGTCACTTTATTTTCCTGAGCCTCAGTGTCCTCTAAAATTGAGATAATGACACCTACCCTGAAGAGTGATGTTACAGTTAGGAATAACATATGGAAAGTGCCTGATCAAAAAAAAAAAAAAAAGAAAAAAAGTGCCTGACTGAGAATTTGTTTCATAGAAGGTGCTTGATGAATAGTGGCCTTGGTGGCAGCAATGGTGGCCATGGTAGTGGTGGTGAGAGAATACATCTAAGCCTCACTCTCTTCCAGGCTAGGTTATCAAGTACCCTGCTGTCATCACTCAAGACTCAGCTTGATGTAGTCTACTTAACTATGTTGGAAAGAGTAGGTCTATCCTTTGAGATGGACCAGGTGCCAAGGGGACAACAGATCAGCTATGGGTATAGAGAAGCCTGACCCTCAGGTTAAACATTATGGAATAAATGGCCATCTAATTTGGCCGATCAGAACGATGGAAGCAAATGGAATAATGATTCATCCTGCCTGGGGGCAGTAGATACTGGGCACCCAGCACTGGGCAAATGTGTTCAGAGATCCAAGGAGGAGAATGGGCAGTTTGCAAATGGGAAGGCTTTTAATGGATAGCAAGGCTCCAGCCACTGGGCTGCAGGTCAGAGGCAGGGTTCCTGGGATACCAGGTAAGGAAGGGCTGACTCTTGGGGACAGGACAAAGTCTAGTTATCAAAACTGGGCACCAGGGCAGGGTGGTTGGTTGCCAAGGGGACCTGATGTGGAGGTCTGTTGGTGAGATGTGTGTTTCCATTTGATTTCTGTAACTGGGCTGGAGCTGAGCCTGCCATGGGGCCCCCAGAAAGGGAGAAGGAAGAAAAGAGAGTCTGGGCACCAAGTCCACTCTAAAGAATTCTCCACATCAGTGCCCTCCTTAGAAGGGTACCAAGACTGTAACTACTAGAGTTTCACAACCTGACAACATATTTACCATGTACATACGGATGGGAAAAATAAAGTTACTGTCTCTCAGAAAGCATTGACACGGTTTAGAAAGGAAACAGGGAAGGCTGCTCTCCCATCTGCCTGGTATTGATTCTGAAAGCAAACCATTTATTACTGTGTCTTCCAATAATTAATTTCAGCACAGGTCAACCTGCCCAGGTGAAGAGAAATCAAATCGATTTCCTTTCTCTTCCCTCTACTTTCCATTCCTGTGACACATGGAGTAGCGTGGGCCTTGGGAGTTTGCTTGCCGCCCTAGAAGCCAGTGCTGCCTGGGCTGAAAGTTACAGGGAGCGCTGATGGGTTTGCATATCGAGGGATAAACATATTTTGAAAAGTATTTGCAAGGTTTTAAGCCTGAGCTGTAAAGGCAAGCATACCAGAACGAGTAATAATAAGAAATGCCATTAATTTAACACACAATTTTACAGGGAATATCTTATTTGATCTTTGAAACCACTCTTTGGAGGAAATATTAATTTATCCTCATTTTCCAGATCAAGAATCAGGCCCAGAGAAGATCATTTAAGCATAGGAGGCAAGATTTGAACCTAGGCAAGCTGACCCCAAAGCTCACTCTTCTGGCACACATGCGTTCAGAGTAACGGGGAAAACTGAGTTTATTTAATGATCCTTTTGGGAGTTTTTTTTCCACGTGAAATTTCTATTTTATTTTTATTTATATTCTTTATTTTTAATTACGAAATTACACATATTCAATATAGAAAAGCAGACAAGCAAATAGGAACAAAAATAATGCACCCACTCAGTTGTCTAACAGTTGCTATACTTTGGTGTTTATCCTCCCAGATATTCTCTCTCTCTCTCTCTCTCTCTCTCTCTCTCTCTCTCTCTCTATATATATATATATATATATATATATATATATATATATGGGTATGTTGGTCATCTGCTTTTCTCACTTAAGGGTATAACCATGGTAATAGATGCAATGTTATCTATTGCTATGGTGTTGCAGATTACCATGGTAATCTATAAAGTTATTATTATTTTTGTGTGTGTGAAGTCTCTAATATTAAGACTTCTCTTCTTTCCCAGAGTCTGGTAATTTATAATTATAGGCTATTAAAACCAGGTACAATTGTAAGTATGTAAAAAAAAGAAGCAAAATAAACATTGAAAATGGGAGGCTGGGTTTAAGCTAAGGAATCACAATCTTTTCCCAAGAGAAAGCGTCAGAAAATGGCAGTTTATCAGGCTCTCCAGGCCTTTCCTTGTTCCCTACAGTAGATGCATGGACATTGCAATGCAGTGAGGACTTTCTGAGTCCTTAAGACCTGGCCAGAGTGGAGCTGAGTGACTGGTGGTGGGGGGAGCAGTAGTAGTGGGGAGTGCTTCAAAATAATAGGCTTTGTACCCTGTTTCCTCTTCCTCTCTTCTCCTTTTTTCTCCCCTTCTCTTCCTCCTCTACTTTTTCCTCTTCATCTGTCCCATCTTCTCATGGGACATCATTTCCTGAAATAGGGACTCTCATCAGGGTCCAGGATACAGCGCTCAGCTCTGGTCCAAGTGTGTTTTCAGGTGAGCTGTGTTTTCCAGGACCCCTGAGAGCTCTGTGAGGTGAATACTCTCTCACTGTGGCATTTGGGGTGTTGGAGGAGGTCAGGAGTGTCTGGGCTGAAGGAAGGGTAAGGGCTTTGGAGAACTCGCTAGTAAATGCAGCAGCGGGGACAGATGATGAGGACCAGGAACCAGCACATAAGAGCCCCTGATGGGCTTCAGGCTGTTTATTGCACAAACCAAAAAAAAAAAAAAAAATAAAACCCACATCACCAACAAGAACAACCCACCAAACAAACATGTCTGTCAGTGAGCAACCGGAGGCATTTTCATGAACTAATTTTGTTTGGAATACATTTTTAACGGGAGAAAAACCCAACTGCCAAGTTCTGGCAAAAAAACAGGCATTACGTCTGCATTATCCTACCTGGAAAGGAAGCGAGAGCTGAGCTCTCTCGCGTCCTGTAACATCGGGGGACACCCAGGCCTCCCTGGGACCAGTGCCTTGATTTGTCCTGGGATACAGAGGCAAATGCCAGCCAGCCCTAGGCACTGCCCTTAGAGATTCAGAGGCCAGAGCAGCTGTCCCACTACATGGTAGGAGCTGACCGCGCTGAATACTGGCAACCTCCGCTGTAATTACATATCTCCATGGTGTTTCACACTGTGGGCTATTTTGTATAATGTCTCTGAGCTTCAACAATGCCAAGTGTGGCTAGAAATAGCTCCGGTGGACTTTAGTTCATCACATGCTTAGAATTTGAAAATAACATCAAGGGAAGGGGGCAGTGAGTGAGGCTAAAAAGAGAAGTCCAGATCCATGTGATAGACATGTTTCAGTTTTCTTCTTTATGTGGCTTGGACTCTGCCTAAAATTATGGACTCTTGAGCGTCTTAGAAATTCACAAGGTCGGTCTCATTTGCTTTAAAAAGGCAGCCAGGGGTGCCTGGGGTGGGGGTTGCGGCTTAGTTGAGCAACCGATTCTTAATTTCGGCTCAGGTCATGACCTCAGGGTCATGAGATCCAGCCCCGCATTGGGCTCCACACTCTGCACAGAATCTGCTTGAGATTCTCTCCCTCTGACCCTCCCTGTGCTTGCACTCTCGCCTGTCTTTCTCTAAAATAAATAAATAAAATATTTTAGAAAATAAAAAATTCAACCATATAGCTAAAGAAGAGAGTGTTATTTAGATGCAAACCTTGGGTCTGACCCACCCACCAAAGCTATCACTCTGATAACAATTTTACACGTTTATAAAGCTAGAAAGGTTTGAGGTTTATTTCAAGAATACATCCTGTCATGGCTTCAGGTGGCCAGATAATTTGGCACTAGATGACCTTGACATGGGGTAATTTCTAGATTCTCTTTCCTTCCCCAATGCCTTACGTGAAGGCCTCTTAATAATGAGTACCATCATCTTCCCATCAATAAAATGGGAGTTATAGATTCTTCCTCCCGTCTTCTTTGTGGGGGGCAAAAGATCCCATGAGACGGCTTCAGGGATTCAAACATCTGGCTTAGAAGGCCCAGGGCTATCACAGCTGCATGTGCAGGTCACTTAACTCACCAAACCTCATTTCTACATCCGTAAAATGGGAACAATAATTTAGTCCATCATAGTCCAAGTAGGCATTAAATGAGATAACGTACTTGAAAGCACTTTAAGTGTAGAGCCCAGAGCAGCTGTGAATTATCATCATTATTCTTCAGAGGATATAGTGTCAGTGGGTGAGATCATGTCTGGAACTCGCTCAGAAAAGAGGAACTTACAGCTACAGAAAAGATTGATGATATTGCCCCATACTGGGTGTCTCCCAAGAGAGAGAATGTGCTGACCAGTCTGTGAGTTTGACCGAACTCCTCACGCCCCAGGCTGCTTACCCGGGTTGAGAGCCAGGTTCCCATGCGGAGCAGCAGGATTAGCGGGGGAAGATTTCCACATTCTGAAGCTAAAGCTGTTGATTTAATGAGCCTTGTTCTGATGTTTATAGAAGGGTAGATCGGTGAGACTTTGGAGTCACAGGTGGATTTTGGAAATGAAACTGGGAACAGCGTGATGCTTTGTAGGTGGCGTGCTCCGGCCACTTGTCTTACGCGCCCTTCTGAGCAGAGAGAACAGGGAAGCCCTAGTGACCCGCTCAGCGGCAAGCCACGCTGTGCCCGGCGCCTGCCCGGCCTTTCCGGAGAGCCCTGCCGGCCTGCTGTGCCTCTTGCATCCACCTGGAGTCAGAGTATTCAAGTCCTGCTGGACCCCGTCTCCCAGCCAGCTTGCTGCTACTCATTGTGTCACTGTGCACACAACCCCGTTGCTTGACTTGCCCTTTGTAGCACTGAGGGTGAACTTGCGTGGGATTTCTTGCTGAGGCTTTCATAGCCGTGAGGATTATGGGCACAGTCTGTGGGCATGGAAGATTGCCCTGGGCCTGTGAAAGTCCGGAACATTCAAGAACTCCAGATAATGGGCTCCACCATGGGATGTGAGCCTGAACCTTGTGATCCTTCCCTGTCTCACGGTCCCCTCAGCAGTGTTCAGATTCTGTCCTTTGCCCTTGACCGCCCTGTCTGGGGAGACCTTGATCTCCCGCAGCCTCTCTCATCCAACTGAGGAAATGCTCCGGTGGGTGAGCCTCTTCATTCAAACTCCCAAGGCTAGGAAATGGGAAGGACATGTTTTCTGTTGGAAAGTGGGGATCCTGAGGCCGCAGAGGACCCACGGTTTGTGATGGATGGTCCTCGGTGGATAGATGGTGTCTCTTCTGACCTCAAGCCAGTCTCTGAATCCAGCCCTGATGGAGAAGGGGATGCAAGTGGCCCTGTTCCTAGGACAGGTCTCCTTCCTCTGGCCCTCCTGCCTCCTCACAGCCCTCCCCACCACCCTTGCACACTACAGGGCAACATTCCACAGTGAGACCAGGGAGCTGTGCTCTCCAACTCCTCAACTGTGCTTCTCTAAGGACGAGGGCCTTTCTTCCTAGAGAGCCCTTAGCCACTCCTGCTGCGTATCCCCAACCAGCTTTTCATCTCCAACCCTGGCTCGAAGGAGAAGCCCTCAGGATGGTACCCCTCTGAGCTCCTTGTCAAAGATCCCCATGTCATCCTGGCCTCCCAGTCTGGACCTTTGCCCACGCTGCTCCCGTGCCTGGCAGGGGAACGCATTTTAGACTTCAAAGCAGACTCAGAAACTCACCTCCTTCTGGAAATGTCTCCAGGCTTATCCGTCTTACTTACCCAATTACCCTGCTACCTGGTGCGCCCTCAGCATTTTCTCACCCCTCTGTACTCTCGTCACACACACCTTGTTTCTTTTGTGTCCCTGGAGAGTGAACTCTTCGACATAATTTCCTAGAGAACCAAGGCTTAACCCTAATCACTTCATGCTGCAACTTGAAATTTTACATTGATTGATGGTAAACTTTCTGAAATACACTGTCAACTCCCCATGCCTTGCAAACAGAGCATTCTGAATATAATTCACCCTTTTTTGGGGGGGATGCCTGGGGCACATGGCAATGTTAACTAGTTCCAGTCATGAGTAGAGACCGCAGAGGCTAAAGTTTTCCGTTTCCCTCCCTGAGAATCTCTCCCAACACTGCAGCAGCCTTCTGGGCTGGCCAGCTTTCGGGGGGCCTGGTTAGGGAGTTCAGCCCCTCAAGCAGTGTGTGTTACTCCCTGTGGGCCCAGGAGCAGCCCTCTGACAGCCATATTTCTCCTGGATGATGATGATGATGATGATGATGATGATGATGTTGTTGTTGTTTCTGACAGTACACCGGGGCAAGGGGAGATCAAGCAGCCTAGGCTTTCTGCCACCACTGAATGGACCGGTGAGACTGGAAGAGGGAGGCTGATTCTAGAACCAGATCTCTCCTGTTCATTCCTTCACTTTTGCATCACTCTGTCTTTATTTTGATGGATTTCATTTAAAAGGGTCCAAGCATTTCGAGCCACATCAGCTGCTCAGTTTCGTACGCGGAGGCGTCCAAAGACTGGCTCCTGCCCGTCAGGGTGCTGCTGTCACTCCACGCCATGGGCACTAGGGCTTCGATATTTATACGATGGTGATAAGAAAGTCTTTCACCTGAATCACACAGCCCCATTCCAGACAGAAGCTCTTGGGGGAATTGTCCAAGAGCTTGTCTCGTTTTGAAGTATTTTCAAATTTGACATGTCTCTTACTTCTGACTGCTAAGGAAACCAATTCAGGGTCAGGGTCATTGTTGCTGGCACTGTGCCCAGGGAGAATAATTTCTAGGATTTCATAGGTGATTATTTTTAACTAGATCTTTTTTGCATATATTTATGTCATACCAAAATCATGTTTCTCTTAAGCTTTGATGAACAATGTCATAAAGTCCAAACTGAGAAAGATGAAATCTCTGACTAGGGCTGCAGAGAGATTTTACATTTTTTTTGTAATTATGTATTTCACTGTGATTAGTCAAACATCAGTGTCTTCAGGATCCCAGAACAAGGAAATGCACCCATCTCTAAGCTAAATAGGTTTGTAATGAAATCTGTTTGTATTTCTAAATGTACTAGGTTAACAAAAATACGTTGGATCCTTATCTTTTACTTTAAAGTTTCTTTTATTTGGTAATTTTCATATTTTGAAAGAGATTCCTGTTTGTTGTAATTACAAGCGAAATGTTGCAAAGATATACAAATAGAAATGCTAATTATCCCTCTCCCTTCCTTCCAAGGTAATCACAGTTATCTTGCGCATCTTTCTTCTTACACATATAAAAATAAGCAAACATATGTAGATATAAAAATTTCTGTTTATTTTTGGGAATAATTTCTAAAGAACATAGCTATGATTTTTATACTTTAAGTGACTCTTCCATTTTTCTGATTATACAATTAATACATGTTCACCACAGAACATATGGAAAATTAGAAAAGAGTAGAAAAGGGATGCCTGGGTGGCTCAGTGGTTGAGTGCCTGCCTTTCAGCCCAGGGCCTGATCCTGGAGTCCTGGGATCAAGCCCCACATCAGGCTTCCTGCATGGAGCCTGCTTCTCCCTCTGCCTCTCTCTCTCTGTCTCATGAATAAAATAAATTTAAAAATCTTAAAAAAAAAAGAGAGAAAAGTCATTCCTAGTATCATTCAGAGATAATTATATATAAACTCTTAATGTTTATTGGCAAATTTTGATTTAGCATTGCAGAGCACAAATAATATTTTGCTTGGGGTGAGACAACGTGAATTCCTGACCAGCACCTGCCATTCACCAGCTCTGTGAACTTACTCGAGTTTTTTAATCTTTCCAAACCTCATTTTTCTTATCTGTAATTTGAGATAAGGACATAATCTACCACACGAGATAATGTTTGTAAGTGGATCCAAAACCAGCAGCCATCATGATCAGTAGTTTGATTGATTGATTGATAGAACCATACTTTGGTTTACCGAACTCCTTCATTTAATCTTAAAACAGGAGCACTTCCTCAGATCGCTAAATAGTCTTCAGGACATAATTTTAGTGACTGCATCATGTGGCAGTACCACAATGAAATGAATCAATCCCCTCTTGTTGAACATTGTGGTTATTTCTAGTTTCTGCTTTTATAAACCACACTTATTATATTTAAACTTCTAAGCCAAGTATTAAAACCATTACAGTCTTTACTTCTCCTCAGTTTTTCGGGTCTTCAGAAACACCACTATTCGTTCAAAGACTATAACTATTTTAGGGCGAAAGACTAGATTCCTCTCACCTCAGAATCTCAGCCTGGGCTTTGAGCCCTGCCCTTAGATGGCTGGTTTTAACTTTGGATCGTGGCTGCAACGATAGCTTTTTAAAAACACGCGGCCATACACTCTCCACCCTGCTGGTCTGATTAGAGCAACCAGGCTCCTTTATCTGTGGCCTCATCCTGTCCTATAAGAACCACAGTTCTAGATGATTCCTCAAGGCTTCGGCCATCTGAAGATGATCAGAAAAGCACCGTAAGCTGAGGAAGTTGTATGGTCTCCCTCACAAGGGCTTCCTCTGTGGTCGTATCATCTAAAACAGTGGTTCTTAACTAGAAGGCGATTTTGCCCCCCAGGGGACATTTGCAATATCTGGGGGCATTTTTGGTTATTGCATCTGGGGAAGGGATTGCTATTGGTGTTTGCTGCTAGACACCCTACAGCACCAAGGACGGCCCCTGTATTTGATTCTTAGGGCTCTCATAATGAAGTAGTGCAAGCTGGGGGGCTTACCACAACAGAAACGAATTGTCTCACAGTTCTGGAAGCTAAAAGTCGGAGACCAGGGTGTCAGCACAGTTGATCCCTTCTGAGGGCTGGGAGGGAGAATCTGCTCCCGGCCTCCCTCTTAGAGTTTGATGGTTTGCTGGTGATCTTTGGTGTTCCTTGGCTTGTAGCTCTTTCATTCCATTCTTGGCCTTCATGTCACATGGTGTTCCCTCTGTGTCTGTATCTTCACATGGCCATCTTTTTTTTTTTTTATGATGAAAAACTTTATATTTAGAATTAGCCAGCTGGACTCCATTTAGATGCTCCTAATTTTGTTGGCAACATTCAAAGCATCATAGTCCAGAGCCAGTTGAACATGTGCCTTCTTATCTCCACCAGGCCTGATGATCAGGGTGGTGACTTTGACCACCTCAAGGTCATAGAGCTTCCTCATGGCCTGTTTTGATCTGGTGCTTGTTGGCCTCGACATCCACAGTGAACGCAAACATGGTGTTGTTTTCTGTTTTCTTCATGGCTGACTCAGTAGTCAGGGGGAACTTGATGATGGCATAGTGGTCAACATTGTTTCTCCTGGGGGCGCTCTTTTAAGGATAATTGGGCTGCCTTCAGAGATGCAGTGTCTTGCGCCCTCAGAAGTAGGTGACATGCAAATCCTTTTTGGATGTGACTATGGACACCTTTCAGCATGGCTTTCTTGGCCTTCAAAGTCTTTGCTTTGGCCCCTGCTTTGGGAGGAGCAGGGGCTTCCTTCTTTACTTTTGGCGCCAACTTCATACAAAGTGTTTCAGAGGCCACATGACCATCTTTTTATAAGGCTACTAGTCATATTAGATTAAAGCCCACCCACTTCCAATATGACATCATTGCAAATTATGTCTACAATGGCACTATTTTCAAAAATGGTCACATTTTCAGGTGCTGAAGACTAAGGCTTAGACATAATCTTTTTGGAGCAACAGAATTCAACCTGTAACAGCCTCCCAAACAAAGAAGTATCTGGCCAAAAATATTAATAGTGCTACTGTTGAGAAATACTTCCCATATAATCTGTGGATCAAACCTAGGGAGGTAGTTGGCCAAGGTAAGAAAAGGGCAGATAGAAGGAGTGCAGGGTATGCAAAGGTGGACAGTGAACAGAACACCACCAGTCAAGAGGGTCAGTGACCTCTGCTCTAGGTCAGAGGCTGTGGGCTTCTTGCAGATCTGTACAGACCTGGGTAGCCCTCCAGCCATAGGACAGCGTCTGACCAAGAAGGAGGAAGGACTTGAAGGGGCACAAGGCTAACTGGGCCAAAGCAGACATGTGGATAGGCCAGAGGGTGGACCTCTGCCTTGTTAACCCATCATCTGACTGCCCCCCTTTTCCCTGGGTAAGGCCCAGCCTTTCCCCATGGGTCCCCTTAACGACCAGGACAGAAGAGAAAAGTAAATCCCCAAGCCCGCAGGTTTTCAGCAGTATTTTCAAACCAACTGTCTTATCTCCCCAGAGCCCTGCCTTCCCCCTCTCACGCCCACTGCCTCCCACTGGCAGCCAGACATAGAACATGGCAAACAGGAAAAACAGCAACACTGCGAAGTTACATCTTTTGAGAGAGAACATTGCTTTGGGTACATCCCCCCTCCCCAGTATGTCTTGAGTTGCCAAGCCCTGCAGCAGGTGGCCCTATTCATCTTTCTTCTGCGGGGATGCTGTCTCTCCCACTGCTTCTTTCCTTGGCTTTAAGATGTCCACGTGAGAATGAACTTTTACAGGGCCAGGGCTACTGGGCGATCCACGTATCCACATCTGAACACTTAGGTCCATCTCGCTGATTTTTCAGATATTTTTGTCCACATTCTTGTATTGTGCTTACATGTCCCCCTTCATTATTTTGCCAGTTTGAGTAGAGTGGGGGAAGGAGAGATGGGGAAGGGTGGCCAGAGTGGAGTCTGTGTTATCAACTTTTGGGACTGGTGGGTTGCTTACTGGCAACATAGATGCCAGCTGGCTACATGTGGGGCCTGTTCAGCAGGAAGGGGATGAAATACTTTCCTCCTCAGTCTTCAGAGACTGCTGTCTGCATGGCATTCTCCTGGTTTTGATCTCCTGATTGCTCAGCTCCCCAGGACCGTGTCCTTTGCCCCAGCCTGGGGTTCTGGACCAGCCCCTGGCCCCTAGTCCCCGTTACTGTTTGCACTGTCTTCTTGGTGTGCCATCTATGCACCAGTCTTGGCTTTCCCAGGCCCGGCCTACAGCCCTGTGTCTGCCTCCTACTGCCTTCCAGGGCCTGGAAGCACAGGTGCAGAGGGTCAGGGACAAAGTCCTTTCTTGCTTTCTGCCTTAGCCCTCTAAGCATGGCCACATTTTCTAGAATCTGTCCAGTCCTTTCTTACAAGTTAGACCTGATATTTTCTGTCAAATCCTACCTCATAAGCTGTATGGGCAACCTTTAAGATCCAAACGTCTTTTGGTCCAGAAATAGGTTGTTTCTGTGTTGTTATTATATTACATAGATAATATGCTAACAGTTTTCATTATTGTCCTGTGCTCTTGCCTGTAACTAACTAGATATTCAGCTTCTAGCCTGCAGCTGAGAGGAGGTACACTGAAGTTTCTTTAAAGTGTAACATGGAAATGAAAACGGCTGGTGTGGATTTGAAGGGAAGAAAAGGAATCAGTAAAAGGGAGAACACCGTAGTGAAAAATAACTGCTATTCTTTTCTCAGAATTCCTAGACCTAGGTACATTCTTAAATGCAAAAAATTGGGCTGTAGGAAAATAAAACTTTACTTTAAAAAAAGCTTTACTTAGAAAAAAATGTGGGGTTCTGAAAATATACTGTTTATCATTAATAGGAAAAGGTGCTACAGCATTCTACATATAGAAACGGAAATGCTCTCTAGCAAGTAGCGATGCGTATGAGAATGGGACAGGGTGGTGATTGTATATGTGAATGTGATACAGCCTGCGTTTAGGTTTCCAGAGGTAATCTCAACACCCAAGCTATTTGTGTTGGGAGGTATTGGCATCTGTAGTAGTTATTTTTGGTATTAGTCCCAATTAATAGACTGAGATTTGTACAGTCTCCGGTTTAAGGAGCATCTGATTAGGATGACTTAGACACTCCTTGTTTAGACATACAAATTGCCCTAATGAAGGCAACTGTCACTTGCTCCTTTATTCAGAACACCTTGGGGAGATGTCCTTCTATCAGATATAATGTGGTGGGTTAACCCATCACTGGTACCAGGAAAGAGTTTCCTCTTTTTTCCCTACTGCTTCCCACCAAAGACCACTTGGCCAGAATCCATCCCATTCCTCCCCTGAGAGAGCCAGCAAATGGAGAAAAAAATGTGTGCCTGGTGCTCAGGGATGAACACTAAAAGGCATTTTCCTATATCATCCTAGTTATAAAAGTTGGTTGCTTGTACATGATCTATTGTGTTAGTACCAAATTTTAAACCTATTATGTGCTCAACTGGATTTATTTTATCTGGGGACTCTAATTCCCATTTACATGGAAAATATATTCTCAGAGTTAAATAAGAAGCTTACAAAGAGGGGAGTGTGGTTGGCTCAGTTGGTTAGGAATCTGCCTTAGGCTCAAGTCATGACCCCACAGAATCCTGGGAATCGAGCCCTGTGCCGGGCACCCTGCTTAGCAGGGAGTCTGCTTTTCCCTTTCCCGCTGAGCCGCCCCCCCCACCCCCCCACCCCCGCTCATGCTCTCTCTCTCTCTCTCAAAGGAATAAATGAAAAATCTTTTTTAAAAAAAAAAAATAAATAAATAAATAAAAAATCTTTTTTTAAAAAAAGGCATTAAAGAAACTTTCAGGTTGGATGCCTGGGTGGCTCAGTGGTTGAGCATCTGCCTTTGGTCAGGGCCTGATCCTGGGGTCAGGGATCAAGTCCCATATCAGACTCCCTGGGAAGAGCCTGCTTCTCCCTCTGCCTGTGTCTCTGCTTCCTCTCTCTCTCTGTATCTCTCATGGATAAATAAAATCTTAAAAAAAAAAAAAAAGAAAGAAACTTTCAGGTCACTACGCATCCTTAAACTGGGGACTATTTACATTAGGAAATAAGGTAACTATCCTTTTCCAAGCCTTGCTGCGGACAAGATCCTGGACTGCACTGCTTTGGGATTCAGTACCTCTTGAAAGGAGAACGCTGTGCCTAGTAGGTACGTTGATGAGTAGTTGAGATAGAAAAGATGAGTAAGATAGGACTCTTTCCTTCAAGGAGAATGCAGTTCTCTCTGGAAGTCACTTTATACACTTTGAAAGTGTGTTATAAAACAAAACAAACAATAAATAAACAAAAAATAGCAGTTGCAAAAGAATAATTACAATATCATAATTTAAAAACCAAAGGCATAAGAACAAATATAATGCAAAGTAACAGAGAAGCAGAAGAGGTAGCGAGTTTACATTGAGTCTTAGAGAGGTACATGGTTTAATGATAAGTACCTGAAGGTGACAGTCACAGAGACATGGCTTGCCATTTTCTAGCTATGGAACATTCTGAAGACATGTTAGTTTCTCTCTCTGAGCCTCACCTTTCTCACTTAAAAAATGAAATTAATAATACCCATCTTGGAATTGATCCTGAAGCTTAGAGGTAATGTATATAAATATAAAGAGCCTAAGATAACGCCTAGCACACCTGTAGAGACACCTGGTAAACTTATACTGTGTTCTTTGACCCGTAGATTATTTAAAAGTTCTTTAGTTTCCAACTCTTTGGGGGATTTTCCAGCAATATTTCTATTGTTGATTTATAATTTAATTACATTATGATCAGAGACAATATTTTCCTTTGTTGAGATTTGTTTTATGGCCCAAAATATGATTTATCTTGGTAAATATTCTGTAAGCACTTGAAAAGAATGTGCATTTTGCTCTTGTTGGGTGAAGTATTAATTAATGTCAGTTACATCAAGTCTTCAAATCTCCTATATCCTTACTAATTTCCTGTCTACTTTTTCTATTTAATTATTGGGAGGGGGCCTTAAATCTCAAGGATTTGTCTGTTCTCCCAGAAAGTGTCAGTTTTTGCTTCACATATTTTAAAATATGTGCTTCATTAGTAGATGCATAAATGTTTGGGATTATGATGTCCTCTTGATGAATTGACCTCTTTATCATTATGAAATGAACTTTTCCCCTAGGAATATGATTTGCTCTGAAATCTAGTATGTTTGATATTAATAAAGCCACCCCAGGTTTCTTCTGACTAGTGTTATCATGCTTGTATTTTTTCTACGCTTTCACTTTTAACTCATTTGTGTCTTTATAGTTGGAATACATTTCTTATAGACAGCATATAGTTGGGGCTTGCCTTTTTATCCAATCTGACAATCTCTGCTTTTGTTTATGGTACTTAGACAACTTATATTTAATATGATTATTGATATGTTTGTCTATCATCTTGTTACATTTTTTATATTTGTTTCATCTATTCTTTATTACTTTCTCTCTCCCCTTTTCTTCCTCTTTTGGTTAATTGAATATTTTTTTCCTTAAAAAAACAAAAAACAAAACAGCTTTATTGAGATACATTCACATGACCTACAATTCACCCTTTTAAAGTATACAACTCCGTGGTTGCAAGTATATTCACAGAGTTGTGCAAATATTACCATAATTAATTTTGGAACAATTTCATCACAAGAAACTCTATAGCCATTAGCAATCACTTCACCCCCAGTATCCCCCAGAAAGCGCTAATGTGCTTTTCGTCTAGAGCTAGAGAGTATAATGCTAAGCAAAATAAGCCAGTCAGAGAAAGACAAATACAATATGATTTCACACATTTGCACAATTTGAGAAACAAAAACAAGCAAAGAAAAAGAAAGAGGGAAAGAGAGAAATCAAGAAAGTCTCTTAACTATAGAGAACAAACCAATGGTTACCAGAGGAGAGGTAGGGAGAGGTAGGTAAGGGGATTAGGGAAATATATGATAGGGATTACAAAATACACTTGTGATGCAAACTGAGTATTTTTTATGATTTCATTTTATCCCCTTTGTTGGCTTATTAGCTATAACTATTTTGTTACTTTAATGGTTACTTTAGGGTTGTTTATAGTATGTGACTTTAATTTATTATGGTTCACCTTCAAATGATGTTATGCCACTTTATATACAGCATAAGGTTCTTTTATAAGTATATAAAGTTCTCATACTATATACAAAGTGGAATAACATCATTTCTCCCATTCTGACCTTTGTGCTATTATTGTCATATGTTTTACTTTACATGCACTATAAACTCCATGCTACACTATTATTATTTTTATGTTATATTTTAAAGAGTTTTAAACAATAAGAAAAAAAATCTACATTTTCCCCATAGTTAACAATTCTAGTGTTCTTCATTCCTGTGTGTGAATTTGTATTTCCATCTGGTGCCATTTCCTTCTTCCTAAGGACTTCCTTTAACATTTCTTGTCATGCAAATCTGCTGGTGAAGAATTCTTTCAGATTTGTATGCCTCGATATGTCTTGATTTCACCTTTGTTTTTGAAAAATAATTGGGGTGGGCACAGAATTCTAGGTTGACAGGATTTTTCCTTTTTTCAGTAAAGATGTTGCTCCACTATTTTCTCACTTGCATCGTTTCTGGTGGGAAGTCTGTTGTCATTCTGTGTGTGTGTGTGTGTGTGTGTGTGTGTGTGTGTGTGTAGCATTTCTTTTTACCTCTGATCACTTATACGATTTCCTTTTCTTGTTTTTCTACTTGGCTTGACTCAATTTTTATGGGCCTTGGTGTAGTTTTCATTGGGTTTCTTAAGTTTTAGTTTCTTGTATCTGTGTATTTATAGTTTTTAATAAGTTTGGGATTTTTTTGGTCATTATTTCTCTAAATATCCTTTTACTTCCCATACTCTCTTTTTGGGATTTCAATTACATGTGTGTTAGCTTTATTACAGTTGTCCCCAGCTCATTGGTACTTCATTTTTAAAAATTCTTTTTCTCTCAGCATTTCATTTTGAATAGTTTCTATTGCTATGTTTTTCAGTTCAATAATCTTTTCTTCTGCAATGTTTAACCTACTATTGATACCATCCAGTATATTTTTCATCTTTTCAAATGTAAGATCTTTTTTTTAAGGGCTTCTATTTCCCTATTTAACTTTTTACTTATGAAATACAGTTATAATTGCCATTTTTTAAAAAATTTTTAAGATGTATTTATTCATGAGACAGAAAGAGAGAGGCAGAGGGAGAAGCAGGCTCCCTGCAGGAAGCCCAATGTGGGACTGGATCCGGGGACTCCAGGATCATGCCCTAGGCTGAAGGGAGGCACTCAACCGCTGAGCCAGTCAGGTGTCCTATAAAATCGCCGTTTAGAAATCCTTATCTGCTCATTTTAACATCTGTGTCAGCTGTGGGTCAGTTTTGATTGATTTTTCTCCTCATCATAGGTTATATATTCCTACTCCTTTGTATGTCTAGTGGTTTCTTATTAGATACCAGACATTGAATTTTACCTTGTTGGTTGCTGAATATTTCTGTATTCCTATAAATATTCCTAAGCTTTGTTCTGGGACACAGTTAAGTTCCTTGAAAAAAGTTTGAACTTTTCAGGCCTTTCTTATAAAATTTGTTAGGTAGGACCAGAGCAGTGCTAGGTCTAAGGCTCATTATTCACACTTGCTAAGGCAAGACTCTTCTGACTACTCTACCTAATATCCTGTGATTCATGAAGTTTTCTAATGTGACTCGTAGAAACAGGTACCATTCCCAGCCCTGTGTGAATAGTGGGTGCCATTACCTTTCATTCTTTCAGGTAGTTCTTTCCCCAGCCTTGGCTCATATCCTCACACACGGATGCATTGTTTGCATATCTACCCCAAACTGGGTAAGGAAAGAAGGTGACAGAAATTTGTCAACTGTAAAGTAGTATTCAAATGTAAAGTTTGGGGCATCACCTTGATTTGTCTGCCATTCACTAAGGTCAAAATCCAGAGATAAGTCTGTACCTTCCTCAATGCCTGTACTTCGATGTCTTTCTTTCCTTCAATGTTTATATATATTTTCTCCTTTCCTCTTACTGCCCATTGGTTCCAGCCATGCCAGCCTGGAAAAATAATTATCGGGAAAGAATTTTTTTCCTGGTCCTCTGGTAGTCACATTCTCCAGTCCACACTGCCTCTTTTGAATAATAAAAGTGCCTCCTGGGCCTCAACCTTCCTCCTGTCCAGAGCATAGAGCCAAAAGTGCTAACTCTGTGAGGTTTTTTTTTTTTAATGTTTTATTCATTTATTCATGAGAGACAGAGAGGGAGAGGCAGAGACATAGGCAGAGGGAGAAGCAGGCTCCCTGAAGGGGGCCCGATGCGGGACTTGATCCCAGGACCCTAGGATTCTAGGATCACCACCTGAGCCGAAGGCAGACTCTCAACCACTGAGCCACCCAGGCGTCCCTGCTAACTCTGTTACCAAGGAACTCTTGATGCTATAGGTGTTTATAGTCACGGTCTCTTCTACTCCTTGTCTTTAAAGCTTGTCCCCTGACCCTCTGCTTTAGCCAAGGAAGTCTGAAACCATGCCTGTGTTTGGGGGATGCCTCTATTTTCAGAGACTAGTTATCCTAGAATGCTCTGTTTTTTCCTTGAGGAGAAAACAAAAAAATAATGGGCTGGGGCTGCAGCAGGCGAGTGGAAGGCTTGAATTTTCTAGGGCGTTTTACCTGGTTGAAATAGAGATTGGGGAGAGAAGAGCAGAAATTGCAACTATCTACGTGTTCCAATTGTCTGACTCAGGACAACCACAGGCCCTGCTTGAAAGCCC
This sequence comes from Nyctereutes procyonoides, assembly GCF_905146905.1. Taxonomy (NCBI): domain Eukaryota; kingdom Metazoa; phylum Chordata; class Mammalia; order Carnivora; family Canidae; genus Nyctereutes; species Nyctereutes procyonoides. The sequence goes on along the minus strand of NW_026575030.1, from coordinate 22,228,649 downwards.
AGTGGCTGAAGGATCAATAACCCAGCTCTTATACCCATTTTTGGCATATCAATTGGGTAATGTTGATACGGGGTCAAGTACAAGGCAGGGGCTAGAAGGTTTGGAAACCAAAGAATGCCTAAGAACTGTACGAGAGTGAAATCCAACTCTGGCCCTGGGACAGGAACTGTTGTTTATTTGGTCAGAGGATGAGCAGAAGCCTGTCATGATCTGTACCCCAATTTGGGGTGATGACAGGCATCAACGCAGTGCTTTCACAATACTCTAGTTGATATTCTCTAAGCACATTCTTATTTCAAGACTATGCCAGGAGGTAGGATAAACCAAATGGGACATTGAATATGAATTCTAGCATGTAAGGTCTTGTAACCACGTAGTTGATGAGAGCCAAGGATTGAGTATTAGGATTGATGGGGAGTGATGTATTCGTTAATTTATTAATTCATTCACTAAATATTTATGGAGCATTTACTTGGTGCCAGGCACTAAGGGAAAGAGATGAAAGACATTATCTGCCTCTAGGCAGATGAGAAAGGCAAACATTTGCATTAGAATATGGCAAGTACCAAGGAGGGGATTGGCACAGATCACTCTGTGAGCTCAGAAGAGCACATCTAAGCCAAATTTGGGTGAGACGTGGATAAGAGGGATAAGAGGACCTCCAGGAGAAAGTGATACGGAGGCTGGGTCTTAAAGGATAAGAGTTGGTTATGTACAATAAGTGGAAGAAAGGCCTCCCAAGCAGAAGCATAGGGGATGGATTCAGTGCAATGAGTTTCTGGAAGTGTCAGCAGTTTATTTCCTAGGCTGTTGGGAATATGTGTGAGTTGAAGCTGTTGAGAAAAAGCAAGTGTCAGATGAAGAAGGGCCTTGGCATGCCATGCTAAGATATTTTACTCCAAAGGCGGTAGGAAGCCACTGAACAGTTTTAAGTAGAAGAGAGATATGACTGAATTTGAAGTTTAGAATCTCTTTTTGGTAGTCATAGGAAGGCAGCCTGGGCATCAGGGAAAGCAGAGAGCCCAGCTTCTAGCATTGACCCCATTCCCTCCTACCTGTCTTTATTATCCCCCTTCCTTTATAAAATCTATTCTCTAACTCTTTTCTGCCATATCCAGTACGATTTCCTACCACTGTCTAATTCGCTCAAGTTGACTCAACTTATCCAAACATATCATGCCCATTCCCATCTCTGTGCCTTGTTCATTCAGTAAACATTTAACAAGTGCCTATTGTATACCAGCCATGGTTCTGGCATGAAGAACCAAAGATGAATGAAACATGGAACCTACATTTGAGAAGCTCACAGACCAGTAGGGAGATAACCATGGAAGCACATTGTTATTGTGGGCATGGTAATGGATACGGAATGGGATAAACATAGAGTACCAGGGGCATAAAGAAATGAGAAGCCCTCTTCCTTCTCTGCTGAATCCTGGCCATCCTTAGGCTTCTGCTTTCACTCTGTATAGAGGCACACCAGTGTGTCTATACACTATACACCCATCACATCTATCTCCTATATAGGATTGTTCATTGGCTTCCCGCTGCCTTTGCGGTAAAACACGTCAGCATGGCTTGCCAAGGCCCTTCTTCATCTGACAGGATAGTGTAATGGGTTGGAGCTCGGGCTCTGAAACCAGAAAAGATTTTAATCTTGGTTCTATCACTTATGAGATATATGACCTTGGCCAGAAATTATTCCATGCCTCGGTTTCTTCCTCTGTAATATGGGGCTGATAACTGTAGCAACTTCATAGGGTTATTTTGAAGATTAAGGCAGTTAATCTAAATATAAGTCTTTAGATTGTCCTTGGCATGTGAAAATTATTCAATAATTATTGACTATTTTTATTCTCAGTTTGTATCCATTTCCTCAGCATCTATATCATGTCAGGAAACCTTAACCTTTAATTATTATTTACTTGCCCAGTTTTATGAGTTGCCATATTTCTTTCAAGAGTGATTATACAATAATCTTTGGAGGCAGCATACATTGTATTTGGATCTGTACTCCTGACAGACTTACAGCGTTAGGTGGGTCTTGGGGTGATCCGCCGTCCCAACTTGCTCAGAATCAATGCGACTTCTAGTGTTAGTAGCAGAGAAAGTCCCAGATCAACTGGGACAAGTTGTCCACTTTATATGCAGTGAGTACTTAAGTTCTGCTTTTTATTTATCTCATATTTGTCCCAAACTTAACTTTCAAATGAGCTCGCTTTGGCTTTGCCACAAATATTTATTTATTGCCTCGAAATTATAAAGCCACAACCTCTGGGTTTCTTTGGGGTTTCCTGAAATTCTCTGGGGTTTAAGGTAAAAGATATGAAGGATTCCTTAAAAAAAAGAGAGAGAGAGAGAAAAAAAAAAAACAAAAACAAGCCTCTCTCCCATCTGTTCTGGTTGTATTTACTAGAAATTCTGGATAAACCCTTAAGAGCCTCATTCAACCTGGCTCTCAGCCCAGGAGGTCTCTCCTGCCCATCATTTCCCATCTCTCTTGGCATTTCCATCATGACTCTGAGTACTTCCTTCATTTGCTTTCCAGAATCAACATACCCTTAGTTAAGTGGCAAAGCCTCTTTCCTCACAGAAGGATCATGTGGTCCTACGAATTTCCTACTAGGGGCCAAAGGATTTTTCCTCCTTTTCAAATCCAACTACCACCCTACCTCACCTGCATTGGGGCAGCATTTGCCCTAGGCTATTGTTTTTCAGGTAGCATTCCTTAAGGATCCACTGGAACCTCTCTAAGTGTTTCTTAAAACCATGGCAAGTGTTTACTGAAGGTTTGCGCATCTTCCTCAGTACAGTCAAGAGTCTGTCTCAACAGCCTCTGAAAGTTTCTACCCCCGTGCATGAGTAGTTTCTTGGGGCTGCATCAGAAATTGGGTAGCTTAAACAACAGACATCTATTGCCTCTCAGTTCTGGAGGCTAGAAGTACAAGATCAGTTTGGTTCTTTTGAGGGATATGTGGGAGAATTTGTTCCATGCCTCTCTTTACTCTAATAGTTTGCTGGCACTGTTCATCATTGATACATCCCCGAATCTCTGCTTCATCTTCACACGGTGTTCTTTCTGTAAGGACACCAGTTGTGTTGGATTAGGAACCCACTCTTCTCCAATAGGACTTAATCCTAATTAATTACATCTACAATGACTTGGTTTCCAAATAAGGTCACATTCTGAGGTTCTGAGGGTTAGGACTCCAACATGTGAGTTTCCAGAGGGGATGGTAGGGTGGGGAGTATAATTCGATCGTTAATGCCCAGATCTTTAAAAAAAAAAAAAAAAAAAAAAAAAAACAAAAACAAAACAAAAAAAAACCTCCCAAAACAAGACAAACATGAAAACTCCATGGACACTAAGGGCCACTTCAAAGGCAAAGCCATTGCTCATAAATCCGTTTCAGTTCTCGTTTGCTTTGCCTTTGATACTTTTCTGCTGCCAGATTTGCATCCTCACCAGTAACCACTTGTTTACCGCTCTATAGGGCATGTATGATTTTAGAGGTATTAAGAGATATGATATATGCTTGAGTCACCGCTTCTAAATCAGGGTATAGGAGGTATGTGTTTAAAAGGAAGCCTGCTGAGGAGAAGTTGAATCCGTGGCATAACTCTCCTAAAGGCAGCGACTCCCATTCTGATGAATAATAATTACAAGCTGGTTGCCTTTTTAAATGCTCTAGAGAATACCACGGTGTGTACAGACATGGGTTGGAGGAGTGTGTGTGTGGTGTGTGTGGTGTGTGTGTGTGTGTGTGTATGATGTGCATGTGCAGGCAGGAACTTGGGATAAAATCCCCAGGCTCCTCCCAGCCTTCCTGCAGACAGCAGCCTTCTCTGGGTTGCAGGGAATAGCCTGCACCTCCTCGCTCTGACTGGGGCTGCTTCCTGGCGGGGACTCCCGGGGGTCCCCGGCCCCTTCCCCTGCAAAGACGGAGCTCCCTTCCAAGAGATAAACACCAGCAGCCAGAGGGACCTGGGCGGGGGACACCAGACAGGTGGCCCGCTTCCCGGGTGTCGTCACCTGGAAACACCGACGGGGCCCAGATGCGGCACCTGTGACTCTGGCAGCTCCGGCCTGGCAGGGGGAGGCAGGGGGGCATCTCGGCCAGGCCGGGGGTCCTCGATGTGCCCCACGGGCGCTGGCTCCTCCTGGGGACAGAGGAGGCTTGTGGCTCGTGCCCGCTGACGCCGAGCTGCCGGGCAGGCTGCCAGCTTGGGGACAGGGCTCCTTGGTGCCAGCGGCCGGCGCGGGGAGCCAGGGGCAGCCGGGGGGCCGGGGGCCGGGGGCTGCTCGCTGACTCTCCCTCACTGTTGCTGCTGCCAGAACACCTACACCAACGCGGACAAGCTGCTGGAGGCCGCCGAGCAGCTGGCCCAGACCGGGGAGTGTGACCCCGAGGAGATCTACAAGGCGGCGCGGCACCTGGAGGTGCGCATCCAGGACTTCGTGCGCCGCGTGGAGCAGCGGAAGCTTCTCCTGGACATGTCGGTCTCCTTCCACACGCACACCAAAGAGGTGAGGCGGGGAGGGGGGACGCAGGGCTGGCAGGTGTCAGGTCAGTTCCCCAGCAGGGTGGCCCCCCGAGCTGGGCCCAGGGCCTGGGTGGGCGTGGGCCCCCCCAGCCGTGATGTGCCGACCACCTGCCCCTGATAATCCCTATTTAGGTCTGGACCCAAATGGAACAAAATTTCCTTCTCATCTCCAGTGTGGAGGGGGCCACCAAGGCAGGGAGTTCAGGGAGTGTGCAGCTAGCGAGCTTTGGGGCTCCCTGGACAACAGGCAGTGGGACGTTGCGGGCTCCCACCCCACAGCTACCCTCTCTGGGTTGCTGTTGCCCCGTCAGAAATCAGTCCCACGGAACTTTGATCATCCTTGTTACCAGCGAGGGGCATCCAGAGTTTGCAAATGTGTTCTATGTTTTTCTTTTATCTTTTTAAAACAGAGAATTAAATCTGCTTAATGAGGTCTGCCAGAGAGTGATGTTAAAGCGGGCTGGTTCTCAACTTGCCCAATTGGGGGGTGGCAGCCAGTGAATGAAGGGGGACAGAGGAACCCCTCATGCAGGAGGAAGCCATCTGGGCTTGAATCTGGCCCCGAATCCTTCGCCAAGTGGAGATGAGAGAGGGGAGGATGGATTGTGTTACACTGTCGGCAGGGCTGGGGGCTCATGGAGAGGAGGGGGTTGCAGACCGGCAGTGGCTTTTCGTTTCTGATTAACATGGGACACTCTGAAACTGAGTAAGTGGCCAGCAAGGAGGCACATTTAGCATCCTCTGTAATAACACCCTTGGCAGATGAACTCATTAGGTGTATGCATGCTTGTGTTCCCCCAGGAATTCATTTTAATGGAGTATTAATTAAAGTTTGATTGCTTCTCAGGAAAAAAAAATTTAACCCTACTTAATTAAGTTGATTTTTGATATTTGAAATGCATTAAGTAGCCTGGTTGTTACTCCTTCACAGGCTATTCTGACACTTGGTGGGAATGAATACAAATCATTGCAGTGCCTATCAGAGAAAAACATGAAAAGATAATGTTTTCTAAACTGAGATTCCCCAGGCAGATGAAGGGCTGGCGAGCTCCCTGACGATGGCTGTGCTTCCTCTCTATGGGACCCACAGCCACTCTCTGATGAGTGTCTCTAAAGCAAGGGGATTAGCTTTAATCCAGGTTTTCCTGCCTGGTTGTCTGCTTGCTTGTGGCTCACCCGATTCTTAATAATGGTTTTGGAAACCAAAGGCATGCGTATTCTCTTTTAATTATGAGCCTGTGGGTGATGGAATGGAGCATGAATGAATGGGAGTCATATTCCCCGTGAGGGCTGTGGGGGTGCTAGCTGCCTGGGGAGGTGGTGGATGAGGGCAGTTTCACTCCATCTCCCATGTTCTGTGCATGGAGCTGAAAGGCTGGGGTTCTAGTCCACATTCTGTAGCTAAGGAACCAGGGGACCTTGTGCTGATCGCCGTGGCCCTGGGTTGCCTCATCTATAAAACTCTTTAGTTGGATTCGGTGGTCCTGAGGCCCTTCGTAGTTCTAATGTTCAAGATTCCTTTCTGTTTCTTCTCCCCTTCTTTACTTGATGTTGATAATAATAAGTAATAGTAATTAAGTCTGGAGTTATACAAGTGACTTACCTGACCTGAGATGTGGTTCACTGTAAGCACTCAACGTCGAGGACATAGTATTTTTTTTTTTAACAGGGTACCTACTACTTGCCAGATACATGGAATCCTCATGATGATCTTATGATCTAGATTTTCTTAAACATGTTTTCAGATGGGGACACTGAGGCTCACAAAAGAGTCTGTCTACGTTATGGAGCTTCTCATCCAGCAGAGCTTTCTACCTGTCTTCCTGAAGGTTGTTCCCGCTTGCCTCAGCTCTTCCATGCTCTCTCCTCCTATCCTCTTTTTTTTTTTAAGATTGTATTTATTTATTTATGAGAGACACACACAGAGAGAGAGGGGGGGGGCAGAGACACAGACAGAGGGAGAAGCAGGCTCCATGCAGGGAGCTCGATGTGGGACTCGATCCCAGGTGTCCAGGATCATGTCCTGGGATGAGGGTGGTGCTAAACCGCTGAGCCACCCAGTCTGCCCTCCTATTCTCCTCTTGCATCTCCTCCTCTCCTCTGCTTTTCTTCCCTCTCCTACTCTTCCTTTTCCTCTTTACATTTTCAGCCATCAAAGCAGGACCTTGATGGGGAGGGTCGATCTTAGCAGAGAAATGTAAAGCGTGGCCAGGTTGTGGGTGTGGGAAACAGATGCTCATAAATACTGCCATAGATCCTTCCTGGCTACTTATGGCTAATTTCTTCCTCCTCCTCCTTCTTCTTCTTCTTTTTTTTTTTTTTTAAGTAAGCTCCATGCTCAGTGTGAAGCCCATCACGGGGCTTGAACTCATGACCCTGAGATCAAGACTTGAGCTTAAAAAAAAAAAAAAAATTAAAAAAAAAAAAGGACCTGAGCTTAGATCAAGAGTCGGACACTTAACTGACTGAGCCACCCAGCCGCCCCTCCTCTTTCCTTTTCTTTCTTCCTATCTGCATACAATCATTTGCTGAGCTTTTGCACTAGTGTCACCATGTAATAGAATGTTGTTGTGGGTATGATTTTGAAGGAATTAGATAGAGCCCCCCGAACAGGAGATTTCTGAGCAGGAACTCAACAGCCATCTTCATAAATGATTTAACCGTGACTTCCCAGGACTCCCCAAGCTGAAGTTCATAATTTTACCTTTCCCCACTTCCTACATCAAAAGGTTTACTCTAATTAGGACCAGAGAGGAAGCAGGAGGAGGATATGAAAAAGATACTCTCCAGGCCCATTTCTTCTGCAGATTGAAGAGTCCGTTTAATCCTTTTGGCCCTGCTTCCTGAATTCTTGGTGACCATGGGAGTCTGGAAGATTAAAACCTTCTAACCATTTTATTGCAGTGTTCTTCATAATTTGAATAATTAGAAACTATCTAAATATTCCACGCTGAGTGATTCATTAAACAAATCAGAGTGCATCTAGCTAGTGAAATATTATACGGTCATTATAAATCACATTGTGAAAGATCATTAATAGCATGAGAAAGGGCTTGGGGTATAATACAGGAGACACTGCACGTCCAGCGTGACCACAATTTTGATATACACATAGAATAAAGATTAGGAAGGAAGTATACAAAGAAGTTAAATGTCATGAGTGACTTAATTTTCTTTTGCGTTCTTTTGTTTTATGACTTCCCTTCGGTGCCATGTTTGATTGAAAATAACAATCCCAATAACGTTATTTTACAAAAATAAAATTTGTCATCTCTACTTGGAGAGAAGAGCTACACTATAAAGAGGTGAAAAAACATGTGCCTGGGACCTTCGTGGGCTTACAGAGCCTCAGCTATTAGTATCTATTGTGCTGAGCTTTCAAATAGCTTCTTTTTGCCTGGGGACAGGAGGGCAGCTGGCATTTTGCTGGTCTGGAGGGTTAGGGAGGATGTAGGGAGAAGAATTTACCCAAGTCCTCATTTGTTTTGTCCAAGGAGAAGGCATTTGTAGCAAGTGTCATCTGCTCTGCAGAGACTGTCCAGACAGAATTTTCTTTCCTTGCTGCGTTTCCATGGAAATGCTGCAATTGCTGGGCTTTCAAAATATTCATTTTTAGGTATTTTTGTAGTAATAATATGAGAGTCAAGTTAATTAAAGAATGTGGCCAAGGGACCGCTGGGTGGCTCAGCGGTTGAGCACCTGCCTTTGGCTCAGGTTGTGATCTCGGGGTCCTGAGATCGAGTCCCACATCAGGCTCCCCGCAGGGAGCCTGCTTCTCCCTCTGCCTGTGTCTCTGCCCCCTCTCTCTCTCTCTCTCTCTCTCTCTGTATGTCTGTCATGAATAGATATACAAAATCTTAAAAAAAAAAAGAGAGTATGGCCAACATAATCAACCTTAACTCTTTATTACACAGCTTCACTAGATGCCCATTTCTATTTGTTTCTAAACCTGTGAAATCATTCTTCCATGCTATTTTCTGTTCAGTCGTGCACCACACACGCACACACACACCCCACAAACACCTCAGACACTAACATTTACACACATTCCTGTACCCACCCACTGTAGAACCCAAACTAAAAAAAAAAAAAAAATCAGTCTTCTAAAGGGATGATGCTCTCAAGAGCAAGACTGCTTTATCTTCTATTTCAATTGCCAAACTGTCATGGTGTTTATTTAAGAAATAAAAGCTGGTAGTCGATGCCAAAGAAAACGATCTTCAAAATGAGGGTAGGGCAGTTCACCCTGTGGAACCAGTGTCTGTTAGACGTCTTAGGGCAGTCAGTTGTAGCCGATCAGGAGGTGAAGGCTATAGGGTAAAATACCTCTTTCCATAACCACTCATCCATAAGCCTTATTATTTCTGCAAACCTCCTAGTGTCTCCCTTTCTGCCTTTTTTCCGTTGCCTCTTTCTCAGGCTGCTTCACTCTGCAGGCAGGATGGGCTCCGTGGGCTGGCCCCTCCTGAGCTCACTGGTTCACTATTAGGACTTATTTTGTGGAGTGCATTCAAAGGCTCCTTTGACTCTACTCCTGCTAAGGTTCTAGAACCTCTCAAATTAGGTCCATTGTTTGGATGTAAGTATTTGGGGCCACAACCAAGTGTGTTCTCTGCGAGGAAGAACACGTAAAACCAGCAAAGTGTGTATATCGACACGGACCAAGTAACCACGGCCAACCAAAGAGCAGACCCCTGAAGGAATGGGTCAGAGGACAGGTGTGTTTGACCAAGAGGAGCATCTAGAAGTGAGTGAGACATGAGAGTCATTCTGGGAGTAGTGGATTGATGGGAAAGATGCAGTGCTAACGTGTTAGGATAAAAAGGGATTACCCTACGGGAGAGAAACCAAAATACAGAATAGTAGGGGAAAAAAACAACAACACGTGGCTCCTGCTACCAATGACCTCAAATACTCCATGATTTTACTTGGTTTGGGCAGTCATTGCTTGTGGTAGCTTGAGGTGAGAGACCATTCTGACTGGGTCTCACTGGCTGCCTGATAATTAATAAGTTAGTAATAGAAATGGCTTTCCGATGTGGATTCTTTTCAAAGCAATCCAGGCATGCTCTTCAAGGATAAATCAGATGGACACATACACAGAAGGAAACCCATAGGACATTCAGATAGGAAAATTGCAGCCTAAGAATGGAATATTGATCTTTACTCATAGTTTAGGGATATATATGTCCATTTTATATATGCCTTTATATATACTTATTCAAAAAATTACATTAGGAACATGCAATTAAAATGTGCTGCCATTAGGAGGTGACTATGTGCGCGTAGCCTCATGGGGTTGCACGTGGCTCACGACTCAAGATTTCTAGGTTGTAAATAGTGTCTTTCTTTTTTTTAATTTATTTACGATAGTCATACAGAGAGAGAGAGAGAGGCAGAGACACAGGCAGAGGGAGAAGCAGGCTCCATGCACCGGGGAGCCTGACGTGGGATTCGATCCCGGGTCTCCAGGATCGCGCCCTGGGCCAAAGGCAGGCGCCAAACCGCTGCACCACCCAGGGATCCCTGTAAATAGTGTCTTAACTTGATATCACAATTATCCTCAAACTGATGTTAAACTTTTTGGACTTGGATGTCTCAGTGCCTGAGCTGTACCTGTGTTTCAGTTTAGAGAGCCATTTCTTCTTGACATCAGCCTTTGGAGAGAGACCATAGCAAGTTAGAGCTGAAAGGGATTTTAGAGACAAGCGGGAGAGCCCAGACATACATGTGCATACACACGCACACACTCACCAGTTTAACTAGGAAGTGGTTGAAGTAAAGTAGTTGTGTAGGCAGAGAGGGGAAGAATCAATAATTATTGCCGGGAAGTATCAGTTCCATTCAAGAGCTCCTTTCCTTCTTGTTTGTTTTTGTAACAGAAGGGAAAAATAGAGAAAGACGTCACTAACCCTTTGTCTTTGGTGAAGTCTCCTTCTCCATCTCCAAAATTCTCTTTAATCACTAGCAATTTTATTTGACATTTTATCCTCTTGTAGGTAGACCAGCGCTTCCTTTCAGGCTGCTAACCACTGGGCTGAGCCACATCAAGTATTGTCCCTCGTCATTTATCTCTTAGCTGATTTTCCGTAGCAGAAAGTAGGTTTTGACTCTGCCTCAGACAAGAGTTTGTTTATAATATAGTAGAATATGTGAGCAGAAATGTGAGAAAGCAGTTTCAATTCACTAGTCAAACACTATTTTGGGGGAGGACACATTTTTCTAATAATATTGATTTCAGAGATCAGAGTATATCCTCAGATGTCCCCCTAGTCTTAACCTAGTCCCTTTGTAACACTGACCTCTCGTTTTTATTTGGCAATTTCTGTCCCCAATTTCTTTGCCCCGCTGTTTAGCCACATGACCATCAGGAGGAGGGAGTGCCATGAGTCATGGTGGACTTCCTCAGAAAGAGAACTTGAACACAGAAGTGTTCAAGTTTTATTAAAAATAAGGGGATGGGGATGCCTGAGTGGCTCAGTCAGTTAAGTGTCCGATTTTGATCTCAGTTCAGGTCTTGGTCTCAGGGTCATGAGTTCAGGCCCCATGTTGGGCTCCACAGGGAGCTGAGCGTGAAGCAAAAAAAAAAAGGGGGGGGGGAGAAAGAAAAGACCTCTAAGCTATGAAGCCATTACAATAGCTTAAGGATGATACTGAGAACAAAATTATCTTGAGTCAAAGAAAATTCTCAAGATCCCTCTACCCTGATCAGTCTTCTGTCTCAATGCCTGTCCTCCCGCAAGACATCAAGTTTCTAGAATCTTAAAAAAGGAAGGAAGGAAGGAAGGAAGGAAGGAAGGAAGGAAGGAAGGAAGGAAGGAAGGAGAAAGAAAGAAAGAAAGAAAGAAAGAAAGAAGAAAAATAAAGGAAGGAAGGAAGAAAGAAAGAAAGAAAGAAAGAAAGAAAGAAAGAAAGAAAAGAAAAAGAAAGGAAGGAAGGAAGGAAGGAAGGAAGAAAGAAAGAAAGAAAGAAAGAAAGAAAGAAAGAAAGAAAGAGAAAAACAATAAAAGAAGGACACTTGGGTGGCTCAGTGGTTGAGCATCTGCCTTTTGCTCAGGTCATGATCCTGGGGTCCCGGGATCGAGTCCCACATCGGGCTCCCTGCAGGGATCCTGCTTCTCCCTCTGCCTGTGTCCCTGCCTCTCTCGCTCTCTGTGTCTCTCATGAATAAATAAATAAAATCTTAAAAAAAGAAAAAGGACATCAAGTTTCTTTTCCTTCTCTGACACGACTTGCTTGGTGTCCACAGTTTTTATCTCTCTTTTCATACTTTTCCTTTCCTTCCTTTTTTCTTTCTTTCTTTTAGAAATATCTAGATGTGCCTGTCTCTAGGCTTTCCTTAGATATCCTGGCACAAAGCAGCAAAAGCAGCAAAGAGAGGCCCAGCTCAACCTAGCATCCTGAAGGACCAAATCCAGTATTGATCTTTTACCAATTCCAAAATGAAGAAGTACTTCAAACTTTCCCGTTGCCTTCTAGTGGGAACTGGAGGTGACTTGCAGCAAAAGTATCTTTTAAATATAATCTATAGCACTTCCTATATTCCAGGCACTGTTTCTAAATGATACATATAGGTACAGATGTCTTTATAGATCTAATGCACTCATTTGTGTATATCTCCACACAGACATGCACACATGTCTATATATCAACTTATTGGTAATATTTACAACTCTGTGGGGGTGAACACTATTATCCCCACTTTGCTGATAAGGAAAATCGAGATTTGGAGGGGGTAGGTTATCTGCCCAAGGTTGTCTAGCTGATACATGGTAGAACTTGGGGCTTTACACTCTTTATTTATTTATTTTTTTTAGAGAGAGATTTTATTTATTTATTCATGAGAGACACAGAGACAGAGGCAGGGACACAGGCAGAGGGAGAAGCAGGATCCCTGCAGGGAGCCCGATGTGGGACTCGATCCCGGGACCCTGGGATCACGACCTGAGCAAAAGGCAGATGCTCAACCACTGAGCCACCCAGGCGTCCCTAGGGCTTTACACCATCAACCACTATGCTATATTGCCTTTCTTTACAATATTTTTTCGGAGAACCCATTATCTTTTACCGAAAGACTTCAACACCTGTAGAAAATGGTTTTGCTCCCTAGGCAAAATGGCAACCAGAAAGTGTGAAATAACATGAAGCACCAGTGACCAATATATCCTGAACTTCCTGATTTCAAACTGATTTAAAATAAATACATTCATACATGTAGGAATATGTTTCCCAGCTTCTGTGGTCTGGAAAACTTGTTTTGTGTTTTTACAACCAAAGAAAGGTTTTTTGTAAAGGAAATAAACTGAATTACAACCAGATTATTAGCTGCCAAATGACAGAACACTGAATAACAATATTCTGTGTTCCTTGTAGCAATCCCCACAATGCCATTGGCCTATTAATAATGCTGCATGTTTACTATTAATGCATTAATAGTAAGTAATTTAATTTCCATAATCTTTGATGAGCAGAGCAGATCCTATATTCATTTTGTAGATTAGAAAACTGAGGCTCAGAGTTTCTCACCTGTCCGAGAAGGACATTGTTTATACCTCTTTCCATGCTGCCCCTAGGCTTGTTAATCTTGTTAACTCAACCTCTCCTGCCACATCTGGAGCCTCTCCTCCCCAAAGAACAAAGAATAACTTGTCTGAAATTTGAAGGCTATTTTTGTCTCTCTTTATTGTTTCTTTTCTTATCCCTAATTACAAAGGCCACACCCTGATTTATTTGCCATATTGAGAACAAACTAGATGAAATACTATGCTTCAGGTGGTTATCTGTCCATGCTTTTAACATGGAAGACCTACAGAAATGTTAGAACCGGAGGGTAATTAACCATTTTATTTAATGCTTTCTTTCCTCAACCTATTTTACACATGAAGTCAGGGAGAGCCGAGGGTGGAGTGATTTACTCAAAGACACCATGAGTTCTGAAAAAGAATAAGGGCCAAAATCCACATCTGATTCTATCACTTTTCTGTGCATAGTGGGCTGTTGGTTGGTTGGTTTTTCCTGGTAGACCCCTGAGCTCATCTCTCTGGCTAGCCAGGTGAAGATTCCTTATTTCTAAACAAGCATCAAACTCATCATTTCCCTCCATCATTTTATGAGCAGGAGTATTAAAAGCAGAGCCCTGTGGCAGGCCACTGGAGATCTAGTTTCAGTATGAAGAAGAGCTTTCATTACATGAATTTTCGGTAATTCAGTCTAGCTCCTCATCATTTTCGGTGCTTATTCTGTTCAAAACATTATACTTACCTCTTTTAAAGTTGCCTGACCAGTAATATCACCCTGACTGCATTTCCCTATCTTGAGTACCATGGGGAAATGGCTCATGCTTATATTGAAATTAAGATAAGCTACATTTTTAGCATCCAACCTTCTAACCCACCTAGTACCCTGAAAAGAACAACATAATTTAGCATAGCCCCCATTTTTAAAATTAATCTTCCTTTGGTCCGTATTGAACATCACATTCTTCGCGTGTTTCCAAAATCATGATAACATTTCTAGGAATCAACATCTAGTGGCCTGGAGTGTGCAGAGCCCTTGTTTCCGAAAGATGAAATAATCTACGTCCCTCATCAGTCCTCTGTTCCCTCTAGTCCCTCACAGATGAGAGACCTCTCTCCCTGCTCTATGATTGCAAGTTTCCCCGAACCACGGGGAAGTTAAGCCAGCGGTGGTTCTCACCCTTTGGGAGTGGAGACATTAATGGAGCCAACGTAGCAGAGATGAGTCATGAGTATAAATATAGGTGTGCTGATGAGAAGGACTGACTGGCTGAGGGTAGGTTGGATGACCCCTGTCTGACTCTCTTGCCCTTGCCCCAGCCCTGACCTCTCCTGTCTGCCCTGAGTGGTCTCTGCTCTCTCCCCGACAGTTGTGGACATGGATGGAAGACCTTCAGAAGGAGATGCTGGAGGACGTTTGTGCAGACTCAGTGGATGCGGTCCAGGAACTGATCAAGCAGTTCCAGCAGCAGCAGACCGCCACTCTGGATGCCACGCTCAATGTCATCAAGGAAGGCGAAGACCTTATCCAGCAGCTCAGGTCAGCGCCTCCCTCCCTGGGGGAGCCCAGCGAGGCCAGGTCAGCATGGGCAGTGCTTTCCAGTGAGAAATGCCCTCGACTAGATGTGAGATAAGTCATGTCCCAGTCTTGGCTCAGCCACAGCTGGCTTTGTGGTCTTGTGTGAGCTTCAGTTTCTCCATCTGTCAGATACAGAAATGCCTGTGTCATACCCAACTTGAGTTTAGAATGAAACAGTACATGGAAGAGCTCTGATGTTTCAAAGAACTAGTTATTATTTGTGATGTTATTCAGCAATCAGTAAGTACCAGAAACACAAAAATTAGCAACATTCAACAGAAAGTAAATAATACCTTAATTCAGAATTATGGCGTATTGGGTTACGTGGAGAAATAACCATCATGGGGCATAGTGTTATTTGGCTTCTGATCTCAGGCTGAACCCTAGACGCTGGTGCCCCAGTTGGCAAAAATGGTTGGCTCTGGCCCCATGGGGATATAGAGAATGGGTTTCGTTGTCCTACTCTGCCCTCCATCACCCACATGTGACCTTTCCACCATCCCTTGCTGCCCAGAAAATACAACTCTTTCTATATCAACCTAAACAGACACCACTATGAAGGAAAATCCTGTCGAAAACCTTATATTCGTTTAGAATCCTCCACACCGTTGCCCCTCCTTTCTGTTGGCATCAATATCCAGTTTCCTGTCCCTGTCAAGGGCTCTGGCTCCTCAGATAAAATGTCACGAGGCCTTGAGCAAGCCCACAGCACCACCCCCCATGCCCAGGTGCTGCATAAATAGGACTCGGTGGCGCTAATGGTGTCTGCCCGCAGGGACTTGTTCCACCCTGAAATCGCCGAGTGCTGGGACAGAAATGATCTCATCAGCAAGTCCCAGGCCAGCCCTGGGGCCTGAGGGAATCACCTCAACCAGACAGGGTTGTTGTCACCCCTCCCGTACCTTTGTCCGATTAGACAAGCTAGGAGGGTTACCATAGTTACCACAGGAAATTAACCATGTCGATTGCGGACGACACAGGAGAGGTGGCGGGTCCTCCTGTCGCCTCCTAACAAGACAACCTTCTCCCCCCCCCCCACCATGTCCCCAGCTCAGCATGACCATCTGCCTGCCTAGGGACCCTCCTGTTCTTGGCTCCCGCAAAAAGTTCCAGATAGCAGGCAGTCCGTCGGCTCTCTGGGCCTCCACTGCCTCCTCTGCATGACTAAGGGGCAGCTCCAGGAGCCCCGTCAGCCCCAGAATTTGCGATGGTTTTGTGTTTTCCATCCAACTGCTGTTTATAAGCTTGGCGGGTTTCATTATGCGTGGGCTGGGTCTGCGGGGATGACACCTGCGCCCGCCACCAGCCTTGCGTGATGCTGAAGGCCTGAAGGCTACCCCGTGAGGCGACGGCCACGACAGCCTGATCCTGTTCTAAGGCCGAATTCCAGGGGTCTCCAAGGGAAGCCTGGCTGTGTGCACCACCCTCCCCCCGGCCCCCAGCCTGCCTCTAGCCAGGGCTCCCCTCCCCGATCTCAAGACAGGTCAGAGGAAAGGAAGTAAACGGAGCCCAGCGGGAAAGGGCGGCCGGCTCACGCACACGGAGCACGCAGACCTCGGTCTCTGTGGCCCTTCTGGCACTCATCACCAAAGCACCTCAGGTGGCTTTTGCAACATCTCTGTGACTCCTAGTGAGTGTGACACTGACAAAACGGTCAGAAGTCATTCTCTTCCTCCTGGAAGCTGCGAGATGGAAAACAGACGGAGAGGAACGGTCCGAAAGAATGAGCATGTCCTCCGACCGCAGAGTCCTCAGCAAAGGCATAAGCAGATGATCAAGTACAGGCCTCATAGTCTGTTCACGACTGGGGGATCTGTGCGATGCTGGGGGTTTGTGCCCCCAAGAGGCCAGGGTGGAATTGGAAGCTCTCAGAGTGACAGAAGGACGGGCCCCTGACCACTGGCCTTCTGCCCCCTTTGGAAACAGCATGAGCTCTGATACTGCTGCTCCTGAGACACACACAGGCCAGTAGGACTGGTGGTCAGAAAGCCTGCTGCTGATTGTGCCCCTGTCTTCTGACTTCTTACATTGCATAGGACACCAAATGCCACAAGATCATGAATGTGCCCATTTATATCAAGCTTAGGGCCCTAGAGACTCTTAACTTCTAAACACCTGTAATTGTCCTGTTATGATGATCCCTTTGGAGGTCTCCCCACCCCTTACTTCTCTGAGTAGCTCAATAGGTTTCCTTTGGGTTCCCTTCTATGACATGTCACCTCCCCCTGCCACTCTCATGTAGACCCTCCTGCTCAGAAAGTGCACATCTCCCACCTGCTTGGCTGGGTTCATCCTTTTCTTTTAATGCCCAAATCAGAACTCATCCTCTTAGCAACCTCACGGCTGTCCCAGCTTCCTGCGCACCTACCCTCTACTCTCCCCAGCTGGACCTGTGTCCCAGTCAGCACTCGACACTCCTTATGTCCTTTCAGGATTAACAGCCGTTCATGCAGCATGTTTCTGGTCCCAGGGCATATTCACATGCACGGTCTTACTTGACAGCGAAGCACGAAGTGAGCAGAACGAGGGTTATTAAGTCCACTCTGCAGGAGGCAGTTGGGGCTCCAGGAGATGATGTCCCAAGGCGGCAAGCCCCCGTGTGTCAGCGCAGGGACTTAATCTAGGCTTGCAGCCTCTAGATCCCGTGCTTTCCTAACTACCGTTTGGAGCCTGTGTAATGACACAAGCCCATGATTTTGGCAGAGCATTATAAAGTGGGTGAATAATTCTGGTAGCCATGATCCTTTTTATTTAACAACAATCCAGTGAGGTAGAACTAGGAAGGGTGATTTTTTTTTCATATGCCTTTAGTTTGTCTGCTCTTCCACATTGTGGTCAGTGTGTCGACTCTCATGCATGCGCACGTGTGTGTATTCAAGCTGTGCACAGTAGGCTACATGTATGTGTGGAACCAGTCCATTTCCCTAATATGTTCTGCTACGTAGAGCCCTTTCTGTACGTTCCTTTGTCCGATCCCCTTCACGATTCTGTCTGAGGAGTGGGAGAGCAGCTAGCCTCGGAGCTACAGCGCTGTGAACCTCAAAGAAGACATGAGTATTGTTGGTTCACCTACTTAAGAGATAGCCCCAGGGTCATAGTAGGCATTGATAAATGTCTTCAATGACCCAGGTGGTGATTCACACCCACCTTACACACATGAGGAAGGCCCCCTGCCCCTATATCACTTTTAACATGGCAAGGCCTCTCCCTTTGCCCCCCCTACTCTGCCACAGGGACTCGGCTGTGTCCAACAACAAGACACCCCACAGCAGCTCCATCAGCCACATCGAGTCGGTCCTGCAGCAGCTGGATGATGCCCAGGTGCAGATGGAGGAGCTGTTCCACGAGCGGAAGATCAAGCTGGACATCTTCCTGCAACTGCGCATCTTCGAGCAGTATACCATTGAGGTAGAGGTGGGGGAGGGGACTGGGAAAGGAGCGGGAAGGGAGTCATGGAGAATTCTGGAGGCGCTGCATACTGGCCTGCTTCCTGGTCCAGGGCACTGTTTCAGGGGCTGGGAAGGGAGCCTCGGGCAGTACCCTAAGGGAAAAGTGTACAGGGAGATTGTGTATTAAGGATACATGTCTAGAATCACCAAATTCCCAATTCACATCTTGCCTTTTTCTGTGCCTCCGTCCTTCTCACCTGCTCTGCCAAGCAGAGCCTCTCTGTTTCATTTTTCTGTCTGGGAACTACTTCACCGAGAAGGTTTTTGTGGGGATTATTGGACCCTTGGTACTTTTGTTTCCTGAAAACCATGGCGTTGGCCATTTGAGTTAGTGATTGGATCCTTTAGCTTCAGGAGTAGGTAGGTATTAAAATTTGGAGGCCTTCTCGGCTGATGACTGTAGGTCAGGGGCCAGATGAAGCCACAGAGCAGTCAGGAAGTCAGGAGCCACGGGGAGAAAGGCTCGCTAAGTTTGCTTTGTGCTCGCTAAGAAAGTAAGGCTGTGCTGACGCCATCTTGGTTCATCTCATAGATTTCCCAGTTCCTTCTGGAAAGGTCGGAATCAGATGTTCTGGTATATTTATATCCCCTTTGTGATGCCTATTAATAATGTGTGCTCCACATAATATCCACCTTTTATTATTTCTTGCTTTGAAACAGTAACTGAAGCCAGGCCGGTAGGGTTCCTGGGGTGTGAAGAGTATCCAACACCCAAAGCCACTTTGTCCTTTTCAGGGATGGGAAAGGGTTAAAGGAAAGTGGTACTATCTTCTCTTTGCTCCCTGCTGGTGTGGTATGAGGGAAAGCACTCTCCACCATTTTTTTTTAACATTTTTCTTTTTTTTTTGCATTCCAACCAGCTCCTCACAGTTGGGGCTTCTGGGTGTCTGGGAATGATCTTCCTAACAATATCTGTGGAAACTTCATGAAACTGGTTTGGAAGGAAATTGCTTTTTTTTTTTTTTAATGTTGAAATTCTGATATCCTAATCCCAGTCCCAGGCGGGACCAGAGAACTGTCCTGGCAAGATACTCTTTTCTTCAATTCTGTGACCAACACTGTTTATATTGAGAATCAGAAATATTCAAGAAAAACAGTCCTAAAGCAATCCTTCCCATCTCTTACTGTCTTACGATCTTTCTCTTCTTAAAACCACACCTCTACCTTTGCCTCCCTGGAAGCCACTGCAATTTCTTGCTTAAGACTATCTCTTTAAAAGGGGGGCATTCTGGACAGTTTCTAGAACAAAGGAAAGGGTAAGTCTTTAAATCTAGATCTCAATTATCCTTCCAACTTATTCTATGACTTTGGATGAATTAATGTGTCCTTTTTACTTAATTCATTTTGAATCTACACTCAAAAGGATTTCAGGTGGCCAGTAGTATTAAAACATAAGTTGTGGGGTGCCTGGCTGGCTCAGCTGGAGGTGCATGTGAATCTTGATCTCGGGGTCGTGAGTTCAAGCCCCTTGTTGGGCATAGAGATTACTTAAAATGAATACACTTTAAAAAAATAAATGTATACTTAAAAAAATATGTTGCAAGAACAATGAAGATACTAGTGGAAAATTAGAGATCTTGATAGGCAGCAGAGTGAATATGGTGAACTTTAAAAAGCTGGGATGACAAAGGTACCAAAGAAAGGGAAGAGGGGGTAGGAGTTGTTAATCTTTGGTAACTGTGGGTGAGCCTCACCGAAATAAACAGCGTTACATTTGGTGCAGGCCCCAGGCACTCTCACCACCCCTCAGCTCCCCTGGGCCTACCAAAGGTGAATTTATCCGTTGTGAAATTATGTCAGAAAGGGTGGTGATTCTGCTGTTGTAGTCTTTTATGTACTCTCCTATGATTCCAGATCCACATCGAAAACTGTGTAAGAGGAAGGAAACAATCTGAGAGTTTGGATGTTTGAGTTTTATTTCATGAGATGGAATGGTTTTGAAGTTTGGGTTGCTGGTTTAGTTGCAGAATGTGTCAGATAGCTTCACTGCGCCGTGAACTGCACCCCTGGTGTTAGCTGGAGGGAGTGAGGGCCATCACTAGGGTGTGCTTACCTATAGGGATTCTGGGAAAATCCATTTCCACTCCTGAAAAATAATCCAGAGTGTATGCCAAAATTATGCTTTAAAACAAAAACTATAAATCAAATACTTTAAAGCTGGATCCTGTTTAAATGTTGTGCCAGAGGAGCTTGTTATTTCAATTACAGAATTTGAATTCTTCAGCCTTTGTATTGTATAAAAATTTCCTCTCCTCCCCAGCCTCTATACTACACAACAACTAGGATAGTTGGTATGTAGCAGAGCGAAAGTGGGGGCATCGTATGACGGTCTAGTAAAATGACGGAGATACAAATAGTGGTTTGGTTCAGCAGCATCTGGGTTAGGCAGTGACATCCAGGTTTTAGACGGGGTCTTGTTCCCCATCTAGGGTATGGCCCAAAGCTTGGGAAATGCTGCATTTCATCTCAGATCAAAATGGAAATGCTGCCAAACCTATGGAAAAGTTCTGCTTCAACTCAGATTGTCAGAAGTTATTTTTGAGTGTGAGGAGATTATTTCAAATACCAGCTAGCGTTTCCCTGTGAGGAGATGATGAGCAAACATCTAGAGAAGAGTCCGAATGTGAAACCGAGGGCGGCTTCTGTAGTGAGGGACATGTCAGAGCTGACATTAGCCAGGGCAGGGGCTGTCACTGCAGGACCCTCAGCTATGGTGCCCTGCCCTGGAGGAAGGCATCTGATGGACATACTCGGAATTCCTGGGGATTACTGAAAACCAGAGCAGTCCTGCACCCCTGACATCTGGGAATCTGAGCATGACTCCTTAACCATGTCACCGATGGCTGAGATGAGCTCATTAATTTAAAAATTAGGATAGTACAGGAGTTGCTGAGCCAATCTCCTTTTCCTCAATAAGAATGGTGTGTATGGCGCCCACAGTAGAGCCTGGGGAGAGGTCATAGGACACCCCCACCAAGAGTGAAACTTATCCCAAATGTAGTAGGCAAATGCTCAAAAGCCAGGACCACAGCTGCATTCCTGCCATGGGAGCTAGACATTCCTCCAGGGAGGCTAGACACGGCGGCCCATGGTGGAACGTGGTGTTCCGTAAAGTTTTTTTTTTTTTTTTCAAACCATGGTTCTTTTTTTTTAATTTTTTTTTAATTTTTATTTCTTTATGATAGTCACAGAGAGAGAGAGAGAGAGAGAGAGAGAGAGGCAGAGACACAGGCAGAGGGAGAAGCAGGCTCCATGCACCGGGAGCCCGATGTGGGACTCGATCCCAGGTCTCCAGGATCGTGCCCTGGGCCAAAGGCAGGCGCCAAACCGCTGCGCCACCCAGGGGTCCCTCCGTAAAGTTTTTCCTGTAGGTTCAGCTTCCCTTTGTGAAAGACATTTTATATGAAATGTTGATGATAGCAGAGACATTTCACCAAATGTGAATAATGTTTATGTTGTGGTGGTGAAGAATATGGGTGATATTTTCTTGGGTTTGAAGCTTCCATGCATTTCAGAGTTTTCTACAATTGACTAAAATGATCAGAGAGAAATTTTTTAAAAAATGCTTTTAGAAGCAAGAACAGGCGAGCAGGCTCTAAACTCTTTTGATCGTGCGCTCTCTTAATAAAATATTCTTGAACTTGCAACTCCCTATCTTTGCATATATTAGTTTCTAAATGGTACACATGTTCTACTATCATTGGCTAATACTCTCAGAACTCAGGGTGCCCTTAGGGTGAAATTTAGCTTTTTCATCAGAAGTTGTGTTTTCATATTTCAGATTGCCTCCTTGATCATTCTTAATTATTTTTTTGGCCTGGCTTCTTGACAGATCTGATTAGATTATCATTGTTTCTTTACCCCACAAGGCGGCTGACAGAGAGTTCAAAGTTCTCTTGTGCTTTCATGCAAATCATTATCCTCAAACTGCAGTTTCTTTGCAAGAAACTTGATAAGCCATGTGTCTTTCTGTGAAGATTAGTTAAAAGTAGATAATAGATAAGCCTTTTTAACTGGGTGCATGAAAAGAGCAATAATTTGAAATATGCTGAGAGCACCCGAACAAATGAGCCACATCAGCTCCTCTGTGCACTCCTGCTCTCCTGGAGGAGCCCTCTGTCACCTCACCACCAGCCAGGGGTTACAGCGAGATGCTAGTATCAGTCTGTTGGTGAAGTCCAGGGAAACTTTGCATCTTTTTTAGTCATTTAATCAAATATGTGTGCATATAACATATATGCACATACATATGCATACTTATACAGTGAGAATTTTTGTGTTTTCCATGGATAATCTGAGGCATCCCCTGGGGTGGGCATAATCACAGTGTATGGTACTAGAAATGACACAAAGAAAGATACTCTAAATAGGAGACTTTATGAAGAATGGGCCACAGTTATGATCTTTCTTAAAATCTCTAGGATCTTTCTTAGAAGCTCCGACTCTACAACCACAATCAAAGTTTTGTTCAATGTACCTGAAAACTAATCTGTAATTAACTTGAGTAAGGAATGGAACAGCCAGCTGTAAATCTGTGGGGTTTGCATTAGGGCAAGTTGTGGCTAGGCGGAGGCTGGGGGAAAAATAGCCTTTGAGGAGGAAAGTTCTTCCTTGAGAAGAGACAGTTGATTACAATTTACCGGTGATCTCAAACCTTTAGGCAGAGGCATCCGGTGTCTTTTATTTGAAAGACATTGCCTTTGACCGGAGAGAAATCCAACTCAGTAAACATTTAGTGAGCACCTAATATGAGTCAAAAACTACATTGTGCATTGAGGATACAAACAGTCCTTGCCCTTCAGGGACGAGCTAGGGAGAAACAGAGGAACAGAATCATCATACAATGTGATAATTCGGTGACACAGAGGGAGACTCGTGGCGGGGTGAGAACACTAAGGCAGGAGAAGTTATCAGGCTGCCCATGGAAAGTTCCTTGATGAGCTTTTACTGGAAGAGAGGTAGCCAGGATTTGGCATATTCCGGGGATGCTATCTAGTCTCTGCTGGGGTATCTCCAAAGTCTAGAAAGTGGGGGTTTGGGGGAAGGGGGCCAGAAAAAGGAGCTCAGGATTTTATCAGTGTGTCGAACTGGAATCTTCTCCCCTTTTGCCCTTCGGTCTTAGTTCTGCTCTGTGGAAAAACAGAAAAATCTGCTCCCTCTTTAATTTGGCAGCCTTCAAAATATTTAAAAGTGATCATTATAGGTTTTTTTTTTCCCTTTATCTGGAAAATGTTGAGATTACATAGTTATTCCTACAATCCTTTTGACTCTAAAAATTTGATGACTATTTCTCTTTGTCATCAGCCCTTCTCTGTGGCCCATGTCCCAAATTTATCCATGCTTTCTGGATATGACATGGTCTCCAGACACCTCGTTCTCCTGCTTGCCGCCCAATGAAGGCAAGTTAGCCAGGCCTTCCTACACACACCTGGGTGCAGTGTGTTCAAGGTGCTGGCACTCTGTCGGAGGAGCCAGGAGATAGGAGCCTTTTCAATGACATTATCACCTGCCTTGTCTAGGCTTGTGCTCCCATAAAACCCGCTGGTTGTTTGTTCAAAGTCCTTCCAATATACTGACTTAAAAAAAAAAAAAACCTAAATAGAAGCTTTTGTGCATTTTCCCTCTCAAACTGTACTTTTTTTCTTCTTGGCCCAGTTTTTTAGCCTATTACGGTAAATTTATTATTGCTTCAATATTGTAGCTATTTGAAATATTGGCCAGACCAGACAGGGCCCTGTGATGCTTCACTGGAAGTTTTCCTCTGGTGACGCAGGGCCATCAGCCTGCACAGTCATCGTACTGCCTGGGGATCATCTAAGGACCACGTCATCTAGTCCACTTTCATAACTTCTTCTTCTATAGATACAGCGTCAGACTCTGCAAAGCGATGCTATGCTCCACGTTTGCAACACGCCTCAAATCCACCAACATAGAAACTGTAACAAGAAAGAAAATGAGATATATTTGGGATCACTCTTTGTGGATTGCTCCTAGGGATCACTGTAGCATTCTCTAAATATGCCCTAGTTCCTTTGAGAAGGAAATGCAGAATGAATCCTACAAAGTAAGCGAAAGTCTACACAAAATATTAATTTGATTGTCTCTTCCAGACTTTTGCCAAATTGATTTCATGATCATGTTGGGGGGGGGGTGGAGGCAGTGGTTCTGCTACCATCTTCCTTCTTAAAAAACAAAACAAAAGTGGTTATTCACACAGCTTTCACATTCTGGAAGTCATCTATTTTGGGTAATTATCAAAGATCTTTGGTGGGAACTTTCAGAATACTCTGTAATGGGGTGTGTCTGGTGCTGTGAACCTAAACTCAAGTTATATTATCAAGGTACAAATGCTGTATGCTTCTTATTTCTGGTGAGGATGCCAGGGGTTCAGTAGAAGGAAGCTCCAGGACTAGGTATTTAGCTTACAGAGGAGGAAAAACACTGACACTCAAGCCCTGATATGTACTAGAATGAGGGGACAATATATATTGCAGGAGCTCTTCAACAAAGGGGAGATCTTTTGAAAACAGAATAGATTCCCACAGGTCTCAAATTCATTAAGAGGCCGAGATATGGACAGAAGAACCACTGAGGATCCAATCAAGACCCCTTCAAGATTATATCAAATATTTCTGTTTTTTTTTAATTTTTTAAATTTTTTTAATGATTTATTTTTTATTGGTGTTCAATTTCCCAACATACAGAATAACACCCAGTGCTCATCCCGTCAAGTGCCTCCTTCAGTGCCTGTCACCCATTCACCCCCACCCTCCGCCCTCCTCCCCTTCCACCACCCCTAGTTCGTTAGTTCGTTTCCCAGAGTTAGGAGTCTTTATGTTCTGTCTCCCTTTCTGATATTTCCTACCCATTTCTTCTCCCTTCCCTTCTATTTCCTTTCACTATTTTTTTATATTCCCCAAATGAATGAGAACATATAATGTTTGTCCTTCTCCGATTGACCTATTTCACTCAGCATAATACCCTCCAGTTCCATCCACCTCGAAGTAAAACGTAGGTATTTGTCATTTCTGTTTTATCATGATGTTAATGAAGAAAAGAACATGAAATTGTTCATAAAAATTATTCAATTATACAGATTATCTACTGGAATAGAAATTAGGTAACTGAACATTAGAACTCATCAATTACAGCATGTTGCAATATGCTCTTACATTATTTTGCCAAAAATTAGAAACAGTTGAGTAGATTAATTTATTAAAATCCTTCTGCTTTTCTCAAAAGTTCTTGCAATATCGCCAAAGGTCTATATATAGCTACATAAATAAATGTTTTAACTCTTAGACAAGATATTTCTAAAGCAGAAGGAATTGCTATGATACACCTTTAAAATAGCCTATACTAGAATTCACTAATCTCAACATTTTATAAATTGATTTTATAAACAAAAGGAACTCTCAGGAAAGAAAATACTAGACTAGACAAGGAAAATAAATGACTCTGATAATTTGATGAATTTTAGTTTCACGCTGATAACCTGTATCAGTGTACAAACCCATTATAGATAAAATAGCTCTTCCCGTTCAACAAGACTGTCTCTTTAGCTACAATATGTCTTTCCCTATCATCCAGCACTTGTAGGTCAATGGAGAATATTTAGCTTTCACTTTTCTCATCTTAATAAAAATAATGATATCATAAAACAGAAAGATGCTCATTTTGCAATTGACAGCCCATGTATTTCAGAGCATCTCACCACAGTGAAATGCCTTGGATCCTTCCTTCTCACGATTAGTTGGAATAGGATTGGACTTAATGTACACAGTGTGTATACAAATGATTTCTCTGCAGTATGCAATGCTGCTTGAAAGCATTTAACCCACAGTCCCACAGTAGAACCTCTTTCACAGTTGGAGTCAGTCCTCTCAAGCCCTGCCACTGCTTTATCATGTCAGTTTATGTCATACACTAAATGCTTTGTTGTCATTTCAACAGTCTTCACAGCATCACCCCTAGTCTCTATCTCAAGAAGCCACCTTCTGTCCTCATCCATAAGAAGCATCTCCTCATCCATTCAAGTTTTATCATGTGATTGCAGCAATCTAGTTACATCTTCAGACTCCACTTCTAATTCTAGTTCTCTTGCTGCTTCCCCAACATCTTCACTTACTTCCTCCCTTGGAATCTTGGACCCTCAAAGTCATCCATCATCAACTTTCATCCAAACTCCTAATAATGCTGTTATTTTGACCTCTTCCCCTGAATCATGTGAATGTTATTAATGGCACCTAGAGCGGTGAATCCTTTCCAGAAAGTTCTTGATATATTTTGTCCAGATCCATCAGAGAAATCACTATCTGTGGCAGCTACAGCCCTACAAAATGTATTTGTTAAATAATAAGACTTCAAAGTTGAAAGTACTTCTTGATCTATGGGCTGCAGAATGGATGTTGTGTTAGTAGGCATGAAAACAACATTAATCTCAACATATGTCTCCATCAGAGCTCTTGGATGACTAGATGCATTGTCAGTGAGCAGTGGTATATTAAAATAAATATTTTTTCTGAACAGTAGGTCTCAACAGGGGGCTTAGAATATTTTGTAAACCATGTTGTAAACAGATGTGCTGTCACCCAGGCTTTGTTGTTCGTTTATGGAGCACAGGCAGAGTGATTTAACATAATTCTTAAGGGCCCTGGGATTTTCGGAACAGTCAGTGAGCACTGGCTTCAGCTCCAGGTCGCCATCTGCATTAGCCCCTAACAAGAGAGTCAGCCTATCCTTTGAGGCTTTGAAGCCAGACATTGGCTTCTCTTTAGCTGCGAAAATCCTAGATGCCATCTTCTTTCAATAGAAGGCTCTTTTATCTGTATTGAAAATCAGTTGTTTAGTGTAGCCACTTTCTTGAATTATCTGAGCTAGATCTTCTGGACAACTTGCTACAGCTTCTACGTCAGCATCTGCTGCTTCCCCTTGCACTTTCATGTTACAGAGATGTCTTCCTTCCTTAAACCTCATAAACCAACCTCTTCTGGCTTCTAACTTTCCTTCTGCAGCCTCCTTACCTCTCCTCAGCCTTCTTAGAATAGAAGAGTTCGGGCCTTGCTCTGGATTAGGCTTTGCCATAAGGGAATATTGTAGCTGGTTTGACCTTCTGTCCAGACCACTCAGACTTTCTCCATATCAGCAATAAGTCTGTTTTGTTTTCTTATCATTTGAATATTCACTGGAGTAGCACTTTTGATTTCCTTCAAGAACTCTTCTGTTGCATTCACAACTTGGCTGTTTGGTGTCAGAGACCTAGCTTTTGGCCTGTCTCAGTTTTCAACATGCCTCACAAAGCTAATCATTTCTAGCTTTTGATTTAAAGTGAGAGGTGTACAGACTCTTCCTTTTACTTGGACACTTAGAGGTCATTGTAGGGTTATTAATTGGCCTCATTTCAGTGTTGTGTCTCAGGGAATAGGGAAGCCCAAGGAAAGGGGGTGAGATGGGCCAGTGGCTGGTTGGTGAAGCAGTCAGAACATGCATATTAAGTTTGCCATCTTGCATGGGTGCAGTTCATGGTGCTCTAAAACAATCACCATAGTAACATCAAAGATCACTGATCACAGATCACCACAACAAATATAACAATAATGAAAAAATTTATAATGTTATGAGAATTCCCAAAGTGTGACACAGACCTGGAATGAGCAAATGCTGTGGAGAAAATGGGTGCCAACAGCCTTGCTCAACACGGGGTTGCCACAAATTCTCAATTTGTAAAAAAAAAAAAAACATCTGGGAGGCACAATAAAGCAAAGCTCAATAAAATGAAGTATGCCTGTACAAGGCAAATGCCTTCTTCAACCCCTGACCATCATCTTCATCATGATTACCATCATCTTCAAATGATTTGGAGAAAAGGACTGTGGAGTGAGATTTCCAACTTCACAGGTGATAGTAAAGAACTAAATAGATGGGAATAGACCATGGGAAAAGCGAAGAGAAGTGACAGGTGAGTTTTGATTTGGACAAGTACAAAATAAAACATTGGGAGGAGAGGGGGGAAGACTCTCAGCAAGTGGGAGGAGCCAGTGAAGAAGTCACCATGAGAATAGAGCCCAAGGCAACTGCTAAGCCAAATCTCTCGGGTCATTGTGTGCCAGGAGGATGCTGGATTCAGTGAATCTCATCTGGCAGGAAAGTCTGGGGCTTCATTTTGAAGTGAGCCTTCCCACTTCCCATTGCCTCTTATCCTTTCTTTCTGTTTCACTCCTTCTCTGATTTCCCTTATGGCTATGGCTCTAGAGTAGACGATTGTTAGCATAGAAATATTGCCAATGTATCTCTCAAAGAGGTCATTGTATCCTAGCACTCCAATTAATTCAGGAGAGCAAGGGAGATAGGAGCCACTGGAGCCAAGAGGGGAACTGAGTGGGCTGGAGCTGAGATGGACCTAATTGAGTGGAAGGAGAAAGCAAAATAGAGTGATTGAAAGCTGAATACCCTGTGGGCAACTTGGGTTCTCTCCTTCATTCATCTGGTGCAGGCCCTACTTTTTGCCCTGAACAAATTCTTTCAGGTTTCTTTTCCAAATGGAGTGAAATAGCCAAATTAATTCCCCAGTGCAGGATTTCCTTTTCACGGTCTCTGTATTAGCAAACAAGTCTATGTCCAATATTATGAAATAAGCCAGAGAAAAATTTCTGAGTCTGGGGGGGATGGGGGTCATGAAGCTCTTCACGTCAGAGGGTTGACTTTGAAGGGTGATGAGGATCTGACAGACTGGGAGAGGAAACATGGGTGTTTCAGGGCTATCAGGTCAGGGAAGGAGGCTGGACAAAGTAGGAGCCAACTCTCAGGGTCAGCGAGTAACCTGCTGACTGACAGCCCCCATGAGACGGGGCTGGAAAGTTAGGCTTGTTCATTAACAGCTGGTAAGCTTCAGGTTTGAAAACCAAGGTTCTTATTAAAGAAAAAAAGAAAAAAAAGTGCCCCTGCTATGTGCCAGCCTGGTACCCCAGAAAGAAGGTAGGGAGGAGGGCAATGAAAGAACATTTTTTGATGACACAGAAAATAGGAAAGAAAATCCCAGTAAATATTAGAAATAAACAGATCAGACTATTTCAAGGATCTGGGTATCACTGCTGGGGGTAATAGGAAGAGCAAGGCAAAAAGAGAGAAAAGAGAGTAGACATCAGGAAGACAGCCTGGCTGAGTCCTAGACTCCGACCTCATTTCCCCACATCATCTCAGGTCAACTAAGGGATCCGCTGAGCTCAGCGGGAAAACCTAGTATCTACTTATGCTGGGGATCTGGGAACCAGCAGGTTGACAGGCAAAACAGGATTTTGTTGTATCCCTTCTTTGAAAAGTACTTCATTCTCTAACTAGAGAAAAGAGTTAAACTGAGAAGAGTAAGAGAGATAATTGATTTATAATATAGGATGAATAGGCCTATAAATAAATGTTTTCCTTCCTGTATTTAAAAAGGTTGAAGTATAATTTACATACAATAAAATGCACATATTTAATTAAGCATTCAGTTTTGACCCATTTTGTCCACCCATGCGGCCATTAGGTGGTATTTTTACAATTCCCCTATCTCTGCTTCCAAGACAAGCAACTACTCTCTGCATGAAGAAAAGTCTTACTGTTAGACAAAAAATGGAGTCCTGTACCCCAGATGGCAGCCTCTCATGCCAGGCCGCTTGCCTCTCCCATCCTAGTCTGCATGGCCCCAGCCTAGGATGTAAGTGTGCCATCTCCCAGCTGTCTTGAGCTGGCTTTCTCTCCAACCTCCACTCCATCCCCTGACGTTCCCAGAATGCCAGTGGTTGTCAGCAGGGGAGGTTATGCCACATGTCAGCAGTTATGGGGGAGATGCAGCATAATGGAAATCCCTGAACAAGGGCTCTAGGATTTGGGCTTAGGCTGCCTGGGCCCAAACTGATGCAGGGTGAGGCTTTCATTTCCTCTTCTCAGAAAAGAAGGTGACAGTCCCTGTGCCATGGCCTTCGCAGGGCTACCAGGCAGGTGTGAGCATGAGACAGTGGACCTGAAAACCGTCAGAAGGGTTCTCTGCTCAGGTGCAGTTGCTCATTCAGTCCTGCCGAGTTCCTGCCTGGGAATGGTGCGGTTGCAAAGGAAGCGTGGGATTCAGTCCCTCCGTTCGGTCACATGTTTGAGGTACAACCAGGGAAGGTGTAGAGCCATAACCAGTTAGCAGGTTTCTATGAGGGCAGAGTTTCCATTCATTACAGGCTTCAGTCTTCATTAGAATTCCACCTTTTGATGGTATGCAGTCTGCTTGGGATTTCTACAGGTCTGCTCCCCATTTACACCGTTAGTCACCACGTCCAGGTATCAGCCTTTGCAGGGAGAGAGTCCCCTGCAGTAGAACAAGGGAACCACAGCCGGGCCCCGGGGCTTGATGTGCACCAGCTCTGAGTGTGTCACCTCGGGCCAGTGACAGGTTTCTCTAGCTCTCAGTTTCTGTGGCTCGGAAAGAGTGAGGAGCCTCAGCGACCACTCTATCCAGTGATGACATTTTTAGAGTCCTGCTTGGGGTGTGGTGGACAAAGCCTCTGCAGTCAGAAGCAGCACTGAGCTGTGTCCGCAGGTGTGCACCCCTCAGCAGCAGGGTGAACTCCGGGCAGGTGGCATCTGTCTGAGGGGACGCCAGTTTCCTTGTCGGTAAGATGGACCCGGAGATCTCCACCTGACCTGCCTCTCTGGGTCATGGTGGGAGTGGAACAGGATGGAATATGCAAAAGCTTTATAAACTGTAACTTCTGCAACATTCGTGCCTGCAGACATAGAAACACCTGGAGGATACTGCAGCAGGTGTGCACGTGTGGGTGTGTGGCGCGGGTGCGCACCTGTAGTTTAGGGCTGCGACGGCCGCAGAGCAGAGACGGATGCAAGGATGGGGTTCGTTATAGGGCTTGGAGTGGGCGAGCTGACCATCATTCCCTTCCAGGTGACGGCGGAGCTAGATGCCTGGAACGAGGACCTGCTCCGGCAGATGAATGACTTCAACACGGAGGACCTGACGCTGGCTGAGCAGCGGCTGCAGCGCCACACGGAGCGGAAGCTAGCCATGAACAACATGACCTTCGAGGTCATCCAGCAGGGCCAGGACCTGCACCAGTACATCATGGAGGTCCAGGCGTCAGGTGGGTGGCCTCTCCTCCCGGCAGGCGGGGAGCCCGTGGAAACAGGAACAGCCTGACCCCGCCTGTCCTTCCACTCCGCTCATTCGTTTTATTCCCACAGATACAGGAATGGAGGGTTTTTGCCATTTTAGAGAAAAGAAAACAGATGCAGGAAAGCTGAAATCGCTTGTCTAAAATTGTCCAGTTAGGCTCTTGTAAAGAGGAGGATAGGGCCGGGGTCTCCGAGGCCTGTGCAGGGAATGGGAAAAACAAATCACGGACAATGGCACAGATTCACAAAAACCACAGGCCTGTGGAACTAAACCAGGTGGGCTCCAAAAGCAGCTAGCCAGCCAGTGAATTGTACTCCAGTGTGTAGATGTTGGCTGTTCACCCTCCAGGTCCCCTCTCCTGCCCTCCACCCCCAGGGGTCTCTGGTCTCGGGCTCTGAGAGTCCCGGTTTTTTAATCACCTGTCTGTGTATGAGTGTTTGAAGTGCAGATAGAAGTTTATGGCAAGGTCATATAATTTTATGATTTCTCAAGAAACCAGGGCTGAGTACCCAGATCTCACTTCTCTCACGTTCAAGGTATATTCAGTATCTACCCAGCAAAGGCATGACCCCTTCCTATTAGACCCACCGCTCTCCAAAATGGTCTTTGGTGTTAGAACTGGAGAGAGCCATAGCAATCCCAGGGTCCAGCTAGTCCACTAGACAGGAAATCCCTCGTGTTGGCACATGCCAGTAGAGTGCTGGGATCCAGTCTCTACACCCAAACCCACCCGTTGCCCTGCCCGGCAGGTCCTCCTTGGCTCAGGCTCCTCACCCTCTAGGAAGAGGCAAACGGGTCAAGGTCATCATCAACTCTTTAAAACACAGTCTATGTCCCTGTTGACTATGAAGGATTTTTTTTTAAGATTTTATTTATTTATTCATGGCAGACACACAGAAGCAGAAACATAGAGGGAGAAGCAGGCTCCTCACAGGGAGCCCAATGTAGGACTCGATCCCAGGACCCCGGGGTTCACACCCTGAGCCGAAGGCAGACGCCCAACCGCTGAGCACCCCCAGGCGTCCCGACCATGAAGGGTATTTAGAATCATGAGACTGTCAGGCCGACTTTAGCAATCAAACTTGACCATAGAGTACTGTGACCTGAAAGAATAAATCACAGCATTCCAAGAAACCTCACTTCTAACCAGAGGAGAGACAATCAGTAAATTCTGTCCACTTTGCTCAGTATAACCTTTCCATGAATTTTCATTTGTGTTGTAAAAGCTGTGGCTGCCCTGGCTTGTTCACAGTGCAGAGCTTGCCCTGTAGCCCCAGGAAGGGCCGTTCACGTTGCAGTCTCTTGGTTGAGGTGGGAGATGACTCTTACAAGTGACAGTGCCAGGCTCCAACCACAGATATTCTGGTTTAACTGCCCCTGAATGGGACTTGGGCATCAGCCAAAAAAAAAAAAAAAAGACTCCCTCCTCAGGTGAATCCACTGTGCAGCCAGGGCTGAGACCCACATGCAGGTCGGAGGGCCCATAGAACCTGCCACGTCAGAGTCTCGGGGGGTGGGCCCGACGGTCTGTGTTCCCCCAAGCCCTCCCGGTGGTGCTGATGCACCAGGAGTCTAGGACCTCCTAGGAGTGTGAGCCCTGGACCGGCAGCACCAGCATCACCTAAGAGCTGGTTAGAAACGGAGAATCCCAGCCCTTATCCCAGACTTGCCCATTTGAATCCGTACATTAACAGAATCTCCAGGTAAACCCTGTGCACGTTACAGTTTGAGACACATGCGTGACAATGGCTTGTACATCTTCAGGGTTTCGCTGGGGAAGGGGAGGGAACCATGATCCTTTCTCTGCGGCTGAGAACCTTACTGAACCCCCTTACTCAGGGTTCACCTCAGAGCTTGTCCTCACGATGCTCACAGTACCTGGCTCTCCAGCTAAGACTGGGAACCCCGAGAGAATGCGTGGGACCCACAAGAGAGGCTGGGACGGAGACGCCTGGCAGGGATGCTCACCCCACGCCGTTGGGTGTTGATGCATCTGGCAGGAGGAAGGCCGGTCTGCCTGGAAACCTGCAGTACTTGGTACCGGGGTGCTGGCGTGACCTGGGCAAGCCCATCTCTGTCCCCAGAGCCAGGTAGCCATGGTAACGGAAAGACCACAGGTTGCCGAGAGTCCCTGAAGCCTGCCTGTGATTGCAGGTTGGCCGTGCTCCGCCGCCTCCTCGACCTCGAGGGCTGAATGGGTGAAAACACTCCAGGCAGGTGGGCCCACACCCATAGTATCCTGATCAGGAAATGAGCTTTGTCCAAAGAGGCTTGACTGGCCTCTTCGGGCCTCTCTGCTGGGCCTGGTTGGTCCCCTGTTCCTACCACAGCTAGCTGCTCAGTCTGGCGTCATCCCTGAGGCTTCCAAGGGAATGGATCCAGGGATTTCGGGGAAGCTCACGTCCTGTCTGCTGCTGAGTGCCTGGTCCTGCAGAGGATGCATGTACCTCACCTCTGGCTTGGAGGAAGGGGAGGCAGAGTCGTACCAGAGCCGGGGAGGGGGGTTGGAGGCTAGGGGTGGACCCCGGGGTGGGTCTTGCCCCCAGGAGGTTGAGGAATGCAGGACTTCAGAGATGCAGGAACTGAGGCAGCAGATGTCTTAGTCATTGATGCTGGGTGTCCAGTAAACTATATTTGAGCTAAATATAGTTCAATATATAATACATAATAATATAAAGATAATATAAGCTGTTGTCTTAGAAAAAGGACAGTTCCAGAATTAACTAAATTGATCATTAGGCCTGCATGGTCCATTAATTAAGGGCTTATGCTTTGATTCTGTAGGAATAAATGGAAGTAGGGTATTTCCATACACTTATTTTCAGATGTGTGGTTTGTAGTGTTGAGCCGGGTCGCACTAAATGCCTCTGGTGTGCCAACGGCTCTACCCAAAGCAGGAGCCTTTGCTTAAATCAGCCTCAGGAATGGAAGGTGAAGCAGGAACTTGCTCCACTTGCCCATCATTCTTTCTTCCTTGTAGTGTGATCTATTTTGGCCTCATGTTGGGAGGTGCCAGGTATTGCTGGAAAGAGTCAAGTTGGACAAAACACGCTGGCTAAAGTCAAGGTCCGATTCCACTATTAGCAAGCAGTCTGCCTTTGGAAAGCTCCTGTTCCTTCTCTTTAGACCTCTCTTCTTCTGTCTACTGTGGGAGGCGGGCCTGGATTCCTATAGTCCCTTCCAGTTTGTACTTCCCATGATGAGTCAGCCTCATCACCCCCAGTGGCTATGCCACAGGTCTCTCCAGTGAAATCTGACCATGTGACTATTCCACGTGACCTTGGGAGTAAGATGAGCTACGTGTCTTGTGGATACGTTGCTTTTGTGGTCTAATCAAAGCATCAAGCTCTTTCTTTATGTGAGATTTTTTAAGTGAAAAATCTTTGGGATCTGTGGCAATGATACTTAAAATTTACTGTGCCTGGGAAGAACCCAGCCCTGGCATTTGGAAATAAATAAAGTGTGGTGTGGGGATCTCTCTTCCTTGAGCACAGCGCTCAGAGTATGGATGGCACCCGGCCACACCCCTCCCTACCCCGTTGCGTTTGCACATGCTACCCAATCTCTCCCAGCCTCACCTTCTTCCAGAAAACAGCAGTCACAAGAATACCCACCACACACAGTCACCATGAGGATGCAGTGTGATAATACTTGAGCATGGTAAGGGCTCAAGAAAGCTTGGTGACTGTTGTATGTTATCCTTGTTTTCTGGCACACACTGTGTTCTGTTGGACTATGTGCTCCTGTAGCTTCTCCAGCAGCATGAGAGCAGGACTCTTCCTTCTCTTTCCATTCTCAGCATCTAGCAGAGTGGTCATGTCTTGTACATAGCACGTTCTCAATAATAGTACTGACTTAGTTAATAGAGTGAACATCAGTGTGGGTGGAACAGA
The DNA here is from genome assembly GCF_905146905.1 of Nyctereutes procyonoides. Taxonomy (NCBI): domain Eukaryota; kingdom Metazoa; phylum Chordata; class Mammalia; order Carnivora; family Canidae; genus Nyctereutes; species Nyctereutes procyonoides. The sequence goes on along the minus strand of NW_026575030.1, from coordinate 22,193,514 downwards.
TGTAGGCAAAAATAGCTGGCCACGAATAATTTCACTTGCATCATCAAAGGAAAGAAAACGCCTGTGTTTTTCCAGAATGGAAGCCACTCTGGGGTTAATAGGGATGTGGATCTGATGGGGGCTGAGTGGAGGGAAAGAGAATGTAGGTGTGAAACCATGGTTCTCGGCCTGGCTGCTTATTTAGAATCACCTGCAGAACTTAAAACTACCAAGGGCTGGGCCCCACTCCTCAAGGAAGTCTTGCTTATTTGGTCTGATCTGGAGTGCCCCCAGATTTTTCTTTTCTTTAACTTCTCAAGTGATTCTGCTGTACGGCCAGGGTTGAGAATGTTGATCTAAAAACCCAATTAAAGGACTTTGTAATTTCTGATCTGGGTGTAGCACTGAGGAGTGGCGCAGAATGAGAAGAAAGGAGGAAAGATGTTCTGTCTCTGAGGCAGGCTGATGTTAAAGCACAAAGAACGCATCTGGGTGGCATAGCCAGGAATACCTCTATCTTACCCTAGATGACAGCCACCTCTCTCCTGGAGGAAAGGAAAGTGGTACCCTCAATGTGGCAGCAAAGCTAAGTACAGTTAGCTGTGGCCTCGATCCCTAAACAAACACAGTGCCAGCCACTCTGCTGACGGAGTGTAGCATAGAGACTATCTCTGTCTCTGGCTTGCTGGCCACTGTACCCTCTTATCCAGTGGTTTCTCATCTTGGTTGCATGTTCATATCACCCAGGGAGCTTTAAGACTTCCTGATGCCAGGATCCCGCCCACAGAGAGTCTCTCCTGTTACTGCTCTGGGTGTGGCCAAGGACATGGTGATTTTTAAAGTTCTCCAGCTCTAATGTGAGCCAAGATTGAGAGCACTGGTCTAAGAGCATCCAGACCATCACAGTTTCTAATGATGTACACTGAGCAAGTCCATAAATATCTCATGGTAGGATTTTATATTGACATTTTTACAAGCCATTCAACAGCTCCTTTAGTAATCAGTGATGAATATGTGGTAATTTACCCAAGGGAAAGGAGGAGGTAGGAACATGGATATTTTGAGCTTACTAAATGCCAGCCACTCTATACACCTAATCTTACTAAAGCCTCCAACACCCCCAGAGGTCATTTTTGGGATTGTTTTTACCCAAGCTCAGAGAAGATTGGGAGCCCAGAGATGCACTTTTAATAGGGGGAAGAGCATAAATTCAAACCTAAGTCTGTCCCTTTCCGGCATCTGCAGGTGCTTTCCACCACAGCAAATGACCTGAGCCCTTCCCCTAAAGAGGCCAGGTACTCACTGAAAAGGTTATCTTTTGGGTGTTCTGAGTCAAGCACTGTGCTGGGTGCTGAAGACGCAGAGATACATAAGACATGTGGTCCTGGCACCAGGGAGCCTGTAATACTGTGAGAACATGTGCAAGTTAATAAGGAACCATCCCAATGAGAATGTTCTGCAGGAAGGATGGGTACAGAACACTGTGGGACACATCAGTACAACTTGCCCTAAAGAGACCGACAAACTGTTTCACTATTTGCTGGAAAGAGCTCACCTGTCTTGCTGCATTTCTAAGAGCCCCTAGGAAAACAGGACTGTGATTAGATTAGATTAGATTAGATTAGATTAGAACAGTAACATGAGCACAAGCACACTCTATTTGGGGTTGATTGATGGATATTTGCCAGTTGACGGGTTTTGACGGGAACTCACGTCAATGTGTTTGGGGGTGGTGGGAGGGAGGGAGGAGTGAGTTTCTATCCTTCCAGGTGCCACTTCCTGTTCCATCCACTCAATGCACAGCATGATGTGCTGTTGAGTGCAGAAGGCAGGAGGCACTGTCTTCCCCCCATTTTATTTCCTGTGTTCATACATAAAATAGTATCGAAGGAGGTAGATGCAAGTGAAGGGCTTGAGTCTCCGGGCAGGCCGGGAGCCAGGTGTGGATGGTGTGCTAGGCAGGCACCAGCCCTTTGATGAGTTACCAGCTTAGAGGGTCCATTTACATGCGAGTGGCAGAGGTGAGCCATGGGCTTCCCAGAGAAAGATGCTTTCTCCAAGCCCAGCATATTAAACACCAGAGGGGCACGCGGAATGAAAACGAGCTGGAAAAAACCTGCATCATGGCTGGAAGCAGGGAAGAGCTTCTGCTCCTGCAGATGGATCTTAAATTACATTTCCAGAAGGTAAATATGGGAGTCAGGGGTCATCTCACTGTGCCGAGCACTGCAGAGATAGAAATTTTTGTACTTCTTATTTTTTGTTTCAGTCAAAGTGATGCTGTACCTCGTCCCCTTGGTAATTCAAAATAGTAGCTGGATGGAGCTGACTGCCAAAAGAACAAGCCGTTCTTTTCTGTCTCCCACAGATATTTCAGGAGCTGGGATTTGGAATTATGAAACTGGTAGAAAAAATAAATATGAAAAGATACTGAAATTATTACCATGTAACACCAGAAGTCTTTTCCACTCTTCCATATTGTCCTTATATAAAACACTATTTTTGCCTTTGGAAATGAATTTCCTTTAGCATGTGTACACTCTCCTTACACTCCCCCACTGTATCCGGCAGGTGTGTTGGTGGTGGCAGGTGTGTTGGTGGTGGCGGTGGTGAGTTTCTGATGATGTGAGTCAGAGTGTTGGGGAAGTCTCCCAAGGGGGACATATTTTTAGGTGACTATACATTGAGATTGGCAGGTTCCTTGGAGTGTGATCCCTGTGGAAATACCTCACCCTTTGGGAATTTTAGTCTCAACCCCACTAATGGTTGGGTCCCTGTTTGGCAGCATCCAGACCACAGCTGCACTGGGTCATAGAGTACATGATGAGGAGCCAGGGAAGGTATCTGGACAGAACCTAGAAGCTGCAGAGCCATGAGGGGTCAGGGATCAGAAGGAGGCAAGCAATCTACAGTTAGGATTTTTGTAAAGCTATGGGTCTAAGCAAGGTTGAATCAATCAGAACCAAGAAACAATATAGGTTATAATTTGCATCAAGCTGGAGGTAGATAGCAACCAAGAGGGCATGAATGTAAGAAGGCAGAGAGTGGAGAGCTTCAGAGTCAGAAATCAGGAAAGTCACAGGACTAAGGAGCAAAGGTCTGTGTGTATGATGTTATGACAGAGGCTCTACATGCATTATCTCCTTTAATCCTCCCCATGAACTCCTGAGCAGGGTAGTTTATGAGATAAGTAGGTGTGTAAAATCCAATTTTACATATGAGGAAATGAAGCTTCTGACAGCTTAGATAACCTGCCCTGTCCAGTATTCCAACTCAGGGCTGGTTCTAGAGCTACCACACTTTTCAAATAGCCTTCAAGAGCTAAGGTAGGAATGGAATTCAGGCCACTAGCAGACAAGGCCTTTGATAACTAAGGCAGTCCCTTCACTCCATGTCAGTTTGAGAAACACTGCTCTAGTCCTGCTGGTGATGATATATGAATAGGAGCACCAGCTTGCTGGAGAGAAAGTGTGTGTGTGTCCACAGTTGCGTATTGGGGAAGGTATATAGAAAAAGTAAGAAAGGGGAGCCTAGGTGGCACCATCGGTTAAGCATCTGACTCCTGGCTTTGGCTCAGATCATGATCTCAGGGTTGTGAGATTGAGTCTCAAGGCGGGCTCCATGCTTAACACAGGGTCTGCTTAAGATTCTCCCTCTCCTGCTGCCCCTGCCCACACACTCTCTCTGTAAATAAATAGAGAAAGAAAGAAAGAAAGAAAGAAAGAAAGAAAGAAAGAAAGAAAGAAAGAAAGAAAGAAAGAAAGAAAAAAAGAAAGGAAAGAAAAAAAGGAAAGAAAGAAAAAGAAAGGAAAGAAAAAAAGAGGAAAGAAAGAAAGAAAAAGGAAGGTGGAGAGGAAGGTAGATAAGGAATAGACAGCTTCCCTGATGGGTATTGACTCGCAGTCCCATCATAGGTCAGACAACTGGCAGTTTAGTAATGCAGGATGATGTATCCATGAACATTGGGAACCCTTGTCAATGGCTGACTAGGCTTATTCATTGCTTTGAATAAGTGGAAGGATGTGAGCAAGCTCTCCTCGTGTGGCTGCAACTTCCGCATGGTTTTTGTAAACGGGCAAGCACTCAGTACCCCTGTGGTACTGCTGGCGTATGTTTATCAGGTGTGTTGCCTGTGTTTGAGAAACAATGTATGAGAGCCAGCATGTATTTCTGAGAGTTTTTTTTTTTAGGGGGCCTAAGTAGTTAGCTAATAAAATCACCACTGCCCGGAGACTCTCATCAGAACAAACTTGCCATCTAATTATAAATCGCATCTCACCAGCTAAAAGAGCGTGCCTTTGGCAGAAGTTCCCGAGACAGGTTATTTTCAGTTTTGTTTTGTATTTCCCAATGTGATCCAGGCCTTGTGTGTGAATCTTGTAGGTGTTAGTAAATCCCCCAAGAGGACTATCCAGAGCTTTCTTCTCTGGGGATGGACTCCCAGAGAACCACCTCCCTCTGTAACTCCAGATGATAATAAGGAGCCCATCATCTGTCAAAATTCCCAGGCAAAGGATCAGATAATCCAAAAGAGGTGGCATGGTTTAGACATCCCAAACAGAAGTCCATGGTGCCATAGTCCACTTCACGGAGGGATGTGTAAAGGCTGGGAGGGTGGCTGCTTGTGACTGTTTCCACATCCCTACTTTCTTAAGAATATTGAAGGAAATATGGTCTTTATAGTACTACCTCATTTTTCATTGCTCACATTTTTTTTTTACATTAGGAATTGAGTTAATCTGTGAGAAAGACATTGATCTGGCCGCCCAGGTCCAAGAGCTACTGGAGTTTCTCCATGAGAAGCAACACGAATTGGAGCTCAATGCAGAGCAGACCCATAAGCGGCTAGAGCAGTGCCTCCAACTGCGGCACCTCCAGGCTGAGGTCAAGCAGGTGAGCCCCTCCAACCTTCCACCTGACCTGGGCCTGCTCCTGGGGGGTGGGGGGGGAAGGCATACAGAGCCACCCATGTAACCAGAACTTGGAAAACAGGTAAGTTAAGGAGTTTGGTTTCTGAAAGCGAGCCTGGTATCTGTCGGATCCAGCAACTAAACCTGATGGTGCAAGGTTCAAACTACCAATGCATTCGTTTTTTCTCATAACAATCTAAGGAGCATTCTGGAGCTTTCCCAAGCTGTCCTCAGGCACTGAGCCTGTTCTCTCCCTTTCTACCCTCAATCCTGACACACAGTTCACATGAAATGTGAATCATTCATCAAAACATAGTTAGGCCTTAGAGCCAGGCTGGTTAACTTGGGGCACCTGCGTGCCTATTACAGTGCCTGAAACATGGTCACTATCCCATAAGCGGTAACAGTTTCCCTTATTCTTTTCAATATGTGTGTGGTACTTCTAAGAAGATTTTCTTGCCATATTAAAGTCAGTTAAGAAAAAAGACTTCTTATCCGTATGAGACATGATGTGACCCATTTTACCAAAGGACACACCCCAACCCAAACCTAGAGGAACATCTAGGAAAACACAGTAACCAATGACACATTAACAAATATTACATATTTATATTATGGACAGACTACGTTTTAATTATCTGCATAATGAATGGAGATTTTTTATTTAGACAAAATGGGATTGAAGAAATAGAAGTATATAATATTTCAATTTATTGAGTGGTGCCTTTTAGGCCCATCTCTCCATCAATTGTCACAACTGTTCTCTGAAATAGCTATTATTCCCCTTTTATAGATGAGGCCGCTGAAGCTTAGAGAGGTCCCCAGACAAGGTCACCCTGAGGAAGGAGCATGTCACTGCCCTCCTGGCGACTGGTCCAGGAGAGCTTCCCAGCAATGGGCTCCATGGCGTTTCTGTGACTGTTCCTTCAGCTCCAACACTCTTTCAAGCAGCCCTGACCCCTGGGCCCTGACGACAGAGCCCCACCCCAAATATCCTAAGCAGAGAAACATCTGCCTGTTAAATGTTTTTTTCTTATGTATCGTGACTATTACACTGTCTTATTTAACTCTATTAATTTATTACAGGGGACAAAACACCATATTTTCTTTCATTACTGCTGTTCTCTTATATTCAGGGTATTTTGTATTAATGCCTGGCTCTTAGTTATTATATTGTTATTTACTATAATGGGCAAAACTGTCTGCTGTGCCCCCGTCTGCCAATCAGCGCTCAGCCAGAGGCTGCACACACTGCGCTAAAGGTCGGGCCTCAGCACAGGTAGCATCCCTGAGCGCTGAGGAACGAAGAAGGCCACCTGGACTGTTTTGTGTAATTACACTGGGCCCACACCGGAGTCTCTACAGAGACGCGGTGGAAATCCTAGCAGCGACGAGTACACAAATTCTGCAACTCTCGGGAATGATGAGATACTTTTCAGAGGAGAAGTACTTTTTCATTTACAGTCTCATTTTAAGACAAGAGACCATGGGGAAAAGGGGGTGTATGTGTATTCTACAAGTGGGGAAACTGAAGTAGCATAGGATTTGTGCTCCCAGGGCCTGTTGAGTTGACTAGTTAGCTGAACCATGAGCCCATGCTTCCTTTATCAACAGTCCCATAGTTGCCCTCTCTGGGCCCTGTTCCTGCCTTAGGGCTCCAGGAGGAATAGAAAGAAGCCCTCCAGCAGAGCGCAGCCTGGGATTTTCCTGGCCTTCACAGCACCTCATCTGAGAAGACAGGCAGGCATGGCTCATGCCCGGCAGAGAGGCTGGCATCTACTTGGTCACCTAATCAGTCAGCAAGCTCCAACAGATCATGGGAACCCCCCACTGTTCATGTGGTTATTTCCACCAGCCGAAGGTGGCCGGAGAGATCATCAGAACAAAACGGGAAAATCATTCCTGTTTGATTTGAAATGAAATCTATACTTTTGTTCCCGGTTTTTCATTTTATTTATTATCTGTTCCAAAATTAATAGTAGAGCCAACTCCCTAATTATGTTCTTCATGACTGGTATGAAAATGGAAATGAAGTTTCATCCTTGAATTAAAATTCTGTGTAGGATGGGGAGTTGGGACGATGATAAGTAGTTTGTCAAATGGAGAAGCAGGGTTGTCTGTATACAAATAATCCAGGCTTGACTAATACCTGAGTGCATTCCCTTTCAGTACTTCTTGAGTTGGAGGACAAAAAAAATTTTCTGCCAGAAAAAATTGCTTTTCCCTACCATGGTGAGGATGACACATGTAGGACTGTAGTTCAAAACCATACTGGATTGGTGCAGCCAGACCGCAGGAAACACATGAAGGCCTTTGTAAAGGACAGCGGCCTTGGGAGAGCCCTGGGATTGCTGCTTATTTAAGCCACCATGCCTCATTAGGCTGCCTTGTTTTCCTTGTCAGCGCCGAGCTCTTTCTTTTGGGAGTCGTCTGATCCAGTTTCACAGAAGGCCTTTGTGTTTGATGGAAGTTGGTGGAGCAGGAAATATTGATTTGGAAGCTGTTGACACTTGGAAAAAGGGAGTTAATTTAGATGTCAGTATTGATCAGTGGAGCTAAATTTAGACACCAGCTTGAGAGTTTGTTTCTCTTTTGAATATACCCCCCCCCAAAAAAAAAGGAAAGAAAAAGGACACCTTAATTGAAATGCCATTAATGGGGATGGAAAGGAAGAGAACAATGTGCTGCTACACAGTTGTGATGTTAGAGCCCATAGATGAGAGCTTTAGATTTGGCCATCCTAACTATAGTGTGCTTATACCACCATTATGTTAAACTGAAGCTTTGAGGAGAGATGATGCCACAGATGTTAGACTAAAAATTGTCAGGAGTTGAAAACAAACAGAATTATTTAATGTGACTAATGTTCTTTTTGAGGGGTTGTGTGGGACTCTGCATCTATTTAGATTGATGGCCCAGACACTTCTGGAAAAATGTTGACTCTTTAAGGGAATTCACTTACAGCCCATGGTCTGGGGCCCTAGACGATTCAGATGCCCCCTTTCTTCTAAAAAAAAAAAAAAAAGTTCAGGTTACTCCCCAGCCCCACAGAATGCTCTGATTGCTTCCCAGGAAAATTACTACTCTGGCAAAGATGACCTCACATTTATTAGATAATCAAAGCTCTGAAAAACCTACTTAATGGGCATAAACCTAAGTGAATTTCCATATGTATTCCTGCAGCACAGTGCCTTTAATACAAAATAGGCCAAAATGGGGTTGTAAGCTATTTGGGGCTCTAAATTATGGGAGAAGAAACCATGCTTATTTGTCTACTAAAGACATGGACTTAAATTACCTCTATGGACCAAATACTGACCAAAATTTGCTTATGACCAAAATGAACAGTGAAAACAAAAGAGAAAATATCCTGTTAAGAATATGTGTTCAGTTCTGTTCACTATACCTAAAAGTAGAAAGGAATTGGGGTAGATCCAAAAGAGAGGCAACCAGGGATCCCTGGGTGGCGCAGCAGTTTGGCGCCTGCCTTTGGCCCACGGCGCAATTCTGGAGACCCCGGATCGAATCCCACGTCGGGCTCCCGGTGCATGGAGCCTGCTTCTCCCTCTGCCTATGTCTCTGCCTCTCTCTCTCTCTCTCTCTCTCTCTTTCTCTCTCTCTCTGACTATCATAAAGTAAATAAAAATTAAAAAAAAAAACAAAAAAAAAAAGCAAAAGAGAGGCAACCAAAGGGGCAAGCATTTGTTTCAAAATGGAGAAAATTAAGAAGACCCATGGTCACAGTCTATAAAACCAGGAAGAATGATCACATATAACCTCATAAACTGTGAATCTTTTGAGCTAAGAAATACTGGAAATATGACATGACAGGCTCTGAGCTACCACCTGAGGGGCCGGCAGTTTTTCCTATGACCAGACTTTCAGAAATGACTGTGGCTGGGGTAAGTCCGCAGCAGCAGCAGGTCCTGGAGTCAGAAGCCTTGAGGCCATCCTCATCGCTTTATTGTCAGTGTGACCCAGAGAACACAGCCGTATCCGAGCAGCTTCCCAGGCTACGTGGTTCCAGGAGACAGCGTGGCCCACTTAGACGGGATCATCATTTGTGGATGTCCACGTCCAGTTAACCAAATCCAGTCTTCTCACTGGGATTTGCCTGCACTTCCTTGGCCCAAGGAAGCAGTAGATCCCCATTTGCAGTTCACCCTGTCAGCTCCGACTGAGCTGAATTCTTGGCCAGCTCTTGAGTCCCTAAACAGCAAAACTCCTTGGGTCGCTCATTTTTATAGACCTCTCCCTGGTATCCTACGGTTGTAGGGTGAGTCTCTGAATTTTGAAAGAAGTATGGAATCTTAGGATTCAAAGTGACCCTCAAAGGTCATCTAACCTATAGGTAAATTTTTGCCTAAGATAACTGATCAACATAAATTGCTCATATTATGCATTACACTTTATGGTTTGCAGAACCACTTTTATATTACATTTCATCTTTGCTCTGTGACTTAAGCAAGCAACGTGTTACCACTTTACAGATAAGAAAACTGACCCTCAGAGAGATTAAGCGATATTTCTTAAATCACACAAGACTAGTAAAAGCAACGCTTTATCATGTTTATTACAATATTACTTCTACTCCGTTGCACTCATTTGGATGCAAAATAACCAGGGTTTTTGTGTGTGTGTGTTTTTTTTTAAGATTTTAATTATTTATTCATGAGAGGCACACAGAGAGGCAGAGATATAGGCAGAGATAGAGGCAAGCTCCCTGTGGGGAGCCCTATGTGGGACTTGATCTCAGGACCCCAGGACTATGACCTGAGCCAAGGGCAGATGCTCAACCACTGAGCCACCCAGGTGCCCCTAAATAACCAGTTTTATGAACCAGGAAAATAAAGGACGACGGTAATAGAAAATTATACCAACAAGGGTTGACATTGATCAGACTACAAAGAATGGTGCTAACCAAACAACTGGGGTTCCCTCATCACATCAGAATATGGCAATAAGCTCTATAGATACTGGGAAAAAAATCAGTTGTCCTAGCCTTTTTCTTTCTCCCTGTGAGAGGTATAAATGAAGAATCATAGCATATACCTAGCTTTACTCCAAAACTAAAAATCACCACCTCCACCATCACCAGGCTTTACATCTTACAACGTGTTGCATCCACCCCTGCTGTAGGAAGGGAAGGTGCTATTATCCTAACTTTGCAGACAAGGAAATAGGCTTGGAAGGTTGAGTAGTTTTGCCAGGAGGTAAAAAAAAAGCCAAGTGTTCTAATGTTAGATTTTGTAATTTTTTTCTTCACTATTCCATTCCTGCTTCTGGGACGGATGCAGTTATAGGGATAGGTCCACCCCTGAACCTAAGCCATGGGGATAAATGTACAGTTTTATCTCCCTAAAATCAAAACTCCTTCTTTGGACACCTGAGACGCCTTTATAAACAGCTTTTAGGAAATGAAAATTAACGAGGATATCAAGGATATGGCATGACTTTATGAAAGGCGTAGAGACTGACGTCTATGATATCTAAATGGAGAGCTGAATGGGACTCCCCATCACCATAGCTATAACTGATGTTTCCAGTTGGCTGAAACTAGAGACGAACAGATGCCAGCAAGACTCAGGAGGCCCAGAGGGAGTCAAATTGTCCCTCAAACGTTGATTTGTGATGCACACAAAGTAAATGTTTCTCTGACACCCTCAAGTGAATCTTGAACCAAGTAAAATGCAATGAATCATGGCAGAAGGACTTGCATAGTTCAAACTATACATTGTGAGTTCCATTTTCCAAAGAGCTGAAGCATTTGGGTATGCAATCCATGTATGCATGTACCCAAACTTACAGGCAGCTTTTGGAAATCATTAGCACCTCTAACCAGCCAGCCCCAGTACACCACTGGCATCAGAGATTTCACACATACACTCTGAGCTGTTATATCTGCAACTAATTGCTTTACAGATTTGGCATCTCATCCACAATCTGCCAGACCGGCCACGAATTAACATCTCAATCCAAATAGCCCAGCTTCGGCAGGATTTGCGCCCCAGTGTTATCCGTGTACAATATGTCATCGGTCATATGCTGCTCGAGGAGGAAATTTGAGAAATGCCTGTGAGGATTATGGAATAGGAGAGACCAGGCTTAGTATTCTTCTAATTGTTCAGCATGAAGTTGAGAGGAGAAAAAAAAAATCTGCAAAAATCTGAAACAGATTGTGGTATCTTCTCCTTTGCCTTGAAGTAACAGATGTGTGATATTTACTGATCAATTCTTGAAATTTCAGAAGAATTTTTATTTCCTCTCCAAGCAAACTCTTAGACTCCCTAATAAAGAAAATATTTAGCAATTTTCTGGTGACCAGACACAAGGTAGATTTTCAAGGCCTCATTCTTCCAGTTTGATTATTTGCACTCGACTCAAGATCTTGGCTGGAGAGTTGCCACAAGCCCATTTCACCTAGGACTGTCTAGACGGTGTCAACTGTTTCTGCTTCTATTCTGATATTCCCTAGCTGAACTTTCTTTCTCCCGGTACTAATTAAGGTCACCTAGAAATTTTACTTAGCCTAACCATTGCCTCTATATAATTTAAATCAATTATAACTTCTCCTTTTTTCTAATGATCCAGTGTATGGATTATTTATGCTACTTTACTTGTTTTCTTTCTCCTTCCTCCTTCCTTTGGGTTGTTTATCTGTCAGAGCTCAAACCTGTGTGCTCTTAACCGTTTTTGCAAGGCCTAGGAGGTTGGAACCACTGTTCGGGTGTGATTTGGGTATTGTCTATAGATAATTGTTTCCTTTTTTAAAAACATTACTGCATACTCACCATTTGTAAGGCACTGTGCTAGGCACTGTGTGAGATTAAAACATGACTCATATACTGCCCTAGTCTTCCAGAAGTTTACATTTGTGGGGAAGGGGTATATTGAGATGTTGAAATGTAGATCAAAATTACTGAACAAAGCAATCTGTGGTGAGTGCCACAAAGGTGGCATGGTGTGGTTGTACTAGATGAGGAAGAGATGTTTCTAATGGGAGTAATTGGGTATAAAAGGTTTTTAAGTTGTTGGTATCTGAACTGGGCTAAAATAAAAGAATACCAATATATGGGATTTATTTACTTGCACCATTCTACATTCCAGAGAGAGCTTCAGAAATGTGCATACTGTACAATCAGATAATGTTTAAAATAAATGGGTAAGGAAATTGGGACAGTGGGGTAACAAGGGTAGAAAAGAATATATATGTATCCAAGAATGAGGTTGGTACTTACAATAAGCACCTTATGGCACAAGACGCCAGGTAAGATGGCAGAGATGAGCATTTTAATTATCCAGAGCCTTCCTGTCCTCTCTCCAAGTGTGGTCAGAAGATAGCAAGGTCTGACTTAAGTACCCGTCAGAGAAAGCCAACAGCTCTGGGGAGGTAGTGAAGGCTGTTCACCCGTGTTCTTGTCCTGACTCCCTAGGTCCTAGGATGGATCCGCAATGGGGAGTCAATGCTCAACGCCAGCCTGGTCAATGCCAGCTCTTTGTCCGAAGCCGAGCAGCTGCAGCGGGAACACGAGCAGTTCCAACTGGCAATCGAGGTAACACCCAAATCCGACTCCACTGTCCTTTTCCCTTTTCTGCTCTGCACCTCAGGCAGCTTGATTCCCTTTAATAGTGAAGTACTGACTCTTTCTAGTTAAGTGGTCTAGAGAGCCTCCTTGTTACCCAGGAATTGATGGTGAAGCAAATGCAGGGGTTCATCACCCCCAAGGAAGCCTAGTATTACAAGACAGGTGTTCACACCACAAGTGTGCATCGTGGTTACTTATTGGACCTTTACACCTTAAGGCACCCGTATGTTGAGATTTTTGTACTTTATGGACTCTACACCATGTGAGGCATGTGAAGCCAAAAGGTTAGAAGCCACTGCCACTTAAAGATCCCTCAGAAATGAAGATAATCAAGTACAAAAGTCATTAGTATATTTGTATTCCATTTTAAAACATTTGATTTCTATGTAATATTTAGATTTCTTTGTCAAATTCTGCCTGTAATTTAACAAAAACAGTGAGCATCAGAGCAGGTTGCACAGGATAGTTTGCTTCACTGAACGTAGTCGTTCAGTAACACAGAAGCCGCGTTTCAAGAATAAGCTGAAACCAGAAGTTGACCAACTGACACTTGTTTTAATGGCTATTTTAAAAATAAAATCCCTCTTACATTAATCTAATATAAATTTTGTTATCTTGCTCTAAATGATACCTTTAATTATCCTTTCTACTAGAACATCCTCCTTCCCAAAGGGACTTGGGCTGATTGCTTTAGAGTGGTATGGGGAAAAAAGCAGGAAATGGGACATGGGAACAGTATTAAAAATAAAGTAAGTTCAATACCAGTGGGAGCAGAGAGAAACCTTCAAAGACATTCATTACTTATAGTTCAGTATAAAACTCAACCCACTTTTGAATGTGTAAGAAATGCAAAGGTGTTATCTTCTACTAAAAGAATGAATGTTAATGAGAATTTTCCATCACAACAATAACATTTTAACAGTTTGCGCCTATATCTTTAATACAGTAATCAACTGATTACTAGCCACTTTTAAGCTAGTATTGATTTCAACCATTTAATTTTCTAGAAATCTCGTATATATAAACATAGCATTAACATAAATGACATGTTTCTATAAGATACCTGCTATCTTCTTGGAAACCATTACTACTAGTAGTTTACTGTCTGGGATTTAAGATCTTAAAATAGACTATATATTGCTCACACAGTGCGGGCAAGTCATTTTTCTAAGAAGGAACTCAGCAGAGGAGAGAGGTTTTATTATCATCACCTGCCTCTGTCTCAGTTTAGTTTATTGGCATGCCCAAATATGAAAGTGTTCAGGTCTGTTCACCATCAAGGAAAAATAGGCCAATCAAGAATCAGGCACCCTGTGGTCAAAGCCCCATAGAGAGGCAGCATGAAGAGGACAGAGGGGTAGGTAGACAGACTAGGGGCGTGGCAGGAAGCTGTGAGGGTGCTCAGCAGAGAGAAAACCACTGTTGGCCGCACCCCATCCTCGTTTATTTCAAATGTGAAGGTTTGTCTGCCCTCTGGAGTAATTGAATTTCCTGTCCCATAAGCAAATGTTGGGCAAATAAAACTGAGTGTCATGATGTACTAGAGTATTGCAGGGAGCTAGTGGAATATAGTGGGTGAATGCATTAGCAGTGCTAACGCAATGACCAGATTCCATGACTTGCATAAGCACCGTGTATTAATTTGTAACGGTGCTGTTGCATCCTTACAGAGTAGAAGCTCACTAAGAAGTTACATGGGTGCAACTTGATCAAATATTCTTGATATTGGTATTGATATCCCATGAGGCCCCTGTGGAGTATATGTCTATGGTCTGAAGAGGAGATAGCAGAGCAGATAGGATTTCTGGAAGGTCCTGAGAATGGAGGGTAGACAGGGTCTGCAGCATAGTTAAAATAATGAACTTCAAATATGCTTCTTCTCCAGGTAGCCTTATGCTTCTCTCTAAAAGTGTTTGTTTAGACCAGGTTCTGCATCAAGAAGATGTGCCAGGGAAGATTTATGCAATTTGAAAGGGGACCTAACTAATCGAGTTTGACTTGGCCCATTTTGATAGTAATTATTTACTGAAGGCCTTTCCAATGCTTGCTGATAGACAACTTGACTTCTTGGACCCTAAGAAATAATCCTAGGTTCCACAAGGGAAAAAAAATAGCTATGGGTAGGATGACTACATTTATTGCTAAAACTGAGACACTTCTAAGAGGGAAGAAGGGAATTATTAATAACTCAGGTAGAAAAATAGGCATAGGATAGAACTATCATGGGCAGACTAGGATGTCTGCTCACCCTAGCTTGGGTGGCCTTTTTTGTTTGAACGTTTTGGTCTCCCCAAAGAAGGTCAGAATTTTTATCTAAAGTACCCTGGGTTTTAGGAAAACAGAACCATTCAGAACAGAGAATAGCACACAGCACCCAGAAGCATAGCTTTATCAACGAACTCAAATTATTATTTGTTAGTATGCAAAATGGTTTGGCTGATGTGTCTTTAAGAACTGTGACTATCATAGAGACAAGCTCAATTTTGAAATCAATTTTATTTGAAATCCTTTTATGTATTTTAAGCATAAGCATTATGGCAGAAAAAGTAGTTAAAACTAGATAATAAATTCAATTGATTTGGTTCAATTTTCTTCTATATACTACTACATTAACATCATATATTAACATCCTTGGTAATCCACGTCTTAAAGATACAACACTCAATAGGCTTAGATAATGGAGAGTAGAAATAAATGCAAAATAATGACTCAAGCTTATCAAAGCAAAGATTATGTCATATGCATAAGAGTTTGTCATTTTGGAAATTAAAGGGGATGGAGTTCCAAGGACTATCAGATGATAATGAGTTTCAGAATAAGGAAGAGGATTTATTACATAGCCTAAATAATAGGACAATTAGAGTTATTCCTTTACTCTCAGAGAAAAAGACATAATAATTGGGTTTTGATGACAATTGTATGCTGGTTTCATATATTGAGGAGAAGCCAGTTAATTATCATAATCACTAATGTTCATTTGGTAAACCCTTCTACTGCATGAAACACTGTAGATACCATTCTAACTCTAGAGATAAAGTGGTATGAAATTATGGGAATGAGCATAGGAAGTCAAACCTCAATCTTATTCCTAGTTTCATCACCTCCTTGGTTGTATGTTTTTGGGCAAGTCATCCAACCAGCCTGAGACTCAGGTGGGAACAATAATAATATCCACCTTGTAGTGGTGTCATAAAAACTAGAAAAAATATGCATAAGCACAGTGCCCAGCGCAGAGTATACCCTTGGATAGATGACAGTTATTAAAGTGATGTTTAAATCAGTGCTTGCCTTGAGAGTTTCAGTCTAAGTATGGAGAATCAGCCAAATATATTATATGAGTGACATGGGAGTCCAGAAGAGAGTAGTTTTTAAGTGAGTATCCAGCTGTCCAAACAGATTTTTTTAATTCAACATTTTAAAAAAATTTAATTCCACTATAGCTAACATACAGTGTTACATTAGTTTCAGGTGTACAGTAAAGTGATGCAGCAATTTATGCATTGCTCAGTGCTCATCATGACGTGTGTACTCTTGATCCCCTTCATCTATTTCACCCATCCTCCCATTCACCTCCCTTCTGGTAAGGATCCTCTTATCCCACCATCTTCTCTGGAAGTCCCAAAAAGACAATTTTTAAAGGATACCAGACTTGAGCGGAGTCTCAAAGCATGACTGGAACATAGATGGGGAGAGAGTAAGGGATGTTCACTAAAAGGCAGGAAGAGTAAAGATAGCAAAAATAAGAAAGTGCATAGTGTGTTCTCAGAGAGTTTTTGTAAGAAAGCAGCAGATGATAATGTTATGGAAGTAGTTCGGGACTACATTGGGAGCAGCTTTTAAGGACATCCTTCAAAGTTTGGGCTTGATATCATAGCAGTGGGGGAACCACTGAAGGCTTTTGAATTAAGAGAACGGAGTGATACTTATAGCATAAAATTAGAGTTTTAGAGCCAGAAGAATATTAGAACTCACTTCATCCAAACACTTCCTATGATAGAGAACCAAATTTATCTGCTGGAAATGTAAGAGATTGGTTTGAGGGATTAGAAATGGAAGGCAGGAGGCTAGCTATGGGACCACCACAGCAGTCTAGGCATAAAGTGGGTTGGACTGGGACATGGGGTGATGAACAACAGTCAGGAATGATGTCAAGATCATAAACCCAGGTGGCAACAAGGAGGGCCCCATCAACACAAATGGTGGAATGTCATGGGAAGAAATTTCCAGAAGGGAGGAATTTCATTTTAGATGTGGAACTTGAGAAGATGTCTAGGAGGAATCTGGAGGCTCTATTAAGGCAATCAAGCCATCTGCATTCACTGACAAGCATTCCTCCTCTCTCCAGGAAGACCTTTCACTTCTTTGACTAAGGTTGCATCTTTGTAAGTGGCTAACTTGGGGCCGGCAGCTAGAGCAACTGATTCAGGGCTGCTGACCTGGAGTGGGAAACATGGCAGGCAGCTCACTCTTACACCCAAAGACAATTAAAGATGAGGGTCAGATGGAGGGTGAGAGATGAATACTGGGAGTCATCTACCAAAAGAAAGTAATAGCAAAAAATAGTAAACAAAAACCAAGACTGCACCTTAGGGCACCCCTTTGTTTAGGAGATGGGAAGAGAAAGTGGTACCAATAAGTCAAACAGAGAAAGAAATCAGGTATTTGTAGAGGATCATTTTCCCCCTTAGTTTACTTTTTCTAGCTGTGTTCAGCATTTAGGAACTCAAATTCAGATACAGTCATTATGATTGAGGGCCAACTTAGTGGCAAAGCAAGGGAATAAAGGAGTCTGGGCTGCTAGAGGCTGTCGTGCTAACATAATGAACACTGAGTACATACTCCAGAGATGGGGAAGGGAAGCCAGGAGATGGTTGATAGTCGGAAGAAAATAAGTAGGACTGTGCAGACAGCAGTCTCGGATGTGGGTGAAGGGGGCCAGGTGGTGTAGGGCTGAAAAGGAGGGAGACTGTACTCATACAGGGAGTCCAGAATGGATCAGCTCTTGGGACCTGTCCTGGCACTGCTGCCCAAGAAGAGCAGAAATCATTCTAGAGTAAATTCCTGGGCTGCTAGCTGTCCCTCTTCACTGGGAACTGAGCTATACTTTCCTAAATGTGCAGAGGCCAAATCAGCACTGTGCCATTGAGTTGAAATGATCCTAGCAGTTGAGGTTAGGATAATATTAGCTCTTTGAAGTCCTATGTTTCATCCACATCCGTACTTTATTTTAGTAAATTGTAATCCCTTTGGCTCTCCTCTCTCTCACCCAGTCCTCCAGCCTGCTCTCCCCACCTCCTGTAGTTAGTGTGAACTCAGAGAATGCAAACCACATTTGCCTGAATAAGAAAATAAACCTTCTACTTTATATATATATTATATTTATAAAAGTATATATATAAAGGCAAACATGAGTAATGTAATAATGTAGGGGTTACATGTTGAGCTGCATTATCTACTATACTACTCCATTCCCTTGCTGGGGTAGCTAAGGGACAGTGAGATGTTACTCTTTGGCTTTATTAACCTACCAGATTTATTCCTTCCACTAGAATCCTTTTCAACTGATTGTTAATGTTTAAAGTGATTGCATCATTGGCTGAGCTTTGTATTACAGGGAGATTTTTTTTTTCCTTATGTGGTGTGTTTATTCGATCTGTGAAATGGATCTACAGCAGTAATGTCCTTTAAAAACTCACTACAGTGAACGGTTTTGTGATTAGATTTGAAAAGGAAAACTGACTGACGTGTGAGCCAATCAGGGAGCAGATTTATACACAACTACTGCTTCTCTACCACAGAGACTGAGATGTGTTTAGAACCAGTGATGCAAGTAGGAAAGTGGGGCAGGAGTTAGGGTCCTGAGCATTCAGTTAATGAAAATGCATGATGTTCTTTTTTTTTTTCAAATATGCTTTAAAAACAATGATGTATTAATCGTCATGACAAAATGTTTGAATCCACCATTTAAAGCTCTTTAACTTTTCTGCATCTTTCCACTCACGCCTCACTCCACCCCCTCCCGTACCACGCCTGGGTCGTTCCCACGGACCTCTCTCTCCTCCCCTTGTGCCCAGTCCCTCTTTCATGCCACTTCCTTGCAGAAGACGCACCAGAGCGCCCTGCAGGTACAGCAGAAAGCTGAGGCACTGCTCCAGGCTGGCCACTACGACGCCGATGCCATCCGGGAATGTGCCGAGAAGGTAGCCCTCCACTGGCAGCAGCTCATGCTGAAGATGGAAGACCGGCTAAAACTAGTCAATGCCTCTGTGGCATTTTATAAAACTTCTGAGCAGGTGAGGGAAGGGCTGTGGGATATGGGGGACCAGTGTTGACGGAGGGTTTGTTTCTTCCCTCATACTACAAATCCGTAGTATCTCCCTCAACAAGAAGCTAGTCCTCTCAGTACTAACCTCTCAATACTAAGCATTAGTACTAGTAGACTAATGATGTGTAAATAACTACAATTAGCTTCCATATAATTTTTTCCACTTAAAAAGTGAAACATGTGATTTGTTTCTTATAAATTTCTCAAACTCATCAGATCTAGGTGTTGAAGGAGAATTAGGTGTATGCTGAATACTCGATTTGAGGGGTGTATAAGTCAGCTATTGCCACAATAATGTTGTTTAACAAACTATCTCACAATTCAGTGGCATGAGACAATAAGCGTTTTTGCTTTTAAGTGTTTGAGTTCAGCTGATCTTGTCCGAGTTTGGTAGAGCTGGGCTCCAAGCTGTAGAATTGGTCTAGATCTCTTCTCAAGTCTCTCATCCTCCTGGACCAGCAACTACTTGAGGCACATTTTTGGTGAAAAGCTGGAGGGCAAGAGCCCAAAATCGGTGCAATTGCATCTCAAGTCTCCACTTGTGCCACATGCTGTAATATCCTTTTGGCCAAAACAAGTCACATGGCCCAGCCAACATCAATGAGGCAGGGAAGTATTGGCCTCCTGTGAAGGTCAGGAGGGTAGGGTGACAATCTGCTGAACATAAACTAATGTGCCACAATCAGGCACTATGCTTGAAAAATATACAGCTCTTTCACTCATGAGGCTCTTAGTCTGATGGAGGAAACACAGCTCTCTGTCCCTGGTAGACCAGGAGCCTAACTGGTAGGATGGTGCAGCTGTGGGGGGAAGGCAGGAGATCCATACAGCAGGATGATAAAGATTGAGACCCCTTACTTTCCCATCTGTACAGCAATATGCACAAGGGCTAAGAGGATTTTTAATGGATTGGGTTCTTTCATGAAATAGAGGTTTAAAACAGAAGTAATTTTATTCAATGTAAAATACATTGAATTGGAATTCCTCATTGGACTTGTTCCCTGGTAGAAATAGATCAGAGAAACATTCTCCTCTGGGTGACTTACAGGGGCCATGGGAAAGTCTGTCTTGGAGTAAATATAACATGCTCACCAGAGGGCCCTGTGGCCACTGTTCCAGTCTCCACACTTTCTGTCCATCCTCCTCTTTGTGGTTTCAGAGTGGTGATGCCTTTGATGGCCACAGAGTTGGGAGCAACAGACTAAGATGATTTATAGATTCAACACAATCCCAATCAAACCCCAGCAAACTTCTTTGTAAAAACTGATTGTAAGATATATGTGGATATACAAAGAACTGAGAGTAACCGAACAATCTTGAAAAGAAAAAACAAAGTAGATACACTACTTGATTTTAAGACTTACTCTAAAACTACAGTGATTGAGACAGGATGGTGTTGGTACAAGAATAGACGCAGGAAAGAGAATAGAGATTCCAGAAGTAGACTCACAAATATACAGTTAATTTTTTGACAAAACAATTCAAAAGTCTTTAACAAATGATGTCAGACAATGGAATATAGGCTTCCCCTGCTATCTGAAACTAGAATGTTCCTGTGAAAACTTTTGTAAGCTGAAACCAGATGTAAAGAAGCAATGACCATTCATTTATATGGAAAAGGATTTTTGAATATTCCCAGACCCAAAAAGTAGCCTCTTTTAGGCCTTTCTGAAATCTTAGGGACGCGTCCTGCTAACGGATGCACAGAATAAGTCGAGATGGAGCGCAGGTGGTTACAGACACAGTTCAGAGCTGTGGCAGCTGGATGCTGAGATGCTGGGTGTAGTCCCCGGGGAAGGAGCTTGAGGGGCCAAGGGTGCGTGCTGCCGGGTGACAGCTCTCTGCGGAATGAACACTGAACACTCTTTTCACTTTTTACCTTTTTTCATAGAAGTGAAAACCCTCCTCATACGTCTTTCAGTTAGCAAACACAGATACTAACGTAGGTCTTTCATAAAAGTGAAATGGGGTAAAATGTGAACTTGTGAAAAGTGGGGAATACCTATATCCAGACTTTTTTTTAAATGGGGTTTAATCCCTGTCTAGTATCATACACAAATTTTAGTTTTTGGTGGGTCAAGATGCTGAAGGGGCAAAGCATTATATTAAAGAGTTAGGAAATTTGACTTCAAACTGACCTTGCCAAAGGCCACCTCTCTGGATTTGTTTCTTTACCTGCTAAATTAAAGGATTTATCCTTGATAATCTTTCATTTTTTCTAGTTCCCAAACTGGTTTTAGTCCACATAGTATCATGGGACATAAGTACACCTTTTCTTAAAGTTTTTGCAAGTCTATAAACTATTTTCTCTCAAGATGTGGGCCATCTTGCACGTGTTCATGCCTTGGGTAAGGACAGGTGTATGGTGCTAAAGGAGTCAGAATGCAGGGACAGGGCTTCTCATGACAGGGTGTGCTGCCTGGGACATCTTTTAACTCAGTTCATCCATCAGTAGACATCCAATCCAATGCCTTACTCTTCATCAAAAAGGATGGCTTTCTTAGGCAAAGGGGACCCAGGATAGTTATAGCTGTTCCCCTCAACTGCATAGCCGAGCATTCAAAGCCCACTGAAGGAAAGTGTAGGGATATGAGTCTCTATTTTCTGCCCTATTCCCTGGGCCTTGACAAAGCTACCCTGGGTCCCTTCTGTTACACCCAACCTAACTTCCATCCAAGTCCCATTCAAAATGCTTTGACTTTTAGATCATGGCCTCTTAGGACCATGCTCTTTGGGGACATGCATTTTGAGGACAACTATCTTTTAAGTTAACCCAAATTTATTATCCTCTGAAGGAAATGTCCATTTTGTAATGGAAGAACTAAAGATGTCATTGCCTTATGAAGGTACCTCAAGACATTCTTTGCTGGGATATTTTTGCCAAGGGACAGAAAAGAAAACATTCGCTTATGGCCCCTAAGTCCCACCACACAGGCCACTTCCTCCTTACTTCTCTGTTTGGGGCTACTTCCTATAGAGCCCATGCAAAGGTGGGGCAGCCCTAGCATCTTCTCTAAACTTAATTTTCCTGCTCTGCCACATTCACAGAGTTATCATAAGGTTCCAGCAATACAATATATAAAAAACACTTTCACACACACCCCAAAATTACCAGTCTTTCTTCCTTACTTACTCTATATACTATCTCTAAATGACATCATCAATCCTGTAGCTTCAGCCTTCAGCCAACAACTGTCAGAAGAAGATTCTAAAATCCTTATCTCAGTCCTCATCTGCCTCCCAGACCCCACCATGTGCTGCACTTCCCTTCCATGTCCCAGGAGCACTGCATGTTCTGAATCTCCAAACTGAACTTCAAATGAAAAATGTTACCTGTACAGGGTGCTGTTGGCTGAAGGTGCTCAGGAAATACTTCCCTGATCTATGAATTTAATGAGCCTTTCCTTGTGGTTCATTAGGTCTGTAGTGTCCTGGAGAGTTTAGAGCAAGAATACCGGAGAGATGAGGACTGGTGTGGCGGACGTGATAAGCTGGGACCAGCAGCAGAGATCGACCATGTCATCCCACTCATCAGCAAACATTTGGAACAAAAGGAGGCCTTTCTTAAGGTCAGAGCACATTGTCATCCAGGGTCTGGGGCATTAGCCTTGCTCTTCCATCTCTGGTCTCTTCTGTCTCTGTCTCTGTCTCTCTCTCTCTCATACACACACACACATACACACACACACACACACACACACACACTTCATCACATGGGCTCTTCATCCCCCTGTTACCTCACTTCTTATCTAAAGGGAGGCATTCATAGAGAAGACATTGGCTGGTTAATTTGAAAGATTGAAAAGGTATGCTTCAGACATTATTTATTTCTCTTGGCGCTTTCTTTATAATTAGGCAGTTGTTATACACCATTACTGCAGGTGCCATATTCGAATATCCTGATATCCCATTGATGCTGGTAATTGAAAAGAACACGTAGTTTTACCTGATTATGTTTGGCATATGAAAATACTTTCAATTGAAATATATAAGCCTTGGGGCGCCTGGCTGGCTCAGTCAGTAGAGCATGCAAACTCTTGATCTTGGGGTCATGAGTTCAAGCCCCCACTTTGGCTGTAGAGATAACTTTTAAAAACTTAAATATATATATAGATATAGATATATAGATGTAGATATAGATATAGATATATCTAGATATAAAACAGTATTAAAATAAAT
Source organism: Nyctereutes procyonoides (assembly GCF_905146905.1). Classification (NCBI taxonomy): domain Eukaryota; kingdom Metazoa; phylum Chordata; class Mammalia; order Carnivora; family Canidae; genus Nyctereutes; species Nyctereutes procyonoides. The sequence continues at coordinate 22,170,535 of NW_026575030.1, read as the reverse complement.
ATTTTATAAATGGATGATGCAACAGTTAGGGCAAGAATTAAATAAATTTAGACACCTTATTTATTTCCCAATCTTTTATCAATAACCAATAGCTGTAACACCATTTATTCTGTTGCATGAAGAGAGAAATACTTCATTTTGTTCGTTTTGTGTTTAGTAGAGCCCTGGCTTTCCAGAGAGGAAGCACAGTCCTGCTCTGAGCAGGCTCTCAGCTACTGTGGAAAGTCCTAGTAAGCCTCTTTCCTCTAGCCTTTGATCTTCTCTCTGACAGAGTCGTCTGTATTAAAACTTATCTAAAGGCTCTGTTTACTCTCAAATTTCTTGCTTTCATGTTCAGCTTCCTTTCAGTTTTCTGAAAGTACAAAGGGAATCTTTATACCCTGACATGTTGCCACTGCTTTTCTATAACTCTGTAATTAACTGACTTTCTTTTATTAGAGATTTCCTCTACTTGACCACCTCTTTGAGTTTTCCTTTTTTTTTCCCTCTCCTTCTCTTTTTAAGATGGTTTCTCTCTCCCTCCTCCTATCTATCAGGCACCTGCACCTGCACTCAGAACCCTTAGGAATCAGCTCTTACTATCAAGATGAAATAAAAAGTCTTCTGTACAGGGCTCAAACGATAAGTCTTCTCTACCATAAAACAAAGTCTAAAACAATGACTGAGGTAGAGCATGTGAAAGACTTTTAAAAGATGTGTAAAGATATTATTTCATAAAAGTACATGTTTCATTTGAAGAACGAGAGGAGAAAATGTTCTGGTCTAATGTTTTCCATATGTGCCTAAAATCATAGGTGAGAAACTCCCCGTTGCTATGGGAATTAAATGCCTGATGGATGGAACATTGAGTTCTCCGTTTATATGTATTAATTGATCTGTGTTGGATATCTTAGCTTTGGACCACCATCCAGCTGTTAAATTCATGAACCTCACAGTGATGGACCCACCAATAATCTTTTACCAGAGCTCCCAGAAACCACTGTTTTTAATGCAAAATTTAAAATAATTTTTTACTATATAATTTATGGAAGCAGGTGTTAAATGTAAAAAGGTTGTTAAAGTTTGACAGTTTTGTCTAGATAATATCGAAAATTGTAGATTAAAAATTAGTAGACTAGCATAGATAATAGTCCCCTTATCCATGGGGGATGTGTTCCAAGACCCCCAGTGGATCCTGAATGTGCAAATAGTGTTGAGCCCTATATATACACTGTGTATTTCCCTATACATATATATCTATGATAAAATTTAATTTATAAGTAAAGCACAGTAAGAGATAAATGACTGGTAATAAATAGATAACTGATAAATAGAATTATAACAGTATACTGTGATAAAAGCTATGTGACTTTTATGTAATAAAAGTCATTATGTGGTCTCTCCCTCAAAATGTCTCAATGGACTATACTCACCCTTTTTGTGATGATGCGAGATGATAAAATGCCTACATGATGAGTCAAAGTGAGGGGAATGGTGTAGGCAGCGTGATGTAGCATTAAACTACTACTGACATTTTGACAATACATCAGGAAAACCACCTGCTGCTGGACTGCAGTGGGTTGTGGGTGGCTGACGCTGCAGAGATGAAAACCTTGGATAAGGGGAGACTTATGCTGTCCCTAGACTTCAACAACAGAAAAAATTCTGCTCTTTAAAGAAATTTAGAAATTCTAGGGTCTCGAGAGAAACTAGACATCCTCTGTCCATAGTCTTAGATTCCAACCCTGATGTGCTTCATGATTCCTGCCCTTTCTGGGCCTGGGTCTCCTTCATGGGCACAAGAGACCGTGACCTGTCCTCTCCGCCACCCACAACTAATGTGAGTTGTGAAGAGGGGAGCACAATGGCTCTTATTCCTGTGTGTAGGTCCATATTTCCCAGCAATAGGATATTCGTGTTACTGAGGTGGCGGGTGGATTTTATGGACAAATAAATGTTTTAAATGTGGGTAACTTCCATTTAGATATGGAATGTATGGTTAATAGGTTTGTTTACCAAATTTGCTTTCTCAAGTCTAAATTAAACTAATGCTAAAGGGACGTACCCCAGTGGTCTTCTAAGAGGTGTTATGGTGACAGAGGAAAACCAGCCTGAGACATTTACTTATGTCGTTAGTAATACTGAGTCAACATAGAGGTAGTCAAGGGATGGGTGATTTCTGATTTTTATCTGGGATGGAAAAGCGGAGAGCCCAGGGAGTAATTCCTTATTCCACAAAAGGATGAGCCTCCTGCATTGGAATTGGAGCGTCTGCAAACCAGAAGTGGCCTCCAAAGGCTCTGCTCACCCACAGTGAGCAGAAACCTCATCACCAGCACCCCTTCTCCAGCATCTTAGACCTGTGCCTCTGCTGGGGTCCTCACACCTCTGTCTCTTTCAGGCCTGTACCCTGGCCCGACGGAATGCAGAGGTGTTTCTCAAGTACATCCACAGGAATAACGTCAGCATGCCCAGTGCCGCCAGCCACACCCGGGGACCCGAGCAGCAAGTGAAAGGTCAGTGTGGGAGCTTCCAGCCACGAGCCACGTCAGCAGCACAGACTGGAGGCTGTGTACCTGGTCATCATGCACTCTCAGACTTCCTGCTGCTTCTCCTGGGATGAGAAAACGTTTGCTATGGGATGGCATGGGTAGTGGGGATTTGTGGGCAATTTTTAAACATGCATCAGGATTTGGAGTGGAAAAATGAAGATAAAGTGTCCCTGGCACTTTTTCATTTATCTTGACCTAGAGCAGCACTGAACAGAATTTGCTGAAGTAACAGGTATGGTCTGTATCTACGTTGTGCATAGAATAGCCATGAGTCACGTGGGCTCAGAGTACTTGAAATGTGGCTAATGCAACTGGAAAACTTCATTTTTTCCCTTCAGTTGAAGATTAATTAGTTTAAATGTAAGTAGCCAGATGTGGCTAACATATCGAGGAACACAGACTAGACTATCTTACAGCCCAGAAACCAGACGCAGACTGAGAATCATAAAACCAAGTTCTAATCCTGGCTTTATTGCTCACTGGGTGAGCCTTTAAGACTTCAGTTTTCTTATTTTAAAATGAAGGGTGTCTGAACCCTTGCTCATCAAAATGTGGTCCCCAGACCAGGAGCACTGGCATCACCGGGGAGTGTGGAAGAAGCTGAACCTCAGGCCCTGCCTAGACCTGATGAGAATTAGAAGCTGTGTTTCGGCAAGAGCTCCTCCACCCCGCCCCAACCAGATGACTTGTGTGCACATAAAATTTAGATAAATACTGGTCTGGATAATCTTTAATATCACTCTGAAGTCTACAAAATCTATAATTACATTAAAAAACCAGTAACCTTTAATAATTGCTTATTAGATGACCACATTAAGCTTAAATTATTATCAGTGGTATCACTTATGCTGGACCATGCAGAACTTAGCCTTTGTGTGGGTGAAGAATTTAACAGATGTCATCTTGACATAGAAGAGGACTCTGAGCCTGGAGACCGAGGCGAGCGAGGGAGCTGAAACTGCCTGGGTGTGAGGGGTGGGGACAGGCTGACAGCTGCATGCGCAGTGGGCAGTGGGAAGCACTGGTCTGCCTTGGGAAGGGCCTCCCTCCCTACCGGAGAGCCTAGGCACGACCAGAGGCCACTGGGGATAATTAAATTCAGGAATAAAATCCCCTGCAAAGAGGGAATCAGGATTCCTTTTCCAGATGTACTCCCTGTTTGGGGTCCAGAGCCCCTGCAGGTGGCTGGCGTCCTATCCCCCTGCCCTTCCTGCATGCTACAACACTTGTGTTCGGACTTAGCAGTGCAGGCAGCAGTCTGGGTGAGGCCAGCGGCCTGCTGAGCGAGCACCTCGCCCACCTACACCTCAGTGAACTGTCCACGGCAGGCACCCAGCAATTGCAGGATATGCTGCACCTACCTTGATGGCCATGAGGTCAGGTGTTTGTCCATAGGAAAGCTTTCCAGAAGGGAGAAAAATGATATCTGAAACTCTTCAGCACCTTTGCCTGATCCAGGCTAATTCTCCTCACCACCACATAAGATTCTGCAGTGAGCCAAGTTCTGGTTAGGAGACAGAAAGATGAGAGGAAACACACTTGTCTTTGCCCACTTGAAGCTTCCATCTGAGCAGGGACCTACAATTTCTCCCATACCCATTTCTTTTCTACCTGCTACCTGGACCTGAGGCAAGTGCCATTTAAGTTTTTGTTACAGGCGCCATCATTACGGCATAACAACCAAACCTCAGTGACCTGCAACTGTAAGGATCTGTTGTTCAGGTCACTGCACATTGGCTAGGGAGCCACTGACTTGGCTGGGCTCAGCAGGGCGGTTCTGCCCGCAGGCTGCTCTAGTGCCTTCACTGCAGGTTGGGCTCTTGTCTCCTCCACGTGTATTAACCTGGGTCCTCAGCTGAAGGAGTGGTCATCCAGGAAAACTACTGATGGTGGTGATGGCAAGCTCAAGTGAGCACACACACTAAGTTCCTGCTTGTATAATACCTGTTTACAACCCATTTGCCAGAGCAGGTCACATGAGCCCCAGAGTGGGGTTGGGGGACTGAGGCCTACAATCTGTCTCTTTGGGGAGGAACTAAAAAGTTTACATAATAGAGGCATAGATATGGACATTAGTGAATAACTGAGACCTGTAAAAGTTCTCAGCCTAAGGGAAGAGAGACAGATTCTGTCCTTAGAAAAATCAAATTTCCAGGAAGATACATGAAAAGTGCTAAGTACTACAAATTTCTAAATTTAAAAATTAAAATTTTAATTTAAATCCAAGGTAGTTAACATATAGTGTATTACTAGTTTTAGGGATAGAATCTAATAATTCATCAATTGCATACAACACCCAGTGCTCATTACATCATGTGCCCTCCTTAATGCCCATTACCCAGTTACCCCATCCTCCCATCCACCTCCCCTCCACCGACCTTCAGTTTTTTCCCTATAGTGAGGAGTCTCCTATGGTTTGCCTCCCTGTGTCTTTATCTTATTTTATTTTTCCTTCCCTTCCCCTATGTTCATCTGTTTTGTTTCTTAAATTCCACATATGAGTGAAATCATATGGTATCTGCCTTTTTCTGACCGAGTTATTTTGATCAGCATAATACCCTCTAGCTCCATCCACATCGTTGCAAATGGCAAGACTTCATTCTTTTTGATGGCTGAGTAATAGTCTATTGTACATACACACCACATCTTCCTTATCCACTCATCTGTCGATAGACATCTGGGTTCTTTCCATAGCTTGGCTATTGTGGACATTGCTGCTATAAACATTGTGCATCACAGCCCCTAGAACCCAGAGGACCAAGGCAGCTGGGGACTCAGGCTCGGAAGTCAAACATTCCTATCTAAATGACCCTGGGCAAGGTACCTAGCCTCTCTGAACCTCCCTTTATTCATCTGTAAACGGAGGTAATAATGGTACATGCATCACAGGGTATTGTGAGAATATGAGCCTGCCATGGAGTGAGTGCTTAAGAAATATTAATTTTTCATATCACCATTACTGTGTATTAGTATCTAATAGAGTTAGCAGGAAGCCAGAGGCAGACATAATACAAATGAAATGTGAGTGCTTCAAGCATAGAGCACACTAGCAACACACATAGGAAACTTGGGCATGTGGCAGCCACTGCTGGAATGACAGGAGGAGGGAGAGACATGACGCAACCGGACACCTACCATGGCCCACTGGGGTGCTACATGCCTTGTGCATTTCCTCTCACTTGACATCATTAGAGTTAACATGAGAAAAGCTTTCACCTTTTCTTATGATCAGATCAGATCAGATCCCAAACAACACAGAAGTTTGGACCTAGAGACATGATTCCAAGGAGATATGTTTCTAACACAGCTTCCCTATGACCATGATTTAGAGGTTGTAAAATCGAGGCCATGCTGTTAAAGTGTTCTGTGCACAGCCTCTTGTACAGGGCAGAGAGTGTGGCTCAGGCTCCGGGTCATCCACGCAGTTACGTGGTCCTCATGCTGTTGTTCTTCTCCCACCGTCTCCTAGAACTCAAGAGTGGCTGGGATTCTTACCAAGTCCCTCACTCTCCATAGGCTCCAGGGGCCAAAGGGTTAGTTGGCTTTTTAAGAATTGACACTTCCCAAGGTCTCTTAACCATCAAGGACTGACTTTGGTATGAAGAGAATCCATGTCCTTTTTAAATTACCTTGGGGACATGCTCTTCCTCCCTAAACTGGTGGAGCCTCCTCTGGAGGCTCTCGCCTCAGTTCCTCGGATCTTGCTCCCCTCTGGGAGATTCTTTATGGACCAGGCTTTGGTTTCCTCACATCTGGTACCGGGATTCGTCCCACTAGGGAGGTTTGAAAGTCACAGTTATCTGGTACCCCGCATGTGCGGTGGAAGTGGCTGGCCAGATTTGTTCATGGCCTTCCCCAACCAGTGCTCATCTCCTCTGCCCCACAGCCATCCTGAGTGAGCTCTTACAGAGGGAGAACCGTGTCCTGCACTTCTGGACTTTGAAGAAGCGGCGGTTAGACCAGTGCCAGCAGTATGTGGTGTTTGAGCGCAGCGCTAAGCAGGTATGTCCAGAGCCTTCCCCAGCTTTGCCTCACTTTTGGGGCTGTGCAGATGCCCAAATGACCATGCCATGGAACAATCCAGAAGAAGGTCATGGCAGTAGGCAGAGTAGACATGGGCAGTGGTGCCAATAAATGGAAGGAGAACTGACTGCCCCTTACCAGTCCTTCAGCCTTTACCAAGCACTCTGTACCAGGGACTGGGAGGAGATGCTGGGGTTAGGTTGCCCCTAACTCATGGATGATGCTGGACCTGGCCTAGAAGGTGGGGGCTGGTGGGTGAGACACTATCTTTACTGGTAGAATGTTCCACGTCTAAAAGGAGAGCGCTGAGTCATGAAATCAGCTTCCAAGCTACATACTGACTGAACGTGCCACCATTTCCTGGGTCCATCACACTGTCTCAGTGTAGCAGTGCATGTCCTCCTACTGACAGCTGCCTTATGGGGGACCCGATGGGTTGTTTCCTCCCACAGGCGCTGGACTGGATCCAAGAAACAGGGGAATATTACCTCTCAACGCATACCTCCACTGGAGAGACCACAGAGGAGACTCAGGAACTGTTGAAAGAATATGGGGAATTCAGGGTGCCTGCCAAGGTAGGAAGCATCCCGGGCCCTCCCCACATCCACCCAGCACTCCCCAGTCTGGCCAGTTCCACATTATGGAAGGAAAAGCGGCCTCTGTACCCCAAAATGTTGACCGCGGTGGCAATTGGCGGGGCAGGTGGGGAAGCCCAGGTAGGATGATCCCCTTTGGAACCTGAACACCCAGAGAACTGCAGCTGCTGGATGGAGCATCTGTAGGAGGGGAGTCAGCTCCGATACGCTGAGCTTCCAAATACTCATCATCGTCCTGCTTCAGGTCTAGACCCGGCTGTATTCTTTCAGACTCAGGAAGGCAGAGGGATGTATTCATGGGAAATGCAGCTGCATGTGTGAACATCGGCACCCATCCACACTCTTGGTGTTTGAATGGTTTGGGAAGTCAACCCCACAGGCCGATGACTATGGATGGGTTCACAAAGCAAGGGAGCGTCTCATGTCCTGAGCTGACTACTTCCATCCAGCCCCAGAGCTGGCAAACGAGCCAGGCTGGGGTCTCTGGGGAACAAAATGTGCACTGGTGCACATGGCCCACACCCTCCCATCCCCATTCACACTGAGGCAGGAAATGCTATCATAGGAGAAAATGTGTTTTCACAGCCGGGATTTGACCTGAGGACCCTTGGATTTGAATGAAAATCTGATCTGTCTCAGTTCGCTCTTTGTAGCATCCTCGTCCCTCACACTGGGCTCCCTGCCACCAAGGAGCCTGTCTTGGCATCACTTCCTCACATGGCAGATGCTCTTCCCGGATGAGAGCTGCTTTTGTGGGGGTCATGGCAGGGTGGGGGTGGGGATGGGGGGATGCACTAATGCCTATCCTCCCCAGAGATCCCTCTGACACGAAGGCAGATTTCCTCTAGTTTGCTAACAAAGTTAGACCCTTCGCTTCATCCCTGAACTGATGCTTCAGAAGTGGTTATTCACTTTATGAATCCTACACGACAAACTTTTGATCATGGGAGAGCTTCCCCTGCAAACCTGTGAGCTCTGGGGCCTTTCTATCCAACGTGGAAAGCTGTCAGTTTGGATAAGAGACTCATTTCGGTATCAGCTAGAGCAAACAGCACGGGAAGGTGGCAGATGCACAGATCTCTTCCCAAAGCCAAATGAAAATAGCTTTTGAATGACCCCCATTGTGTCATCGTTCCCTCTCCAAAGAGTGTCAATAATAAACCATTAACAAGCTGAATGGATCAGATCCACTGGCGTTCCCACCCACGTGTAAGATGGATTGTAGTAGAACTCCTTAGGATCAGAATCTGTTCATAACCTAAGTGGAAATGTAGAGGATTTTTTAGTCCATTTAAAAAATCTTCTTCCTATCCTTCTCCTTTTTTCGATTCACGTTGTAACCGCGGTAATTGGGTTCCATGCTTGTGGCCTTTCCTTCCCTCCCATCCATCCTGCTCATCATTTCTCTTCATCTTTAAAATACAGGGTGGGTCACATTACCACCCACTCCAAGAACTTCAGTGTTTCGCCAGTGCCTTCAGGCCGACAACCTCCACAACAGCACTATCTTCGTCCTTCTTCCGTGCAAATATCATGCTCCAGCTGAATGGATGTATTTTCTTACCCTCTGAGAGATACATCATACACTTTCTTGCTTCTGTACCTTTTCTATACTATTTTTCTGCGTAGAATGTCGTTTCCTTCCTTCTAGTTTGTACCTTTTATAAAGAGCCCACCTTTCTACTGGAGTGCCTCCTCCTCTGTGATCCTAGCAACACCCCAGGCTGTGATCTGACCCATCCCTACACTCCAGCCATGGTCGTCTGCATAACCCTTAAGGGACCTGCCATGAACCATCCTGTTCTCCAGGATGTTATCTCCTATATCAGCCAGCAAGGGCCCAAAGGATAAAAGCCATGCTTTTTTCACTTACTTGACTGAATCATGCATTGAAGAGAGGCTGCAGATATTTGTGAACATGGGGGGAAAAGGTTTGAGTAGATTTCAACGACTTCCTTTCCCAAATCTATATTTAATATGATTCTCTTGCTTTGGCTCTCTCTGTTCTCTCTCCTGCCTAACTTAACTCTTTCTGTAATGAAGTTTCATTTTCCCATCTGACGTGTCCCAAGGCTTGGGGCTGTTTGTTATTAGTCTATCTACAGGATAATGAATCCAGCCAAAGATTTTCTGATAAAAGCTGATAGCCTCCAGTCCCACTCCAGCCCCACTTGCCTGAGGCAAGCCTCTTTTAACCAGCCATCTTTGATTGTAATCCTTGTAACCAGGAAAGTGAATTTGGATTGGAAACTAAATTGACCTTAAACCACAAGCGAGTAAATATGGTGGCCCTCACGACTAAATAAGGCAATAGAACATATGGAGTATATTGAATTATTATACTCTGCTCCAAAGATGCAGATCAAGTAGAAGAAACACTGGATATAAAAAGGTACTTGCTACATAGCAGTCCACAAGTATAAGAATAAAAATCAGATAAAGAGAATTTGGGTGGGGATGTGAGGATACCATTTTTCTTATCGTGGTGGGCCTAGAAAAGCCAGTTAGGAGAATACACAAGGTACTTTCCTAATGTGGGTTTCAAAATTTACGAGGGGTCGAGGCACATGATGATAGGAAAGCTTAATCATCTTGACAGCTGGAAGAAATCGATTTCTTCTAATACCAAAACTTTTTTTTTTTAGGTTCTTTGGTTTTTCCATTTTTATAATTGCGTGGTTTTTGTATATTCACAAGGCTGTGCAACCGCTGCCACTACCTTGTTCCAGAACATATTCATCGCCCCCCAAACAAACCCCATACCCATTAGCAGTCGTTCCCCATTCCTTCCTCTCCTCAGCCCAGGAACCACTGCTCTATTTTCTTTCTTTGTGAATTTGCCTATTCTGGAGTTTTCATATAAACAGAATCATGGAATCATATAACATGTGGTCTTTTGTGTCTTTTTTTACTTATAATGTTTCCAAGGTTCTTCCTTGTCCTGTGTCAGTACTTCGTTCCTTTTTTAAAATTTTTTAATTTAAATTCAATTTGCCAACATATAGTATAACACCCAGTGCCCATCCCATCAAGTGCCCTCCTTAAGTAGTACTTCATTCCTTTGTACGACTGAATAATATTCCATGATAAAACTACACCACATTTTGTTTATCCATTCATCAGTCGATGGACATTTGGGCTGTTTTCAGTTTCTGGCTACCATGAATAATGTTGCTGTGAATATTTGTGTACCGGCCTTTGTGTAAACATATCTTTTCAGTTCTCTTAGCTCTATACCTAAGAGTGGAATGACCGAACCATATGGTGACTCTGTTTAACTCTTTGAGGGGCTGCTGAAAACTCTTTTCTAAAGTCGTTGTGCCATTTTACATCCCCACTGGTGGTGTACAAGAGTTCTGACTTCTTCACGTCCTCCCCAACACTTGTGATCATTCGTCTTTTTAATATTGCCACCCTGGAGGGTCTAAAGTGATATCCCATCAGAGTTTTGATGAACATCTCCCAATGAGTGATGAGGTCGAGAGAACACTTTTTTAGACTCGTCATTTTCTCTCTGACAGTGAAAGAAGTTATGAGATAAATTGGATTTAATTCTTCTTAACAAAAGAGAATTTAGTGGTAGCAAAGTGACTGGAACCTGATCTGAACTAAATTAGCTAATTCAGGAATTCAGGCCATGAGGGAAGGGGACAACTGGGCTGTCAGGTGCCTTACAGTGAGAAAAGTAGAATCTGAACAGTTCAGATAAAAGGTGGGCATTGCGTTTCTGAGACTCAGGAGGAATTATGGCTGTTTACCCACATCAGGGAGCTTGATAAGTTCATATCTACAAGCAGTATATCAATAAAGACAAGGAATACCTGCAGTGAAGGGCAGATTGGAAGATTGCAACCAGATTATAAGAATTCTATCAAGAAGGCTAAATCTTAACAGACTTGTGATAATATGCAAAAGACACTGAAAGGGCTTCTGACAAACTATAGTCAGAGTAAGGCTCACTGATTAGGGAAAGATGTTGTAATATTAACTGATCACAGGAAGGAAGGAAGAGAAGGGGGGAGGGAAGAAGAAAAATAGAACTACTGACCCCTTCTTTTCTAGCAGATTACATAGAATTCAAAACAGAAAGAGCAAAACACACGGGAGCGGACCCATGAAGCTCAAGATAAGAGACTTGTCTCCTCTAGATTTCCAGGCCCAAATGAACTACATCCCCTAAAGACTCCCTTTTGTCCACAAGATCACACCCATTCTTCTGACCCTACCATTCAGAAGCCTCTGCAATCTAACCCCCATTTTGTCAGTCTTAGATAAGTTACTCTGTTTTGGTGGCAAGATTTGAGTTTCAAACCAGATGGTATATGGCTATATGTGGCAATGAAGAGAGAAGCCATGGCTGGACCTCCCAGGAGTCCAAGAAAATCTGAATGATTCGGCCTCATGTGCAGAGCAAGAAAGGGCATGAAAACTAGACCAAGGGCAGTTCAGCAACCCCACTGTCTGGTCATCTCATGATGGGGGATCAGGAATATGTTATCACCGTTCCTATGATTCAGCTTGCCCTTCTCGTGTCTGCTTCTGTATTTTCACTTCTACCCTGTACCACCTACCTACTTCCCTCGGCTGTTGAAGTCCCCAGAAAAAGAACTTTAACTCCCCCTGTTCAGACAGAGATTCTAGGCCAGGCTGCCACAGAAGGCAATGGCTGCATATTGATGGGCTGCCCCACTGAGACATGTTTTTACCTCTGATCTCATCAGCTGTGGCCAAGCATGTGGCAGGTCACATGGTGCCCCTCTGGTCACTTGTGTATAAGAAATCACTTCAGACTACTCTCAGTAGGTGCCTTGGGGAGTCCAGTGTATGAGTCCGATTTTTTCATCTCGTTCTTCCCAATATGAACTCTCAACTCTTGCTGGTCCAGCCTTACTTACCTCCAAACACAGTATTTACCCACTAATTCATGTACTCAACATTCGTGGTATGCCTGCTACTTTCTAGACGTTGGAATTACAAATGAATAAGATGTTAACACTTATCTTTTAGAAGTGCATGGTCTAATGAAGGAGGCACATAAGTATCTCAGTGTGATACATGCCGAAGTTGGGGTACATGTGTGGCCATGTGGGGACACTGGAAGGGGCATCCCCCACTCAGCTTGTGTGGAGGAAAGGAATGAAAGAGAGCCATTGGATAGAAAGCGGGGATGAGTAGGAACCACTCATCACAGCAGGAGGGGCATAGGGGCATGGGAGGTTCGGTTGGCTGATGTTTAGGGGCCACGGAGAACATGGTGATAGTCACAAAGGTAGGTGAGGCCGCGTGGGGAGGGCTTGTCTACACTGCCCAACTTACTGTCCATTTGCTCCTCCAGGTTCCACACATATCTGGAATATTCTTGGTCACAAACCGTTCTCCTTATTGCATCTGAATTACAGTTTCTGTGTTTCAGGAGATGATTTCCAGTGATGGAGCTGCCTGTAGGGCTCCTGCCACCAGCTGGTTGTAAAACTCTCATTTCATGCTGAAGTCTCCTTACTGAGAGCAGAAAATGCATATTTTCAAGAGTTTTACATGAAGATTTCTTGATTATAGCTGCAAAAAAATTAATCTCTGTTTTAAATAAATAGACCTTTTAACAGTTGTTTTCTGGGTGGCGGGGGGAGAAAAACCCTAAATGCCATGAGATGAAGTCCTTAGGCTCCCAGGGATCTTTTCTTAACCAATTCTTGGTGCTGTCTTCTTTGCCTTATGGTGGCTAAGGAGATGCTTCTCTTATCCTCAAACCCACCTTTTTTCCTTCATGACAAAGCTCTTCCAGGCCCTTGTCTCCCAGCTTGGGTACCAGCTGCTGTCCTGAGTTGGGAGACACTCAGGCGAGTTGCTGGAGAGCCGGAGCCTACATCTCCCAGGCCTTGCTGGCCTTTCTGGTCAGAAGCTGTCCCTTTCTGACATTTCTGGAGAGGGTCAGTCTCTTGTGTAAGGTCCATAGATGAGCCTGGAAAGTGAGGGAGGAGGATGGAATACAGGCAGGAGCTTCTGTCTCTTCTAGTCCCTGCTCCAGGGATTTTCTGCCTCAGTTCCCCTCAGTTATCTAGATTTTAGCAGGATCCAAAACTTGGATCTCCTCTCCTCCACCATAAAAGATAACTTTACTTCTCAGAATGTCATTTAAATATTCTTCCCTTTTTCTTAAAATTAATCAAGCTTCCCTGATCTTGAAGTTTCAAAACCCAACCTTAGGCTACAAGATGAGCAAGTGTTTACTTCTTCAAATATCTCCTTTGTTTCTATATGTTACACAACGTAAGTCCCACCTCCCCATAGGACCTTTCCTGCCCATGCCAGCCCACCTTCATTTTTTTCCTGTTTTAAAATTCCCGAAGTGTTAACTCTGCATACTTCTTATGTTGACATTCAATTTCATAATGCCCTGAGTTATTTAACCACTCTGCATGACAGTCCTGTCCCCTTTAGAGATATGGGCTCTTTGGGGGAAATAAGTATCTTTTTCTCTTCTTTTGTTTATCCCCCAAGCCTGTCCCCACAGCCCTCTGCACGGTGGTATGGAGAGTAGGTATTGAACAAACCCTTGATAGAAATGAAATTAATCCAATACACATCAGAACTCCACCTTACTTAGCCCCATAATAGATACTGGCTTCATTAATCTTCTCTATTTCTCTCTCTTTCTCTCTCTCTCTCTCAGAAACTAAAGACAAGATCCTGATGGTGAAAGGGACAGACTTTTGTCTTAAATCTGCTAATTAGATTTCTTTAGGTCCTGGCCTGTGCCAACTTAGCTGTTGACAAAGCCTACTCCAGGCCAGTACGGTGAAGGGAGAGAACTAGGCACTGTGGTCCAGAAGCCAACAGGCTCTATCACTTACAGATGGTATGAACTTGGACAAGCCCTAAACCTCTCTAAGCCTCGGCTTTTTTCATCTGTGGTTCAGAGAGACCCACACCACCTCCTTCCACCCACCTTTTCGAGATGCTTTAAGACTCAAATGAGTCTCAGATGTGATATTAACATATTCTGTGACCTGATAAAGGACAGTATTAATGTACGAGCTCCTTACCGTAATCATGATGGCTAACATGTATTGCTTCCTGAGCTCTTAATGTGAGCGCTGCCCCCCCAGGCACTTCTCTGAGCTTTCCGCATTGTCACCTCATAAAATGTTCACAACAACCCTATGATGGAGGAGTATTGGGATCCCTCTTTTGCAGATAAGGAAACTGAGGCACAGGTGATTTAAGTAATTTGTTCAAGACCTCCCAGCTAGTAAGTGACAGACCTGGGCTACACACCCAGGCAGGCAGTGAGGTATCTGTGGCTGCTATGAAGCAAAGGGGGATGGGACTGAAGGGCCATGAGAATAAATGTAATCTAGTAATTTAGGATCATCTTTTGGGACAGCAAACAAAGGAGAAGGTGAAGCTTCTGATTCAACTGGCTGATAGCTTTGTGGAGAAAGGTCACATTCATGCCACAGAGATCAGGAAGTGGGTGACCACGGTGGACAAGCATTACAGAGACTTCTCCTTGAGGATGGGAAAGTACCGGTACTCCCTGGAGAAAGCCCTGGGCGTCAACACAGAGGTAGGTATGGGGGTTGCCCAGCTGGGACATCCTCCCTTCTCATCTCTCTCAGCACCGCTGCTCTCATTACCGTGGATGGAGCTGGGCTTTCCACAGCAGTCTTTCTGAGCTATTGACCCCTAGAACATTTGTCTTGTGTGACTTTTCTAGGGGAGGGAATGGATCTTGGTGAGCCATTGACCTCTAGCCCCTTCTGATTAGTGCTATATGGCAAAATTGGCTGGCCAAGGGTGGGGTCCATGGCTGCCAACAGAGTTTTTCTTTTTCTTTTTTTCTTTTTTTAAAAGGTTTTGTTTATTCATTTGAAAGAGAGAGAGCATGAGCAGGGGGCAGAGGAAGAGGGAGAAGCAGGCTCTCTGCTCATCAGGGAGCCCAATATGGGACTTGATCCCAGGACCCCAGGATCACAACCTAGGCCACCCAGGTGCTCCCAGAACAGAGTTTTTTCTATGTGTAGAGTTAACTGTTGATTTTGAGGACTAAATCCTTTACCTTGGCATCATCAGTACCATCTTCCACCCAATTATGTTAATCAGCAAATGTTGGGTCCCCTGTCTGTATAATAGTGTTCTTTCAAGAATAAGAGATGTGATTGTGCAAAGGCTATTTGACATTTCAACTGAAAAGAGGTACTATTTGCCAAGAATCAAGGAAAGACTGACTTTTAATCTCTCCTTTGTAATAGAGGTCAGTAACCTATGAATTAAGAGCTAAATATAGGCTGGCAATTTAATCCTAGGATTTCTAATTCTTAAATCTTTAAATAGGCTGATGCTCTGAAGCAGAACAAAGAGTGAACTGGTTCAAACCACTAAAATTGGGGGAAATAATAACACCTCCCCTGGGCTTTAAACTGTGAGATTTTTTTCTAAAGGTTTCCATCCTGTATAAATACAAAGCAGGGATGGACAAATTTAATAATTGTTGTATCATTTAGCTTTCTATTTCTAAGGGAAATTGCTTGTTTAAATAAAAATATTGGCTTTTATTATTTTCCCTAGACAAATGGAAGTTTTCTTATGTCTTTATATGTGTTTGTCTTACATCTATTTTAATGGTTAATAACCAATCTTAGACTAATATTTGTGTGTGTGTGTGTGCGTCCGCGTGTGTGCGCGCGCGCGCATTTAGATTTATTTATTTTTTTTTTTTTGTTTATTTATAAATTAATTTTTATTGGTGTTCAATTTACCAACATACAGAATAACACCCAGTGCTCATCCCGTCAAGTGTCCCCCTCCGTGCCCGTCACCCATTCACCCCCACCCCCCGCCCTCCTCCCCTTCCACCACCCCTAGTTCATTTCCCAGAGTTAGAAGTCTTTATGTTCTGTGTCCCTTTCTGATATCTCCCACACATTTCTTCTCCCTTCCCTTATATTCCCCTTCACTATTATTCATATTCCCCAAATAAGTGAGAACATACACTGTTTGTCCTTCTCCGATTGACTTACTTCACTCAGCATAATACCCTCCAGTTCCATCCACGTTGAAGCAAATGGTGGGTATTTGTTGTTTCTAATGGCTGAGTAATATTCCATTGTATACATAAACCACATCTTCTTTATCCATTCATCTTTCGATGGGCACCGAGGCTCCTTCCACAGTTTGGCTATTGTGGACATGGCTGCTAGAAACATCGGGGTGCAGGTGCCCCGGCGTTTCATTGCATCTGAATCTTCGGGGTAAATCCCTAACAGTGCAATTGCTGGGTCGTAGGGCAGGTCTATTTTTAATTCTTTGAGGAACCTCCACACAGTTTTCCAGAGTGGCTGCACCAGTTCACATTCCCACCAACAGTGTAAGAGGGTTCCCTTTTCTCCGCATCCTCTCCAACATTTGTTGTTTCCTGCCTTGTTAATTTTCCCCATTCTCACTGGTGTGAGGTGGTATCTCATTGTGGTTTTGATTTGTATTTCCCTGATGGCAAGTGATGCAGAGCATTTTCTCATGTGCATGTTGGCCATGTCTATGTCTTCCTCTGTGAGATTTCTCTTCATGTCTTTTGCCCATTTCATGATTGGATTGTTTGTTTCTTTGGTGTTGAGTTTAATAAGTTCTTTATAGATTTTGGAAACTAGCCCTTTATCTGATATGTTATTTGCAAATATCTTCTCCCATTCTGTAGGTTGTCTTTGAGTTTTGTTGACTGTATCCTTTGCTGTGCAAAAGCTTCTTATCTTGATGAAGTCCCAATAGTTCATTTTTGCTTTTGTTTCTTTTGTTTTCGTGGATGTATCTTGCAAGAAGTTACTGTGGCCAAGTTCAAAAAGGGTGTTGCCTGTGTTCTCCTCTAGGATTTTGATGGAGTCTTGTCTCACATTTAAATCTTTCATCCATTTTGAGTTTATCTTTGTGTAGCGCATTTAGATTTAATCAGGACCAAAGTCCTCGGGGAAACGTGACACTAATTATTAAATGTGTTTCTTATATTTCCTTGCTGTGGATATTAGCCCTCACCATTTGACCTGAACATTTTATATATTTCTTATTTGGGGAAAAAAAGAGAACTGTTCCATGAAGAAGAGGACTTGTAGGTGGCCATGTGTTGGATTCCCTCTCTTCTTAATCTGCTCCATTATATCTTTCTCTCTTTTTGCCTTCTATTGCCTCCCCTAACTCTGATGAGTTCCTCTCCCAAAGCATCTCCAAGGTGACCTCTGGGATCTCTCTGTGTAGGACAATAAGGACCTGGAGCTGGACATCATCCCAGCAAGCCTTTCAGATCGTGAGGTCAAGCTACGGGACGCCAACCACGAAGTCAATGAAGAGAAGCGGAAGTCAGCCCGGAAGAAAGAGTATGTTTTGGGGAACTTCTACCCAATTGGCAAACTCTTCATGACTGTGCTTGGTTTTCACTGCTACATATCCCTCTGACAGCTTAATGTGTCCACTCACAGAGGTTGGAATGGACAGACATGATGCTTCCACCCACAGTTCACAGTAATCAAAACTTATAGAGCGTTGGAGAGTAGAAACAGTGAGCCTTGTCCATCTTACAAACCAAGAACATTGTGTTGTTCAGGAGCCCAAGAGGAAGGGAGACTTCTCCTTGCAGATGCAGAGCACAAGCTTTTCTTTAAGGGACACTGAAGAGCAGTCACAACATTGTTAACTCGTGTTCTGCTTATGATTGCATGCTCCGCTTCACGCACACCAGTTTAGGTTGTAAGCGAGCCCCATTAAGAATAGTGGCAAAGCGCTCAGGGTAATCCAGGCCAGAGGTCAGCAAACCATGGGCCACAGGCCACATGTGACCCCTCCCCTTCCTATAGTCTGTAAGTGAAAAATTACTTTTTTGTATTTTTAAGCGGTTGAAAAAAATAGCAGGAGAAAAATATTTTGCAATGTGAACATTAGGTGAAACCCTTTTGTATCCATAAATAAAGTTTCATTGGAACACAGCCACACTTACTATTCTTTTTTTTTTTTTTTTGCATATTGTCCACGGCTCCTTTCACATTCCAACAGCAAAGTGGAGTAGGTGTTACAGAGACTTAATGGTCCATGAGTACTTCCCACCTAGCTCTTTACAAAAAAAGTTTGCTAACCTTCAGTGTCCGTGGTGGTGTCCTGGGCATCTCTGCCTGGCTTTTACACCTGGTTTAAGTGATGGTTCTGCAGACCGTTCTGGTGTAAGTCAGCAGTTCTGTTGAACAGCAGTCATCATTCCAGGAGTGTGAAGGAAATGCGGGAAGCTGAGAGTCGCGCTGCCCCGCTGGTGGGAATGAACACGAATGGTGCTGCATGTTGTGCACACATGCAAGCACACACATGCAACTGCGAACACATGTTAGCACAGCGTCACAAAGTGGTGGAACCGGGGCTGAAAAGGAAGAGAATATGGCACTAGCTGAACACAAACATGCTGGAGGGATACAGAGCAAATCATCAAGGTGACAGGGACTCAGAGGACAATACTCAGGCAAAGAGTTTTGAAGAAAGGACTCTTCCTTTCTTCTTGGTGAAATAGAAAAATGGGTCATTGGGGAATGTCATAAATGCCAGGGTAGGGAAGCAAAGTTTGAAGGAAGGGGGGTATTAGATCTCGAACCAACTAAACGCCCATTTGTTTTCTCCTAGATTCATTATGGCTGAATTACTGCAGACAGAGAAAGCTTATGTAAGGGACTTACATGAGTGCTTAGAGGTAAGTCTTGAGG
The DNA here is from genome assembly GCF_905146905.1 of Nyctereutes procyonoides. Taxonomy (NCBI): domain Eukaryota; kingdom Metazoa; phylum Chordata; class Mammalia; order Carnivora; family Canidae; genus Nyctereutes; species Nyctereutes procyonoides. The sequence goes on along the minus strand of NW_026575030.1, from coordinate 22,151,656 downwards.
TAATCAGTTCACAGCTATCTTGGAAAAATGACAGCCTTGCCAGCATCAAGTCCTTGAGAGAAGCTCAGTCCTCTTTGTCTCTCCCAGAGCTTCACAAATAAAAGCCAACAGAGGAGATCTTTCTCCCAGAGTCAGTAGTAATTGCATGGGAGTGGAAAGTGCTTTTGAAAAGAAACTTTTCTCAGACTGGAGCTGGACCCAGCAAAAATGTATGTAAGACTTGAATTTGAAATAAAAACCATGACACAGTCAATGAACTTAAGTTGGGTCTGCAGATCTACGCCTCCACCCCACCCCACCCCCCCCCGCCCCACCCGACACACACACATTTAATCAATAAGAGGAACGGGAGCTTTGTGCTTTGCTGAAGCTCAGGCCATGAGTTTCCCTGGCAACAGCTGAAGATAATGGAACGTTTGAGTTTTCTTTCTTCCCATTTTGTGTATTTACCATCTCACTTTTCACACCACACATGCAAGCCCAGTCAGAGTCTTACTCCTCCAGGATGAATGAAGACCTGTTTGTCTGCATTTGGTAGTACTTGCCAGTGACGATACTGCTGCTGTCTTACAGACCTACCTGTGGGAGATGACCAGTGGCGTGGAGGAGATCCCCCCTGGGATTCTTAATAAAGAGCACATCATCTTTGGCAACATCCAGGAGATCTACGATTTTCATAACAAGTAGGTTGGTGGAGGGTTTCCCCAGAGCATACTGAGGGCCACAGATACCCATCAGCAGGGCTTCCCAACAAGTGGATCAAAGCTGATTGGTAAATCCCACCTGGTAATTTTACCTGTTAAATTTTCTAAGTCAGTTGTCCAGAGTCACTTGTGTAGAGCGAAGTCAAGGATTCAGCAGTGTCCATCCCCAGCTCCTTAGGGACCTACAGGTAACACCTTCATATCCAATCAAAATGATAACCAAGCTCCGAGGAACTAAAAGTAGAGCCTCTTCAGTAAAACTGGGAAATTCTGAGACTAGAATTCATCGAAAGCTAATCATTCTGCCCTGTGGGGCTTGGGTTTCAAACTCCATTGAAGTTTTTATTTCAACCTAAATACTTTCTCCCTCCGCAGCTACCTCATCATCTCCACTCTCAACCAAAACAAAAACGTGTGAACATACAGATAGATAATCAAAATACCTAACGGAGCACATTTCTTGACAGCTTATGGGGAGAATGTCTACTGGCCCTCTATGTCTTGTTGAGATGAGTAGAACCACGGAGTGAGCCCTAAAGCATCACAATTCTTTTTGTCCAGCTCCCAATTAAAGTGTCTTTTCTACAACATACTAAACATGTTTCATTGCTAACAGAGTCACCAAGAACATTGGTTGGTTAGTTACATGGTGAACTGGTGGAAATAACTCAGTTTTCAAAATACAAAGAGAGGGAATCTGATGACACAGAAATAGTGTTGGTATAAAGTCCTAGACCTCCCTGGGGACCCTGCTGCAGAGAGGGGCCAAGCGGTAAAGGTTCAGGGTTGTAGGATTCAACTCAGAGGAAGTCCTACAGTCAGGCTCATCCAGGCATTTCCCAAGTTAAGGTGTCAGAGATAAAACTGCCAGCCCCAGTATTTCCTCATGAGACCATAGGTACAGGTGAGGCAAGACTCTAGAATGGCACTATCCAATGAAGCTTTCTGTGGTGATGGAAATATTTCACATCTCTGCCCTTCAGTCTAATAGCCACTAGACACGTGTGGCTACCCAACACTTGAAATGTGGCCTGTGCTGCTGAGAACTGAACCTTTAATTTTATTCAATTTAGTACATTTAGATGGCAAGTGGCTACCAGATGGACAGCCCAGCTGTAGAAAATAAGAACTCAGTATGGGGCCCTTTGCTGGGAACGACTAAAAACAAGCAAGAATGAGGTATAAAATGATCCTGAGCTCTACATGAGACATGGAGAGCCACTCTTCTCTTATCAGGTCTTGATGATTAATACCCTCTTATGTCATCAAATGGCATCAATTTTAAGAGAACATAAAATATGTAGCTTCCATGACATATTAACTCTTCAGACTATGAAACCAGTGAGTTCTAGGGGGAAAAAACCTTCTGACTTGCTGGAATACTTAATAAAAGTTTCCAGTCTTTTTTTTTTTAATCACAAATTTTAGCACTCTTCATTTGGTTTGTCTGGAAATCTCCAGAAATATTCTCTCCTCGTGTCTCTTTAATAAGATCCCAGTAAAGCCAAAGCCACTCTTGACCACTGATTCCAGTTCTCTCCTCTGAGTCCCACTCAGCATTATCCCATCTCCCTCAGGATGTCTGAGAAGACATTGGTCTGGTAAGCAGTAAGGCATGGTACTTTCACTTTTCTTGATGTGTGGTCTCTGGGATTTTAGCCAACAAGTCTCACTTTCTCTGTATTCTTACAGAAATGATGAAGTCTAGAAGTCTAGGGATCACAGCATGCACTTCCAGGAAGCCCTGCTTTTACCAAATCAATATATAGGGAAAAGACTATTCGTGTACAACTGTAACAATAGACCAATTATAACAAAATATCTACCTCTTACTTTTGTTTCATGATATCGCTTTAGTAAACCATAGTAAGCAGTTTAGTAGTTTTTAAATAGCTGAAATAGCTACCAGTGGCACAATATAGTTCTAAGAAGCCCCATTAAAAAAAAAAGGTTAGATCATGCGGAATGCTACATTCTGTAGAGGAATAAATTTAATTGTCGAGAACATGGGTCACCAGCAAATGTTGTCTATTTATAACATTATAGAGAAACAAGAAGAAAATAAAGACCAGCTTCTGAGCAATCAAAAGAGATATCACAAAGATAAAGTTCTTATCTTTTCACAGAAACAGCTTTCTATTCTCCTTTACAGCCACTTTACCTCTCGTTTGATTGTTTTTAACAATCCTGTTAGATGGTAAGATCATTTCTAAGACCTTAGCAACTTAGAAGCAGTAAATAAAAGTCAAGAACTTGAGCAAGTAGTCTGATATTACCAGCATAAAGTAAAAGAAGACAGATAAACTACAAAACAAAACAAAGTGACCCCCAAAATCATAGCGGTCAAGGGCTACTTAGTATTGATACCAGTGATGCTCCATCCCAATAGAGAGGCCAACACAGCCACTGTGTTGTATATTCTGCCTTAAAAAGAAAGGAATTCTGCAATGCATATAGAATTTTTTTGCTCTCCACCAAAAAAAAATTTAATGTTTTAAATTATTCACAATTTAAGGGAACATCCAAGGAAATAAAGCTGGGTATTAATAATCCAAAGGATCCAGAGGGTAAGAGCTTTCTCAGAGTATGTGCTTTCTCCTTATGCCATACGAATTTTGATTAATTGGAAAAAAGCTTAACACCTCTAAAGTCTCTAATAAATAAGAGAGGAAATTGCAATGAAGGCAACTTTGAAAATGCAGCAAATGTGAACTCCATAAAAGACCCATGTCTTTTACTGCATCACTCTGGCACACGATACACCCTAAGTAGCTATTTGTTGGGTGGATAGATAGATGAATGGACACACAGACTAAAAATAAAATTACACTTTGCAGACTTATGGCTAGTGCCGTTAAAGTCATAATTCAGTCTTCTGTTTGTGAGAGTCACAAAATAGGGAAAACCATCAGAGTTGATTTTTTTCCCCCATTGCTACCAGAACATTGACAATTATAAGCTTAATAGCAAAATAATATCTGAACGAAGGGGTTTCCTGGGGGCTTCTTTTTTTTATGATTTTTAATATTTTTCAATTTGTGTGTAGTTGACATGCAATGTTACATTAGTTTCAGGTGTGCAACATGGTAATTTGCTGGGTTTATGTATTATGCTCTGCTGACCACAAGCATAGCTACCATTTGCCACCATCCAGCAGTTACAGTGTCATTGATTATATTCCTATGCTGTGCCTCTTTTCCTGTGATTTATTCATTCTACAACTGGACGCCCATGTCTTCCACTTCCCTTCACCCATTTTGCCCATCTCCCCATAGCCCTCCGTAGGGCAAACACCAGTTTGTTCTCTATATTTGCAAGTCCGATTCTACTTTTTGTTTGTGTATTTATTTGGTTTTTTTTCCAGACTCCATATATGAGTAAAATCATACTTGTCTCTCTCCATCGGACTTATTTCATTTTGCATAGTATCTTCTAGGTCTATCCATGTGGTCACAAATGGCATGATCGCCTCCTTTTTTACAGCTTTGTAATATTTCAGAGGGTGTGTGTGAGCACATCCTCCTTATCCATTCCTCTGTCGACGGACTCTTAGATTGCTTCCTTATCTTGGCTATTGTAAATAATGCTACAATAAGCACAGGATGCATATATATTTTCAAATTAGTGTTTTCGTTTTCTTTGGGTAAAGACTCAGTGGTGGAGTATTGGATCATATGGGATTTCTATTTTTAATTTTTTGAGGAACCTCCATATGGTTTTCCATATTGGCTACAGCAATTTACATTCCTACCAACAGGGCATAGGGGTTCCTTTTTCTCCAAACCCTCACCAACACTTGTTATTTCTTGTCTTTTTTTATTTTAGCCATTCTGATAGGTGCAGAGTGATACCTTATTGTGGTTCTGATTTGCATTTCCCTGATGATCAGTGATATTGAACACCATTTCATATTGTCTGTTGGCCCTGTCTTCTTTGGAAAATATTTAATAAGGTCCCCTGCCTATTTTTTTTATTGGATTGTTTGGGGTTTTTTGGTGTTGAGTTATATAAATTCTTTATATATTTTGAAGATTAACTTCCTGGGAACTTCTCTCTCTTTTTTTTTGTCTGGATCTCTTTATTTTTATTTATTTTTAAATTTTATTTATTTATTTTTATTTAAATTCAATTTGCCAACATATAATATAACACCCAGTGCTCATCCCATCAAGTATCCTCCTCAGTGCCCGTCACCCAGCTATCCCATCCCCCCACCCACCTCCCCTTCTGCAACCCTTTGTTTCCCAGAGTTAGGAGTATCTCATGGTTTGTCTCTCTCTAATTTCTCCCACTCAGTTTCCTGGGAACTTCTTAATGGGAGGACCATACAAGAGTCCAAACACCTGTTTGCTATTCAGGAATACTTATGAAATGGTCACTTTTTAACCTGAATATATGCCAAGCTTCTTTATAACCCCAATTATTTGCATCTTCACAAAGATGTGCTAACAGCAAACACATTTCTCTTATTTCTAGTGCACAGCTTGGATTATCTACTTATACTCCTGAGAGTGAGGGAAGGAGGAAGGAAGGGATGGAGGGAAGAAGATTGGAAAGCCAAGAGATTGAGATTGATGCTACCTGGATGGCACAGTTAGCTGAGTCACTAGGAAATTATTACCTAGACCAAGGGTGTTATGGTGAATATGTTACATTTCTCAGCTAGTTAGTATTGATCTTTTGAATGGTATCACTTTGAAAAATGACAACCAAGATTAGTTGTGTGTGTATTATCTTTCTCAAGGACCTTGTTTATACAGATATTGAACAGAGAAATTCTCAAGCACCAAAATTTTTAGCAAGAAGAGCAATTCAATATATAGAACTTAACACCTCTAAGTAATGGCTTTAACAGAAATTGGAGATTTAAGTGGAATGATACTTAGTTTTTACCCTCTGTTCTTCCCATCCTTATACTACATCTTCTTATAGAATTATAAAGGTAATGAAACTTACATACATAAGACCTAAACCCATTTCTATTGTATTTTGCTAAGCATTCCAGGAGCACTCAGTTAAGATAATATATCCCATAAATAGATCCCCCAAACAGTAATGGGTTTTTTTAATGTAATCTCCCCACTTGGACTAATCTACAACTTGTAATTCAGAAAAAAAAAAGTATTCACTTTCAGTTTTCCTTGATGATTAGATTTTCAGCTTTTGTAAGAAGAGCTGTTTAAAATGCTTATCACCTTCTGCTAAATCTGAGCTTTACTTTTTACTCTTTGCTTATTTTTCTATTATTTGTAGGTGAGTCTGAGCAATAATATTTTTATAAAATTTCTGCCGTCGGGGCTCAGAGGGTCTTCCTCACCATCAATTACAACTATCTCCATTATTAGATAAGGATGTTGAGGCCCAGAGAGAAGCCAGTGACTTACCCAGTGGTGGAACATTGTCTCTCCCTTTAAAGATTAGGTGTAGATTCTGGGGTGGAGGGGGGTGTTTTTCCATGTCACTGCCTTCTCCCTTTCCCTCACTCCATAGACCCCCAGCTGGGACTGCCAAAGCTTGTTGGTTTAATTCATATCTAACCAGCTGCTCTGTGATCCCCAAGTTTGAGGAACACTTCAACCCATTTCTTCCATAGGTTCATCCAGGTCCCATACCCTTTCCAATAATTACCTGACATAGATCTGTTTTATCAGCAAGGGCTGGAAAGGCAAGTGGAGGACCAATAACCAGGGGCAGGTACCTCTCCTGTACACTTCTTCCCTCCAGGCTTGGCCAGAAGCTTAGATTTGGCCTTGGCCACTACCCACTGCACTCCCAGCCTAGCCTTCCCAGGCTCAAGGCTGAGGGAGAAAGGCCAGAGCTATGTGAGGCTAAGCTGGAAGCATCGGCCAGGCCAGGGTCAGCCTACCAGGATACCAGGTAGCCAAGATTGGCCAGCAGCAGAGGGTGGTATGCAGCAGGACAGGAAGAGCTGGGGGAAGCAGTGGGAAATGCCAGTGGACAACAGGACCAGGCCCGCATTTCCACATATTCCCGGAGTTCCTTCTTGGGCCAGCCCTGTGCTAGTCTGGAGGTAGAGCTGGTACCCAGTGATGAATCAAACCCAGGCTCTGCCCCCTGAGTCCTGGGAATTATTTATGTACTTGCGATCAGAGTGGAGCGATGCACAAATGCAGTTAAAAGAGCAAAGAAAATAGCCTCCCCTGGAGAAATAGGAAAGGCTTCCCAGAGGGAGGGCATTCGAGATGGGATTTAAATAACTGGTAGGATTTCTGTAGCCAGGGATGGCTCCCTTGATGATGGAGGGAAGCTTGAACAAAGGCCTTTCTAGGGAGGAGAGTGGCAAAGTCTAGCAAGAAGGCTGAGAGTGGCCACAGGGAGGAGTTTTTGAGTCATTCTCAACCCTGGGTCAGGGGTGGGGTGAGGTCTGGGCATCCTGCTTCCAGTTCAACTGTATCTTCTCACCTGTGAGACTGATGTGGAGGAGGGGGCAGGTGGAGGGTGAAGGTAATTGTGGTCAGAAATGGTGATGGCAGAGGAAGGGAGGGAGGTGCGGAGGAAGGGAGAGGAGAGAGTGAGGGAGGAGAGAGGGATCAAATACCGACATAGAGGAGAAGTGAGCGAGAACGGTGAAGTGGGTGGATAACAATGGGAAGAAGAGGAAGAGGAGGGGGAGGAAAGCAGTAGTCAGGGAGGTTAGAGAGGTTAGGGGGGTGGAGGGAGAGAGACAGATAGAGACCCAGACCTCTCCAGGGCTACCATCCTATTTTGGATGGGAAAATCAGCAATGTGCTTATTAAACATTTTTTTATCATAAACCAGAGAAAAAAGATGATACATTATGTCCTGAGACACACATGCTTATATATATAATAGGGAAATTAAGTTGTTCAGAATAACATCCTATGTCTGATACTTTGGATTAGATTCTGTTTCTCTTTCCCCTTCCCCTTTTTAATGCTGGCTTCCACCCCCTAAATTAATACAAGCCTGGAAACACTTTGGGGTGGTGGTGGGGGGTCAATCCTCGGTACAAGGCAAGGAGCTGCCTCCACCCAGTGGCGAGAGGAGGGACGTGCGGCCTACAGCTGGGTCTGCAGGACACCCTCCCTGCCCGGCTTTCTCCTTTGCCATTCCTCTCACTTAAAATATGCCACTTTTAAGCCTTCTATGCTTCTTCTCCCCTCCAAGTGCCCTTGGTGTTAGTTTTATCCCATTTACAGAAATCACAGAACTACAAAGTATAAAAGCCTGGAAGAAACCTTTAAAGATAATCTAGGTCTGCTCTCATCCCTTGTACTGTAGAAACTGGGGCTCACAAAGGTGTGCGACCCACCCAAGCCTATTTTGATGGCACAGCCAAAGATTCTAGGTCTTCAGAGCTTCCTATTACATCATACTGTCATTTTCTTAATATTCAAATGTCAGGGTAAGAGGAGGGGAGAGAACTGATTTTTCTTAGGCCCTAAACGCATGCCATAAGGGATAACTACAGGTAGGCCACAACCCATCAGATGGGCCTTATAAAAATTTACCTGTGGTTTGTCTTTGTTTTTTCTGTAAGCTGTCAACACGGGTGCTGGTTACAGGTGTTGGGGCATACCCAAGACAGGATAAGGTCTAAGCATTTATTTGGCTGTGTCAAAGCCATGTTAAATTTAGCTGTACACACTAACTGCCTAGCATCCATGCCTGGTTGCCGAACAGCACATTCATGAATATGGATAACATTAAATGTGAGATTAGGGTTTTTTTATATATTAAACCTGTTATATATCTATGCAGATACTTTTTGGTTCATCTATCACACAAATTAAACACAATTAGGAGATATGAGCAATACCTATTCAACAGGTAGCAGTGCGGTAAGGTAAACAGCTTCCTGAGGTTGCAGCCTGAAGGTGGGAAATAGGCTGCGTAGAAGTCCAGCCCTGCGCACCCCTCTCCCCTTCGTCTCTAATCTAGGCTGAAGTTCCTGGTGTGTGATGAAGGGACAGAGAAAGGTGACTCTCATGGCTCAGCCTAGGTGATCACACTTGCAGGAACAGTTGCGCACCTTCCCTGGAGTGCACATGACTCTCCTGGGTCTCCTAGCTACCCCAGCATGCTGAGCAGCTGTCCCTGCCCTTGCAGCCTAGAGCCTCTTATGTGCTAGACTCTGAATCTGTCTGGTCACAAGTGGGCTCTTTAGAATTGATGTCTAGCTCCACTTGTATGAACACAGTAACCCAGCCCTGCTCGGATAAGAAAGGAATGCCCTGGACTTCCTGCAAAGGGAGCCTGATAGCTCTCTCCTCACACTACCTTCAGCTTTATTTATTTATGTATCCTCCTCATTCTTTTTTTTTTAAGATCTTATTTATTTATTCATGAGAGACACAGAGAGAGAGAGAGGCAGAGACACAGGCAGAGGGAGAAGCAGGTTCCCTGCAGGGAGCCCAGTATGAGATTTGATCCCGGACCCCAGGATCAGGCCCTGGGCCGAAGGCAGGCACTAAACCGCTGAGCTACCCGGGCTGCCCCTCCTCATTCTTTCCTTCATCCTTGCCACAGCCCCTGTCTTCATGCCCCACCACCACCACCCCACCCCACTACACAATACACACACACGATCATCAAATACATTCCCCTTTAATTGCACACTGCATCCTTCATGTAAAGTGCAGTCTGCTGGACCACACCATGAGACCTTCTGTGGGGGATGCACTTCTCCAGAAGCAGTGGGACCGTAGACCAAATTTACCTTTGGAGAAAATAACAAAATCAGAATGACTCAAGGTTCCTTTGGAATGGTGTTGTTGCTCCAGTCCTTAATCACAAACCTCAGGAAGCTTTTCTATCGATAAATGCTAGAGGTTTCATTTCCCAAGATTCTGTGCAAAGCCAGAGGGAGGCATTTTCCTCAGAAAGTAACCACACAAAAATTGCATCATGCTAATTTAATAGAGTAATGACTTCGCTTGGATTTTGACATTTCTTTAAAAGTCTTATTCGCTTCAAAAAGAATCCCATTCACACAAACACTTAAACTACTTGCTTTGCTTTTCCCCCCTCACAATTCATTACATTATAATTATTGAAATGGTGAGGATCAAGATGTTGCTAAAAAAGAGCCGACGTGAAATATTCCACCATTTGTGAAGAGTGTTGTGACCTCTTGTGCTTTAATTTAAACTCCTCATGTCTCTTTGAAGTAGACGGAATGATATGGGTCAGAGTTACATAATCTGTCATCTTCATAAGCTTTGAATTAAAAAGCAAAATAGAGTTTAATATTGCCACTTGCCTTCAACAATCAAACTGAGATGGTAGTGAGTGTCTTGCTCAAAGTCATGGATTGACGTGACCAGCACAAGATAGTTTTTCTAATTTTTAGATTTGTTTTTTTTAATAAAAAACTGAATCCTACAGAGTCATTATAGGATCTGCCCACTAGAAGCACAGTGGGATCTAAGGCAGTTGCCTTCCAATGCTGGTCTCTGATACAGTGGAAATACCCAGGGAGCTTTTCTGAACAATGCAGAGGCTCAGATCCTAACCCCAGAGGACAGTGCACAGCCAGGTGTAGGGACCACCAACTAGGGCTTCCCAGGAGTGTTCCTTGAGACAAAGCCTGATACTGCCCCCCAAAACTTGCAAAGAGGCATTACACATGATACCTACTTCAGAGACTTATCACACACCTCATCATTTTATAGGATTTTAGAAGCCCTGCGGGAAAAAGACGAGCTTAACCCAGCTTTTCCCAACTTAAATGATATGTGACCATGGAATCCAATTTTTGTAGCACTCAATCAGGATTTTCCCAGGATATGTTCTAGGGAAAAATAATCTATAGATTTTCCAACAAGGGCTCCCCTAAGGGTGAGTTCCCTAGCAATGAGTCTCCAGGAATGGGGAAGAGTGCGCAGTATGTGTGTTTATCAGAGTATGAATTTATTAAGATTGGGAAGCACTGATCCTAAAGAATTAACGTATATTTAGTGTCTACTGTACGCTAGGCACTGGGATGGGTTCTCTACCCACATGGATTTATTACATCCTCACAACAGCCCCATGAGGTCGTTATTCAAAGATGAGGAAAATGAGGCTTTGGAAGACCCCCCTTCACTACAGTAAGAGTGAACTCTGGTTCTTTGCCATCTGCTTGGCTGTGGGAGGAAAGGAAAGTGAGACGCAGAACAGTAGCACTCGTGGCAGTTGCTCCTAAAACCTTCATTTTCCAGAAAGGCATTCATTACAGAAATAATATTCTACCCATTTAATTCATTTTATAGTGCTTTTGTTTCTTGAGAATTTTCAAACTGAGCATCCTCCCATAGGTTTGTGATGGTCACTGTCACAAAAAAGTCACAGTATTGCTCTATTTAGATTGTCAAGATTTTAAAGAAAATTCATAGCACTGTCTTCAGCATCTATATCAATGATCAGTTCTGTGTGTCGGGATAATTACCACTCTTTGCTTAATATTAACCTTAAGCAACCAGGCCACGACCTTGGGTCCTAAGTCAAGGAAAGAAGGAACCGCTCCCTGAATTATCTCCTGTATGGAATGTCTTGATCCGGTTGTTTTATCATTTGTTTGATCACCCTAAAGTAGGAGGGTGTAAATACCATGGAGGTCAGAGCTTAGGGGACTGCAGTGAGATCCTGAGAGTGGGAAAGCAGAGGTGTTCCACAAGCTGAGACAGCTTATCCCAACTGCCAGGGGCCTTCACATTCTCCCATTTCTTCTCTCTGCCTCTTCTTCCAGGGCCTCTCTCCTTCTAGGTCCTTCCTTCTTCAAAGTCTCTCATTTTGTTTCCCCAGTCCTTGTCCTAGAATAGCCCATCAGATTTTCTGCCCTGCCACCAGGCCATCCCACTCCCCACCCCAGGCTCTATTTCGTCCATCATGACGCAGTGCTGGATTTCCATTCATTGTCTTCACTGAGATTTATATTGAGGGCCAATATGAGAAGTGACCATATAAATAAATACCTTCTGGAAAACTACTTCTGAAGGTGTTGTATGTTATAGCATTTAGGGTTCCTCGTGGAGAAGGACCGCATAATACATAACCTTTTAGAGCTCAGTGATGAGGTGATATGGTGGGGAGCTAGACTCCTCCCCTGTGGGAAAAACAGGATGTTTTCCTTTTTGACCTAGAAAAAAGTTTGAACCTCAATTACAGCATTATATAATATTTTCTCCTATTTCTATTTTAGAAGCCGTATTAAACACACATGTGTCACCTGCAGTTCTAAAACTAGCAGGAAATATGATGTCTTATTGATTTTTGAGCGCTGCGTATTTGTATTTCGAAAGCCCGAGTTGCATTATAATTCTTCTGTTCCACAATTCAAATCAGCATGCTCTCAAATTCACATATTAGGGGAAGGACGATTATCATTAAATGGGTACCTCCAGGAGTCTCCCCCCAATTTTTAAGTGGCTTTTTCTTATTACTACAGCAATGCCCATTTATCACATAAATATTTCTGTGGGCGAAAAATTAGATCATTTGTGATCTCACCAATCATCAGCATTTCAGCCTTCAAATGTGACTAAAACTAAAAAACATCTTCCTACATCATTGAGGGAGGTAGGAACACCTGCATAGAACCTATAATTAATGGATCTTAAGATACTTCCAGAATGCTTGGACAATAGGAGCCAGGCAGAGTAGGTCAAATCAATAATATTTATTTTTTCCAAAGATATAAGTAGGTAGTGCAATGATTCAGAACTGCTTTATATCTTTTAATTTTTGAATTAATTTTAAAAATCAAAGATATAGATTGAGAAGTCAAACCCACCACTATCTTTATCCACCCTATTCCTTTACTTGGTTTCCTGTGATAATGATCTTTTTAATTTTTAAACCACCTTATCAGAGTATGATTGACATATAAAAAGCTGTACATGTTTAATATATACAACTTGATGAGTTTAGGGATGAGTCTATACTCATGAAACTATCACCATCATCAAGGCCATGGACATATCCATCACCTCCCAAAGTTTCATCCCCCTCTTATATTATCATCATCATCATCACCATCATCTAAGAACACCTAATGTAACATCTTGCCTCTTAGCAAACTTCAAGTGCACAACACAATATTGTTAGCTGCAGGTATTAGGATGCCGTATAGGGGATCTCACGACTTATCTTTCATAACTGACATTGTATCCTTTGACCATTAAATTTCTTGAGTTGGAAATAAGAATACATATTTCCTACTTAGACAAAATGTGGCATATTATATATGCTCTTCCACACCTGGCTTTTTTTTTTTTCCAGTTAACAACCTGCCCTGGAGATCTTTCATATGAAAACACAGAAAGCCTTGTCATTTTTTTTATAGCTGTGTAATATCCAGTTCTGTGGATGTACTGATTACTTTGTCATCCACAGGCCACCTTTTACTATTATGAATAGTACCACCATGAATGCGCATGTTTACATCCTCTTATACATACATAATTAAAATACATAGGAAATTTCCCAGGATTAAAGTTGCAGAAACACAAGATAAGGGCATTTTTTGTTATTTTGGTAGATATTGTCAAATTGCACTTTGTAAAGATTATGTCTTCCATTTCCAACAGTATGTTTCCCCACAGCATCGTAATTATTTTTATTTTAAAACCTCTGGGTGATTTTTTTAAAAACAAATTCCATTCCAGTGGTGCTGGCTCATCTACTAGAGCTCTTATTCTCTGAGCTCAAACCAGTTGCTTAACATGTTATTTTGAAGTTGGTTTAGTCAACCCTTCATTATTTCTTCACACAGAAAGGGGCCAAGGGCATGTCTGTCCACAATGGCAGATGATTCTGTAGTATTTCAGTTCAGCTTTCAAATATATTGTAATTATTTCTCCATTGAAATTTCTTTCCTATTGATGTCTGCATTCAGAAACATCAACTCAGAGTTTTTAGCAGAAGGTAGCTGCCGGTAGAAGAAGGCGGCCAAGAATTGGAAAGAAGTGGTTATAGGATTCAGAATGTTCCCACTTTATCTCTGGGATCATAGATGATATTTTATCCTTTTTGATATCTATACTATACATTCTTAAAACCTTACAATGTGTTCAGTTTACTTGTATAAAAAAAATAGATTCATAGTTGCAGTTAAAATGAAAGCCCCAACACACATGTAATATTTAATTGCTCTTCAGCCTGAGAAGTGTAAATCCCTAAGGGAAACAATACAGTTTTAAGTGGCACTAATTAATTGGTTAATATAAATTTTAATGAAATCAGTTCTAATATATTTAAAACTACTCCTCACTTAGAGAGTAGAGAACCCATATGTAAATAATAGAGAGTTTATGGGGTTGACCATCTGGGTGGGGAGGGAGGCAGTATACAGAATACAGAGATGTCTGATCCAGCCTTTCTCTCCCCTTGCAGCATCTTCCTCAAAGAGCTGGAGAAGTATGAGCAGCTGCCTGAGGATGTGGGACACTGCTTTGTTACCTGGGTAACTGACCTGATCTCCTTCTTCTCCCACTTGCCATGCTTTCCAGGAGTGCAGGTGGTGTCGGATGGCATCACTGTTCAGTGCCTGACCTGAGGATCGGTGTCACTGATGTTCTAACACAGGACCAGGGACTCTAGGGAGGGACAGAAGTAGATCTGAGAGAAGCAGTCTGTCCCCCAAGCAGCAGAGTCCTCCTTGGGAAAAGTCCTCAGACATTGTGTCCAAGGTCCACATTAAGTTCTCCAAGAACTTTCTAAAATTGAGATATCAAGAGAGTGGAACATCATCACCACCCTTGATCAAGAAACTATTCCAGTTCTATCTATCTTTGCTTTGTTTGCATTTTCACTAGATAAGGATTAGGGAATTAGAGCTTTAGGAATCCACCAAACAACTGGTTACATTTTCTTCCTTAGTAGAAAAGAACAGATTCCATGAGTATCCATCCCAGTTCGACCTACAGAATTAGCATCCAACCATTTTCTTTCCTGGGGCTATTGTCAAGGGCCACATACGGGGCTGAATGTACCAGGTTCTCATTATATGAATGGAAACTTTAGTCTCCGTTAGCATGTCCACACCATGTTATTCGGAGCTCAGGTTTGTGATAAAGTACAGACATCTCCAGGGAAGTCCACCTATGATAATAAATGCAACTAAATGTGAAATTCCTTCCCCAGGGTCAGGAGTTCTATTTAATAATTATCTCATTATAATTTCCACTCAAAATGGGCTGCTTTTCAAAATGTCTTCATGATTCAGCGAGTTTATGCTCTCAACAGCCAATGGAATAGGCAGGGCTACGATTGTGCTGTATATTTTATACATGGAAACAATTCAGATGACCTAGGAAGTTGACTAGTCCACTGGCATGTGACAAATGTCACAGCCAGTCCCACAACTTAAGACCTGAATGATTTTCTTTACATGAAACCTTAACATTTTCTTCCTGGCATACTCTGATTTCTTAAGGAGTCTCAGACTGACATCTTATTTGGGTTAATATATTTTCTACCTCTAAATACACGAGCTCATGCACAGTTCATATTAATGCTGATAAACAATTTATGATCCCTTGCACAGCCAATGCGGAGAAAAAAACAAGTGAAGGGATTTTTTTTATATCTTTTTTCATACAATTTGTGGATCTGCCTAATAATCAACTAGAAGTATGATTTATCAGCATGTCTTAGGGATGATGAATACCTCCCACATAGTATATAAACCCTAAAATTGGTTTCAGAAAACCTTTGATGATTGCATAAAATATGCACATTTCGCCAAAGATTATCCCAAGGTGACTTTCATAAGCCTCATAATATTCGCATGTGAGAGTAGAAGGAGTTGTTTCAGTGTATTGAAAGGCCATGGTTATGACCAAGAAGCCTGACGTCAGCTGACCTGGGCTTTGTTTCTTTCTAACTGTGGGAATTTAAAGTTACTAACCAACTTTAAATTGTCACAGTTTTCACCTCTGTAAAATGAGGATGGTGATGATAGAGCTCACTGCATAGGGTTCTCAGGAGGATCAGATGAGTTAAGATATATGAAAAGCACTTGGAAAACTGCTGGCACAATGAGTCCTGCGATAATTAACACATATCTAGGCTGCTTCCACAGAAGAGGACATCCCACATGTTCTCTGACAGCATTTCACAAATGGGGAAGGTACTCGGTGGCCAAAATACACGCACCTTTTCCCAGTAGTAAGGACACATAGCACTAACCCAGAGGGTCCTAAGAGAAATAAGAAATGGATTTTCACCAAGCTACAAAGTTCTTAGCTTGAAGTAACAATCTGGTTAGGACTCATTGTTCAAGTCCTTCCCCAAAGGGTCACCTTGCTTTCCTTTCCCCCTACCACTGCTTCTGGGAAGTTGGAGATAATGGCATACTCACTTGGCATGCCCTACAAACCACCCCCAATGGGGACATTTGGAGTACAAGCAGACCTACCTCTGAGGTCACACTTCGTTTTCATTCTTTGATTTTTTGCTTTTAGAGCAAATGCTGTCATTTCTCAAGAGGGGAAGCACAAGGGTAGGTAATCCAAAAAAGGGATAATGCCCGAATAAATTCTATCCAACTTCAAAATATGTTGTGTGAATTGGTTTTTCTAATTCTTTCTAGCACAGACTAGTATTAAAATAAGCTCACTTTCAGCAGGCTTTCTCCACCTGCAGGTAGGAGAAAAGACATCCAAGAGTTTGTTAGGGGAACATGGGCCAGAGAAGCCCAGAACATTTGCCACAGATAATCCTGTTGCACACAATATCTGAGAGCTTAACTGCACAGCCCTTGCTGGGCCCTTCACGCACATTCAACAGAAGGGAGCAACTGATGGATGCTTATCTATTATTGCCTTTGTTCTTTTCAGGCAGACAAATTTCAGATGTACGTCACCTACTGTAAAAACAAGCCTGATTCCAACCAGCTGATCCTGGAGCATGCAGGCACCTTCTTTGATGTAAGCTATCGATTTTCCCTTCTTGAGCCACTGATGAGCCTGTGGAAATGTTTCTCTGCTTTGGGAAAATGGGTTTTTAGCCTTAATTCCTCCTTTCTTCTTTGGCCACCCAAACCTCTATCTCCTGGATAAAGCGTGGAGAAAACCAGAAGCAGTGTTTGTCTTTTGTTTTACCCCATCCCAGCTCAAGCGCTGGGGTTTTAGACAAGGCACATTTGCCCTCCATGCCTCAACACCAAACAGAACCAGCCATAAATCTCACGTAGAGAGGGGACCGATGGCAACACAGGTGTTAAGATGCTGCGTTCCCACATCCTAACACAGCTCCCTCAGATGCACGGGTTCCTAAAGTGCGGTCCCCAGAGCAGCCACATCAGCATCACCTGAGAACTTGTTAGAAATGTGTATTTTGGACCCTCCCCCGACCCAGGTCTGTTGAATCAGACTCTCCAGGGCTAAAGCCAACAATCTGAGTCTTAGGAAGCCCTCCAGTGACTGGTGCCCATCAAGTTTGAGAGGCCCTGCTCAAATGCAATTGTTTCAACCTTGACAATACACCTGAATTACCTGGGAAGCTTTGTAAAACACTGATTCCTGGGTACCACCCCTGTGATTCAGGTATGATTGGCTTGGGTGTGGCCCAGACTTTGAGTTTTAAAAGTTTCCAGGTTAGAGTAAGTGTAGCTAGGGCTGAGCACTGGTGTGGTCGTGGAAGCCGCGCGAAGTCGGCCCTGGTATGTATGCCTTGTCGGATCCCTTACTTCAGAATGAGGATCCAATCCTCTGAGTGAATGATGGTATAAGTCTACGTGGTGCTGGTCCCCAGAGGGTGACCTGGTGGCTCTAAAGTGAACAGAATTAAATGGGTTGATGCAGGATACAAGGGAAGAACAAGAAGGAGAGAAGAAATGAGGTGGGGCGGCGGGGACAGGGAAGTTCAGTGAGATAAAGACTGTCACAGTGATGGGCATTACGTCAGTCCTATCAGAAGTGACAGCAACTTGAAATTCAGAACTTTTTAATGTTCATCAATGTGTCTTTCTGCCTACTTGCTTTCATTTCTTCCGTAAATATTTGAGTATTTATCGTAGAGAAGATGGTGTGCTAGGCCCCTGGGGAATACACACATTTACACGTCACTCCCATACACAAGTCTACGAAATGAACCTCGGAGCATCCTTCTAGCCTGGCGCTGCCGTCACAGAAATGGATTGCACAAGTATCTTGCTGCTCAGTGGAGGGATGACCCTCGAATGGGAGGAAGCCAGGCAGGAAAAGACATTCGTGACTTTTAGAAATGAAGTGTTAATATAGAAATGGTCCTGGATGTCCCACATTGGAATTTTTGAGGTTAGATTTGGTTAAAAACAGAAATTTCAGAATCAGAATTTATTGGATATCGTATTGGACGTTCCATACCACTCTTACCTTTGTTAATAGTGTATTTTCCTTAAGATGCTTCTGGCCAATTATTCATCTACAATATCCAGAAGGGCCTTTGTGAAGTTTTGAACGCACTGTGTCCCGTCTTCCACTTAGCAGTTTTCTGAACCTACACACCCTGTGCTCTGAGCAGGCCTCGGACTGTTCTGCATCCTCATCTTTGTTCCCAGTGCTCGGTCTGCCCCCATTGTGTGTGTTCATACGCACGCGCGCACACACACACACACACACACACACACATTCTTCAAAATTCTTTCTATCCTTTAAAGGTCAGACATTTCCTGCATGAATCCTTCCCCCTCTCTATGCACTTATTATACTTTGTATCTACCTTATAGCATTTGTAATAATTTGCCTTTTGGCAGGTCAACAAGTACCCTTCTATTGCATACACCTCCTCCCACCTCTGTCCCCTGAGGTTGTCTGTTGATTTGCCTGGTTCCTTTTGTACTAGCCATCGTGTCTGGTGCTAATCTGTAGTTTCCTTTAGTCCTAAATTCATCATATCCCTGTTTCTAGCCAATTTCGACTGGTAGGTTAGATATACCCCAAATTTTGCGCCCTATCCCCCCCATTTCCAAGGCAGTGACCAATGAGCCTCTGCATTAGTTGGCAAGGCCACTGGAAACCAGAAAAACTGCCCTCGAGGTAGGAGACCCTAGAGCTCAGCATAGAGGTGGGGAGGGAGAACAGTGAACTCCTGATTGTTCCCAGAGCTTCCCAGTACACATATTTGGGACTTTATTCCATTCCATCGGAAAGGGTTCCCTAAGTTCTACACATAGAAAATATCTGCTCTAGGCTCTCCTTCTGTAAGAGAGACAAGCCCTTGATTAGGCCGTCTTCTTGTATCCATTATTGTAGAGAGTACACCAAAAATCGAAGTTCCAGAAAGAGGCACACATTTCACATGGAATTCACATTTCCAGAATTTTCTATCTCAGATGTGAGAGCTGAGAGGCTGTGATGTCTGTTGCTATGAAGGACTAGTGAGCCCGGTTCTGCTGACCTAGCCCCCGGGGGCAGCGCCTTCTCACTGCCCCACATGTGGCCTTCCCACAGCTGGCAGAGAGGGAGGGCCGTCCAAGGTGTGATCCTGCCCATACTGTCTTGCCAAAGCCCCCAAGTAAACTCGCAATGCCCCTTGGCCCAAAGAGGGTCACACTGCCAGCTGTTTTGCCCATCCGTCTTGGATGAGTCCTGCTCTGATTGCACACCTCTGGAGAAGAGGCAAACGAGTGAGAACGTCGCTGGGATCGTTCGCAGGAATGCCGTAATTTTTCAAATTCTCTCTTCTTCACCTCCCTCCGTGGCCAAAGAGCAAGTCTGTCTTGGGTAACTTCAAAACGTTTCTTATATTCCTCCCAGAACTTTAGTCTCACTAACCCTAGCTTAGGGCAAGCCCATGTGACACACCTAGAGATAAGGATATATATATATATAGCTTTAGATACAGATGGTAGGTACATTTAAAGTGAACAATTTAATGGTTTTAGTGTATTCACAGATAGGTACAGCCTTCTCCACGGTCAGTTCTAGAGCGTTTTCATCACCTCAGTGAGCAACCCCACACCCTTTAACTAAAACCGCCGCCTTATCCTCCCACCTGTTCCTTAGCCCAGAGCTACCAATGATCCGTTTTCTCTCTGTAGATTTACCTATTCCAGGCATTTCATCAACATGGAATCATCTGGGTTATTTCGTGACTGACTTTTCTCACGTAGCGTAATGCTTTCAGGGCCCCGCTATGCTAAAGCACATATCGGTCCTGCATTCCTTCTAACGGCCAGATAATACCCCCTCCTGGAGGTACCTCACATGATAGATTTCCGTCCGTCAATTGATGGACATTTGGTTTGTATCCACTTCTTTACTGTCATCAATAACACCGCTACGAACATTCTAAGTGTTTTGGTTTTTTTAACTTTTTTTTTTAAGTCTAAGTGTTTGTATGGTCATATGTTTTCATTTCTCTTGGGTATATACCTAGGAATAGAATTGCAGGATCACATGGCAACTCTGTGTTTGCCCACTTGGGATTTTTCAGTGACCTCCTGACTGGTGTCTCTGCCTCTAATTCCCAAACTCCATCCTTGCTAGTAGGCTTGTGTGACTGTCTTTAAAACAGTGCTTTCACCATGTTTTTCTTCTACTTAAGATCGGCAGTACTTTACCATTGAGAAGCTCACCACCAAATCCTGATTTTTTTCACCTAGCTCAACCCCTCCATCAATGACCTAAATATACTTGGCTTATCTAACTGTATCTTTCTTTTTTTTTTTCTGGACTCTAGGTGTGCATCCTCTGTGCCATTCTGCATGGTCCCCATTATCATCTACATCACAATGATTATTTCCTGTATATTTTTTAAATATGTTTTCCGTATATAGAATGCCATTTGCACTCCCCCGCCTATCTTCTAAACCTCAGCTGAAGACTATCTCTCCTAAACTATCCACACCACTCCTGGGCCCAGTCGTTCCTCTCTGTTCTCCCAGGGAATATGTTCCCTCCCCTTTGTTGCTATTTTAAGTGGTTGAGTAGCCTTAGCCATTTAGGGTGTTAGGTTCTCGAGGCAAAGGGTCACGCTACCCTTCACACACCTACACCTTGGGAAGTGGAAGGTTATTTTGGAGGCAGGATAGAGAATGGATGAAAAAGAGGTTAGAGGCCCCAACAGCAGCTGGAGGCCATGCTTGTAGCTGGGGTGTGAATGGTGTGAAGAAGGACTTGTCACCAGGGATAACACAAGAAAAACAACAAATGATGACTCCCTGGTTGCCAGCTCGTGGGATCTGAAGAACGAGGGCGGTGCCGTGGATCCCAGTGAAGACATTGTAGGGAATACCGAGGTGATTCCAAGCTGGGGAGGGTTTAAGCTGAGGAGAAAGGAGATGGTAAAGGTTATGTGCCCTTGTGCTATTTTAAGGAGATAAAGACTCAGGAGCCATCGGCCTAGATGTCCAAGCCCCACTTCCTGCCTCCCCTTGTTCTCATCATCCTACTAACCCCTGTGGTTGCCTCTGCTCTGGGTTTATTCCCTCTTACTTCCCTTCACCACCTCTCCTTTACCCTTCTGTCTATTATTATCTCCTCACTTCCTTTTCCCACTTTTCTCCTTCCCCATTTCTTCATTTCCGTTTCTGTCACACAAATCTAATTTGTCTCCCCCTTTGCCATCTCTCCTTTTCTCTATGCACCAATCTTGGTCTTGTTTCTCTCCCCAGCAGAGAACAGTTCCTCATAATTGTCTACCCTTTTTCCTTTCTCTCTCTTCTTGCCTTGCCTGCTTCCCCCCCAAACACATACAGACATGCATGTGCACGCACGCACCCCTCTGTATGTAATGGTGCCCCTTGTCACCCCTGCAGGAGATTCAGCAGCGGCATGGTCTGGCCAACTCCATCTCTTCCTACCTAATCAAGCCCGTCCAGAGGATCACCAAGTACCAACTGCTTCTGAAGGTAATGCCCCTCCCTGCTGTGTCAGTCTCCCCCTCCCATACCACCCCCTTCCCATACCACCCACCAGGTCCAGGGAGTTCCTGCTTTGCCCAAGGATAGGAAAGCTGACCCCTCAAGACCTCTCCTCTAGCCGTGAACTCACACTGGCTCTGCTGGCTCCTAGACTGCATGACCGTGAAATTCTAGGTGCCAATTTGTTGGGGGACAGAGAAGAAACATGAGCAGGAGCAAGGTGTGACTTTTCACACCTACCTGGCACTGCACATTTGGAGCAGTTGCCACCTCAGGCACTGGCTGACACGTAGGGCCCCACTTGCCCTTCTGGCCCTGGGGCAGATTCCTCTTGGTGGCCCCTGCTTCCGGTAGGATCAGGGTTCAAGGTCTCAGGAGTAGAGCCCGTCTACATAGGCAGGAGAGGCCCAGAGTGGAACCTGCTATTGCCTTAATCTCTGTGTTTGTCAAGACTATGAGGCTTTTGAGAGAAAACCCTCCAAGAGTGCAGATTAAAACACAATGGCACTCTTGTGTCTGGAGGATCCCATATGTTAGGTAAGGGTTCTTTTGGAACCAAGCAAAAGATTTGGATTTTCTCCAAAATATTTTCTTCAAAATTCAAATAATCAAATTACATAAAATACTAAGTAATTTGGGCTGATTCTTTTTAGGGAAGGATACACTTGCCATCTGAAAATATGGTATTTCCCCCCACAGAAAGCCTGGAAAATCAGTATTCTAAGCAGTTATGTAATGCCTATGTATATTAATTCTCAAGGTATAAGAGTAGAGTTTTCCCTAAGTTTGAATATTTTGCTAGCGGCTCCTCAAGTGCAAAGGATGAAGGGATAGTGAGAGGCATGTTCTGGGAGTTTAGTTCCAGAGAAAAGCTGCTGAAACTCAACTCATGTTTAGAGACGCTTGTAGAATCTCACATATTGTGGCTTCGCTAATCCTGAAAAGCAATCTAGTGTCAAATCTAGGTTTCTGGTCACCCTGGAGTCTCCCTGCATAGCGCGTGTGGTTCCATGAGGAGAAGGGTGGGACCACCAGCGACCCGTGCCCTGGACCTCTCCCCACTCTGGGTCAGGGCAGGGACTAGTTCCACCCATCCTCTTGGCCTCCGCCTTCAAAGGTCCTCTTTCCTTGTCTCCAAGAAGAGGCTTTTTGGGCTTCTGCTTCCAAGCGCTCGAGTCCTCCAGGCCTGCAAAGATGGCCTTAGAGAAGTAGCACAGGGCTTTGTGCCCTCGGCCTTGACAGAGGCCTTGTATGAGAAGCAACAATGTGCAGAGCATATTGTCTATTTGCACAGAATTGCTTTTGAAGATGTCATCTTTGTTTTTTGAAGTTCCTTGTATAAAGACTCACAGAAATTCCCAGAAGACCTCAGAGTCGAATGTGGGGGTTCTCTCCAAAATCATTGGTGTACTCTCTACCTTTAAGTTACAAGAGCTTTAGCTCCTTCTTTTGCCTTTGACTATCAGATAATTAGCACTGAATCCCGTTACGACTACTACTGTGTTGTTACTAACCCAGATTTCTGTGTATGATTATTCCCTCCTTCCCTATCCCATCTCATGCTTGACCCTTTCAGTGATTTTTCTTGTACCAGAAGATTTGTTAAAATTCATTTTTGGTTATTAAATTTAAGCATCCCAAAGCCTTTTCAGGAATTAATGGGGTTGTAAATTAAGAAGCAAAACAAAACAGAAACTTGCACATCCACATCTCCAGTGCCTTAAATCAAGTAAGATCCAGAGAAATACAGCTTTTCACTTCTTCCTTTAAATTCCCAGGATGATTTTGTGACACAGATAAGAGAAGGACATGGACGATGGCCAGGCTGCCCTGTGTTTTGCTTTAGGTGATGGAGGGATGGGCTCTGGGCCTTCATTTTGTAATTGGATGTTTTAGGAAGAGATGGCTGTGCAGGTAACTGAGAAGGGAAAAAATGAAGTAATGGGAATTTGATTGTGGAGAAGTTGTAAAATTATTGGGGGGAAAAAAGACTTACTAAGGTAATTTGTGACCCTTACAAATGCTCCGGTAGCAGAGTACCTGCTGAGTAAAAGGAAAACAGTTTGCTGAGCTTTTACTATAAATAAATAATGTGGGATTTATTTTCTCATTAAAGACAGCTTTATTACAAATATATTGGTACTTAATTATTAGTATCCTCTGGGGTTTCCACTTTGGATGTTGCATGAAAATAAAAACTGTATGTCAATTGGTGTTCGATATTCTTCGTGTAAATCTGCTACAGCTGTCCTTTTGGAATCTAAATTAAATGTGGAGCCTTCTCCTTCATATCAGCTATAGCAAGGATCTGAGGAGAACTTGCTGGCTTTGCTGGTTGATTGGTGGACTTGCCACATTGCTTTAGGCGGTTGAGCCAATGGGTATTTTGTTTTTGTTTTGTTTTGTTGTTCTTTTGCACACTGAAGCATATTTCTTCTTTATCTCTTATACTCCTGCCTAGAAATCCTTTTGAGGATGTATGAGAACAAGGTTGGGAGAATTAAAATTAGGAAAGGGATGGGGAGAATCGGAGAACTTCAGGTTGGCATAAGTAAATGCAACTTTCTGAACAATGATGCCGTTATAGTGGCTGGAGCCAAGGACAGAACTGAGTACTGATCAATTCCACCTCCCAGACATGCTCGAGACAGTTCACCGCTCCTTTGGACACTCAAAGCTCCCTTCTCCATATGGGAATGTATACAAGATGACACAAAGGATTGGATTTTCATGTCAGATGCTCACTAATCAGATATCTTACCAAGTATAAAATTTTACTAATAATTTTAAGGATAAAAATAATCCCAAGCCAGAGATAAAACAGAGAGAAGTCCAGGACCACCAATAGCTCCAAGTCCTTTCTTGAAGCATCAGGATGTGCTGTGGCCCAGACTAACATACACACTGTCTAAATGGTGTATGTGGTATCAGATCATTTACCCTGAACAGAGCATTTTGGTTATGAGATATACTAACTTTTTACTTAGATAGTTGCATAGCATCTGTGATATTTTACAGGGAGCCATGCCTAAAACCTAAAGCCATAGATTCAGGTTTGTTTACCACAAGAAGTCTTAGGCTAGATATATCCTACTAGAAGCATTCTATAGATAAGGACTCTTCTGTTAGCTAGTACCATTAGTTTTTTTGCCAGAAGGTCTGACATTAATGTGTTTACAAGATTTGATCTGGTCACCTTCTGTATCTTACCCATCCACCTATCCCCTGTCTCCCTTTACCCCCTAGAAGGAGACAGTATGGGTTGCAGGTCTTTTGCTTAATTGTTTCCTTCCCAGTTTCAAAATGAGCAGAATTTATAATAACCCTCATAAGAAAAATGAAAGCCAACATTCCTCTGGCTTGGGCAAAATCACTCCAAATGGTCCTTATAATTTTTAAGATAGTTGAAAATTCTCTTTTCTCCATCACTAGATACTATATGTCTTTTATGGAGATGACAATGACCTAGTCTTCAATGAGGAAATAAGAGAGGGCATGCTCTGGGAAGTCTCAGTGTGGTGGAGGTCATGGGGGACAGGGTTGGCATGGCGGATGCAGTATTAGATTTGGATTCTAGATTTAAGAGTCCAGAAGGACTAGTCCAGAATCCCATCCACTGGGCCCAGGTTAGGAACTCCTGATTTATATGATATAAAAATATTTTATAACTCTGAAACTCTTATAAACCTATAATGTCTATAACCCCAGGTTGCTCCCAGTATGGCGGAGCAATTAGGCAGCAGAGGTATGCAAATAAACATGGTACCCCCAATAGGCATGCAGGGATATATGAGTGCTGGCATTCTTTGCACACCTTTTATCTTCTCTTTGTGATTCCATAGATTCTGTTTGTGTGCTTTGCCAGAGGTGTTCCCTTCTCCAGAAGGGTAGTCAAGTGACCGAGAACGCCTTAGTTGCTGACTTACAGTGCCAGGCATTTGAGAGTCGGGTTGAAATTAGTTAGTTTACATTAGATTGAGCTGAGGAAGCTCAGTCGTGGAAAAAATTGTGATTGAATTCTTTGGAGATGATCCCCCACCCCACCCCACTTTCCTTATAGCTTAGAGGAACCATTACAGAGAATGAAGTTGGTCTATAATCACCTTGATGCGTTAGGTGGTGGGAGGGTGGGGAAGCTGAGACAAATGGTTCTAATTATATCTGGACTTTTTTCCCAGGAACTTTTAACTTGCTGTGAAGAAGGGAAGGGGGAGCTCAAGGATGGCCTGGAGGTGATGCTCAGTGTCCCAAAGAAAGCCAATGATGCCATGCATGTCAGCATGCTGGAAGGTAGCTGTCTGTCCTCCCAGCCTCCTCGGGGCAGCCTCCTCCTTTCCTAAGACCAGGGAGCTTGTGTCATGGGAGGGAAGTGGCATGAAGTCAGACAAGGGCAAGGCTGGAAGTGAGGAGAAATGGCAAGTGAGGACATAGGTCCTCAGGAGGTGTGAGAGGAGCTCCACGGGGGCCAGCTCGGCCAATACCTGCCTCCAGGAAGGACCAGGTAGGACCGGGCCTAAGTTGTTTCAGGTGCTTAGACAACTCACTGCATGTGAGGTAGTCTAGCCCAGGCCATTATCCTTGCCATAAATGTACTAGAGCCCTGACCCATAGCAGTCTTGTTTGTCTGCATAGCATTGGCATTGTGTTTGTCACCAGAATGAGTAGAAATCCTGCATGCATGTGCACACACCACACACACACACACACACACACATGCCCCCAAGGACGTTATACCCTTCATGTTTTTCTATTGTAATAAAATACACATAACATAAAATTTATCATTTTAACCATTTTTAAGTGTACAGTTCAGTGGCATTTTATACATTCACATTGCTGTGCAACCACACATATGTCCTTCCTAACAGGAGAGAAAAGTCCAGTCAGATAGACAGACCTGGACTTCCAAAGTACATTTAGTCCACTGGAACTGTTTTCTTGGGACCCAGAGACCTGGTAGGATGAGACTCCAATAAAGTGCTCTTACCACTGCAGGACAGATGTGTGGATCAGCCATGCTGGGGCAGAGTTGTTAGATGACTCAGCGTCCCATTCTAGCCTGGCAAACCAGGTGTTAAGGGCCCTAAGTGTCCTCTGTTGCAACTATGCAGACTTGTGGGCTGTTTTTCTCTACTGGGCTCCATCTCCCATCATCAATTCCCCTACCACCTGCCCCACCCTCTATCTAAAAGACTTGGTCTGGTCTCACTACTTCCTGGGCCACCCTGAGCATAGGAAGCTCTAATTCTTTGTGCAGTGGAGCCCTAGTTGCCTTCTCCAGACTGAGCACTAACCATCTAAACATATTCCTGTTGCCACAATTTCTCCACCCATCTCCTTTCTGTTTGCACACAATCCTCCTCCCCACCCCTGGGTGTTCTCCTCTATAAGCAGCCTTCTCCTCCACCCTGTCCCTGACCTGTATTCTGAGTCCAGTTACTCCAAGTACCGTCTGCAGATTGGCAACAGCAACACCTGGAAGCTTGTCAGGAGAGCAAATTCCCAGGCTCCACCCCCACAGCTACCAAATCCCAGTCTCCTGGGAGCAGGGCTAGGTGGGAATCTGCGTTTTGACAAATCTGCAGGTGATTCTTATGCATAAAAAGTTGCAGAACCTCTGTTAAAATTTAAAGTGGAATAGATATAACTGTTGAGGTTTTATGCAGCACACTCTATAGGAGCCATCAAAGGGAAGAGTCCTAGGAATGGAATATAACAAATAAAGCAATGGCAGATAAAGTGGAGTTGAGGGTCGCTCCATCCAGCAATGCTTGTCGTCAGCCCCACTCCACGGTTTGACTCCGTGGAGAGCTGTCGAGGAAGAAGGTGACATGGGGTTTGCCCTCGCAGGAGGTCCCAGGCCTTTGAGAAGATGCCACTAATACTGGTTATGTGTAGGAGACCTGGTTCTGGAAGGGGGATCTGCTTACTGTTCCCTGGAGCCATCTACTCAAGTATTCAGGAGTCTCTGGAATCAGCCGAGAGAGAGAAAACGTCTTGGGAAAGGAGGGCTCACGGTCAGGGAATCTTTTCCAAG
This sequence comes from Nyctereutes procyonoides, assembly GCF_905146905.1. Classification (NCBI taxonomy): domain Eukaryota; kingdom Metazoa; phylum Chordata; class Mammalia; order Carnivora; family Canidae; genus Nyctereutes; species Nyctereutes procyonoides. Next base: position 22,124,103 of record NW_026575030.1, on the reverse strand, counting down.
GGGGCTGTGGACCATGGCACCCAAGTGATGCTAGAGCAACTCCACAGGATGGAAATGGGTGTCTTTCAGGGTTCGACGAGAACCTGGATGTTCAGGGGGAGCTGATTCTCCAGGATGCCTTCCAAGTGTGGGACCCAAAGTCGCTGATCCGGAAGGGGCGGGAGCGGCACTTGTTCCTCTTTGAGATCTCCTTGGTTTTTAGCAAGGAGATCAAGGACTCTTCAGGACACACGAAATATGTTTACAAGAACAAGCTACTGGTAGGTGGGGCAGGTGGGGTAAGACGAGTTTCCCTGTTGTCCTAGAGCCCTTGGGTAGGAAGGGCTCTTGAACACTCAGCTCATCTCTCCCCTGGCGCCACACCCAAACCGTCCTGGACAAATGAAAAGGCCTTCTATTTGCAAAGCTGCCCCCTTGCCTCCCACTTCTGCATTTAGAGTTCACCGTCTTCTTGCATTTTAGAGTTCACCGGTCTTCTTGCTGTCTGCTTTTAGCGCCTCCCTCTCCGCCCACCCTCCCTGCCACCTGCTAATCTGGCAGGTGCCTGTAGGTCCTTTCATCCCCGGTAGATGAACGGAGCATCCAGTCTGTTGAAGTTTGATTGACAGAAGCCCCTCCCTCGGTCCTCTCCTCTGTGTTGCCTTTCCCTTCCCACCCCAGCCCTAAGCTCCCCACTGCCCTCCCCTTCCCCGCCTCTCATAGGCATTTCCTGTCTACAGACCTCAGAGCTGGGTGTGACGGAGCACGTAGAAGGTGATCCCTGCAAATTCGCCTTGTGGTCTGGGCGCACCCCCTCCTCAGACAATAAAACAGTGCTGAAAGTAAGTAGTGCTCTCCGCTGGGCGCCAGCGGGTAGCAGGGGGAGGGCAGAGGGCTGGGACGGATTATTCCTGAAAGCTGGGGCTGGGGGGACTCCACCGGGAAGGCCAACATCCCATGAGTGTTAAAATGCGAGGGCTGTCATGGAAGTAGACTAGGGATCTCAAAGACCAGTGGTCTCCTAAGCCCATCCGCTCGTGTGCACCTGGAAGGGGGGAGACAGGGAGTGGCCTACTGGGCCATTAATTCGGTCTGTCTGTCCCCTTCAAGGGCAAGGACAACTGACCTTTCAACAAAAGGTACCTTGATTTGCTCCACATTAGTTCAGTACTTTTTCCTTGAACACCTTCTACGTAGAAGGTGCTGCTCAATGCTGCTCGTAACTATGTATGAGAGATGGACCTTGTACTCCAGAAACTTACATTTGAGAGCTCTAGGACATCACTCTAGCGTGGGAACTATGCTGATTGAAAGGAGTGCTAAGAAAGGGCCTTTAACCAGATGACAGCCATAAGGAGTCATTCCAGCTCTCCAGAGCGCACACAGCCTGGCCATTGAGGCTTGTGGTAACGTACGTCTAACCACGAAGGGGTCCTGCAGATGGAGCTCCCACCAGTCATTTGCTTATCGGGGTGGTTGCCACCAAGAAGAGGTGGTCCAACCCTGACAAATGCTTCACCCTTGTTCACTCTGAATTGCCAGCCTAGCTGCTACCTGCCATGAGACAGAATTACCTGAAAATTACCTGAAAAAAAAAATTACCGCAAATGGGATATTCGTGAAATGGTAGAAAGGCCTTCAATGAACGTGTTTACCAGGCGGAAAACCCAGCACTGACTTTCCATCAGCATAAACCTATTATGTATGTAGCCATACTAGGAGTTGAACGTGTTGACATGGATCTGTACCACTTGGTAAACAGCTACTGCCTTCAAATGCCCCTTGCTACCCCTCCCAGTGCTCCCAGATCTCCCCAGCATCTAGCAACTGATGTGTTCATCTCTGGCCCAACAGGGGACCTCAGTCCCAGGGAAGATGTCAGTATTTTTTTTAACGATTTTTATATATTTGAGAGACACAGCGAGCATGGTGAGGGTGGGGGTGGGGAGAACAGAGGGAGAGGGAGAAGGAGAAGCAGACCCCCTGCTGATGCAGGGCTTGATCCCAGGACTCTGAGATTATGACCTGAGCTGAAGGCAGATGCTCAACCGACTGAGCCACTCGGGCAGATGTCAGTGTTGGTCAGTGACACGTAGGGTATTAAATACTTTGAAAATCATGCCTGTACAAGTCTACACTGAGTTTTGAGGTCTTAGCCCCATTCTAGGAGTTGAAGGAGTGTGTCCCTGGGATTGAAGAGTCATACGTGTAAAGTGAGAAACAAGCTTCTCAGACATTTGATGTCCTCGAAAATAATGGGCTAAGCCTGTGGGAGGAGGATTGAGACCTGTTTTTGGCAGGGCAAAGGGAGATGGGGTGTTTATTCTTTCTCTCTGTGGCACTCCAGGCCTCCAACATAGAAACCAAGCAGGAGTGGATCAAGAACATTCGAGAAGTGATTCAAGAAAGGATCATTCACCTGAAAGGAGCTTTAAAGGAGCCAATTCAGCTCCCCAAAACACCAGCCAAACAGAGGAACAATAGTAAGAGGTAACCAGCATCTCTCCCCCCAGCACTGCTTCACATGCTCCGGGAGCGGGAGTGGGGTCGCCCTCTGCTCCCACAGGGGCTGGCGATGCGCTCTGCAGTTGGCACCCCCCTCTGTGAAGTCTTCTTTATGATGAGGAATCTCCTCTTTAAGTATCTCACCAGTTATTGTCAGTTAAATTGAGCACCTCCTATTTCACAGAAACTGTTGGGTGCTCTAAGAAGAGAAGGGGAAGTGCATGATGAGCCCTTTCCCTCGACAACCATCCAACAGTTGTATCTCACATGTGGAACAGTTAGACAAGAAGAACCAGTGCTGTCTGTGGGGACAGTAAATGCTGTAAAAATTCATTGAGAAGGGACTTTAGATGAGTGCTAAGGAGTGTCCAGGGAACACTTTGACAGGAAGATAGGCCATGAGTGGATTGTTTAGACAGTAAAGGAGTTTTGCATAAGGTAATGGTGGGAGAATGGTGTGGTGGGGTTGTCACTGCAGCCCTTCTGTAACCCTCGAGTCCTCACTTTCAATTATTTGAGATAATCAAGATGATTGGGCAGAAGGGGACTGATTTTTGTATCCTCACCTCTCTGGGCCCTTCTGAATCCCAGTTGTCCTACCCTGGTGGAAGACTTCCTCAGTGTTTGTTTCTCAAGTCTCCATGTGACAGTCACCTACAATGACTCTTTTAGAGGGCATTTCAAAAGAAAGCCTGTAAAAACATCATGGTGACCTTGAAAAAAAAAACAAAAAAAACAAAAAAACAAACCAGAGTTCTGAGGCTGATGGTCCTTGGTAACAACAGACTTGCCTCTCCTTCTCTATTCATGAATGGAGGAAATCCCAAAGAGCTAGTTGACCTTTTGGTGCCAACCAGGATACATGGACCTGATGACCTGCAGAGAGGCAGCATTAGTAGAAAAGGAGGTGGTAGCCAAAAGAAGAGTATGACTAAGGTAGGGAGAGATACCTCCATGGGGCAGAAGCCCCAAGACCTGCATGGCCAGGATGAGGTCACCTCTCAGTGCCGGAAGGACAAATTATGGCTGTATTGGAGGAGGGGTTACTTTTATTTCAGTTGCCCAATATCTAGAGTCCAGGGAAGGATCGGGGTTAGTTTAGCACTAGAGACAGGCCCTACTCAGGAAGCCCCTAATTTAATAGAGAAGATAGAGTAGAAATGTTATAAGAATTCAACGTCCAGGAGCATGCAGGAAAGGATGGATATTCAGGCGAGGTGGGCTCAGGTGTTTCTCCAAAAGAGCCCCTTTATCCTCCAGTAGTAGAGTCTGAACATCTGTAGAACACGAGATGGATATATCTTAGAATTGCCTCCCACTGTTTCTCTGTCATTGTCCTGAAATAAGAGAGTGAAAACCCTTGGCAGACTCTACAGTGAACAGTCAGGCTGTCTGTCATTTCATTAGCTTAGCTCCCAGGAGGTGGGGACAGAGTTGACGGAGGAATGAATTAGCTTGGAGAGCACCACTCCCACTCCTGGATGGGCTCCCCACATCCCCCAAAACTGGCTTCATCTGCAGTGGACCAGAAGGGCCCACGATGGGCCAGAATGATGGGAAGCAGAAAGTACAGCCAACTCTCAACTGTATGCAAATGGTGGGGAACAGCGGCCCAGATATCTGAAACAGCAGATGATCTAAAAGTTCTTTATTCTTGGTTTTGAAATGCATCACATGATTTCATTTTACAGCAGATCTTCCTTCCTACGAATATGTGGCTTATATTATTAAAAATAAGTTGGCATTTCCCAACCCCACAAGTGGTGGTGAGAAAGCAGTTGACAAGTGTTCTAGGTAGGAGAAGACCCTTTTTGTGACCAGCAGAAACTGTGTATATATGTATGTATCACATGCGTGCCACAGGCACCACACCCGTCCACATACACCAGACTGTAATTGTTTAGACTCTGTGAGGCAGCTTTGTATATGGGGCATTTTGCCCACGTCGTGTCATCCTTAGGCAGCAAGTTCCTAATGCCATTACCTCCCCAGAAGCAGCATTAGGGGTGGGACTTTCATAAGCCACCATGAGAAGAGCTGTCACTTTTTGTGCTAATTTATCCAAGTCCGCATCTCCTTTAGTTTTTCCTGACACTGACCATTCAGCCTACACTAGTTCCCAGGCGCCTAATCCCCCTTGGTCCTGGCTATGGGTTCATTGCAGGATTTAGATGTAATTCTTAAGCTGGAGAATTGAAGGAATATGTGAGGGGGACAGCTACATGGTCCAGCGACCCAGGAAGGGCTCCAAATGCCAGGAGTGCACTTGAGATTATCTTGCCAGATGCTCAGGAGCACAGCTGACTCAAAAAGCTGCCATGCGGTCTGTGGTCTTTGAGATGGTGAGATGGTGCCTTCTGTGTTGATAAAAAGTCATCATAACTAGGCACGAGATCAACAAGACCCACTAAAAGGAAGGAAATAATCCCTTCCTCCATACCCGGGAGTTGAGCTTCCAACATCAGCAACTTCCCAAAGATGATCTCCCCTGGAGGAAAGAACTCACATCATTTTCTTGAACAGGAGAAATACAAATTAAAAAAAATCAAAAAAAAAAATCTTACCAGCTCTGTTTATAGACCAGCTATAAACTAACCTCCATCCTCTTTCAGCATGCAGAGAAACTATTTGAAAACATTGAACTCTGGGATTGTCAGCCATCCACCAGTCAGCTGAATAGAAGCATAGGTTCTAAGTAGGATGTACCTCTTCCACTGCCTATTATAGACCCATTCCCAGGAAAAAAATAAATAAATAAATCATCACCTCCTCTGTACCATGGGCCAGAGGAGGTGTGGAGGGGCCATTTTGCCATTTTGTGCTCAGTTATCAGCATAGGGATTGTGTGCTTTTTAAGTACAAGGGGTAACATCTCTGAAAATCGTACAGGGCTGCTCCCTTTATGGGATAATTTTAGACAAATCCCTGCTAGAAAGTGCTGAGGCTCTGCTCTGACAGCCCAGCTGGAAATCCTTGTGTGCTCTAAACCCACAGTGGTTCCCCCCACCCCCACCCCTGTTTTTTTTTTTCTCTTCTTCCTGCAGGGATGGAGTGGAGGATGTTGACAGCCAGGGGGATGGGAGCAGCCAGCCAGACACCATCTCCATCGCCTCTAGGACCTCTCAGAATACAGTGGACAGTGACAAGGTAGGAAAGTATCCCAACCTTCCTTCCCCTAAGACTTCTTGTTGCCTTAACCACCCCTGGAGAATTGCCCCCAGAGGAATTTCTCCCACTACGGAGCCCAACCTCAGGAGCCAGTTGTCTCTTTGTGTCAGCCAAAGTGGAAAGAGCAGGGCTGGAGGAGGTATGTCACAGTGTGGAGATGTTGTCTGAAAGGATAGAAGACCAGGTGGTCACCCAGACCTCTCTTGTCATGAGAGTCTAACAGAAGTGACGAGGGTGTGGTAAGGGTGAAGGATGAGAGGGTCTGGGTCTCCTGTCCTCTGGAGATGCCCCGCCTGGGCTCTGCCTCCTGGGAAGCCCGACCTCAGGGGGCTGAGGCTGGGATAGTTTCCTGAGACCTTCTTCGCTCTGACTGGCTCATACCTATAATGATTGAATGGGCTCATCTAAAGTTAGACTAAGACCACTGATTTGGTAAATGAGCACAGAGACGCTGGGTGGTAGGGCCCCTTCTCTGAAGGGGCTCCAGTGGAAAGGATGCCTTCCTGACCAGAGTTTCGGGCTCAGTTCCCAAGGGGCAGAGAAGATCAAGAAGCGTGGAAAGCAGCTTGGAGGGATGTAGTAGTCGTGTGGGAAAGCCTGGTCACTTGGTCTCTTAGATTTCGGAGCAAGTAAGCAGAAGTTAGGAGCTCTGAAGGAGAGGACAAGAAAGAAGATTGTAGTGAAGACCCAGTGTATTTGTTCAAGCCAGGGGAAGAAGTCAGCTGTCTACATTTGTAGCAGGGATGGAAGGATTTTTGTCTCCAACCCTACTCTCATGTGCTTACCTCAGGGTCAAAGAGGGTGAGGTGATCTTTTGCTGCATGTTAGTGATTTTATGAATGAAGGTATGGATTTCCAAAGACTATCTGGCCCTGCTCTATTAAGACCTAGTATGTTGGCCTAGCACGTCAGCCTCAGGCAGCAGGCTGTGTGTCCTTGCTTCATTTTTGTTTTCTACGTCACGGGGTTTTTTTTGAAGATGATCTGCATTCATTAGGATTTTTCCTAATTTTTTTTCTTACTGGGGAAAAACAAAGACTGTGCCCCAGACCTTCCAAGACTATGGTGCTAAAAAAAAAAAAAAAAAAAAAAAAAAAAGACTATGGTGCTACATCACGCTCTAGATAGTATTCAAGAACATTTGGGGTCATTCTGTCTCACATCCTGCCTCCAAGTTTCTAAACCATTTTTGACTACCAGAGTGGATGGAAAATTGGGGTTTTTTTTCCACTTGTCAAAACATGCAAAGAAAACTATTCCTGTACTTTCTCCTCTGATCTGTTGTTTAGAAACGTAACCTAGAATATCCTGTGAATGAGTGCTTCTTTTTAAACAGTCAGTGGGTAGGAAGCAAAATGCAATGTTTCCCATGTTCAGAGAGAGCCTATTAGTTTCATGGTCTAGGGGATCCATCCCTTCCAGCTGCTACTCCATCTTCCCATAGCCCTGACTTAGACACAGACACCTGTGCCAGAGCCATTTGTCTTGTCTTTGGCTCCAGCCATTCCTTGTCTTCTGGCAAGATGAGTAAGGTTAGATTAGAACACTTCTGATGGCAGGCATGTCACTATTCATGAAGAATTCTAGTTACTTACATATTATTCTATAAATAAGGAAACTGTGGCCTGGAAAGTTTGGGTGACTCACCCAAGAAAATCCTAGTAGTTAGTGGAAAAGAAGGAACTAGAACCCAGATCATTCTGCTAGACTGTCATATCTTTCTCTCACTCTAAAGGTCAAGGCATGATACTACTCCCAATGCTAAGACTGACTCAGCTGGTCAGTCTTTCTGCACCTTCCGCAAAAACATTAGTCACATATTCTTGAAAAAGCACCCACCACGTGCCGAGCTCTGTGCTGGATACTGTAGGGAGATGTGAGCTATTTGTTGAATGTGAATCCTTATTTGTGTAATTTCCGTCCGATGTGTGTCTCTCGAGCCAGGCTGTTAAGCCCTGACGAGGGCAGGGTTGTCTGTCTGCTTCAGTGCTGTCCATGGCCCCGCAGCACACGCTGATGCTCAGGAAGCATTTGTGGAACGAATGAACAGAGGGAACATAGTCCCCGATCTCAGGAAATTCCAGTGTCAGGAGGCAGCTAAAACAGCTGGTCTGAAAGCAGCCCGAAATACAAACATTGTATTTCTAAATATACTAAGGAAGCCTAGAAGTTTCCTTACCACCAAGCAGAAAGCATCAGTCAGCTGGAGACCTTGGCCTGTCGGGAACTGGAACCCCCAGCTACCTTCTCGGGCCCTGGGAAACATGGGCAATGGGTCCGGAGATGATGAGAGATTCTGTGCTATATACACGAAAACCTGAAAAATCACCTAGAAATAGTCACACTTTCAGAATAAAACAGAGGGCCTGCTGTGGCTACACACTATAATTTAAAATGTTCTTGCTCGTCTGACGTGGAACAGTGATACCAGGACAGCCATGTGTCCTCTTCACCTACACTCCCCTTCATCGGGCAAACATTAAGTGGTATCATTGAGTCCATAGGTGTTATCCACAGTGCTAAATTTTCCCCTGACTGTACCAGAAGACCAGGAGACAGATCTCTGTTGGTTTCCAAGTGGTCAGGTGAACAGACTCTGAAGAACAAGGTCATAAAAATGGACCGATTCAGGTGAACCGAACGAACCATATTCAAGAGAGTGGCAAACAAGGACAGCTATGGGAGGGAATAGGGCAGAGTCACCTCACAGGAAGCAGGGTCATTTAACAATGGGTTTCTAGAAAAGACCCAATCCGGAGGAAATAGAACAGTGGCACTGCTGTGCTGGGTAGACGAGGAAGATGTAACCATGAAAGAGCCATGACAGTCCAGCTTGGGAAGCTGTGGGACCCTCGGGCACCTCCCCAATCACCTCGTGTGTATTTTGTGTGCTGTGATGGGGTGGAAGGAGTTTGGACACACCCCGGTGCTTACCTTCTGTGTCCTGTTGTGTGAGTTACTATGCCTTAGTTTCCCTGTCTGTAAGACAAATACATTTACTTGGCACCCGTTAGACACTCAGTAAGGGTTAATTTCCCACCATTGTTCTGGGGGAAACTAAAGGTCAGACACTCTGGGTAAGAGTCCCCAGTTATTTAACCAACTGTGAGGATCTACTTCTTGAGTTCTGCTGTCTTCATTCCTTAGCCAACTGTCAGCAGGTTCTTTTCTATTCTACACCTGAAGGAATGTAGTTTCAACTCACCTGTCTGTAAACGGAGCAACTTTGCTCCTCTTTCCATTTGCTAGCCCTCAGAATCTAAGGCTTAGGCATTTGTTGTTAACAGTGGCTCAAGGGTTATTTTAGTGGTTGATGGATTATAATCCATTACCATCAGGTATTCATTTTGATCCTCAAGTTGCAGCATCTCGGGCCAGTGGCAATCCCTGAGCTTTAGATATTCAAAGATGGTTGTCTTGACTTCTCTCCTAATCTTCTGCTTAGAAATCCTCAGTTTCTCCAGCTGTTCCTTGTGTTAATGTACTTTCATACCCTCCCATATCCTGGTTGCCTTCCTCTGGATTTCCTTCAGGGTGGAACGATCTAAAGTGGGGCGTCTGGAATGGTACAGAATGCTGCAGATGTGCTCTAGTTCATACATATATTCAGCTTCTTGTTCTAGGGCTACAATGCCAAGTCTCCTCCCTGCGATGGTACGTGTCTCTAGTAGTGGTTTACAGTGTTGGCTCCTGAAAGCTCCATGCCTGTTTTCACGGACTGCCCTGGTTGCACAGCTGGTTTAGTAACCCGAGTGTTGGTTTGTATCTATTAGATTTTCTCCTGTTTAGTTCCATTGCAGCATTCTAGTATATTTTGAATATAAATTATTTTGTCCAGAACGTCAGCTGGATCTCCCAGCATTAGATAGACATACCGTCTGTGGCTTCATCCAAATTCCTGCTAAAAAGACAAGCTTGAGGGCAGAAGACCAATGCCCAGCTCCTTTTCTCTATAGCAGAGCATCTAGGGTTGCTTACCTGCAGTCCTCCCATGATGAGGAATCCGTCTAATAGTCTTAGTTTTCATTAAATGCTGACAAAACCAGCATGAGTGCTTCAGTAAGTAGCATTAGTCACGTTCCCCCAAGTTGGTTTGGTTTAACCATCAATGCTTCTGCACGGTTGCAGTCTACCTCCCACCTGTCCCACGCAAAAAGTGTTATTTCCATGAAGGCAAGAGGGTGTGCTTGCTTTGTTCTGTTGTACTCTGAGCCCCTTTCTTTTCTGTCCAAAAATATGTTCCTATTCTTCTGGGCATTCCACTATAGAGAGTGTTTGGTCCTGTATGTGTATTATGAAGTGATGGGCCTTTATAACGATACTTCGAAGAAATACAGAATTCTAGAATTCTAGTGAAGTAAGCCTGAGTAACGAGGTGGCAGTGAAGAAGTATCTTGTTTAACATGACGGATGCCTGCCAGATAATTTTCAGCTAATGGCACAGAAGCAGCCACCTGCACAGTGCTGGTCTCTGTGCATATATTTAGTGTTTAGGATAGGCATGCCGGGCATGCTCAATAAATGCTTATTGAACTGAGCATCACAAACTCATCCTAGTAGAGATACTCTCCAACTAAAAAATCACTATGAATTTCTAGATGTGCCAGGCAGGAGATGGGGGAAGTTGAAGTGAAATTGAGTTGCAGATGCTATTCTCTGTAAAAATTCTCAGGGCAAAAGCCTTGCTGGAACATCCCAGGGCTGATTGTGATTTAAATGAAGAATTTCAGTAACAGGCTAATGTGATCTTAAGATACAAGGTGGCCTGAGGATGGCAATGTTCTGAAGGGGAACAGGGAAATGCATGAAGAAGCCTGCAGATTTCAGGATCTAACTTCATAGTTTTTAAGCCAGTGTAGTAGGTCATGGCCAAATTTTTTTTCACCGACTGGTAGGGAAGACTTGGCTTAGAAAGAGTGAGGGCCCAGCTAAGGGGAAAGTCAAAGGATTCCTACAGATGGTACCTATAGCAAGAGGTGGGGCAGCCTGGCTGCAGGAGCCTTCTGAGAATAGACTTCCCTAGGGCTTCATCTGCTTTCTCAGAATTTGGTGATCCTGACGCCTGCACCTTGAGGGCATTTAGGTGGGCACAAGCCACTAGGTGTAAGGGCCGTAGTCAAAGAAGGTTCAGTCCTCGAAGGTACATTGGTGAAGGCCCAGCCCCTGCATTGGTGCCTTGGTGAGGGCCCAGCCCCTGCTCGATGCAATGATTCTGCACAACAGTGTCTGGAGCAGAGGAGACATGTGATAGATCCCCCATGCAAGGAGGATTTACTGCCTGGCACTCCCATGCAAGGAAATGGACAACATGCTCCCTAGAGTTTTGAGGCTCCCCAGATCAACTGGGTTTTGCCACTGAAGAGATAACCAGTCATCTGGAATTGTACAGACTCAGCCGTGTCGGGACTAATAAGCGTCCTATCAGTTTGCACAAGGTAATATTCTTTGCTTGACAAATTCTTAAAAACTATCAGGATGGTCCCCCCGAGGTTGAGTCTCCAGAGTGTGACTGTGACAGCTTGTGAGATTTACCTGTGGTGCCAGAGCAGATGAAGCATCTGCTAGGGATGCAGCCCATGAAATGCAGTCTCCTAAGAGCCGAAGAGCATGTGATGGGGAGATCCGTTCGTACTTCTACGACTCTGCCCTCCGTCTCAGTGGGGCCAAAGGGCCCGAAAAATATTTCTTTAGAAGGAGAGATTTCTGTTACCTCCTATCTGGTAACGAAAAGACTTTCTAACCCTGGAACAAATGAGAAGAATACCTAACTGTAGTTGCAGTTACCAGGGCCTGGAGAGCACGGATCACACACCTAAACTTGACTTTTATCAGCTGTGTGGTCCTGAGACTCAGTCACACCCCATCTGCCCGGCACGGTGGGTCAGGATTGCCAGAGGAATCCTCGGGAGAGGCCTTCTGAGTCTTCTCAAGGGCTCCTTAGCCACTGCCATCTCCGTTTTCAAGTTTTAAGTGTGAATTGTAGTCCGTCCGTCCGTCCGTCCGCCCCCCCCGACCCGGTTCTGAGTAACCCAAGTCCAGGAGTAGCTTTTGCTCTGCGCGGTTCCTGTGCTGGGCAGGGGCCTGGGGCGGCGGGGGGCCGGGGAGGCCAGGTGGGGCAAGGATGCTCCTGCTTCGGGGGAGCCCGGAGCTCCCCCCTGCGCCACCCCTCCTGAGCAATGTGCAGCACAGTACAAAGGTGCTGACTTTTCAGAACAAAGTGATAACGTGCAAGGAGTTGAGGTCACAGGTTTTGCTCGCAATGAAAAGTTCCTCAAATAAATGCCTGGCTTCGGGCTGTTACGCAGGACCTTCGGGGCTGAAATACTCCGCGCTGCAGAATGCAGACTGGGCTCACGGGCAGCATCGTGATGCCGTTATTCTCCTTAATATTCTGATTTATACTCCATAGCTCAACCCCCCCAACCCCCCCGGAGACCTACTTTTTAAAGTTGCCAGTCATCTGGCAGAGCACATAAGTTTCGTAAGGGACAGCGGACCACGGGTCGCCCAGTGCGCAGGGCCGGGTCGCGGGGGAGCCCAGAAGCCACTCGTGGGGTCAGAGCGTGGTGGCCCCGAGCGATCGCCAGGCTCCCGGTGGCCGGGCGTCTGCACAGGAGGCGGGGGCTGCAGGCCGTGGCTTGCCAGCGCACTGGGTCCACGTGTGGCAGTGCGGGGCGGGCCAGAGGCCAGGCCTCACTCGGGGCGAGGGTGGCCCTTGCAGACGGAGAAGCTCAGGGAGAAAAGGACCTTTAGACACCATCCAGCCCCTGCCTTCCTGGGCACGTTTAAAAGAAACACGGTGACTCGCTCGGAGTCACAGAGCCAGCTAGGTAACGGCAGCCCTCAGGCTGAAGCTCCGCTTAATGCCCTGCCTGTTAAACTGGATTAAAATTAGTATTTTTGTAATAACCCTGATCATTTAACTTGGGGAACCTTGTAAACAAGACGGGACGCTATTGCTGCCCCTTCTCCAGCAGCGTCTGCACCACCCCGCCCTGGCCCGTGCCAATCTGTGATGACCCAAGTAAAATTTTGTGTTGTTGTTTGTTTAGATTTTATTTATGTATTCACAAGAGATCCAGAGAGAGAGGCAGAGACACAGGCAGAGGGAAGAGCAAGCTCGCTGCAGGGAGCCCGATGCGGGACTCGATCCCGGGACCCCGGGGTCATGACCCGAACCAAAGGCAGGTGCTCGACCGCTGAGCCTCCCAGGCGCCCCAGCCTAGGTACGTTTCTATGGCTCAGTCCAGCGCCTCCGAGGCTGGCGTGCGGCAGAGCAGGGGAGGGACCTCCCTGAGGACGAGTGCCTGTCACAGACCCTTTGGTGCCAGGAACGCATGGCCCACGCGGCGGCCTTGGCAGGAGAGAGCCTCTGCCGGAGCTGGAGCCTCAGGCCTCTCGAGGCCACCCCGGGGCTGGGCTCAGAGCTTGGCAGTGAGTGCCGAGAGGTGACAAGGCTGACCCCTGCCTAAGCTGCCTGGGAGCCCGGCCTAAGTATGAACTCTATTTTTAAAAATCTTGGCGCAAGGAGAAAGCAAATTTGAGAGCCAGCCAAGATGGTAAAGTGGATTACCTGGCGGCAGGCCAAGGCAAACAAGACCCGAGTGAGCAGCCTCCCGCTGGGCGCACCCTGCCCGGGACGAGGGCGCGAGCCGGGGGATGGCACCTGCTGGGAGCCGAGGCCAGAGAGGCAAGTGACAGCTCTCGGGGCAAGTCCTCCTGCAGTATTTTGCACAGACCTCTTGGCGTATCTCTTACTCTTTTTTTTCTTCTATGTCACTTAAAAGGCTCTTTCAGTGCAGGACAAAATGACGGAACGCCTATTAACGTAACGGAGGGGAAAAGAGGCTATGAGACGTGTTGTTCGTAGGAAGTTGAGCACCCGATGACTAGAAGTGGCACCAGGTGTCTGGTGGTAGGCCACCCTGGCAGGCGTGAAAATGAACTCTTCCAGAAAACTCAAGGAGAAACGTTGCTGGAAATGAGTATTTGGAGCCACAAGAGCGAGGCTAGAATGGACGGAACAGGTGAAGGGGCCTTGGCAGCGGTGGCTGTGCTCTAGCTGGGGCCTCGCCTAGCTGTGCGTGCTATGCCGTGAGACACGGGGTACAGGTTCCCTGTGGCCGCGGCGTGGCATTCTTGGGGAGAGCCTGTTGGATAGCAAGTGGGTCGGTGTCACCCTGTTTCTTGATCTTTAGCTTAGATCGGAAATGCTTGCTTGGGGTTTACCTACCCGGCCACCTGGTATCACTTCCCCAGGGCCCACCTGCCTGCCACGACCAGCGTAATGTGGTAGATAGATAACGGGCACGTGAGGGTCTCGGGATTTGTGGCGTTGGAGTGAGGTGATGTGACCCTTATTGCCCGAAAGCAGGGCCTTGTCAAGAGAAGCACGTCCGAACGTCCTCCGTGGTGGCCCTCCACGACCTTGGCTCAGGACCTGTCCTAGGGGCAGGTGGAGCAGATGCCTTCAGGGGAGCAGCCTGTGTCTGCCCTGCTCTTCCTACTGGGACAAGACTGCAGGGAGGGACGCAGCACTATGCACAGGGCACCCCCCCCAATAGGTATCCTTTCCCCGGTTCCAGGCCGACCCTCGCCCCTGCCAGCCCGTCTTGCAGACCGGGCCCTGGCTGCACCAGAGCGGCCCCCTCCTTGTAGCAGGGCTGGTGATCGCTTTCTAGCCTCCCCAGATGTGAGGGCTCACAGCTGACTCTTCCAAGCTCAAAATGGCCATCTACTGTCCTTTTTTTAACACTCTACTTGGTTCTGTTTGAAGTTGGTCATCGCAGAGAGGTGTGTACGCTGACCTCAAGCTCCGGAGAGCTAGTCCTCTAGTGCGCGCGGCCGCTGCTGATGCTGGCTGTGCAATGCCTAGGGTGTGCTCCCTAAACAGTGCTCTCAGCCCGTACCAAGGGCAAGGGCTTATATCCTCTCTGTACTGTATGATATACTGAAGGGGGGAGAAAAAGCCTCTATCTCTCACCAGCTCTGTCCCCTGCTCACCTGCTCACTGGTGTCCTTTCAGCCGCAGGTGTGGGGTTTAAAAAGTCTATCGCTATTTGCTGTCACTTACATACACGTGGAAGGCATGATTTGGTGAGCACCCAAGGAGATGAAAGATTCATGCTCTTTTCTTTTCCTCGGGATCTTGATGGATGCCACCTTTTTGTCTCACAAATTCATCAACCATTTTTTTGAGCTCAGCTATGTGGCAGGCACTGTTCTAGACACACAGGATATGGCAGTGAACAGAACAAAACACCTTGGTTTCCTGCTTTGACCTCCTTCCTGCTGATGTTAACCTAAATATGCTCAATTTTAAGGGATTTGGAATTCATTGGAATTCATTCGGAATTTTGTTTTAATCTCTAACCTTTACATATGTCTCTGCAATGGATACCGTTGCGGCGTTAATCTAAAAAGAACGCAGCAATTCTATTAAAAAGATCAGTTGGGAACTCTTGAAGGTATTCCTGCAATATTTAATTCCCTGATTCATAACCATTTCAAATCCAAATGCCAGATTTCTCTCTCTCTCTCTCTCTCTCTCTCTCTCTCTCTGTCTCTCTCTCTGTCTCTCTCTCTCTCACACACACACACACACACACACACACACACACACACAATCTTTTGGCTCTGAGTACAGTCAACACACTCCTGATTAGAGAAGGGTTATAGGTTATGGTCATGGCAGGTGGGCAAACATTCTAGACAAAGAGAAAGGAGCAAGAAATATTCAACATTACCCTCAAATACTTTTAAATTTTGTCTATCTCATAAAACAGGAATATTGGAAGGAAGTTGTTTCTTTAAAAAAATTATTATTATTTTAAATGGTGTGAAGGGGTAGAGAGTGGGGACTGGTGTGTTTAGGAGAGGTGCTTCGAATTGTGGAATCTGAAATCTGTAATGCAGAGTCCAGCTCTCCCCGCCCACCCCACTGCACCCACAACCCACCCCCAAACAAGAACAGTCACAATTTTTATGCCTTTTCCATATGAGATATTAGGAACCTTTATTGCATTCATGAAAAAAATTTTTTTTGAAAAATCCCCAAAGAGAAAGATTGTCAGGATATGTTCTCTAACATTTAAAGTCAAGACAGTGCTTCTAACGGGAACATGAAATCCAAACCGCTAGGTTGGTTGTGTTATTTAAAGAGCAAGCTAGTTGGCACAACCGTTAACAAATGACCAAGTGAAAAAGATCTGTGAGCAGGGAAGAGTGAAATTAGAGGTAAAATAGAAAATTATTTCTTGTATATTTGGAAATTATTTCCAATGATTTCATTCTTTTATTCAGAGGAATTTTATTGAGTGTCCACCGATGACAAGGTACCTGGGAGATAGAGACTATGTAAGAACCCCCTCGGTCCTTGCACACCCCAAGTGTCTTATATGTGATTCCAAATGCAGTGGCTATGGACGTGTCTCACGTGTTTATGGAAGGAGACAGTTGTACTTTGCGCTTCCTTTATGCTAGTTGCTCGGCTAAGTACCAGAGATCCTACGAAGGTGAAAGTGTCAGATAAGACACATATTTACCACGCTGTATGCTAGGTTTGGTGCCAGAAGCACACCTGCTTTGTGCAATAAATTTAGCCTGGGGAATTGGATGGCTTCTACACCAAAAGGGAAATTTGAGCTTGGCCTGAAAGTCCATCTTCCTTTCTGTTTCTCCTCCTTTGTATCGATTTTTTTTTAAGATTTATATTTATTTGAGAGACAGAGATAGAAAGAGAGAGAGAGAAAGCACGAGTCGGGGGGAGGGGACAGGGAGGGAGAAGCAAGCTCCCCACTGAGCAACTGAGCAGGGAGCCAGACACAGGGCTCAACCCCAGGACCCTTGGGATCATGACCCCAACCAAAGGCAGAAGCCTGATCGACTGAGCCACCCAGGCATCCCTTGTATTAGTTTTGATCCCAAAATAGTTATTTTAATCATGGATGATAGATATGTAAAAGAGCGGTACTGCTGATACATCCGTATCAAATGAATGATTTTGTTTTGATGTAGAATTTGTCTTTTTTATTTTTAAATAGGCTATTAGCTCTGATGGGAACTGTTTGGAAAAACAGTATCTTTAACAAAGTCTTCTTATACTACCTCATAATAATTTAATTAAACCTGTTTTTCCTTAAGGATATGTATTCAAGATTCTTGAAATGATCTTTTGAAGTCATTAATAACATGCATGTGTTTCAAAATGTAGGTATTCTACAGAGACACTTTAAAAATATGAATGTTCATGTTTATTTACTCTTCTTAAAAATGTTTAAACAAGTAGTGGCATACAATAAGTGCTGTTTTACACTTTTTCCACGTAACAAATATGGGTAATCTTATAGTAAGTCATATAGTACTGCTTTATTCTTTTTGATGGCTGCATGGTATTCCATTTCTTATGGTACCATAATTTATTTACCTCGTTCTCTCTTGATGGGTACATGGGATGTTTCCAATCCTTTGCCGTTACAAACAAGGCTGTAGTTAGTAGCTTTGCACAGATATAGTTTCTCACACTTGTGAATCGTGCATATATTACAGGGCAACTTCCTAGAAGTACAACTACTACACATCAAAAGAAGTTACATTTTAAATTTTGACATTGTCAGATCGCCCTGTGTGGATGTTGTCACAGTCTATACTCCTTCCAGTTGTGTGTAAAAGTGCCAGTTTCCCCATAGTCTTGCAACCTAGTGTAGCATCAATATTTTTTTTATCATTTCTAATATGATATCAGATACTCTAAAAACAATCCCTATTCATTATTGGTCTTGTATGTTTCATTTAACTGAGCATATTGCAACTATATTATTTTCTTTTACTTTTATTGAAATGTACTTAAATACTTAAATAGTATTTACTCTATACGGTTACCCAAATGAGAGTTGTGGGCTTGTCTGATTAATGCTAATTATACTTTTGATCCTATGGGTAAAGTACATTCCTAATTATAAACATCTGGTACCCTTAATACTTAAGATTTTTTTAAAAGTAAAATACATATGCTGAAAATGCATACAAAGTCCTAGACAATTGAATGGGCAACTATAAAATGAATATGCAGGAAATAATCATGCAGGTCATGGATGCAGGACATTGCCAGCTTTCCAGAAGCCTCCTGTGTGCCCCTCCCTGATCACAGCCCTGTTCTTCTCCCCTAGAGGTAATCATTCTTTTGACATTCATAATTAATACTGTCCTTGCTTTTCTTTATATTTCTACCTCCTTTGTATATGTCCCTAAGCAATGGAGTTTCAATACGGTTGTTCTTAAATTTAAATGACTGGAATTATACTTGTGTGTGTGTGTGTGTGTGTGTGTGTGTGTGTATCTTCTCTTGCTCAATACTTATATTTATGGAATTCATTCGTGCTGGTGTGTATAGGTCATTAATTTTCATTGTTGTATAGTATTCCTTTGTATGACTATCCCACAGTTTATCCATTCTCTATATGGGATGTTTGGGGCTATTGGAGAAATCCTGCCGTGAATATTCTTGTATATATATCCTTGTGTGCATGTGCTTGAGTTTCTCTAGGGTGTAAAACAAGGAGTGGAATTTCTAGGTGAACAAAAAAGGAATTGCTAAGTGATAGGGTATATATGTATATCTCCAACTTTACTAGTTGGTATAAACTATTTTTCAAAATGCTGGCACCAAATTTACACTCCTACCAGTATATGTGAGATTTTCAGTTGCTCTACATCCCCTCCTCTACTCAATATTGTCAGACTCCAAAATTTGTGCAGGTCTAGTGGAGATGTGGTAGTAGCTGCTGTTGGTTTTAATTTGCACTTCCCCAATCACTAATGATTGAACACTTGGAACGCTTTGTTCATGTCCTTATTGAGCCTTTGGATTTTCTTTGATGATGAGTCATTCAAGCCTTTAGCCCATGTATCTAATGAGTTGTCTAGGGGTTTCTTATATGCATTTTTTTGGAGTTCTTCATATATTCTAGATATTAGTCCTTTATTGGTTATACATGTCATAAATATCTGTTCTCAGTCTGTGGCTCGTCTTTTTACTATCTTTCTTCTGTCTTGATAAACATAAAATTTGACATTTCGAAATCAATATATTTGTAAGTTAGAGGTTCAGATGATATCACATATGAGACATTTCCTATACTTAGTATTTTAAAATATAATTCACTATTTATTTCTCCTCCAAATAGTATAGCAACATGGAAACTTTATATATAATGCAGGTTTGTGTCAATCCCTAAGCATTCCTCCTCTGTTTTTTTTTAAGATTTATTTATTTATTCATGAGAGACACACACACACACAGAGAGAGAGAGAGAGAGAGAGAGAGAGAGAGAGACAGAGGCAGAGAGAGAAGCAGGCTCCATGCAGGGAGCCCGATGTGGGAATTGATCTCGGGGACTCCAGGATCACTCGCTGGGCCAAAGACAGGGACTTATCTGCTGAGCCACCCAGGCTTCCCTCCTCCTCTGTTTTAATGAAAGAAGAAGAACAACTTGACTTTTTGAACTGTACCTGTCTGTTGCCACACATTATATAATAGGTTATGCAGCTAAAGGAATGCAATGTGTTAGGAAAAAAGGTGATAAATGTACTGGATTTGGAACTCAGCTGTCCAACCAACAGATCCAAGACATAGGGAGGAAGTCTTCACATAGCAAAACGAAACATCTATATTCAAAGAAAAGCGTCTCAAATCCAGATTTTATATGTAATTCTTACCTTCATGGGCATTTGTTACCTGGCCCATAAGAAAATTAGAAGGGGAGAAAGTGACTTCTGTCTAGACCCACTAATAGCCACAAGGCTGAGCTACTGTCAACAAGAGACAAAGCAGAAAAGCTCTGAGAGCAAAATCTGGTGGATGAATTAAAACTCTAACAGTTTGGTTCTATATACTGAGGGTACCAAGCGAGCATCATGACTGGGCATGTCTGTGGACTCCCTTGCATTCTGTACTATACCATAATTATTATTCCTGTTGGTGTTTGTAATTGTTAACAGAAGGGGAAATTCTGTTCAACATATGCTGCTTAAGAAGTCAAAGAGAAAAAGATATTCTTTAAAAATGGTTAAACTAGGGAGATAATGTGTTGGTGTTTACCTTTAGTTATCCAGAAAACTTGATGATCTGGACAGGCACATTTCCCAAGGGGTTCTTGAGAACTGAGGTTATGCTGACTGCGGGTTTACCTTAGAGGAATGATTTGTAAAGGTGAATCTCAACTTTTCTCAGTCCCAGTGATTGACTCCACAAAGACCGATGACTACAGTCCTTTGGCATTTATTGAGCATCTGTGTGACCCACTCTAGTGCAAGCCACTGTCTTATCACACATGGCTTGTGAATGGATTGCCTAACTGGTCTGGGGACCTCCCTCCACTCTCGTCTCCGCGCTACAGCCAGTATGATCTTTCTAAAATGCAAGCTGTCCTCATCACTTTGTGCCTTCCAGACCTTCACGAGTTTACCTTTATTCTTCAGATAAATATCAAAATCTTCAACATGACCTATGTGGCTGCATGATCGGGGCCTCGGCCCACTTCTCCAGCCTCATGGGGGCCATTCTTCCTCCTGTGTCTTGCCTTGCAACCTGCCTGGCCTTCCTCAAATGTGCCAGTGTTCATCCCAGCCCAGGACCTATGTACAGGGCCTGTGTTTTCTCTGCCTGGAAGCTTCCCTCTCTTCCCATGCCAAAGTCCACCCCTTTTACCCTCTCTTCTTTGTGATTTTAGTTTGTCCAGACCCACTGCCTAAGTCCCTTCCCCTGGTCACACCTCTCACAACACTCTAGACTGTTATTTCTCAGTACCTGTCACCGTGACCATAAGCATTTTTGTGGCTATATATGGCTGCCTCTTCCACCAGACCTTCCATGAGGACAGAGGGATGTCTGTTTCATACCCTCACTGCGTCACCGAATCTAGCAAAATACTGACTCGTAGAAGATGCTCGGTAAATATTTGTTAAAGGAATAACTGAAGAACAAATCAACAAAAGGTAACAAACATGTTTGGCAGTGTGGGTGAGAGAGCAATCTAGAAAATTGGGACCAAATGTAATTAAGAAAATCAAAATCCTAGTTTGGGAGGATCGGAGAAGTTTCAGCGTTAGACTTTGCTATGTGGGTAGAATTTATCCAGGCAGGACTGGGGAGGGCGGGCAGAGGAAAGCCATTCTACATGGATGAAATAGTAAGAGCCAGTAAGGGAGAAAGGGAATAATAGGATGAGTTTGGGGCGTGCAGAGTAGATATGCCTGGTTGAAGGTTCTGGGTTTGTGAGGTGAGCTGTGAAAAATAAGACCAGGATTGCTTGGGTCAGAGCATGGCGGATGCTGCACACCAGTCAAAGGAATTTAGACTTTATTGATTAGCATCCAAGAAACACGACAGTTTGGGGCTTTTTGATTTTTTTACATGACTTCTATCGACACCTAGATATACCCGTCATACTCTCTCATCCCTTCTCTAGACTCAGAAAGAGTCTAACGTTACCCATCCCCAACCTTCTGAATCTCATCCTTTGTACCCATGAGTGTATCACTCCAACTCCTCTTCTCCCACATGCTGTCAACCAGCCCCTGTCCCTCTGCCATCCAACACATGCTCCAGTGAGAGGTGCACCTGAACTTCTAGTCCTGTTCTTCTTTCTCTACATCCCCCCCACCTCCAACCACAGTTTGTGTTGCTTCAATTCTTATGTCCGCAACAAAAATGCTAAGATTATAGCTCTGAAGTGACTTGGCTCGTCATGGCAGCTTTCCTATGAATCTATTCACTCACCCCCCTTGTGCCAGGCACCATGCCAGGATGGAGATGCAGCAGTGAGACAAAACAGACCAGTCCCCACCCGTGTGAAGGCTAAGTTCTCCTGAGGAACCAGAAAACCAACAATCTAGTTCAAGACCAAATGGCTGCATAACGAGCAGCTTTAGTGCTGGGCGCAGTAACTATAACTGGTCGCCTCTGAGTTTCCAGTTGGATCTCTGACTTTTCCCCAGTCTCAGTCTCAAAAAATTACTTCCTTCTGTCCAACCGGCCACCTGGTGGACTTCCCTATCTGGGACAGAACTCCCTGATGGCCAGTCTGTCGCCAAATCCTGAGAACGAGTCCCTCCAAATCTCTGTCACACCACCCTGTCAGGCCCTGGTTACCCTTTGCTGAAATTCTTTCCATAACTTCCTCAATGGCCTCCCTATTTTCTGGGATTTTGCTCCTGAGTCTCATCTTTTCTCCTGACACCAGATTCATCCTCCCAAAGCTGTTCTTTCAATGTCTCACTTGTCAGTTAAAAGCCTTCAGGAGCACATTTACTAGGATAAAGTACAGGCCCCGTCCCCCAGATGTTTCTATAGTTTTCCCTCTGACACAGGACCCTTTAGAGACCTTTATGTGTTATACATGCTGTAATGCACCTACGTTCCATGGAATCAGATGAAACTGCCATTTCTGTGTATCTAAAGAATGGGTGAATATTGGCAATTTATATGTTTCAACCTAATTATACTTATCAAATAATTGGTTGCCTAAGTGTCTTTCTCCCGTGTTACATTGTGAGTTCCTTGATGATCATATCTTGGTCTTAATGACGCTTACATCTCCACTGTCTACTATAGCATCTAGCACGTAGGAAATCTTGGCAATTGAATGCCCCCAGTCGCATCATGCTTTGCTCCTGCTTATGTCCACCTTCTGTAATGCTTGCTGACTTGTATAATCACATCTGACCCGGCCTGACTCGTGCCTCCTTCATGCAGATGCTCACTGCTTCTCCCACCATACGTCTCAGCCACCAGCATTGCCCCTTACCCTACTCCCCGCCCCCCACACACCGACACACACAAACAAGCCAAATATCATTCTTTAACTTTCAGGGCATATATTATATGTTTTACTTGGTTTTTGCCACACTGTTTAGCATAATGTCACACTCTTTAACAGTGAGTTGAGAAATCTCTATTTCCAGCCCTTCCCCCAGACGCTAGGATCCAGCACCCTGTTTCCAACCGTTTGTGGCCTAACTACACTTGGATGATTCTCCTCGCTCTCCTCAGCAGACCTGAAACTGGACTCCTCACCTGCCATCTCCTAGATAATCTTTTCTTAAACCCCATCCACAGCTTTACCTCTCAGCCATCTTGGCTCTCCTTCATTCTTGATGCTTTTCCTGAAATCATGTTGCAGTGGATCATCAGTGATTGCATATTCTTCTTCCTGGCTCTGGATTTTCATGGAATATATAAAATCTGTCCCTGGGAGCTTCAAGAGGAGAAGTGTGACTCCCAAACCAGAGTAGCATTCTCTAGTACCTACAGCCTACTGGGACACAGGCTCCTTCCCCTGGGGCCTGCCGCTCTTCTGGCTTCCTTGCTGTCTGCAAACCTCTCCTCTAATATATGTTTTCTGGTAGATTATCTGTGTGATTATCTTCACTAAGTGATCTTCTAAATGATAATTGCCTTTGTCTACCAGCCATCACAGACATGACTGTGTCTCCAAAATTATTTCTCTGTAATGACAGAACTGTTTCTGACCTCAGGTAGCGTGTTGTTGAGTGTTCTTCATTATTAGAATGATTTCAGGAGTCCCTTCCCTCAGCATCTTCTTCTAATTCACTGGCATTTCCTATGGGTTAGTTTTTATCTCAGCAACTGAGTCTCCAGATCCGTGAAGACAAGGCTCACGTGTGACAGCTTCTGTTATCTGCAGGGCACTGACATACAGGTAGACATGCTCAGAAAATACTTGTTCGAATGTTTTATGTGTATAACTTCTGTTTTTGTATATCTATGGGTTGTGTGTCTCTGGATGTGTTTCCCATGCACTCTCTAAGAAATCTTCATCTACATGGTTTGGGAGGCAGGGATCTCTTGGATATATCTCCTGGCCATCAGGCCATCAGGCCCATGACATTATAAACTATTAAGTCATGGGCCCTAAAAGCTCCTGGCTGTGGCTGGCTAGGTGAAGAACCTACCTACAGTGTACGATTCCCTTTCTTCCTTTGGGAGTCTTCTTTTTCCTTCTAAATATGAAAAGACTTATATTTCTGTTTTAAATATAAAAGAGCAACGTGTATGTGCATATATGTTTGGGTATCTGTGCTTATGTATGCATATGTACATATATATGTGGGTATACATATATGTGTGCATGTATGTATATATGAAAGAAATACACCAAAATGTAAATAGTGGTTATTTCTGGATGGTGGCTTTTTCCAAATTCTCTATGGCAGGAAAATTACTTTTATTAACAAAGAAAAAAAGAAAACACTGAATGTCATTTTTAAAGGACAGGAAGGAACACAATTATTAGATGGTTGCTGAGGCCCACCCTTAGCATGAACCAAGGACAAGGGGACAAGCAGGTGCCTCGTAGGAAACAAGGGGCTTGACTCTTCTCAGTATCTCAAGAGGAGGGCAAATGACCAGAGAGAGAATCTGAGCTGACGTGTAGGATGGGCCAAGATTGTGAGCTGAAGAACTGGAAACTTTGTCTGGTGGCGAAGGTCAGAAGCCTTGAACAGTGAAAGGAAAGAGAAGGAAAATTTAGGGGGCGGCTGGTTGGGCGGGTGACAAGGAGATGAAGAGTTCATCAGCATTTCCCCCACCCCACCCCAGTGCAGCTATTTAGTGAGAGTGTGGAAAAGGTGAGGAAAAGCTGAGTAGACTTTCAAGTTCATGAAGAGATTCCATGGCGAGATATGCAGAGGGAGAGACATAAAGCAGACATATTCCAAGTTTGGTTTTAAGCCCCTGTGATTCCAGAGGGGGAGGTTTCCAGACTGACCCAGCATGGGGACGCTGGGACCCAGGTGAGGACACAAAGAGCCTCCATGAAGGACATGGGTCACCCTTTGCGGGCAGCAAGGTTTCAAATAGGAGGTTCACCATTAGGTCAAGACCCAGCCCTCCCCTGGCCCCTCACCTCCCTCTCTACCTTCAGCTCCCACAGTCTAAGGGCAGAGGGAATGTTTTCTAAGAAGACTTCTTGGTAAAAGAGGCAATTTCTAACCTTTCTGAACTTGAAACAAAAACCAAAAAATTACACGAAACAAATATCTCCAAGGATGTTTTTCCACACTGTCTAGTTCCAATTCTCTCAGAGGATTTCCTGAGCGAAGGGAGAAACAGAAAGAGGAAAAACAGGGAGCTGGACTCTTCCCTGCTGTAGCTGATTGCTTTTCGCTGGGGTGGTCCTCCAGAGGTGGGGAGTGCCTGGCCTGGCACTCAGGAGGGAGCGCGCTCTGCACCACCTGCCAGGCCTTCCTGCTCATCACTAAGCTCCTAGGCCCGCTGGTCCTCCTCAGTAAGCTCCTAACACGATTCTGGATGAGGAACCCTGGGGTCAGCATAAGCAACAAACAGACATCTAGAAGCCCAAAGGAGACCCTTCAGGCAGAGTAGAAAGCAATAAAGAACACATAAGAAGGTCACAAGATCAGTCCTTAAAAAAAAAAAAAAAACTAAACAAAAGATAGACTTCATGGTGTTTACGTCTCTCCTGCATACACAATTCAACATTTTTACTACTCTGTAGCTCATTTTTTAATTCTGATGGCTACATCAAGGAAAATCTCCAGTCCGGGCTCTAGTTTGACCTTTGGTGTGGAGAAAAGCTCTTTTAAACCAGTTAATATCATATTTGCCGAGATCCCCATGTATAATGGAAATAAACAGAGCACAGGAAGTCCCCCCTAAGGATAATACCGCCCCCCTCGCCTCCTGCTGCCCCATCTAATGGGAAAGGCATAGTCCTTCTCTTAGAAATCCCCGTTATAATTGGGCAGGCCAAGAAAAGCACAAAGGCTGCCTGCAAGGAAACCGTCCAGAGCATAAATGACAATAACAACTGCCTCTCTCACTGGACTCCTAATTTGAGCCTGGCATTTTATGTCTCACCATCCGTTTGGTCCTCACAACAGTTCTCCAAGGTAAGTATCATTGTCCTCATTTTGCAGATGAGGAAAATGTCACTCAGAGAGGTTCAAGAACTTGCCCAAGGTCACACAATCAGAAAGTGAACCAAGATTTGAACCCAGGTCTTTCCGATGCCCACTATGCACACTGTCTTCCAAGACACAAGTGTCTTCCAAGACACTTCCAAGTGCACAAGCCCACTAAAGAAAACAATTGGATAATTCAGGCCAGAGCACACATTATGGCCCAAATGGGCTTAGTCCTATCATTACTAGCCACCCCCAATCATCTGGATGAAACACACCTTAGCCTTCCATGTTCCGTGGATCCCACGTGGCGGTCACTCACTGATCTCTGTGCCTAGCAGAGCAAGGCACAAATCAGAAACGTAGAAGAGCTGTTTGTTATGCCTTAACCATGGGAGTAGTAATTCACTCACACTCCTGCCTCACTGGTTTCCCAGTCCATCAGAATCATCCAGAACACATAGTCTACTGAAGAGGCATTTAAAAATGTGATGCAAAATAGTTGCCTCAAGTTCTTTATGGATCAAGAAAAGATATAAATCTATAATATATACATACGTTCCCCATATGTGGCTATTTTTATGCTACTGGGTGTCCAGTGATGTCTCTTGTGCAAGTAGGATCTGCAGAACAACTTTCTAAAGCCCAGAAAGCTTACATCCCGAGTGTCTAGTATTAGAATGGAGCCTACATTATATTGTACAAAGTACTGATATAAAGGAGTCTGTGTCTGAAGAGTGGGAGATGGGGGAAATCTCAACACAGGCCCCTCCCCACCTAAAGTAAAAGAACACTGGGGAGGTCTGGTTAATAAAAGCCACTGTCCTATTGAAGCAGGTCTCACTGATTCTTGCTCCTCATGAAAAATGCTTAAGACAAGTACTTTCAGACAGTATGTGCTCTGGCAGATGTAAAAATGCAGTTGAAACACTACAAAACTCAGGCTTTCCAGCGATGGAGTGATTGGGACATAGAGAAGGTCTCTGTGCTAAGGATTCCAAACCAGGCAACGGGCAGAATTATGAGGGAAATCTTTCTAAAAGCTAACTTCAGGCCCTACCCTCACCTACATTTTGATTCAAATGCCAAAGGTATAGGATGACTGGATATGGAACCTATATATGAATTCCAAGCTGGGAGTTACTTTTTTAAATAATAGAAATCATTTGCATCTCAAAAAAAATGTAATGGCCTTTTTCCCACACCACATTTCCACTTCCACTGTTCCCATAGTCCTTTCTTTAGGCCAGATTTGTAGAAAAATCATCTCAATGAGATTATGAATGGCTGTCATTTTTAAAGTTAAGAGCTATGCATTGGTGTCCACTACTCTTTCATGTCGCCAACCGGGCCATATAAAATCATGGCTTCCTATATCAGTGTGTCTGTATTTTCTCAGGGCTTTAGAGAACAAAAGTTCAGTGTGCCTGCATGTCTTTCTTTCTTGGATGTCTCATGTGTCAGACCATCAGACGGATTTGCAAGTGCACAGAGATAATCACAACTTGAGGCTTAAAAGGGTATACAAAGTTGTCTGCAAAACCTAAAAGAATACATGTCATGAAGTGATCCAAACCACTTCTAGTTAGGTCCATGGGGACAAGATGGATCCTTAAAATATGTGAGATGCTTTCCAAGACCTTTGGAATCCACAAACACACAAACCTACAACTATCACTTGGGAGATGGATTCTCCTTTACAAGAGGCAAAATAGCACAGTGGTTAAGGATAGCCTCGGAGTCCCACCACCCACAGCACCATCTCACGCCCTTCACTTGCCAGTTGTTTGATCCTGGGCAGGGCCTCTCAGCGCTTCAGTCTGCAAAATGAGGGTAATGGTATTACCCACCTCATAACATTGTGGTGCAAATTATGTGAAATGACGCATCCTGGACACTAAGCCTTTTGCTTGGCACAAGCTAAATGGTCAGCAAATACTAGCTGTTCATGATAGTGACAGTAAAAATGAGGATGAAAACTAGCCATCTTAATGAATGGCAATAAAAATATGTTTTAAAAACTGTCTCTCCCCCTTCAGAATTTTAAGAACCGCATAAAGAACAAAATGTTAAATTCAGCATTTATAAAACTGTTAAATTCCGCCACCGTGATAAATTCTACAGATCTCATGGCACATTTATAAACTAACTGGTAATGACTGTGAACCATGGTGTGAGCGGACCAGGGCAGCGGACACCGCCCCTGCACCCCCCACCTCCCCACTAATGCCATGGGATGCAAAAATTCCTAAGACCCTTTTGCCCTGGTAAAGGGGAGCTCAGTGGTCACCAGTACCTTCCATGAGCCACTTCACAAATGCGTGTGTACAGCTCCCAGCTTTCTTCAGGATCTCCTCCCCCTTTCCTGAATCCTAAGTATCCCCAAACTTTGTCACAGCTCAGAGTAACTACCGTTTTAACTTGATGCTCCAGGGTTTTCGCTCCCTTAATGAGCAGATTTTGCCTGGCTGGAGTTCTTACTAAGGAAGTTTGGGATTGTTTTCTCATTTCTATATGGCAAGTATAATGGAGCCTTTAGCACCATCGGCTAAGCCACAGTCAGATATGAGATCATACTCTTTAATTTGTCTTGAACTTTTCTCTTGTTGAGCCATTGCTTTTTAGAATACTTCATTGGTCCAAGAGCACTAGAGGTTGGCTTTCTTTGAGGGGCCATTGTTAAGGAAACATTCCATTGTTCCGGTGGCCCAGTACGGTTGGCGTGGCCACACTGCAATAAAAAAGCCGGGTTTCTGGCACGCTCCCTTACTCACTCAGTAATCCGCTCCTTCAGCCAGCCTTGTGGCCTCACAAACCAACCACGTGCCTTGGAAAAATTACAGATTACTACATGTCATGGACCCTGGAAACCAGAAATTTTAAGTCACTTACTGCCAAAGATCTGCCACATAAATGGGTCAACTTTTCTCAGTTTCTTTCCCCCAAATGAATGTCATAGTGAGATTTTTCTGGCAGGCACAGGGATCCCAAAAGGGTTGAAACAAAGAAACACAACAAAAAGGGTCTGAAATAAACACTAAGGATCACTGCTGCTAGGACCTCCTATTGAATGCATCCCTCTTAAAGTCTTTCTGGCTCTACTCCTTTTATGCGTGGGACATTGGGAAACCACTGCAGGACTCCTCAACTGGGAACTATTGCAAGGAAAAGTATATGGATTGGAACCCTGACAAGGTTAGCGAAAGTGGCCAGTCAGCGATCCTCATCTGGATCCTGGACTTGGTTGGCTTCTTCTGAACCTTCAGACCAAGGAATGTCCTACACAGCACTCTACTCACTCCATTTCCTCTTCTCAAAAAATGATTGTGTATTTGCCAGGTTGCACTCTGTGCATTGGGTTGCTAGAAATACAGTAGGTTGCACTGATGATTTAACTCTGTTTTCTATAAAGGGCTACGGGATCTCATGCAGATTTTTGCAAAGTCATACGCAAATCACAGAGCCCCGGCCCTTTTCTTAACAGGATGGCAACCTTGCTCCTCGGTGGCACCTGGGACCTGGAGATCCTTTCTCCACTTACGTTTAGCGCGCAGCCTGGGACTTGTCCCTGCAGCTCACCGGGTTAGCCGTGCCGCCGTTGGGACCTCCCACCTGGACTCCCATCACCCACCTCTCTTGAGACTGCTCTGGCAGGGCTGGTGTGGGGTACAGCCTTTGCTCAGAGGGCAACATGTTCCAAGCAAAACCTGCCCGCCTGGGCCATGGGCTTGCCCCTCGGGCTCCCTGCTTCTCTACTGGGTGCAATTCGAGGTTGCTGAGCTTCCCTCCAGAGTTGAAAATGGTGGGACGGTAGGGACCTGTGAGAGGCCCCATGACCCAAGCTACATCCGCCCCAGCTCCCGGTCCGAACACCAGGCACTCCAGGCCCTCACTGCCCTGGGGGTCTGCAGCGTGAGTGGGCGCATTTGTCAGAGGGATATACCTATCTCTGGAGTTTTGCTCCAGATTGAACCTTTCTGTTGTCAGTGGCCCCTAATCCAGAAAACCCATCATTCTAATCTAGCCTACCTCTCCCACCTCATGAAAAAGAGGGAGGAGGAACAAGGGATAGTTTATGGTAGAGAAGAGGAGGGTTAACTCTAGCTGTTCCCAAACATTGGCCCAACCACATCCCCAACAAATGTTCTATCTGCGTCAGCCTGCCCAGGTTTTGTCAGGATTTTCCAGCTCCTCTAACCTCACTCATTCCTGAGGTCTCTGGTTCAAAGACCACCCTCCTAGCCTGCCTGTGCTTCCAGATTATCCTGTCGGGGGTGGGTGGGAAGTGGGAGAGGAAATAAATGAAACAAACTGGCTCCATGTTGGTTAACTGTTGAGTCTAGAAGGTCGGGATGTGGCCATTCATTATACCATTCTCTCCACTTTTGTATGTGTTTGCGATTTTTCATAATAAAAAGTTAAAAGTTTAAAAAGTCCTCCAGCTTCAAAGACACTCAAGAGAGCCCGAACCACTAACAGAGTTTCCTGGAAACCCCACACCAAATCAAGAGGCAAAGATGATTCCATTACATACCTATATATATATATATGTATATATATATACACACTCATTTTCTAATTTTTTAAGGCCCACTGCTTTATTTTCCATAGACTAAACCTTATTTCTAAAAGGTCCCGACGTTGGGCTCACCCTCCAGCTGGGTTATGGGGGAGGGCCGGGTAAAGGGGTCCTTAAGATCCTGAAAGTTTACACTTCCATGTACCTCGCAATCTTGTGAGGATGGGACTTGTTCAGTGTTCTGAACTTTGTGGAGGAAATGCACTCTCAATTCACAGTGTCATTCCCTGGAATTGCACCTGGCTCAGGAAAGGACTGTCTTTGTACTTGAATTTAAATCCAATGGAGAACCTTAACATGGGCATTTGCATGATTGAGAATTGCTGCTGTCTTTTTTCCGTATGTCACTTTCTTGAATGTGTTCTAATAAAATGATTCTAAAGCAGGCTGTTGATATACAGTGATTTATAAATACTTTCTGTTGAGTGCTGAGGCCCTTAATTTTCTACCAAGGATCCACCCCATCCCACTTTCTGGAAAGATCTATCTAGCAGGGGAGTGGGGCGGGGGGGACAGACGCAGCAAGCATACGTATGGCATGCCGTGATGGCGGCACTTCTGCAATTGCGGTCATTAATAAGAATCATGTCAACCACAGCAATTTTGTGTTCTGGTTGCCTAGCAACAGAATTTGTTTTCCAGAATAAAGGTGGCCATATGTAGTGGTTGAGTGCGGGCGGGGGCGGGTGGGGAGTGGAGGAAGCAGGGCAGGAGCTGGAGTATAATTAACTCTCCCAGGGAGGGAACAGGTGGAAAGAGAGACAAAGGCAGCCCAAAAGAGGGACAAGCAAGGTTCAAACATATTCTGTTCAGTGATAAATCTTGGCACATTCAAAAGATAATGAGTTGTTAAATCTTATTTACAAATTTGCAACTTTTGCTCTCAGGCCATAGCAAGCTAGAAATCTCAAAATCTCATTAAGCAAACTGGAAGCAAAAGAGGAAAACATGGATCTCCAAAGGGAGATATTTTGAGAAATACCTTTTATCTCAATCTTTATCCCCCTCAGCCAAACTGGCCAGGACACTACCATGAGCTGGTAACCAACTGAGACTGGTTCTCTGGGGAAGGAAGTATTATTAGAAACCTCATGAGGGGCCAGGAGGGCAGAACCAGACAATGGGGCTTCTGTTTACTGAGCACCTTTCTCATACAGGTGCTGGGAAGGCACCTGAGATATAGCGTCTCCTCTAATCTTCACAGCCATCCTGAGAGGCAGGCAGTTCTGTCTTCACTTTCCAGATGAAAAGTCTAAAGCTAAGAGAAGTAAATAACTTCTATAAAGTCATAAAGCTAGAATATAGCAGATCTGTGATTCAAATTTAGGTCTCTAATCTCCAGATCCATGCTTTTTCAAACCACAGGGCTAATGCCCCAGTGCCCAACTTGGGCTCACCCCTGCGCTCACCCCTGTGCCACAGTCTTCACCTTAATGAATTGTGCACCTTCTGTATGCCCTGGGCGGGAGGGGGCATAGCCAGCGTCCTGCTCTTCTTTGGAGGCCTCTTCCATGTGTGATTGGAGGTCTCTTCCAGGCCAGGTCTTTGTAGCCCACATCCATGTCCCTGTGACATCCTTATGCAGAGCCTACAGGCTGATGAGTCTGAGATCACCATCTGGCTTTTATAAGGATTTGCTCACTTAGCAAATACCTAATGCCTACAAGCACTGGGCATATGAACCAGGTGAGCAAATACAGACTCACCTTTGTTCTCATAGAGCTTGCCAGTAGAGGAGACGTACATTAATCAAGCAACACATGAATGGATTTATAATAGCAACTGCAGAAAGGGGCCTTGAAGATCACTGAGATCAACAAATGAAATGAGACCCAGAAATGCTAAGCAGTTTGCCCAAGACCACACAGGGAGTTGGGGCAGAGGACTAGAACTGGTTTTCATTCTTAGACTGCTGTTTTCCCTGCCATGTCACACTGTAGTCTGTTGCATACCCGTAGACTGCTCCCAGCCCCAAACAGCCAGATAAACATGTTGATCAATCATTACACCCTCCCCAAGCCTAGGAAAAACCAGATATCATTATTTGTAATGATGAACAGTGTAGTGAACCAACACCCCGAGGATGGCATATACCCAAGCCTTGTTTGTAGACTTATTTCAGAGCCCAAAGCAGGAACAGAGAGGCAAGTCTCCCATGCCACTGCAACATTGCCTAATAAGGATGCTTGTGGGTATTTCAGCGTTTTGGTCTGACCCCAGTATTTTCTCATCTCCCAGGTTCAGCAGCTTTTCATTCACCCATTAATTCAACAAATATTTACTGAGTACCTGCCAGTACAGCTAGGCACAGCTCTCAGAGCTGGGGACACAGCACTGATCAAAATGGACTGCCCTTGTGGGGCATATATTCTAGATCAGGGAATCAGACAATTAACAAAATAGAGAAGGAAATAATACAGCATACTGGAAGATGATAAGTGCTACAAAGAAAATTAAATCAGGAAAAGGGGGTAGGGAGTCTCCAAGGTGGGGATGCATTGTTAGGGTGGTGGGAAAGAGACCTACCTGAGAAAATGATATTCCAGATCATCATTTTACACACACACATACACACATGCACTCAGACACTCACACCCACAGAGCTATGCACTATGATGTGAAGAGTCCCATAAGCCAGGGAAGTACCTCCTTTAGGAATGTAAAAGCTTGTCAGTGGCATGTCCCAGAGCCCTATTCCTAGCTTTCTTTTTTCTCCTTCAGTCTAACCAGTGGTTCTTAAATTTGAGTATGTATCAGACTCATCTGGAGGACTTGTTAAAACAGATGGCTGGGCCCCACTCCCAGAGTTTGTGAATCAGTACATGGGGATAGAGCCAAGAATTTGTATTTCTAACAAATTCCCAAGAAATGCTACTGCTACTCATCCAGGGACCACACCTTGAGAGCCACCAGGTCAACCTATTATAGCTGGAAGGTCCCTATTAAAATGAAACAATTACCTGAAAAAGGATGCGTCCACTCGCTAGGGTGCATGGACACTATTAAAGTATCTGTCCTTGAAGAGCAGGATCCTCAGGAAATGGGACTCCCTGAAAAGGTGGCAACAACAATATTTCATTGCTTGTCTATCAGTGCTTTGCACTTTCTTAGCATTTCATACTTTTATAGGTCCTTTAGCCCACTGTTCTCTTTTGGCACAGTTAACTTGTTAGGTAGAACAGGTGTCATTATTACATTTTCATGGATAAGGAAATTGAGACATAAAGAGGTTATATGGCCTCCTTTGGGCATCAGGGAACCCCAGTGGCCATATGCCTAGTCCAGGGTTCTATCTCCTTTAACACTGTTCATAATGCTAGCTGCAGCTTTCTCCGGGGGCATCTACCTGGGTCATTGAAATCCAGGACATGTAGCCACTCTTTGCCTTTTGCTCTGTTTAAAATCCCACTTGCTGCAGGTAGATTATCCATGTGGGCGATTAACTGTGGCAAATACTAAGCCCTGCATGAGTTTCCTCTGCCATAAACACATCTCTTCTCTTCTACCATCAGATGTTATACAGAGAAAATGCTAACTCATTTTAATATTAGCCTGAGCTAGAACTAATCATTATGAAAGCAAACCTGCTGAGGGAAAAGTACACATAATACTTCCAAAGGCAAATAGAAATGGCATTTTGATTATCCGTACCATTGCTTCCTTTCCATTAGCAGAGATAATTGAAAGTTTTCTGTATCACTAAAGCACACAGCAAAATAAGAGTGGGTTTTGTTAAATATGATGGCTGGTGAATCATGTTCTCTGGTATTTAAATATAAAAAACAAAATCATGGGTATGGGGCATGAAAGATAAAAATTCTCCCTTCCAGCACTTGCTCTTCTGGTTATTTTCTCCAGGCCTACACTGATTCCTCACAGTGAGAGAGTGAGATATCTCATGGACTCTCACAGACAGTGCCTCCTGGGTTACAAGGAGCTCTCTTCAGCTTCCATAATGCTTTTGACCATACAGGAGCCCAAGGTTTTAGAAGTTTTATTTCTAAAACTGCCCTCATCTGTCCCTCAACCCACTGATATTCTGACATTTTCCTTCAGTACTGCCATTAAGACCACTCATTTATTCAATAAGCATTTATTAATCACTTACGATGTACCAGACTCTGTAAGAACCACTGAACAGGCTGCAAAATTGAGTTAGAAGTAATCCTATCCCCAAAGAACATGGCATAATTACTCTGTAAATTATATAGAAAAGTTAACATTCAAGTATATTCTAGATGCAGAGTATAAACCATGTGAGCTTCTCCCATTTCAATTCTCTTTACTCACCATATGCTCAATTAAAGCTAGCTGATGGGTTTTTTTAGTTTCAACATAAAATAGGTATCATTAAGAAAGAAGATGTACCTGGGAAAGAGAAGGGTGGGGTGAAGAAGGAGCACTACTTCCTCTTCTGAGCACACGTGGAGATGTGCATAAACAGCCCCAAAACACAGTAACTAGGGGCAGTATAGGATCTAAAATTTGCTGTTGATTTCCACGTGTGGACTGTCACAGATTGAGTATATGAGGGTCATAAGGCTTGCATGATTAGAAATTCCATACTGATGAAAATCCCGTGAGAATGTGTTTTTTTTCCTGAGTTTTGGACTCTAAAGTATGCTATAAAAATGACTATTCCTTTAAAAAAAAAAGTTCATGCCCACTGCAACACAGAGACTGAGCATATAAGAAAATAGGTGGGATTGGGGGAGGTGTAGTAGGATGCAGAGGATTCAGTTAGTTGGGTAGGTATTAGTCTGTGAAGAGAAGAGATGCAGACCATAATCCAACAACATGTGTGTACGTGTGTGTGTTCATGCATATGTATACACAAATACATATGCATAGAAAGGTGTTGAAGGCCAGTAAAAAGGATTTTGTGAGGATGTGAGCCCTTTAAACAAATTCCAAATTCATAATCCAAAAAGGGAAACAAGTTTAGAAACCCAAAATTATAGCTGAAAGATAAGGATAAGATTGTAGTCCTGCTAACCAAGTGACTCAAGGAATACCACTAACACGCCTTCCCACTATTTGTTGGGCCACCTGAATGTGCAACACCTTTCACTCCCTCATAAAGTAGCTGCTCAGGCTCTGAACCCACTCTGCTTTAGTTTGGGCTTTGAGAACAGTGGAGTCCCAAGAGAGTGGGGACTCAGAGCAAATATGCAGCTGGATCTCAAATCTGTCTTATGAACTCTATTTTTGCCACTTTTGCAAGCGTCTCCTGGCCCTAGAGAGCGTTTTCACAGCACAGATGCTATAACCAGTCTTACCAGTGACCATCAAGAGTGCTAGTGGCGTGATAATGTAGCCAAGCCTACTGTGGGTGGTTGTGATCATGGATAGTGATAGCCACAGGGAGAATTTAGAGGATTCAGAAATAGCAGTGATGGGGGAGGGAGTCTCTATGTATCTGTCTTTGAGTTTCTGGAATGGGGGAATAGCAGTATCATTTTATTTGTAGGGATGTCCAGGGATTCTGTTGCCCTCAGTGGTGACCTTTTAATGGGCCTTACACCCAAGCATAGACTGGAGTTTCTACATTTGACTGTACCAAGTTTTGCTGAGTTGTCATTATGACACCCATCAGGGTAAGAGGAAGTACCAGGGTAAGAGTGGGGACTGAAATATAGTTGATGTAAAAGCAGGATTTAGTTTTCATTGGTGTGGCATTCTTACTCAGAGAGTGACCCATAACTATGGCACTCCAAGTATTGCTCTAATGTTGCGTAGATTCATAAGGACTTGCATGGGCATCTTGGCCCTGGGAGGAACAAGTCAGTAATAAAATCGATTTACACAGTTCCATTCTTGCAAGGCCAGCTGGAAGTTAGTGATGGAAATAGGAGACTTTGTACTTTCCAGACCCTTCTTACATTCTCATTCAATGTTGAAGGTGCTACATATTGCTTTATTTTTTGCTGTTTCTAGGACCATCCAGCCAACAAATTTGTTGGAGAGCCATAGATGTAGGCCTCCAAGCCAAGCCATCACAAATAATCTAAGTACTTTCTGTCCATCCAGCAAGGCCACACAGGCAGGCTTGGAGATGGCATAGGTCATTAAAGAGAGAGGCCTTTGCAGGGCACAATTGATTGGCTAGTGTTGCAGAATGCAAATGGTGACATTCCAGCTTCATGGTACAGGGCAAGATTGCTGATAGGGCCAGACAAGTGCATAGCCTTCTAGGAGAAGCTATCAACCAGCATTTGTGGGGGTACCTGGGTGGCTCGGTGGTTGAGTCTGCCTTTGGCTCAGGTGGTGATCCTGGAGTCCTGGGATCAAGTCCTGCATCAGGCTTCCTGCAGGGAGCCTGCTTCTCCCTCTGCCTGTGTGTCTCTGCCTCTCTCTGTGTCTCTCATGAATTAAAACAAAACAAAACAAAACAAAACACCACAAAACCCAGCAATCCTAGCTTCTGAGGAATGAATGACTCAAAAATTAAAGTGAGAAAGAAATTAGTCCAATGAGTCCAATGCTGTTACAAAGATGATAGCTTAGACCATCCTACATGCCTGTTTCCCATTATTATGGCCTCAAATTTGTCTATTATAGTCAGAAATCTGGCTGTTTTCTCCTGAATTAAATGTCCTATAAAAGAATGCATATATGAGCCAAGGTGGGGGATGTACAGGATTGAGATGGGATAGCAGCAATCGTTACACTGGACACACTGGTTGCTTTGGCTAATGTTTATCATGGAGGAGGGGTGTCAAGGATTATGCCTAAAGTAATGTGATCATTTGGATTCTGGAGGGTCCCCTCAACTATTAGAAACTATGGAAAGGTTATACATCCAAGAGGTCAATGAAGGGGTCATTCATCCAAAAAACAAGAAAATGGATATTGTCAGTAATTAGTGACTCTCAATAAATACTTACCTATCCATCACATCACTTATTTACTCAGCAAATATTTGTTGAATACCCACTATGCCAAGCACTATTTTAGACAACAACAACAACAACAACAATGAAGCAGATAATTCCTACCCTCATGGAGCTGACATTCTGGCGGGAATACAGACAAACAAGTAAAATATATAAATTGCCAGGTGATGATACATGCCATATAGAAAAATATAGCTTCAGAGGGATGTAAGAAGTTCAGGGGATGAAAGAAGTGAAGATCTGAGTTCTGGTGACTGACATAAACAAGGATGTGGAGTATAATGAAATTGGTACAGATGCTTCCAAGTCACATAGTGGTGAGAGGCAGTGAGTGTTGGAGGAGGATGTGGTGGGGAGGGCTCTAGTAGAAGTACCCATGAGGTTTTAGAAATCTCTCTCCATTACTTCCCAGTCAGACATGAAGACATGGGGAGAAGTGGTCTTACCTAGGGCCAGATAGCAGCTCTCAGGTAATATGACCTCGTCCCCAGCCTTCATGCCTCCACTGGAGCAAGAGTGTGCCCTAGAAGTCAAGTGAGACCCCAAACTACTCCCTCTGTATCCATCAGTCCAAGAGAGCCTTTCTGATTTGGTATTAGGCTTGATTAGAGGAGCCTGGATTCCATTCAGACTGATAAGGACTTTACCTGTAGTGTGACCAAAAATCCTTCAAAGTTCACATGGTGAGATCCTTGAAAATAAATCCATGTGTGGTCTAAATATAAAATGAATCTAGGAACCAAGATTTCATGGAATATAGTACTTAAAAGTATCTGGAGGCTCAAAGGGGCATTGCAGATTCTGAGAATTATGGTACAGTATTTTTGTCCTTAATAGATTTAAAATATGAATTCCCTTTCATTATCTCCCCCCGCCCAGTTCCCAGTAGACTGCAGGGCCCTTCAAGTCTAGCTTGATAAAGTTTTAGCAGCAGCAGGAAGAATAGTTTCCAACCAGGCCTGTTTAGGACAGACCTCAGACATCAGTACAAAGGCAGAGAGAGTCCTGGTTCTCTTTATCATAAATAGCACAAGGCCCCAAAAGATCCAATGAAGAAGCCTGGAAGTTCATGCTAGAGTCTTGGGATAGTAATCCACTTCTTGTGCTCAAGTAATAGATATGTTCAAGCTTGATCTAAGTCCCTGACAGCAGGAGGATGGCTCAGTAGCAGTTGTGGTGTAAATGTAGCTTCCCTGTTCTCCCAAACCCCACTGAGGACTCATTAAATATAGGCAGCAGACTTGGGGCTTAAGGAGAAGCTGGTGCTTTCCTTCCAGCTATGAGTTTGCCCTCAAGAGACAAGCTTTTGAGATTGAAGCCAATTGAGAGGGGAGCTGAGAGTACTAGCATGCGAATGTGCACATTCATCGTGTGATAGCTCCTATCTAATGCTAAGCCTTATCTAGAGAGATACATTGTACTACCAAGTCCAGAGAGTCGTCTGCCAGAGATATTTAGAAAAACTAGTCTCAAATGACATTGGTTAGACCCTCTGGAAAAGGGCTGTGTGGGACAAGTCCATTGCAGCTCAGCTCTTGGCCCAGGAGCCAACTGGTGGCAAATAAAATGGCAAACAAAATCAC
Source organism: Nyctereutes procyonoides (assembly GCF_905146905.1). NCBI lineage: Eukaryota > Metazoa > Chordata > Mammalia > Carnivora > Canidae > Nyctereutes > Nyctereutes procyonoides. The sequence goes on along the minus strand of NW_026575030.1, from coordinate 22,085,449 downwards.
GTTCTCCATGTGACTATGAGAAATTAAATGTGTCATTTGGTTATTTTCTATTTTCCTGGAACAACATGTGTTATATGTGTTGTAGGCAGCTTCTAACCATACCCGGTATGGGTCAACTGTCTTTTGGCCTAGTTTCATGAAAATGTAGTTGTGAACTAAAATTAAAAGTAAAAAAAGGATGCAAAGACATTTGAACTTCCATGTACATGTAGGTCATTAGCTGGACAAAGAATCAGCATAGTTTTATAGGATCCATGTCAAATGATACTGGTAATTGGATTTGTCGTTGCTGTAGGGTAAGTTCTGGGAGGGCAAGTATTCTTTGCTTTTTTCACTGTTATATCTTCACTGCCTATATTAGTGCCAGACACAGAGTAAGTACCACAAGTACAATTGCATAATATAGACCGTCAGTGTGCAGAAATACAGAGAGAAATATTCTACATCTTTAATGCAAACAAACTGGTAGGCAAATACCTGCATTGCACAACCAGGGAGTAGGAAGGAGTTCTACAGAATAACGTCATACTTGGCAAGTATAAGGAGCATGCTGCTGGAGTTCCGTCCAGATAATGAAGAGTAGAAGACAGGTTTGGTGCATGATCATATAGACAAAGTTAAAATCAAGGATTGAAAGCCAGAATTGTTAAACAGGGAAAGCAATAGAAAATTTAGCAAAGAAACTACAAGGTCATAATCAAAGGAGCAAAGGGAAACCCAGGTGCACAGCCAGGTGTGGGAAGCTACCAGGAGGTTGGTCGCTGACAATTCAAAAGATTCTGATAAATGCCAACTCCTTTCTCAACAGTCTGTATTGTACCCACCCATGAGTTCTTAAATGTATCACTTAACTTTTGGAGCTCTATAGAGCATTTTTAGTTAAAAATGGCAAATGGAAAGATTAAAAAAGGAAAAACACTAAGGGCCAGGAGCAGTAAAGAGAACAAACCCAGCAGAACACATATCCAAGAAAAATGAAACAATTGCTCTGAGAAGTCAATTTGAAAAATGTCTCTTATTTGATTTTCTTCACTAAGTTGGTCACCAGTGAGGACTAAATTTCTAAAAATAGTGTTGATTGAAAACGCACTTCTCCTCTCTGACCTGCCCCCATCCCCACGCCCATGACTCTTATTAAGCATTCGTAAAACTACAGGAAATGAAAACGTGAGAATCCATGCATCTGTTGTGAGTCAGTCCAAGAGTTGGTCAACAATGGAATCTGACGCCAATTCCCTAACAAGCAAGTAAAGCCAGCCTTCAGCTTGATTTTATTGATTTTTAAGACTGTTTCAAAAGTACATACAAGGAATATAAAATGTGGTCCTTAACTAGAATTCTATAGTCCAATTGTGTGAGAAAATATAAACACTCAACAAAATTCATACTATATATGATGAATAGCTATTGCATTAGCCTGAGGGGTCTAAAAGCTAGAAGGTCCTGTCCTCCCTGTGTATCTTTACCCAATACCAAGAATGAATTATAGCATGTAAAAGCAGTAATCTTCAGGTTGTTTTAAAAAACTAATAATAGAACTAATAATCAGCGTCGTGGTAGTAGTAGTAGTAACAACAACAATAATGAAAGCTAGTAGGTCTCTACAAATTGCATTCCATTTGTATATGTCCATATTTGTCTCAGAATGGCCCCATTGCAACTCTATCCATTTCTTAGCTTTATCTTCCTACCACTCTCTCAGTGTTCCTAAAGTCCTACCAATATCCGTCCCTAAGATAGTTCCATCCAAAGGAAATGAAAGCAGATGTATTTGTCAGAATAAGCAAAGTTATGCTGTGGTAACAACTCTGAAAATATTGGTGGGCTTAAAACAACAAGGATTTATTTCTTGCTAACACTGTATGTTCCTAATGGGGTGGCGAGGGGCTCTTTCATCACAGGGGAATCAGGGGCTCTGGCTGACAGACCAGCTTCTAGTTGCCAGCTACCATCCCAGACAGGGAATTCTTAAAGATCTTAACCCACAATTAAATGATCCAGTGTGGAAATGACTCAGCATCAATGGCCAGAATTAGTCATATGGCCCTATAAAACCAACAGGAGCCAGAAAAACAGCTGAGCTATATGTCCAGAAGGCAGAGGGCTAAAAATATTTGGTAAGCATCAGAATGACTACATTAGCAGTTAACATCAAGTCATATTTGCAAATAATTTACATTTTGGCTCTTAACGTGATATTTAGATTTTAGCTCTAACTCAGATTCTCGAATTTTGGGTCTACTTAACAGATGGGTATGTGTGAGAGTGTGAGAAGGAGAGAGATAATTTCAAATGTATGCAGGCATACCTTGAAGATCCTGCAGGTTCAGTTCCAGACCACTGCAAAATAAAGCAAGTATTGCAATAAAGCAAGTCAAAAGAACTTTTTTTGTTTTTCAGGGCATGTAAGAGTTGTGTTGACACTATCCTGTAGTCTATTAAGTATGCATTAGCATTATTTCTTTAAAACACCACATGTATCTTAGTTTAAAAATACTTTATTGTTGGGGTCCCTGGGGGGCGCAGCGGTTTAGCGCCTGCCTTTGGCCCAGGGCGCGATCCTGGAGACCCGGGATCGAATCCCACGTCAGGCTCCCGGTGCATGGAGCCTGCTTCTCCCTCTGCCTATGTCTCTGCCTCTCTCTCTCATTCTGTGTGACTATCATAAATAAATAAAAATTTAAAAAAATACTTTATTGTTAAAAAATGTTAACCATAAACAGAGCTTTCATCAAGCTGTAATCTTTTTGCTGGTGGAGGGTCTTACCTCAATGTTGATGGCTGCTGCTTCCATGTTTTTTTTTTTTTGAATGTTTAATTCTTTTTATTTTTAATAGGTATATGAATTCTTTGCATAACCATTTAAGCATGGCCCACAAATCAAAACATTCTAAAATTCATTTTTATAGATGAGAAATCCAAGGAACCTGGCTCCAAAATAATATTGTCTATACGTTTTCTTCTTTATACAACAATAAAACATAAATTGAAGAAGGATGCTGTTTCCATGTTAATCAGGGCGATGGTTGCTGAAGGTTGGGTGGCTGTGGCAATTCTTAAAACAACAGTGAGGTTAGTGCACTGATTAAGTCTTCAGTTCACAATTTCTCTATAGCATGTGATGTTGTTTGGTAGAATTTTCCACCATATCTGCAGTTATTTCCTCCATTGAAGTCTTGAACTTCACGAGTTGGAACCAACTTCTTCCAAACTCCTGTTAATGTCGCTATTTTGACCTCTTCCCATGAATCACAAATGTTCTTAATGGCAGCTAGGATGGGGAATCCTTTCCAGAAGGTTTTCAGTATACTTTTCCCAGATCCATCAAAGGAATCACTGTTAGAGCCTTACAAAATTGATTTCTTTTTTTTTCCAAAATGTATTTCTTAAATAATAAGACTTGAAAGTTGACATTACTTCTTGATGCACAAACTGCAGAATGGATGTTGTGATAGTCTGTGTGAAAACGTTAATCTTGTATGTCTCCATCAGAGCTCTTGGGTGACCAGGTGTATTGTCAATGAGCAGTAATATTTTGAAAGGAATCTTTTTCTGAGTGTGAGTCTCAACAGGGGGCTTAAAATTTTTGGTACATCATGTTGTAAGCAAACGTGCTGTCATCCAGCCTTTGTTGTTTCATTTATAGAGCATAGGCAGAGTAGATTTAGTATAATTCTTAAAGGCTCTGGGATTTTCAGAATGGTCAATGAGCCCTGGCTTCAACTTCAAGTCAGCCACTGCGTTAGCCCCTAACAAGAGAGTCAGCCTGTCCTTTGAAACACTGACTTCTCCTCTCTAGCTATGAAAGTCCTAGATGGCTTCTACTTTCAGTAAAAGCTCTGTGGTCCATACTGAAAATGTATTGTTTAGTGTAGCTACCTTCATGAATTATCTGAGCTAGGTCTTCTGGACAACTTGCTGCAGCTTCCCCATCAGCACCTGCTGCTTACCCTTCACATTCATGGAGATGGCTTCTTCCCTTAAACCTCATGAGCCAACCTCTGCTAGCTTCCAACCTCTCTTCTGCAGTTTTGTCACCTCTCTTGGCCTTCCTAGAATAAATAATAATAAGTTAGGGTCTTGCTCTGGATTAGACTTTGGCTTAAGGGAATGTTGTGTCTGGTTTGATCTTCTGACCAGACCACCCAGACTTTCTACATATCAGCAATAAGGCTGTTTCACTTTCTTAGCATTTTTGTGTCCACTGGAGTAGTACTTTTAATTTCCTTCAAGAACTCTTCTTTGCATTCCCAGCTTAGCTAATGGTTTGGTGCAGGAGGCCTAGCTTTTGGCCTGTCTTGGTATTTCAACATGCCTTCTTCACAAAGCTTAATTATTTCTAGCTTTTGATTTAAAGTAAGAGATATACAGACTCTTTCTTTCACTTGAATACTTAGAGGCCTTTGTAGAGTTATTAGTTGACCTGATTTCAGTATTGCTGTATCTTAGGGAATAGGGGAAGCCCAAGGAGGGAGGGAGAGATTCAGAAATAGCCCGTCATCAGAGCCATCAGAACACACCACATTTATTGACTAAGTTTGCTTAATCTTACTTGGATGCAGTTCGTGGCAAACAATTACAATAGTAACATCAAAGATCACTGATCACAGATCACCATAACAAATATAGTAATATTGAAAAAGTTTGAAATATTGTGAGAATTACAAAATGTGACACAGAGACACAAAGTAAGCAAATGCTGTTGGAAGATGGTACCAATAGACTTGCTTAATTTAGGGTTGCCACAAACTTACAATTTATAAAAGCATAGTATTTACAAAGCAGAAGAAAGCAAAGCACAATAAAAACAAGGTATGCCTGTACTTTGAAATAATGTTATCCGTGTAAACTGATTGTTTGTTGTCTGTTACTCTTACTGCCTTTCACTAGGCTCTGTCCATGACTGTTAGCCCCTATATGTATTGGATAAGTGTTAATGTCTAGTCAGAGTATAGAAATGAGAAGTTTTCTGGTTCTTCTTGAAACTTTTCCCAGACTCAGGGAACCAGTGCTTGAGGGTATAATGTCCTGATGAATCTAGAGGGCCATGAATCCTTCTGTTGCTTAGGGCCTAATTTATTACATTGTGTATTAGCCTGTAGAGGTCTCTATTGGCATTTGGCTTTGGATTTTACACAGTAGGTGTTACATAGTAGGGATATGAATTTATTGAATCCCAGTGGAAAAATCACTAACTAATGTTTGAAAGGATGTTTTACCCAAGTGTAAGGACATGACATATGTGTCACATTGTTCCTATTATAAGTTGTGTCATAAGATTGCATGACCCTATTCTAGAAATCTTGTGATCACCCCATTAAGTAGTTTATGGTATCACTGGGAAGCCAGGACAAGCTCTACTATAAACCACATTCAAATTGTCTGCAAACCCAGAGTTTTGGATTCAACCAGAGAACTGGGCAAGAAAATATAATGCTGCTGTGGAGTCGAAAGAACTCTAGATGGGAATCAAGAAGTTTTGTTTGGGTCCTAATTTCGCTGTTAAACAACAATATAAGCTTTGAAAAACATTTTAACGAAATCATCTATCTTCTAAAGACCTCAATTTTATCATTTGTAAAACTGGAAAAATAATAGGAAGTTACCTCTAAATTTCATTCATGCTTAAACATTATGTTTTTCTATTACTGAATTATTAACCCAAAGTCTATGACTTTTAGTTAGAAAAATCAGCAAGCACACATCCTAAGTAATGTGGAATTGGAGAAATGACAGTTATATATAAAGGATAACCTAATTTTATATACAGTTGTTATCTGTATTGGTAAAAGAGATATAGTACTATACAGCAGTAATGTCTAAAAAATTGTTTAGCTTTGAAATATAGGCAAAGAGGTTGTCAGAAATTAGCATATATGCTCTATTTTCTCATTTATTTATCCATTCACTTTAAAATATATTAAATTTCTACCATGTAAACAGCTGGGCTAAATTATCAGAGAGGGGCAAGGAAATTGAGGACATTGGCAAGAGCATTATTGAAATAATGGATCATGAAGCCCAATCTGCATAAGAAAGAAAGTGATGAAGGAAGAGTATTAATGGATTGGGAGAAAGTAGAGGGCTCCATGAGTAGAGGTCCCAATGGGGTTAAAGAAAGGCCATAGTAAGAGTAATTAAATAAGGAGGCTGGAAGGAGAATAAGTTGTGGTCAGGAAGGAAAATGCAAGGCCTCTGTTTCTGACCAATGTAGAGAAGTAAGGACCAGATATACACTCCCTGCCTGAAATAACCAGAAAATCAGACAAAATATAAGAAACAACAATTTTCAAGACACTGGATATCAGGCAACAAAAGACAGAGTGTTCACTGAGAAATAGGAAACAAAGTGAGCCCTAGGAATACTCTAACTTACTGCCTTGAGTTTCCAGGTTTAGTGCAGTGTGTCCCCTGAGTTAAAAGATGGAGCTGAAAGTCAAGTGAACAAAAAAAAAAAGAAAGAAAGAAAGTCCAGTGAGACCAAGGCAGCTTTATGGAACAGAATGAAAAGAAGAAAGCTGTGCAGAAAGAGAATTCTGGAGATCTTCAGAGGGTCCCTGAAGTATTCATCAAAGTATTGATTAGCACATGCATATGTGGAAACTTCCCCAATATGGGGAAGAATTACCTGCAATAATTAGAGTTAAGAAGTACCCAGTGCCCACAAAGGGCCTGGAATAGTGCCTGTTCCACCAGCCAGACTAGAACCCCTGAAATTCACAGGGCATCAGGTAGAGGACTGACAAGGGTCTTACCTTCATAGTGGGAAATAGTAAGCCCTCGATGAACTAGGCTCTGCTTCAGTTTAACAAGTCTTAAGAGGATCAATCTGTTAAAAGAATTTACCATACTGGGACAAAGCTTATGAATAGTTAAGGATATAAAATAGTAGCAATACAAAAATATTGAGCATCCAATAAGGTAAAATCCACAATGTCTGGCATCCAATAAAAAAATACCAGGCATGCAAAGAAACAGGAAAATATGACCTGGGGGCAGGGCGGGGGGGGGGCGGTAATTGAAACTTAGCCAGAATTTGCACGGAAGTTAGAATTAGCAGAGATGAACATAAAAACAATTATTATTTAAAGTATTCGATGCATCCAAATTAAGGAGAGACATGGAAAACATAAAGAAAATCCATGTTTGAACTTCTAGGTGAAAACTACAGTGGCTGAAGTGAAAAATAGCAAGATAGGATTAACAGTAGATTAGACCCTGCAGGAGAGAATGTAAGTACTTGGAAGCACAGTAATAGAAACTATCCAAAATGAAACACGTAGGAAAAAATAATTTTTAAGAAAGAGCAAAGTGTCAGTGAGCTGTGGAACAACTAAACAGCCTAATATTCATGTAATTGGAATTTCCCAAAGGGGAAGAGGGACAGAAAAATATTTAAAACAATAATGGCTGAACATATTTAAAATCTGACAAAGTCTGTAGACCATAGATCCAGGAATCTCCGTAAACCTCAGGGACAAGAACTATGAAGAAAAACTATACCAATACCTATCATAATCAAATTGCCCAAAGCCAATTGATAAAAGAGAAAATCCTGAAAACAACCAGAGAAAAACAGGCATGCTGCAGACAGATGCACAAATATATGGATGAGGCACATTCCTCATGTAAAACAAGGAGGCAAAAAGACAGTGGAGCCCCTGAATGGAGTACTGAAGGTGAAAGAGAACTGTGAGAACTGTCAATCTAGAATTCTATATCCAGTAAAACTCTCTCTCAAAAGTGAAGCTTTTTTTTTTCTGACATACAAAAGCTGGGGGAAAAATACTTTGCCAGCAGATCCACATTACAAGAAATGTTAAAGTGAATCCCTTAGGGAGAAGGAAATGATGCTACAGGGAAATAGGGATCTACACAAAGAAACAAAGAGACTAGAAATGGTAAATGCCAGGGTAAAGAAGATTTATAGCTAAAGCACAGTATGAAAGAGATAAAGAGGTAAAAGAAGAATACTGTATGTAAGACAGAAACAAGTGACTATATGACAAGAATTCACATAGATAAAGAGAGAATTACTGATTTGGAAAACAGAAGTGAAGAAATCTCTTAGAGTGCAGCCAGATTAAAAAAGAGGGTATGAAAAGTAATTTTAATAGGAATTCTGGGATAAAGTGGGGAGGAGAGCAAGAAGACATTTTTCAAACAGAGAATGACCAACGATTTTCCAGAAATGAGGAAATATAGAAACACTGTAGTGAAACTAGAGAAAATCAAGAATAATAACAAATCTTAACAACAAGAGAGAGAACTAGGTACCCAAAAGGAACAGCAATCAGTTTGATAGCAGGTTTCTCATCCACTACCACAGAGACTAAGAAGACACAGTAAGAGCCTTGATGTTTTTATAGAAAACCCTTATGCCTTAGAATTCTATTCCCCACAAAATTACAATTTAAGAAGGTGAGATAAAAGGGCCCCTTGGTGGCTCAGTCAGTTAAGTATGTGCTTTTGGCTCAGGTCATGATCTCAGGGTCCTAGGGTTGAGCCCTACACCAGGCTCCCTACTCATTCCCCTCTGCCATTCCCCCTGCTTCTGTTCTCTGGCTCTATCTCTCTGTCAAATAAATAAATAGAATCTTTAAAAAAAATGGTGAGATAAGAAGATGAAGGTGAGATAAGGATATTTTCAGATGTACAAGAACTCAGAGATTTTACTACTCATACGTTCTCAATTTTTGCAAAAAGAAAAATGAACCCAGAAGCGAGGAATTAAATACAAATATATATATATTTTATATAGTAAGCTAAAGAAACATTAAAACATTGTGTAAATATAAGTTAATATTGAGTGCAAATAGTAAGAATAAAAAGAATACTAACCTCTTGAAACAAAATGGAGTGCTCTGACGGTTAAACAAACTCAGATCCTTGTATGACTATAAAGAAGGATAAAAATAGGAATTAACTTGTAGAAAAATATACATTTGTGAGGATAATGTAAGGATTGCCACCAAAAGAATAAAAATAGACTATATACTTTCAATACTGGTAGAGGAAAAGAAAATAAAAGAAGAAAATTCATGGTGAATAGAAAACAGGAACCAAAAAAAAGTCAGAAAGAGGCCCAAATATATTGTTAAAACAATACAAATGGATTTTTAAAAAGATTTTATTTATTTATTCATGAGAGACACAGAGAGGGAGAAAAGCAGAGACACAGGCAGAGGGAGAAGCAGGCTCCATGCGGGGAGCCCAATGCAGGACTCGATCCTGGGACCCCAGGATCACACCCTGAGCCAAAGACAGTCGCTCAACTGCTGAGCCACCCAGGGATCCCTACAAATGGATTTAATACATTGATTAAAATAGATTAAAATGTAATACATTGATTAAAAACTTTCCAATTTGATCTTTAAAACAAAGATTGGGTATACACTGTATAAGAGACATGTAGAAACTGAGACTGTTGAATGTAGAAACTGAAACAGAGACTGATGTAGAAAATAAAGTGATGGAAAGAGATAAACCAGGCAAATATTTACCTATAGAAAGCTGGGATAGAGATTTTAATGTCAGATAAAATGCAATCATTTTAAGCTTTCTTATCCTTTACATTTTTATTATGCATGGTATGTTTTTATTCCAGCAAAGCTAATACAGAAATTGCTACCTAGAACTGGGATGCTGCTATACCAAATTTTTTAAAAGAAAAAAAAACAACAACAAAAAATAAAATATGTGGCTTTGGCTTTGGAAGTGGGCTGAAGATGGAGTAAAGTATTATTGGAGACCAGAAAAATGGGACACCTGCATGTGCAGTGTTGAACATTTGGGAAATTGTCACTTGCTGTAATTTGGAGGACAGCTAATATATTTAAGGAATTTGAAAATTGAAATGAAGCGTCTGGGAAGGTTTTTCCTAAAGGAAATAATTGAATATTTGAACAAAAGCAGAAACAATGAAATGTATGGCTTGTAACATATGTAAACTGTATGTCAGTCGACATCAGGAAGGGAAAAATGGAAGTGTAATATTTTAAGATTCTTAGACTATCATGAGTGGTATAATTTCACTCGAAGGTAACTGTGATTAATTAAAAACGTATACTATAAATCCTAACACAATCACGAAAATAACAGAACAAAGAGTTATAACCAGTAAACCCTCTCTTAGTCTGCTTGGGTTACCATAACAAAATACCACAGTCTGGGTGGTTTAAACAACACATTTATTTTCTCACAGTTCTCTGGAAGCTAAAAGTCCATGATCAAGTTGCTGACAAATTTCATTTCTGATAGGGGCTCTCTTCCTGGCTTGTAGATGCCACTTCCTCCTGTGTCTTCACATGGCATTTCTTCTGTGTTTACATGGAGAGATCTCTAGTGTCCTTTCCTCTTCTTATGGACACCAGTTCTATTGGAGTAGGGGTCCACCATTAGGACCTCATCTAACTCAAATTAACTCCATAAAGGTCTTCTCTCCAAACACAGTCACATTGGGGTTTGGGGCTCCAACATATGAATTTAGTAGAGAGAGGATTCAACCCATTAACATAAGCCAACAAGGACATAAAATGGAATCATAAGACATTCTCAGGTAATCCAAACGAAAGCAGAAAAGTAAGGAAAAGGGAACAAAACAGAAGAGAAAATAGAAAACAATTAGCAAGAAAATAGACTCAAACCTTATCATATTCATGATCATAGTAAATTTAAATTGCTTAAACATCCCAATTAAAAGACAGAGTTTGTCATAGTGGATTAAATAAAAACAAAGAAGACCAAACTATATGCTGCCAACAAGAAATGTACTTTAAATATGAATATACAAATAGGACTTTTTAAAAAGTATAACATCCTAACATTATTCCAAAAGAAATCTGGGGTGGCTAACTAATATCAGCCAAAATATATCTCAGAGCAAAAAATATTACCAAGGATAAAAATGAATATTTCATAGTGATTGTCAGGAAGACCTAACAACCCTAAACTCTTACGTATGTAATAACAGAATCTCAAAATACATGAAGCAAAAACTGATAGAACTGCAAGGAGAAATAGACAAATCAACAATTACAGTTGGGGATTTTATTTATTTATTTTATTTATTTATTTATTTATTTATTTATTTATTTATTTATTTGAGAGAGAGAGAGAGAGAAAGAGCAAGCATGAGTCGGGGGGTGGTGCTGAAGGAGAGGGAGAAGCAGACTCCTCACTGAGCAGGGAACCCAACACAGAGCTCTATCCCAGGACCCTGAGATCATGACCTGAGTTGAAGGCAGACACTTAACTGACTGAGCCACCCAGGTGCCCCACAGTTGGGGATTTTAATATCCCTCTTTCAATAATTGATAGGATAAACAGAAAATCAGTAAGTATGTAGAAGATTTGAACACAATCTACCTTCTTGACCTCATTGACATTTATAGAACACTCTACCCAACAATAGTAGAATACATATCCTTTTCAAATGCTCATAAAATATTTACCAAAACGGACCATTTTGTGGGCCATAAAATAAGTCTCAATACATTTAAAAGGATTCATGTCATACAAAGTGTGCTTTCTGCCATAATTGGATTAGAAATAAATAGAAAGATCTCTGGAAATTTTCCAAGTATTTGAGAACTAAATACCTTCTAATAACCCATGGGTCAAAGTAGAAACCAAAAGGGAAATTGGTTGAATTCAGTGAAAGTAAAACTACAACATATCAAAATGTGTAGAGTACCACTAGAGAAAGGAAGATGTCTAATTTAGTGTTGTGGAAGTCAGAGCAGTCAAAAATGGTGACCATGAAATCAAAGGTGTGACCATGGGAGGGGGCTGAAGAAGTGGAGTGAAGGAGGAGCTCAGTGGAGACGAGGAGGTCAAAGAACCAAGAGGACAAGGTGCTGGAAGGGCTGCCCACAAGGAGATGAAGTCCCTCAAGATGATGGCAGAACTTGGGGTGGAGAGGGAAACTATTAGCCTGGAATCAAAGTCACCCATCATGGAAGGGTTTCTCGTCCTAGCTCTTTATCTTTGCAAATCACTTTGTCTCTCTGAGTTTCTGTTCCTTATGTGTAAACAAGGGGGTTATGAATATATATTTATACTTTTTATTTTTAAATGTCTTTATATATAATATATATATATATATTTTTTTTTTACATAAGCCTCTCTAGATACTCTTGGGAAATGGCAAGGTATTAAATGATAAGTAATAATCCCTTAAGTTCCATTGAAACCCTGGCATTCCCTGATTTCTGCCTATAAACAACATATCTCTAAAATGGCACTTGGAACTAGGCAGCAGTATGCTCCAGTTACTATGGACAGTCCAGAGAGGATTAAACTACAGACAAGTAATCGACTGTATATGGAACTCTCTAAGGAGGAGTTCTGGATCTTCACAGCATCAAGAGGCTGGCCTCAACAGTCACAGTAGCAGCTAGGCCTGAGAAACATTCTTCTTTCTTGTACCCAGAATGGAGAGCCCAGGAAACAGGTTCAGTGGGTAGAAAAATCAGGATTTGGAGCTCCACACAATTGAGTATTCAAGCAGCTGCAGCTACTGACCCCTTCCACTGCCCCCTTATCCCATCCCCATTTCACCATGATTATAAGGCTCCTGGAAAATGAGATGTAGCTTCTCCTGATGGAAAAGTTGGATCTAATGTAGAAATTTCCCCAGGAAGAGACAGGGATAGAACTCATTGTTCCTTGACACGTGTCTTCTGAGGAACTACAGTGATTAGGAAGTCCACAAAACACATTCCTCCTCTATTCCCTATCCCTGAAATTTGCAGATTTTTCAATCATTTAAGTATATTTAGCTCTCTTTCTGTATTGTTTCAAAACTGTTGGCCATGTGCTAAACACAACAAAAAACAAGTTATAAGAACTGCCACCTGCCCTTGGCGTGAGGAGTGGAGGTGTTTGGAGTTGGGTGACAGTGTCAGGTTGTTGAAGTAGTCCTGGTAGGGAATTAAGTCACAGATCTAGAATAGCAGAATCTTAGATCTAGAAGAATCCTTAAGGTTTTCATTTTGTAAGTTAGGAATCTAAAGCTCATAAAAATGAAAAACCTAGCCGTGAATTCATATAACTAGGAGAACCAGGACTAGTTTTAAGTCTCCTGACTCGCAGTCCACTCAGGCATAAAGGAAATACATAGTCTATGAGACTGGCGAATGATGCTAATGTAACAGAACCACGCACTTAGAGGGGCACATCTCATTTATGGGAGTGCCAAGTACATTGATGATGTAGTGAGGAGGTGGTTAAATTGCATTTTGTTTTTGTTTTTTTAAGATTTTATTTATTTATTCATGAGAGACACAGAGAGGCAGAGACACAGGCAGAGGGAGAAGCAGGCTCCATGCAGGGAGCCCATGTGGGACTCGATCCGGGCACCCTGGGATCATGCCCTGGGCCGAAGGCAGGCACTAAACCACTGAGCCACTCAAGCGTCCCTTAAATTGTATTTTGGAAACAGTTTTTAGTCTGTTAGCAAGGAAAAACTTCACGTAAGAGAATGGATGATGAGGGAGAAAGAAAGCTGATGTGAGGAATAGACTCTCTGCATGTGGTGAAACTTTCAAGAAAGGATGTACAAACAGTTGTGTTTGAGGCAAGATTCTCTTAGAAAAGCTGTGTTAATGACAAAAGAAAATCTATGTTCCTCAATTAAATGACAAAAATTTTAAATGAATGATTGTGGTTGAAAACTGGATGTTTGGGTGGAAACTCAGGTCCTGATGGTTCAGGAAGGCTCCCTGGAGGAGATCAACCTGTGAGTTTAGCATGGGAGAGGGTTGGTTGACAGAGCAGATGAATAGAAAGTATTTTTCATGCATCCAGCATGGCCTGAACAAAGGTTCAGAAGCAGGAACAGAAGAGTTTAAACAAATAAATGACAAAACGGCTCTCATGGTTGGAACTCGGAAGACTGGACGTTAAGACAGGTCAGACCAATGCGGGCTGGGAAAGGTGTAGGGAGTTAATACTTAACATGTAGGAGAGTCCCGGAGGCCTGACATCTGCAGAGGGCTGCAGGCACAAGGGCAGGTGGGGATTACAGGTGGCAAGACCGAAGTTCATCAAGGGAGAACCCCGAGCAACCAAAGAAGAGACTGATGGGGATGCTAAAATGCCATGCCGGGGTTAAAGCGAGGTTGATCGATAGTCATCACTACCAAACAGCTTTAAAAATCCAAGACTAATTCTCTAGAGGCTAATTATCCCATCACCCACACTTGTCCTGCGATTCTTGTAGCTCCTACCAGGAAACTAAGTGGGTCTTTTAACAAGTAGGAAAGAATCAGAAAGCGTCTCCCTAGGAATGTAAATTAAAATTAAAAAAAAAAAAAAGAAACAGTACATGATTTTACAATTAGGCAGGTAGGGGGATGGTTCATGTAAAGATGTTTTTAAGACTGTAAACTTGGAAGCATTCTTGTAAATATTAAGCTTGTGAATGTTAAAATACATAAAATGAAGCAAATTTTAGAAGAATGTATTTTATACAGATATTCTCACAAAACCTCAGTCATCGTTGACCACTCTAGGTTGTTGTTGTCCTGTATTTACTCCTTATGCTGATTTACAGCTTGTTTCTTTGCTGCTAGATGAGACTTCTGGGGCTCTGCTTGCACCAGCAGTCCTTGAGTTTTCTATGAAGGCTCCAGCCTGACCTCTGAATACTTGCCCTTTCCATCTGTTCCAATCTCTTCAGGTCACTTGGGTTTCAGAGCAGCCGTGTCACAGGCATTGCTGGCAGCTGAGCTCTCATAATTGGTTCTGTGGCATCCTCTCACTCCCTGTCATCTTCTTGTCAAAGATTGTGGTCCTCGGCTCCAAGCCGCTTTGGAATTTCCTTTCCTTTCCGATCAGAATAGAAAATCATGGAGATTAAAAAACATTTCCAAAACTCCCCTTTCTACCTTTATAAAATCCCCTCATCTGTATCAGTTAGGATTAGAAGGCTTAGCTATATACAAAAGCTCCAAATGACACTGGTTTAAATAAGATGGAGGCTTGTTTTTTCTCTCACATAGCAGACACCTGAGGATAAGTAGTCTAGGCTGGTGGAGAAGACCCACAGCACCATTCAGTACCCAGGCTCCTTCTAGCTTATTCCTCCACTATTCATAGGGTGTGCTCTAACTCATAGTCCAAGGTGTCAGGTGTTCCAGGGAGCAGACTGGGCAAAAGGGAAGAAGAGCTATCCCCCACACATTAAGGCGACTAGTTGGAGCTGGCACTCAGGCTTTCATCCCACTGGCCAAAGTCTGATAACATGGCTACTTTAGCTGCAAGGGGACCTGGGGAGTGTACTCTTTTACTAGATGGCAGGGTTCAACCCCTCAAAAAAAAATGAGTCTTCATTACTAAGAAATCAGAGCAGAATGAGCTTGGGAGGTACCAAGAATTCTTTGCCATACTATCATATTAACAGAAAAATAGTGGAAATTCATCTTATATCTCTCTAATTCCCTCCTCCACATCTTATGCTTATTTTGTACAAAAGAGTATTTTTTAAGAGATTTTATTTATTTATTCACGAGAGACACAGAGGGAGAGAGAAAGGCAGAGGGAGAAGCAGGCTCCATGCAGGGAGCCTGACGTGGGACTCGATCCTGGGACTCCAGATTCACGCCCTGGACTGAAGGTGGCACTAAACCGCTAAGCCACCCGGGCTGCCACAGAAGAGTATTAATGTAGAGCAAAAGTATTTTTGAGACTCCTAATCTCTCGTAACTCCTCTTTCCACATATCGTAAAGGAGCATTGCATTTTTTTCCTCTTGATATATAAAATATATTTTTAAACAGGCTAATTTTTAAAGAATTATGAGGAACTCCCTCAAAATTAATGATGGCCCGGCGAAAAGTCCAAAATTATAAACCAATAAAAAAGCACTTAAAAAATATACTCCACCTATTTCCAGAAGTATTTGAGAATGTAATTAAAACTCTAAGAAAGATGAAGAATTTCAAAAGTAAACATAAGAGAGTCCATATGGAGGAAGCAGGGGATGTAGAAGTTTCAAAAATGTGAGGAATCAGACTATAGCACTTGCCATCTATTTCAGCAAATTTAAATCAACAATAACTTTAAAATCATCTCTATATAAGAAAAATGTAAAAAACCACTCAGGCTGTACTGTTAAGGCACTTTCAATCCTATGGAAGATACAGGAATGTAGACAAATATCCGAGGCCAAATGTGCTGTGTACAAATAGCACTCTGTTAGAAAGATAGGGAGGGAATTATTTGGAACCGCTTGTGGACAGGTTCATGGATGGGGCTGCGTCTGAGCTGGGTGTGAATGTGGGAAAGGATGTCCAGAAGGTGAGAGGGGTGTGGCTTGGGAGAGGGAGGAAGAACCTATTCTGGACAGAAAACACCGTACATGTGATCAGGGAGGTGGGAAAATGTTGGGTATGTCTGGGAATCAGCAAGTGTCGCTATGACTTGGAGCAGAGGACCAGTCTGGTTGCAGATGAGCTGGAAAGATTGAGGAATTGGATCTGAGAGGCCGTAAATTATATGCTCAGGGACCTGGACTTGGTTCCCTAGGCGTTAGAGGAAGAGGTGAAGAATGAAGTGGAGCACGTCCACATTTTATGACCTTTCATCCCTTAGAAAGTCAAGAGCAAGACTCCTTACTGTTGATGAGAAGTTTATTAGGTTATAAAGAATGTAAAAGGTTTAGAAGAGGATAATACGATGAGGACTCCGAGAAGGAATGAACAAGGGGTTGTTAGCAATCTGAGTTCCCACTGCAGTGTTGGGAGTGAGTTCGCCTTTGGGTTTTCTGACAGCAAGAACGAAAAGGCAAATGCATTAGGCTAAATAACATTTTGGGTTTTTGACAAGTGCAGGTAGAGAGTATGGTGTGTTTCTCTTAAACTGCATAGATCGACCTTGCAAGATGTGCCTTCTCCCACTTGCCTTCTTTCAGACGGTGGGATGATTTTGAGTGACCTTGATACAGGAACCAGGGAACGGCATTGCCTGGCATGAGACACAGAGAGAGGAGCCGTATTTGTTACTCTTAAGGAGTCAAGGAGAAGTGGTCACTGGGTAGTAGCTTGTGCTCAAAGGAGTAAGATGCGTGCGTGCACTGTGGATAAGCTGGCTGACATTTGCAGTAAGTTCTTAAAGCAATGCTGGATATTCTGGGACACGGTGACACTAAAAGAAGAGAACAGAATTTTCCATGAAGAAACTTTCAGCAAAAGAAATTTTTAAAGGGGAACTAAGATGCTGTGTCTGAAGCAGGAAGGGGACAGACCACCCCCTCATTTCTTTCGGGAGGATATTGTAATATCAAAATGGCAATGACAAATATGGACATTTAAGCAGAATGTCTTTCAGAATGACAACCTGTAGCAGAGCAAATGGTGGGGGCCCCAAAAGGCCACAGAGCTCGGTGGCTGCAGCTGCTCACCAACCACGCTTGGGCTCAGTCCTCGGCTTTGGCCACCATGTGGCTCAGTGAAAGACGAGCTATGAATCGGAACATGAAAGTAGAGTTCAAGGATGCCTTTATATGTATTTTTTTCATATACCCACTGCTCTCATTAACTACTGGGTAAATAGGCCCAGAGCAATCCTCCAGCTTGCTTAAGATCACCAGCCATGAAAGAGAACAACCAATGGCCACCCAGACTCTTGACTCTTGGCCTAGGGCTCCGCCACCATCTCTACGATGCTGTCACACGGTGTCCTGCCTGTGGTGTCACAGGCACCATGCTCTGAGCCCGTCCTGACGGCTGAGCATATCACTCCCAGAGAAGGGGGAGCGACAGAGAATCATCTGTAGCCTGCGGATGAAGAGGTGCTGAGGGAAGCAGTCAGATGGGGATTTCCGGATATCCTAAAACGGTTTTAGAGGGTTTTAGGGGGAAAAATCTACTTACCACCATGTCTCAGGGATATTAAAATGCAGTACAAACCACCCTCCTGCATTTAGGCTCTCTGGGCCTTCTGGAAACTGATAGATTTTCTTTCTAGAGTGCGTTGATCCTCTGAGAGAAAGAGCCCACAGTCCAAAGTTCCAAATCCTTTCCCAGCTGAGGGCCAAGAGGCTGGAAGCTTTAAAACACCGAACATTGTTCCATTAGAAATGATGAACAGGGGATCCCTGGGTGGCGCAGCGGTTTAGCACCTGCCTTTGGCCCAGGGCGCGATCCTGGAGACCCGGGATCGAGTCCCACGTCGGGCTCCCGGTGCATGGAGCCTGCTTCTCCCTCTGCCTGTGTCTCTGCCCCCCCCCCTCTCTCCCTGTGTGACTGTCATAAATAAATAAAAATTAAAAAAAAAAGAAATGATGAACAGGACAATAGTTCTATGAATGACTTCAGCACCAGCTCCATGTTTCATTGAGGCCCAGGACCAGAGGTACCCTGCACACCTCCAGCAGGCAGTTGCTTCAGGGCTCAGTGCAAAGCAGAACTGGGGGGAGTGTAAATAATTTTCCCAGAGGTCTAATGAGGTGCTGAATAAAGAACAGAGTGTGGCCACCAGTATTTTTATAAGAAAACCTGAAAGAAAGAAACCAAACTAGGCTTAGGTTTTCCAGATTCTTTTTTTTTAATATTTTATTTATTTAAAAAAATCTTATTTATTTATTCATGAGAGACACAGAGGCACAGGCAGAGGGAGAAGCAGGCTCCTTGCAGGGAACCCAATGCAGGACTAGATCCCAGGACCCCGGGATCACACCCTGAGCCAAAGGCAGACGCTCAACCGCTGAGCCACCAGGGTTCCCAGATTTTCCAGATTCTTTCAGGAAAAAGGAAGAGATGAAAAAAGGGGCAAGAAGTCAAAGTTGTGTATATTTCTATCCTTTTGACCTGGAATTATCTTAAATGTAAATGAGATAAGAGGGGCACCTGGCTGGCTCAGTTGGTGGAGCATGCAACTCTTGATCTCTGGGTCATAAGTCGAAGCCCCACATTGGGCGTGGAGCCTACTTTAAAAAAGAAAGAAAAGAAAGAAAAGAAAAGAAAAGAAAAGAAAAGAAAAGAAAAGAAAAGAAAAGAAAAGAAAAGAAAAGAAAAGAAAGAGAGAAACGAGCCTTGCAAAAAAGTCTCTTTTATTTTTAGTCACCCATTCATGCCCTTCTAGAAGAAGAATAGGCATAGAGAAGCTATGTGTCCAGGTATATGCATCAAGTAGTTTATGGAAAAATTCTGATTTTAAAGAATTTTCCCTGTGGCCAGACTGTGTGTTTTGGGTTTTTGTTTGGAGTTTTCTAGACATACTATGGTAATATGGGCCCCTCCAGGTAGGAGGTAAGTGGCTACTCAAGCACCCAGCTGTACATAGTAGTTGAGAATCCTCTGAGTCACACACAATTTCAGAGCGGCAATGGGCCTTGGTAGATCTTGCAGTCCGTGCTTTTTGTTTTAGGGATGGAGGAAGTTGTAGGGGTTTATCCAAGCCACACAGCTACTAAGTGACATTGCTGAGAGCCCTATCCAGGGCGCTTCATTGTCAACCACGAACTCTACCCTGTATCAGTCTGTCTGGGTGCCACAAAGGTCAACTTTTTGGCAGGTGAAGGCTACTCAGAGGCACCATTTAACAAAATGCTGCCTTTTAGGAGGCACTGGTGTATGCCCCTCACATGTGACATGTAGAAGCTCGCAGGCCTGTTCTCTTAATTGTATGCCAGTCAGACCCCACCGTGCCATAGTTGGTCTCTGTATTAGTCTGGGCGGATTGTACCTCTTTTGCAAGATTAGGAGAAATTTCTTAAAAACTGGAAAATGGTTGGTTGGTTCCTAGCCATAGCTCATCCTATGAGGGAGTAGAGCTCAGGTCCTGTGTCCCCGTGCCATGAAATACAGCTTTTGGCATCACCGGTGTGGCATGTTGTTCAGTTGTCAGAATCCACGATGGTCCGTGTGTGTGCACATGTTTTGTTTTTTAAAAAAGAACCCTTATAATCCTTGGACGTTATGATTACACAGTTTTGTTTTTTAAATTTTATATCAGGGATCCCTGGGGGGCTCAGCGGTTTAGAGCCTGCCTTTGGCCCAGGGCATGATCCTGGAGACCCAGGATCGCGTCCCACGTCGGGCTCCCTGCATTGAGTCTGCTTCTCCCTCTGCCTGTGTCTCTGCCTCTCTCTGTGTCTCTTGTGAATAAATAAAATCTTTGAATGAATGAATGAATGAATGAATGAATGAATTTT
Source organism: Nyctereutes procyonoides (assembly GCF_905146905.1). Taxonomy (NCBI): domain Eukaryota; kingdom Metazoa; phylum Chordata; class Mammalia; order Carnivora; family Canidae; genus Nyctereutes; species Nyctereutes procyonoides. The sequence goes on along the minus strand of NW_026575030.1, from coordinate 22,065,292 downwards.
ATATCAGCCATGCCATCTCTAGTTAAATTCGTTTAGTTACAGGGTGAGAGCATCCTGCAAGTAGCTCAGGGAAGGGAACTGATGTGGGAAGATCTCCTAGGAAGCAAATACGAGTGGCCACAGCAGACCTGGACCTTGTGGCGTCAGGGCCTGTAGGATGGTCCTGGGTCTGGGTGGTTGCAGGGAGCTGGCTCTGCAGGATTCCAGTTCAAGCCCCTCTCTCCAGGTCCCACGCCCTGTACATGGTTTCTTCACTTTATCACCACCACTTGCCCTGAGCTGCTATTCCCTCATAACCTTGGCTTGCCTGTGGCTTGCTATGCCCCATCCTCGGCTCTTCCTCCCCCAAGTAAAAACCGGGAAGCCCTAGGGTTGGAGTATTGTTGTTCTCTTACCATTTCCTAGTAAACATTCTTGAAAGATGGGATCCCATTGGCCACACTCATCTTTTTGCCCCAGGCCATGTCATGTGTCTCTGGAGCCTTTGGGGCAGCTTCCCAAGGCCAGACCGGATCTGGTGCATCCACCTGCAGGCGCGGGGCGGACTAGAATCCTGAGATGGGAAATTCAAGTTCTGGGGACGCCCAGGGGGCTCAGCGGTTGAGCATCTGCCTTTGGCCCAGGGCGTGACCCTGGGGTCCTGGGATCAAGTCCCACATGGGGCTCCCTGCATGGAGCCGCCTTCTCCCCCTGCCTGTGCCTCTCTCCCTCTCTGTGTCTCTCATGGATCAGCAAGCACATCATATACATATAAGGGAACTACAGCTCTGTCAGCAGCCTCAAGGAGCGCAGCTCCTTGTAGAAGGAGCCGTGGGCCATGCAGCCAGTGTCCCCAGCTTGCCCAGGGCAGCACGCGGGCCACCCATCGGGGAGGCCGCGAGAGTCACGGAAGGCGGAAAGGAGCTATAGGGTTTGCGGTTCGCTTCTCAGTCCTGGAACTTAATGACCGTGGGGCTGTGATCGAGTCACCAAAACTCGCTGAGCCTCGACCTCGCAGCTGTAGAATGGAGATTCGCGATCTCTTAGTGGAAGTTCATGGAAACACATCATCAGCTCGGAAGATCATGCCTGGGCCAAGCACAACACCCCCTCTCAGCCTCTCCTAAGCACGGAATCTTCTATGTGCGTGACATTGGTGTCTCCCTTCCCAAGTTGAGTATCGCCCCCCCCCTAGAATCCACAGCTTGCATCTGTGGGTTCAGGTACTGACCACCTTGCTAACTGACTCTGCAGAAACACCCTCAGAGAGATCAAGACTGTTAGCTTTACGCACAGCTGACCCACACCGCGCTATTCCTGGAGTGTTTCTTTTTTTTTATGATAGTTACAGAGAGAGAGAGAGAGAGAGAGAGGCAGAGACACAGGCAGAGGGAGAAGCAGACTCCATGCACCAGGAGCCCGATGTGGGATTCGATCCCGGGTCTCCAGGATCGTGCCCTGGGCCAAAGGCAGGTGCCAAACCGCTGCGCCACCCAGGGATCCCTCCTGGAGTGTTTCTGTTTTGTCCGGCCCTGCTTCTGACCCAACCCCTCTTTACTAACAGCTGAGTAGCTAAGGCTGAGTGAGGTCACTGATGGAACCAGAACAGAACTCACTCAATTAGCTATTGCTGCAGAACAAATGACCCCGAAGCTCAGTGACTTCAAACAACAAACACTTGTTACCTAGTAGTTTCTGTGGGTCAGGAATCTAAGAGTGGCTTAGCTGGGTGGCTCTGGCCCTGAGTTTCTCAGGAGGTTGCAGCCAGAGTGCCAGGCACACCTGTAGTCTCTGAAGATCTGACGGGGCCTTGGAGCTCCTGCTTCCAAGCCAGCTCTCTCACCTGGCTGCTCAAGTGCCCTCACCACCTGGCAGCTGGCCTCCCCCGCAGCTGGTGATCCTGGAGAGCAAGGAGGAGCTGCAGTGCTTTTTATATCCCTGCTCCAGAAGGCGCACATCATCATCACTTCCAGCATATTCCACTCATTAGAAGCAAGCCACCAAGTCCAGCCCATGCTCAAGTGGAGGAAACCGAAGGGTGGCGTTTCAAAGGATTCGGGGACATATTTTTGAAACACCACGGAAGGTTCTTTTAACACATTATTCTGTCTACAGTGAGTTTCCATAAGCGTTCACAATCCCTCCTCCCCAGTTATTTGATGAGAGGTTATTCTCATTCAAAAGTCATTAGTGGGGATCCCTGGGTGGCGCAGCGGTTTAGCGCCTGCCTTTGGCCCAGGGCGCGATCCTGGAGACCCGGGATCGAATCCCACATCAGGCTCCCGGTGCATGGAGCCTGCTTCTCCCTCTGCCTATGTCTCTGCCTCTCTCTCTCTCTCTCTCACTGTGTGCCCATCATAAAATAAAATAAAATTAAATTTAAAAAAAGTCATTAGTGGGAGGGAAATTAATTTATGGAGGCATTTTCTCAGGAGAATGGTAAGAAGAGCTCAGCTGCAGACAGGAAAGAAAGTAAAACAAAGAGAGAAAGCTGGAGGAAAAAGAGCACCAGGGAGAAAACAATAACAACAAAAACAAAAAAACAAAAAACAGAAACAGGGTGCATTAGATTGTGACTTCTGTAGGCAGAGTTCTCTCTCAATTCAGGAAGCACTGTGTGAACAGATGCTGAGTACAGTGTCTCCGGGGGCTGAGTGAAGACACGGAGCTTCTAGGGGCCCCGTTCTAGCCGCAGAGGCCCACCGATGTGTGTAAACAGCCCCTCTGCAAATACAAAGCAGCTAATGCTGATGCTGTAATAGAGGGGCCTATAATGTACATGGGGCACGTGTAGGGAGGGAGCCCTTCTGGGGTTGTAGGGTTTGGAAATCCTTGCAGAACCACTAGATCCCCTCCGCCACCACCAGCCCTACCCTCTCCATGCCCTGGTTGTCTTTCCAAGGTTCTGCTTACTTGGCCTGTTTATCTTGTTTACTCCCCCCCACCCCACCCCGCCCTTCCAAGAACACAGGTGCCAGGACGGTAGACGTGTCTTTCTGGGCCGGTGCTGAACCCCAGCACCTAAAGGAGTATTTGGCTCACAGTGCTCAACAAATATCTGTTGAATGAATAACTCAGGTAACTAATCTGTACAGAAGGACGTTGAGCTGGGCCCAGAGGGAGGAGATTCCGGGCCGACGGGACAGCTGACCAAAGGCGCTTGGATGCTCAGGGCCGTCCGTGCCTAGGACTGTGGCCTGGAGCTGGCTGCGGCAGAAGGAAGGACTGAGAGGCAGGCGGCGAGGATGCTTGTAAAAAGGGCAAGGTTTTACCGTGTGTGGAAGGGATCCACTTAAGTCTGAAGGCCAGAGGGGACGTCTGTGCCGTGTGCTTATGCTCCGGCCACATCTAAGGGCACACAATGCCAGGAAGCTCCCTGCAATTCCTACGCCACCTGTATTGATTGGTTGCACACCGGCCGAGAGTTATGACTCTTTTACTGTAGCAAAAAGCATTTCATTCCCCATTTTCTCTTTCTGGCATAGAAAAGGTAACACTCCCCAAATGTTGAAGCCTTTTGTGTTTCTCCTTCCTTCGATTCGGTGGCATTCGTGGCACATGTGACACCGTGGCTTTATGTCTAGGAGTGAATCTTGAGTTTCTTGCAATAATGTTCAATTTCCCTGATGTATAGGGTGTCTTTGTTTTCTCAAACTTCACTTGCTGAGATTTTTAAAAAGGAGAAAAAAAGGGGATCCCTGGGTGGCGCAGCGGTTTGGTGCCTGCCTTTGGCCCAGGGCGCGATCCTGGAGTCCCGGGATCGAGTCCCACGTCGGGCTCCTGGCATGGAGCCTGCTTCTCCCTCCTCCTGTGTCTCTGCCTCTCTCTCTCTCTCTCTCTCTCTCTCTCTCATAAATAAATAAATAAATCTTTAAAAAAAGGAGAAAAAAATTCATGTTGCAGCTGCTAGCAGCACCTGTGTTAAAGTATGAGACCCTCACAGAGAGACACAGGGCTTTCCTGGAAGCCCAGCTGGTGAGGGACCTCTGCTCCCTGCCCTTTGCCAGAAGAGAAGCAGCCCTGGGAATGAGTTCCCAGTGCCTCCTGCCAAGAGGCAGGTTACCTGGGGATTTCGTTCCATCCTGGCTGTGAATCCAAAAGTGGGGTACTCAATATATATTTGTTGAATGAATGAATGAGTAACTTGAGGTCAGCCTTAAAGAAGAATTTCTACCTTATGTGTACCTTAGATTACCCAAGCAATCTCTCACAACTTCAGAAACCCAGTTGTTTTGAAGTTGACCAGACCTTCCAGAAGGGGAGGTGTAAACCCTGGAAGAGGAGCACAGCTTTGTGTCTGGGCTGAGAGCTATCCCTCATTCAGAATTCAACGTGTTATCAGTAGCTGAAGACCCACAAAAGTACGGAGGAGGGTAAATGGATGTTCGGGGTGGGCTCCCCTGTGGTGGTGCTAAGGGTGAGTGTGATTTCCCACTTGCACCCCAAAGTTTTCAGCTCAAGCAGGAGACTCTTTTTTTTTTTTTGGTCTGAAATACACCAAATACATCCCAAGGTTGGCGCTACTACCCATCTCTATAATCAAGAGCTGATTCTTGTCCTTATGTGCAAAAATGTAGGGCCTAGGATGAGCCTTTCCATGGGTGCAGTCTCCAGGTTTTCTGTAACTTGCCCAAGTGCCTCCCAAACTTCTGTCCTTTCCTAAAGATCTGAGGACATCTGCTGTCCACCTACGGTCGTGCTGCCACCAGAAGCTCCCGGGCAGCATGGAGTGTGTTCCCGGGGCAGTCAACTTTCTTTACCAAGTCCTCTATCTACCCCCTTTTTATTCTATCTGGGCAGGTGGGCCCTTCCTAGATGCTAAACTCCTAATCACAGGCAAAAGGGCACAAAGAGAACATTGTAACCTTTTAAAGGTTCCTCTCTTTTGCTGAAACTGTATGTGTGGCTGCTCATGACCCACATTTGGCATGGTTGATGTACATTTAAAGGAGAATAAAATCCTCAGCTCTGCGTAGTCCATGGAGGGTCTGTGAGCTTGACTTTGCATTCTGCATAGCTGGTAAATCGTATTTATTCTAGCCCAGACGTTCCAGTTGGACCTACAGATTAATACTCTTCCATAATATTTGGCCCCAGTTCCTGCAACCATCAGGGAAAGCCAAAATTGCCTAATTCTGCTGAAACCCCACTGCTCAGAGCCACTGAGCCACTCAACAGGACAGTGGGACAAGAAGGTACAGAAAAGAATATCCCGAGTTCTAGAGATCTGCTGTATAGCATCACACTTACAGTCAACAGCGCTGTATTGTGCACTTAAATGTTTGTTGAGAGGACAAATCTCATGCTAAATGTTTTCACTATATTAAAAAAAAATAGAGGGTACCTGGGCGGCTCAGTTAAGTGGCTAACTCTCGATTTTGGCTCAAGTCTTTATCTCAGGGTCATGAGATCGAGCCCTGTGTCAGGCTCTACAGTTAGTGCAGAGTCTGCTTGAGATTCTCTCTTTCTCTCTCTCTCTCTGCTCCTCCTCCCTCCAGCACATGCTCTCTCTCTAAAACAAATAAATAACTCTTTTTTTATGAAATGCTATGTGTAATGGGTTGCAGAGGGATAGTCCCTGGAAGGGAGTGTAAGTGAGGTTCATGTTCTCTTCCATGATCCAAGTGGTCGTTACACAGATGTGTTCAGTTTGAGAAAATTCGTTGATCTGATGGATGCACCTCTCTGTATGTGTATTATAAAAAATTTTTAAAAGTAAAATGAGTAATTTCTCTCTCTAAAGAAAAGAGTCTATGTCATGTACACTTAGTGACTCCGGCAATTACACCAAATAATAATGAAAGCTGGGGCGCCTGGGTGGTTCCACGGGTTAAGCATCTGACTCTTGATTTCAGGTCAGGTCATGATCTCAGGGTCATGAGGTCGAGCCCCAGTCGGGCATTGTGCTCAGCGTGGAGTCTGCTTAATATTCTCTCCCTCTCCTTCCGATCCTCCCCCACACCCACTTGTGCCGCTCGCTCGCTCGCTCAAAAAAAATGAAAACAGTAACAAAAACAGTAATAGCCATTACCTGGACAGCACATGCTTCACATATGATGCAATCATTAATCAAAACAGCAACTCTGTTATCACCAGTACCTCGATATTTTTGGTGAGGAACTAAAGCATAAACAGACCTGTATTTTTAATATTTCCAAGGTGGCATAGCTAGTCGGTGGTGGAACTTGGATTCAGGGATGGTGAGTTCAAAATCCAGACTATAAACCACCTGCTGCCATGCAGTGGACTCTTACCCTTACCAGTTCCCTCAGTTGCTCCCTGCACTGTTGCCACGATCACTAACTGAGACCCAGGTTCTGAGTTAGAAATATTGATGTATTTTTGGTAGGAAAAAATTTCAAAAAACTAAAAATTATGAAGAAAAATGCTACAAAGTCCCACATACAATAATTTTGTCTGGTACCAAACACGGAGCTCTGGAATGTCCTATGGTTGATACGATGCCCTAGAATAGGAAAGAGTTGATAAAACAAAGAAGGCAATTTCAACATGATTATTCAGGAGCACGTGGGTGGCTCGGTGGGTTAAGCATCTGCCTTTGGCTCAGGTCAGGATCCCAGGGTCCTGGGGTTGAGTCCTGCATCGGGCCCCCTGCCCAATGAGGGGAGTCTCCTTCTCCCTCTCCCCTTCCCCCATGCTCGTGATCTCTTTCTCACTCTCTCAAATAGGTTTTTTAAAAAAGAATCTTAAAAAAAAAAAAAAACTTGGTTATTCAGTCACTAAGCCAAGTAGCCAGGAAATAAAACATTCTGTGATATACACACAAGCCACCCAAAGTGAAGATCTCTCTGATTGCTTGAGTATCTAAATGCATAGGACAGAGGAGATTAGTCCCAGGAAGAGGAAAGCCCTTTTTGGAGACCACTGCCAAGAACATGTGAGATACTGGGGAATCCAGAGCTGTGTATTGATCTTTGACGGTGGGGAAGGTAGGGTCTGAAGAGGAAAAGGGAATCTTTCCAATGGAATGTCGCCCATCAAGAGAAGTCCAGAGGCAGAAATGACCAGGACGTATTCAGGGCACCTTCAAAACATCAAACAGAGCAAATCTATTGGTAGGTAGTTGAACAGGTGGCTGGGGAGGTTCATGAAGAGCTGTGAATGCCTGGAGGAGGCTGATAGATTTTAAGAAGCAGACAGGACAAAGTCTATGTAAATTCTCAAATCATAGAGTACAGGTGGGTGGAGCATGGGAGAGAAGAGACCATAAGGAGGTAGTGAGGTGGCTGATGAGGGCCTGCAATGGCAAGGGAGTTGCCCGGAAAACCAGAGAAAGATTTTTTAATAACCTGGCAGGACTCAGTGACCAATTAGATGTAAGGGACGGAGAAAACAGTCTAACTACCGTTTATCCAGAAATGTTTCAGAAATGAACTTGGATAGGTAGGGAGTTTACCTGAGTCGAACCACAGAGGAGGAGCAGAGAAGAAGGAAGAGGAGGAGGAGGGCCGACGTACTAGGTGATGGAATGGCACGCTGTCCTGAGGACGCGGAAGGGACCCTCACACCAGTTAGTTTTGTGATCACATCACTTACTTTCTCATTTCTAAAACTAGGAATTTCATCCAGGAAGCACCTGTTGAACACTTACCCTGCACCAGGCACTAAGCAATTGTCCGTGTGTTTCCCGTGCAGGTGGGCCGGTGGGGTACTCCATCCAAGGTAGGGTCCAGCCTGGGTTCTAGCAACCCAAGTGTGGCCAGTTCCTTTAGCAACTCCTAGCTTTTGCTTCCCTCTAGTGGCCACGTTTCACCACTGGACTTGTGCTTTTGGCCCCTTTGTTCCTGGAGAGCTGATGTGAAAGGGAAAGTGAAGAGGTCTTTAGGACGGAACTGAGTCATAGATCATGCACAGGGTCAAGGGAACAGGTAGTAAGCAGTGTCCACAGGGCACACTCTGATAGTTGGTTGGTAACCACGTGGGGAAGTGGTGATAAGAAAGATCCAGTGTCATGAACCTGACATGAGTCGGAGGGTGGCAGTCAGTCCCAGAGCAAAACGAGCAGCAGAAAGCAGAAAATCCCATTAGGACTCAATAAATGGGTAAGTGTGGACAAGAAAGAACTGTGGGCCACAGATAAAGCCCCTTCTTCACACTGATGGGATCAGGGATAAGGGAAAGTCTGTTATTCACTGAGGGCAAAAACTGGACAATTTATAAGGACGACACTGTGAAGACTCTGGGAACCCCTTCATTAGCTGCTGCTGCTTTCCTTGCTGGGCACATGTTCTGGATTGTTCAGCTGGACAGCTGGCATCCCCTCCAGTTCCCACTACAGCGGGGGGGGGGGCGGGTTGCCGGGTAGTAAGGAAGCTGAGAGGCTGGCATAAGGCAGGGCAGGTGCTCTGGGATCTCACTGGCTGGTAGGTAAGCTCTTGTCAACGGTCACAGCCAAGGGCAGGTGACGAAGCTAATAGCACAGCAGCCCTGAGGGGAGACAGCCGTGGCAGCACCTGGTGGGGCAGTCCCGTGAGTTAGCAATGGGAAGAGCAAATCACTTCATGAGGGACCCCCTGCCTCATCCTTGGGCCAGCACCCCACACTCCCCTGTTGTCACATGTGGGGTGTTCGTATGAGGTTCCCCAGTGGACAGTAAGGTTGGCGGCGGCGAGGCCGTCACAACGGTCTGCCTCGACCCTCTGTGCCCTGGTGCACAGCTCAGGGGCTGGCTGGTGAGAAAGCAAATAAGTATGTGGGTGGCGTAACTGGACTCATAAGACCTGGGGTCCTACTTCTGTGGTTTTCTGCTGTGTGATCCTGAGCAAGACAGTTCACCTCTCTGAGCCTCGGTTTCCTCATCTGTAGCATCAGATCCGACTGCTAGCTTATAGGATCGGAGTCAGAATCTGACCTGTGAGGGTCAGATTGACGCCTGTGAGTCTCGGGAAGGGCCCCACAGGTGCGCATCGTCGTCTTATTCTGCTTGAAAAGAGGAATTTAACCAGCTGGTGACTCTGGGCCTTGGCGCTGAGCGAAGCATGTAGAAGGTGCTTCTTCGGAACGTGCCGCCAGCAGCAGGCTGGCCTCTGCTGAGACGGGTTCCCCTCCTGGGCCCTCAGCAGCTCACCCCTGAACTTCCCCTACGCCCTCTTCTCAGTCTGGTCCTGGCAGACTTGCCCCCTGTGCTTAGATCGCCGAGTACCGGCCAGGCTGACAGGTGCTCTCTGGGCAGCCGGCGGGAGAAGGGCCTCCGTCCGGGGGTTACTTTGCCAAGTCTCTCTGCGCCAGCGGACCTCTCAACCTCTACCCTGTCCCCTCGGTGTAAACATGCTATTCACCTGGTCTGGCTGAAAGTTCCAAGAAACCCTTCCCGGCCTGCTGTGGCCTGTTGTTTGTCTAGGAGCCCTCCTGCGGGAAAAGAAGCGAAGTTCATATCCATGGCTCTACAAAGGGAAATTGTAACCTAAATCGTACCCTACACCTTTTACCCCTGGGTTTGCTTTTATTTATTTTTTTATCTTATATATATTTTATTTATTTTACCCCTGGGCCTGCTTTTATTTATTTTTTCCAGTCTCTCAGTCTCTCTCAATATGTGTCACTAAGGATGGCTTAGAAATGGGCACACAACATTAGTGCAGGAAACACGCCCTGGGTACGTTCCAAGTTGTGATTACTGGTTAAACAATAGATAACATTTATTGAGCATGTCAGGGTTTACGCCTGTGAACTCGTGGAATCTTTGCAATGACTCATGTGTTCCCTATTTTATAGATAAGGAAGATTAGCCAAAGAGAGGCCAATTAACTCACTTAAGGTTATAGAAACGGTGACAGTGGACACAGACTCAAACCTAGCGGGCTGACTCCAGACCCAGTGTCCTGCAAATGGAAAGTGGTGATCCACATCTGAATACCTGAGGTCAGGTGACCTTGTGCACTTCTCTGGAATCCTGTCTGGTCTTTGGCCAGATTGCCCCTGGAGCTCAACTGTGCTGTCAGTGTGGCCTGATAGCACAGAGCACCATTTGCCAGAATGCCTGAGGGCAGCCCACAACTTCTCATCTTCTCTCTACCAAGAGGGCAGCTCTTTGTAATCCCCGGGTCTCTCCCAGCTGCCACTCTCAGGCCTCTGCTGCAGGTAACCTTGGGTTTTCCTGTGGGCTCTTTCCTCCTTCCCCAGCTCCGGCGTGTATTGCAGGAAAGTGCCCTCCTGCCCAGGTTCTTAGAATCAGAAAGTAAAGGCAGCTCAGGGAAACACAAGGGAGCCGAGAGACACCCCGCCCCCCTGTTCAGGACCCTTATCTCCAGACTAGGGGTGAAGGTTGCAGAGGCCTGCATTCATTGGCAGGCGGTGCATCCTCCCAGCCGCGGCTGCTGACAGCTCGTGCCCGGCCTAGATGGTCCCTGAAGCCTGCCCGGGGAGCACAGAGATAAGGGGCAGAGCGAATGTGCAATCAGTTTGCATTTCCTCCCTCCCTCCCTGGAGAGCTCTGACCCTCCAGCATTCGATAAATTCTTGTTGGATGAACAAACGAATAAACATTAAATTAAGCCAGATCTGAGATCCTTGTAACGTCTACTCGGAGCAAATCTAGCTCCCCCTCTGGGTGGAGGGCGCCTGTCCGCTAGGAGCCTAGGCGTAGTGGGTATGAGCCCCGTCCTCGTCCCTACCTCGTTCTCCATGGCTGCCTCTCACTTGGATGAATACACTGGAGCATTTCAAGTTTGCAGATGCCACAAAACTGGAAGGAATCGCTAATCTGATAGATGAGAGGGTCCAGGATACGCGTTAGCCCAAAGTTTGAAGTTAACAAAGATAGATAATTCTCTGAGCTAAAGCCTCAAGTACAGAAAGGAAAGAAGCTAGCTCGAGAAGACCCTCGGATTGGGCTCTTTAGGAGGCTGCATGCTCCGGAGAAGCCAGGCAACAGAGGACTCTCGGACCACATTGATGGACGTAGCGTGTCTAGGCCTAGAAGTGAGTGCTGGCTTAGTCTGTCTGCAGGATTGGGTTCAGTTCTAGGTGTCCCCAACAAGAGAGACAGTGACATACTGCAGTTCATTTAAAAGAATATGATGAGGGACATCTGGGTGGTTCAGAGGTTGAGCATCTGCCTTTGGCTCAGGTCGTGATCCTGGGGTCCTGGGATCGAGTCCCACATCGGGCTCCATGCAGGAAGCCTGCGTCTCCCTCTGCCTGTGTCTCTGCCTCTCTCTCTCTCTCTCTCTCGCTCTCTGTGACTATCATAAAAAAAAATTTAAAAGAACCATGGATAGAAATGACAAAAAAAAAAAAAAAAAAAAGAAAATGTTCGGAATACTGTAGCTTTCCACCAGGAGGGAACAGGGCCATAACATAGAGAGCTAGATGCTAAAAGGGTCCTTCCTTGAGTGGGGATTTAGAGTAGAAGCTCACTAAGGCGCTGGGCTTCTATGATCTGTAATCTTAGCTGCCTCCCCTGGCTTCATGTCCTCTGCAGTTTTGTCCAGCTTTGGATCTGAGGATCCTCTTCCCACGCTGACACCAGTCAATATATCAATACATTAGTGCAAGTGTGGACTGGAGCCTTAGGACGTTCTCCTCAAGGGACGGCAATCATTCACTTAGCAAAGTTTACTGAGAAGTGCTCTGAACCCAGAATTTGAAAACCCGAGTCTGGTCTTGACTCTGCTACTAACGATCTTGGGGTCCTCAGTTTTCCTACGTAGGAGGTAAGAGCATGGAATAATCTCGGTCTTAACTCATTTACTTACCTACTAACACACTCATTCATTCAAGTAATGTTTATTGAGCGTCTACCATCTGCCAGATGCTCTCTTCCTTACGTAAGTCCTTCCTCTTTGGGGGATTAATTTTCCTCTTCTGTCAAATAAGGGGATTGGATTCGATGAACCCCAAAGTCCCTTGCACCTCAGGTAGACCCTGAATCCACCCACCAGTGCCACCATCTCACCACACATTTCGGAGCTTTGGCTAAAACATTGTCACCTAAGGCCTGGGTGAATGCTTTGCTAAGTAAAAAACCATTTTGTGGTTCAGGCACTCTTCAAATCTACCTATTCACTCATTTTTTTTTTAAATGGAGGATAGGGCAGCCCGGGTGGCTCAGCGGTTTAGCCCTGCCTTCAGCCCAGGGCCTGATCCTGGAGACCCGGGATCGAGTCCCACGTCGGGCTCCCTGCATGGAACCTGCTTCTCCCTCTGCCTGTGTCTCTGCCTCTCTCTCTATGTCTCTCATGAATGAATAAATAAATAAATAAATAATCTTAAAAAAAGAGGGGATGAAGGGATTAATGTTAATTCATATCTATCAAAGGCACATCACATTAAGAGAAACCAAAAACCAAAATAAACAGAAAGAAAGAGAAAAATTGAGAGGCCGACATGCTAACCATAACGGTTGCCACTCACTGAATGCTTATTGAGGCAAATTTCTGAGACCTTGAAAGTCTACAAAGGCCTTTCATGTGCCCTCATTCTGATTGTTTGGACACAGACTTTTTTTTTTTTAAAGATAGATTTATTTATTTATTTATTTATTTATTTATTTATTTATTTATTTATTTATTTATTTATTTATGATAGACATAGAGAGAGAGAGAGAGGCAGAGACACAGGAGGAGGGAGAAGCAGGCTCCATGCACCAGGAGCCCGATGTGGGACTCGATCCCGGGACTCCAGGATCACGCCCTGGGCCAAAGGCAGGCGCTAAACCGCTGAGCCACCCAGGGATCCCCTGGACACAGACTTCTAAGTTGGTAATAATTGCCACTCAGAATGTTGAAGGAATGGCTCCATTTTCTTTAACATCCTAAGGTGGTTGTTGAAAACTGCTGTCCTTATGATTCTTGATTTGTTGGGTGTCACCTTTTTCCTCCTCTCTCCCTGAAAGCTTTTGGAATGCCCTCTTCACTGCTGCTGCGTCCTGACACTGTGCTTTAGAGTAAGTCTTTGCAAAATTAATCACAGCGGGCTCTTGGAGCGGTGTACCGGTGTGGCAGTGTGAGCCCTTCGGGTCCTGGGAATTGTTCTGCACGATTTATTCCTTTTCATTCTGTCGGTCTCGTACTTGTTAGGTCGATTCTTTCATTTTCTTACATCTTCTCTTTTATTTTCCTCTCTCTGTTCTTGTTCTACTCTCTGGAAAATTTCTTTGACTTTATCTTCCAACTCACGTGTGACGTGTTTCATTTCAACCGTATTGCTAACTTCGCAGAGCTCTTTCTCATTCTGTAATGTTCCCCCCTTTCTGCATCAGCTCGTTCCTTTTTCATGGATCTAACACGTTCCTTACCTCTCTGAGGATATTACGGTGTCCGTGGAGGTTTGTTGTCCTGCCTGCATTTCGTTTCCTCTGAGTGCCTGACCCCTTTTGTTGGTTTAATTTGGTCTCCGTCGGAGGGGCTTTGCTGCAAAGTCTGGTGATCTTTGGCTGAATCGTATTCATATTTATGAATGAGGCACCAAAAAAGCTGAGCAGATACTCCGTGTGATCCAAGGAGAGTATTTACTGGGAAATGTCGCTCTGCAGTGGAGGGAGGGATCTCCAAATGTCAGAACTTGAGTATCGACACATCTTTTTGGTTTTTCCAATGAAAGATCCTTGGATCTGCATTAAACGTTCATATTTGGCTGCCAGTGTCCTGGGAAACAGCAAGATCAAGGATGGTGGCCATCTCCCTATTCTGTATGTGGGCCTTCAGTGGATTTCAATTTTTCAGGCAGGTGTCTATCACATAGAGGAGGGACCCAGGGGTCTACTCCCTTCACAACCCCTCTTCCCTTTCTAGTGCCACCTGTACTCTGACGCTTAGTCCAGCCTGGTCCTTCCACTTCCCAAGCCTTTCCCAGGGTCGTGCCGGGCTAATGGCAGGAGCTTGTATCGCCTCTCCATTCTACTGGGCCAGAATCCACTCTTGCAGGGACTTCCTGTTATTCAAAAATATATTGACTTCTCTTGTCTACTCTCACCTCTCATTCTCTTTGTTCTTGGTGCTTTATATCTTAACCCCCTTGTGTCATTTTTATCAGATTTAGGAATTACTGAAGATATAGATAGGCAAATGATTGAAGGATAAGATAATTTTTCAAAAAGGGTGGCCCCTGGGTGGTGGCTCAGCGGTTGAGCATCTGCCTTGGGCCCAGGGCGTGATCCTGGGATCCTGGGATCAAGTCCCACGTTGGGCTTCCTGCATGAAGCCTGCATCTCCCTCTGCCTGTGTCTCTGCCTCTCCCTGTGTGTCACTCATGAATAAATAAATGAAACCTTTTAAAAAAAGATTTTTTTTTTCAAAAAGGGGTCCCAAATAAATCAACTGTGGGATCTGGAACTCACAAGAAGAGGTGGGCAGCCAGTGTGAGAGACATCAGGCATTGCAGCCACTCATCGCAGCTACATACCAGGCAATAGCTTGAGGGCTTCGTTCACTTGGGCATTCATTGAGTATTTGCTGATCACCTGCTCTGTGCAATGTGTCACTCTAGACACAGGAGATGTGACAATGAGGAAGACGGAGAAGGCTTCTGCTCTCCTGGACCTTATATTTGGCTGTGTGATATGGCAACAAATAAATAAACAGCTTGTTAAAGATAAGTTAATAAGTATTCCAAAAAAAAATTAAACAGATTTGGGTGTTAATGAGTGAACTACTTCACCCATAGAACATTAACACCTGAAGGGCCCCTGAAATCCAATTTCCTTATCTGAAGAATGAGGAAGTTCAGGTACAGAGAGGGGAAGGGATTTTCCCAATGTCACACACAAGTAAAACCTGCACCAGCACCAGGCCTCCTGATTCCCCGCTCCTGCATTCTTCCCGCTATTCATTTCCACACAATTCTTGAGATCTCTACTCACTGCAGACCACCCTGTGCCTCTCTGTGGCTCCGCCTTCCATCTCACCCTGGAGGAACCAACTAAACTAAATAGCTCGGTCAGTTGCAGTCAGAGGGGCCCCAGCTCCAGCGAACAAAACTGAAGCCAATCATCAGCGTTAGACTCTTCATTGGACTTGGCAGCAACACAGGCTACCTTCCAGCTGAAGGCATCCCAGGGCTCCACAGCAGTGTCCCTCGCTGCCCAGACATTGTTTTAAATCTCAATCAGGGTAGAAACAGAGCACTAACCCCGTGTAAAGAGCCCTCATTTCTAAAGAGCTCATCTGAATTTCACAGGAGTGTGAGGACAGGTTTATAGGGGTGGATTTTAAAGCGGCTATCCTGGGACGCCTGGGTGGCTCAGTTGATTGAGCATCTGCCTTTGGCTCAGGTCTGCTCGGGCAGCAGGTGTTGTGGGCCGTTGTCAGACTCCTGGGTGGGAGTGTTCTTCAGACGGACAGTGCATGGGAAGCAATGCAGAATGAATCCTCATTTTCCATAAAGGGATCCAGGATCCCACCATCACCTTGTTTTTTTGCAGAAAAAACTTGAGCTGAGTTGAGGGACCCCTTTTTTAAAAAAATTTAATTTATTTATTCATGAGAGACACAGAGAGAGAGGCAGAGACACAGGCAAAGGGAGAAGCAGGCTCCCTGCAGGGAGCCCGATGTGGGACTCAATCTCAGGACCCCAGGATCACAACCTGAGCCAGAGGCAGACCACTGAGCCACCCAGCTGCCCCAAGTTGGGAGAACCTTAAAGGCATCTGAGTCACCTTCCCTAGAAGCTTTCAGGCCAGTTCTTCTAGTTACCCCAGGTTAGGGCAAGACTGCATTAAAATTATAGAAAAGGTAAAAGATCTGATTTACTTCTGAGATAATTTACATGCCTATTTACAGCTGGTACAGTCTATCCCCATTTTTTCTATTTCTTCTCTACTCCTAACTTACTGTTAGAATTGATTTGTCAACAAGTATTTGGAGAACTAAGTCTGTTGATGACACTGTCCTAAGCACTTTAAAAATATTATCTCAGGATGTGTGCGTGGTTCTCAGTTGAACGTCTGACTCTTGATTTCGACTCAGGTCATGATCTCAGAGCGGTGAGATCGAGCCCCACATTGGGCTCAGCATGGAGTTTGCTTGGGATTGTTTCTCTCCCTCTGTTGACTCCCCCCCCCCAACACACACACACCCATGTGCTTTTTCTCTCTAAATAAATAAATAAAAATCTTTTCAAAAATATTATCTCATTGGGGGGCCTGGCTGGCTCAGTCAGTAGAGCATGTGACTCTCAATCTCAGGCTTATGAATTCAAGCCCCGTGTTGGGCATGGAGCCTAGTTAAAAAAGAATCATCTCCTTTAATCTTCGTACCAACCTATGAAGAAAATACTGTTCTATCCCCATTCCACAGATGTGGAAACTGAGACCAAGAGGTCAAGTGACTTGCTCCTGGTCACACAGCCGGTGAGGGGCTCCAGAGTCCATAGCCTTCAGGAGAATCTGGTGGAGACACAGGCAGGCAGAAGCCGAGGGCCTAGAACAACAACAGTAGAAAGCTGGGCACGTCGTGTTCTACCCCTGGGAATATCGCTGGAAACTCCCGCAGGGAATAATCAGATCTTTTTCCATAACATGAGGAAGTTCTTAGGGTTAATCTCGCTCACGCTGTTTATACACGAAGGAGGTTCAATCAGTCTCCACGTAGTAATCAAGCAAGAATGGACCTAAATGAAAGCAATCATTTCTGGTGAATATGAGTAGGAACAAGGGTGGTTATGAAGTCTCCTGTGTGTGTGTGTAATGGTAGCTGCTGGAAAGAGGCCGACCCAGAGCACCTCAGAGTGGGGAGGACAAAGTCCACCCAGGGACTGGGCATCAGGGGAACAGGTTCCACCAGAAGTAGGAAGTAGTCAGGGACCCAGAAAGGAAGAGGCTGGCAAAGTCAGGGGAGGAGAACCAGGTGATGACTCAGCAGCAAGGTGGAGCTGGGTGGGCTGGGCAGAAATCTAAGCGATTAGCATCGGAAAGGTTTAGCAGCCCCTTTGCCCCCAAGGCCCTAGGGAGCAAGGCAAAGAAAATGCCTGAGAAGGGCCCAGGAAGGGGCCGGGTCAGAGACTGTGGGGGTGGGGGTCACAGTGAAGGCAATTAGGTGAGAGACGATCATAGAAACTGAGGTGCACGGCCAGAGAAGACTCAGAAACACCTGACTTCACGCTGAGAGTCTGCGCACCGGCTCAAGGCTCCCAGCATTTCCCTCCTGGGAGTGAGTTTGGTCTTTGAATCTAGAATGGGATCGAACTAGTAGATTGGAGGTTGAGCATCCATTGCCAATAGTTTGAAAATCAACAGTACAAATCTGAGGCAGCCTTGGAGCTTTGAGCAGGGTGTGAGGGCCCTTCCTGACACCCGTCCAATCACCTGGGACCTCTGCGGTGGTGAGAGGTCAGCGCCCTCCCTCCGTACCCCCCTGGTTTCAGCCAGAGGGTGCCCCGCCAATAGGAACAGGGTTCACCGAGACAATGTTTGAAAGATTTTCAGAGGACATTGAAACAGTTCTTAAAGGCTGCCGGGGAGGGGGGGAGAGAACGAGGTGAAAACAGCTGTTGTTGGCACCCCGTTCTCTGAAGACCTGTTTAAATTTCTGGGACAGAGATTTAGCTCAGGGGGAGAAGTGGGGACTTTGTGAATGTGCCCCTGCTCTGCCAAGGGGACAGTGGAGAGAGTGAGGTGAGGGACAGCGGTGAGAGTGGAGACATGGTCACTGGTCCTTTCTGGGTGGGAGAAGAGAAAGTAATGATCCTGGGACCCCGGGAGACAGCGGAGCAGACACAACAGAACTGGGCAGAAAGAAAGCTGCACATGTACTTTTCTAAGAAACTCCTCATTTAGTATTTGTGAGGGGATTTGGTTTTTATTAGTTAATGAGGGGCACACTCTATATAATTAATGTCAGTAGGTGGTGTGACTCATCACAGTCCAAGAGAAGGCTTAAAACGTGAGGCATGAATGAATTATTTTTTAAAATATTATTTATTTATTGAGAGACACAGAGAGAGAGGCAGAGACACAGGCAGTGGAAGAAGCAGGCTCCATGCAGAGCCGGATGTGGGACTCGATTCCAGGACCCGGGGTCACAACCTGAGCCGAAGGCAGACGCTCAACTTCTGAGCCACCCAGGTGTCCCAAAAATGAATTATTTTGAAGATTTCAAGTACAAATGTTTTAAGGGTTCCAAGATTCCTCAAAGGTCTTTTGGCCTCTCTGCCCTTGACCCCTCCTCTACGTGGCAAGGGAACATTCCAGTACTGACTCCAGTCCTGGCTTCTCTGAAGCAGCGTTTCTCGGTGTGACCCTCGGAGTCCTCTGGGCAGCCCGAAGCTTCCCCGTTGCTCTGGGGGGAGGGTGAGGAGGGATGGTTTCAGGGGCAGCTCTGCGTGACCACTGGCTCGTTCCACCAGAAACGTTCCTGAGCCCTGGCGGCCAGGTTTGGAACTCCCTTCCTGCCACGCACGCAGCAGGGACCGAGTGTGGTACATCTCTTTGACCACGCCACGGAGGTGAAGCAAACCAGGACGTTCATCCTATAATTTGAACCATAATGGTTCCCGTCTGGGTCTGTGAGCGCCAGAGAAAGTACCTGTTGATCATCTCTCCTCCACTTTCTCCTCTGTCTGGCCTGGGCAGCCCACCGGAAGCAAAAACCATCATCTGCTGGTGTTTTCCAGGTTTCTCTTGATCTTTGAATTATAGAAGCATGTAGCCTGGCTCTTTGCCCTCGCACACTCCCTACTGCAGCTCCCAGCTGCCTGTGGGTGGGTCTGGCTGTCACTTGTCCAAGGAGGCAGTGGGTCTTGTATCTGGTGACATGCTGGGCTGTTTGCAACCAGAGCCTCAGGCTCCCTCTGCTTTGCTGAAACAGTCTGCAAAAGGGCCGTTTCTATCCCTGGAAGGGCTGCAGGTTGCATCTCGGGCCTTGCGCACACTTGACGTTGGGAAAGAATCCTGAGGTTGGCACGCACGAATGACTCCTAGGAGCCTAGGAGCCTGGTGATAGAAATAAATTCTCAGGGTTGGCAGGAAATTTTGTGGTCATCTAGTCTAACATTCTACAAATGGAATTTGCAAATTCTACAAAGTTCCAGTATGGAAAGTATAATCAGTTTAGGGATGCCACCAGCCACTGAGGAAAAAAATGAAATAGAACATCAGTGACATTAACTCAGCGGACCTTGTGTTCCGTGGTGTGGGTGCTCCTGTGTAGCAGAGACCGGCCAAAAAGTGAAAGCAACTTGAAGTAGGCCAAGCCAGCCCTGAGAGGACCAGTAACTCAGGCCAGTGGTCTTCTCTCCACCTGCCTCCCACCCCCTCCAACCACAAACATACCTAGAACTTGTGCATAATTTGCTCTGGTATGTGGTGTAAAGACATGGGATTTGTGGTCAAGGGCTGGGCTCAGTGCAGCTGGGTGACCATGGGAAATCATGTAGCCAGTGTTTCTCAGGCTGTATCTCAGGGCCCCCTCGTGCAGAATCATGAGTTGGGGGAGTCTTGCTAAAAACTATGTGTCCGTAGGCCTCCTGAATCATGACCTGTGTTGGGGGCGGGGGGGTGGGTCCGGCAAGCGAGAAACCAGCAAAGGCAGCTGCTTGTGCAAATAAACTCCGTAGGTTATTTTTTATGCCCGCTCTTTGTTCCAACCAATGATCATGGCATTTCCGAATTTAAAGGTCTTGATGGGTGAGGCAGAGATGGTAACACCACCTGGTGGTTGTGAGGATCAAGTGGAGGGTTCATGTGAGAGCACTTTGCGTCTCCGGCCTCCCACACCGCCCTTCTCAGGATGGTGCTTTAGGGAAGGGAGCCCGGGAGGGGGACGCGGGTGGAGTCCGTGCATTTAGTGGCACCAGGGAAGGGAAATGGAAAAATGAGCCAAGAAGCGTGTTTGCTTCTTCTGTCTCCTTCCCTCTCCTGCCTTCCGTCCGGCCAGTGTCGCTTCCTGATGCGATCTCAATGGCAGGACGGTGCCCATCCGCAGACGTGGGCCTCGAGCGGCCTCCCCGCTCAGGGCTGGGGGGCGACACATGCTAGAACTGTCGGTCTGATGCGGCACGTGACCTTCTGGAGCCCACTGTGACATTCAAATTCCTTTAGTAGGAAGTTCTCACGGTCCTGAACGCTGAGCTGCTGGTCCTGGCGGGCCTGTTGCTTCTCTCCCCACCGGGATGCTCACAGAAGCCTCCCGGGATGCGGGATGCGGGATGCAGGATGCGGGATGCGTGCGCCCTGGCTCGGCTGTAGGGGCTGGTGCGTCAGCAGGGCCGCTGGTGCAGGCCGCGCAGGCCTGGGGCAGGGTGGGGGGAGGGGGGTGCCCTCGGGGACGCACAGACAGGCCACCTCCCTGAGGCGGCAGGGAGGACTTTCTCACTGAGCCACTGTCGCAGAACCTTGGGGAGAACAGGCTGCCCAGCTGGGCCCCTGGGTCCCCATCTCGCCCCTTCTCTTCCCTTGTTCTGCCCCTAAGTGCAGCTGCTCTTTCAAGAGAGAGGCTTTGTGCTTCGCTCTGCGAGAGAAACTAAGAGCCAGTGGTTTCTCATGGTGGAAAGTGAAAGTCTGGGTGTTCAGGTCAAAGGGAGGCTGTTCTTACCCCCGGGGCCTCTCTCCCCACTTTTATTGGTTCTGCTCCAGAGCCAGTGCCGTGGGGAAGAGCCAGGCCCAGGGGAGGGCGGGATGGGGCCCTGAGGTAGGGTTCCTAAGGACGTGACCCGCCTTCCTCCTTCCCATCCTGTTCCCTGGGCCCCAGTGCCTGGGCTGAAGGTAAACCAGATCCTCCGATTCTCCTTCTCCTTCGACTTGCTGGCTCCGTCTTTTTTGTGTCACTGGAGCCTCTGTTTCCCTGCAAGGGCTCCAACTAGGGGTAGGGGGAGGGTCAAGGCTACAAAGCTTGGGACACGCAGGAGGTCAGCTTTTGCATGATCTCCAGACTCCAGGTAGCAGCGGGAAGAGGGAGTGAGTCAGAAGTGGTGCCCAGTAAGTCGGAGGGTGGGCCCTGGGGTGGGGGGGCACAGGGAGCACCCTGGGAAGAAGCAAGGAGACAACTGGGGAAGGGAGTGCAGGGCATCGTCAGCGGGAAGCTTGGCCCCGGAGAAGGAGAGTAACTCCAGGCGGGCAGGGGGCATTGGGGTCAAGCTGGGCCTGGCGGGCTCCAGCCTGCGGTGGCACCTGGGGCACGTGCCAATTACTTTATTCTCTTGTTTTCTTTCCTGCTCCCAACTCCCTGTGCCATCTCCTGCCTCCTTTCCGATCCGGCTCCCATCGCTCCCCTTTCCTTCCTCTCCTCCTCCTCCTCCTCCTCCTCCTCTGCCTGCATCCCTCCTCCCTCCCCTCCCACCCACCGCCCCCTCCTTCCACCCCTCACATTTCGCTCCACACCCCCCCAAGCTCTCTGGTGGATGTGAGTTGACCGTGGTCCTCCAGGACTTCAGCGCGGGCCACAGCAGCGAGCTGACCATCCAGGTGGGACAGACGGTGGAGCTGCTGGAGCGGCCCAGCGAGCGGCCCGGCTGGTGTCTGGTGCGCACCACGGAGCGGAGCCCCCCCCAGGAGGGCCTGGTGCCCAGCAGCGCCCTGTGCATCTCCCACTCCCGAAGCAGCGTGGAGATGGACTGCTTCTTCCCTTTGGTCAAAGGTAGGGGGATGCGAGGGGGCGGGCTCGGGCCCAAGGCCGCTGGCCCCAGAATGTCCTGGAACTAACGTGTCTCATGAGCCGGTTTGACCTCTGACACCTGCTTGTGAAGGGAGCGGGTTGGGAACTCGGAGAAACAGCTACCTGTGACTATGGGAAGGTCTCGGGTCACTTTTGTGAGTTCGTTTCCTGTTCAAGTGCAAGCTGGATTGGGTGGCCCCGAGTCCTCGTCCAGCTCTCCCGCTGCACCGGGGAAGTGTCCCCCGGGCTGGCGCCCAGCCTTCCCCCTTCTGCACCGCCCACACCCCTGCTCCAGAGCCACTCTGGGCCCCCCGACCCCCGCCCCAGTGCCCATGATCACGCAGGGGCTCCAGGCAAACCCCGGACCAGCACACGGCGCCGCTGAGTCGGGCCTGGCCCTCCCCTCGGCCCTGCCAGGGTTCCAGACACTTATTCCTGGGGCTCGAATGGATAAGTTATTTGAGCCCTGGCTTCTGATGTGTATAAGCTCTGTGTTATTTATTTTATGTGAATTCTCTGCTCGTTTATTCACTTTTTCCCTTGCACCAAGGAGGCCGAACTATTCAGAACCGTGGTTCTGTTCTCCAAGGCGGGGCGGGGCAAGGGGGGGCGCCTGTGGATTGGCAGCATCAGCATCCCTCGGGAACTTTTAGAAATGCACGTTCTCAGGCACCACTCCAGACCTCCGGGGTCAGAAACACTGGGGCGGGGACCAGCGGTCTGTGTTGACAAGCTCTCCGAAGGACTTTGGTGCTCACTCCAGTATGACAACCACTAACCTCGAAAGACAAGGCTGGCAGGGCCTCTGAAGCCAGTCATTGTACATTGAGTAAACGGAGGCCCAGAGGGCGAGACCAAGTTCTCCTGGTTCTGAGCTGATTTTCTTGACTGGTCACAGGATCTACAGGTGCCGTCTGCACAGACCCGTGCTGGGTATTTATGAAATGGGAAGAGGGTAGGGACGTGTTGGGAGGCAGGGACACCAGGGTCACCACGGAGACCCGCTACAGACCTCCTGATGGGTACTGGGGGCTGATGAAATGCCCAAAATGGTCCCGACTCTCAAATTCCATCTGGTCTACCTCTAAAGCCGGCCTTCCTCTCGTCCACCAGATGGCGGTACAGGTTGCCTTATTAGGGCTGCCCGACTCCTTCAAGGAGTTGGATTTTAACTAAAACCTGGTTCTCTTCGTCCACACACACACAGATACACACCCCTGTGTCTGCTTCCCCCAATTTGGCCATCACCTGCCCCTCCCCCCTTTTCTCTGAAGACTGAGGAGGGATGGTGTCAGGAAATCATGTGGAGTTTGAATTGTGGATACAGCACCTCAGTCCTTTGAAGTAGCCACTGGAGAAACTCATGGTACTAGGGAAGACAAGATCCCTGACCCCAGGAATGTGGTTCTCTTTGAAGTCCAACCGAGGGAAAACGGGGGCACAAGGGGGCCAGAATTGTGAGGGTGGATGATGTAAAGTTCAAGCAGTGCCTGGCACGCACGCAATACGCGGTAGTTGTCATGATAAGTTGTAGTTGTGACATCATTTGTCATCGGTTATTCAGCAAAATAGCTGCAGACTTCCACATCCAGTCTAGAGACCCCGTCTTTGGAGACAAGACCAAGGACAGCACCTCATGTGCCAGGGAAGGTCTGCAGGTGCAGGTGGTTCTATCAGGAAGGACTCTACTTCCAGAGAAGAGCTGA
Organism: Nyctereutes procyonoides; assembly: GCF_905146905.1. Taxonomy (NCBI): domain Eukaryota; kingdom Metazoa; phylum Chordata; class Mammalia; order Carnivora; family Canidae; genus Nyctereutes; species Nyctereutes procyonoides. Next base: position 22,042,059 of record NW_026575030.1, on the reverse strand, counting down.
GACTTCCTTTTATTTTATTTTATTTTATTTTATTTTTTATTTATTTATTCATGAGAGATACAGAGAGAGAGAGAGGCAGAGACACAGGCAGAGGAAGAAGCAGGCTCCCTGCAGGGAGCCCGACATGGGACTCGATCCTGGGATTTCAGGATCAGGCCCTAAAGCTGAAGGCGGCACTACACCACTGAGCCACCCAGGAGTCCCCGAGCTGAGACTTCCTGACGTAGGCCCGGCCTCCCCTGCATCCCCTCCTCGCCCCCACCCAGCTGCGTGACAGCAGCAAAGCCACAGTGGAGAAGCAGAGAGCAATCAGAGGGGGTGTGTGACCCAGAGGCCTTCAGGGCAAGAGCTCTACAGGGAGACAGATTGGTGGAGAGTTAAACAAGATACCAGGGAGGAAGGATGGAAGAGAGAAAGTAGGGAGGGAGGCAGGCTTGGAACTTTCCAGCTCTCTCCACCAGCCGGCAGTACCCTACAAGGGCCTACCACCCATTTCCTGGGCTCTGTTTGCAGGCTGGTCTCTCTCTCCAAGCATAGGCCGGTGAGCCTGGCATTGAGAGGGCGGCCCGTGAGCTCACACTGCCCTTTTGCCATGTGGGCTCAGAATATGCAGGCGTCCGAAGCCTGGCAGTCAGGACTCCATGGAGAAGCCCTTATGGCCCAGATGCAGCCTCAGCTGCAAGTACGTACACTCAGCACATGCCCTGGAAAGCCACCTCCGGGGCCTGCCAGGAGCCTTGAGCTCTCAGCAGAAAGTCAGTGGCTCCTTCTCCCATTCCAGCGGGCTGCCTGCTGGCCACCTGGCCTCTCCCCTCAGCTGATTTGTCTCCAGCAGCTGCTCCCCTTACAAGCTCCGCACAGCTGCATGGAGAATAAAATAGTCCTCTGGGGGTTGTGGAATAGGACATGTTGGGCTCATCTCGTGTCACTAGAGGTCAGAATCTGTTACTTTTTCAGTTCTGAGAAGGAAACTGGTCCTCTTAGCCTTTGCAGAGACCATCAGATCAGTGCTCCTGTGGGCTATGAAAAGCTGGGCGGTATCGTAGTACATGCTAAGTGCCACACGAGTGCTCAGGCCATGACTGTTGCCCCCAGAGATGGAAGCAGAAGAACCTTGGAATGTTCACACTAAGGGGGTCCTTGGGAGGACCACCGGACCAGGGTTCTCAGCCCTAGCTGCATAGAATCAACTGGAAGCTTTACCAAACGACAACGTCCAGTCCCCACCTAAAACAACCAGATTCAGAATTTCTGGCAGGGGACCTGAGGGTCAGTGTTTTTTAAATGCTCCTTAGGTGACTCCAACGTATAGCCAGGACCGAGGACTAGTGCACTACCTAGTTTTCTTTCTTCTAGGAGCACTTTTGGGCACAGGAAAGCAAGGGGACTTCTCACAAGCCATAGGGAAAGTGGATGGCAAAGCTGGAGGAGAACCAAGGCTCCCACCTCCCTGCCCAGAGCTCTCCACCACGCACTCTGCCCATGGAGCTTCCGGGCAGCTCTCGGGCTCCTCTCTTGTCTTTCCGTCCGGTGCCTCTCAGGAGATAGTGGTTGGTTGTTTCCTTCTGATACATCTGCAACGGGACTGATGACAGTGCTGTGTGACCAAGCAGGGGGCCTGCCTTTCCTATTACCTTGCAGCCACACTGCCACCCTCACTGGGCTTGGGCGCTGGGGGACCTGGTCATTCCTCTTCCTAATCGATCCCCTCTCACTTTCTCAGCAGTGAGCAGGGGAGGGCGGTGCCTCCCAAGGGGCAAAGACTTTGTAACAATGGTTTCAAGTCTGGATACGTCTGAGAATCACTCAGAGAAGACTTTTTAAAGGTCTTCTGATGCCTCACACCTCACTGCAGACCGGTTAATTCAGAACCACCCAGGTCCTGGGTATCACTATTTCTTCAGCTCCTTGGTGATTCCGATATTCCATGAGTGTTGAGAGTCCCTGCCTTAGGGGGTTGGCAGCCTTTCCTAGGAGACATTTAAAAAGACTTAGAAGGGACTAATATGCAAGTTACATAAAGAACTCCTACAACACAACAGGAGAACAATTTAATTTAAAAATGGGCAAAGGATTCGATAGACATTTCTCCAGAGAAGATATACAAGTGGCCAATAGGCTCATGGAAACATGGGCAGCCTCACTAACAATTGGGGAACTGTAAATCAATACTATAAAGAGATATCATTTTATATCCATTAGGATGGCTATTATTTTTTTAAAGCCACAGAAAATTGGGGCACCAGGGTGGTGCAGTCAGTTGAGCAGCCCATTCTTGGTTTTGGCTCAGGTCATGATCTCGTGGTGGTGGAATCAAGCTCCACGTCCGGCTCCGCACTCAGAGCAGAGTCTGCTTCAGATTCTCTCTCCCTCCTTCTGCCCCTCCCCCTGCTCTCTCTTTCAAGTAAATAAATAAATCTTTAAAAAATGTTTAGAAATGTAAAACCACAGAACAACAGTAGGCCTTGGCGAGGACGTGGAGAAATTGGAAACCTGTGCACTGCTGTGGGAAAGTAAAATGGTGTGGCTGCTGTGGAAAACAGTAGAGGGTTCCTCAAAAACTGAAACAGAATTACCATGTGATCCAGGAATCCCACTTGTGACTACGCACCTGAAAGAATTGAAAGAGACCCAAGAGAGAGATTAGCAGCACTATCCACAACAGTGAAAAGGCGGAAGCAGCCCTAGCGCCCATTGATGGTCGCATGGACAAATGAAATGTGGTTTTTTTTTTTTTTCTGGTTCAAATTAATGGTTTTATTTCCATCTGTAACACTAGCAGGAATCCAACAGACTGATGTACATGGATATAGTTTAAATGTAACAAAGAAAGATTTGAACTATGTACAATGAAGAAAGGAAAATGATTTTTTTTATCAATCTTTTCCTATTTTGCAGTTTCTGAATAGTAGAAACTAAACGTTTTTTCCCCAATTTAATTTAGTATGAAGGAATAGGAATACAAGCTTTATGATCAGCCATTTGTCCTTAAGCACAAAACTTAAAGGAGATTTTGGCTGCATGGTGGTCTTGGTTTCTGAAGTCTGGGTACTGCTTGAACCTAACAAAAGAGTTTCTATGAAGCCCAGAAGGAACTTAATGACAATGACATCCAAATAGAGGGCAGGCATACCTAGCATCGCGCGCCGATGAGAAATGATGTCCTGCCCTCCTTGACTCCAAGTAGAAAATTACTTTCATATGCACACAGTGGGATATTACCTGGCCTTAAAGAGAAAGGAAAATCTGACACATGCTACAACATGGACAAACTTCGGAGACATCATATTAAGGGAAATAAATTGGTCAAAAAAGAACAAATACTGTATGGCTCCACTTATATGAGGTACCTAGAGTAGTCAAATTCATAGAAACAGAAAGAAGAATGGGAGGAGAGGAGCAATGGGCAGTTAGTGTTTAATGGGTAAAGTTTCTATTTTATTTTATTTTTTTAAAAGATTTTATTTATTTATTCATGAGAGACACAGAGAGAAAGGTAGAGACACAGGCAGAGGGAGACGCAGGCTCCATGCAGGGAGCCCGATGCGGAACTCGATTTCGGGACTCCAGGATCAAGCCCTGGGCCAAAGGCGGGCGCTAAACCGCTGAGCCACCCAAGGATCCCGAGTTTCTATTTTATAGGATGAAAAAAGTTCTGGAGATGGATGGGGGTGGTGATTGCACAACAATGGGAATGTTATTACTTAATGCCACTGAATTGTATACTTAAAAATGGCCTAAATGGTTAAAAAAGAAAAAAGAAAGCACTGGTCCTTGGTGCTCCTGCGCCAGGCTCCAAAAACCTCAGGTTTCCACACATAGCTATCTAAGGCATCTGTGTTCCTTCTCCTTTCCTGCAGTTTCTTCCCTGGCTGTAGCTGAATGCTGGAGAAGCCATAGGAAGTAGCAACACCGAGGTGAGGGGGGTGAGCCCTATGAGCAGAGGTCCACAGGAAAGGGGCAGTGGCCTGAGTGGCCCTGGCTCCTTCCCAGGGAGTGCTCTCTTATGAGGTCTCCCAATGATTTCACTGTCATCACCCAACTGGCCTTAGGAACAGCTCACCCAGGGCGTGGAGGCTGCGAAGGTATAGAACAGTAAGGAACACCTGGGCTCCGGAGGCACATGGCACCAACAGCCCAAGAGTCTGTGATACTGGTGACTCCCATCACGTTTGTAGCCAACTCAAAAATACCTGACATTTATGGAGCCTTCCCAGGGGTCAGGTTTCTGGGTTAGGGCCTTAACATGAGGAACTGCAATATATTCTCATTTTATAGACAAGGGAAATGAGTCTTAGAAAGATTAGGTGACCAGCCCAAAGTCACGTCGCTTACAAGCAGCGGACCTTGATTTGAAGCCGGGTCGGTCCATTCCCCAAGGTCTCGTTCTTCACCGGCGTGCTCTGTGACCTCCCAACTCTGAAGGTGCTCAAGTTCATTGCCTCTCCATCTGCGTAGGCTCCCCTTCATTCAGCCAGTCCAGCTGGATGAGCATTGAGAGAGAGATGGCCATACAGACTGCTCTCACTCTCCCCCCCACCTCCGGCCTCATGTACTCCCTCCCTAGAGGTAGTCGCGGCAGACACACAGATTTTATCCTGTGGGTGCTTTGCCCACGAGAAAGATCCTGGTGGCCCCAGCTAGAGCAGAAAAATTCTCATCAGCCCTCAGGATAGTACCCTGAACCAGGGCCACTGCTGATAGGGGCCAGCCTAACCCTGGAGCTGGGCCAGCCTGTCCAGCGGATTTTCTGTGGGATGGAAACTTCCTGTGTGCTCTGCTGCCAGGAACCAAAATGGGTCTCTGCTATTCCCTCTGCTGTCAGATCCAGAGGATAAAAGGATCCTCCTGCTACAGACTCTGGAGAGCCCACCAAAAGTCTCTTAGTTTTAAGTGTGGTTCTGCATTAGGACCAGCTACTCTCAGGTTTTTGTTGATTGTAGGATGCCTACCACAGGGGTTCACCATCGGAAGCTATGAAAATAAATCCCTGGAGGATGAATAGTTCCCAGACATGCCCTTTCAGGGGTGAAGTGACACATTGAAAGTATAGTCACTGGTCTACACTCCTGCTCCATGTGTGCATCTGTAACAGCTGTGAGGGAGCCACTTTGGAGATCAGAACTCACTTTCTCCTAGATCACAGTTGTACACTCTCAGTGATGCATGGGGGTAGGAAGGGGTTTCCATGCTAGCCCACAAAATTGCATTCAAGACTAACAGAGCTGGAAAAAAAAAAGAATAATACAGCTGAATACAGTGTGTTTGCAGTAGAAAACGGTGGTAAAATGGATAAGAACAACTGAAACCAAAAAATAGTGCATTCGCATGAGAAGTCTAACTAGAGTGCTGATACTTCCCGAAGAAAAGTGTGTTTTAGGACAGATGGAAATGCACTGGTAGAGATTCTAAAAGGAGTTCCTAGTCGTTTTTCAGAATTATTAAAAGTTAGAATTAAAATTTCTCTTTTTATAGTTGAATGAAAGTGGGCCTCGATGAGACTTCATTTCACTTCAGAACATTGGCTTTTATGGATTCCCAGAATTTTAGAACTGGAAAGCACAATAAAGTCCTCTGGTTCACTCTCTCCCTAATATAAGGAGCCCCTTCTCCATGTCCCTGAGCGCTCCCAGGGACTGGGGGCTCATTACTTCTAGAAGCAGCAGCTGCATTTTAGTGCACTTCTAATGAGGAGGAGGTCCTCTTGCTTCGTGCTGAACTCCAGATGCTTCCTGCCCATCCCTCCCCCTGCCTCCTTTCTCCAGCCCCCCACTTGAAACCCCCCAGTCCTAATTCTCATGCTCCATCTCCTGTTTTTTATCTAGAACAAAGTAATTTGCATATAAAATGTTAGACACGTCTTTCCTAAGGTACAGTTTTTCTGTACCTTATCTATGTACATCTTTTATTAAATCCTTAGGGCAGAACAAAATATTTTGGATTAAATTCAGCAATCCTGACTTGTTTAAAGCGGTTGTGTGTGTGTGTGTGTGTGTGTGTGTGTGTTTAGAAGTCCTCTTAACTGTCTGTCCTTGGATTTGGGAACTTCCAGGCCTCCGGCTTTACTCCTGCACATCGAGTGCCCCCCAGTGCCTCACGCACACCTCTGATCTGATCTCCTTCTCTCTGGGCACAGCTTAGAGGCGATCGATTTCCACTCTGAGGCTCTCTACGGGCTTGTCTTTCTTCCTGGTTATTCCCCACAGTCATATTGCTGCTTATTCTAAAAAGAGCATTTTATTACCAGTCATCCTTATCTTCCTGAGTTACCTGTGGGATCCCCTCCAGCCCTAACGATGTCTGCTGTTTTTTCTCTCCTTAATAACCCAAAGCAGTGAATCTAAGTGTCCTATGCTTAATCCGTCTATGCTTAGCATCAATATCTCCATTTTAAGGTCTAACTTATTAGGTTTAACCACAGGAAATTGCCTTTGTTAGTTAAAAATGGTTGAATATCAGCAATTTCAGATGGTTCAACCTAATGTATTACAGTCATCCATCATTTTTCTTAAAAGCGTACTTACTTGCAGGGGTGCCTGGGTGGCTCAGTGGTTGAGCATCTGCCTTCGGCTCAGGTCCTGATCCCAGAGTCCCAGGATCGGGTCCCGCATCGGGCTCCCTGCATGGAGCCTGCTTCTCCCTCTGCCTGTGTCTCTGCCTCTCTCTCTCTCTCTCTCTCTCTCTCTCTCTCTCTCTGTGTGTGTGTGTGTGTGTCTCTCATGAATAGATTTTTAAAATCTTTTTAAAAACTTAAAAAAAACTGTAAAGTTGGTCATGTTGTGTACACAGGCTGTTTAGAATGTAATAAAGTGGCCTGGCTACCAGGAGGCTTTGCAGCAGATCATAGCAAGCCGTTAGATGAATGATGACAGATATGGAAGGACCACGAGTCCTGGCGGGGAAGACCTGGGTCTGAATCCCGGCTCAGCTGCTGACTAGCTTAGGTCCTTGGGCAAGATCCTAAAAGTCTATAAAAAGGGGCAACAGTACCTACTTCCCAGCCTAGGACCTCAGCAGAGGTCAGTTCATCTCCCTGCCTGCCCTTTGTCTCAGTTCTTATAGCTCCACGGAGGTGAGTCCAGGGTATTTCCAGCCTGAATCCTTTCCCGGCCTGTTCACAGAGCAAGGTTCAGTGTCTCCTTTCACACATAGGTTCTGCAAAGGTCCCAGCATTATTTCTAGTCTGCACCCCACTTGCCTCAGTTTCTCTTCCTGGCCTATCCTGGGCCCTTCCCCCAGGCTACTAACAGCAGGTCTGTCTGGCTTGATGATTCCCACCTCCCACCCTCCAGTAATGGTTTACTCCTCTCTCCTTTATCTTACCTCCCACCCAGAAGGTTGAGGCCCTACCTGATATATTTGAACGGAAAATTCAAGCTGTTCGCTGGCTTGCCCCTCTCAGTGACCTATTCTCTTTCAATGATGACCTCTGGTCAGTGAAGGAACTGTTCGGATCACACCGTAGAAATAGGCTGACCTGTGTGATGAAGGGTGGCACGAGATGTCGAGTGTTAGGGTCGGGATGGGTGTATCCTTCCTCAGAGGGATGGGCCAGATGTGACTCAGGGGTAACTGACCCTCACAGTCTGGGAGCCCTCACAGGATGGAGTTTTAGGAAGAGGGAGATGTAGGGGCCATCCAGTCCACACTCCCCATTCCCACCCCTTAAAAAATGAAAGAGAGCAGGGATAGTTGGAACGTGTGCCCCAGGCCTACTTTGTTCTGGGCGAGATGTCCTACCTGCAGCTGTCTACTCTCCATCCGATATTATTTAGGTCATGAAAGGGTTTGGAATCGAAGCCTCAGGTAGGAAGATGTCAGGCCAGGCCATATCCTCCTCTAAACACACCCCACGTACAGCTGAAGCAGGAGGAGGACATGTGCTGTCAGGGGACAGAATGGGTTTCTCCGGGGCCTTCTGCAGAGATCCTGCCTTTTTCCTTCCTCAAGCCTGCCCGCCTGCTGTGACTTAGCTAAATGCCAGATGCCCATTTCAATAGCGTATTTTCATGCCTTCTAGTGACCACAGCAAGTCTGTGAGGTCTACGTGAAGATCGTGTCCCCTTCTTGTCTAGAGGAGAGGGACGCCGAGACCTGAGTACCGGCCTTGTTCCTGGCCTGAGCCAGAAGATGGGGCTCAGAGGGAGGATGAGCACCTTGGGATTCAGTCCCAGAGAGGAGAGGCTGGCGATGCTGGAAAGGAGGTCACCCCAGTAATCAGAATATTCCCCTAAAAGAAGGCAATGCAACTTGCTCTTCCTGGAGCTAGCTCAGCTGAAACCACTACCCCCAAAAAAGAACAAAAGGACCAGAAATGCCAGGCACTGAAGGTGGCTTGGGAAGCAGAGAAGGAGCAGGTCTGACTGCTGGGGACATGCCTGCTGTATCCGCTCTGAAAGGTCAGAGGTCGAAGGGCCCTAAAAGCTGCCAGTAGTGCTTGCAGGCACATGAAGCGGCCTTCAGCAGTGGTGTCCTGATGCTGCTTCCAGGACATCATGGTCAGGACCCTCCCCTGGCCTCCTTGACGCCTTCCCCTGTGCCGCTTGAACCTTGAGAACCGCTTCCCCTCATGCAGGACCTGTGTAGAATTGAACCTGCAGCCTGAACCCAAACCCAGGGACGTGTCAAAGTCCTTCAGCTTACACCTCGGGCCGTACTTTGCACCAGCTCCTCGTCCTCTGGGAGCAGAGGGGCTGACCCCTCACCGAACAGCCTGTCCCTTTCTTTGTCCTTGCCCCCCCGGATAGGGCCGGGCCATCTGGTTTCCCACCACGGCTCCCGGGCCCCAGCCGGGCCACTGATCCTAATGCTACCACCTGCCGGCCTTTCGCAAGGCCCTAGCGCCCCGGAGGTAGGCCTCCCCTCCTGCTCAGGTGGGCGCGCAAGCAGGTGCTCGCTCCCACTGCCTCCCGGCTGCGGGTCCGGGGCGTGCTGGGCAGGAGAGCCCCCCAGTCGGGGCGGTCCGTGGCTCCCCTCTGGCTTCCACTGCGGACCAGACGGTCCCTGTGGCTTCAGGGGCTCCTGTGACAGCCGGCCCGGCGTTGGCCCCGGGTCCTCTGCAGCGTCTTCCTTTGCCACTGTAGATGCCACCGCAAACTTCGTGGCTGCGCACGACACGCGTGTATTCGCCCTCGGTCCTGTGGGCCCGGAGTCCCACACCGAGGTCATTGGGCTAAATCGAGGCCGCAGCCGGCTGCTTTCCTTCCGGAGCCTCTAGGGGACAGGCCGACCCCTGACCTTCCACCTCCCAGGGCCGGCCTGCGTGCCTTGGCTTGTGGTCCTTGCTCCATCCTCAGAGCCCGCAGTGTCGCATGTGAGGCTCTTCTCCCAGTCTTGTCCCCCTCCGACTGCAGCTGGAAAGGGTGCATGTGACTGTGTTTACTGGAATATTCCAGGATAACCTCCCATCTCAAGGTCCTTAATCACATCACGCAGAGTGTCTCTTGCTGTATAAGGGAACATTTCCAGGTTGCGGGGATTGAGACGTGGACGTGTTGGGTGGGGCCATGCTCTTCCTAGGCCATCCCACTCTTCCCTCCCCTGACCAGCCTGCCTGCCTGAGCTACTCCCTGGGTCAAGCCATGCACATTCTTACCCAGCACCTGCACCCTTGGTTCCCTCTGCCTGAGACACCCCAGATCCTGCAAATCCTCAGATACCTGGGCAGCTTGCTGCCACACGTCCTTCACATCGCCACTCAAATGGCCCCTGATTCCCACCCTCTCCCATCGCGATTGAGTCCTGCGTTGGGGGGGGGGTCTCCTCTGCTCGGTGGGGAGCCTGTTTCTCCCTCTCTCTGCTTATGCTCTGTCTCTCACTCTGTCAAATACATAAAATCTTTAAAAAATAAAATAAATTTGAAAAAAAAATTTTAGAAAAGAGGTTCTCAGTAAATACAGGAGGGAAGGGAGGTGAGAGAGGGAGGAAGGATGGATGGAAGAAAGGAAGGAAGATAGGAAAATAGGAAAGGAGGGAGGGTAGGAGGAAGATAAGAAAGGAGGGCGGGTGGGACGAAGGAAGATAGGAAAGGAGGGAGGAAAGAGTGAAGATAGGAAGATGGAAGGAAGGGGGGACCTTGCATCAGGGACCTCTAAGGAGCTCATGTAGAGCACAGGTTCATTGTGTTCTCCATGCCCTAAAAACTGTAGTGGAAACTGGCTTAAGCTTTAGCAGGAACCCAAGGGTAGAAACAGGGAACAGTGTTCAGAGGTCAGGAGTTTTGATTGAGGAAATCTTCGCATTCCTGTTTCCCCGGAAGTCTTTTCCAGGGACACATGGACTAAGTACCTCCCATTTATTTGGGGTGGTTGAAAACAAATATAAAGATGGGCAGCGTCTTCCATATTCCTCCTCTTACTGAGCTCTTCGATAAACTGATCTGAGTTACGTCAAGGCAAAATCTACTTTGCAGTTGATGTATGAGAACCGTCTGCGTGGCGCCCCAGGGGTCATGTGCTGAGGGCCGGAATGACAGTGCCATCCCTCGTGGTGGGCACTTGGCAATGGTGAGCCTTCCCGAATCGGAACTCAGAGTGATAGCCTGGCACTTGTTATTGCCCTACTTCAGGAGCACTTTGACCTACTTAGAAGTAAGCATTTCTGGAAGTAGATAAAACCTGGAAGGTTTGTTTTTAGCATCTCCAGCATCAGTCATCTTTCACTTTGATAAATAGCTCGTCTCCTCCCGAGCTCAGGCGGCTGCTCAGCACAGATCCCCAGGAACATGTCCTGGCTGCCTGCAGCTCCACTTCTCTGTCCCCGCGGAACAGGAACGGGGGCTGTTCTGGGGAGACGCCCGGGGCCTCAGTGAAATCCCACTGATTTCGTTGATCTTGCCTAGACCTCCCCCTGCCTGGGGCCTGGTTCAGACCAGAGACTGATCAGTGAAACTTCCTTCCTGAAAAAGGATGGACAATTGACAGGATATGCTGGGGCTTAATGTTCTTGAGTGTGTGTGAGTCAGCAGAAAGAGGCAGACAGGTGTCAGATGGGCAAGCACGGAGGAACCCATTTACACATATAGGATGAGCTTAGTGATGGTCTTGGAGTCTTGGAGCTGTCACCAGGTGCAGGGTGGCACCCACAGGGCCAGCAGTGATGATGGTTGGACCACACTCAAGGGAGAAGAGATTACCATGTGTAATGCTGGCAGTCATGCCTTTTTCTGTAGACATTACTATTAAAATGGCATGTATTGCTGGGAATAGTTACCCAAGTGGACATTATATAGTTTTGTAAGACATAGTTGGAGTTCAAATTAAATATAGAAGTAATGCACACTTTGTACCTCCAGCCTCTAATCTGAAGTATTTCTGGTTACTGATGATTATCTCAGTTCCTCTTTTTCCCATAAAGACAAAACCTCTACCTATGCCTAGTCCTGCTCTGTCTCCAGTTTCCTTTTTCTGCCACAAAAAAAAAAAAAATTGAGCCAACTGTTTCTCCCAGAATTCACCCAGTTATTTGTCTTTGCTCACGGAACATGTCTTATTCAATTTATATTTTCCATGTAAATTTCCAAATTCCCTTATGGAAGCCAGGATGGGGTAGTTTGGGAAAAATTATGAGTCACACTGGCGTCAATAATCAGGGAGTTCACAGGTCAGAAGTCCACATGAGATGAGGAGTAAGGGACCTGCAATTAGCCACTGGAAAGAATAGCAGGTGGCAAAATAATGAATGAAGGAGCCAGTTGTCAGAATTTGAGGAAGTGAAAACATCGGAGTCTGGGTGTCGCTAAACTCTGTATCAACCAGACAGGAAATAATCCCAGGGTGTAGGTGGCCTTGAGCCGCAAGGTCAGTGGCTCTTAGCCTTGACTTGACATGGAAATCTCCTACAGAGTTTTAAGACACTATAGTTCTGAATCTGGATCAGAATCTGGGAATGGAGGCTAGAAGTGAGAGTCACAGCCAGAGGAGGAAAAGGCAGGCCCAGGACTAGCCAGGGGGCATGAGGAAAGCAAGGCCTGTCCCCACATTCACCAGCCCTCGCTGAGCTGAGAACATGCAGACATGTTCTGGAGGTGTGAACTCTACTCGACTTGAGGTGGGGCAGAGTCTCCAGGCTGAGGTCTCAGGAAGAAATGTGGGGATGTGATGTGATTTTGAAAAACTCTGTGCCTGTAAATCTGAACAGAAGAAGCCTAAAGGACACAATTGGACATATGTCTGTTGGTGGAAAGGGTCTGAGGTCACCATCTAGTGTCACTGAAGCCTGAGGCTGGCATGGAAGAGACGGCAGTCCCTCTAGTCTCTGGTGTCAGGCCCTGCATGTGGTGTACCGGGCCCAGAAGGTCTGCAGGCTGAGATCAGTGGGAATTCTTTGGGGTTCACAGTGGTGCGGAATGTGGATGACACATAAAGTCTCATCTACACAGGTAGATAGAAAGCCTAATTCATGCAAAATGGACTTTGGAGGAGGCCTCACTAAAACAAACTCTGCAAAGTAAGAATGAGGCTCAGCCATCTGTTTGGAAATTAAGAACACTCTAAAGATATTGCCATAGCTCAGGGGTTCTTAGCCTGAACTTTGGGAATGGATTGGGAGATGTCTGAAAACCCTGAAATTAGAGACATTCAACTGTCTTATGCAAAAAGGAGTTTATCTGGGTGTGCAAAGTCCAGGGCTCAGTCAGCCTTTGGGAAAAAGTGTATCTAGTTATTCAGATAATATCATCAAACGTCTCCTCAGTTTGTCTTTCTGTCTCTCATCTCTATCTCTCTCTCTAGCTCTCTTATCTCTTTCTTCTATGTTGACTTGATTCTCAGGCAGCTTCTTCCTATGTGGTTATGGCCAGATGGTCTCCAGCTGCTTTAGGCTAACATTCCACCAACTTAGAAATCTTGTGGGAAGAGATTGCCGCCTTCCCAACACTCCTTGCTAAGCTCTCACGGTTTATGCTCCTTGGCTAAAATTGGGTCATGTGTTAAATTTGAACCAATCCCTGTGACTGACTGACTGGTCGAGCCCAGGTCCTGGACCCATCCTTGCAGTGGAAGGTGGATGGGGAAGGATGTCAGCCATACCCAAATGCATGGCCTAAGAATGGAGGAGGGTTGCTTCCTCAAAGAAAACTCAAGATGCTGTTACAAAAGGAAGGGCCAAAGATTGCAAACACATGGGGAAAATTCTGTTAGTGGCTCTCCAAGTGTGGCCTCAGTACCAACATCAGCATCCACAGGGGGTCTATAGAAATGCAAATCCTCAGGCCTGGTCCTAGACTGCTGGGAGTGGAGCCCAATACTCTGTGCTGTAACTCACCCTCCAGGTAATTCTTTTTTTTTTTTTTTTTTTAAATATATATTTTTTTTATTTATGATAGTCACAGAGAGAGAGAGAGGCAGAGACACAGGCAGAGGGAGAAGCAGGCTCCATGCACCGGGAGCCTGATGTGGGATTCGATCCCGGGTCTCCAGGATCGCGCCCTGGGCCAAAGGCAGGCGCCAAACCGCTGCGCCACCCAGGGATCCCAGGTAATTCTGATACACACTCAAGTCTGAAAACCACTACACTACAGGTTCTCACACTATGCGGCGTGTTACAAACACTGGGGAATTTTTCGAACTACTGAAGCCGAGGTGCACCTCAAGTGAATTGATTTGAATCTCCAGGGCATTGGGGGAGGAAGACCTAAGCATAGATTCCTAAACTTAGTTCCACCCTGGAATCACCTGTGGAGCCTTAAAAACAAACAAACAACAACAACAACAAAAAACTAATGCTAGAATTGTTTTGTCTTAATTCCAGTATAATTAGCATAGTGTCATATTAGTTTCAGATGTACAATATGGTGATTCAACAATTCTATGCACTACTCAGCGCTCATCATGTACGTGTGCTCTCTAATCCTCATCACCTGTTTCCCCCATCCTCCCCACCTCCCCTCTGGTAGTCTTTTGTCTCTTTTTTGCTGTTTGTTCTGTTTCTTAAATTCCACATATGAGTGAAATCGTGATAATTGTCTTATTTCACTTAGGAAAATACCCTCAAGGTCCATCCATGTTGTTGCAAATGGCACAATATCATTCTTTTTTATGGCTGAGTACTGTTCCATATGGCACATCTTCTTTATCCATTATCCATTGATGGACACTTGGGCAGCTTCCATAATTTAACTATTGGAAATAATGCTGCAGTAAATTTAGGGGTGCATATATCTTCTCGAATTAGTGTTTTTGTATTCTTTGGGTAGATACTCTTTTTTTGGGGGGGGTAGATACTCTTTGGTGGAATTACTGGATCATATCATAATTCTATTTTTAATTTTTTTGAGGAATCTCCATATGGTTTTCCACATTGGCTGCACCAGTTTGCATTTTCACCACAGTGCACCAGGGTTCTTTTTTCTCCACACCCTTGCCACACATCTGTTGTTTCTTGTCTTTTTGATTCACATTCTGACAGCTGTGAGGTGATTTCTCATTGTAGTTTTGATTTGTATTTCCCTGATGATCGGTGATGTGGAGCATCTTTTCATATATCTGTTGGCCATCTGTATGTCTTCTTTGGAGAAATGTCTGTTCATGTCTTCTGCCCATTATTAATTGGATTATTTGTGGGTTTTTTGGTGTTGAGTGGTATAACTTCTTTATATATTCTGGTTATTATCCCCTTATCAACTATGTCATTTGCAAATATCATCTCCCATTTAGTAGGTTGTCTTTGTTTTGTTTATTGTTTCCTTTACCGTGCAGAAGCTTTTTATTTTGATGTATTCTCGATATATTTTTGCTTTTATTTCCTGTGTCTCAGGAGACATATTTAGAAAAATTTAGCTGCAGCAAATATCAATGAAATTACTACCTGGGTTCTCTTGTAGGATTTGCATGGTTTCAGGTCTTACATTTAGATCTTTAATCCATTTGGAATTTATCTTTGTGTGTGGTGTAAGGAAGTGCTTTGGTTTTGTTCTTTTGCATGTAACAATCCAGTTTTCCCAGCACTATTTGTTGAAGAGACTGTCTTTTTCCCCATTGTATATTTTTGCCTACTTTTTTTTTTTTTAATTTTATTTTATTTATTTATGATGGGCACACAGTGAGAGAGAGAGAGAGGCAGAGATATAGGCAGAGGGAGAAGCAGGCTCCATGCACTGGGAGCCCGACGTGGGATTCGATCCCGGGTCTCCAGGATCGCGCCCTGGGCCAAAGGCAGGCGCTAAACCGCTGCGCCACCCAGGGATCCCTATTTTTGCCTACTTTGCTGAAAGTTAATTGGCCATATAATCATGGACTTATTTCTTGGGCTTCTGTTCTGTTCCATTGATCTATGCATCTATATTGGTGCCAGTACCATATTGTTTGTTTGTTTTAAGATTTTATTTACTTATTTGAGACAGAGAGTGAGAGAGTGCCCAAGAGGAGGAGGAGGAGAGGGAGAAACAGACTATCTGCTGAGCAGGGTGCCAGGTATGGGGCTCAATCCCAGGACCCTGAGATCATGACCCTAGCTGAAGGCAGATGCTTAACCAGCTGAGCCCCCGGGGGCCCCTTGATTACTACAGCTTTGTAGTCTATCTTGAAATCTAGGACTGTGATACCTCCAGCTTTGTTTTTGTTTTCAAGATTGCTATGGCTGTTTGTGGTCTTTTGTGGTTCCACACAAATTTTAGGATTACTTGTTCTAGTTCTGTGAAAAATGCTGTCAGTATTTTGATAGGGATTACATTAAATCTGTAGGTTGCTTCAGATGGTATGGACATTTTAACAATAGTTGTCCTCCCAACCCATGAGCATGGGATGTCTTTCCATTTGTTTGTGTCATCCTCAATTTCTTTTATCAGTGTTTTACAGTTTTCAGAGTATAGATCTTTCACCTCCTTGGTTAACTTTATTCCTAGGCATTTTATTATTTTTGGTGCAATTGTAAATGGGACTATTTTTCTTATTTCTCTTTCTGCTACTTCATTATTAGTCTATAGAAATGCACCAGATTTCTGCATATTGATTTTGTATCATTCAACCTTAACAAATTCATTTATAAGTTCTAGTAGCTTTTTGGTGACATCTTTAGGATTTTCTACATATAGTATCATGTCACCTGCAAATAATGTAAGTTTTTCTTCTTCTTTACCAATTTGGATGCCTCTTATTTCTTTTTTTTTTTAAGATTTTATTTATTCATTCATGAGAGACACACAGAGAGAGGCGGAGACACAGGCAGAGGGAGAAGCAGGCTCCATGCGGGGAGCCTGATGCGGGACTCCATCCCAGGACTCCAGAATCACGCCCTGAGCCGAAGGCAGATGCCCAACCACTGAGCCACTCAGGCATCCCGCCTCTTATTTCTTTTTCTTGTCTGATTGCTATGGCTAGGACTTTCAGTACTATGTTGAATAAAAATGATGAGAGAGGACATCTTTGTCTTACCCTGATCTTAGGAAAAAAGCTCTCAGTTTTCCCACCATTGACTATGATGTTAACTGTGAGCTTTTCATACATGAATGCCTAGATTTTTTTAAAAAGCTTTTCTGATGATTTCATAAGCACCAGTGTTTAATAACCATTGCCCTACCATCCCCTTTAAATTGTCCGAGGACATTACCATAAAATATCTAGATGTAGGTTGGAAGAAACAGGCATCTATTTTCTTAAATCCCTCAACTCAAAACCTGGTCACGTATTTGATGCTGATTCCCTTTTCTTTCAGGTTCATGGTGAGTCTGTCTTAGCAGCTAGTTCCACAAGGGCTAGGATTACTTTGTTCATCAATGTAGACCTGGTACCTAGAACAGAACATGACACATAGTAGCCATTCAATAACTATTTGCTGAATTATTGAATAAGTCTGCAATTGGTCAGTGTCCCAGTTGTGTTCAAGACTTCCCTGTTGGGTTGTAGACATCACTGGTCTCATTCTGGAAGGCACATGAGGATAGCAATGGGACTCTGAGTTATTGGTGCCCAACCCCCAAGTGAATATCCAGGATGGCCAAAATACATTAACTTAGTTTGGGTAGGTGGTCCTAATGATCTTATGCCTTTGAGAATAGGATGCATTCCTGGGTTATAAGGACCAGTGGGCACCTACCTGATGGATTCTTTTCATAGAGACTAAGACTAGTTTAGGGTGTACTCATACTATTATTTCTGAAGTAAAGGCTGGGTCTTCCACAAATATCTAACTCAAGCCAGTTTCTGCAAGGTGATGTCATCAGCCTCTTACAAAGGATTATGATAGAAAAGTGATCAGTGTTACCTGAACACAAAGGCCCAGAAGGAAGATTTAAGTGAAAAAGTAAGTGGTTACCAAGCAATCATAAGCATCTTTCAGTTCCTGTCAGAATGCCCCAAAAGTATCCGGAGAGGTGGATTAGTTAGCTAGACCAAATATATAGTCTTGCATCATAGTCCCCATGAGTGGATTATAAGCAAATAAAACTCACTTTTAGAAGGGCTGAAGTCCTAGCCAATTTTCTGCTCTGGGCTGACAAGGACCACAAAACGACTTTTGTCTTTACTGATATGGAGGAGAGAATTAGACAGTGGTATGTATTGGTTGCCACAGGTTAGAACTGGAACCCAGGATAACTATGACCTGAATTCATTCAGGCTGATAAGATGAAGCTGACCAATAGTCAGGATGATTGGCAAATCAGAAACCTGGAAGAAGGCTGCAAGCACAATTTGAACTTTTACTTCTGTGTTTTGTATGTGGAGCACAGGGGCACATTTCCTACTCAACAAAGAGATTCTTATATAATCCCTGCCAGGAGAGGCTATCAGGGGGATGCCAGTGGCAGACTTAGAAGTTAGATTTTGACTCTAGGTTCTACTGTTCCTCTAGGGTGAAGCTTTTCAGAGTTTCTCTTTAGACTTAAACCATTAAAGCCTCATTATGGTTCATTCATTCAATCCCTCAGTTCTAAAAGAGGACCCTACCTTTTAAGGATTTGGTGTGTGTGCGCGCGCGTGCACAAGTGAGTCAACGCATAGAAAGGAATTAGGAAACTGCTTGGCACAGATAAACGCTTAATATATGTTAGCTACTGTTATTCATTAAGTTGTGCTACTGTTATTTCCCGAGCATCAACTGTGTTCCAGCCATGTGGCAAATGCTGCAACACATAGATTCTAAACATGGGTCAAATTGAAAAAGGAAGCCCCAAATCCTGATCATTCCCAAAAGGCTTGTTCGCTGACTGTCTTTCTTGCAGGTGGGAATTGGTTACCTGAGTGTTCAACTTCTGGTTTTTTAAATTCCTCTCACAAAATTCCTTTTTTTCTGACCAATGGGCCTTCTCTATGAGTGCAATATGTTTCCAGAAACCCCTTTTTCCTAAGTCTGGACACAAAGGAATGGAAGAGATGACCTGTGAGCGATGAACACAGTGGTTCATAAGACAGCCCAGTGGATGTGATCCAGGTGGGCCTCATGGTGCAAGTTGAGGGATGTGAGTGTGGAAAGGGACATATGAAAAATATTTTTAAAAGAAAAGCTTAGGAATTAAGCAAAGGAATGATCGTCCCACTGGGTGTGGTTGGGGAGATGGTCAATGGAAGCCTTCCTCCACCATAAGTAAGATGTTTGGAGTTTCTCAGTAGGCATTCACCCAACTTGGAACTATTAAATGTCTCCCTAACAGGTACTCTCATGCATATGTCTTTTACAAATCTATTAGCAATCCTGTAACATAAGAATTCTCTCTCCTTCTTTGATTTATTTATTTTTTAATCTTTTTAATTTATTTTTTAAATGAGGAATTTGACAATCAGGAAAGTGAAGTGACTTGCCTAAGGTCATACCGTTTTAAATTTGGGGCTTATGATTTCCAATCCAGAGGGCAACATGCTTGTAGGCCGGGAGCCTATAAATCATAAGCCTATAAAGAACTCATTATTAACAGTAACCGTTAAAAGGAGGGAAAAAAAAGAGTTAAGTGAAGATGTTTTCAATGCAGAGGAGGGGGTCCAGGTTCCAAGACCCAGGGGAAGGAGAGGGTGAGTCTGTTAGAAAAAGCATTACGGGAGTCTTGAACCTTCTGACCCCGTGCCTCTCCCCCCTCCTTGGCCTTGTCTGGTTGTTTTTTGTTTTTGTTTTTGTTTTGGTCCTTAGTAAACATTTATTGAATGAATGGACAGAAAACTTATACATGCAAAAAGATATCCAAAATATAGTCTACTCACTGTTACCGCACAACAGAAAACCGAACATACTAGCTTAATAACCTAATCAGCCATAACATGTTAGAGATGGTGACTTTCACTAAACTTTTCCTTATCTTTAAAATTGCTTCTTTTCAAACCTTAATTTGTTTTTTTTTTAATTTGGACAATGTAGACTTTATTTTATATATATATATATATATATATATATATATTTTATGGAGTTCAATTTGCCAGCATATAGCATAACACCCAGTGTTCATCCCAAGTGCCCCCCTCAGTGCCCGTCACCCAGTCACTCCCACCCCCCGCCCACTCCCTTTCCACCACCCCTTGTTCCTTTCCCAGAGTTAGGAGTCTCTCATGTTCTGTCTCCCTTTCTGATATTTCCCACTCATTTTCTCTCCTTTCCCTTTATTCCCTTCCACTATTTTTTATATTCCTTCCTTTATTCCCTTTCACTATATTTTATATTCCTCCCTTTATTTCCTTTCACTATATTTTATATTACTACCTTTATTCCCTTTCACTATTTTTATATTCCCCCTTTATTCCCTTTCACTATTTTTATATTCCTCCCTTTATTTTCTATATTCCTCCTTTATTCCCTTTCACTATTTTTATATTCCTCCCTTTATTTTCTATATTCCTCCCTTTATTCCCTTTCACTATTTTTATATTCCTCCCTTTATTTCCTTTCACTATTTTTTATATTCCCCCTTTATTCCCTTTCACTATTTTTATATTCCTCCCTTTATTCCCTTTCACTATTTTTATATTCCTCCCTTTATTCCCTTTCACTATTTCCTATATTCCTCCCTTTATTCCCTTTCACTATTTTTTATATTCCCCCCTTTATTCCCTTTCACTATTTTTAATATTCCCAAATGAATGAGACCATATAATGTTTGTCCTCCAATTGGTTGTTAAGCCAAAGCCGAGCAGGGGAAGCCGCGCACCCGGAGAAGCACCTGCTGCGCCCGGAGGCTGTGCGCGCGCCGCACCGGGAGCCCCGCACGCGCACCTGGGTCCGCGGCCCGACCGCCCGCGGGACTCGCGAACAGCTGGACTAGGAGCCCCGCCCCCTGCCGCGCCCCGCCCCTGCCGCGCCACGCCCACCCGGGCCCCGCCACGCCCACCAAGGCCTGGCCACGCCCCCGCCCCGCCCCCGAGTGGCCCGGGCTCCCGGCCCCCGGCGGCGGCGCTGCAGGGAGCGGACGGCGGGCTGCGCGGGCGGAGGCACCGGGACCGGCCGGCGGCCGCGGCGCTCGACTTTCCCGCGGGCCCGGGCCATGCCGGAGCGCGGGGGGCGGGCGGCAGCATGAAGGGCGGCGAGCGGCCCTACACCCGCGCTCCCTCCCTGGGGTGGCTCTTCGCCCGGTGCTGCTGTTGCCTCCCGTGCAGGGGTGAGTGGCTGTGCGCGTTGCACCTCCCGCCAGCAGAGCCGGGCCGGCGGGGCCCGGAGCAGGGGTGCGGGGCTGGGGGCTGGGGGCAGGGGCGCGGCGGGGGGGGTGGGCGTGGGTCGCCCCAGCGTGGATGCCGAGCGTATTTGCATCGCAGTTACTTACTTGTCAGCGACTTTGGAAGTCAGGACGCCGGGCTGCAGGGCAGGGGGGAGGGGAGAGGGTTGGGGAGGGATGAGGGGTGATGGGGAGGTTGGGGGCAGGCCCCCTCCCGGGCCCCCCGGGCCCCCCCCCCGGAGCTGTGTGTCCCTGCGGTGGCCCCAGGGGCCCTTCCCTGCTCTCATTTACATATGGATCTCCGTGGAGGGATTGACGAGTGACTCCTAGCTATAGGAATGTGTTTGACACTTGTGTCTACACTAGGAACTATTTCTGCCAAGTGACAATTTTCTTTGGGGACTGGAGCGGGAGTTTTGGGAGTTCTTCCCCCGCCTGGGCTTTCTCGCAGGCTCGCTGGCTGGGGTTGCAGCCCTGGGCTCTGGAGCTCGGCTCATTAATTAACCAAGAGCTCTCTGTGCACCCAATTAGGGCTGTATTTAATTATTCTGCTAATTTTATTGTTGTCGGGGAGATGGCAGGAAGCAGCTAACTTCCCCAAAATCGGCCTGCAAAACAAGATGGTGAGAAGGCTCGCAGGGAGGAGATCATTGTGGAGAGTCTCCTGAGAAAGAAATGGGGCCCTTCCTAGACAGGGTGCCCGCAGGTTCCCCAGGCTGTCCCAGTCTCTAACATTTCAGCTTGCAGGGTGGGGAGAGGACACATCTTGCTCCAGGGCAGTTGGAAGTGAGAATATAGCCTCTCACTGGACATTTGCCCTTTTTAAATTTTACCTGTTGGACGTCCCCCCACCCCTCCCATTTACGGTGCCCCAGTGTCCGTCCTCTTCCTCCTCGAACAAAGTCCCGATGGAACTTCCTCTCTGGGTTACTGATAAATCTGCTTCATCTTCATCCACACGGCCCACACAGAGCAGAGCCCTGACAACTTCTTCCTGAGCCGATAGAAGGCGACAGAAACTAATTAAACCTGAAGGACCTTTTGCAAGTCTTTAGGCTCACCGTGCCAGCAGTAGCCTTCCACTCTGTGGGTGCAATTAGACCAGCGTGCCGGCCAGCTCTAGAAGCCAGATTCAGATGGAGGAGGAATCTTAGGGGGCCAGGGGCCCTCCCCAGAATCCAAGCCTGGTTCAGAAACATTCCAGACCAAGCCTGGGAACTAAAGGAAGGGGACATTAAAAGTGAGAGGAAGCAGGAAATGATGGCCAAGGGGAATCTGAGTGGGTGGGATTGCTCCAAGGGCTGTGCTGCTTTCTTGGTGAAGGGTTTCCCAGTAGGACTTCTTGGGAGCCCGTTTCCTGTTAAAAGCAGAATTCGGGGACTGTGGGCAGTGCTTTTCTAAAGCCCCTGAAGCTGCCTGCTTGAACCCAGCTGTGTGGCAGCCCAGTTTGCCTGCAGAGGAATTCTCCTGGGGTCTCTGGGGCCTTGGCTTGGTGGATGGCCCTGGCTGCCCCTCCCGCTCGGGGCCCAGGAGGTCGGGGGGGGGGGGGGGGTGCTGGGTGGGGAGGGGGAGAGCCCGCCTCCTGCCTGCAGGACTGGGAAAGCCACAGCTGCAGGCTCTGTGGCTCGCAGAGGAGCCCTGGGAGGAAAGGGGGTGTCGTGAGGGCCAGAGCAGGAGGGGAACAGTGACCCTCAGCTGGGGATTGGAGGGAGTAACAGACAATGAACACAGCTTAAAAATGAAAAGGAAAGTGATGGAGGTGGGTGCCTTGTCCCCTTCTCCCGCTTTCCTCCTTACTCCTTCCCAGATGTGAGCCGTGGATTTGGCAAGCTGGAGCTCCAATCTGCGGGTGATGGGGCGTGGGCGGGGTGAGTTAGCTACCCTTTAAAGAACTGCTGGCCTCGGCTGGGCAGGGCCATCCTATCTGCAGGATGGGGCTACCCGGGACTCTCTAGGTTTGCTCTAGCAGGAAAGAGAGGTCTGAGTCTCCACCCAGACTGGAGTTATCTCTTCTATTCAGAAGCAGATTGCAAAGATAAGGTCTTGAGCATCTTGCCCAGAGCCCCGCGGACTCTGGAAAGAAACTTGCCCAATTGCAACACGTAGAAGGGCGCGGGGAAGTCTGAGAGGCTGGCTAGAGCGGAGGGCAGCGCTGCCAGGGACTGTTGGCCTCTCTTTTCAGTTGAACCAGTTTCTCTGGTTGTACAGACTTCATACAATTGAAAGGCAGCTTGCCCTTTTCAATAAAGGCAGCTGGCTATTTGGCCTCCCTCTCTCCCCCTGCGGCTCCAGGAGCTGCACTCTGAAGCTAGTGGGTCGGAACCCACGACTCTGGTTCCTAGGTCAAGGGGCCTTCCCCAACCAGCTTCCGGTCACTCAGAATTCAAAGGATGGAGGAAAGTCTAAGAAAAGTCCTTCTACAGTCTGAGATAAAGAGGAAGTGGAACATTCTGGTTATTTTTGACCAGCCCAAAGCCAAGTGAGGTGTCCTAGACTTACTTACTGGTGAATCTGAAGTGGTTGTAGCTGTTAGCCCAAGGGTAAGAGTCAAGGTTTTAGTAAAGTTACCTGGGTGGCCTTTAAATATCATATTTGAGAAAAATGGGGGTGTAATTAGCAGAGCCTGTCTTTTGATTTGGAAAAGTGAGAAGAGCAACTATCTACTGTCTCTTCCAATTTTGGGGTTCTGTTGAGTATGAGGATGGTAAAGGGGTTTGATGGGAGGTGATCTTTCTTGCCTACCCTGAAATGGATTTCTTAGGGCAGGAAAACTGAAAACCCAAGGTGGGATGGAAATAGAGATCAGGTGAAAAGGAAGAAAGACAACAAATACATTTAGAGCTGCCTTTTTACAAGGGGAAAAGAGCCACGCATGAGCTGATAGCATGTGCATGTGTCTGAAGGCTGATTAATCACTGATGTCATGCTTTGTGGGAAGTTTTGGTGTCGCTCTGGCTACTTAGACTTTCCCTTAAGCCTGAAGAACTGGGTCAGCCCTGGATGCTTCCTCAGTTGTCTTAAATTTTTAAAAAGCACGGAACCCAGAAACTTTTCTGACCTTGCTAGGTGGAAGCCAGTGTTAGAGCCTCTCGTGTTCTAGTCCACTTCAGGCGTAATTAACTTGGGGTATGTCGACCAAAGTCCCTTCTGGGAAACCCTTTCTGATTACTGTCCACCTCTGCATGTCCACAGTGTGCACAGGATTCATTACATTGTTTACTACTGTACCTCTGTCCCTGCCTCTCGAGGCCACGTGCCATTGCGTGTTCCCATTTACACGACAAGTGCCCGGTTCAAGAGTCTGAGTCAGAGGTAAAGAGAGGAAGGAGTGGTGACCTAACCACACTGAATCAGCTTAGAGGGGAGGTGCTGGGATCCCATTCCCATGGCTTTTTCACCACAGGGGCCATTGGGTTCCAGCTTGACTCTGACATCATGGGCTCTGGGTAAGGGCCATGGGGCTTTACGGGGCATCCCAAGTCATCCTCATCTGTAAGCTCTCTTTTTTTTTCCTACCTTTTCCCAGAATCACTACTCAGGGACCTTATGACTCGAAGTGAATGTCTCTTCTTTGGCCTATAAATTAATACAGCTCATTTTATAAACTGATTTTAACGTGTGAAAGTATGACATCAAGTTCCTCTAGAAAGGTGCTAGTAACCTCAAAGAGAAGCTCTTGTGACGTTCACTATTAGTGACTTAATTCACCACTCAAGGTACAAAATCCTTGGGAATCTTAATGCACACACCCTTGAATTTCTTCATCTTCCAGGATGTGCGTGTACCACGAAGAAAACGGAAACCGCCATTTAGCATGTAGGTTTTTCCAGTGTATCTCCTGGTTTTTCTGCCTCCTGGGGAGATATGCTAATGTGGGGAGAATTACCACACACACCTACTGTCCCCAACCCAAATCCTGTTTCCTTTCCCCTATCTGACTCTCTGACTAGGGAATAGCAAGAAGGATATCACTTATTTCTGGGATAATAGTACTGACTGCCAGTTGGAGTGTCCCTGTAGAAATGGGAGTGAGTGTATGGGCTTGGTGGGATGAGGTGGAAATTGGAAACAGAAGCCAAATGTCCCTCCTCTGGTATAGCTGTAGGTCTTAGACTCACCGATGATGCTGGAGGTATCACCCCCGTGGCTCCATGTGCTACAGTTTGGAAGTCCTAACATGGGATAAATAGGTAGAAATTCAAACCCTGAATCTGTACTCTTATGCAAAATGATTTTATTTTTTTATGAAGATTTTATTTATTTATTCATGAGAGATACAGAAAGAGGCAGAGACAGGAGAAGCAGGCTCCATGCAAGGAACTCAATGCGGGACTCGATCCTGGGACTCTGGGATCACACCCTGAACCGAAGGCAGATGCTCAACCACTGAGCCACTCAGGCATCCCACAAAATGATTTTAAAGTTAAAAAATAAAAGCGAACATTGGGGGTTCACTTCTGAGCCCCCTATGGTAGTCCTGTCTTCACTGGAGAGCTGTTTTTGATATTCTCCTTCATGATCATTCCACTTGAGAATCTTGATGCTGTTCTCTTCTGCCCTGAAGATACTCCTCGTCCTTCGAAGAGCTGCTCCTCCTCCAGTGAGTGAATGGCTACATGGCCTGTCCTTTCCTTCAGACCAAACCCCAGACTTTTCCTGAAGGAAGGTCCTAGAAAAAGCATGGATCTGAAACCCAAGGGAGGGCTTCTCAAACAGAAGGGACAAAATCTCTAGATCACTTAATAGAACTTCCTTTATGGAGGAGGAAACTGAGATACAGCCACTTAGTAGCAGATCAGAATTGAGCCTTTTTCCTGTACTCTTTCCTCAATCCATTATTGTCTTCTGGGCACGTGGTTTCTCCTACTATGGGCACAGACCAGGTCGCTCCAGCTGAGAAGGGTGGAGGCCATCCCTCAACTGGAATTTAGGTGTTGACTGTGGATTACCTGTAGTTCTGGGGGTGACTGCATTACCGGGAGCCTTTTGGAACTGGACCTGCCTGGTCTGCTTTGAAGTGTTCTTTCGTCTGAAGACCACGGAAGGCAAAGACTGTCACATAAGCTGTCCCGGAGCGGCTTATGCACATGTTCTTTTGTTTTGTTTTGTTTTTAAAGGTTTTATTTATTTATTCATGAGACACATGAGAGAGAGGGAGAGAGAGAGAGACATAGGCAGAGGGAGAAGCAGGTTCCTCAGAGGGAGCCCGATGTGGGACTTGATCCCCAGACCGGGAACACGACCTAAGCCAAAGGCAGACACACAACCACTGAGCCATTCAGGTGCCCCCATGCACATGTTCTTAATGAATATCTTTTCATGTTTTCCCCTTGGGTTCAATTTAATCCAGCAAGTCCCATCCCCCCCCCGCCCCTTTCTTTCTTATCCCATCTCTTGAATGTACCCTTTCAGGTGGAAATGAACCAATGAAATGCGTTCCTACCATTTTATCTTTGAACGTTGTTGGTTTTTATGTACACACAGTGTTTTAATTCATTTGACAAATGTTTATGTGCTGACTGCCTGCCAGCCCCACACTAGGTACTGGGGAGGATGGATGGGAGTCATAATGGTGCTGACCCCATTTGGCTGTTGTGAAGATTAGCTAAGGTAATGCATGTAAGGGGCTTAGCATAGCACCAGGCATAGAAAGTCTTTTTTTAAAAGGTAGCTACTAATGGTAACAGTAATCGTAATACTAGATATAGACCCCATCCTCAGGGGACTCCCATCTAAATATTTGTGGGTTATCTGCATGGCAATACTGTAAATCTATGTTCCTAAGCAATTTAATGGTCTTGGTTCAAACCATGGTCAACCGTGCCTCAATTCTGTGGCATTGTCACTGTGGGGGAAGAAAGTCTGTGGTCTAGAAATACGGTAGAGATTTCCTTCTTCTTTTTTATTAAACCAATTTAAAAAAGAAACACGTAACATTCCTAGTATTACAATCTCTACGTGTTACATTAAAGAATATTCCAAAGAGGATACTGGCAAGAAATCTTAAACATCCCTGAGTTATTCTTCTCTGAGGGAAAACACAAGGTAAGAGAATTGAGGCATAACTACACCGGTATTAAAGTTCAGATCCTGAGAACACGTCTTCTATAAAAACACATCACTTCTTCTTGGCTGCCCTTTGATTTTTCGCTAACAATCTATTGATGCGTGTTTTTCTATTCACTCCAGCCAACATTTATTGCATATTCATCATCTGCAAAGCTTTGCTGGGCTGCTTTTGGCTGTTTTTGTCTAGATAAAAATCACCACCTGCTGCCCACAGCAGCCCTCAAGGTTCTGAGGTTTGGCCAGTATCTTGGTATCCCTTGTAGATGGGAGACTTGGGTAGCTTGGCTCTCCCACTGGGTGTGCTCAGTAGTCACTGAAGAATATCTTTCCTGGTTGACGGGCAACCTTTTGTGTTGTACCTCCTGGAAGGAGGGGAGCCCTGGTCATACCTGTGAGACAGCAAGAAGGCTGCCAGGTTGGCTTCAGCCAGGTAAAAGAGCAAAGATCAGAGTTATAGAACACGTTCTTCAACATTTTTCTCACTTTCCTGGTGACCACAGTGAGGAAACTGTCAAGTTGAAAGGAAGGGAAACCCCTTCTACTGCTAGATTGAAACAGGATCTCCTCAAACATTTCTGTTTCTAGGTATCTGCTTTCCTTGGGGCGGGGTTAGTTGTAACCGCGCGTGGCACCTGATTGTAACAGGCTCTCAGGACACTCCCCGTTTGTGCCCTCCTGCCTTAGAACCTCCATATTGCTCCCCACTCCACGGGGAACCAAGCCTCACTGTTAAAAAGAATTGCAGGGGCGCCTGGGTGGCTCAATTGGTCAAGCATTCAACACTTGATTTTGGTTCAGGTCATGGTCTCAGGGTGGTAAGATCGAGCCCCAGGTAGAGCCCAATGTGGAGCCCTGCATCTGTGCTCAGTGGGGAGTCTGCTTGAGATTCTCTTCTTCTGCTCCACTGTGCCCCCACCTCCCCATGCTCGTGCACACGCTTGCACGCTCGCTGCCTCTCTAAAATAAATAATTAAATCTTTAAAAAAAAAAAAGAATTGCAAACACTCCACTTTTGCACAAATTTTGGATCTCAGGCTCACAACCCTGCAGTGCCTCTTTCTCTTTTCTCTCGACTTAGAACAGAAATTCTTGAAGGTGTCCCTGGGGAACATACTAGAAATGCAGATCCTTGGCCCCATTGACTCAGACCCAGCAGTCGTTTTAACAAGCCCTCCACGTGACTTGCTTTTTTTTGTTTGTTTGCTCTTTTTCTCTCCTCTCTCGACCTACCACTGCCCTTCCCCCAGCTCCTGCAAAAGCTCTCTATAACTGAAGATGTCCTGCTTCCCTGGGGATTCTTGCTTTGAGCAGTGGGGGAGGCCCCGGGCTGACACACTTTCACTTGTCAGACAGGGGTAGGAGTTAGGAATCCCCTACAGTTTCCATGAGCTTTACAGCCCCCGAGGGTCCAGTAAGGGAAGAAGGCATCCTTCTTCCTGTTTTAGACTTTTTTGCTTTTATATTTGTTTTCCCCGTTACTCTTAAAGCTGACTACAGAAAAAAAATCAGAAGTTAGACAAACAAAAAGACCATAAAAGTGTAACCTTTGCAGTATAATTCTAACTGCCTAGAGACAACTTACTTCACTATTTAGTATGTCCTTTTCTATACATTTATCCCCTTAATAAATGGAGTATTTTATTTTTATTTTACAGACTGCTTTATAATCTGATTTCATTTAATCTTTTGAACATCTTCCCAGGTAGAGGCATTTCCAATGTATGTGTGCATATGTTTGTGTGTATTTTATTTTTATTTTTTTATTTGATGACTGTGGCGGGGGCAGGGAGGGTGGAGCAAAGGGGGAAGGAGAGAGAGAGTCCTCCCTGAGCACAGAGTCTGACTTGGGGCTCCACCTCACGACCCTGAGATCATGACCCAAGTCTACACCAAGAGTCAGAAGCTCAACCAACTGAGCCACCCAGGTACCCCTCCAGTGTATTTTTAATGGCTGCAAAGTGTTTCAGTGCAGACAATTGTTAGTATTGATTTCATATAATGGTTTAAAGGTTAGTGAAAAGGGATGAGGATGAGCCTTGGGTAAAGAAATAGATCTTTCCAGAACCAGATTCTACAGCAGACTGAACCTTGTCCTGGGGCTTACATGTGTTCACTCCCTACATCCCCACTTTCCTTTCCTCAGGATGTATGGTTTACCTACCCCACCAGAGAGGTGTGATTTATTCTCTAGAAGATCAGTATGCACTGTGGCAAGGGCACATTTTGCCCCACTCACTCCTTCTCTCCTCAACTTCTGATTGCTCATGCAGTTGCTTTCACTCCTAGGGATTTTTCTTCTCTCCTCTCCCCTGTCTCTTTCCTTCCTTCCTTCCTTCTTTCCTTCCTTCCTTGAGATATACCTTTGAAAATGGTCATTTTAAAAGTATTGCAACTGGGAAAGAGTGTGTTGATTTTTTTTTTTTTTGCCAAGCAAAATCATATATAAACATTGGGAAAGCATTTAGAAATACAAATAAATGAAAATAAAATTTCATTATCTGGAGAGAGCCATAGTAACATTTTGAATAATCCTCTTAATCTTTTTTTTCCATGTATATTTCTTTTCCCAGAAATATGACATAGTAGTGTTATAAACATTCTTCATATTATATTTTGAACAACTTCTTCAACATTTTTCTCTATGCCTTCAGTATAATGCTGGAGCCAGCCCTGCTCAGGTTGGGATTATTAAATATTTAGGGTTTTGAGAGTGGGTTGGTTAAACCATTGGTAGCTTGAGATGAGCCATGGTGGAGAAGTCACCAGACCCTACAAATCAAGGCTTGTGGGGTTTTCTTTGTTTTAGTCAAAGAGCTGGTTTATCAGCATACCAGGAGATGCAAAATTTTACCATGCATAAATGTTTTTGTTTTAATTTTCAATCTATTTTTGGTTGTTTCTAATTTTGGCTACTATAAGCAATACTGTAATGACCAGTCTTAGAGCTAAGTCTTGGCACACACCCATCATTACATCCTTAGGATAAATCCCTAGAAACGGAGTTTCTGAATCAAAGAACATCCAGAATTACACAACTTACTTTTTGGCCAGTGAAACCTCCCATTTCACACCCTTTGAAAGGAAGAGTGTACTGTTCTTTGTTTTAAGAGGATTTATGAGAAACATCCTCTGGTACCAGGAATTTCATGTCTCTCCTGTTGTTTGCTTCTGTTTACATTTTCTGAATTAACTTAATTCTTTTTATATAAGGAAACACCCTGGCTGAGAGCCTTTGATTCATAGGCTACATACTGATATGCAAGTTGGAACAAATATATTTTGTGTTTGTGCTGGATTGAGAGGCAATATATCATGATGATTAAGAGCTTGGACTCTGGAGCCAAGATGAATTTGAATCCTAGCCCTGCTACGTTATCTGTGTGACCTTGTACAAGTTGTATAAAGTCTTTGGTTCATTTGCCTCATCTGGAAAATGCAGATGATCAAGGAATCTAGTCTTGGGCTTCCTACAAGGCTTAGATGGGTTGACATATGTAAACTGCTTAGAACTGGCATGTGGCAAGTTCTAGGTAACGTTAGATTATTGTTAGCATCAACAAGTATATAGAAGTCTCCATGGAACTGTGCCAACTGTCACATTCAAATGATTTCATTAGCTCCTTCATCATATGAGATACATTTCTTGTATCAACCTCCAAATATTTGAACACCATGTGGCAGGTATTGGACTAGTGACAGTAGAGAATTTAAAATGTTTTCATCCCCTTGAGAATCTTGCAGTCCAGCTTGGGAGCTGCTCCATAAATATGAAACAGGAAATAATAGCAAAAAAAATGGGAGGAGGGGAATAGTTGCTGAAGACAATAAGAGGAAAGATACTCCAAGGTCCTACCTGACTGCTGACTAAAATAATTATGCAAAATCTCATGGGAACACAGTGGCCTAGGGTGATCTGGGAGGACTTCTCAGGAGATACAAGGTTCTCTCTAGGCCCTAAAGAGTGAGAAGGGGTTTTTGAAGGACTGAGTACATAGTGAGAGCAAAGCAATGTGGACGTGCAGGGGACCACAGAGCAAAGCAGGTCACCTGCCTTCTAGAGCTGTGTTGCCCAATACTGTAGCCATTAGCCTTATGTGGCTCTTGAAGACTTGAAATGAAGCTAGTCCAAATTGAGATATGCTATAGGTATGAATTTCATACCAGATTTCAAAGATTTAGTACAAAAAAAAAAACCCATTGTATGGGAATCTCAATAATTTGCATATCGATTGTTTATTGAAATGATAATATTTTGGAGATGTTGGGTTAAATACAATATATTAAAATTTAATTGCACCTATTCTTTTTTATATGACAATTAGAACATTTTAAATTATATAAAAGTTATATAAAATATTATATAGGGGCACCTGGGTGGCTCAGTCAGTTAAGCATTTGCCTTCAGCTTGGGTCATGATCCCAAGGTCCTGGAATGGAGCCCTGTGTCAGGCTCCCTGATGTGGCTCACATTTATGGTTCGTGCTCTACTTCGATTGGACAGAGCTGAGAGCTTGAAGTCCATAATACACTGACATGCCGGAGTAAAAGGTTTCCATCCCATCCCCGGGGCCAGTCCTAGGCCCTCCTCCCAGCCACCTCCATAATTCCAAGAGAATGCAGTCCCTCTGATGCCCAAAGATGCCCACGGGCCTCCTCAACTTTTAAGGGAGGCAGTTACGTATTTTCATTTCGGAGGGACAGAGTTTGTGAGGAAACAGGGACCAAACTGCAAGTTCTCCACCAGAGCTCAGACAGGCTGGCCTCCAGGCACACGAGGCGGGAAGATCCCGACACAGTACTGGACAGGAAGAGCGCGCCACCACCTCTCCCACCCCCCGCCCCTCGGCCAGCTGACTCCCCCGGTCCTGCTCCTTCATGCGACATGAGCGACATGAGCGTTGCTGGCCAGCAGGTGCCCGGAGTCTGAGGGAGAGGACGGGAAGTGTGGCAGGGTGGACAGGACAGAGACGTAGAGGTGCCACTAGGAGGGTGCGCGGAGCTCCTGGCTGAACGCGGGCAGGCTTCATTTTGTCCTTTGGCTGAATGATGTGTGAGTGCCCAATTGTGTCATCCTGAGCAGCGTTTGTGATCCCAATTTTTGTCCTCCTGGGCCATCACCAGGTGCCTGGCTGAGCACAGTGCTATCCACGGTACGGGGATCATTTCCCTGTGTGTCTAGAGACCGCCGTGTATATAGCTTGTCCTTGGTCATGGAACACTAGAATTTTACACCACCTCAGACCATGAAGATCTCCGTTGTACCCATGAGAAGAGCACTTTGGAAAAGAGAAGTTACTTACCTCAGGGGTCAGCTGGTGATTTATAAATGATACCGCTCTGTCTGTGGCATATTGCTTGTATTTTTGTAGAAGAGACGGTGAAATGTAGAAGAGCCCTGCCCTTTTGTCTTGGGGCACGGAGAGGGTAGAAGCACTAGGTCAAGTCTGAGAGGAGATCCAGCTCTTTGGAGGGAATCTAAGAGTTGAGGAACCCAGTGAATCAGAAATCACTCTTAGGCTCCTAGAACCGTGTCCTAGCCGCTCAGTCTAGATTGGCTCCTGTAGAAACCTGCCCACGGTGTCTACTTACGTCTACTGTTTCTCAATGTCTGGAGGGATTCTAGGGGAACTTTGCTGCGCTGAAATCGCAGCTGGATTCCCAGAATGTAGAACTGAAGGCTGGGTCCTCCTGCTGCCTCTAGTGAAATCAGGGTCTGCCCCGTCGGCCTCAAGTCTCCAAGCAAGACTAGCCAATACATGGGACCGTCTTGAGATATCTCAAGGGGCCTTCCTGTGACCTTCCAAGCAAAATGGAAGGTTAGGTTGATCTGAGGCCAGGCCCGATAGCCAGGGTGCTCTGATCTAATCGGGTCTCCATGATATCTGTGGCTACCACAGTATCTAAGGTCTCCTGGACAAGTCATTTATGACTCCTACAGGACTGGGGGATAGTCAGGAATCATAGCTAGTGAACAAAGTGGACATGGCACTGCCCTCATAAACCACAGTGTAGAGGGGACAAGAGATGTCACATAGATTGTTCCAAGTGTTCTCAGAGCATGTATGAAAATATCTGTTGGGAGTGGAAGTGGAATTTACGTTAGGACAATAGGAATCCTATCTGAGGAACTAACATAGGTACCGAAAGTCTTGTTACTACCATGCTTCTGCTCCCCAAACAGATATTATTTGCATTCTGGACCAAGTTTAAAGAGTCTTTCCGAAAAGTTTTTGCTACATTATAGGAGAACACAAGGGAAATAGAGTAAAAGAAGCATGAGGCCAGTTTTCTAGAGTTCTTGTTTTTGGTACCTTACTTGAAGCTGGCTGGCTTCAAGGGCTCATGTGCCATTCTTTGGTCCCCAGGCACCAGAGGAACATGTACTGTGTCCATAAGGGATCATTGCTGAGGGCCTCACTTCCTAATTCATGACCTGGGGAGCTGTCATCCTGTGACCAGAGCCCCACTTCCTATATATTTTGACCCCAGAATCCAGCTAAAGGGGCCGGATTCCCATTTGCCATTCCACACATTGGGCTCTCCATGATGGTCTGAAGCATTGTCGTCCACCGCGGCCGCCTCCTGCAGTGATACTGCACTGATTGGGCCTGCTGGCAGGACTCCACTGAGGCCAAGTGACCCTCTCTTGGCAGCGTTGTGGACTTGACTCTACAACATGTGGGGCACTGTTCTCAGAGGACTCTGAGATCTTTTCCAATTCCCATTTCACAAAGGGATTTAAAAAATATCTGTTTACTTGGATTCTGTATGAAAGCAGGGGAAGACCTCAACAACCTTTTGAAATTTTTTTCAGCCTTTCTAATTTTTAGGTCCCTTTGTGTGTGTGTGTGTGTGTGTGTGTGTGTGTGTGTGCATGCCATGGTCAGGAAATTCTACTCCCTTCACAATTCACCTAAGATCCTAACCACCAAATAGTGTTTCCATTTTAGAGTAGCAGCAGCCAGCTCTACCAGAGTGTCTATGGATCTCTTCAAACAGCCAGTTTCCCAGCCCATTCCCAGTGAGGTGGTCAGGTCTAAATTTAACCGTGACCTTCTGCCAGAACTCGCAAGCTTAGGCTGCAAGAGCAAAATCAGAGCTAGACTGTTCTCGGGGTGGGGGTGGGGGTGTGTATGTGTGTAGGGGTTAAAAGGAAAGGTGAGCAGAGCTTCCCAAAGGCCAGGTCAGCCCTGGGGGCAGAGAAGATGTTCAGGGCAGGGAGGTGTATAGTCATCCCAGGGGACTATTAGAGTTTATATCTAGCTTGGCCGCGTCCCTTGGAGAAAGTCAGCCAACCCTCCACCCTCTCAGTTTCCTCCCACTATAAAGTATCCGTGACATAACTCACCTGGATTTGTAATTACCATGGCTCCCTGCCAAGCATTATACCACAATTATGCGCTCACTCTTGCCTCTGATTCTACAATTACTGAACCCAGGTCCATGAGATACGATCTGCACATTGTGTTGTATGGATTTCAGCTCTTGTTTACTTGTCTGGCTTGCATCTTTTTCTCTACCAACAGGTACATATCTGAGACACAGGATGGGGGCAGTGTCTGTAATTCTGTTGGTAGAATGGCTTTGCACATTTTATATGCCAAAGGTGTGTGAATGCAAACCAGTGAAACTGGCTTAGTTTACAAAATTTAGCTCATAATATAGTCACACCTCCAGTTTGTATTTATAGTCCTGATTAGCATTCTATACCATAAAATTCACACACATATGTGTGACATCATATATATCTATGGATCATCATAGATAGGTAGAGAGATAGATAGAGAGATATGGCATTTTTAGGATGGCATCAGCTTGGGATTCAAATAGGACAATTTTCTTTCTTTTTTTTTTTTTTTTTAAGTAAGCTCCATACCCAATGTTGGGCTTGAATTCATGACCCTGAGATCAAGAGTCACATGCTTTTCCAACTGAGCCAAGCAGGGAGTGCCTTAAATAGGACAATCTTTATTTTTCTGTTTGATCTCTAACAACAGTTTGGAAGTGATGGAGAGGCAGGTTTCGAGAGCCTGCCTTGAATGGATGTCTTTCCAGACTGCCTTGGCTTGCAGCTGAGAGAGGAACCAAATTACAGAGCTTTGGAAGCTGGGGTTCTAGCAATCTTTGAACATGCCCATCACAACAGGGACTTGATTAAGGAGGGAGCATGGGCCACTTGGTGCCCTTGTGCTTATCTGTCATTTTCTGTAAGTAAACCTGAGGAGTTCTACAGACAGTTCGCTCTTTAGCTCTGGTGTCCGAGGGAAGGGCACAGATCAGGGAGGGTCAGAGTGGCCCCATCCTGGCATTAGCACTTACTAAGCGTGTTGCGTTAGTCTAGTTACTGAGCTTTTTTTATGCCAGTCTCTTCCTTTGCATCCTTGGGAAAATTCAGGTATCTATCCATAGGGTATTTGTGAGGATTCAAATAAAAAAAAAGTGTGGACCATGTGTGTGGCTTAGTATAGTTCCTGGCTTCCTGGCACATAGAATGCATTCCATAAATACTAGCCTATAGACTAGGCTAGCAATATACCCTAAATATTATTTATACCCTAAATAATATTCTTTCTCATTATCAGATATTTCTCTGACTCGCAGGGCAGTACTTTTAGGCAGGCCATTAAGTGGAATGGGGGATTAGCGAATATTTTTCAAAACTCTCTGGGAAAAACAGGCTTGTAAACTAGACTTGTAATTACTGGCCTTTTGCTCAATTTTTGATCGCTAGGAGTGCCCCTGTTTAAAACAAGTTGCTGATCTGGTCCTAGGGCTGATTCAGGGTGAGTGTTTTTATTAAGAAAGAGATAAAAGGTCTTCTCCCTACACCTGGAGGCCAGTGTGCTGAGTTCTTAAGCAATTCCTCAGCAGGTCACTACTAAAGATCTTTGTATTTATTAGTCTTTGTATTTAGTTATTTTAGTGTATGCCATTATCCTGTATTCATGTCCAAAGTGGATCATCTTAGATGCATTTCTTTAATTAGTACAATTATCAGCTGTGTTTAGGGAAGCTTCTGGTCTGCCATTTATGGGTCAGAAATTCCTATTTTGTCATCAGCAGCCAATTAGAACTCCTTGATTTCAGTCACCAAATTTACCACTTTTAAACAAACAAACAAACAAAAAAACACCAAAAAAAAAAAAAAAAACAGAAACATGACGTTTTGGTTAAATTTGTTATTAGCTAGATTTAGATTACTTTTTGCAAGAGTGAAACTCACAGATCTTTAGGTTTGCTGGGAAGAAGGAAGTCAACAGTCCGACAAATTGACACCTTTTAGGCCTGTCTATGCTGAGTGAGGTCCTGTCCCCATCCTTGAATTGATCCCCATGGCCCAGGGAATAAAATAGGTGATTTTTGACTCTACCTCTGGGGTTGGGGCTGGAGGTGGAGATTGAGGAGGAACAACATTTCTACTCACAAACCTGGGCAATCTGTGATGCTCTTATGAAAGGCAAAGAAAAGTGGGTACTGGGGAGGCAGCCAGCATGCATCCTCTGTTGACCTGTGGGCCCCTTAGTCTAATGAGAAACTGCAGTAGGGGCATAACTGAACCCCTCTGGAGGAGCGAGGAGGTTTTGTGCAGGCCTTGTGAAGAAGTGACATGAGAACCAGGCCTCCAAAAAAAATAAAAATAAATAAATAAAATAAGATAAAATAATAAAATAAAATAATAAAATAAAATAAAATAAAATAAAATAAAATAAAATAAAATAAAATAAAATAAAATAAAATAAAAAGAACCGGGCCTCCAAGGGGTGGAGAAGGGGGGTTTTCTTCATCTAAGAATTTAGGCAAAGGAAATAGCATGACGAAAGACATAAAGTCCTGGGTACAAATGGAGTATTCTAGAAATGAGGAACAACTAACCATCTACTATGTGTGACTCTGGTATCTCCTTTGGTATCCAGCTTCTGGGGGTCAACCTGCACATCCCACAGATGAGAAGACTGAGGCTCAGAGTCACTAAACTGTTCTCCCAAGAGCATGTGGGTAATGAGTTGAATCTTGGTTTCCTCTCCATGTTCTACTCTCTCTCCCACTTACCCTGCTGCCCAACTCAGCTCTGATCCTTGTATCAAGTTCTGTTTTTTTTTTTTTATTATGGTGCTAGAATCTGGTACAGTTTCATATTATGTCCCTGAAACTATGGAATGGGTTAGCGGTTCCAGAAGCAGCCTTTTCTGGTCGGGTATTACTTTTATTTGCATATATAAACCCTGTGCCGCCAAAGGTCTTAACATAAGCACTGCTTGGCATACACACACACACGTTTATACCCTAAATAGCAGAGGCCTAGAAATGTTTGTCTACTTTTGCCAACATCTGACTGTGATTATCTTTAACCACAGTCACACTGTTTGTCTCTTAAAATAGCACTGACTCTCCCGAGGAGGCTGTTTCTGGTTGTCAGGGCCCTCCCAGAGCTCTGGTCCACCTGCCTTCTCCTGGTAACCTTGCACTCCATGATTTCCTGGGATTGATTTCGCTCTTGCCTTGTGTTGACCCTCCTGAGTTCTTCCTTAGGACTCACAGACCTCTCCTGGTGGTCCGAGAACCCACCTGTTGAGTCAGGTAACTGACAGTAGATCTCTCCCTGTAATGTCCCTCAGCCTTCCTACTGCTGGCTCTGCCCTAGGCCATGTCAGTATGCAGCGGTTGGGCACCTGGGTGGCTCAGTGGTTGAGCGTCTGCCTTTGGCTCAGGGCATGACCCTGGGGTCCTGGGATGAGTCCCACATCAGGCTCCCTGCAAGGAGCCTGCTTCTCCCTCTGCCTGTGTCTCTGCCTCTGTGTGTGTGTGTGTCTCTTGAATAAATAAATAAAATCTTAAAAAGAAAATGCAGGGGTTGACTTGCCCCAGAAGAAAACAGCCTAAAGGCCAAGTGGTGCCTGACCTTGTGAGATGGACCTGGCCAATTTCTGAAAGGGAGTATCCCTTCCCTCTGCCCTGGAGCATGGGTATTATAAATGTCTGTCTTTGCTTTGGGTTTGCCTCCCAGAAGCTCAGTATTCCCCCTTGCTGGTCCCAGGTTTCTTTGCTTTAAAAAATTGTTAGATGTTAACTCCAAACATGATGAAAGTAAAAGGAGGGAATGAAGGTGTTTTTCATCTTACAGTTTCTGACTCTGCATCACCCTGTCGCATCCTCCTCCACCCCTTAGAATAACACATCATACCAAGCCAGGGAAAACCACTACCAGATAGAGCCTGGTGGTCTTATTTGAGGTCTTCCTCCAGACCATCACTAGGATCAAGGGAATGAACATCAACTTATACACGTGATTCTGGGTTGTGTGCTCTGGACTTGGATCCAATCACTAGGAGATCCTTTTCCTGAAACAATTGGGGTGATGTGGGTGGCAAACACAAAAGCCAACACAGTTAGAACTCTGAAAAAATAGATCTTCGGGATTGCTTTCCCATTTTTCAGGCTTGCTGTGTGGTTTGAACAGTGTGTTCTCCAGACTAGGGGCATGGAGGTCACCCGTTGAGCTCTGGCAAGAGCTACTCTTCGTGGCATCATTGGACTACATTGCTCTTTCTGAACCACAAAAGTTCTTTCTGCATAACCTTGTAAAAGGAGAATTGAAAGCTGAGGTGCCTAATTGCAGAAAATAGGTTTGGGAGATGAAGGTTACAGA
Organism: Nyctereutes procyonoides; assembly: GCF_905146905.1. NCBI lineage: Eukaryota > Metazoa > Chordata > Mammalia > Carnivora > Canidae > Nyctereutes > Nyctereutes procyonoides. The sequence continues at coordinate 22,003,777 of NW_026575030.1, read as the reverse complement.
TGAACTCATGAAAGCCCTATAAATATTTTTATGATCCTTAAAATAAATTACCCCACTAAATAAGGAGAATGAGTACTGTGTTGATTTCCATTCTGTTGGATTAGAAATATTTGAAATTTTCCTAAGTTGAAATGTGAACTAGGTATCTTTCAATTCATTTTTGTGTGTCGATAGTGGGTACTTTAAGACTCTTTCACGCCCACCCTCACTGTGGTCCTTCATCCAGATGGGGCTCAAAACTTTATAAGAGTTTAGAATTTAGAGTCCAGTAGACCTCCCTGAATCCTAGCTCTGTCATTTACCAGCTCCATTACCTGCCACAGGGACTTAACTTCTCCATGCCACGTCCTCATTGTCAGCAAAATGGGCGTAATAGGACCTATGTGCACGAAGTGTCCAAATGTTACTGACGATGACACTGAAGTGCTTAGCATTCCTGTCATGTTGTTCTCATAAAGAATAGCACTGAAAATGGAAATATAGACAGTGGTGATGGCAAAACTTGTCATACATGTACATACATTTTACATGGTTACATATATAACCATGTACAAGTGGTTAAATTGTAACTTTTGTGTTACATATATTTTATCATAGTAAAAAGAATCTTAAAATTATACCCCCCAAAAGGCTAAGTATATATGTGTGAAAGAGAGCAATTTATTAATTTATAAGAAACTGAAGGAGGTTTACCAAGCATGATCTATAGAAGGATTCTGAATGAATTTTTTATCCTCTTCTTTAAACTTTGATTTTCCCAAATCCCTACAGTAACAACACCATTTACTTCTGCAACTCGAAAATACTTTAAGTTACAACAAAAGTCTAAATGAACAAAAGCATAGCTAAGTAAAACAATGCCAGGCCACCCGCACTGTCAAGCAAGCAGGCCCTGGGACTCTTAGTTCTCCACCTGCCCTGTCATTTTGGGGGTTGATGGGGGCAGGGAGACAAGTGCAGCTTCACCCTGTCCTGGGCCCACACTGGCCTCTGCCCCCCTCAGCAGTCTGTCCCTTGCCGCCATCACTGGTGGAACCAGGTGGGACCATGCAGATGGCTCCTTATGACCCACCCTTTGGAGCAGCACTGACTGCAGGTGCCACATCCATCTTGACTCCTGATTAGAGTTTCAGTACCTTAGGGTTTCTGGTATCTTGTATTTCATAAAGATGCTTGTGCACCCAGAGACATTTGTCAGCCCCCGTGCTTCCCCCATGGCATCACGATGTATCTGAGCACTCAAGATCAGGGCGGTGCTTGGCCCTGCCTCCATCACCCACCCCCTCCTCCATTACATGGGACTGAGATTCCCTTTCTACACACACACACACACGAATGTTATTCTTGACACAGTTTCTAATCTCTCCTGAGACTTTGACTTAACACAACTATGCATTCATTCATTCAGCAAATATTTATGGAACCTAAATATACTGAAACTTAAAACACACAGGGCAACCAAATCATATTTATTAAAGTTTTTGCATGAGAGCAATTATACTTTGGAGTAATTACCATGTTTTCCTCATATGGGACATCTTAGGTCCTTAGACTTTGGTCTTCAGTGATATCCTCTCTTAGGTGGGTGCCTGCAATGGTGACGTGTGGCTCAGCAGAGCACAGGAACTGCCCCAAGAGCCACAGCCTGAGATTTGCGTCTTATCCACCCAGTGAGCCCAGTGCTCCCACTACACAGTGCATTCATTCATACCCAGGCTGTGAGATGTATGACAAGGCTTCTTCTTAATCCTTTCTCGTGGTCATATCTCCTTAAACATCCCATAATCTTGATTTATAAAATATGGGAAGTTTATAAGACTAATATAGAACAGCTTCTTTAAAGTTTCTACTTTTTTAAAGGCTTTTTTTTTTTTTTACAGATTTTATTTATTTGAGAGAGGGAGAGAGAATGCCATGAGCAGGGGTAGGGGCAAAGGGAGAAGCAGACTCCCCACTGAGCAGGGAGCTCAATGGGGCACTCGATTCCAGGACCCTGAGATCATGACCAGAACTGAAGGCAGACTCTTAACCAACTAAGCCACCCAGGTGCTCCTTATTTTAGAGACACAGAGAGGGAGAGCACAGGGTGAGAGAGGGGCAGAGAGAGTCTTAAGCAGACTCTGCACTGGCGCAGAGCCTGACCTGGGGCTCGATCTCACAATCCTGAGATCACAACCTAAGCCAAAACCAAGAGTGGAATGCTTAACTGATTGTGCACCCCAGGTGCCCCTGAAGTTTCACTTTATAATATTTTTTCTGACATTCAAGGTGAATTATGTCCCCAAATAACATTATATATAAAAATAAATGACAGGTGGATTTCAGACCAATGTAATAGACACTAGAAAGGAAGTTAAGACAAATAACAGACTGGGGGAAAATGCTTGCAACCTACATAATAGACAAAAGATTAATACTTGGAATACATAAAGAGTTTTTATAAATGACTAAGAAAAAAGCCAACAACCCAATAGGAAAAGTTAGAAACAAGCAAGACTTTTAAAGAGGCAATAAACTGGGCAGCCCGGGTGGCTCAGCGGTTTAGCGCCGCCTTCAGCCCAGGGCGGGATCCTAGAGTCCCGGCATCGAGTCCCACGTCAGGCTCCCTGCATGGAGCCTGCTTCTCCCTCTGCCTGGGTCTCTGCCTCTCTCTCTCTCTCTCTCTCTCTCTCTCTCTCTCTCTCTTTTTCTGTCTCTGTGTGTGTGTTTCTCATGAATAAATAAATAAAATCTTTAAAAAAAGGCAATAAATGTTTGAAAAGATCATATCAATAATTATCAAAGAAATACAAATAAAAATAAGATCATTTTCACCCCCGGATTAGCAAAATTATAGGGAAGGGGGTAGAAAAATAAATAGTTATATACCGGTGGGAATATAAAATGGTACAGTCTTTCTGGAGGGCCATGTGGCTAAATTAATTGAATACAATTGAAAGTGTATTTTGTCTTTTGACCTCCTTCAAGGAGTATACCCTTAAAGAAGTGCTCATTTGTCCCAGGATGTTCAGGTGTTAATCTTTGTAACAGCTTGCAAGAAGATGGGCAGTATCATTATTTCCAGGAGGGGAATGGTGCAGTTTTACCGTGAAATACTATGTAGGCATATAAAACAAACAAAATACAGATGAGAAAATCTTATACTTGTTAAATGAAAAAAATGTATAGAAACTTCCAATTATATAGCATGAACTGCTTTGTGCAAGAACTGTGCGTGCATGTGTGTGTGTCTGTGTGAATGCATGGAAATGGCCTGCAAACCATACATCAGCCATGGTTACTGCTAGATAGGAGAGTGGGATTGAGGTATAGGGGAATAGCGGGGAAGAAATTGGAGAGAGATGGAGGACTTCTTACCCTACAGTTTTCTAAGGTATTATTTGAAATTTCATAAGCATATATTTACACATAATGTACTTTTTAAAGTAATATATATTTACAGCAGATTATTGGGAAAACAGGAGAAATTAAGGGAAATATTTCACCTATAAGTCTAGACAGCTTGATTCTAGTTACTTATCTCTCAGTCTTTTCTGTATGTACATTATGTGTATGGGGGGGTCAGTTTTATACTCAGCATTTCCTGCTTCTTTCATTTAATGTTGTCTAAGCATTTCTCCACAGTGTGACAAATTTAGCCTCTGATGTGACCTTTTTTTTTTTTTAAGATTTTATTTATTCATGAGAGACACAGAGAGAGGCAGAGACACAGGCAGAGGGAGAAGCAGGCTCTCGCAGGGAGCCCAATGCGGGACTCGATCCCGGGTCTCCAGGATCAGGCCCTGGGCTGAAGGCAGGCGCCCAACCGCTGAGCCACCCAGGCACCCCTGGCTTTTGCTTTGTTTTGTTTTGTTTTTTTATTTATTCATGAGAGACACAGAGAGAGATGCAGAGACACAGGCAGAGGGAGAAGCAGGCTCCATGTGGGGAACCAAATGTGGGACTTGATCCCTGGACTCCAGGATCATGCCCTGGGCAGAAGGCAGGTGCCCAACCGCTGAGCCACCCAGGCGTCCCCTCCGGTGTGACCTTTGAATGTTTATTATAAATTCATACTGTTCAAAGTTCTAGAAAAATGGCCATGAGGAACAGGTGTGTGAGGACTGAGTACTCACCCAGTCTGCCCAGGAGGGGGGGTCCATGGAGGGCAGCTGGGCTGGGCATGAGGATGACCCACTGGAAATCTGAGGAAACCATACAGCATCCCCTCTTCCCCTTTCACCTTCTCCAATACCAATGGACCTTCTGTGTTGCTTTCTCCCCAGTTCAGGTTCTAACTCTGGCTTCCCCGAGCTGCTTTCTCTGCCGTGGGCCTGCCTGAGAACTGGGGCCAAAGGGCAAGATCTGAAGGTCAGCCGTCCCCGGGAGTAAGAGCATCTGAAAGGCAGCTTAGGACGTAGGCCTCCGTGTGTGTATCTCTCTCTGAGTTTTAAAGGTGAAGGAAAAGACTGGTGCAGATAATCGAGAGCTGTTCTTCCATTTGGTCGATTGGTAAACTGAAACCCAGCAAGATTGGGGTTTGCCTAAAACTATGCAGCAAGTTAGCAGTAAGACTAGAATCCTCCCTCCTGGGATTCTTGGTGTGGCCCAGGGCTCTTTCTGCTGCATGAGGAAAGGTACCTAAGCCACATTCAGGCTGTCTGGAGCCCTGAGACTTGGCCGATGGTGCTGCGGGCTGAGGAAGGGTCACTTGGGCTTCAGTTTTAAGTCCTCCTGTTCATGTAAGTATTTTCAATTTTCAAAGTCATAAAGGACTTCCTAACTTTAGAGAAAGAAACGGGTGGGAAGTTTTGTGAGCCAGATAAGTCCTCTCTTCTAATGTGAGTCTGATCGCTCTGGGGTCTTGGACCTGAGTTCATGAACATTCTGTGTGTCATGCTGCGGACCTGTTCACACTTGTCATGCACATCTGTGAGCATGTGTGCATGTGTTTTCACCTGCTGGGATCTGCTTCTACATCTGCGTCAGATGAGGAGCAGCAGGTTGTAGAAGGCGGTAGGGAGTAAGCTAAGGAAAGTGAAGGAGACTCATGGAGCAGGTGACCCAAAGCCCTGCGGTCTGATGGCTCACGATGGAGCTGGCTGTCTCCCAGACCCCACAGGCATGACTGTATTACAAAACAATATTTCTTATTGTCGTTCAGCTGTCATTATTGTCATCGCTGTTCATTGTCACGTAGTAACCTTTCACTATTATTTTAAGTATGCATCGTGGGCAGCCCCAGTGGCACAGCGGTTTAGTGCCGCCTGCAGCCCTGAGTGTGATCCTGGAGACCGGGGATCGAGTCCCACGTCGGGCTCCCTGCGTGGAGCCTGCTTCTCCCTCTGCCCACCCCCCCCCCCCGAATAAAAAAAATGCATCATTATCTCACAAGTAGGTGTTGCTTAGCCCCAGTTTATGATGAGGACGCCCAGGTTCAGAAGGCCAAAGAGGCAGAGCTAGAACTCCAATCCCCGGGTCATCTCAACTCTACCACTTGCCACCTGTATTTATACACACACACACAAGCACCTTGGCTTCCTTTTTCTTCGTTAATATTTAGAACGTATTTATTGAGCACCTGCTATGAAATCTTTTTCCAACAAATGTTTATTGAGTCTTTTAGTTCTCGTGTCAGGCACTCTTCTAGGCACTGGAAACGTAATAGTGAACAACAGGTGACAAAAATCCCCAGCCCTCAATGGAGCTTCTATTCTAGAGAGGAAAATAGGAGAGATAATAAGAGTAAATCCTATAGCGTAGATATTTTTAAAAGTAATGTGTTAACCAAAAAATGTGCAGTTCGACAAGGGCAACAGGCGAAGAATGCTTGCCCCTGAAAAGGCAGCCTGCTACCCACATTGCCACCGTGCAGAGCCCCAGAAGAAAACACCGAGAATTTGCTGGCAGGTGGAGAGAAGAAAGGAACCGCGGGTCTGAGGCCTTTATAAGGCTAGCCAGGGAAGTCAGGTGTAGGATTGGCTAGTTTGAATCATTTCAGCAGGCTCTGGAGTGCAGGGGCTCTCCCTAGCTGTCTGGTTCTGGCCCTGGGGAGCCTGGGGCAGGTGGATACTGGCCCAGAATGCAGAGCCCAGTGAAGAAGATGGTTGGGGAATGTGGGCTCTGTATTGGGGGGTTTGTGTATAAAAGGCACAGTCCCAGTGGAGTTAGTTGCTGTCTCTAGGAATTATGTAGCTGTCTCTGGGAAGAAGGGCTGTCCCTCCAGGGTCAGCAAGGCTCCAGATAGCGAAGCATCAGAATACAGAAAATAAAAAGACATGGTTAATATAGCAGGCTAAATGGCAGTAAATGGTACAGGGAAAATAAAAGGGGGAGGGGTGGCGGAGGGGGTTGCGGTGTTAAATAGAGTAGTTGGGGGAGACTGTCTTGGGAAGGTAGCATTTCAGTGAAGACCTGAATGCAGAGAGGAAACGAGCCATACAGGATCTGGGGGAAGAACTTTCTAGACAGAGAAATTATTACAAGACGTATCTCATTGATAATGCTACCTAAAGTTTAGCCTGTTAGACCATAGCAGGAGGAATATAGGTGAGGGCACAGGTGACACATAGGGGTTGGAAGCACAAAATGATAGTAGGAAAGGATGAGGTGGCCTTACGTGTGTGAATTGTATGTGCAGGATTTTGTCCAGAGATGAAATCTGAATATCTCAATCTTTCCCATTCATCCATTTGGTAAGGTGGTTTTCCCCAAATCCTTAAAAAAAAAAGAAGATTCTTTTTTTTTCAAGATTTTATTTATTTGAGAGAGAGAGAGCATACGAGCAGGAGGAGGGGCAGAGGGAGAGGGAGAAGCAGACTCCCCTCTGAGCAGAGAGCCTGATGTAAGACTCGATCCCAGGACCCTGGGATCATGACCTGAGCCGAAGGCAGACGCTTAACCACCTGAGCTACCCAGGTGCCCCGAAGAAGAGGTGATTCTTGATGGAAAGGTGATTCTAATTCAGGACAGATTTATCTGGTTGCACAACGTGGCCCAATCAGAAACTAATACTTTTCAGTTAAAGTAAAATCCTATCTCATCACCTATCCCTCACCCCAGCCTCTTTGAAAACCCTCCAATGGCTTCCCGTTGCATTTAGGGTAGGGTTCCAACTGACTGCCGTGGCCTGCAAGGCTTTGTCCAGCTGCCACCTGCCTTCCCAACTTCATGTCATATCCCTCCACCCGTCCCGTGCTCCAGCCACAAGAACTTTCTTCAGGTAACTCGGACATCCCAAACTTCTTTCTGCCTTAGGATTTCCACACAGAGTGTACTCTTCGCCGAAGGCCTCAGCCCCACCTTTACATAGCTGGTTCCTTCTTATCATTCAGATCCCAGCTTACTCTCCGAGAGACTGTCACAGCTGCTCACTCTGAAGATGTTATCCAGGCCCCCCACGGCTCATTAGCCAGTTTAATTCTCTAAAAACTGTTCAGCAGCCTTGGACATTTTAAACACTCGTGTATTGGTGTCGTATATGCCCTATTCCCACCCAGCTAGAACATTAACTTGACTTTGTCTCCTTCACTGTCCAGCATTGGGAGTGGCACCCGGCGCATAGAGAACACTCAGTAAGCGTTTGTTGAATGAATGAATAACAACACGATATCTTCAAATATAAATGTTATATAAATGGAGCCTATAGGACCTAGCGGTTAAGTAATAAAAGAGCCACCATAATGGGGCTGGGTCTAGACAGTCTTCTAGGAAAGAAGCACTCTTATGGAAATAGTCTAATTGTGGATCTTTCCTGCAAAGGATGTCTCCAGGGATATCTGTGGTGCTGGGTGATACCCCATCCTAATTGCTGCTGATCATGAAGCTGGGGGTTCCAGCTCTAGGAAGGAGGAGATGGCCTTGTCACCCTTGAGCAGACGTGGCAAAGTAGCAGCCCTCGCGCCTTTGCTCCCAGTGTGTAGTATTTGGCAGCAGAGTGTTTGAATTCTTTCTAAAACCATGAACGTGAATGTCTTTAGCTGACTTACTCTCTCCATTTTGCCACGCATGCCTCTTCTGACTCTCCACGTCCAAAGTCTTCTCATGTTTACCTTCCCCAAAGACATCAGAGCTTTGACCCCTGCCCTAAGTGAATAAGTACCCTGTTCCCTACAAGTCCAGTGGGTACCCTGGATGTTTGTCCTGATTGAAGGAAAGTTAAAATACTGCTGGAAATAAATAAATAAATAATAAATAAATAAATAAATAAATAAATAAATAAATAAATAAATAAATAAATAAATAAATAAAATAAAATAAAATAAAATAAAATAAAATAAAATAAAATAAAATAAAATAAAATAAAATAAAATAAAATACTGCTGGTAAATCTCGGAAGTAGCTCACGTCTAGAAGAAAAGGTGTCAGCTTGTCTTACTGGCCCAAAGGCAGGGTGCTTGCTAAAGAGAGTTTCTGGTCCCAATTATGCAAGTGATATACATAGTATAACTAGGAAGTGACCTTCCTAGGTTCCCATAGTATCATCCAGACTCAGCCTCCCTATCCTGCTCATCATGCACCAAGATTTATTATTTATGACAACAATTAAGCAGCCCAATTCAGTAGAAGCCAGCATTGGAGCTTCTAAGGTTCTCACTGATCTATTCTCGTAACCCCTATTTGTCATTTCTCCCATCTTTAACACTGTCAAACTTGACTTGGGAGTTAGGAAATGCCGCATCTACCAAGATTTTGAAATCATGCCTTTGCTCTTCAACCTCTGGCTTTTTTAGCGGGTCATTCCCCATACTCAAGACCCTGTGGCAACCGGTGTTCTTGGTCATGATAATCTATCTCTCTGTATCTATTAGTAAAATATTGTAGGTAATTAACATAGCTGGCCAGCACTTAATGGCTGCCCCTACCCCACAACAGCATTCTCAGTGACAATTTTTTTTTTAATTTTTTTTAATTTATTTATGATAGTCACACACAGAGAGAGAGAGAGAGAGAGGCAGAGACACAGGCAGAGGGAGAAGCAGGCTCCATGCACCGGGAGCCCGATGTGGGATTCGATCCTGGGTCTCCAGGATCGTGCCATGGGCCAAAGGCAGGCGCCAAACCACTGTGCCACCCAGGGATCCCTCTCAGTGACAATTTCAAGATCTATAGAAGGAACTCCTAGGTCGAGTACAAACCTGACCCCAGATTAGCTTCTAGAATTCCCATTTAGGAGTATGAATTTCACGTGGAAACTTAAGGTTTACTGATAATTGTATGCCCACGAGGCCAAAGTCAACCTTAAATAGCAAGTCAAAGCACAGCTTAGACAAGATTAACAGTCCAGTTCTAGCCTTTTGCATAGCCACTATTTTTATTATACGTTGTTAAATCTGTTTTTCAGTGGAATAGAAAATTATTCTCCTCTCACACTCATGACCAGGAGATTATGTCATAAATGGAATTGGGTATCGCATGCAGGGATGTGTTCAAACACCACATACAGCTGGGTATGGTATCACTTACAGTTGATTTGTATCAGAATTTTAAAACATCAGCACTGAGCAAATATGCAGTTTCACTTGATGGATTAGAAAGTTGTGCCAGGAGCAGACACCACGTTAACCAAGGGATCAAACTTAACATCCCTAGAACTGGATTGAATCAATAGTTAAAGTGTCGTCTCACATGGTACATCATTTTCAGGGGGATTCCTGCCAAAAACACACATTAAATCGAATTGAAGGCAACATCCAGCAAACCCAAACTCTGAGGGCTGTTTTACAAAATAACGACCCTGTGCTCATAAAGATATCCAAGTCCTAAAAGACAGGACCTTTTTCTATAAAGGACATCATGGGAACAACTGGCAACATTTGAAGAGAGTATCAATGTTAAATTCCTTATTTTGTTCATTGTACCCTGGTTATATAAGAGGATGCCCATGTATTTAGGAAACATACACTGAGGTATTTGGGAATCAAGAGGCATCTTCTCTGTGACTTCTTCTCAGATGGTCAGAAAGATGGAGAGCAAGTGAGAGAAAGAGAAGAAAAAGCAAGCGGTAAACTGTTAGCATTTGGGAAATCTGGGTAAAGGCTATATAGGGATTCTTTGTACTAATCTTGCAACCTTTTTTTAAACCCGAAACTATGTCAAAGTAAAAACCTTTAAAGAAATGAAGCCATGGGATCATACTTGTGAACCTCATCCCAGGTAAGCCAGGCAGTGGGCTTTCCCGGCCATGTGCACCCTTAGCATGAAATCTGTGCTCCGGGTCTGAGAAGGCAGGTCCAGGGAGGAGGGGCACGAGGGCACCGCTGCCTGAAGAGCAGAGCAGAGCAGTGAACACTGAGATGTTCCTCTTGGTTGGGCAGCTTAGACTGAATTTAGCTTGTTTGTTGCTTTCTTCCAAGCCAGGTAGCGAGGACCCAGAGGAAGACTCACTTGGCACAGGTGTTTGGAAATGGGGCCAGGCTAAGCCTGCAGGGTCTCTAACTATGTGAAGTTCAGAATACTCTGCACCTTAATACTTTTCTCCCCACCCCCATCCACCCCTCCCCCACCACACAATATTAGTTTTCCCAAAAAAGGACACTGAAAACACAGTCGTTGACCACCAGCCACTTGTTTCTTCCTCCAGGTATGCAGTTTCCCCTCTTCTTCCCTCGGGTTCCCTAGGAGAGTTTCCATTGCAACATTTTTAGTTAAGTAGCGCTTAATTACAGTCTTAAACTTTCCAGCGTCACCCTGCTTAACTCTTTCCCTCCGCCTCTATAATTAAGCCTGGCATGGCTACCTTGGGTTTCGATTTCTATTAAAGGACATTGTAAGTTGAATCCAGGACAGGCTTCCCACTGACTTCTGGGTGGACTCTGAGATGAGAGCACCTAACTTGAAAATAACTGGACTGTAACTTATCTCCTACTTTGGTGTTCATGAGAGGTTTTGAGTTTGACTGGTATCAGGATTTCATCCTCAGAAGTGTGATTCATCTTTTGTATTCTAGACTGAGGTGGAATAATGGCCAAGATCAATGCTACCTACGCTGCTTTCGACAACACATTAGTAGAATTCTGTAAGTGGTATAGGCTCCCCTTGGAGACCCATCATCTATATGACATGTTAATTAGCAGAGTAAAGATTCCAAGAAGTCTTGGCAGTAAAAAAACGGTTAAGTTTGTTTAACCCACCCTAATTGCCTGAACAACACAGACAGCTTGTGGAACAGGAAGTACGAGCCTATGTTGATAGTCACCTTGCTAAGTTTAAGAGATGAGTATCCCACCAACATGGACTTTTTCTTAGATGTCTCTGGGCCTGAAAATACTCAGGCTCTGATGATTTATCTTTCTTTGCCCTTAGCTATTCATCACTGGCCATTTAATGAGCTCTTCTACCCCCAACAAGTTAGTCCTGAGGATGCAAAGATGGAGGACATCTCTGTCCCCAAGGTCTTGCCTTACAGTTAAGGAGGTAAAGGCACATAAACAAGCATTGTCAGTGCCAAATGAGTGGTATTCTCATAGAAAAAGGAGAACATGCTGGGCTGAGTCGTCCAAGAAGTGCTAGGTAGGCCTTAGACAAGCAGAGAGGCTGCAGAGTGATATGAGCAATGAGGAATGCAACGTGGCTGGTGCAGCACACTGACCAAGTGAACAATTAGGCTTCATATAATGTAGTCATCTTCGAACTTGAGCATACATCAAAATTACTTGGAGGGCTTGTTAAAACACAGAGTGTTGCCCCCACCCCCATTGTTTCTGATTCAGTAGCTCCAGAATGGGACCCAGGAATTTGCATTTCTAACAAGTTCCCAGGTGATGCTTCCATTGTTGGTCTGAGGACCTCAGTTTGGGAAACTCAGATTATCCAAGAATGGAAGTTCAAAGAGCTGGAAATGTGAGTACTCCTGACCGTGGAATAGTTTAAGTAGCAGGCTGACAAGTTAGATTTTATTGATCAAGTGAGTTGTGAATATCTGCCTTTGGCTCAGGGCGTGATCCCGGGTTCCTGGGATCGAGTCCCACATCGGGCTCCCTGCAGCGAGCCTGCTTCTCCCTCTGACTGTGTCTCTGCCTCTCTCTCTGTCTCTCTCATGAATAAATAAATAATATCTTGAAAAGAAAATCTGTTTAGGTTTTATATGAATATCGCAATGTCCTTTTTTTCAGTCTGGATTGGTGAAGTTTCACCATGCTCTCTTGTTGGTTATGTCTTGAGCAGTCCAGAAGCCATTTAGGAGAGTTTTCTACACTACACTGTAGAAGAAATGTGCATTCCCTCTCTAGAAGTTGTGGACTAGTCTGGGGGAGTGAAATGGGTATGTAAATGGAAATAATGTCTAGGATGTCTACTCTTGGAAGAGCAGCAGATTGCCTTCACTGACTTTTGATGATCTGATATGTCAAGTTTCAGAATCTACCCCTGAAATATAGAGAGAATTTTTAGCCCTTGGCTTCCAAAGGCCACCAAAAGAGTAGTAAATCGAGTGAGTCAGTATGGCAACATGTCACAGGAATGGCCTTGCAAGTTTAAAACATGCATATCTGGGAGAGGAAGAAGGCACTGACTCATTGCCCTTTAAGGGCTCTCCTCCCTCTGTCTCCGGCTCAGAGAGAATATTACATGGGGGAAACTAAGGTCAAAGACCCTGTGAGGACAAGCAGTTGGGAACAGCCATTTTACCCAAAGGTGTCCAGATGGGAACAGAAGTGGCAGAGGAAGAACCAAAGGAGCCAGCCAGCAGTCGTTGAGTGAGATCTGGACTGAATTAGAATAGGATTCAAAAGAGTTTATCTAGATTGAAGCCTAAGATGTACTGGCTTTTCACCTCTGTGGAGACTGTTGAGTCTGTTAGGGAAGACCCTGATATTAAGTGCTGGTGTCCCCCATGAGCTCTGAAGATGAAAAGAATTCCTGCCCTCTGTGGATGCCACAGGATTTGGAATCCCTGTGGCTCAGATCTCTGTACATTGTCCCAGGTAGGATCAGCACTATAAGGAAGAGAAGGAGACAAAGGAGTAGAAATGAACTATTTATCTATTGAGCTCAATACAATGTGACGTTGAGGTTCAGAGTGATCCTTCATTTTGGACTCTTTGTTTAACGGGAAAATTCAGACACAAAAATTCCAAATCCATAGGGGTTTAAATGTAAAAAAAAAAAAAAAAAAAAAAAAAACAAAAACAAAAAAACCCACAAAACACATGAAGTTCAAGTAAAATGATGAGATACAGAATAGCGGGTTGGCAAAGGATTCATCGGAGAAGACATTCCCAAACTAAGTATAAAAGCAGTGTAGCACGCCACATCACTGGCCATCAGGGAAATACAAATCAAAACCACAATGAGATCCCACCTCACCCCAGTGAGAATGGCTAAAATTAAGAAGACAGGAAACAACAAATGTTGGAGAGGATGTGGAGAAAGGGGAACCCTCCTGCTCTGTTGGTGGGAATGTGAACTGGTGCAGCCACTCTGGAACACTGTGTGGAGGTTCCTCAAAGAGGTAAAAATAGACCTGCCCTACGACCCAGCAATTGCGCTGCTGGGGATTTGCCCCAAAGATACAGACGCAGTGAAACGCCGGGACACCTGCACCCCAATGTTCACACCAGCAATGTCCACAATAGCCAAACTGTGGAAGGAGCCACGGTGTCCTTCGACAGATGATGGATAAAGATGTGGTCTATGTATATACAACCGAATATCACTCAGCCATCAGAAAGGATGAACATCTACCATTTACTTCGACGTGGATAGACCTGGACGGTATGATGCTGAGTGAAATAAGTCAACCAGAGAAAGAATTATATGGTTTCATTCATATGTGGAATATAATAAATAGTGAAAGGGGCTCTAAGGGAAAGGAGGGAAACTGAATGGCAAAAAATTAGAGAGGGAGACAAACCATGAGAGACTCCTAACTCTGGGAAACAAACCAAGGGTTGCAGAAGGGGAAGAGGGTAGGAGGATGGGGTGCCTGGGCAATGGGCACTGAGGAGGGCACTTGATGGGATGAGCACTGGGTGTTATACTATATGTTGGCAAATTGAATTTAAATAAAATATTTTTAAAAAGCAGTATAGCAAGCAGGAGGCAGGGGTATGTACTATGCATTTGAGACTTGAGTATTGTCAAAGAGATGAGACAGGGATATCCTGAGCCTAGAAGTGTTTGCCAAGTTTAAAGTTGTGGTAGGGGCAAATTGCAAGGGCAACAGGTTTTCCAGTATTAAAAAACAATGTTTCTGGACCAAGCTGCTTCTCCCTCTTTCTTCTGCCCATTTGCTGTCACTGGAGCAGCTTTCATCATCCTCTTGCGTCAGGTGGTCCAAACACCAGAATGACCAACCAAATGATTTACTAGAAAGCTAGCCATTCCGGGAACTGGTGATGCACAGCCTTAGGACCTCAGCTAAACATGCAACCAGGAGATTGGCTTTCATAAGCATTCCACTAAAAGACCTGTCAGAGACCTTCTCCTATGCCATGAGGGATATATTAATGCTTACTGGAGGTTTTGTGCTGTCAATGCTTACAAACAATTGAATTTATTTATTTATCACCCAAAGAATTTTTATCCTTGACCTCCCCATCACCCCCTTCTCTAGATGTGCAATTTCCAGCATGAGAAACATGTATATGTAATACTTACAATTTTTGTAGTAAGTAAATCATTTATAGAAAGCCAAAGAAAACTGGAGTAGTTGGCCTTCTGATCTCTGCAGACAGATGTTTTGAAATGCATTTGCCTTGTGTAGCTCAAGCCACAGAAGGCAATAAAGATGAGTTCATAATTATTCCAGTATCATTGGAACTAAAGCCAGACAGAAGAACAGGAGGTCAAAGGACTCTTGTATTAATATCTAGTGGATTTTAGGAATCTTTGTGTTGTCTTCTTATTTCAGCCATTGGAGTCAAAACTTCCGATAGAGTGTTATAAATACCAGGGGACATTTATAGACCCGTTGGCCATCGAGATAAACAGGTGTGATTAATATAGAGCAACTAGACTCCGTATCTTTTAGTAATTACATAAATTACAATATGTAAAAAAGATAACGTTTGGAATGTGATTGAGAGCCATCACTGAACTCCAGAAGAATGGACTGAAAATGAGTTTTTCAGTTTTGGGTTGTGTCCCTCAAGCCAATATAAAAAATGGTGGGCCAACTTAGGGACTTATGCGTACAGGATACTCGATCCACTGAAAGCTTAGGTGACCTTACACGTGCATATGCTCTCTGCAGTCCCAGCCTGGCCTTTCAAGGACACTGTTCCTGGTCTTTGGAGATGCTAACCCCTCAGAACTAATAGAACTCTCTTCTCTTTTAGTCTAGGAGGTATAGTCCTTTATTTTCAGCTTACTCTGAGGTTAGTGCGAAGAAGGCTGATGAATCAGTATTTTGTGATGAGAGAAATAGTGGATGGCAGTACCGTGGAAACGGCCAAAGGCACTTGACATTTCCTACATTTGTGTTCTGTGATGATTTGTGCAAAGTGGATCCTGCTTTCAGAATAGTTTTGTAAATTTTATACCAAACCCTAAAAGGTAAAAGCTTTTTTTTGGGGGGGTGGGGGGGAGTGTAACATAAAAGTGAAATGAATAGGAGCTGAAACTTTTAAAAAAGGAAATTGGATTTATAAATGGGCTGTTAGGGCAAATTTTTAGAATATTCAGTTACTACCCATTTGTATACAATTATCGTGTATTTTGGTAGCTAATGAAGGTCTATCCAAGTAAAGAAGGACAGTGTTTGACCTAGACAATGGACTTGTTGGCATGTGTTCAGTGCTCATACTCTCATGGGCTTTTCCTCTTCACATCAAGCAGACAGCCCTCATCTTTATTTGTTTAATAAATAAATAAATAAATATGTTTATTAAATATAATATAATATAAATATAATGTAATATAATATAATATAATAAATATGAATGTTTTATATTATACTGTATTGCTTGGAAACATGGTACTGTGATGAAAATACCTGAAGTTATGGAGCCCTTGCCCCAATATTGAAACTGATAACACTGACATGTTTATTCTAACCCCCTGATGGTATTTGAGACCCTAAACTCAACGGTTGTTCAGCTGCCTGGTCATAAAATCCATCTGAAACTCCCATTTTGAGAGACATCCTATAGATAAGGAGGCATGTGTCATTTCCAGGGCATAACCCATGCTGCTTAAACTTCCAAATAGTGGGAAAGGGAGACAGTCATAACCATGTATCCCAAGAACCTGGCCACCTTATTCTCGGACAAGACTTCAGACACTGGTCATAAGAGTGGTTCCCTGAAGTGAGAAGGGAAAATGACCCAGAATGGCAGCTGGTAGCATTAAGTGTTTCTTTGCTTTTAGGAAGCATGAATCTTTGGAGCTAAAAATGACCTTAAATCATTTAGTCTAGGCTTTAGAAGGACATGAGATAGAATGAAGGAACAGAGTTTATACAGAATAAACTCAAAGTCATGGAATTAAGGGAGCTTTTTATGGTTTTATTGATTTTTATGTAACTTACATCTTGCTTCTATGGGTCTAAAGTGTTCTAAGCACTTTAAAAATATTAACTCCTTAATCCTCATAGCAACCCTATAGGGTAGACACTAATATTATCTTCAGTTACTGATGAGGAAACTGAGATACGCAGAGGTTAACTAAATGAACCAGAGTTCCACAGCTAGCCAGGGGTGAAGCCAGGCTTGCAGTGTATCCTGTCTAATCCACCTCAGTACTGCCCAGCTAGTTATTGGCATAACAGGGCCGGGAGCCAGCTCATCTCTTTGTTGCAATCCACTGACTAGGCACCAGTGGTTGTTCTGAGGTCATTTAAGCAAGGCAGGAACATTATGCCAAGAGAGTTTAGTTTCTCTTTTAACCAACTTCAACAAAATATCATGTAGACATGAGTGTTGAGGTCAACAATTCTCTAGTCATTGGCTAAGCTTTGGAATATGTTGTGTGACCATGCAGCATGTCTTCTCAGGTATTAAGGAAGAAATCAGGTGGGTTAGAGAGGTGGCTTGGGAATTAGAAAAGTAGGCATGAAAAATAGTGTGTGACAATAGCCAAACTGTGGAAGGAGCCTCAGTGTCCATCGAAAGATGAATGGATAAAGAAGATGTGGTTTATGTATACAATGGAATATGACTCAGCCATTAGAAACGACAAATACCCACCATTTGCTTCAACGTGGATGGAACTGGAGGGTATTATGCTGAGTGAAGTAAGTCAATCGGAGAAGGACAAACAGTGTATGTTCTCATTCATTTGGGGAATATAAATAATAGTGAAAGGGAATAGAAGGGAAGGGAGAAGAAATGTGTGGGAAATGTCAGAAAGGGAGACAGAACATAAAGACTTCTAACTCTGGGAAATGAACTGGGAGTGGTGGAGGGGGAGGAGGGCGGGGGGTGGGGGTGAGTGGGTGACGGGCACTGAGGGGGACACTTGACAGGATGAGCACTGGGTGTTATTCTGTATGTTGGTAAATTGAACACCAATAAAAAATTAATTTATTAAAAAAAAAGAAAAAGAAAAGTAGTGTGTGAGTCTGCAGATGGATAAGCATTGGTTGTCTGTTGGTTGGTTTATTTATTTACACTTCTCTTGATTTCATTAGTATCTTTATACTCTCATGACCAGTCAGGTAAGCTGTGCCACTCAGAGCCCATGAAGTTGGACCTTCAACCTTAGGACCTCAGGAATTCCCTTGACAAGTCTCCTATTTCCCAGTTTGTGGCTGAGATACAATTATAGGATGCATTTCCTACTGATCTAGAGGCACTGGTTTTTACTGTTTCATTTCTTCTTGAGACATCCTACCTTAATCTCAATTTATTTCCTTGAAGTATGTGCTTTTGGTTAGGAAGGAGACATTTAATTCTAGAGGAAAATTATATACTAATGTACATAATTAAGCATCAAGGAGAATGCAGGAAGATAAGAACTTTTTTCTTTTTTTAAATTAAGATATAATGCGCCGCCCAGGTGGCTCAGCAGTTGGTACTGCCTTCAGCCCAGGGCGTGATCCTAGAGACCCAGGATCGAGTCCCACGTTGGGCTCCCTGCATGGAGCCTGCTTCTCCCTCTACCTGTGTTTCTGCCTCTCTCTCTCTCTCTCTCTCTCTCTCTCTCTCTCTATGTGTCTCTCATGAATAAATAAATAAAATCTTTTTAAAAATTAAGATATAATTGACATAACATATATTAGTTTCAAGTGTACGACATAATGATTCAGTATTTGTATGTATTGTGAAATGATCACCACAATAAGTCTACTTAGCATCCATCACCACTCATAGTTAAAAGTTTCTTTTTCTTGTGACAAGAACTTAAAATCTTAAAGTTTAAATCTC
The DNA here is from genome assembly GCF_905146905.1 of Nyctereutes procyonoides. NCBI lineage: Eukaryota > Metazoa > Chordata > Mammalia > Carnivora > Canidae > Nyctereutes > Nyctereutes procyonoides. The sequence continues at coordinate 21,985,493 of NW_026575030.1, read as the reverse complement.
TTAGCCACTTTCAAATGTATAATACAGCATTATTCACAGTAGTTAGCATGCTATGCATGACATCCCCATGACCTATTTATTTTACAACTGGAAGTTTGTATCTTTGGACTTCCTTTACCCATTTTGCCTGCCCTCCTCCCCCAGCTCTGACAAACACCAATCTACTTTCTGTTTCTATGAGATTTTTTTTTCTTAGATTCCACATATAAGTGAGATCATATGGTCTTTAACTTTCTCTTATTTCATTTATTTTTTTTTATTTTTTAAAAAGATTTTAATTTGAGAGAGAGAGAGCTAGCAAGAAAGAGCATGAGCAGGGGAGAGAGGGAGAAGCAGGCTCCCCACTGAGCAAGGAGCCCAATACAGGGTTCAATCCCAGGACCCTGGGGTCATGACCTGAACTGACGGCAGATACTTACCCAACTGAGCCACCCAGGCACCCCTGACATTTTTCATTTAGCATAACGCCCTCAATATCTATCCATGTTGTCACAAATGGCATGATTGTCTTCTTTTTTGTGGCTAAATAACATTCCAGTGTACACATGTACCACATTTCCATATCCATTCATCCATTGATGGAGACTTAGTTCTCCTCTGTCTTGAGTATTATAAATACTGCTGCAGTTAATACAAGGGTTCATGTATCTTTTCGAATGCTTTCATTTCTTTCAGATAAATACCCAGAAGTGAAATTGCTAGATCATCGTGTGGTTCTGTTTTTAATTTTATGAGGCCTCTCCATACAGTTTTCCATAGTAGCTGCACCAGTTTGCATTCCCACCAACAGTGCACAAGGGTTTGGCCATCTGTATGTCCTCTTTAGAAAAAGGTCTATTCAGATCCTCTGCCCATTTTTTAATCAGATTATTTGTTTGCTATTGAGTTTATATATTTTGGATATTAACCTGTTCTCAGATATATGATTTGCAATTTTTTCTCCCATTTGATAGATTGCTTTTTCATTTTGTTGATGATTCCAAAAGATAAGAAGTTTTGTACACAGTTGGTGGGAGTAAATCAGAGTGCAATTTGGCGGTAACTAGTGTAGGTGGCAAGATGTCCTCTGTAAGCCCAGCAGGTCCACCTCGAGGTATGTGCTATGGGTGCTTTAGAGTTTAGAGCAGTGTGTGTTCTCCTCAATGTGTGATATGCGCATCATAAAAGTTTGTTAGCCATTTGTTTCCAGTCCACAGTGAGATAGGCACAGAAAATGATAAAAAGCATTTATTTACTTTTTTTAAAAGAATTTATTTTTTTTAAGATTTTATTTATTTATTCATGAGAGACACAGAGAGAAAGAGAGAGGCAGAGACACAGGCAGAGGGAGAAGCAGGCTCCACGCAGGGACCCCGCCGTGGGACTCGATCCCTGGTCTCCAGGATCAGGTCCTGGGCTGAAGGCGGTGCTAAACCGCTGAGCCACCAGGGCTGCCTGAGAAAAAGCATTTAGAAGCTTTTATAGCAATCTGACACTCTACCACACTAAGAGTGTGACTTTGTATTTTATAAAATTGATCTGAAACAGATTGGAAATTAGAAAAACAAGTCCTTGACTCCCTGACCACAGGTAGCTTGGGAAACACTGCCCTAGAAGAATTCTCACAAATAAACAGAGACCTGTACAGGACTGCTTCAAGTAAGTGTATGTGTGTGTGTAACAACCTAAATATCCATCCTTAGGAAAATGTGTTATAAGCACCATAATATGTCCTATGCAAGATTATTATTCAACCATTAAAATGAATGAACTAGATCTACATGACTGAACATGGATAAATCTCTGATAATTTTGAATTAAGGAGCATGTTGCAAAATGATACCTATATTATGACAAGTGTATAAAAATTAAAAATACAAAACAATACTATATTTCCATGCAAAGTAGATAGCTAACAACATGAACGGGAAAGATGCATGCACACCAACTTCAGAACAGGATTTAACTCTGGGAAGAAGAAAATAGTGGATAGCATTGTGAATGGATGAAAAATATTATATATATAAAATCTCTTATTTCTGTTTTTTAAAAGCTGAAGCAAATATGGACCAAAAAAAAGTTTGCATTTATCATATCTAGGTGGTGGGTACCTGGTTGTTACTTTTTTTCCTTCTATTTTTCTCTATCTTAAAAATATCTCCTAGTAAAACCAGCCCAGAATATGATTTTTTTTTCTGATCCATAAAGCAAGTTGAACATACTAGAACATCCAGGGAACTTGATTACCTACAATGCCTAGGGACACATTTGTCTTCCCAGTGTGTTAAAACCAGGTATTAGCTGTACGGGCAGCTTCGGTGCCTCAGGGCTGTAGGGGAGTCATTAGTTCAGAGCCCTGGGGCAGAGGTAGAGATGCCTGGGTTCTGGTCCCAGCTTTATGACTAATTCATTTGTAACAATAGATTTCTCATATTTAAACCTTCATTGCCTTACCCATAAAATAAGACTGAGACTGTTTTCAGCATTGAGATTTTATGACTTAAATGAATTATATATTAATGTATATTTGAAATGTTAAATAGATAGCAGCTTGATGCTCCTTTTACAATAATCGTAGAGGCTAAAGGAATATATGGAATGAATGCAGATGTAGAAATAAGATTAATATATGGGCAGTATTTGGGCACCTGGGTGACTTAGTCAATTAAGCATCTTCCTTCAGTTTGGATCATGATCCAGGAGACCTGGGATGCAGCCCCAGGTCAGGCTCCCTGGTCAGCAGGGAGTCTGCTTCTCCCCCTACCTCTGCCCCCACATCCCACCCATGCTCATGCTCTCTCTCTCTCTCTCTCTCTCTCTCTCAAATAAGTGAAATCTTTTAAAATATATGTGTGTGTGTGCAGTGGAGTCAGATCTGGACTTAAGTCTTGCCTGTCTGCCACTCACCAACTATGAGCCTTGGTTTCCCAAAACACTCTTGATTTTCTATTTCCTGTGACAAGAATCACAAATAAATAGCACCTACCTTAGCTTGGAAAGTTTGGATAGCAGTCTTATTGTTTCAGATGTCACAAATCAGTCACTGAACTTCTAGGGCTGGAACGGCACTAAAATAAAATCTCTAAAGATGAGATGAGCATAGCATGCCAATTAGTCTTTGAAGCAGTAATAAGGAAAGTAGAAATTTTCTAAACGAAATGGTGCCACATTCTTCAAAATCATGTATTCAAAGTAATTTAGTAAATTTCTTTTTTTTTTTAAAGATTTATTTATTTATTTGTGATAGACATAGAGAGAGACACAGGCAAAGGGAGAAGTAGGCTCCATGCAGGGAGCCCGACGTGGGACTCGATCCCGGGTCTCCAGGATCACGCCCTGGGCTGAAGGCAGTGCTAAACTGCTGAGCCACCCAGGGATCCCTAATTTAGCAAATTTCTTAAGAAAAAAAGATCACAACTATGTGAGGTGATGAATGTTACACTATTGCAGTGATCATTTCACAGTATATACAAATATCAAATCATTGTGTCCTACACCTTGAACTAGTACAGTATCATGTGTCAGTTATGTCAAAGCTGGAAAATAAAAGCGAAAACGGGCAAAACCCAACAGAGTGATTTAGAAATGGTCCCGTCTCAATTCAGGACCCTCACTAGATGAATTATAGATTGCTTCCAACACTTGAATCCTCTTTTATGTGGGCTGCGATCAAATGGCCCTCATTGTTTACACAGAATAAACCTGAGACAGCAAAAGTGAGAACATGCTTGATTTTTAATTTGTACTTTGTCATTCGTATTCTTTCCATTCATTTGGACAGAATGCACCAAAGCGGGACCCCGTGACAGCAGGGAAGGACAGTCAGTCTAGATTTGCATCTGTGAATCTCGAAGTCAGGCTCTGTTTTGTGATGGAGCAGAGAGCGTGGACGGTCACCTGCCCGGCCTACTAACGAGCACCCAGTTAACGTGGTTGTCCTCTAGTGCTGCCAACACAGTATGTGCTGATTCAGATTTGAAGGCTTGGTTTCATAGAGCCATGTGGTGTCACAGGGGTCTGGTGAGTGAAAAGCTTTCCAGGTTTATCAGCAGAAAGATAACAGAAAGGCCCTGGTTCTACAACCAGTGCTGGAGAGATGTTTATCACCCAGGCTTCTGAGAACAGGAGTCTGACCCATACCAAACACTTTAGAAATAATGTCAACATACCCAGGACCACAGCCAGCAAGGAATTCCCTGAGATAAGATTACAGTTTTTGTCCTTAAAGGGACGCCAACCATGTCAGTGGATCCCCGAATATTCCCTGAGCAGAGCAACCCTGTAAATTATCCTTCATACCAGGGGCCTGTAGGACCTCAATTTCTGGGCTTCTAGATGCAAACATTCAGTTGTTGTTTTCCAAAGTACACACAGAACTTTAGCAACATCAGAGAAAGTCCCCACAGGGTCAAGAGCCTGAGTTTGGGACCCCTCAAGATCCGTCAGTTGTAGAAGCTGGAGACAGCTCTCTGTTGGCAAAAGTATTCATCCGCCTTCTTTTGGGATTCTGTTTCTTCTCTGTTGGCTCTGTCTAGGCCAGAGGGCCTCTAAAAAGCCAGGTTAGCCCTCAAGGCTAGGTCTAGGATGAAGTCATTATAGGAAAAGGTGATTCAGTCTTTGAGAGGAGGAGGTGTGAAAAACCACTGCGGTCATTTATTTCAAGACTTAGTCATGTGTTTGATTTAAATATCAGTATGCAAACCGGCACAGGGTTGGTGGGGGAGAATGGGGGGGGGGTGGACCCATGAGGGGTCTGCAGTGCTGGTCAGGGATTCTCCTAAGACCATTTTTGTAACGAGAAGCAGCAGACGGAGAGAGAACTCACCTCTGATTTGTCATCTAGACACTTCTTGCTTTGGAATGCCTCACATTTGTTCCTCTCTAGCCCCGTGGGCTGCCCTAGTGCGGCCTTCTGGATCCTGACCCCTCCTTCTCAGGGCTATGCCGTCTATAGTCACCAGATTAATTAAAAGAAACCTTTTTCATTGTGTCATTTCCCAGGATAGTCTCACAACAGAGGTCACACACTCCTAGTTTATTATTAAGTGTCCTTACTAATCTTTCCATCCAGTTTCCCTCTTGGATCTCCTCGGGGGCTGTGTTCATTATTTTTCAGTGTGGGTGCTGTGGTTCCCTCTATCTCCCCCTTTTGAAATCTCTTCTCCCCTTCTCTCCTCCGACACAGCTCTTTCATGAAACCCTTTCAGACCGGTCCCTCCTACACTGATCTGACCTTCCTCTGAACTCTGCTAGCTTATCACCTAGAGTCCGTACCAGCCCGGTGGAAATCAGTCACATTCCGCTACGTGAATTTGTCTTTACGTTGCACGCTCTGTCTTGCTCCTTCGCTCTTCTCTTTCTTTGCATGTATGTGGGGCGGGGAGCTAGATAAGGGGTCTTTGAAAATAAAACCTAGGTTTTATATGTCATTAAAATATACTACCTAATAGGTGTTCCATGACATTGTTATTAGTTGGTGATTCTTGCTCAGGATCTTGATTTTTTTTTTTTTTTTTTTTTTTTTTTTTTTTGTCCATGAAGGTAGGAGGCTTTGTCTTCTGTTCCTTCCTATATCCATAGCCCCCAGAGCAGTGCCTTGCATGTTAAAAATTGAGTGAGGATCGGCTGTTGACCTCTAGAGAGGGCTGCCTTGACCAGGGTCTGCAGCTGGCCTTGACGTTTTGCCTTGTGTCCCAGCTTCCTGAGGATGGAACGGGCCCGCTCCCAGCCGGCCACCCCCCCACGCACCCCCCACTGCCTCTGACGTGGCTGTGTCTGTCTCTTCTTTCTTCTCAGATGCATACTCTCATTCCTCAAGTGAAAACGGAGGCAAGTCTGAGTCGGTGGCCAACCTGCAGTCTCAGCCCTCCCTGAACTCCATCCACAGCTCTCCGGGCCCCAAGCGTTCCACCAACACCCTCAAGAAGTGGCTGACCAGTCCTGTGCGCCGGCTCAACAGCGGGAAGGCAGATGGAAACATCAAGAAGCAGAAGAAAGTGCGAGATGGCCGGAAGAGCTTCGACCTGGGATCTCCGAAGCCTGGGGATGAGACGACCCCTCAGGGAGACAGTGCAGATGAGGTACTTATACATGGCCCCGGAGCCTCCATCAGGAGGGGGCTTCTGGCCTACATCCTTCCTGGAGTTTTGTGAGGCATCCTTCCACAAGGACATCCTTCCACGGGGTCTGTAAAGCAGCCAGTCTCTAGTCCCCAGTAGTTTGTGTTCTTGAGCACCAGCGATCTGAGCATTCATACCAACAAGACCTTGCCAGTCTGCTGTGTGATCAATTCAGAGACTCACCAGCACCTAGAATTTCTGGTAGATAAACAACATTTTGCCAGATTTGGAGATAGGGGAACATTTTGGTCACCTAATCCCCCGCCTCTAACTAAGGACTACATTGAAACCTGCTAATTGAGAATAAGAATAAAAGAATATGGACCATCTCTCTTGGAAGGAGAAGGCTGTGCTGGGCGAGTATAACTGTTTTCAAGTATCTAGACCAGTGCCACCTATGAAAGGGAAGAGACCGCTCCAGGTTGCTCCAGTGGAGAGAATTATGTGACCAACAGGTGAAGGCTCGCAGGTTGCAGCTCAAAGAGGGATTTTAAGGGAGGTCAACCAGTGATGAAGTGAGCTGCCACGAAAGGGAATAGACAGCCATGCTGGAAGGGGTCGGGACAGATGACCTCACGTAGCAGGCGGAGAGATCCCTGTATTAGCTGAGAGGTCAGACTGGGTGACCTCTGAAGACCCATTCAAAGCTGAGATCCTGTAACTATCCTGCGGTGGATGTGGTTTAGTTGAGGGATGAGAACTGGGGTTTGTTTTGTTTTTTGTTTTTTGTTTTTTTCTGGCCAACTAACCTGTTCTAATCGTCGATGTGGCTAAGAGGTGCTTCCTGCTATGTAACCAGACTCTGTTTGTAATTTTATGCCACCTGCCATTTCTCCCTCTGAGAATGGCGGTAGAGCCTGGTGATATTCAGGTTGTGGTTTTAATAGTCCTCCAAAAGCTTAAAAAGTCAGGCTCTCTCTGACCACTCTCAGCTTTTTCTTTTCCTGACTAATTAGTGAGGGAGATGTCTCTCGTGTGTGTCCGTGTGTGTGTGTGTGTGTAGGTATGTTTTCCCCCATTTGAACCTCGGTGCCTTTGAGATAAGAATGTGCCCCCATTCCACAGAGGAGGACAGTGAGGCTGAAAAACATAAGGATGTGTTAAGGAAAGATGGAATCTTATATGTTGCTTTTTAGAAAATTCTGAGTATCTTTAACTCTATGAAACCTGGGACTGTATGACTAATGCTGCTCTTTTGTTCTAGAAGAACAAGAAAGGTTGGGGCGAAGATGAGCCAGATGAAGAGTCACACACACCCCTCCCTCCTCCCATGAAGATCTTTGACAATGACCCTACACAGGACGAGATGGTAGGGCTTCTCTACTTTCTCACTTGAAGGAACCATGTATAATACATGTGATTTTGTATTGTGTGCGGGGCGGGGGTAGTAATACTCTCTCTCTTGTTATTTCTCTGAATCGATGGAGATAGGGACCCCACCTATATGTGGTAGGTGTCCCCTCCCCTGGCCCTGGACGTCTGACTTCATTCTGGGCCGCGTAGGGGGCGTGTGCAGAAGTCCCAGAGTGGGAACCCACCTGGCGTCTCGTGCCCCTGATGAAGGGTAATGGCTTTGTCTTTGGAAGCTGCAGGCCCTGAAAGGAATGGTTTGTCTCAAAAGGAGTCTGAGGCCATTCCAGGCCATAATCACTTCTTTGCACCTGACTTCTGAACCATAGATGTTTTAGTTGATCGTTTTCCCTGGACTCAATTCCAAAATCCCTATAACGAACAGAAGCTTCCGGTCAAGCCCAAATTCTGCAAGCACCACATGAGGGATGGAGATGCCGCTAAGGGGGAGGGATTGCTGACAGAGGTGGGAAAACCTGCGTGCAGGTTGCCACGTGCCTGGCTTTGCAAAATCCCTGTGAGCCTTCACACCACCACCTGGGATCCGGTTCCAAAAGTTCTGTTTGCAGGGGCTGCAGCATTTCGTGGTCATAGGCCCGTTCTTGTTTTCATTCCTTCTGCTTTGTATTTGGATCCTGAACCCACGGACGGTAGCTGGGGTCTTCCTGGGGCCGCGCCATAGGGAAAGATCCTAGGACGGTGACAGAGATGCCCCCCTCTGTGACTCAACCATGAGAAGTGCACGGTTGCAGCCCCTCCTAAAGTGATGCTGCTGGCCCCGGCTCTTACCCGTTGGAAGGAAGAGTAGAGGGAAGCGTGGTGCGATGCCCATCCTACATTCCAGGGGCAGAAATGCCCATGCCTCACACCGAGGTCAGCATGGGAGCCACCCCACTGTGTCCCCAGACGCCTGTCCTTGTAAACTGTCCTACAAACAGTGAGAGCGTGTGCGGGGTAGGCCGCTCGAGTCACCGTATCGGCCTTCCCACGCGGCCCTCTGCACGAGGTGCCAGCTTGCATGAGATAAGGAAAGGTCACAAACCCTCCCCCTCGAATTCCCTCAAACACAGCTTGTTTGGGGGGAAACGGATGTTATGTTGTTTCTGGATAATCTTTAACTGAAAAAGTGGACTTAACCCCAGATGTTTGTGTAGCCTTTCTGTTAGCCAGAAAGAGGGCAGATGGCAACAGTGCCTTTATAGACACACACTAACCCTCCGCAGCCCTGCCCGTGTGACTGTCCATTTGTTTTCCTGAAACATTTGGTGAGCCCCAGAACTTTTAGCAAATGGAGTTGAACTTATTAGAGTAATTTTTACATTGTCTACCAGGAATTTTTAAGTCTTACCTATTGTAACGTCACACGATCACCTTGGTTCTCCATGTTCCCTTCTAATATTTGTTCTAATATTTGTATGCGTGTGTGTCTTATTTTTATAATTTTAATATGCACCTGATATGTTCAATGTTTTATTCAGCATTTTCTAAACTCTTACTAATGTTACCTTCATAACTATAATTTTAATAGCTGGGGAGTATTATCTGATATACCATAATTTGCTTGACCGGCCTGTTTTGGGATATACTGGGTTGTTTCCAGTTTTGGCGACGCCAGCTAACACTGCCACAGATCACTCTGTACATACAGCGTTGGTTCTTTTGACTTCTGTCCTTGAAATGAGTTCCCAGGGGTAGGATTACTAAATCAAAAAGTTGATAGCTTTGGATTTCCAAACAGACTTAAGCTCCTTTCCTGCATTCCCAGAAGAGAAAAAAAGACTGTTGTTATATCTAATTACATTTGACTTTTTTTTTATAACCCCATGTCAGAAACAAAGACCTAGAGCGACTCTTAAATTAGACAAGTAGCTTCCTTTTTTAAAAAAAAAAAAAAAGATTTTATTTATTTATTAGAGACACAGAGAGAGAGAGAGACAGGCAGAGGGAGAAGCAGGCTCCATGCAGGGAGCCCGACGTGGGACTCGATCCCGGGTCTCCAGGATCAGGCCCTGGGCTGCAGGCGGCGCTAAACCACTGAACCACTGGGGCTGCCCGTAACTTCCTTTTTGAAACTCTTCCCCCTAACTGACAGGACACACTTGAAGCCAGAGCACGGACAGGACATTCAGCTTTTTATCCCTGTTGTGATCTATGTCAAAGATTGAAGAAGTATGTGTCCTGGGCCCTGGGAACACAGCTGCCCTCTGCTTTGCTGTGCCCTACATGCCTGCAGGGTGAACCATTCCCCCCCCACCCCCACCACCCAATTTCTTCTCAAATAGGAAAAGGAAGATAAAAACCACCATCCCAGAAAGCCCTGGTGGCTCAGTGTTTTAGCGCCTGCCTTCAGCCCAGGGTGTGATCCTGGAGATCCAGGATCGAGTCCCGCGTTGGGCTCCCTGCATGGAGCCTGCTTCTCCCTCTTCCTGTGTCTCTGCCTCTCTCTCTCTCTCTCTCTCTCTCTCTCTCTCTCTCTATTTCTTTCATGAATAAATAAATAAAATATTAAAAAAAAAAAAAACCCCGTCCCTCCATGAGCGGGATTCCCCAAACCGTCGACCAAACAGCCACGTGGACCAGTCAGTCCCTGTTGCTGGTACAGGCTGGATGGGGGCAGCCCCTTGGCTTGAGCCTCCTTTCACTGTGAATGGGATAGTCCCTGGTGACTCCAGTGTCAGATACACAAGTCCTTGCTAAAACCACTTATTACATCCAGGTGTTCCAGTTCAGGGGCCTTGCCACAAGCAGCTGTGTTGGTGGAGGTTTGTGTGTGCACGCGCGTGCGTGTGCACACAGGTGAGTGGGCAGGGGTTTCTAGCTTCCTGGTCTTTCAGTGCTCTGCCCTGAATTTTACTTGATACACACTGAAGATCTAGACTTAAAATTTGTATTTAAATAAAGCAAAGACAATTTCTCTCCTCTGACCAGAGAGGAGAGAGGCCAGGTTTGAGGCCAGGTTTATGGACTCCTTTCGTACCCTGGAACAGCAGTGGGCAGCCCTTACCTATGGGCCTCCCAGGAACTCCGCAGACCCTGCCCTCAGCTCCTCTGGAGGCCTGCCTAGGGAGAGCCCGGTCCCATCCCCGCTTTGCCGCTGGCCAGGATTCCTGACAAGGGGTCAGGCAGGCCTGTCCCGCACCCACACCACCTCCTATCTCCCTCTGTGATCTCCTGCCTCTGAACTAAAGCTTTGCTCCCTTTGCCTGCCTTGAGCTGTGGACTTGCTGTTTTCTTCCTAATTGCTATTCCTCATTCCTTGCTAATCTGCTTTTCCTTTGCTGCTCAATGTCTTGCAGTCCTCCTCTTTGCTAGCAGCCCGGCAGACTTCCACTGAAGTACCTTCTGCTGCAGACCTTGTCAGTGCAATAGAACAATTGGTCAAAAGCAAGCTGGTAAGTGGGGGTCCTGGAGGCAGTTCTGTGTGTGTCTCACCCCCATGTGGCTCCTGGGGCCTGGCGTCGGTCTGCCATGGCCTCCTGTGTACCTATCCCCATTCCTCCTATAGGATTCTTTCTAGCTAATGATGGTTTCCAAATACCTGTGCTTCAAAGTCTTTGGCCTTTTTTTTTTTGTTTGTTTGTTTTTGTTGTTGTTGTTGTTGAATGGGCGTCTGCAATGAGTAGGTCCTTTTGGGACTGTGGCATTGATGAAAGGAAAAAAGTATCCAAGACAAGACAGCCTCTCTGTGAGCCCAGCCCGCTGGCCCACAGGGACGCAGCGGCATTTGGTCAGTGACTGGTCAGCCCTGAATCTAACTCGGCCACTGAGACCCAGAACATGGATTGGGTCTTTGAAAACACCAGGTAATTTTATTCGGGGACCCCAGACAATTTTCTAGCTTGCAAACTGGCCGAGCTTGTGACTGTCTCAGGGGCCAGTCAGACCACTGCAGAGAAGGGTTATGGGTCTGGCTGCTCGAGGGTTTTGGCGCCGTGCTGGTGAAAGAGCTCGTTTTCGGTTAGTGCTGTTCCTCTAGCCCATGTTTTCACGTTGCCGCGTATCCCCATGATGACAATTGGGAGCTTTTTCCTTGCCCTGCACCCTCATCCAGGTCGCTGGTTTAGTTTTTCCTGCGACTCTGATTAGGATAAATGCCTGTGCTCCTGCTAGACTTCTGTTGGGCAGTCCTGTCTGTAATCAGCACCATTTAAACCCTTCTCCCCTTGGCCCAGGAGTGAGAGGAAGATGCTGGATGCTGTGCAGGAAAGGCTGCCTGATAGCAATTCTGATGACAGTGACTTCCTCCCCAAATCTCCCACCTTAGAGAGCGCCCAGGAAATTTAACACAGAATTTTCTCTTTCTCCTTCTAAGTTTTCCTTCCTACGTTAGAAAGGACATCTCAGCTGATGTTTTAGTAACTGCGTCTAACTCTTGAGGGTGGTCCACTTTCCCGTCACCCCCCCCCCCCGCCTCGCTGGTGGGAGTCGAGTGCTCTCTTGGGCACCGTCCTTGGCTTTTCAAAGCTTGTCTCTCTGACCACTTCCCACTTGCTTCCCCTTTTCTCTCCACACGGACCCACACCCCCTCTTCGTTCTCCAGATACGGCTTAACAATATTGTTCCTTACAAATCATATCATCCTTTGTCTTTCCCTTCACATTTTCCCTTTCACCACCTGAGCCCTGACCTCAGGCCTGGACTATTGCAGTAGTTCCCCTGACCCGGTCTGCCTCCCTCCTGGGCCTCCGTCTCCTGGCGGGTCTTCCACAAGCACCTCTATTGCCTCCCTCCTCGGTGAAAGCGCACACGGCCTCCTCCCTCTTGCCTATGTGGTCATCTCCAGGGTGGGGGTGCCTTTGGGTACACAGTACACTTTATTGAGGTACAGGAAAACAGTTGTTGAATCTCCTCATCTCATCATTTAAAAACGATTCAGGTATATTTTATTATGTGCATAATGATAATGCAGTAACACAGAGATGTGATTTATACGTAAGTTCCATGTTTTGGCAATGCATGACCAAAATTGTGTTTACTGATAGAGGTAGATGATCAAACTTTGGAAATCACCGGCCCACGGATAAAATTCACACGTATCCAATATTCTCGTGTTTTTTAGCCAGCCTACAACGACTTATTTATTCTGGTTGATGAACTCTGCTCCGACCAAATGGTTTTCCTCACTCACTTGGCTTTCCTCCCTCCAAGTTTCTATTCATACCGCCCTACTTCTGTGGAATGCTCCCCCTCGTATTTTTGCTTATCTGAAGCATAACAATCCTTCAGGACCCCACTGGAATCTCATCTGCCCAGAAGGGCTTCCCCGACCAGTCCAGGCCAGACTTCCTCTGCAGCCCCATGGCAGTTACTGTGTAAGCCGCCCACTGCCAGGGACAGCTCTTAGAGGGTTCTGTTGGGTTATTTGTTAAAGCACCTTGATCTTTTCATTGTCTTAATCTTTGCAGCCTCCCTACCCGGCAAGATGATTGGTCATTTAGGACATTATTTTCCCCTCCTCCATGAGTATATAGGAGGCTTTTGCACACACATCAGTAGACACTTGTTTCCAAAAGGCTGTATTTTTCTATATTTTGGATTACTTTTATCCTGCTGTGACTGCTCACCTTAGCACTGCTGGGAGTCCCTGCAGGCCTCTGGTTGTGTAATCGGTGTATCTGGTGTTAAACAGGTAAGTGCCGCTATTGAGAAGTCCATGAGAGCAGGTTTCCCAGAAGAGAGGAAGTGTGGGGTGGTGGTAGAGCAGATCAGCCCTGTAATAGGCTCTCGACAAACATCTATCAGATGAGTGGTTTCTCTGTGGTACGTTCCCACAATGAGAACTTTAATTTCTTCTTCCACCAATAACTCCTTCTTGAGGACCTGCGATGAACCCAGAATTATAGAGATTTCTTTGGCCAAACAAGTAAAACCAAGCCCATACCATGGAGAGGAATGAGGGAGCGTTTGGTTTAGTTTCTCAGAATCTTCTCACCAAAATTTGATCATTTGTCCCTCCCTTTATTTTTTCCTCCTTCGCATCCCAGGACATACCCACTGTGGGATAGCAATGAAGCAACAGTAAGTGGTTGTTTCCCCAGGCGTGTTTGAGAATCCCGAGTTGCATTTTTACCTCTGAGACGTGTACTCCTCTTCATTAGCTCTGTGGCTTAGAAAAAGGAAGACCTAGAACCTACGAAAGTCCCAGAGTTTTTGACTAACGTACCACAGTGTGACAGCTGCCAAAATAGCCACTGTGATCATAGGCCAAGTCAATGAAAGTACAATGTACAGTCAAGGAGAATAATAGCCCCATTGTCCTCAAAGGTCTTCAGCCCATACCTGCCATGAGCAGTGTGTGAGTCATGCATCAGGTTCTGAATGCAGCATTCTGCAGTGGTCTTGAACTCTGTGGAAGGGCCCCAGAGGAGGTGTAAACGGTACCATGTGGTCCCTATCATTTGAAGGAAAGTTAAAGATACTGCGTTAAATATGGGGAGAAGTTAGGAGAGAGAAGGCTCAGGAGAGCCGTTCCAGATTAATTGAGGACTGCCATGGGAAAGAAGGGTTCGTCTCACTCTTTGCTGCTCCGGAGGGTGGGACCTAGACCAGGGGGTTGGAGTTATCTTAGTTCGGTATAAGATGAGCTAATAAGTTTCTTTCCAATTTTCAGAGTCTGGAAATTTCATAGGAGCATCTAGCACACTTGGATTTTTGTATCTAGGGCTTGGATTCTTTCTTTTTTGGTTGCTCCAGAGATAGCACCAAATTCTGCTCCACCCAAAAGCCTTGAGACCCTTTGTGTCTCGGAGTCCCAGAGCCGCCCTTGGTGCTTGATGGCCACGTGGTCATGACTGCACCAAGGCTTCTGCCCCAGGGTTGCTGGTAGGAAACAAGGGTAGGGGTTCTCCAGCTCACCTACAGTACAGACAAACCCTTGAAGCTCCCCCAGAACTCCTTTGGCAAGTCCCTCTGGACATCAGAGGACACTTCTGAGTTTTCATCTACCAGACTTGGTCTTTAATCACTGCTTTTATTTACCAAGAGAAGGTGCCCACCCACCTCCCCACAAATAGATCTCACACGTGTTTTCCACATTTTGTGTTAAGATATTGTCTCTAACTCCAAGCCCGGAGTAAGAACTCTTCCTGCTTTCCCTGTATCGTTTTCCTTTTTATTTATTTAAGTAAACTCTACAACATGGGGCTCAAACCGATGACCCCCAAGATCAAGAGTCAAGTGCTCTACTGAGCCAGCCAGGTGCTTCCCCCTGTGTGATTTTTAATAAACCTTCTCCTAGACCTGAGGATGGGTGGTGGCAGTGGTGGGGGTGTAAGGAATCAGACCTGGATTGTAATTCTGCCTCTGCTCCTTATTGTGTAGCCACAGGCAAGGTACCTAGTCTCCTTGGGCCTCTCTTTTTCTCCTTTATCAGCAGTGATGATTCCTTCCACCAGAATCTTATCTCAAAAGAGATACCATGATGATTGAGTAGGTGTGAATGTGCTTTGTACGATGATAAGCAAGCATCCTACAAATGTTAGCTCTTAGCCACCTCGTCTGTGTTGTGAATGTCAGAAGGGAGCAGTGCCGTCCCTTTCTTCTATTACCACGTCCTGGGCCATGAGAACACAGTATTTGTCAGCCAATAGATTAGTGGTTGGGTGAACAGGGCAGGGTAATAGCTCAACAACCTATATGATTTGGTTTTATTCCTCAAGTTTGAGGAACAATAACTTCCGGGCCATGTGAAAAATCTCATGTGTTTCTAAACAGCCACAGCATTTCACAGCCGGCCTGATGTGAAAGATGAAGCCTCTAGAAAGAACACTTCCTCTCAGAGCCCTTGTCCTCATGTAGGATGTCACAGTAGTTCACTGGGCTTCAGATGGTACCAATGGCCCCTTGACTGATAATCCTTTGCCTTTGGGGTAGGGGCTGGCCGGGATTGAGGTCTTGTTCAGTCTACCTGGTAGCCTGGCATCCTAAAATGTGTCTACCTGCTTCCTGCCCTCTGGTTCTCCTGCTTTGATAGCATTCACCTCCCTGGGCCAGCCCTGTGGGGCACCAAACATGGCTAGGGCCAAGCTGCAGCTGTGTGTATGTATGCTTTGCCCTCCTCGAGGTGAGTCGGCCTGCTTCATCAGTGACAAGGGAAGAGGGAAGGAAAGAGACCAGAGGGAAGAAAATAATGACTGCATCACACCCATGGTGGAGGTGTGTGTTTTGTGGCACTGGGTGCCTCTGGCCTCCCTCTATGGAAAAGGTTCCTGAGCTTGTTGAAAGTTTCGATTCTCAAAAAAAAAAAAAAAAAAAAAAAAATTTAAGAGAAAGTCACAAACCTGAAATGTATTTGCTTAAACATGGCATTTCCTTCTATACAGTTCTCTTCCCCACCCACACCTTTTATTTGCCTGGAAATAAGTACAATCTAATTTTGTCCAGAGAATAGTATATACATTTTTAAAACAGGGTTGGGCAGCTAAGAGGTTGGTGTGGTGTGTGATGCTGGAGCAGCACCCTTACCTGTTGTTTTATCAGATGACTTTTGCCCTCTCCCCAAGAGCCCCATGGTACATTCCGTAGATTCTTGGACTTCTACTATGTGCCAGCTCTGATCCAGCACGGAACCTTCCTTAATGAGGCTCAGCCTAGAGTCAGTGCTCAAAATGCTCTCCTGTCTGGACTGTTGCAACATCTCCTTCCTCAGATGTGTAGTCTGACATCTCTCTACATGACTACCGGATGTATTTTCTTTTCTTTTTTTAAAAAAAAAATTTAATAGTTCTTTTTTCATTATTAATAAAAGCAATATATGCTCATTCAGGAAAAAATGGAATAATGACAAGGTTATAAACACAAATTGTATCACTGGTAATACAATCCTCTAGACATATTCAGTGCTAAAATATTGATCTGTTTTCTCCTAGACCCTCCTAAAAATAATGTGATAAATTAGAGAGAATAGAAAAGTCCTTTTTTCCTTTACCATCATGTCAGAGACCTTTTCCCAAGTCATGGAAAACCCTAAGGAACGTTAAGACTGATCTTCCTAAAACTTCAATCCAATCATGTTACCTTTCCTCATTGGTGTCAGAAAGTAAAGTCTACTTGTTAACGCTCTGCACAAGGCTCCCTGTGGTGTGTCCCTGCATACTTGAGGGCTGTCTTACTCTTCCCCCCTCTTCCTTCCCCAGCGCTCACTCACCCCAACGCACATAACACACAGGCACTTGCCAGCACCCCCCACCCCTCTCCACTCCCACACTCTCTATTCCACCTGTATCAGCTGCTTTCAGCTTTCCACGCTACCCTCACTTGGTAGGTTCAAGCTTGACCTCCTACTCAGGGTGCTGCTCCTGCCTGGAATGCTCTCCCACCACTGTATCCAGTAAAATCCCTATTTCTCAATACTCTGTTCAGGCATTGCCTCTTGCTTTCCCTCCCCTCTCCACCCTCCCCCCCCCCCCACCTCACTGCCCAAGACAGCAGCCTACTCCCATTTTCATCCTCCTAGGTATATCTTTGGTCTGAACAGCACACGTGATAATTTAGGTTATGCAAAGCAGGAAGCCAAATCATGTTCATCTTCATTTCTGCAGTGCTCGGCGAATATTTAGCACGTAGTAGACGCTCAATGACTGTTTGCTGGGGTGCAAACAGATGATCAGTCGCAGTACTGTGTAACGAATGCTGTGCGGGGGTGTGTAAAGGGCGCCTATAGGAGTCCCAAGGAAGAGCAGTTTAGGAGTGTATGATCCACAGTCCAGCAGGCTGGAAATGTGCTCATTTTTAATGTGGGGGCAACCTTCCTCTATACTTAATCTACCGCTTTGAATCCTATTTGCATTTCTGTTCCCTGGCCTTGGACCAACTAGAGCAACTATTGCTGCCCTCTCCTTGTGTACCTTCTCCTTTGGCTGCTGAGACCAGCTCAGTCTAGAGTCAGTGCTCAAAATGCTCTCCTGTCTGGACTGTTGCAACATCTCCTTCCTCAGATGTGCAGTCTGACATCTCTCTACATGACTACTGGATGTGGCCTGAGCCCAGAGCAAGACAGGAGTCCTCCCTGTGGCTCCACAGCCCATGGCTCATCAACCAGCCATGCTGCCTGCTTCCCACCAGGAGCAGCACAGACAGTGGCAGGTCACCTCCAGTTGCCCATGGCTAGGCCCCAGGATCCCCACTCCAGCTCTGGTAGCCAGGTCCTCAGAGGGGATTTATTGCATTTGAGTTATAAGCATTGAAAGCCAACACCATCATGAAGCAGATTACCCAGACTACCCAGCTTAGCCAGACCCTTTCTTTCTCTCTTCCTCTCACTGCCTCTGCCCTGCTTACCCCGTCACAGAGACTCTTTCCCCAGACATAATTTGGGCTTCTTTGCTCATAGAATAGGCCAGGCAGGAGAATATGGAGCATATTTCCTTGTGTGACACTTCAGACTCCTCAGATACCCTTCATTCTACAAGGTTGAAGATGGACCATGCCAAGCTGGATGTTCCACAGGAGAGCCTTGTAGGCAGAGGTGTAAGCCTGTTTGCCCCGGCCTTCCAGTAAGCATCCTGCCAGCCAACAGGCTGCAGAACAAAGACTGTAATGGGACAATGGGACAAGGAGGAGGGGAAGTAAAAGGCCTGTAATCAGATCAATCACCAGCCGAGTCCATCTGCCTGGGAGCCTGTCTCTGGCGATGGCACCAGGGAACGGGTCACATGTCTTGAAAAGCCTGCCTGTCCACTGGCTTGTCAGACCCCAGCACCAGACACTCTCATTTCCTTAATAACTGGTTACAGATCCTGAATCTATAAATTTAGCTAAACTCTTCTTGACCTTTCTGTATTTTTAGCCTATGCTGCTTCTCAGGATAACAACTTCCACGGTGGATTACTTGTCCTGACTTCATGTCAAGTTAAAAGAAATTCTGTCAAAGTTGAAGACACTATCTTCTTAATTCTAGTTTCTGGTGTTGGTAACAAGTCATGCTTGGCCCTCAGTACATTTTGTTGATTTGGGGGGTTGGTGGGGGGGAAGGAAGTTGACCTCTCTTCTCAGCTTTAAATTTTTCAGCTTTACTTGAGTTTTTTTTTTTTAAGATATATTCATTTATTTTAGAGCGCAAAAGGGAAAGGGGGGAGGGGCAGAGAGAGAGACTCTCAAGCAGACTCCCCCACTGAGCGTGGAGCCCAACGTGGGACGTGATCTCAAGACCCCGAGATCATGACCCAAGCCAAAAATCAAGAATCGAACACTTAACCAAGACACCCAGGCGCCCGTCTGCTTTAGGTCTTAATATCTACCACCTGTTCTCATGTAATGAATGACCCATTGGGCACCTCATTTGCTTTTTGTTTCATTCCCCTGGACGTTTCCTGCTTTTGTTCGTCCTGTCTTGAACTATAGCAGCTATGAGAATTTAGACAGATACTCCCAGTGCAGGTTAACACCACGCTGAATGAAGCCTTTTGTTTCTCCCGCCTTTTTGGAGACTTTTTAATCTTTATGACTTTTACCCTTAGGGCTGATGTTTTCAAAGACTTCCAAAGTGAAGCCTTTCCTTTGAGCTGCAGAGACTGTTGTAAAGAGGCCTCTTGTGTGGGTAGTTTGGATTAGACTCCCATGTTTGTCTTAGAATTGCTCACCTTGACCTTGATCTCCAGGCTTACTGTTTATCCACATCGCTTCTGCCAAGTTCCATAATGAAATGCTAAGTATCACTGTGTGATCTTACTTTGTGGACACCTGTAAAAATGCTAAGATTGGCCTCATTTTCGGGTATCCTTCTTGTTAAAAGCTCTGAGGCAGGGGGGAGCTCATCATTGTAGGATATTTTTAATTTGCCAACGGATTATACATTTATTGTCTCTGTCTGTTCCTTAGAAATCTGTAGGAAGGAGAGATCTCATTTGAAAACTGAAAACAAAACAAAACCCTGAAGCACGCAGGGAATAATTGCAGCTGTCTCACTTAAGATCATCCAGTGACTAACAGATCTGGGGTTAGAATCCTTTGCCTTTAACTCTTTCTAGAGTCTTGTATCTTTACTTTTACCTTGTTTCTTAATCCTGCAGCACCTTAATTAAAAGAAATTAAAGAGATTCATGATTGAAAGAAAACCCTTGGTAAATAACCTTAGCAAAGATATTTTTGGGAAAGGCTGAATCTGCTGACCTCTTCCTGTCTACGTGTCATCAGCCTCTTGGGGAAAAAATTGTAGCCAATTTAACAAACGTGAGTTTACCCAACTAGCTCTCCTGTCACTACCCTCCCCTTATCAGTTGGGATTTGATGGCCCCACGACTGATTTTCTTTTCTGCTTCATTAGTGTAGAATTGCAATGATTAGCTTAGCCTCTGCAGCCCTTACCCAGAGATAAGTCACTTTGATGATTTTCATTATGTTGGGAAATTGGCAGCACACGACGCCAAGTTCATCCTGATTGCCGGAGAAGGCGGCCGCTCTGGGCAGTCTGTTGCAGGGAGAGAGGAATACCCGGCCTCCTGGCACTTCACTGATGTCCAGTGAGAACAGCCTTGGCAGCTGGTCTACCAAGCTGGCTGCTGCTAGATTGGAGGGGACACAAGGGCCTCCAGATGATTTTTCAATATACACTTCCCTGAGGCTATTTTTCTTCTCTTTTCAGACTCTAGAAGGAGGTTCATACCGGGGAAGCTTGAAAGACCCTGTAGGCTGCCTGAATGAGGGGATGACCCCACCCACACCTCCTAGAAACTTGGAAGAAGAACAGAAAGCCAAGGCCCTGAGAGGCCGGATGTAAGTGACTTTTCCCAGATTCTACCCTAGTGCGCATGTGTGTGCTGGACAGTGGGCTAAGGTTGGAGGAAGTTTGGGCAGAGGGGTTCCCCTCACTGTATTTCCACTGATACCATTCATTCTAAGTAAAGGTGACCTACATCTGTACAGGGTAACATTGGGATAAACAAAGCACTGCAGTGGCACTGACTTTAAGAATTTTAGGCTGAAGCATCGTCAGGGAGATAGCAGCTGTTACAGATAAAGTGTGCGTATCACCAAGGGCTGTGAGAAACTTAAAGCATTCTGATAAAAGGAAAACAACAAAATGCAGGGAACTATGGGACTTTTCCTATGGTCCCATATTAGAGAATCCGCGGTAGAAAGTCTGGTAGAGTTTCACCTGAGGATCCATTTCTCAAAACGTGGAGAAGCCCTAGATAGGAAAAGCATCTGTTGTGCCAGCTGGCCAGGGCCTAGCTCTGTTCCTCTAACGGTTTCATTTAGTACCCATTTATGGGCTTTGCTCCAAGAGAACCTCTTCACTTTTTTAAATATAGTTGGGGATAAATACAATTCACATTGCAGTCCATGTCACGAAAGCCCGTATTTTATGCAAGGGTTGAGTTATCCACTCTGATGTCGAGTCTGTCTTCTGTCATTTGAGATGATTAAGAAGATATCAGATACCAGCAAGGCAAAACCACAATTCCTCCAAAACTTCAGTTTTCTTATCTTGAATTTGACTCCATGTTGGGAGCAGAGCTTGATGAGTCTTGGACGTGGCCTGGTGTGTGAGAGATCGTAAAGCCCAGAGAACTGGTCCCTTTGCTAATTAGTCCGTCCTTCTCCCTCAGACTCATTCCTTTAGCCTGGTCACAGACATGAGGATTAGCAAAACTGAGTGAGGCCAGGTCCTTCTGTTGCCTGGAAGCAGGCAAAGTGACCATTAATGACTTTCTTTCCTAGGAAACAAAAGTAGAAACGTCATAGCCAGGGCCTGGCCTCAGAGCAGGGCTGTCACCTCATGGTGGAGCTGGGCAAGTGTCTCTTCAGTTCCAAATTTACCCTCCAACTTTATGGGTACTCGGAGGAACCCCAAAAATGGAATAGAGGTGGAAAAATACCATCCCTACAAGGAAATTTTCTAGGACTTGTACAAAGCTGGTTCTCTTTAGCTTCTCAGGGTTGTTTTTACATAAATGCAGAGTTGGAGCCGATGTTCCAGTCCTCTGCCAAGCCAAAGTAAAACTCAGATCACAGAGGAGACCTTCACGGTAGCAGATCACAGAGGAGACCTTCACGGTAGCAGGTGGTCCTTGGCAAAGCCGGTCACTACTCTTGTCACTTTGGTTGAACGGGCCCATAAGCAGTCATGTAAGCCATTGTCCTGCTTCCAGATGGGATATTGTCTGATTTTGCTTCAACAGGCAAAATTTTGTGGTCTCTTTTACTCTCTTTACCCATTTCTTCTCCCTCTTATTACTCTCTTGCCTGACTCACAGCTCTCCACATCCTGAGCTATCCTGAAAATCCAGCGATTACAATGTCTCATCACTCTTGCTGTAACTTATGGCCGTGATGAAAGAGAGGATGTGTACATGTCTGATTGTGGACTCTGTGTGAGGCTAGAGGCCAGGGAGTGGGAGTGGTGGTTGGGGGGTCGGGGGTGGGGAGGGCAAGACACAGAGAATGGAGACTCCGGTCCAAGCCTCAAAGGGTTAAATGGGAGCTCCGTGGAGAAAAGATGAAAACAAATAGTTATTTGTCTAGGAAGGGAAAAAAGCTGAGAATGGACTTGATTGTCTTCAAGTTTAGCCACTCATTCATTGAACAATAGGTGTTGGACACCTGTCATGCACCAAAGTATGGGATGTTTCTGTAAGGCAATAACAACAAAAGAAAAGTCCTTGTTCTCATGGCAAGTGTACACTATATAAAGGGAGAAATTATATAATAAACAAAATAAAAATAAATTATTTAACATGTTAGAAGATGGAAAAAGAAAAAATAATAAGGGAGATTTGGAGTATGGTTGAGGCCATTTGCAGTTTTCAATGGTTCTGACATTTGCACAAAGACTAGAAGGGGGTAGGGAAT
Source organism: Nyctereutes procyonoides (assembly GCF_905146905.1). Lineage (NCBI taxonomy): Eukaryota > Metazoa > Chordata > Mammalia > Carnivora > Canidae > Nyctereutes > Nyctereutes procyonoides. Next base: position 21,963,255 of record NW_026575030.1, on the reverse strand, counting down.
TAGCCATTAGTCATGGAGGGAAAGTGCTCTTGGCTGAGGGAACAGCCAGTGCAAAACTTCTGAAGGATTTTCTGTACAAGATCCCAGCCATTCCCCACCATCGTGTTAACACAGAAATTAGAAATAGGTCTGACCTGTAGTTGGAAGAAATTTAGTTGGACCAAAGAATAACATTTACATTGTAAATAACTTTGACTAATGAAGACTTAAACATTTTTTTAAATGCTTTATTATCAGTTCAGTTTATTTGGCAATTAATCATGTACTGTCTTGTGCTGCATGTAACTTAAATCTTTTATGGACCTTTTCAAAATGTCTATTAATGTGTCATTATCTCCCCAAGTATTTCATTGGGGCTCCAAGGGAAGTGGTGCCAGGCCCACCAGCAGCACCTAGTCTAATCACTCCCCTTCCCCAAAGGCTGGAAAGCCCAAGACAGCCCTCACTCTGTCAGCAGATAGCATAGGATAAAAATATCACCTGGAGACAGAGAGCTGGACTTCATCTCCAGAGGGCCCTCCCAGCCCCAAATTCCCATTCCCACTTTCCTGTGGGGTTTTACCACTTTCTTCTAAGCAGTAGCACGGGCCATGCTAAAGATATATTTAAATGCTTTTATTTGGCCTTGCCAGTTCCTTCCTGTGGCCTATAACACATGATTGTGGATTGTGCATATTAGAGGGAGGAAACTGGTTGGAAGCACTGGCCATGCCGATAAAGAAGCGTGTGTTCCTTTTCTTTCTCCCCATCACCCTGAGGCCCAGACCCGGGGATCTGTTGGTTCTCTGCGCTATGTAGATCAGGAATTTCAGATGAATTGCTTCCTGGGTTCAGAACAGTCACAATGTTTATGCTGGGGTCCCCTTTGGGCATCCCAGTGCTTGTACCCCTTCTGCCACTTGGGCCCAAAACGCATTTGGGTGGCTCCAGGCAAAACTCTCTTCGCACTTAGCTAGTCCGAGTCAGACTCCAGGAAAGCCGCACAGCACCCAGCCTGCCCCGGTGCACCACCCTGAGTGTTTTCTGTCCAGATCTTTACTCTTTGGACAGAAAGAAAGAGAAGTGCTTGGGTGTGGAGTCTCAGGGACTCCATGGAGCTGGTCTGAGTAGCTTGCCAGGCAGCGGGCAACAGTGAAAGAGCAGAGTCTTTGGGCTGTGGTGGAATAGGTTCAGATCCCAACTCTGCTGGGGGCTTTGTCATCCTGGGCAACGTGGCCTCAGTATTCTCCTCTATATAAAGCAGGGCTTACACTACCCACATGATCGAAGCATGAGAAACCCCAGATGAAGCACTGGCACGGAGCAAATACTCTGAGAAGAGGAAATCATGAACAAGAAAGAAACCAAGAAAGCAAGGGTCCTTGTAGTGGTTAAACCCCACGTCTGCTGGGCAGAAGGGGAGGCTGCTGCATTGAAGGTTGTGATTATGTGGTGCCTGCAGTCAGACCTCCTGTCCCTGACTGGGGGGGTTGCAGGCCAGGTACCAGGGCCACCTGTCTGAATAATGGCAGCTTCTGTATCTCAGAAACCTCACTTGATGTTGGTGTCTCTAAAGCCTCAAAGGTTGGTTATCAAGCAAATGTCCTCCTCCTCTTGATAAGCACAGAATGGAGTTGAAATGAAGGAAGAGAAGTCTCGTGGTGAGCCCTTGGCCTCAAAGCATTCATAAGTCACTTTTGTCAAAGTGCCTGTGACTCCTCCTGCCTCGTATCGATACGGCTGTTCAGTTATAGATGAGGGAGGAAGGATCATTAAGAACAGAAAGAAAAAGACTGAATGGTGAGCATCGTGGTCACCCCCCGCCCCCACCGCCGGCTGCTGTGTGCCACCTGGGAAACCGCCTGTAGGCGTGGGGCCCTCTCACAGAGAGAACCCCAGAAAGCGCCTTCCTGCAGGGTTCCGGATATGGGGTTTGGGCTTATCTTGTCTCAAAGGTGCCAAAGTAACGTTCCTGTCAACCTAAGTGTGAAGATGTCTTGCTTCACAAAGAAGAGGACCCCTCATTGTTCTTATTCTCCTGCCCAGGTTTGTCCTGAATGAGCTGGTGCAGACAGAAAAAGACTACGTCAAGGATCTGGGGATTGTGGTGGAGGTGAGTATGTGGCACAAGGTGGGTCTGCGGTCACCCAGCCAGGGGCAGGTTGGACCCTACCTGAGCCAAGGTGTTTTTAACTTGAGAGTTACATGTATTTTGCTCTCTCTGGGTATTTGCAGAAATGAAACTAAAGATTAAGGAGAGGGTTATGGCTACCAAGAGGATAGACAAAGAAAAATCCACCCATAAGACAAGACTGACAAATCCACAGTTAAGAGTCAACTTGGTAGTAAATAAAATCGTGCTCTTGGGACGCCTGGGTGGCTCAGCTTGAGCATCTGCCTTCAGCCCAGGGGATGATCCCAGAGTCCTCGAATTGAGTCCCACGTTGGGCTCCCTGCATGGAGCCTGCTTCTCCCTCTGCCTGTGTCTCTGCCTCTCTCTTTGTGTCTCTCATGAATAAATAAATAAAATCTTAAAAAAAAAAAACATGCTCCCTCTCCTTGAGGGTTTACCTTAGGGGCATTTAGATGGTTGGATGAAAAAGACTTTCTCTTTAGGGGGCTGGGGAGACCAAGAAAGAGACCTAGAACTTCATCAGAGCTGCGTGTGTCCCCCCGCATGGGGTAAAGTCCTGGCCGAGCCCTGAGAAAGCACAGAGGAGCTGGCCCTCGGCCCCCTGAGGGGTGGGCCCGCCCATGGGGCTGCCCTATGGGGCTGGCAGGATAGCTTTCTTGTGAAGATGTCCCACTGACCGCTGCCTCTGCTCTGTAGGGCTTCATGAAGAGAATAGAAGAAAAGGGTGTCCCCGAGGACATGCGAGGGAAGGATAAAATCGTGTTTGGAAATATCCACCAGATTTACGACTGGCACAAGGAGTAAGTGCTCCGCGGTTCTGAGAACCCCGGGACCCTCCGTCCTCCCCTACACCTGACCTTCGGGGTCGGGTCGGGTCGGGTCGGGGGAGAGGCTGGCCTCACTGATCTTCTCGCGGAGCAATACTACAGTTCTGAAGGATGTGGCTTCCCCCCCCCTTACACCCCCTTCCTCCTTTTAGCTTTTTCCTGGCTGAACTGGAAAAATGTATCCAGGAGCAGGACAGACTGGCCCAGCTCTTCATTAAACACGTGAGTGCACCCGCAGCTCTGGGCCCGGCCGCCGGGCTCTGGGACCGGCCTTTGTCCTCCCTGGGCCTAGGCGGCTCGTGGTGGAGCGGCTGCCCCCGGTCACGCGCTGATCCCGGGGCCCTGGGGTCGAGCCCCACATCGGGCTGCCCGGCGCGGAGGCGCAGAGCCTCCTACTCCGTCTGTCTGCCGTCCCAGCTGGGCGCTCGCGCTCCCCCCTTCCCCCTCTCCCCCCACCTGCCTTCCTCCCCGCCGGCCTGAGCACCTACCCTCTGCCTCGGCAGGAGCGCAAGCTGCACGTCTACGTGTGGTACTGCCAGAACAAGCCGCGCTCCGAGTACATCGTGGCCGAGTACGACGCCTACTTCGACGTAAGCGCCGGGCCGGGCCAGGGTTGGGGAGGAAGGGTGGGCAGGTGCCCCCATGGCTCTGGGACCTTCAGGCCGGGGCTGCCTCGGCGGGGCCAGGGCCGGGCTCGGAGGCCCAGGCGGCCAGGTGGCCCACTGGCGGAGGCCCGTCGGCAGAAGGACCGTGACCCACTCTCCAGGGCTCTGTCCCCCGAGACTGCTCCAAGGCACCTGTAGGTCTCCGCTCCCCTCCCCAGGGCTTCTCTCAGGCTCCTTCCAGGAAGGTGCTCGCTTTGCTCGAGGAGAGGCCAGGCCGCCCCCTGGCAGAGCCCTGGGCCGACCGTGGGCAGATCTGTGTTGAGGGCCCAGCCCGTTGGGCCCGGGCCCTGGGAGAGGCCCCTCTGACGCGGCCCTGGAGCACCAGAGACCACAGACACCCCTTCCCCTTCCACCTCGTCCCCAGGGCTGGGGCGAGGACACAGGCGGGAGGTACGTGCGGTGCAGAAGGTGGCCGCGAGGTGTGCTGTGTGTTGTCCGAAACACACGAGTGGCTGTGTGGGCAGCTCTGCCCCTCACGTTGTTTGAGGATTCTAGAACTTTATGGCAAACGGGAAGGTGTGTCCTTCTCACCTTGAACCCTAATGCCCAGGACTCCAGTTCTTTGGCTCCTTTTTCCTCTAACGTCGCTCCCTTGTGTTCCAGGAGGTGAAACAGGAGATAAATCAAAGGCTGACCCTTAGCGACTTCCTTATCAAGCCCATTCAGAGAATCACAAAATATCAGTTGCTCCTCAAGGTAAGAGAGCAGCAAGCCTGAGGCAGGGCTGGAGAAGGCTCTTCCTGGGCTCTGAGTTGGCGAGCAGGTCGGCGCGAGGCTCTGTCCCCACCACACTTTCCCCATGAACTAGGCCAGGGGCGCGGGGTGCCGCCTGCGGGCTCTTATCTTGCCTGTCCTCTACTTGGGTCAGCTCTGCCTCCAAACAAATTGCACGCGTGTCATTCCTGTCTTCAAGGTTGACGGTTAGTTCACTTTCTTTCTTTCAAGTCGCTTTCTTCCTTTGTCACCATCACTCACTTGGGATCTTTAAAAGATAAAAAATAGGAAGAACATAAAATCAGAGCGACCACAAGGAGAAAAAAAAGCAAAGGCAAGGCCCTGGAAAGCTTAGATGAGGAGTACCTAAAATTTGATCATATTTTACTTTTTGAACGGTTTGATTTGGTTTGTCTTACAGAATGTGAGGTACATGGAAGAGAGAGACTGAGCTCTCCTTTCTCCCAGGCTTTCTGGACATGACTTCCCCTCTCCCCCCTCTCCCTCCCTTTCCCCATAGCTTTTCCTCTTTGAGTATCTGGGGGTTTTCTCCCTGTTGTTGTTTCCAATGTGACTCATAACGTCATATCTCCGCTTCTGCGACACACTGCCATGTCTGTTGGGGAGGAAAGTTGTCTGGGTGTCATTGTAGGTTTTACGATGGTGGGTTTTTTATGGCGCTCTGTTGGCCTAACTGATGTCACCCTCCTGCACCCTTCCCCACTTCTCCCACTTGCTAGGACTTCCTGAGATACAGTGAGAAGGCTGGCTTGGAGTGTTCGGATATCGAGGTGAGTCTTCTCGAAGCGCTGGCCGTCCTTGGCGATGGTGTTGGATGTCGTCTCTAAGGCGGAAGAACTGGCTCCGGAGGGCCGGGGGTCTGGGTGGAGTCTTCTCAGAGCCCCTTGCAGAGAGCAGCTCCACAGGATGGGGAACGGCCAGTAGTAATGAACACACTGAGTGTTTTTCTCGAACCTGAGAATTCTGTCCTGGGAAACACCAGAGTTTCGCTCCTCTCATGTTCTCCACATGGCTCCAGGAACTTATGGTGGGAAAGGGGGATATTTGAGTCCTCTGACATCCTTCAGAGATTCAGGTTCCCGTGTGCAGTTTCATCCATGAGCCCAGGTACTATTTGAGTTCAACACATAACATATCCTGTTTTCACTCCCTCCCCTACCCCCGAGGATTACTCCCTAAGTGAAGTCCTTTGAAACAATGTCACCATGGGGATTATTTTAAGCCAGAGAGGTTACAGACCATTCTGTAGGTCATTTTAGGTTAAAACCTCTAGTGTTTCACAAGCCAGGCTGGGCTGTTGCTTAGGCAGCCGAGAAGCAACAGAGGGAAGAAAGAAAATATGGGAAGGAAAGAGAATCGCTAAATAAAAGTGGGAAGGAGGAAAAGGCTGTCTGGGTAGCGTTCTCCGCCACGTGGGGTCCCTGATTCACATGGAGCCCTGCACTGTTGACCAACACCCCAACTAGAACAGAAAAGCCCAAACTGCTCTGGGAGTGGACTGCAGGGACCAGTGTCCTTGCCTGGAATCAGGGAGCCCCCGGGAGGTCCCTGTCTTCCTGCACGGAATTGCCCTAAGCTTCCTGCCTGAGTGCTCATCCCCGTCCTGACCTACTATTGTTCTTTCCCACAGAAAGCAGTGGAGTTAATGTGCCTTGTTCCAAAACGCTGCAATGACATGATGAATCTGGGACGCCTGCAGGGCTTTGAGGTGAGCCCTTAAGAATGCTCTGAGCCTTCTCTCTTCTGGACAGCAGGAGCCCGGGCTCTGAGGCCGCTTCCCTTTGAAGCCCCGTGCCCGCCTCCTCCGCCGCCTCTACTCACCATCTGTGCCTTCACGCCAGACCCCTCTGGCTCATGGGCCCAGAGATTGATCTATTTAGCATATCCAGTGATAGGGCAGTCAGAGGAAGCTACAGAGCAGCCCACCAAGCTGGAGTCACAGTTAGAGGGAGTTAGAAAGACCCCAAATTCCTTGTAACTGTAGACTTGCTGGTGACCTCTTTCCTTTGCTTTCTTGCTTGAGAAATGAGTGCAAGGACTATGAGGGAGAGCGGGACTATGGGATGGAAGTAGCAACAGAGGGAAAATGGAACTTTTTTTTTTTTTTTTGGAGAGAGAGAGAGTGGTTCTAGTAAATAGGTCTACATAATGGCTGGCTCGTTAGTTAAATGAACATTTAAAGCTTTAAAACATCATGTACACATTTCTGTTCTTTGAAGAAGAGAGTCAATCTTAGGAGAAACAGCTAGATGTCCCCAGAATTTTGGCTTCAGTGAATAACTAGTTTGCTAGGGCTACCATAACAAATTCCCACAGACTGGGTGGCTTAAACAACAGAATTTAAAATCTCACTTTTCTGGAGTCTAGGAATCTGAGATCAAGATATAGGCAGTGATGGTTTCTCCTGAGGGCTGTGAGGGACAGATCTGTGCAGGCCTGTCTCCTTGGCCTGTAGATGGCCGTCTTCATGTTCACACGACATTCTTCCTGTGTCTTCACGTTGTCTTCCCTCTGTACATTTTTCTGTATGCAAATTTCCCCTTTTTATAAGGACACCAGTCCTGTTCTAGTAGATCTCACCCTAATGACCTCCCTGTAACTTGATTCCCCCTGAAAAGATCCTATCTCCCAATATGGTCACATTCTGAGATACTGGTGGCTTGGACTTCAACATATGAATGGGGGGGGGGCAATTCAACCCATAACAGTGAATCTTTGAAGAAAAAGTTGACTTTCCTAGTTTAAACTTGATAATTGGCTGCCTTTAGTTTATATCCAAACCTCATATGCTAACTATATCTAATATCTGTTTTGAATATTAATTTAAAATTGGAACTGACACAATTATTGACTGGCATTTAATGATTGTTGAACCCCTTAGAGAAAGATGTGGATCTTCTAATCCGGCTTCCTGGTAATTCTACAACCTAAGATTTTATTATTCCTTTCTAGAGAAAAGGGGTTCTTGGAAGCTGATATAACAAGGGGGATAAAAGGAAGTTGATATAATAAGGAAAATAATAGCTTTTTTCCCCTGGCTAAATTAGAATAGGATAGGATAGGATAGGATAGGATAGGATAGGATAGGATAGGATAGAAATAAGGCAGACTGGTCTATAAGTAAAGTTAGGAGATGCTACATTCAGGTTTGAGTTACTGAATTAGATTCATCATGTTCTTGATCCCAGTTCTCTTGTCCTCCCCACCTTCCCAGCTCTTCCTGGTATCCCTGTCTGCCATTGCTTTGTTCCTGTGACCAGGAACTATGTGGAGGGTTTTCTTTGCTGTTTATTTTTCATAGATTCCCAGTTCTCCACCCGAGGCATTAGAGCAAGCAGGGGTTTGCAGCAGAAAGATACCCTGAGTCCTTATATGGGTTTTCTCTAGGCACACTGGATCAAGTTTTTACACTTGCTCCCTTGGGATGATGCTAGGTCTATTCCGAGGCTATTCTGAACAAACCATGTAATCCCTATTGCTCTTATGCTTTGATGTGCCCCTGTTTCTGAGGAGGAGTCTGGCTTGACTTTCTCTGGGTCTTTGGGGGCACTGAGCACTGACAGGAATTCAACATCAGCATTAGACTCCACAGGAATTGTGTTGTGCATGCACACGTGAGTGCACAGAAGGCCACACGCATACTGTAAAATTATCTTCTCTTTTCAGTCAAGCACCATCATCTCCTTTTTCCATCAAGTCTCAGAGAATCTGCTTTGAGTTCCTTCAGCCAGTTAAGAAGGACCATGAACATCCCTCTGTCCCTTCTAAAATCCTGGGCTTTGGGCCTGGAAGAAGCTCACCTCCTCCCGTAGATTCTCTCTCTTAAATTCTCTCTAGCTTTCCCTTTGGCATCAGCAGGGCTGTAATTCATGGGTCAGGCTCTTATGTAACAGTAATAGAGCTTTTAGAGCTTTCCTGGCTAGCTGGTCACTAGCTTAATATTAACTTTGGACCAGGGTAGAGATAAGCCTGTTTGGCTGCTGACCTTGACAGTAAGGAGCCATGAGGCAGGTGTTTCTCAGGAATGGGAAAGAAAAATGACCCGTGTGCTAGGTACTGTTTGGAATAAGGCATCATGTGCAGAGAATGACCCACATTTTTACTAAACAGCAGAAGTCATCACCTGAGAGAGTATGGTTCAGAGGAGGCCCTCTGGCTGCTATCAGATATCAGCTGTCAGCATGTTCTTGCTGCAAACAGTAGAGAAAGCAAAGCTCTCCAATGGCTTCTGTGAAGACCTGCTGGGTTGGACCTAATTTCCTTTGAAGACGTGAAGATGTGTCTAAAAATCAGGCTAGAAACCGGCAAACCACATAGACTCCCCCTATGTGAGCTGGCAAGTGGCCTGCTAGCTCAAAGCATTTTAAGAAGGATCACAGGACCCCGAAAAATATCTTGTAAAACATGGGCACCTGTACATGCTACTCTAACTTTACCTGTTGATCGGTATCAGGAGATGAAGACTTCAGAATTAAACTAATTCTAACTAAGACTCCATCCTGAAATCATAGAAGGAAATGACAGGGGCCCAACTCATTAGATGACTTGTCATCCTGCCAAAATCACTTCCCTTGGCCGCAGGTTGGTTCTAGGTCCATGGCCATAAGAGTACCCCAGGTCCTTGGCCCATGCCACAAGGGAGCCAAGCAGACATCTCTCAGAGCTCTGAGGACAAAAAGGCTACAGGTGTCACCCACTTTCTGTTCTCCTTTTAATAAAAAATAAGAAGAGCAGGATAATATCTGAACATCTTTTTAGCTAATCATTTTACCTTCCACCCTTCTGGCATTTTCTTAGGGCTGCTTCTTAGTGGTTTCATAGCCTTCTTTCCCTTCTCCCCCTCTCCCCAGGGCTCTGTGTCTGCCCTACCTGAGTGAGATGGATCCTAATTCAGTCTCTAACTAGAGCCCTGAGGCTTTTAGTGTCAGGTCTGTTAACGGGGGCAGGTTTGTAGACCCAGAGAGCTGTGGACCCCTCCCAGTTTTTCACCTCCTTCACCCCACTTCCTTGCACTTGCTTCCATCAGGGCACCCTGACCGCCCAGGGGAAGCTGCTGCAACAGGACACATTCTATGTGATTGAGCTGGACGCAGGCATGCAGTCCCGTACCAAGGAGAGGCGCGTGTTCCTCTTTGAGCAAATTGTCATCTTCAGTGAACTGCTAAGGAAGGGATCCCTCACCCCGGGTTACATGTTCAAAAGGAGCATCAAGGTAAGGCTCCCGCCGGGGATGACAAGGGGCAGGGAAGAGCCAATCCTGAGAGCTGCTTCCCTAAGACAGAGATCTGGAGCGAGTACAGATTCAGAACCTTGATGGTCTTTCAGCCAAAGAAGCTGAGGGTGCGAAGGTCAAGTATTTTGAGAGAAAGAGACAGGCTGAGTGCAGGTCCTGCAGGTCCTGCATGTTCTCCAGGATCAGGCCATTCACTCAAAGTCAGAAACCAGCATGGTTAGCTATTGGATCCAGGAAAAAATTTTGGAAATGACTCCTGAAGTAAATACTTTGAGGAACTGTACCATGTTGTTGTTGTTGTTTTTTTTTAAACCACTTAAAAATGAAAATAATCAACTTGGTTTCTTCCAGATGAATTACTTGGTCCTGGAGGAGAACGTGGACAATGACCCCTGCAAGTTTGCACTCATGAACAGGGAGACTTCTGAGAGGGTCATTCTGCAAGCTGCCAACGCGGACATTCAGCAGGCCTGGGTGCAGGACATCAATCAAGTCTTAGAAACACAGCGAGACTTCTTAAATGGTAGGTACAGGCCTGGCTTCTAATAGGGCCATTTTCAGGGGACCCCACACCTCTGAGCTCCCTTGGGTCTGGGCTTACAGTGACTTCATGGCCCAGATGACATTTTATATGGATGATAGGTTTGTAGTTTTCAGAAACACTTTGTTTAGGATTTTTCTGAACCTGGATAGGTCAGTGGAGCAGATGGAACATGATAAGGAAGCCCGATCTTTCCAAAAGAAGAGCTATTCTCTTAGAGCCCTTAGAGCCGAGACACAGCATATACGCCTGCGGCCAAAACTGACAGCTAATAGTAGTTGCGGCAGAAATCTGAATGGGGCGTATCCCCCTTGTCCTAGGGGCTGAGTATCAGGGTCCTGTGTTTTCGCATTTGGTGGCTAATGGCTAGTGTTTCCACAGGTGATAACTGGGAGTTTGACAGATCAGTGGGAGAGCCTACATAAGTCCCCTTGCTAGCCATCCTGAGCCTTTCAAAGGAGAGGTGACTGATTCCTAAGCTCTCAGTTTCAGTAATACCGTGAACTGCCCAGAACTCATGATTATGCAGAGAGTGTAGCTGTCTGCGAACCCTGCAGGAGTCCCCTACCTGGCAGTGGGAGCCCAAGTGATAGGGCACTGCTACCTTGTTTGCATTTCTTTTTTTCTTTTCACTGCTGGCGTTGTCTCCACATTGAGCTTACCATGTGACAGGAAGTGTACGGTTTTAAACCAGTGCTCATCTCTCAAGTTGATGCACTCAGAAGTCTCTGTGCTGAAACAGAACTGGAAGCTGAAGGCAAAATGTAGCCAGAAATGAAGTTAGCCCAGAGACCTAGCAGGCACGTATGGCTGTGTGTGCGTATGCACACACACACACACACACACACACGGACTGAGCAAGCACGCATGCCCATATGTACGCACACATGCATGCACACACAGACTCAGCAAGCACACATGCCTGTATGCACACACACACACACACACACACACACGGACTGAGCAAGCATATATGCCCATATATATGCACGCACACAGAGATTTAGCAAGCACATGTGCGTGTATGTACACATACACAGACATGCACACGTGGACTGAGCAAGCACGCATGCCCACATGTACACATACATGCATGTACAGATAGACTCAGCAAGCACATGTGCGTGTATGTACACATACACAGACATGCACACATGGACTGAGCAAGCACACGTGCCCATATGTACACACACATGCATGCACACACAGACTCAGCAAGCACATGTGCCTGTATGTACACATACACACACACCTACAGACTCAGCAAGCATATATACTCATATGTACACATACACACGCACACACACACTGAGCAGCATGTATGCCTGTATACGGACACACACCAAAGCACAGACACAGATCCACTGTCAGATGTGTCACCCTTGCCAGTAGTAGAGTCTGGACTCTTTTGAACAGCACAGGCAGCACTGGTTGGTTGTCCAGCGTGGACCTGAATGCTGTGGGTAAAGATTAAATGTGACATACCACTTGAGGACCGTGAGCAAATCATAACATTTCTCTGGGCCTCTGTTGGCTTGTTTTGGGGAAAAGGAGGGATGATCTGCTCTGCCCACATTGGCACGTGCTCTGGTGTGCCTGCCAGCAGTACTGGAAGCAGGAAAACATGGCACAGCTCCCTGTAGACAATATCAGCTAACTGCATGGTAAGGGATTTCACTCATCATATTTACTTTAAAACAAATGAAAAGAAATTATATAGCAAGATAAACATGAAACTTCAAAGCAATCTCACACTGTGTCAGAGTATTTGAGGGTCATGCCCCCGGGGCCCCCCAGCTGTAGAACAGTTTGGTGAAAAAAACTTTGTGATCTCTAGGGTTCTTTCTCCTTCTAAAAAATCTAAAATTAAACACCAGCCCAGCCCTGAGGGGATAGCAGCAGAAGTTGTATATGGTTTACAGGTTCTGAATGTAGAACTTTCAATCAACACCTATGTTGATAAAATTATTTTATACAAAAAGTACACATATATAAAATATATTCATTAAATTGCATTCTAGTAGTTAAGAACTTCTATCAGAAGTTCTTTTTTTTTTTTTTTTTTTTTTTTTTTTTTTTTTTTATAAATTAATTTTTATTGGTGTTCAATTTACCAACATACAGAATAACACCCAGTGCTCCTCCCGTCAAGTGTCCCCCTCCGTGCCCGTCACCCATTCACCCCCACCCCCCGCCCTCCTCCCCTTCCACCACCCCTAGTTCATTTCCCAGAGTTAGAAGTCTTTATGTTCTGTGTCCCTTTCTGATATCTCCCACACATTTCTTCTCCCTTCCCTTATATTCCCCTTCACTATTATTCATATTCCCCAAATAAGTGAGAACATACACTGTTTGTCCTTCTCCGATTGACTTACTTCACTCAGCATAATACCCTCCAGTTCCATCCACGTTGAAGCAAATGGTGGGTATTTGTTGTTTCTAATGGCTGAGTAATATTCCATTGTATACATAAACCACATCTTCTTTATCCATTCATCTTTCGATGGGCACCGAGGCTCCTTCCACAGTTTGGCTATTGTGGACATGGCTGCTAGAAACATCGGGGTGCAGGTGCCCCGGCGTTTCATTGCATCTGAATCTTCGGGGTAAATCCCTAACAGTGCAATTGCTGGGTCGTAGGGCAGGTCTATTTTTAATTCTTTGAGGAACCTCCACACAGTTTTCCAGAGTGGCTGCACCAGTTCACATTCCCACCAACAGTGTAAGAGGGTTCCCTTTTCTCCGCATCCTCTCCAACATTTGTTGTTTCCTGCCTTGTTAATTTTCCCCATTCTCACTGGTGTGAGGTGGTATCTCATTGTGGTTTTGATTTGTATTTCCCTGATGGCAAGTGATGCAGAGCATTTTCTCATGTGCATGTTGGCCATGTCTATGTCTTCATTAAATTGCATTCTAGTAGTTAAGAACTTCTATCAGAAGTTCTAAGCTGGGATGAGATTTTTAAGTTTATCGATTCAGTACAAAAGACAAATAAGAAAAAATCAAAACCAGAAATAATTGAAATAACAATGGTGCACACACATGGAGTCCTTTCTCTGGGCCCAGCACAGTGCTAAGCATGTGAGCACATGTATTATCACATTTAATCCTCTTGTCAACAGGGAAAGGTAAGTCCTCTCATCCTGGATTTTTCAGGTGAGGAAAAGGAGTCAGGGAGATTAACAAACTTGTCCAAGGTCACAAAAACAGTAAGTGATGAAACAAAGACTTGAACCCAGAACTATATAACTTAATATTGGGCTTTTAACCATAAACTACAGCATAGTCGCTGGTGGTAGGGCGCACGTTTATCTATGAGCTCCCTAGCAAACAAAGCAAAGAAAGAAACAGGATCAGGCTTGAGATGCACAGCTTCCTAAGACCTGAGTAGTGCAGACTGAGGCCGGCAGAAGGACGAAGGCCCTCTGTGTAGCTCATTTAGAAAGCCGTAATATTCTGAAACGCTTCAGCACAGTTATTGCATATAATCAGGTCATACTCCAATTCCATGTGATGGGTCTGATCCATACGGTCAGCGTGATGAGGCCTGCTTCAAAACTCTCTGCTGTCCACTTAAAACTTGGAACTGCATTTCTTTGAGTGTAGTTGGTGATCCAGGCTTTTACGTGGTTCCAAGGGACCTTTCTCTTAGTTATAGTGAATTATGGAGATATTCCTGAGCTAGATTATCCATACTTAAATATTTAATGCCTACAGACTACCCTCCAGGGAGAAAGGCTGAGCTCTGGCCGGAGCCTGTTTTATACTTTGACACACTTGAGGGACAAGGATGTGATGATAGAGCAGGGCCAGGCATCTTTTACTCAGAGACATGTGCAGGCATCTCAGGGCCAATATTACCCTCCTGAGACCTCAAAGGTGAAGAAGTGTGACCCTGTGTTGAGTCCTACTGAAATACATACTTATCACTCTAGAAATATCCCTGTCCATGAAAGTTCTCTAGGCCCCAGCTGTTAACCCACTCAAATATTTGTTACAGAGAATCTTGATAAGAATGACAAAAGTGGCCCAGCCCTTGAAGTCATTATTGCCCTGAATGGCTTTGCCTTGGCTAAACCAGCCTGAGAACTCGGGCCAGGCCTTGGAACTTTCTTATCTTAAACTCTGTAAACCAAAGCTCACACTTTCCTCTATCTCTGGACTTCTACTAACTACCATTCTCCCAGTCTCCAAATTGGAGTGACCCTCAGCCCTTGCCTCCCCCTCCCATCGGGGCTGTGGCCGTCGAGTCTCCCTCCGCAACGCCTGCCACCCTGTAGCCATTCTACAGTCTCCCCGGCTCTGCTCTGCGTGGGCCCCTTGCTGGTCACTATCTCACAGTTTCTGAATCAGCCTCTCTAGTCCCTCCTCCCAACTGCCACGAAGTTAATGTTCTTTGAATGTGGCTCTGGTGAAAGAACTTAAAATGTTCAAGGTCATTTAGTCCAGTCACTCTTTGTGATCTTCAAAATGACACCCAAACCCATTAGGCTGGCTTTGTAGATCCTTCAACCATGGCACCAATAATCTCCCTTACCTGTCTCATCTCCTCTTCCTCCACGGAGGCGCATGGCTTCTGCTGCTGCAGGTAATCTGACTGCGTCCTGTTGCCCAGACACACTGCACACTGCCTACCTCCTGCAGAGTCTGAAGTGTTACCACCACCACCCCGGGTACATACACGCACGTGCGCACGCACACACACACACAAAGCCTTCTCTCCCTCCTTTTGCACAACACCAGGTACCTCATAGAGGGTATCGCTTCGTGTTTGCGTTTTCCTCATTAAGGTAGCTTTCTGAATTCTCACGGTAGATCGTACGTTCCTTAAAAACAAGGGTAGTGTCTTCCTCGTGTATCACCACAATGCCTGGCACAAAGCCCATTATAATAAGCTTCCAAATCCTTGTGGGATTCCCCGGGGCTTAGAGTAACCGTCCGCTCTTACCCCACAGCCCTGCAGTCACCCATTGAGTATCAGCGGAAAGAAAGGAGCACAGCCGTGATGAGGTCCCAGCCGTCCAGGGTTCCCCAAGCCAGCCCCAGGCCCTACTCCTCTGGCCCCGCAGGCTCTGAGAAGCCTCCAAAGGGCTCCAGCTATAACCCACCACTGCCACCCCTGAAGATATCTACCTCCAATGGCAGTCCAGGGTTTGACTACCACCAGCCTGGGGACAAGTTTGAGGCCAGCAAGGTAAGTGACAGCCCGCTACCCCCACCCTCACCACTCTGAGGGGCCACCTCCAGGCTCACTGTAGGAAGTAGCTTCTTTTTCATGCTGTTCCTTTGACCAGAAACAACCCACTAAATACAGCCTCGTCTCAATCATTTCTCTTTCTTCCCCTGCAAGTGGAGTTAGACCAGTTCCCTCTGCTCAGGCACTCTGGGTTAAAAGGCTGTTGTTGTCTGCAGAAAACTGCAGATATAAGGTAATATCGGAGCAGCAGTTATGACTTACACCAAGTAGAGTAGCTGTGGTTTGGGTCACCTAAGTCACAACTCTAGTGTCTGACATCTTAAAGAGATGGCCCTTTCTCACGGTGAGCTGCGGCACAGTCCTTCACCATCTACTGGCTGATGCAGCGAGGGGAGACTGCACCTCTGTGGGTGAATGGGAAAGCAGCCTTGGATTAGACGTTTATCACAGGTAACCCACGATTCAGACATCACCACGGGAGCAGCATAGAATGAACTGTAGACCCAGTCTACACAGCCGTTTTGACCCTACAGAGCGGCAGGTGTGAGAAGAATAAGTGGGAAAAGTGCTAGATTAGGAATCCAGGCAATCTGGTTCCCATTCCAAATTCTGCAACTCACTTGTTCCAGGACCTTAACAACCTCTTTAATCTCATGAGGCCCCGGTTGCCTCTAGAACTTAATGAATCTGTGAATAGGAGTATCTACACTTTTTTATTCACGTGTTCTGATCTTACAGTTTTATTTGTTTTATCCAAATGATTAGATGATCTTGATTTTTAACATTCACTATTAATAAATGAACTAAGTTTTTTTTTTTAATCAGCTATTAATGTCTGAGGTCAATTCTGTATTAGAATAACTGTCCTTGACCTATTTCATCACATTACCTGGAAATGATTTTCTATGATAAAAAACCCTCGTGAATTCGTTGAAGTCATATTGGCCTTTTGTCAAACTTACGGAAGATTTCCTGGCTCTGATCACGCTCTGGGAGGTAGCCAGGCCTCCCTGGCGGGGAGGTACAGGTGTGCAAGCAGCTTTCCTGCGGTAGTCCTGTGAAAAGGCCACAGAGGCAGGCCCTCTTGTATTAATGAATACGGGCAAGACCAGAGGAGTTTTGTTCCCACTGGAGTTGGGTCAGGGTAGGTCATGGTCTTGCCATTGAACGGGGCAAACATCTCATTGTTACTCCCGGCTCAAAGAAGATCAGAATGTAGCAGAAGACCGATGCTTTTTTGAAAGGAAGAAAAAAATGTTTCAAAGGGTCTCTCTGTGCCCCGGACCTGACCTTTGCCCCAACATCCCTCTGCCCAGGTGCTCTGTACCCCTGTGCCTCTGCCACACTCTTGCTCACATTAGAGGATGCTGGGGAAGGTTGCAGGCTCCGGAGGCTTCCAGAGGAAAGGGTTTATACCTACTTGTCTACCATACGCAACCTTGTAAAAAATAGAATTTCGAAGCTTGTCTCTAGATATAGCTTTATGGCTCAGGATAATCTTCTGCCTGGTATTCACCCTGCCAGTGGGTGGTTTGGCCTCTAACCCTGCAGGGCTGTGGAGCCAGCCGTGCGAACCAGCCTTCTTGTTGTCCGTGCCCCTCTCGCCCTTGTGTCCTAGCAGGGCGACCTGGGAGGCTGCAACGGGACCTCATCCATGGCCGTGATCAAAGATTACTATGCACTGAAGGAGAACGAAATCTGTGTGAGCCAAGGTGAGGTGGTCCAGGTCCTCGCCGTCAACCAGCAGAACATGTGCCTGGTGTACCAGCCTGCCAGCGACCGGTCCCCCGCGGCCGAGGGCTGGGTCCCGGGCAGCGTCCTGGCGCCCCTCACCAAAGCCACAGCGGCAGCAGAAAATAGTGACGGAAGCATCAAGTAAGTGCCTCGTTGGCTTCCCCGGGAGAGGAGTGTGTGGATTAAAAAAAAATCAAAACCAAACAAAGAACACAAAAAAAATGCAAACACACGCTAGGGAATTCCTGCTGCTTTTTCTCGACAGTACCACCGGAACCAATGTTTGAGTGCTGGAACCACACGCAGCATGGGGCATCCAGGCTGGATTGTTCCGGGCTCTTTTGATGCTGTTGACAGTAGTGGCTGTGGGTTTGGGTTTTTTTTTTGTTTTTTTTTCCCTTTTCATTTATAATTTTCTGTTCATTTTTTTCCTCCCCTCCCCCATTAAGAAAAGAACCCTACTGAAACCCTAGATGACAAAAGGCATGCCTTCTGTTGCTCCATTTGACCTACCACAGGATTCACTGGACTGGACTTTATTTATATTGTATTAAGTTACTGATACATAAATATATATATATATTTTTTTTTGATTGACGCCAAAAAATGACCTTAGCACAAACGCCAGACCTGTATAGGTCAGAGGCCTGCTGCTTCTCCCAGGAGAGAGGGAACTTTTTGGTTGTCTGTGGCAATTCCTCTGTACAGATTGTAACTTTTTTTTTTTTAATTTCTCCCCTCCCCTGTCACTTTAATATATATGTTCATGGTAATTTGTAAAATATTTCTTTTCCTTATTTTGGTTGCGAAGACCCTTCCGAACACATTCCTGTATAAAGTATTTTGCACTATTTAAAGAACCCCATATGGATGAAGTCAGGTTGTGCAATATAAATGGAGAGTCACAATGTTCATCATTGTACCTGTAATGTAACTAATAATTTTAAATGTACTATTTTAAATATGTAAAATAAATTTTCACCATGAGCATGTTTTAATGAGGCTAAAGACTAGTTGACCCTTTTTCCCCTATTTCACTATTCTGGGAGTTTTAAATGTGCAAACAATTCTTCTTCTTCTTTTTTTTTCCTCCCCCCTTTTCTGTATTTTAGGAATCGGTTGAATGCATTGGCAGTTTTTTCCTCCCCAAAAAGCGCTTTTGTCGCTAAAGCTCCAATACTAGCCTTCCCTTCAGCAGCCCGTATTCTCTGTCTCTAACCCCTGAGGTGTGGAATCATACAGATTGAATGCTGTCCAACTGGGTGCCCTTGAGGTGCTGATGTAAAGGAATGACTGGGGTACAGGGCAGTGTTTGGCCTGCACCTGCACCCCCGGGGTTTCCATGCCGTGTGGCCCTCCACGGCAGAGGTAGAGGGAACCCCCCACAAGACGGCTGATGGGGATACCAGCAGAGCAGTACTTCCTTGGCCCTTTCTCGAGCTCAGGGCACAGAGGCTACCGAGCTGCCCCTGGCCTTGCTAGGTAACCATAGGCCCAGCTGGAAGGCAGTCATGGCCTCCAAGGCACAATAGACCCAATTCATTTTATTCTAAAGACATTTGCTTTTGGTACCTTTTAAGAAGCCTCAGAAATAAGGTCCCTCAAAGCACTGAAGTCCTTAGTAATCAATCGCCTTACAGAGCTAACTTGTCATGATTCTTGATCTAATTATCCAGCCACTCAGCGCTTCCTCCTCACGTTGGCGTCTTTTGATCACTTTTTTATACCTTCCGCAGGAGGAAAGGGAGAAGGGACGTCAGGCTGGGTGAAAGAGACCAGATCCAAGTACAAATGGGTCATTCTGGTCCCTTGTCAGCCCCTCTTGCACAAGGGTTGGGGGGGCGGGGCAGGGGGGGAGCAAAGCCACAGACTTGAAGTGGTTGTCGGTATTTATCAGTGAAGGACACGCCCCCAGGGCCTACTCTGAGCACAGGAGTCAGAGTTGGGTGTGATGTCTCCAGCATAAATGTTACTGAAACCCTGTTTCCACGTCAGTTCCCGTGGCCAAGTGATGGAAGCTCCCCAAACCATGATGACGACTTCTTCTGGGAAGAAGAATATGAAATTGAGCCTGTCCTGCCACTGATACTACTCTGAGTCTTCCTTCTGAACATTATTTGTAACATTTCTAGCTTCTCACCAACCATATGGAATGACCCAGAGGGTTGTAATAAACGTAGGAACATGCCCCACACTCACGCCCACGCCCACTGGGCTGTCCACCCTAGGACATGCGGCATGGACCTCCCTGACTCAAAGGTGTTCTCAGACTGAGTCAGGGATGTGGATTTGGGGGTTAAAGTTATGAGGTGAATGAATATCTGAAGTTAACAATGATACTGTCTAGGGTTAGTCTCCATGACTGGTTCTTGCTGAGGTACAACAACCGACGTGAGTTGCTGGTATGCTAGGGAGCCTGCCTGTTCAGGAGGCACAAGAGAAGGTCTGGCCGAGAGACTCTTGTTTTCTGATGGAGCCCACATCCCCCCAAAATTTGAGAATGTGACTGTAACTGCTCTTTCCTATTCGGAAGGGTGAGCACTGAACGTGTGTGTTAGTGATAAATATTTTGGAAACACCTTCAGGACATCCTAAAATTCCTGACATAATAGAACATTCTCCTTCCTCCTAAACCTTGTGCCCCTTTCTCTCTCTGTCTCCCTCCTTCCCTCTTTCTCTCCCTCCCTCTCCCTCTCCTCTTTCCCTTAACGAAGGCTCTTTTCATCAAGCTCTGTCTGCAAAGCCCTACATTTGACAAGGAGACCCTGAAGGGAGGCCAACCTCACTTATTCCAGACAATGATAGAACTTCATCCAAATTCTGTGACCACACCTGAAACCGATGACGCCTGCTCAGGGTCATCAATGCTATTTGTGACTTGGCTTTTGGCATCTTTGTTTTTGAGCCCTGGACATACGTGGAACCCAGGAGCTCAGCTCCGAGCTTCTCTTTACACGTCCGTGAAGGAGCCTCCAACCCCCTTGTAGGAAGGAGGAAGCTGGGGTAGCGTGAGAGGGGATTGCTGTTCCCACCACCCTGAGAGCACCCTGAGAGCACCCTGGTGGGTCTTCTCCCACCAGGAAATCTCTAGGACCTCTTAACGCTCAACAGAGCTCTTTACTCACAAACACTGAGTGATGTGGAGGACATAAACCAAGAAACTCTTTATCCTAAAATAACCAGATAAATGAGTGGTGCTGAACTGTGTATTAAATCAAATGCCCTAGAAGAGAATCCTACCTGTAGTACAGTGTTTGGGAGTAGCCACAGCCCAGATGCAAATAATGAGATGCGAACCTCAAAATCATCCTTTTGGTCTTTATATGTGGCCCTGGGGATGTACCAGTAGTTTCTGCACCATAAAATACGCTTCTCTGTTCTGTTTAACCCCCCGCCCCCGCCCCACCTCATTCTTCTACCATCCAGTATACTGCTCAGGAAGGGAATTCCTCAGTCCTCTGAGGCTTCATCAGTAGGATACAAAGACTTCCTTGGTAGAGTTTAATCACCCAGTCCTCGTATTTTCCTCAAGTGCTGCAGCCAACCTTGCACGTCTCTCAGGAGGGGCCAGAGCCCATCCTCACTCTCCCTCCTGGAGGCAAGATCAGCTACCAGCCACCACAGGAGCTGGCGTGCAGGTTCGGGGCCTCTGAAGCTGGGGCTTGACTGGAGCATCTCACCTACTACTCACCCAAGGGTGGCAAGCCCACCCACCGCCTCACTCTGCCCTGACCTGCCATTTTGACTGGTGCATTTTTTGGTACAACAGGAAGTCATGTTCATGGCATACTCTACGAATGAGAAAGCGGGCAGAAGTGGAGAACACGGGTAAAAATGAAGCCACAGGGGCTCGTAAACCCAAGGATATTCTGGGCAACAAAGTCTCTGTTAAAGTGAGTAAGGTCTTCCAGAGCTGTGTCCCACCTCTCATCTACTCCCACCCTGCAGCATCTCACGAGGCAATTTGGGTGGACGGGGATTTTTTTTTTCCCAGTGTGGGGACCAGAGGGGAAGTAGTTTAGCAGGATTTTGCATGCAAGATCAATTTATTTTTTTATTTTTTATTTCTCCCGGCAACTTCGATTCAAATAAGTAAGTATCTTTTTTTTTCCTTTATACCTTTCTCCTGATACTGTGCACATGCCTTATAACGAAATTATCTGCAGCGTTATTCTTATAAAAATGCAAGATGTTTGGTTCATACCGAAGCTCTCAAAGCTGCCCGTTCAGTATCCTAGGTTTGAAAACACACGCGGGGTAAGGAGATGAGGGGTGCTTGCCAAACCTCCAACCCCGTGAAGTCTGAGGTTTGGAATCTCAGGGCCACTATGGCCTTGGTGGAGTTTCATTTCTTTTCCCCAGAATTCAGACGACATCATTTTCAGGCCCCCACATGGGCAGGGAAGGGGAGGCACACTGGCAAAGCCCAAGTTACTGGTTTTGTAACAATCCCCCCTCTTACCGTGAACCCACTGATGCTAAGCTTCGGCAGCCCCTTGCCCCCCCCCCCCCCGCCCGCCATCCTGAAACAATGTGATCCGTTTTCTTTGCATTGGGCCCTCGGAAAAGACCTGACTCTGGACAGTGGGAATTAGACTGCTGATGCTGAACATCACTATGCTGGGTGATGACCCACGCGGCACTTTTTCCCCTTCCTGAGCGAAATAAGGACAACCAAAACCTATGCTACCGTCCTTCTTGGGGAAAAGAAATTGTATCCCCTCCTTCACTCTCCTCGGGGAAGCCCAGCCTCACAGAAGACAAGAGTTTAAATTCTACAGGACTCCTGTTTCCTGTGGTTGCCCCTTCCACTGCGGTTTCCCACGAGATGCGGGGCGGCACACGATTCCAGCCTCCTTCCCTCCCTACCCACCCCACCCCCCGCCCGGAAAGAGCATGCTCCCACCCCGGGTGATCAGCACCCCCACCCTAGAAGCACTTGGTGTTTTTCTCTGCCCGATTTCCCATTGCTCGTGCTTTTCTGACGTTCTCCTCACTCTCCAGCAAGAGCTGCCTATGTTCTAACTATGTTCTCTTTCTTCCCCTTCCTCATGCTGCCCTCCAAGGAGACGAACAGTTCCGAGGAGTCAGAGTGTGATGATCTTGACCCTAATACTAGCATGGAGGTAGAACCAGCTATTGTTGTCCTATTTGCTATAATGATTGTCTTTATCAATGTGTTCTGTACCAGTGACCTTGCCGAAGTGACCAGTCAGTCAAGGATAAATGGTGACACGAGGGCACCTCTGGGTGTCCCCGTCCCAACTTAAAAAGAACATTCATTCAGCTCAATTTTTATAGAAGACCTGACCTAGATATTTTCTAAAAAAAACAAACAAAAAACAAAAAAAACAAAAAACAAAAAACAAAAAAAAACTAAAACATCTGGTTCTCTTGAATGCTTGCTTAATATTTCCTTCTTGGTGGGTATGGCTTTGTATAGAAAATATCCAACTTCATTATTGGAGACTTAGAGCACTTTTTTTCCCCCATGGAAAATGGCGTTAAGAAGAGTGGCCAATTCCCAGCTGAAAGAACCCTTTTAGTTTGAGTTTCTCCCTCTTTTGTTTCTCCCCTTCCTCCCTCTTCCCTCTTTTTCTTTCCCCTTTATCCTCTCCATCTGGTTCTTCTGCTAGGACGTATTGCTCCCTTGAGGCTCCAGCAAAAGCGTGGCCTAGGTGTGGCCTGGTGAATGACCTGATCCCTATTACTGTGTAGGGCTGGCTGAGAGCCAACGAGTGGTCGTAGCCACTGCAGGACCCACCTCTGCCCGGCCCCCAGGCTCCTGGGTGGTGGCTGTCCCACCAGAAACTAAAAGCAGCCCTGGGAATGGCCTCCCTTCTGTAGCATTAGCAGCGGTCTCTCTAGAGATGGGGAGTCTAAAATGTTGTCGGGAACCTTTCTGACACTATTGGGTGCGAGTGGTATGGGAGTAGAACCAACACGTCCATCAGGAACATTGAGCCAACATCCCTCCCCTTCTTGGCTAGAAACTCTCTTGGGTTAAAGAAGTAGGACTCCTGCATGGCTTGCCACTGACAACCCTCATAAATTTACAAACCCTAGACAATTAGAGCAAACCTGGACCTGGCTTTCCCTGCCATCTTGTTTTTCAGAGTAGATGGAAATGTTTTCCTCCAAATCTGTGTTCCCATCACCAATAAAAGGAAAAAAGTTTAGAGATTTCCTCTAAGCACAAAATAAAGAGTATTTTCAAAAACCCTTTCCTTTTTATAGACCTAAGCTTTTCACTTAACCAGATGGACTTTTATTTTTCTTATTCTAATTTGACCTCATCCCAAAGAAATCCACCACCATATTTGGGCAGCCACCACCACAAAACCCAAGAAAGACCACTCTGCCCAAGAAGGAGTAAGTCAGCTGTGGAAGATGCCGGTTGTGTTGAATCAGGCCAGAGACAAGTGGTTGAAAGTAGGAGTCCTGCCAGGATGCAATGGTTGCTTGTGGGTGTGGGTATTGCCACAGAGCTAAATCCAGCAGGTGTGGGTCAATGCAGGGCTCCAGTGTGGGAGGAAGTGGGTATGGCATTCGTGGTCTAAATGTATCCTGGAGAATGAGGAAGCCAGGGGGAAACTGGTGCCTCTGTTTTCTTTGTGTTTCATAGGATAGGCACCAGCTCCCATGGAGCCCACACGTATCCGCTTGTAGACCCTTCGTCACATCTATATCTGCGGGCCTAAGTTTCGCTGGGCTGTATCACTGATGTCCTCCTCAAGTAGAGGAAATTCAGGCAGAGGGAGGAGAAAAGCTGTGTATTTGTGATCTAGAAGGCAACTTGGGACCTTTCTCAGCTTAGGCGGAATGGGGAGAGAAAAGCAGCTTTCCCATCCTGCTCTTCTTTTTTTTTTTTTTTTTTAAGATTTTATTTATTTATTCTTGAGAGATACACAGAAAGAGGCAGAGACACAGGCAGAGGGAGGAGCAGGCTCCCTGTGGGGAACCCGATGCGGGACTCAATCCCAGGACCTCAGGATCAGCCCTGAGCTGAAGGCAGGTGCTCAAGCACTGAGCCACCCAGGGGCCCCACCACCCTGCTCTTTAATGCAGGAAGTGGGCACAGGGCCATTTGGGGCCAGGCTCACAATGCAAACGGAGTTAAGTGATGTCATCAGATGCTGCACTCTATCTATGGTTAGATAAGCAAAAGCACATTCACACACACACACACACACACACACACACACACACACACACGTTAGCCCTGCTTTGTGAATTGAACACATTTCTAAGGTTCTTAGGTGAGATGGGTCCCAGGGAGGTGCTTTGGGATGCGTAAGCAAAGGCATTAGATGTTCATGCTGAATGGAGGCAAGCCATGAATTGTGTTGATGCGCGTCTGCAGTTTTCTTTCTTTTTTTTTTTTTTTTTAGATTTTTATTTATTTATTCATGAGAGAGAGAGAGAGAGAGAGGCAGAGACACAGGCAGAGGGAGAAGCAGGCTCCATGCAGGGAGCCTGATGCGGGACTTGATCCTGGGTCTCCAGGATCACGCCCTGGGCCAAAGGCAGGCGCCGAACCACTGAGCCCTCCAGGGATCCCCAAGTTTTCAAATACAATCCTGGCGGCAGACGCTGCAGCTAACCGGCCTGTTCGGGGGCCCTGGGTGAGAAAGCAGCCGAGCACTGTGGTTAGCCCAGGGCCCTGTGGGGGGCAGTGGGCGTCCTGGCACTGCACCCCCAGAGTTTGCAGACACGGGTTAACAAACTAGACCTAGAAAGGCAACGTGTTCAACACGAGGTGACAATTTTCCCGCGGGATAGGCCACTGGAACTTCACCTCGACGTGGATGGCAGAGCAGACCCAGCTTAGGGGTCAGGCGGCCCCCAAGGCCTCTGGCTGCTGGGTGACCGTCCGGGGGTCGCCTGGCCCCCAGCTCGCTTGCCCTTCCAAGCCTGAGCCTGGGATGTGCTTCGCGTGGCTGCCGGCAGCCCGTGGCCCGCACTGGGCCTGGACGCGTCGCCTTGGCCGGGCCTGTGGGCCGCCCGCGCTCCTGCTCCCACACGCGGGTCCCTACACGCTCGCTACTCCCCTTCCTTCTTCTCACTCGGTGGTTTGGAGGGGCCCTCTGGAGCCGTCTCCTTGGGTCTGTGCTGACGGCGGCTGCTGGTCACCCTCAGGGCTGGCCTGGGCCCCACCGTCCAGGTCACGGAGGCCGACACACACCACCCCGAAAGCTAATGAAGAGGCAGCGGAGCCCCTTGAGCCCCGGGGATCTGACCTCCAAGGCTCTCCAGGAACACCCAGCTCCGCAGGAGGAGGCGGCTGTGCTCTGACATAGGGCCTCCCCGTGGGGAGACGCTCGTGGAGACTCGGGCGCAGCCCCCTCTCGGCCCAGCCCACGGGCCCGAGGTTGGCTCCCAGTCCCCGGCTGCAGATCCGGGACACGGAGGGAACTATTCCAGACGTGGCAGGGGTCCGTCCAGAGCTCCCTTTACTTTATCTTGTGCTGATGACACGTTGCGAGCTGGTGGAAAAGAGGATGTTAGACACGAGACAAATACCTCCAAGTGGAAGAAGAGTCCAGTCGGGCTGCAGATCAAACGCTCGGCTGTTTGGGGAGCACGTTACCATGCATTCATTTCTTCCCAGCACGGCGTAGACGGCTGACTGCCGGGTCCTGGTGAGGACGACAGGTGTGATGCTGGGCTGTGCATCACCCGCCCACCTGCCAGCGCCGGCCCCGGTCCTGGCCCAGCGTCTGCGCTCACACTCAGGCTGGAGATGGGCTCGCGGGGTCAGACCCACCGCTGAGAGGGCCGGAGCCTCCCTGGGCCGTTCCGGATTTCTCGCAAGGACCCAGCTGGGCAGGTTCCCACACCCACGCCATCTCGGCAAGTTGTCCGAAAGCGAAGGCCCAATGCCACTTTTAGCAGAGGACATCAATCCATCAAATTACTTTGATTGTCACGATTCCAAAAAGCTCCATCTCTGCCCCAGCCGTCCAACAAGGAGCCAGCCTCATCGGTGACACAGACTAAATGCAGACATCCCCCTCGGTCATTACGCCTGCTGCAGGACGGTCAGTCCAGGGGGTCCCTTTCTGTGTAAGAACAGGGTTGGGGTCCTGCGGGGGAGAGTTCTGAGAGATGAGGGGAGAAAGCACTTGGGAAGGCAACGCTGCTTTGGAAGGAAATCTCCAGTCAGGGTAAGAACCCCAGACTCTCAGAGCTGACAGATGTGTAGAAGCCTTCAGCTAACCCCATCCCCTCCATTTACTTTTTACTGTGGGACAACACACAACATAAAATTTACCGTCTCGACCACTTTTAAGTGGCATCAAATACCTTCACGGCGTTGTGCAGCCGTCCCCACTCTTCATTTCTGGAACTTCTCTTCGTCTCAAATTGACACTGTACCCACTGAACAATAACTCCCCATTCCTTTCCGTCCCCCACCCCCAGCCGCTTCAGAGACTTGTAGAAGAGGAAACTGAGGCAGAGAAGCTGTACCTTTTCAGTTTGAAAGCTAGAAGGTGCCCTGAAGGCGGATGCCGGCTTTCCCTGGCCGTCGTTCCCCCCACCTCCGCCGCCCTGCTCCCCTCTTGGAATCCCCCCACCTCCAGGTGGTTTTTTATCTAAAACACAGATCCTGGCAGATGAGAAGCCCTGCCGTCCAGGGCCAGTTTTCTGTGCGGATTTGTTGCTCGACTCTCCAGCTCAACGAAGAGGAATATCATTTCTCAGCTCTCCAGGGCTAAAGCATGACTTAAACAAAAACCACGCAAAGACAGGGCACCTGGCTGACTCCGCCGGTAGAGCATCCGACTCTTGGTGTTGGGGTCGTGAGGTCAAACCCCACATTGGGTGCAGAGATTACTTTTAGATTACTTTTTTTCGAAAGATTACCTTTTTTCGAAAATCACACGAAGGCAAACACCAGATGGGAAGAAGAGCAGAACAGGAGTCAGAAAACCTGACTTGCAGTCCGGGCACCGTGGGCTGTGAAGCCTCGGGCTACTTAGGCCTGCTGAGCCTCAGGTCGCCTGAGAGGTCACACAGCTCAAGGCCACAGGTGTTTGTGTACGCGCTGTGGCATCCTTGGAGCACCACACAGATCCAAGGTGTGATATCAAGTGGACCCTGAGACCCTTTGCTCTCCTGAACTTCTAACTGAAAACACGGAGACCTTCCAACAGAAGAAGTCGGAGATTCTCTGCCTTGACCCTGAAATGTGCTTTGAAGTAGCACCAGGAATGGCCTGGGTGCACATCCTCCTGAGATCAGGCTGGAATGTCCATCCCTGGCCCTGGAAGGGTTTGAGTGGCCAGAGCTGACCCTTCTTTCCCTCCCCATACCCGCAGTTCCCCAGGCCCAGCTTCAGCATCTTAAAAGAGCCAGCCTGCTGCTCCCACCTCGCTGCTTTGGCTCCCTGTCCCAGATTCAGAGCTTCAAAATAACCTGGCCAGACAGATTGAAGGAAACTTTTACACCCCTAGTCAGGTGACTGACCTCCTGGCATCACCAGTGTGTTTCCACTGATGCCTGTTAATGCATTATATAAAAAGAAATTTCTTATGAAAAGAACTCTTTAGAGCAAAGAAAGTGAAGCATCGCATTCCTCTCTTTTTATTTTTACAAAATATTTTCTTTGTAATATATCTGATGGGTTTGGCCTGGAGACTCACTCTTGTTGCCCGGCTTTGTTCGGACCTGACACACAGATTGATTTCTACTCTGCCACTAAGGGGAGGGCACTTAGCTTGCCAGAGCTGGCATTTCTCATTCCTGGGAGAATTACAAGAAAATCTTCCACTGCATATTCACATCTGTTATCTCTTCTGTTCCTTCCAACCACCCTGTGAAGATGGGATTTTCATACCCTCTGAGAGTGAACAGTGTCAGAGAGGTCATGGTCACACAACCAACAGAAGGAGCAGGTCTAGGGTGCCTGGCTGGCTCAGTCAGTAGAGCATGCAACTCCTGATCTCAGGGTCATGAGTTCAAGCCCCACCTTGGGTGTTGAAACAATTTTAGAGCAAGAGAGAGCAGGTCTTGATTGTGGTGCATGGAGAGGCCAAACTTGGCACGTAATGTGGAGGAGGTCTGCTCACTGAGGCTCAGGTAATTTCTTAAGAAAGTTCAGGCCCAGGGCACCGGGGTGGCTCAGTGGTTGTGCATCTATCTTTGGCTCAGGTCATGAGCCTGCTTCTCCCTCGGCCTGTGTCTCTGCCTCTCTCTGTGTGTCTGTCATGAATAAATAAATAAAATCTTAAAAAAAAAGAAGAAGAAGAAGAAGGTTCAGGCCCTCCCTTGCTGCACATCTGCTTGTTGGAGGAGAATTTCCTACTCTACAACTTTCTAAATCTCTTGACAGTGGGGTTGATGACTTGGCCTCACCCACACCCCTCTCTGGTGACTCAGGAGTCCAGCCGCAGATGCCAAGAAAGGAGATCCGATCACACGGGTTGGAAATGTCTGAATCGGTTTCTCAGGCCAGTGCAGTCACTCAGCACCCCCATGCTCCCGGTCATGTGTGTCCCGTGACTCTCTCACCTTAGTCTGGAGGCCTCACCCGTCTCATATATGTTGTACATTAATGAGATTAGGAGGTGCCATTGCCCCAGGAGAAGTTGCTGTGCAAGCCAGCTATTAGAGAAGAAAAGGCCTCCCCCTCCCTCCCCAACCCTGGGCTATCAGGGTTCGCCTACAGGCTCACTCAACATGATATCCTAGTCAATTCGATTTATCAAAAGTTAACAAAGCATTGCAGTGAGTACGACGGAGATCTGACAACTCCCATAAGATCAGGTCCCATGCTTAAGAAGCATCAGTCACGTAGACAGAGGCAGGTTTGATTAAATGTTCATATTACACAGCAAACTTTACAATGTGCTCTATTAAAAGGCATGGGGCCATGAATTTATTCATTCAGTAGATGTTTACACACCCACTCGGGCACCGGGCTAATAATAATAGCAGCTACTACTTATCAGTCTTCCCTACGTACCTGGCTCTGTTGAGCCCTTTCCTCCCAACACTGTCAATACGTAGGTACCCTTATCATTTCTTTTAAAGATTTTATTTATTTATGGGAAGCCCAGGTGGCGCAGTGGTTTAGCGCCGCCTTCGGCCCAGGGTGTGATCCTGGAGACCCGGGATCGAGTCCCACGTCCAGCTCCTCCCTCTGCCTGTGTCTCTGCTTGTGTGTGTGTGTGTGTGTGTGTGTGTGTGTAAATAAATGAGAGACACAGAGAGAGAGAGAGAGCGGCAGAGACACAGGCAGAGGGAGAAGCAGGCTCCATGCAGGGAGCCCGATGCGGGACTGGATCCCGGTACTCCAGGATCACGCCCTGGGCCGAAGGCAGATGCTTAACCACCGAGCCACCCAGGTGCTGGTACTCTTAGCATTATTTCTGTTTTACAGATAAGAAAACTGGAGAGAGAGGTTAAGTAACTTCCCCAAGGTTGTGTATTCACAGCCTGCCACCTAGGAAGCCTGTGATCACGATTACCGGCTTCACAAGATGGAAGTGTGTGGGTTGGCTGGACTGCTAACCTGTAAACAGTCCTGGGGAGGGTAAAGTAGGAAGGGAGAGCCTGAGCAAAGGGCCGAGGTATGAAAGGGCCTGGCATATTTTGAGAATACATGATCTGGGTAGCTGGGGTTTAGGTGTGTGAGAAGAGCTGTAGGAGACAAAACCTAGCAGATGACTTGGGACCAAACTATGAAGATCTCGAGAAACTTGCTAGGAAGCCTGGACTTGATGCAGTGGACGACGAGAACAAAAGTAGGTTTTTTAAGCAGAGTCCCTGTGTTTCATTCTGTACTCTATATTTTATTTATTTGCTTATTTATTTTTTTAGAGAGGGAAAAGGAGAAAGAGAATCTTAAGCAGGGTCGGTCCTCTCCCAGGTCCCACATGGCTCTATCTCACAGCCCTGAGACCATGACCTGAGCTGAAATCAAGTTGGACGCTTAACCAACTGAACCAGCGAGGTGCCCCTCATTCTGCACTTTAGGAAGATAGCTGGAACCCGAGGAAACGGCAGTGTGGACAGGCAGGTCTACTGGAGGGCTGTTGCAGAAGACCTAGCAGTCGATGAAAAAGAGTAAAAAAAAAAGAAGTTTTGGAGTAAGAATATGAAAAGGGTGAAATCATTAAGGGATGAGACCTCAAAGCAATCATCCATAAAGCCTTTATCCAAGTTGATCTTGGACTTCCAAGATCTTGACTTCCAAGTTGGACACCTGATGTATAAAAAAGAAGCCATTACAGCACCCCTCACCCAGTCCCTTCTGAACAGAACTCCAGGCTACCGAGAGCACGGGAGACCCGCACGTGCACAGTAATAAACCACCTTCTGCTTTAACTGTTGTATGGGATGGGTGATGGATTTTTTTTTCATTATTACGTTAAAAAACATATTTTTATCCTTTTTAGTTTCAAGGACACACCAAATGTTCTCTAACCAAAATACTGAGGAGGGGTAGGAAGAGGAATCGGACTAGGAATCCCCATAAGACAGCTACTGTGACACATGAACATTCAGAAGCCTGTACCAAATAGCCAGGGCTGACACATTCTTCTCAAGAACACACACAACTTTTTGCAAAAACAGACAGTGTACTAATAAAGCAAGTCTCATCAGAACTCAAGGAATGGTATCCTAGAGATCAAGGCCTCCAATCACCGTACAATAAAGTTAGAAACCAGGAACAAAAATAATTTTTTAAATGTATACATTTGGAAATTTTAAAACATTTCTATCACAATCAAGTCAAAGGGGGACAAAAGGCCACGTGGAAGAAAAAATACTTAGAACTAGATTGTCATGAAAATACCCAGGGAGTAAGGAGCTACTTCAAAGCCAATCCCGTTGCTGTCTGGGATTGTGTTGCATTCACGTCCTTTGTGTCTTGCAGCTTGCTCTGTGTCCATTTAGAGATGAGCAGAGGTAGGGATATTTTCGAAACGTTTAGAAAACCATGTCTCGTTTGGCGAGAATAAAAACAGAAAGGGTTAAACCTCCGAACCGGAAATCATACCTAAATTTTTAGAAATCGGTTTTCTTATATCTGTTCGTTTTATTGCCAAATTCCCTCAACTAAAAATCATCTAAAATCCCTTGCCTTCCTCTTCTGAACAGAGATTCCCATGAAAAAAGCACAACGGGGATAGAAAAACAAGGCTGACCGTACAGATTCTGGGTTCGTTCAAGGTAGTTCTGAGATGAGTTTAGAACATTTGGTTTGAGTTTCTTTTGGCCATTTTGATTCCTTCTGCATTCTAGATACATGGTTTTGAACCGTGTTTTGTGACTGGTGATGAGGGATTGGGGAAAAAAATGGGGTGGAGTGTTTTCCTTCTGTTGTCAATTGACACCTGGTTTTCTAGACAAGAATTTTGCCCTCACTCTCAGGACACGGGGCCAGAATCTTGGACGTTGACTGGCAAGAAAAAGAAACTGAAGATTTCTTCAAAGCTCAGCTTGCTATTCAGTGCTGGTTGATCTTGCCTAGAACTCTTTCCCATTACCTCGCTGCCCTCCCGTTTTGAAGAAAACAATTGGAATTGTCTCCGGAGGGAAGAAACGGAGTTGCGGGTGGGCCACACTGTGGTGGTTCCTTTCTCCCTCAAGGAGCAAGCGTGACCACCTGCCGCCCTCTGCTGTTCAAATAAAAGCAGATTCCCAAGCCCTGTCTATACCAGCCTTGCCCTCTGGGGTTTACGTCTTCCTGAGAGAGGACGTGTGATTTTATACAACATCATTCCTCAACTACCTTAACCATTTTGATTCTTGTTCTCCCCTCTTTTCCATCTGCCACTCTCCATGGACTCTCAAACTCTTTCTAAGGAAGGAAAACATTAGGTTTCAAGAAATATGTGTAGCTTATGATGAACCCTTCCAGCCCCGGGCTGATATCATGGCTCAGGTCTCTGCACACACAAACAATGATCATTAAACACCGTGGTCAGGGGGCCTAGATTCTAGTCTACTAATTGGATGAGTTAATTTGACTCAACATTAAAATAATAATAATAGTAATAATTTGACTCAACTGCTTGGCCCTCCACTATGTGCAAGATGCAATGTTAAGCAGCATGACAAATGGTGCGTAAAACATGGAAAAAGGATTACTCTCTTAAAGGGTTCATGGGTCTGTCAAGGTGATAGCATGCAGGGAAGATGTCATGATAGACAGAAGCACATGATCAGAGCCATAGGTACCAGCCTCTGGAAGAGCAGAGAGGGGGAAAAGATCACTATTGGCTAACTCTCAGGCTTGGACTGACTCATGAAACTCCAGAGCAAGTCACATTCCAATGGTGGAAAGAAGAAACACTCTAAGTTCATAGCAAGACACTTCATCAACTGTCCTCCTCCAAATTAGAATCCCTCCCATTTATTTATTTATTTAATTCATTTGACAAATACCCATGGAGTCTTCTGTGCCAGGTAGTGTGCTAGGCTCCAAGGCAATTAGAGTGAACAAGGTTCTTGCCCACATGGGCCTTATAGTCCACAGGGAGACTTAGACAAATGCATGGGCTGTTCCACTACGGTGTTAGAAGGCTGTCATGACGCCCTTCCAGTCCATACTCCAACTTGAGTCAAAGTAGAAAGGAAAAATGAGGGAGGAATCTTCCATGGGTGTAATCCAGAGTCAAAGTCAGAAAAAGCGTTAGCATGGATTTCAGCCAGGCTCTCGGTCCTTGCTAGAGGAGTTGAAAGGGGAGGGTTAGGTAGAAATAGGATGCAGAGAAGGTTGGGGAGCAAAGGTAAGTAGGGAGGCCTTTGGCATCAATGACGAAGTGTCACAGTGCTTTTCCAAGACCTTGCCTGTGCCCGGAATGCGATGGCGCGGAAGGAGTACTGTGTGACCTTGCACGTACTTCCCTGTCTCATCTGGAAATGGGAACAAATAACACCTGCTTGGCACATGCTCCCAGAGTTTGGGATGAGCAAATGAAGGAGTTTGTGAGTGGTTTCTGCCAACTAGATAATGTTACACGAATCACTGGTGTTATTACCATTATCGGCAACGCTTGGGCCAGGCCAGAGGCAGAGGGATGAAGACTGATGCCTTCCACGGCCCCTTCCAGACAGAGAGCCTGCAAGGAAGGCTTGTTGGCAACCTTTCTCTCCAACTTCCCACTAAGTCTACATCCAAACTAGGAAGAGCTGCTTTTTTTTTTTCATTTTTTAAAAGATTTTATTTATTTATTTGAGAGAGAGCACGAGCGGGGGACAAGGGAGAGGCAGAGGCAGAGGGAGAAGCAGACTTCCTGCTGAGCGGGAGTCTGATGCGGGGTCCACCCCAGGACCCTGGGATCATGACCTGAGCCGAAGGCAGACACTCAACTGACTGAGCCTCCCAGCGCCCAGATTTGCATTTTAGACAATGTGCCTGTTTAATAATATCCTGAATGCAGTTGGGAGTGATGAGAAAGAGGAAAAAGGCAAGAAATTCCCTATACAGCAGTTTGGGGTGCTGTTCTATGGAAGTACTACCACAGTGCGGATTTATGAAACCCCACTTAAAATGTTCACATAGAAACGTGCCATTTGTCTCTTCCATGTGTCATTTGTCTCCTCCCTGTCACTCCTGCTGTGTAATCACTGTCTTACTCCCTTGTGGATTCCCATCAGGATGGAACACACAGGCCACTGGACGAAGCTGGCAGCGTTCCCAAATCATTTCTACCCTAAAGTCCTAACAGGGGCGTTGGGATGAGCCAGAAGGCAGGGCTCCGTGTCTGTGGAGGGCTGGTCGTTAACATCAGCCAGGCACCATCCTGGACGCGTGCAGAGGTCACTGAATTCCATCTCCGCCCCCCCCCCAGGGGTTCAGCCCAAAGAGAGCGGTGGGCATGTCAGCCTTGCTCACTGTTGACCACAGCCAACGGGCAGCTCAATAAATCTTCAAACAAATGAGCCCTTGGGTCCAACGAGCTTTCACGTGGGCACGATTATCCCCAATTTACAGCTAAAACTGAGGCCTAAGCTGCTTAAGAAAGTTGTCCAAGGCAAGAGAGCCTGTCTGGCTTGGGGCCTGGACCAATGTGCTCTGTCTGCTGCTGAAGCTTACATTCCCTCCCATGTGGAAGGCCCCTGAGAGCCTCCTTTCTCCCAGGCAATGGATTTTATTGTTTTTTTTTTTTTCATCATTTTCCCAAAAGTTTGCTTTCCCTCTGTGTTTGAAAGCAGGTTCTGGGGATCCCTGGGTGGCGCAGCGGTTTAGCGCCTGCCTTTGGCCCAGGGCACGATCCTGGAGACGCAGGATC
Source organism: Nyctereutes procyonoides (assembly GCF_905146905.1). NCBI lineage: Eukaryota > Metazoa > Chordata > Mammalia > Carnivora > Canidae > Nyctereutes > Nyctereutes procyonoides. The sequence continues at coordinate 21,928,961 of NW_026575030.1, read as the reverse complement.
GAATCCCGTGTCGGGCTCCCGGTGCATGGAGCTTGCTTCTCCCTCTGCCTATGTCTCTGCCCCTCTCTCTCTCTCTCTCTCTCTCTCTCTGACAATCATAAATAAATAAAAATAAAAAATAAAAAAAAAAAAAGAAAGCAGGTTCTGGTCGAATATTATTAGTAATATGCCCCGGGGTAATTATTTTATAGCTTGTCCAGACCTAGTTCCAGATTCTACTTATGAGCCATTCCCAATTCTTGGAAGAACTGGAATGAGGACAAAGATCAAATATTCATCCAACAGACCAGCATGTATTAAATGCCCATTTCACAGCAGAAGCCAGGCTAGAGGTCTGAGGTACAAGAAGGGTAATGTGCTCCTGTCCTTGAGGAACCTACAGTCTAGGAGCTCCGACTGTGCCCTTTTTCCCTTTATTTATTTTTTTTAAGATTTTATTTATTCACGAAAGGCACAGAGAGAGAGGCAGAGACACAGGCAGAGGGAAAAGCAGACTCTATGCAGGGAGCCCGATGCGGGATTCGATCCCAGGTCTCCAGGATCACTCCCTGGGCCAAAAGTAGATGCCACCCAGGTGTCCCACCTTTTTTTCCTTTAAAAAACATTACAAAAGTGAAACACACTGACTGCAGGATTTTTGGAACTCCCAGGTAAGAAGAAAAAGAAAAAAAAAATCTCTCAAAATTCAGACATTTTATAAATCCTCAGGGTAGGGCCTCCATTCTGGCGTCTATCTTGCAAAATCTTGCAGCGGCCTGGAGGAGGTAACAATGTTTTCTGAACGGGGGAATAGCCGCCCTTGATCTCATCACCCTGTGATAAGCACTGATAACATTTAGAAAATCTTCTTTATCTCCTTTTCTTTGACTGTGAGCTGATGGTCCAGATGTCCTTCTCTCGGCCTCGCCTAAGCCTGGCGGAGACCTTTGTGGCCTCCCCGGCACTGCCACGAGTGACGTGCTGCTGCCTACCATGTTCCCTGACTGTCCCCCTGCCACAGCCCTGGGCTTCCTCACCTAGAGGGGGGGGGGGTCTTTAGGTGTAGGAAAAGCAGCCTCTACCAGATGCCCCCACTTACCTCCACCCCACCCCAGAGGAGGCTCAGGGGCAGGGAGTTGGTTTCCCGGAGGCCAGTTCCCTTGGATAGAGGGCGCTCTCAGCAGCTGCCCTCCAACCAGGGCGGCCTGTTGATTCACTGCAAGCAGCTTTCAAAAATCCTCACGCCCGGCCCCCCACCTCACACCAACTAGAAGAATCTTTAGGCCTGAGGTCCAGGCATCGGTCTTTTGATGTTTTTAAAGCTGCCCAGGTTAAAGATTGAGAACCACTGATTTTAAGGAAGGCCGGGCAGTGGTGCACATGACCTTTGAGACTAGCAGAGGGCCCCGTAGCGCTCAGTCTCAAGACACGCAGCCCCAAGAGTTGGCATTGCAGATTTGCGCAGCTCGCCTCGTGGGAACCCGGAGTGGTATATGTGGGCAATTGGTTCGCCAAGGAGAATCCTAAGGGGGAAGACAGCATCTTGCTCCAAAGGGCTCACGTGGATCCTGCGTAAGGGAAGCAGCAGCAGAAACTGTGTTCACACAGGACATGAGTGGCTACAGGGAGATGAGTAGGAAGGCCGCAATGGGCCATTTGGGAGGCACGTGAGCTGTCTGGCTTCGTTATGGAGCAGAGAAGAATTTGACAACAGAAACTTAGAGAAAAGCCCCTGTAACAATAGGCTGCTTAGTGGAAGGGAAAGGACTAGAATTAGATCAGCTTTCTTTTTTTTTTTTTCTTGTAAACTTATTCTTTATTGGAGTTCAATTTGCCGACATACAGAATAACACCCAGTGCTCATCCCATCAAGTGCCCCCCTCAGTGCCCGTCACCCAGTCACCCCCACCCCCCGCCCACCTCCCCTTCCCCCACCCCTAGTTCGTTTCCCAGAGTTAGGAGTCTCTCATGTTCTGTCTCCCTTTCTGATATTTCCCACTCATTTTTTTCTCCTTTCCCCTTTATTCCCTTTCACTATTTTTTATATTCCCCAAATGAATGAGACCCTATAATGTTTGTCCTTCTCTGATTGAATTACTTCACTCAGCATAATACCCTCCAGGTCCCTCCACGTCGAAGCAAATGGTGGGTATTTGTCGTTTCTAATGGCTGAGGAATATTCCATTGTATACATAGACCACAGCTTCTCTATCCATCATCTCTCCATGGACACTGAGGCTCCTTCCACAGTTTGGCTACTGTGGACATTGCTGCTATAAACATCGGGGTGCAGGTGTCCCGGCGTTTCATTGCATCTGTGTCTTTGGGGTAAATCCCCAACAGTGCAATTGCTGGGTCGTAGGGCAGTAGATCACCTTTCTTTACTTAAGTGGTCACTGAACGCTTGTTATCCGTCAAGCATTGTGCCAAGCACTTGACATATATTTCTCACTCGATCTCTGCAATAACACTTTGCAACAGGTATTATTTATCCCCATTTTATAGGGAAGGAAAATGATATAATAGATCGTAAGTGATCATCATACGAAACAAAGGAGGTGAGCCTCAGACTTTCTGACTCCAAAATCCATGTTTTGTTCACCCCACCAAGGGTGAACCTGCACTCGTGTGATTAGCGATAAAACAAAAGATGAGAGAAAAATCAAGAAGGGGTGACATTTGGGCATGGCTAGTTGGCCAGAAGTCCACCTTCCGTGACAAGCCATGGGGACATGAGGTGGCCTTTACAGTGTGTGTAAAGAGCCCCTGCGGTGCCTCTGCCAACCAGTCATGCGACTGACGCTTAGTTGGCCTGAGTCTGTCTCACCTAAGCAGCCGAAAGGACTAGACCCCCTAGATCAGTGCTTTTCAAGTTGCCCCATGGAGGCTTGGGCGACAGGAGGCCACGCTGGGGGGAGGATGGACGGGAGGACCTTCCCCACCAGACAAGCCCGCGTGTAGCTGCTTGAAGGGAACATTCCCCTCCTGGGAGGGAGGGGGCTACATGTGGAAGGAAACCATTGGGTTAGAGGTCATTGGTTAATGTCAACGGCCCTTCCGGTTTGGCCCACATCAGGTGCTCTGTTTTTGAAAATCCGTGATGCCGGGAAGAATCGGCACCAATGCCTGGCTCGAGTGCTTGTGGAAGGAGGCCAGGGCCTTTACACATCTGACCTGGAGGAAGAGCTGCTGAGGAAGGGAAATGCGAGAGGGAAAGGCCAGCTGCAGCCAGCAGAGCTTGCAGCCGTGATACACCTGCCTGGGGCCCTGGGCTGCCCAGAGGAACGTGCAGAACCAGCGTAGAGAGGAAGGCTGAGCAGGTGCCCTGGGGTCGTGACTGCCACAGGGACACGGTCACAAACAATAAAGGCTGGACTCCAGGCTCCATCTCCCTAAACTGTACTTCCTTTTTACTCACTAGGGTAAAAAAAACAAACAAAAAAAAAAAAAAAAAACACACCTCCTGTTCTCTTTTACTAGTTTAGGATTTAAGCAATTTTCTGTTTCTTTGTGTCTTTCAGATCTTAAATCCAAATTTCATCCAAGAAGGTGAGTTAAAAAGTAGGATTGACAACATGGGGATTGGCTAAATAAATTGTGGCAAGTCCATCAGTGAGGAAGAGGCCGTACACAATGGTGAGGTAGTTCCGCGCTATGGACAAGGAAAGGTGTTTAGGATACACTGCTGGGGTGGAAAAGACCACAACTTGCAACATGTATGATTTGTGGAAGAAAATGTGTGTGGATTAAAGCCGAAAGTGTGTGGATTAGACCAAAATGTTCACAGTAGGAACCTCTGTACCAGGACATCATGGAGCTTTTCCTTCCTTTATCTGTATTTCCTGATTTTCTACGATAAACATTTACTATTTGTAAGATACTTTTTTTTAATTTTTATTTATTTATGATAGTCACAGAGAGAGAGAGAGAGAGAGAGAGAGAGAGAGAGAGAGGCAGAGACATAGGCAGAGGGAGAAGCAGGCTCCAGGCACCGGGAGCCCGATGTGGGATTCGATCCCGGGTCTCCAGGATCGCGCCCTGGGCCAAAGGTAGGCGCCAAACCGCTGCGCCACCCGGGGATCCCTGTAAGATACTTCTTAATGGGACAGGGATGGTCCAACAGTATTAAGCTGAAGGTTATTTGAATCATCACACATGGGGTGGGGGGATGAGAAGGTTGTGTTGCAAAATGACTATTTGTTCTGTTTGTTCTAAATGTTGATTTACGTCGCTTTGACCACAGTGGCCCCGGAGTTCCTTGTACCCTTGGTGGATGTGACCTGCTTGCTCGGGGACACAGTGACGTTGCAGTGCAAAGTCTGTGGACGGCCAAAGCCCACCATCACCTGGAAGGGGCCAGACCAGAACATCCTTGACACTGACAACAGTTCGGCCACATACACAGTCTCCTCCTGGTAAGTGGATCGCCCCACGTGGACACCCCCAGCACCTTGGGGCAGCTGCTGTTCGGGTTACCTAGCCTCTGCGGGAGGACAGCTGCTTTGGAGCTTATTCTGGCACAAATACTTGGCCTTGGCTAGGAGAGAAATTGAGTCAAAAACCACGGGCGGGGATCCCTGGGTGGCGCAGCGGTTTAGTGCCTGCCTTTGGCCCAGGGCGTGATCCTAGAGACCTGGGATCGAGTCCCACATCGGGCTTCTGCATGGAGTCTGCTTCCCCCTCTGTCTGTGTCTCTGCCTCTCTCTCTCTCTCTCTCTATGTCTCTCATGAATAAATTTTAAAAAATCTTAAAAAATTAAAAAAAAAAAGAAAACATGGGCAGCTCATGAAAGCGTGCTCTTGAGATAGTGCTCTCACACAGCCGTGCATCGGGGCTGGGAGCTGTGGGCACGGCCCCCACCACTCACTGCAGCCTGCCACTGAGCTGTCAGACAGCTGGGTGATGCGCAGCACAGGGTCACACGCTGCTCAGCATCACACAGACACACCTGAACCTACACGAATAGTTTGGAAAGACTGTATTCTAGACCCACATTCAACAAATAGAGACATAAACCTTTATATCTCAGGTCAAGCATAAACCATACCATCAAAGAGCTTTGACAGTCACTGACTTACATTCACCTGATTGGTTGATCTTTCCCGAAGGATCCCCAATGTCAGCAGTAGAGGCAAAGACTCCAGACCTATGGATGGGATGTGGGTCTCACATCCCAATATCCTGCTCCCTTTGTGTCCCTCAGGGGTCCTATGAAACAGTGATCTATTTAATTCCTCCATTAGCCTAAGAACAATTTCCATAGAAGAAGGGGGAAAAAAAAAGACTCGCTCCAAAATATGCAATGTTAAACACAAAATCCAGCCATAAACATGCTTCTACACAGAAAGGCTGTTTTTGTAAAAAACAAAACAAAAACAACTTGATTGCCTCCGAATCATTCTGTTATTATTTATTGCACCGAGGGTGAACTTTATGGCGTACTGCTGTTTACAGTGCACAAGCAGTAGCAAGCCCTAAGTGCTTAAGCATTTATCAAAGAATCATCTAGAATCAAACTCCCATCCATTAACTTAATTTTTGTTCATATGGGGACACCTGAATGGCTCAGCGGTTAAGCATCTGCCTTCTGGCTCAGGGTGTGATGCTGGAGTCCTGGGATCGAGTCCCACGTCAGGCTCCCTGCATGGAGCCTGCTTCTCCCTCTGCCTGTGTCTCTGCCTCTGTGTGTCTCTCATGAATAAATAAATAAAATCTTTAAAAAAATTTTTTGTTCATATGAAATGGTATGCCCAGCAAAGATGGCCAGGGATGTCCAGGTCCTAAGATCAGCAGACCCCTGGAACTTGGTGTGAGAGTCAGTGCTTGGTGAGGATCCAGAAGGCAGCAGGCTGTGGGGAGGGAGTGGGGTTGACCATAATTGCTGCATTTCACCCTTTCTGAGCAGTGTTTCCCTTGTGATATCCTGGACCCCCTATTGGGACTACTGGGGAAGTTAGCATTTAGTGGTGAAATGTGTCCTTTCCTTAATTCACTTAATTGTTTTGAGGGTCCCATAGTAGAGTTTGAAATACTTAAACATCTTCATTCTTAGTCATTCCATTTTCTTTTCTTTTTTTTTTTAAGATTTATTCATCCACTTTAGAAAGAAAAAGAGCATGGGTGAGGGCAGAGGGAGGAGGAGAGAAAATCCTAAGTAAATTCTGTGCAGAGCACGGAGCCCAACATGGGGCTTAATCCCAGGACCCCAAGGTCACAACCTGAGCCGAAACCAAGTCAGATGCTTAACCGACTGCACCACCCAGATAACCCTCCATTTTCTTTTCTTTTTTTTTAAAGATTTATTTATTCATGACACACACACACACACACACACACACAGAGGTAGAGAACAGGCAGAGGGAGAAGCAGGCTCCACACAGGGAGCCCGATGTGGGGCTCGATCCCAGGACCCCAGGATCATGCTCTGGGCTCAAGGCAGGAGCTAAACCGCTGAGCCCCCCGGGCGTCCCACCCCTCCATTTTCTTGTACCATTTGTTACTGATGTGTGAGGCTGAGAATATTTTAGGACAAAGTTGCTAGTGGTAATAAAACCAGTAATATCGTGTCAGACTTTATAGATTTCAAACCATTTTCTGATTCTTCTCTCATTGCATTCCTTTTCTATCCCTGTACCCTATATACAACAAACATGGGAGATGAGGGTGGCAAGAATTTGCCCCCACAAAGAAATGGGAGCATAGAAAGACAAGGGGATCCCCCAAGGTGTGTTGGGCAAGTCAGAGCCGGAGAATACTTTGGGCCTGAGGATTCAGCTCAGCGCACCGTGTGTCCACTCTATGGGATTTTACCCAGCAGTCAATGGTCTCATTCCTGGAGTCTGAAGAGCATCCTTTGGATATCTCTAGTGATTCGGGAGAAATCACCCTGAAGATCTGCAATCTGATGCCCCAAGACAGTGGGATTTATACCTGCATAGCAACAAATGACCACGGCACCACGTCTACATCTGCTACGGTTAAAGTGCAAGGTACAGGCTCTTTGCTAGTCTAATGCTTTTTAGACTTTTAAAATATTTTTTTATTATGGTAAAATACTTGTGAAATTTAGCATCTTAACCAATATTAAGTATACATCCTGTAGTGTTGAGTGCATTCGTATTGTTGTATGACCAATCCCTGGAACTCTTCTCTTGCAAAACTAAATCCCATATCCATTCAATAACAGCTCCCGTTCCCTTTCCCCACTGTCCCTGGCAGCCACCCACCTTTCTATTTCCTGTTTCTATGAATTTGTGTTAATCAAACATTTTAAGTGGACGTTACAAGGGCTCCCTGGGACCTGGGGAACAAAAGGTCCATTGTGAAATCCCAAAGTAAAGGTCCAGCAAAGGCAAAGAGAAGGAATCTTCGCTGAGAGCTTCCTGCGGCCCCCCATGCCTTCCTGCATGGCTCCCCAGCCAAGCTTTACGTCCAGCGTGCAGTCTTTAGCCCAAGGAAGAACTCCTAGCCCCCAGGTGTATCTGCCGGGCCTCTCCAGGGCCTGGGGAAAGGTACGCCCCTTGGTGAAGAAGGCCAGAGAAAAAATTTGAGACACGGGGAGGGTATGGTTTCCTAGGTAATGTGCAACCTTGGTGTAAAATGCCACGACCTGCAGGAATAGCACTTGACCATAATTTCTGTCCCGAAGGTGTCCCAGCGGCCCCTAACCGCCCCATTGCCCAGGAGAGAAGCTGCACCTCCGTGATCCTCCGCTGGCTGCCTCCCTCCAGCACGGGCAACTGCACAATTTCTGGTTACACCGTGGAGTACAGAGAGGAAGGTGCGCTGGCTTCCCCCACTCTTCTTTTTTTTCTTCTCTTTCTCAAAAGGAGGCCCTTCAGAGTCCTAAACTACTTGCTTCCATGCCCTCCATCCTATTCCTTCCTGTGTCTTCCAACTGAGTGTAAAGACCTCCGTGCCAGACTACAGCCTCCTTCTGATCTGTAGCTTCAAGCAGGCGTTTTTGCCAAAGTGATAATGACATGTGGCAGGCCTCCTGCCTGCCTCTGCGTGCATTTCTGTCCTTAATAAGCCCCATCACCCAGACAAATGGGGCAATCAGGCCCATTTTACAGATGAGGAAGCTAAGGCCTAAAGAAAGTTAAGGAACATGAGACAGGAGTTCCTAAGAGGCAGGGTGGGCATTAGACCCAGGTGTCAACTTCACTGGCTCGTGATCCTTCCCGCGGAGTGGTAACTAGGGTAGCACGAGCAGGGCTTTACCTCCCACCCCCAGATGAAATTTAGAGATCACATATATTAATATAGATCTCATATATATTTTGTGTGACCTCTAAATTTTATATACATACGCGCGTATAATGATTCTTAAAAACCGTTCGTTTTTGTAAATTCGTTATGTTTACCTGCTAAGGGTGCACACCTTCATCGGCAGTTAGAAGCACCCAAACCTGTGGCCTATTAGCAAGAATCGTTACACGAGAGGCTGCCGGTGACTCTGGTTGTTAACAGCACGTCCCTGAACCACATGGGGAATTACGCAGCTGAATTTCCAGCAATTGTTGGTGCCCAGAACCCAAATCACTTGTTTTACTCGCCACTACTCAGAGTATTTCAACTCTTCTTTCGTCTACGCAACAAAGCTGATGGTTTCTGCATCTTTGTGAAGCTGCTGCGCTCTTGGGTCTCCCCATCTTGGCCCAGAAGGGGTCGCGCTGAGCCAGGGGACACGTCTGCAAAGCTAGTACTCTGCAGCTGGCTCAGCTCTCAGCCCATCATGCCACTTGGCTTGAGGAAAATCATCTCATCTTTCTGAGCCTCAGTTTCCCATGGTCCCAACCCCGCGGGATTCTGCTAGTGAAGGTGAAAGGAGAGGGTTACGCAGCCGCCTTACACGGTGTGGTTCACGTGTGGAGTGCTGGGGCCTGGCCGGCTCCCCTCTGTTTCCACTTCCAAATGCGTATTTTATTTCATCTTGTTATTTATAACACATTTGTATGCCTTGTTAAAAAGTGGCCGCGTCCTTCGGTAAGTCCTGCACGATCTCGGCCTTCTCGCCCCCTCTGCGGCCCCCCCACTGCGTCAGCGCCCCGCGGGGAACAGCCTGGCCGCGGGGCCGCAGGTGACCCAGGCAGCAAGCACAACTGTTCCTTGAATGCAGTGCGTCGACGTCCCTTTATTTGCTTGCCGAAGGCCTCTGCAACGATGTCCCCCTGGCTTTTTCTCTTTCCCGCTCCTCGGAAATCGCGCACTAGGTTCCCAGGCCTGGCAGCAGTCGGTGGCTTCGACCTTGGACACCTACCTGGTCATCGAGGACCTCAGCCCCGGGAGCCCCTATCAGTTCAGAGTCAGCGCCAGTAACCCCTGGGGGATCAGCCTTCCCAGCGAGCCCTCGGAGTTCGTGCGACTCCCGGAGTACGGTGAGTCCCCGGGATGGGGTTCCCCGGGGCACGGAGGTGGGCACCTGGCCAGGTGGGGCCACCTGGATGGGCCGGCCGCTCAGCCAAGTAAGAGGCTTGAGGGACTCAAGTCAGCGTCAGTTGCAGACACCTGCTGAAAAGTCTGGTTTTTCACCCGGAGCAAAAGTGAGGTCCCCACCCCCACCCCGGTCCTGCAACCGTGTCTACGCTGGGCCTGCCAGGGTCCCTGAGCACCTGAGTACGTCTCCAGGGACAGAGAGGGGCTGGCAGGAGTCAGGAGTCACCTGGATGCTATCTGCCCCCTTTCCTAGGTGGGAACACCCAACGTCCCCTCCCCTGGGAACCCCTTCCTGGCAGGAGTGAGCCTCGCAGCATCTCAGACAGCCCCATTCACCACTTAAACTGGGGAGACAAAAGCAACCCAGTTGAAAGATCTGAATCAAAATGAGTATTTGATAGTTTCCCCATACCCAGCCTTCCCAGAATGTCTTTCTTCAAGGTGGATATGTTTTTTGTTTTGTTTTTTAGATTTTTTTTTTGTTGTTGTTGTTGTTTATTTGAGAGAGGGAGAGCATGCATGTGAGTGGGGAGAGGGGCAGAGGGATAAGGAGAAATAGGCTCTTCTCTGAGCAGGGAGCCTGACACCCGGGGCCCCATCCCAGGCCCCTGGGATCATGACCTGAGTCAAAGGCCGACTTTTAACCAACGAAACCACCCAGGCGCTCCTCAGGATGAGTACATTTTTATGTAGACATGTCAGATAATTTAGATACACCTACAACTAGCTAGGGTGAGTATTTTACAAATCCCACCTGTTCACTGTCTCAGCAAGCCACCTTGGTCCCAAGAACATTTTGGTTTTTTTACTTATTCATGAGAGAGAGGGGCAGAGACACAGGCAGAGGGAGAAGCAGGCTCCACGCAGGGAGCCCGACATGGGACTCGATCCTGGGTCCCCAGGATCACGCCCTGGGCTGCAGGCGGCACTAACCCGGGGCCGCCCATCCAAGAACATTTTGGAAGAGCACACTTGTCAGCCTGAAGAAATCCCCAAGTAGTTTGGGGTTCCGTGCTGGCACGAGGGGATGGCCCGTGTGTGTCGGGGTGGAGGAGGTCACTGCCCTGGAGAGACCACAAGCCTGTGTGTTTCTGGGCTAAGGGGATCCCAGGGTGTCCAGGGCGGCCTCACAAGCCTTCTAGGGCCTTCAGCTACCGCCCAGCCCCTGTCCCCTACCTGGGTCTGGGAGGGGCTGTCCCCAGGGGCTCAGCTCCCTCCCAGCGGCTTTGCTCCCTTGGACCCATGACTCGCTGGGAACCCTGGGCCCTGGGTCTCTGTTTCATCAGAACTCCACAGACACAGGCACCTGAGCGTGAGCCTGGCTGTGCTCTGGGTGGCCTGAGGGTGTCCGGGTCGGAAGAGCCCTGGGTCCTTGCCTCCCAAGCCGCTGACTAAATCCTGCCCTGTTTTGCACCTTGTGAGACTTGGTCCCCAGGACAGCACAAATACGTCTTGGTGTGCGTGCTTGTGTGTGTGTGCATGTGTGTGAAGTGAGCACATCATACAAGGTATTGCTGCCACACGTTGTGCTCAGGCCTGTATTTGGGGCTAAGCTAAATCATTCAGAGCGCCAGGAGCCCTCACTGACACAGCAGAGTGACCATGACCGTGGTTAGGAGGTTCTGAGCACATTCTCCTTCCCCGCTCTGGGCCTGTAACTCGTCCCGTAACCTCTGCTGCGTGCCCCCTCAGCCCTGATTCTCACTGGCTTTTCTAGACCTTCCATGCGTTTTTCTTTCTCTTAATTTTTTCTATCAAATTTCTATTTTAAAATACCCAGAGGTTACATCTCTAATTGTCCCAAGTTTTCTTTTGTTTCTGTAGATGGCACAGGGGTGGGGGGCTTGAGGGGGTTGCTGACTCTGTCCTGGCAGCTCCCCCTTTGATGATATTTTTTTAAATCACATTTCAGAGAATCCTGGCGTTTTCCCATTGAGTTAGACTCCGTATTTGGTCACGAGAATTGCTTTGGGGCCATGCAGGAGCTTTTCTGTTGACCTTTTCTTTATTCTTGTATGACTTCCTCAGTATAAATGGATTCTCTCTCTTCCAAAGATGCTGCTGCTGATGGTGCCACCATTTCTTGGAAGGAAAATTTTGATTCAGCTTATACTGAGCTGAATGAAATTGGAAGGTAATGACCTTGTTTTCACTTCCTTCGTTAGTGAGCACTTAACATCATCACATCAGAATAATGACTTGCTTTTAGTGTTGTTTTCCTTACTAAGTGTATTCTTGCTAGAGTAAGAAAAAATTAGAACATTTGTGTGTATTTTTATTGCTCTTTTTTTTTTACACTAAGTCAGAGGATTCACTCATTAACTGTCAGCCTTTCTTCTCTTCTAATATAAGAATTTAAGTCCCAGACTTCTCTTCAAAGTATTATTTTAGCAACGGCTCCTGAGTTGTGATACGTGGCACTTTCATTATCATTTAGGTCAACTGTGATTTTTCTTTGACCTAATTGTAATAGAAGTATTTTAAAATCTCCAACTGTGAGGTTTTTACAAATTATCTTCTTGTTACTAATTTCTAACTTAATCACGTTGTAGTTGAGGAACTTGATCTATATGATGCTGACCCTTTGACTTTTGTTGGGACTTGCTTTATTTGCAGTACGTGGTCAGTTTTTCATTAGAAGTTCCATGTGTTCCTGAGAAGAAGGTATAACCACTAATTCTTGGTTCAGGTCTCTATATATGTCCATATGTCAAGCCCAATCACATTGTTTTATGGATATTTTCAGTCTGGTACCCCCCTACCCCCCTCCACACACACACACACACAACCTCTCTTTCTCTCTAGTTTGGTTAGAAAGGTGTGTCCTCAAAAATAAAAAGATAAAAATATGACTTTTAATGAAAGAATGAAAAAAAATCTGTCACCTGTCTAAAAATAGTTGATGGAAAGAAACAAAAAGGAGGTTCATCTCTATGTGTGCATTAGTTTGCACATGGTCTAGGTGAGAAGGTGGATAACTCTTGGAAGTCCTCCACCCTCCCTGGATGTATAAAGAAAAGAGCACCCACTAACGGTGGGCCATTACCATCATCTGTGCCTCTGATTGACATCTCCCAATGAAGCATAAAATTTCCTAAGTGGGGGAATTGTGACAGATTGTGGAGAGAGCCCAAATGTTTGTCTTTCCCATTTCTTAGGTAGGAGTCACAATGTAATTCATGACCTTTCATCATAATACCTTTCTTCAAAAACCAACCTTCACTCTACTTTGTGAGGACAGAGGGAGGAATAAAAAAGGCCAATGGAAATTTACACGATGTTGATGATGATGCTTATTGAGTATCTATAGTGTTCCAAATACTATACAGATATTATAGGGATGTGTTTAATCTAATCCTTACCACACCGTGAGGTGGTGGTTGAGTAGATTTCCAGGAAAAAGATCCCAGGCTTTGTTATGTAATGATTTTGAGGTCCCGCAACTAGTAAGTGTAGAGCCAAGGTTCCAACCTTGAGCTACCCGATTCTGAAGCCTGTGTTTGTTTTACCAGCATATGTGGTCACTCGCTGTAGCAATTTTTGTCAAAAAATAAGCTCTAGCAATTAAAATGTAGTTTGCCCCATTGTATTGAAGTTTTGTGAAGCTAGGTATGATTCTAGTATAATCCCCACCTGGTTCTAAATGAAACTGCTTATATCACCTAGATGCACCACTGAATTCCTTCCCAAGACGTGCATTTGTTGTTGATAGCCGTAGGCTAAGTCATGTTTTAGCTAGAAGAGGTGCATGTTTTAGTATTTCCCAAAGGTGAGATCAAGTTTCTGATCTGTTCAAAACAATTGATTTTTTTTAATCTCATCCGCAACAATCTGAAGGTTTTTCCCTCCTCCAAGTAGAATCCTCGTATTTTCAGAAGATCCTTCAAAAATACTGTATGTTAATAGAAGGGAAATAAAACACATAGATACTTATGTGAGACACACGAAAGGTATCTGTGAGCCATAAAAGTGAGTCAACTTTCTCTATTACACTTAAACCTAAAATTCTGGGCCTATAGGACTATATTGTTAAAAATGGCTCTCTGGTAATTAAGTATTATAAAAACGATGGTGCAAAAGAAATACCTTCACTCCTGAAGTCCATCTACAGAAGGAAAGAGCATTTGAGCATGGCACGGTTAGCCCGAAATGAGCTAGATGGGCACCACTGCAATGTAAAGAAGCCAGAGAGTTGTCCCCTGGGAATACTGACTGGTTACCTGTTACATGATCCAAAAAAGTAGGAGGGCCAGGGCAGGATTGCAAGTTGACCACGGCCATCTGTGAATCACTGAATCTCCACTAAAGGAATTTTCCCACTAAAGGATCAGGCACGTGAGGAGGAGGACACTGGAAGGAGAGACAACTACAGTAACACAATCCAAGCAGAAAACAAGTGAGAGAGTGACAAATGACCTAGGAGACCTGGGGAACTAATTCCAAGTCAGTTGTGGGGTCAAGTAAGAGCCAGTGCAACTTCTGCAGCAGAATTCCTCAAAGGCCTGGGTCCTGGCAGCGTCGAGTACCTTGGCAAAGTGGTGTAAAGACGATGCTGAAATTGAAAGGATGGGCTGAAGCTCTGTGCGAGGTTGTGGCTCCAGATCTCCTCTCCAGCTGCAGGCAGCTGTAGGACTGTCCCACCCCATCCAGGAAAGGGCTGGACGTCCATTCTCCAGACAGGGTAAAACCAAGTGCCTCTGTTCTCAGGGACGCTGGCACAGTGCGGGGCAGCAGAACCTCCCTGCAGACAGGCCCGTTATGAGACTGTATCCTTGCTGGATCTTTGGGACCCCAGCTTTCTTAGCCACTCAGCTTCTACAAGCGGACAATTGGGGCTTCTCTGCCCAGGCAGGAAGTAGGAGGATCTTTCTCTGGGAAATCTGGCCAGCCCAAGAAAAAAGTCTTAAAGATACTGACTTTGGAGCTTTCCCAACTAAACCATCCACTCAGATCCACCCTACAGTGATGGGTCGAGCTGACAGGCTCCACCCCCCACACTCAAAGCTTCCAAACACTGTTCAGTCTCCAGCTTTTAGAGTGAGCCAGCTTCAGAGCCGGCCAAGGTAGACAGTAAGCCCATGGTAGCCCATCTGTCCCACTGATGACAACCAGAATCCCCGGACAAAATACCAAAAAGCAACTACCTCAAGATTCTGAAAAGCAAATAACAGGGAGAATAGGGAGCCCAGTTAAAACTTGAAGCAAGGGATCCCTGGGTGGCGCAGCGGTTTGGCGCCTGCCTTTGGCCCGGGGCGCGATCCTGGAGACCCGGGATCGAGTCCCACGTCGGGCTCCCGGTGCCTGCTTCTCCCTCTGCCTGTGTCTCTGCCTCCCTCTCTCTCTCTCTCCCTCTCTCTCTCTATCATAAATAAGTAAAAATTAAAAAAAAAAAAAACTTGAAGCAAGTCCAGGACAGTGGCAGTGAATTCTCTGGTTAGTTTGTTGTGTTTAACCTAAGGGTGGGCCAAACTAGGGAACTGAGCAGCATGCACAGGGAGCAGCTCCAAAAGAAACCCATCGTTCTGGCCAAAAGGCAGGAAAGAGGATCCCCTTCAAGCTGAACAAAGGAGGAAAATGCCTTTCCCTGCCTCCCTTCTTTGTCTCCTTGCTTTAGCTTAAGCAAGAAGCTAAAACTCTGAAGGAATCCCATCTAGAAAGACGGGCCCATGGGAGCCAAAGAATGTGTGGGAAATCTCAATGAGAAGAGCCAAAGAAGGAGATCCCCTGATTCTGTGCATGGAACAACACAAATCCTGGGCTGCTTTCAAGCTGTGCAGAGATAGAAGACAAAGCACCGAAGCTGAGCAAGGCTTTGAGGACTGAACTACGATATAAACCACCACTCAGTTACTCTGCAGTTACCCTGCAGACTTCTTAGTCCCAGATTAATCTTGGAGTGGTCCTCAGAAGGAGCACTCTTTGTCAGAAATGAGGACTGAATTCTATCACGAAAAGGAAAATATTTGTAGTTTACTGAGCTTCAACTGTGAATAGCCCCTGACCTAGTTGCAATAACGGAAACCCTGAATATTGATTAAAATATCATTCTGGGAGGACAGGGGATGGAGAAAGTGGCCATGTCATGGGGACAGGGAGGGGAGAGAGGATAACATCTCCCTTTCCAGAGTTGGTGTCAAGCACCAAGAATTAGCCACACAGACATAGACTACCCAAACAATAGGCTAAAATATAATTAGTATGTTAAACTGCCATTTAGGTGAGGAAAATGAGGGTGGGAGGATGGGATACTATTTGTTTTAATAAGAAACCTTAAAGCTAATTGACTTTTTAAATCATGGGGATGCATAACTTCGATAAGCACAGTTTTTTTAAAAAAATTGAGGTACAGGAGCACCTGGGTGGGTCAGCCAGTTAAGCTGACTTTGGCTCAGGTCATGATCCTGGGGTCCTGGAGTCAAGCCCACATCAGGCTGTTTGCTCAGTGGGGAGCCTGCTTCCCCCTCTGCCCCAACTCTCTCACTCTCAAATAAATAAATAAAACCCTTTTTAAAAATTGAGATATAGGAGCACCTGAACATGGCCACTCAGTTCAGGCGAGCTCTCCTTAGCATTCGATTGTTTTCATGCATCCAAAGTCCTCTGGAAGGAGTGACCTCTGATAATCAAACAAGAGAGTGCTGTTAAAAGCCAGAATGGGGGTGCCTGGGTGGCTCAGGTGGTTGAGCGCCTCACTCTTGTCTTTGGCTTAGGTCATGATCTCAGGGTAGTGAGATTGGGCCCTGCCTCAGGCTCTGGGCTCAATGCAGAGTCTGTTTGTCCCTCTCCCTCTCCTCCTCCCCACACTCGTGCTCTCTCCCTCTTTGGCTTTCAGATAAATAAAATCTCAAAAAAACAAAACAAAACAAAAACAAAAAACATAATGAAGAGGTGCCTGGCTGGCTCAGTCAGTGGAGCATGCAACTCTTGATCTTAGAATCGTGAGTTGGAGCCCCAGATTAGGCATAGAGATTACTTTTTTTTAAAAAAAAGTAATTTATTATTTTATGATATAGAACTATCAGTTTGACCAAATATTTGCTTACTGTGCAAAAAGAATAACGTCTTCTGTATAATGGGCATTCAATTAGTATTTGCTAATCAATTAGTATTGATTGGCATATTCTCTTCTTTAGTGAAAATCTATCACAGAAAAACATTATTGTCAGAAAGTTACTTGGTGAGCACAGAGCGAGGTCAAGGAGTCAGTTGGACAATCTTCGTGGTGCCCATGGTGTTGGATGCAGCCATTTCCCCTAGAGGGATGGACTCTTGACTCCTCTACTCATGGGTCAGGGTGCCTCAGGGACAGGCCTAGGGTGGCACTGCTTGTCACCTCTGACTCCCTTTCTCTGGTCCCATTGCTGACCAGTTCCCCTTCTAATTCACTTTCTTACTAGCTCCTATTGGGCTGCAGCTGAGTCTGGGAACCATTCTATTTTAGGTCTGGCTAATTTTGTTAGATGTGAAGATGACATGGTGGTTATACATTTTTAAATGTCCTTGTCAATTAGAAATGCAAACGGAAGTATTTATGAGTGAAATAACATGATATCTGGATTTTTGCTAAAAATACTACAGGGAAAGGCAAGAGGTAGGAAAGGAATAGATGGAATAAAGTTGGCAAAATGTTGATAATTATTGAAGCTGGATGCTGGGTGCACAGATCTATTATTCTCTCTACTTTTGTGTATATTAGGAAGATACCAAGATAATAAATACCAAGATAATAAATAATACCAAGATAATATGAAAAAAATGAAAACTTGTCTTTTTAGAGAATGTCTTTGAAAAAAAAAAGTCTTTGAAATTATCAGAGTAGAATTCCTCCTTCTTTAACATTATTATTATTGTTGTATTTTAGAGAAATATACTCTGCTTAGAAAACTGACCCCGTGGTGGTTGTTCAAAGTGATGGAGAAATCTATTGACTAAAAACGATATTAGTTTTCCGCATCTCAAAGAACCCTGAAATGCTAAGGAAGCAAAACATGGCCTTTCTGAAAGATAACATTATAATTTAAAAGGAGGAAAGTAGGATTCCTAATAAAAATGTTAGTGTAACCATTTCAGATAAAACTTCATGCATCCTTGAATAAACAAGACCTACTTGATTGATGAAGCTTAGCAACATGCTTTCTCCCTTTCGCCTTCCAGAGGCCGTTTCTCCATAGTAAAGAAATGCATTCACAAGGCTACCCGCAAGGATGTCGCCGTGAAATTTGTCAGCAAAAAAATGAAGAAAAAAGAGCAAGCTGCCCACGAGGCTGCCCTGCTTCAGCACTTGCAGCACCCCCAGTACATCACTCTCCATGACACCTATGAGTCCCCTACATCCTATATCCTGATTTTAGAACTGTAAGTACAGGCTTTTCTTAGGGGATCTCCAGCTGTTTGGGCTATTTATTGTCTGCTGGAAATGGCAGTCACGTTTTGTACAACATCCTGCGGTGTACGTAGTGTTGTATGTCCCATATATTTTATAAAAATGTGGTTCCCATTTATCAATTAGAAAAAATCAGCGATAAGGAAGACCCTTACAACTAGGGAAGCTGGGACATGAACCCATATCTGTCGCGCTCTGATTCTCATGTTCTTTCTGTTATGGACTCGTGGACTGGGCAGGGGTTTAGGGAAAGTTTATCAACAGTTGGCTTATTGACAGGGGTGGAGTTGAAATGAAAGAGGGGGTTTGTGCATTGATCCACTGCCACAGCATCCACGGTCTACCACCCAAGAAGTTCCTTTTAAAGTGGAGCCTTAACCTGGGGATGCCTGGGTGCCTCAGTCGGTTAAGCATCTGCCTCAGTTCAGGTCATGATCCCAGGATCCTGGAATCAAGCCCTCTGTCAGGCTCCCCACTCAGCAGGGAGTCTGCTTCTCCTTCTCCCTCTGCCCCTTCCCTCTGTTCTTGCACTCACTCTCTCTCAAACAAATAAAATCTTTAAAAAATAATAAAAAATAAAGTGGGGCCTTACCTTTGAAATAGTCCACTCATTCCAGATTTTCTAGAAACTCGGGCAATCATATACTTGGCCCTAGAACGCATCAAATAAAGCACATTCTCCCCCACTATGGCCCCAAGCAGAGATCATGTCCTGTGGCTCACAAGGCTCTAACAGAGGCTAAAAAGAACAAAGTCCTTTCAGAAGTATGGAGCCCTCATAGAAAAGTCATCAGATGCCTGCCAATGACCCTGCACCCAAGACCAGTGCTGCGTATGGCTCCGCATGAGCCTGTGTTCAGAAGTGCCCCCACTTACAGCTTTTCAGTTGTCATTTTAGTGTGGCTCTTGTGTGCTGGTTTGTCCAGGTGTTTGTGTATGAGGGCCTTTGAAGCAGTAACCTAAAATTTATTTATGTTGAAAAAAAGACATCCAAAAGGTGAAAATATCTTCAGCTACATTTTTTAATTGGTTGAAAAGAAACAAAACAGAACCAACTCTATTAATATTTGTAATTCTTTTGTGATACGTTACATAGCTGTGTAGTAGATCAACTGTCACCCTGGATTTAACAAACACACTTATAAGCAGGCTTCCAGAACCGAACCTGTTTCTTGGGAGCTTCCTAACTCAAAAGGTGTATTTTGTTGGCAGTGAACTATTTTCATTTACATGTGACAACGTGTGACACCCGAGTTCCAGTAAAAAGGTATCATCACTTGCGTATCAAGGTAATAGGGCAGACCCAGAACTCTTTGCCCCTTCACATTGGCCAGCTTGCATCGTTCCAAGGAGCCATGCCGATTACCAGGCTGCCACAGTGCAATTCTTGGAATGAAGAGCCTGGACTCTGATCCCAGCTCTGTGATTTGGGGCAGGGCCTTTAGATTCCCCGGCCTCAGGTCCTCATCTGTGAAGTCTGAAGAATTATTTCCACTTCTCAGAGATGTTACAGGGATTAAATCAGATGAATAGCGGATTGAGCCAGTTTAGCAACGTTTACTGAGCACTCCCTGTGGGCAAGCATCTGTGTGGAACCTGGGCCAGCAGGGAAGGAATAAAGATGAGAAGATGGTGGCTTTTGTCTTTGAGAAGTCCAAAGTCTGATGAGGAAGACCAATCGGCAAGTGAATGATTTCAGTTTAACATGGCAAATGCTGAGAAAGAACCATGTATTTTGGAGAGTTGCTGTGAGAGAACATAGAAATGTGTTTCTGGGACTAGAGGTCCAGGAAAGATCAGTGGAGAGGCCGTGCCTGAGGTAAACCCTGTGACCAGAGATCACCTCCTTGGTGGCCACCCGAATCTCTTGTAGAGCTTTTCTCCGTCAGGCAACCGAGGTTCTGATCGCCTAGTTTGAGGGGGGCCTGGGCATCTGCATTACCCAAAAGCTCTGAGAGTGAGCCTGGTGCTGAGACGTGCAGGTCTGGGAGCAGTGCTGCGAGAAGGGTGGGGTGCACCTAACCCAATCCTACTTCATTCCACGCTTATCACACCCACCCCACCCTTGGCAGGGTCCTAGGGCTTCACTCCTATCAAGGAGAGCAGCAGGAGAGACCAGGAGGGAAGGAACCGGCTAGAGAAGGGGAGGGAAGCCTGGAAACACTGTTTACTGAGCACTTACGACTGCTACCAATTATGTTCAAAGGCCTCATTGTCTCACTTGATTCTTGCACGGCCCTCATAACGTGATTGCTGTTGTGATTTCCAGTTTACAAATGAAGAAACCAACACGGAGTTTAATTGACTTGTCCCAAGCCCCCCCCCCCCCCCCCCCCCCCCCCCCCCCCCCCCGCCTCTAGGTGATAGAATCAGGATTCAAATCTGGATTCAAATCTGGATCTGGCTGGCTCCACCATCCATGTTCTCGGTCACGGGTTTTACGATTAGAAAATTGCTCAAAAGGCAAAGGATCCAAAAAAGGGTCAAGATTGCATAAGACAAACTTTGCCCACTTTCTATTTTCCTCAACTGAAAATTGATAAATGAAAGGAATTTGCAAAACATTTTTGGGGCAGCTCACAAGCCTCCAGGTTCCTGTGAATCAGAATTCACTGGAACTGGGCTGAAGGCAGATGCTCAACCGCTGAGCCCCCCAGGCGTCCTGTTAATCAGAAAATGCGCGCTCTCTCCTCTCTCTCTCTGAAGACCTTCTCTCTTTTGCAATCTAACCTTTTTTTTTTAAGATTTTATTTATTTATTCACAGACACAGAGAGAGAGAGGCAGAGACACAGGCAGAGGGAGAAGCAGGCTCCATGCAGGGAACCCAACGTGGGACTCGATCCCGGGTCTCCAGGATCACACTCCAGGTTGTAGGCGGTGCCAAACCACTGCGCCACTGGGGCTGCCCGCAATCTAACCTTTTAATGGAGTGTCAGACCTTTTCCCTTGTGACAAAATTTCAAGTTTAACAACATAGAATGTGTCTTCAGGTTATACAGATTTCTTCCGTGGAGCACATCACATGTGTGATTTTTAGATTAACTGATTTTAGTTCTAAACATTAATTTGGGGCTCTAACTAAAATATGCATATGTGGGGCACCTGGGTGGCTCAGTGGTTGAGCGTCTCCCTTGGGCTCAGGTTGTGATCCCAGGGTCCTGGGATCGAGTCCCACGTCGGGCTCCCTGCATGGAACCTGCTTCTCCCTCGGCCTATGTCTCTCCTCTCCGTGTCTCTCATGAATAAATAAGTAATATCTTACAGATAAGTAAACAAGCAAACAAATAGATACAATATGCATGTGTGGCAGCATAGACCTCCGTTTGTAAGAGGGAGTAGGAGAGATTTTAAAGCTCTGACGGATTTGTATGAATCAGTTTGCCATTTCCTTACAAACATACTTCCTTTGTCTTTTCCTCCCCCTTCCAGGATGGACGATGGCCGGCTCTTAGACTACCTTATGAATCATGACGAGCTGATGGAAGAGAAGGTAGCCTTCTACATCCGAGACATCATGGAAGCTCTCCAGTACCTTCACAACTGCAGGGTTGCCCATTTGGACATAAAGGTAATAAGAAATAGCTGCCCTCGCAGGGAAATGGCTAAGTCTGACCTGTCACTCATTTACACTTGAGGGATGTACAGTCTAAGTCGTTTTATTGACATGGATTAGAATCCTTACAAATATTAAACGGAGACTGGGTCGTCACTGAACTTTGAGCATGTTATCCGTGAATTAATGAACACACCGGAGTCACAGTGACATCTGGGGTGAGAGAAGGTGGGGAAGCTTCTACCACTCTTACCCCTGACATTTTGGAAGGAAGCCCATAAATGTCAGGTCTGTGGTGCTCCAAAAGAAGCCCCCATTTTCCAAACTGAACGTTTCATTCTTTTTGTGAGCCAGTGGAGAAGCAGGGGGTAGTTGAGAAGACATGATTTGAAATGTCAAACAGCTTCTCTGAAATGCTGCCCAAACTCAGAATTCAGTCTAGTTTTTTTTTTTTTTTTTTAAAGATTTTAGTTATGTATTGGAGAGAGCAGGAGAGCACAAGCGTTGGGGAGGGAGAAGCAGGCTGCCCCTACAGCAGGGGGCCCAATGTGGGGCTCCATCCCAGGACCCCGGGATCATGACCTGGGCTAAAGGCAGATGCTCCACCCACTGAGCCACCCAGGCGCCCCAGAACTCAGTCTAGTTTAAAGGCGCCTGTGTGCTCTGCGTAGGCAATTTCTCGCGCTCTAGGCTTTGTCACAGAACAGCAGAGCCACGGGTGAGCCACCAGAGTCCTGCGGGTGGTCGGGACGGGGAGCTGAACTTGCCTTCTCTTCTCCCTCACGCCCGCGTCCCCTCAGCCTGAAAACCTGCTCATTGACCTACGCATCCCAGTGCCTCGGGTGAAGCTCATCGACCTGGAGGATGCTGTCCAGATCTCGGGTCACTTCCACATCCACCACCTGCTGGGGAACCCCGAGTTTGCTGCCCCGGAAGTGATCCAAGGCATCCCCGTCTCCCTGGGCACAGACATCTGGAGCATCGGGGTTCTGACGTATGTCATGCTGAGTGGGGTGTCCCCCTTCTTGGATGAGAGTAAAGAGGAGACCTGTATCAACGTGTGCAGGGTGGACTTCAGCTTCCCGCACGAATACTTCTGTGGCGTGAGCAATGCTGCCAGAGACTTCATCAACGTGATCCTACAGGAGGACTTTCGGAGGAGGCCCACGGCAGCCACCTGCCTGCAGCATCCCTGGCTGCAGCCCCATAACGGCAGCTACTCCAAGATCCCCCTGGACACCTCCCGCCTGGCATGCTTCATCGAGCGCCGCAAGCATCAGAACGACGTGCGGCCCATTCCCAATGTCAAGAGCTACATTGTCAACCGGGTGAACCAAGGGACGTAGCCGTCTCCTAGCCCTTGGGGTTCCACATGGAAGTGCAGTGTGAACCAAAGCGAGACTGAATGTCTGTAAATAATTCTGTTAGTTCACTCCATGCAGTTCTCTGGCTTGAGAGATGTACCTCTTAAACCTCGTCAGTGGTTATTCAGGGTCTGGGCAGCAGTAAAATTATCCTAAATCCAGGGGCTTTTCAGAAGGTCAGTTAGAAGAGAGAAAGATGCCAAGAGTCACCCAAAGCATTAAAGAGGGGGGCAAGGATGACAAGAATGTTAGCTGTTATAAAGTTTGAACAGTGCGTTCCAAAATGCGTGGTTAACTGGGCAAAGCCAAAGCTCACTGTAGTGAGTATCGACGGTTTGTAACTCTGCTGAAATTTTAAGCAAAAAAAAGTTCTATTTAACAGAGATGTCATGTATGTCAACTATTCTGGTTTAGATTACTTAGATATAGTTTCTTAATAGGATACATATACACATATGGTAAAATATATCCCATTCAGGTTTCAGAGTTTTATAATATAGAGGTATATATGAGATCAATCCTAAGTAACTTTGAGTGCTCCAGTTAAGACAGTAATTTATTTACCGAAGCATTACATTGTTTTGACTAAGCACAATTAGATGACAAGTTTTTTAGAGCATTTTATAAATCTTGTATAGAAATCTTTTACCAGAACCTGTGCATTAAGAGAAAGCAATGTTACCCTTTTGCAACCTGTGAATGAGAAGATTTTCCTCTCAGTCACCACTATTTGATTAACAGAGGTTCTGTACATGAAACGCTACCCCCAAATTCACTGGCAGCTCAGAGTTAATCTGGCAGGAAAGCCTGCCGGGAAATCAGTCCAAATACAGTTAAGAGTTGTGGGGCTATTTTTATGTCTACACTCGGTTCGAACTCGGTAATGAATATAACAGGTTCACACAAAAGGGCAAATAGAAACCTTTCCTACGGTTCCTACGAACAACGGAACAACACTTTCTGACTTCTACAGCTGTAGAATGCAGTGCTCAGAAAGGTGGCTTGCTTTATTTCTAACCCCTTGTGGAAGCTAAGGGGTACTTACCAAAAGGAGGCAGCCATATAGGCCCTTAAAGGCCTGGTCCTAAGTCCTTTTTGAAGCCATGGAATAAATCTGATATATCACTCTAACACAGCATTGAGTTTTAACTGTGATTGCCGTATCTATCACCACTCAGCCGCTGATATTTCCCCGGAACAAAAGGACTAATTGCACTTTTGAGGCCAACGCTGCTTTCTGGCATGTATTCTCCACACGAGGTGATTCTGAACTGCCCTTTACCCCACTAGTGGGGAAAAAAAAAATTCAGCCTGGGCATTTCATGATTGTTTTTCTTTGTTTTGGGGGAAGATTTGGGGTTTTTTCTTGTGTTGGTACATGATCCACCCTTTGTTTTCTGGGATGTTTTGAAAATTGCTGTTATGCAAATAATATTTTAAGACTGTAACTCAAGTATGTGTCCTCAAATCAGGTTGAATGGCATCACTTCTCTCCTATGAGAGGATGGAGAAAATTCGAAGCGTGTGGCACAGAAGTGCGGGCAGAAGAGTTTAGGGAGGATTAATAGAATTACAAATCTATCTAAATGAAAAAGAATGGTGGAAACGAAGCCTGAACTTTAATATATAAAAACACTTCTTCCCACAGCGGAAATGTAGAATTGAGAATACTCATCAGTCGACTTCCTCCTTCACCCTCCACCTCATCCCATCCAAGATTATAGATTAATCAATTAGTAGGAAGTACAAGCAATAAGACTAGATAGCACTTCGTATTTTTAGGATTAACCAAATACCTGGATACTGATTCCACGTGTATTTGGTTCCTAGTTCCAAATGACCTGGGTCACCAAGGCGCCCTCACTCCGAGCCCGCCCCTGACCGAAACCCCCGTCTCCACTTAAACCTACGTGTATATACAAATACTATCTGATATAATATTTTAAAATTTAAAACATTTACTAAAAAAAAAAGCCTTTTAGTAAACATGTCTTCATTGTGAGATCTAGCCTAAAAGAAGAGAGCCTGGTCCCAAGGGCTCATCTCGGGATGGAGGGCAGGTGCTGAGGGTTGCGAATACCCATCAAGTGCGGCTTGGCAAGGTCTGTCTTGTCCACTGTGTACGAGGACTACAGAACTCCCTGCTGAGTCCTTTAGAGTTTTTATGACCATGTAAGAGATGGGCTGAGTTTCTGCTGGAGAAGATGAGGGCCTTGGACAGTGTGCAGAGAGGGCGGAGGAGCATTCGCGAAATCCTGTTGTGGGAGGGCAGCTGACAGAATGTTAGAGCCAAAGCTTCGATATCAGCGTTTACATCAGAACGTACCAGGGACGCCCCCGGTGTGGGCTTGCGTGGGATCTCCCCTCCTCCCACGTACTCACGTTGGGGAAGTGAGGAGACAGGAGAGGTGAGACGTAGAAATGAAAAGTAGTCTGATTCTGTTAACTGGAGCCAAAGTACAATCATTAGACTAGAGTAAATTTAATAGAGGCCCTAAGAGAAAGGGTGTGTATTTTATATAGTTTGGTAACTAAAGAAAACAGAGAGGTGCGCTGCCTGGAAAGCCCCTGTTCCTTCCCCAATAGAGAGCAGTCCTGCTTCAAGAATTCTCCAGAGCCAGTTGGAAATAACAAGGAATCCCCGCAGGTGGGGCTGGGAAGTGTACTTGAGGTTGCTCTGTGGGCAACTGCCTGAGGCAAAAAGGATTAGAAACCACTTTCATGTACCTGTTTTGCCAGATATTTATGACTTTGTGGTAGAGAGAGGAAAGAAGAGAAAATGGTCCACTTCCACCATAATTGTCGTAGTTCTTGAAATCGAAACTTCACTAGGAATTCGTGCGGGTGAACTTCCAGTTGAAATGGGAAAAATTAATGTTGGTTAAAGTCATAAGTTTCTTGCTTGGCTTATTATATTCGTTACAGAGTTTTGGGGTTTGTTTCGTTTTGTATGGGTGGGATGCAGAAAGAAGGAAGAGATCAGGGACAATTCATAATGCTTTTGTAAAGATATGATTTACTGCATCTTTTACATTTGTTTCAAATTAAATAGATTTATATTCACTTACAGCTGAATGTGGGAAAATTTTTAAGAAAAAAAAAATTGTAATGTTGGAGGTGTCCTTCAGGACCCCCACAGCCATAAACACTTTTGGGGGAGTAGAGGAAGCAGAGGAAAAGCTGGCTTCACCACTTTGTCGCTTTGTCATTCACAAAGCCTTTATAAATAGTAGTGCCTTTCAGAGGGGAGGATGGGAGAAAAAGAAGCTCGTTGTACTTAGATTGACTGATACTGCAGCATTTTTTTTCTTTATGTTAAAATATCTTTTCAATGAAAACATCTGAATATAGGGTGAGGCCAGGAATTCTTGAGTTTCAACCTCAGCTCTTCCTGATTCGTCCTTTCTTACAGAAAGTCTTTGTTTTTTCTGTCCCAAATGTCCCCATTGTTAAAATGGGAGCGCTGGTGGTGGTGGAAGGAGGAGGGACTTTAATCTCATAGGAATCTTGCAAAAATAGCATAGTGATGTCTAAAAAATACTTTGATTTTCTTAAAGTGCTATACACTGCCAGTGCTAAGGATTTTATTGATAGTGACTTTGAACATTCCGGGTTTTCAATATTCGTGTTTTAGGAAACCATTTGCAAACTCATAAGATAAATTGTGTAAATTGATTTTAATTGGAAGTACCAGGTGCTCTTTGTCTAAATGTTACTTGGTCTTAGCCTGTAATTTCAATCATTTGAAAAGCTTGTCTACAGAAAAAGGTTAGGAGAGCTGATGGTCTTGTGTGAATAAACTGTTTTCTCCAATATTTCTGATGGCAGACCCAGAATAGGATGCCCTCCAAAGCAACTGCTACTCTCTCTTCTCAAGCTTTACGCTCTGGAAAAATTGACAGAAACCAACTCAAACAGCCACTTTCCTCCCTGGAAGTGCAGAAGTGAGAATAAAGTGTTGTTTGATATCACAACTCATTTCCTCAGAATCTCATCAGCATCCCTTACATGGGGCAAACTACATGCATGGGTGTAGAAGTGAATTGAACTGTTGGATTTTGGAAGGAAAACCTTGGATTTTTTTTTTTTTTTGAGATAATCAGGTGTTTCAGGAGTAGCATATTTGCTTTCCCAAAGTCTCCATGATTCAGTGCTCATGAGTTAGTCATTCCTCGTTTGCTTGCCTACGTGAAAGTGCATGGAAATTTAGATTCGTGAGAACATGAGAGAGCAAATGCATTATAAACTAGATAGTGGTTCTATCTATGTATTAACTGAAACTTTGTCCCACAAATTTGATAGAGGAGGAAATACTGCAAACATAGGGGTCTCTGTAGTAGGGCAAAAGTGCAAACTCACCACTCCCTTGTTCAGTTTTGAGAAATGTGGGCTTTATTCCTTTTTCTCCTGTTCCTTTTTCTCCTGTGTAGCATCTCTATGGAGTCTGGGTTAGGCTAACTAACATAGTATTCGGGCTTCCAATGGGTTTATTTGCATTATGGCTTTTCTTAACTGTTTAATGTCTAGGGATCCTTTGGAAATTAATAAATCTGGGGGGGGGTTAGAAAAGACAAGGTTCATACATACTCCACTAGGAAAAGGGAAGCTACTCTATTAATATTTGTTTTCTAATAACTACAAGGCTCTCAGCTGTCTCATTAATTCTAGAGAGTTAAAAAGAGCTGAAATTTGTCCATAGCACTAGACATTTTTAATAGGAAATATTACTCATGGGAGAAATCTATATAGAAATAGAACACAGAAATATCACAGGCCATGTTTTCAGTGAAAGGCATTTCTGCATTTTCCATGTGTATAGAAGTTAGAGGAGAGGAAAAAGCAATTATTCTAAGACATATTTTCATCTTTCAGGGACACTTACGGAAAGTTTGAAGTTAATACTCATGAAAGCCTGAAATACTCATAGGCTATCGTGTTTTCCTGTCAGCCTGTTCGTTGGGAGATTCTAAAATGTGATCCGATTCAGTTGTGTTCAAATGATCAAGATCAACTGTCTTTTCAGATACCTGTTACTTCTGAGGGTGAGGTTAGTTGAAAAGAGGGAGGGTGGTGGGGGGAAAGTGCAAATAAAATTCCTGGCGTCCCAACTTAACTGAAGCAAGCTAATTTGCTAGCCCAGGGATAGCTAGCATTAAGAGTTCCATCAATGCCTGACTTCTATCAAGAAATAAATGCACATCCTGGAGTATTATGGGGACTGTTACCATGATCTCAGAGACTGTGGTTATGAATTTGAAGTTAACAAAACATACATCTTCTCTTACTAACTTAAGCCATATCTGTCATCTCTGTGTCTGATTTTTTTGATCCTGGTGCTTTTACTTCTGTTTCTGCCAAACTCCAGCCGACTCTATGGGGAAGGTGAGTAACACCAGTAGTTAGGACAAATGTGAAGACTGTGAAAACCGAAACATACCCGTCAGAATGAGATCCTAGTCAGAGAACGGTAGTGATCAAAAGTGCAAACTGTTGGAAAATATGGATATATGTACATCTGTACATGTATATAGTGTATAATATGTATGTATATGTTATTGCTCATATGCAGAAATCTATCCAGTTGAAGACAGCCCGGGTCGGTCAGTTTTTCTACTAGAAAACCTTTTAGGGCCATTCAAAACCATTAGGGCTGATGGGTGGAGTTAAGAGTCTACTCATGTGGGAACTGTTTGCTGTCCTTTGAAGTCCACAAAGCCAAGTGAACAAAGCCTGAAAACATAATGGGACCATCGTTTAGGCTGTTTACCTAGGGTAGGGGTATCTTTATGTCTGAATAATTAATAGTTGGTTTGCAAACTGCCTTGGCACCTATTGGTTTTGAGTGACCCCCTCCCCACCAGGTTTTTTGAGAGTTTGGAGGGCTTCTCTGGCCATTCAGATAAAGGGCCTTATCCATAAATGGATAGGTTTCCCCATAGGGACCATTATACATATACATATAAATACATACTTCCATCAGGCTTGTAACAATTGATTTAAAATCACTCCACAGTATTGATAAATAGCTCTATATTTTCAAGGTGCAGAAGAATTCCACAGCCTTAATTATTTCAGTGTCTTGCTGGTCTGCCTTAAGTGTATCTTCTGGGTTTTCGGTTGTCTTATTATTTTTAAATTTTTCTGCAGTTCATTTTGTATGCACACAACGTCGTTTTGTAAAGGTAGGTTGTAAATATTTTATTTGTAAGTCAAAATCACCCATGTGTAATGTTGTAAAGTGATGACCTGCTGTCTTGTTATTATGACTATGGTAAATGTTCTAAGTTATGGATGAAACTTCAAAATGTACATCTCACAAGTTATGCATTCCTATAAATATACTATACTAAAGATATCTCTGGTGGTCTTTTTCTTTTTAATTAAAACCATTGTTCAAAGGAAAGGGTAATTTTTTTTCTCTTCTCCAAGTATATGAAGGCTTTGACAAGTGGAAAATATCATGTTATTATTACAACACGTTTTGCTCAGGATTATGGGAGGAACAATTTTGTAGCCTGGAGAAGTATCCAAAGGCATTTCTCTATCCATTAAAAAAAAAAAAAACAAAAAACTCTCAGCTGTGTCACTCACTTCGTTCTGGTGTTCCAGGTACCAACTCTGTTAGGAAATTGTCAAGCCGTTTGAGCTGGATCTCACCAATCTATGCATCATGCTGTGGACTCTGGATTAGCCTATGCAGACGGACGGGATCAGGTCTGTGTGCGCCACCCAAGTGTGAATGAGGCTGATTCGGGGTACAATGTTGATTAGCTAGAGTGTCAGAGATGAAAAGTGTTTTGATTAGCTTACTTCGCCAACAAGAACAAAAATGTGGGTTTTTTTAAAAATCTCATTTTTTTTGAAGATTTTTTTTTTAAAGATTTTATTTATTCACGAGAGGCACAAGAGAGAGAGAGAGAGAGAAGCAGAGACACAGGCAGAGGGAGAAGCAGGCTCCATGCAGGGAGCCCGAGGCAGGACTCGATCCGGGGTCTCCAGGATCATGCCCTGGGCCACAAAGGTAGGTGCCAAACTGCTGAGCCACCCAGGGATCCCCAAAATAGATAAGATCTTAAAAGAGAAGCCTAGATTCATCCCACGGGCTAGTCAGCGCAAAGAAAATAGACACTAAAAATAGACAAATGGGGCAGCCCGGGTGGCTCAGCGGTTTAGCGCCTGCCTTCAGCCCAGGGCGTGACCCCGGGGTCCTGGGATCGAGTCCCGCGTCGGGCTCCCTGCATGGAGCCTGCTTCTCCCTCTGCCTGTGTCTCTGCCTCTCTCTCATGAATAAATAAATAAAATCTTAAAAAAAAAAAAAAAAGGAGGGGACACCTGGATGGCTCAGCGGTTGAGCACCTGCCTGCAGCCCAGGGCGTGACCCCGGGGTCCTGGGATCGAGTCCCGCGTCGGGCTCCTGCGTGGAGCCTGCTTCTCCCTCGGCCTGTGTCTCTGTCTCTTATGAATAAATAAATAAAGTTAAATATATAGAAATGAAGTCGGCATCAATGTAAATGAGTAACCATCATGAGCCTTTAAAGGACTTCCTTTAAAGCATCGCCTTCTACGGGAACCGCCCCCACCTTAAGGGATCTATTCCTAAAGACCAGGCTCGCTGGGATCTGCGGACCAACTTGGCAAGACCCAGCAGCTCCGCCCCCCCCACCCCCGCACTCATTACCCGGAGCCGAGCCGCTGAGCTACCCCAGCCGGAATGAAGACGTCATCCTCCAGCGTCCCCGGGGCGCAGCACGACGTCACGAACGGGGACCGGCCAAGCGCTTTACGGCCGCAGGAGCCCCGTCGGGACCGCTTGGTGAGGCCCGGGCCGGGGAGCGGCGCGGCCCGGAAGCGGACACCCGAGGGGGCCCCGAGCCGCGGGGCGGGAAGGACTCCTACCATCTTTCTGGAGAGCCTGCGCTTTACGGCCCGAGAATCAGGCTCGCTACGCGCAGCCCCGAACTCCAGCGGCCCCATCCGCAGGCGGCGGGAGGAACACCCCCCTCTGGCGCGCCCGGAAGAGAGGGCGGAAGAGGCGGGGCTTCCTCGCGTGACGTCACTGGAGCGCCGCGGGCCCCTGCGGCACGCGATCCGGAGCGCGCGGACATGGCCGCCGCGGAGGCCGCGCTGGGCGCCCTGGTGAGCGGTCTGTACGACGTGCAGGCTTTCAAGTTTGGGGACTTCGTGCTGAAGAGCGGGCTCTCCTCCCCGGTTTACATCGATCTGCGTGGCATCGTGTCGCGACCGCGGCTTCTGAGCCAGGTGCCCGCCCGCCCGGGAGCGGGAGGAACGGGGCCGGAAGCGGGGAGCGGGCGGCGGGCGCGGGAGGGACTTGCGCTGCGGGCGGGGAGCAGGGCGGCCCAGCGGCGGCCGCCTCCGCGGTGCACCCAGGGCGTCGGCCGCCGAAGCCCGGGGGTCGGGAGCTGCTCGGTTCCTGGGGACTGCGGGTACAGAAAGAGCAGGGGCAGGAAGGGACGCCGGGGCGAGGGGCTCAGCGGTTAGCGCCGTCTGTGACCCCGAGGCCCGGGATAGAGCCCCGCGTCGGGCCCCCTGCACGGAGCCTGCTTCTCCTCGGCCTGCGTCCCTGCCCCTCTCTCTGGGTCTCAAGTAAATAAGATCTTAAAAAAGAAAGAAAGAGAAAGAAAAGGAAAAAAAAAGAAAGAAAAGAGGAGGAAGGGACGTCTGGGTGGCTCAGCGGTTTAGCGCCACCTGCGGCCCAGGGCGTGACCCCGGGTCCCGGGATAGAGCCCCGCGTCGGGCCCCCTGCACGGAGCCTGCTTCTCCTCGGCCTGCGTCCCTGCCCCTCTCTCTGGGTCTCAAGTAAATAAGATCTTAAAAAAGAAAGAAAGAGAAAGAAAAGGGAAAAAAAAAGAAAGAAAAGAGGAGGAAGGGACGTCTGGGTGGCTCAGCGGTTTAGCGCCACCTGCGGCCCAGGGCGTGACCCCGAGTCCCGGGATAGAGCCCCGCGTCGGGCTCCCTGCACGGAGCCTGCTTCTCCTCGGGCTGCGTCTCTGCTTCTCTCTCTCTCTCTCTCTCTCTCTCTCTCTGGGTCTCTCACGAATAAATAAAATATTTTTTAAAAAAGAAAGAAAAAGGAAGTTTTATATGGGCTCGAGTTCGGACAGCGGCTCGGTACACACAGTCCTCACAAAGAAGAGGGCGCCCCAGGCTTGAAGGGACACGAGGCTCTTTTGTACGTAAAGAGTCAGAAATCACCTTGACGAAAGGCATTTCAGAAAGTTACACCATTTATTTATTCATTTGTTTGTTTATTATATTTTATTTAGCAATTCAATATGGATTTATTTTTGAAAGTTACACATTTGATCTCCTGTTTTTAGTATGTAGGAGGCTGAATGACTTAGATCTTAAGGGAACCGGGGAGGTTTTTTAAGTTTTTATTTCTGTTTGGAATGTACCTTTTTTTTTTCTTTTTTAAGATTTTATTTATTTGTTCATGAGAGACACAGAGAGAGAGGCAGAGACACAGGCTGAGGGAGAAGCAGGCTCCATGCAGGGAGCCCCATGCAAGACTCGCCCTGGGTGGAAGGAAGGCAGGTGCCCTACAGGGAGCGTGCCCCCCCCCCCCCCCCCCCCCGTGTCCCTACTCATTTTAGAGTTTCTAAGTTCTGGGGATGTGCTGGTGAACAGGCGCTACTTTGCAAGACCTTTTTTTAAAGTTTTTTTTTTTTTTTTAAGGGTTTTTTGTTTGTTTTTTTTAAGTAATCTCTAACCACCACTAGCACGCCGAAGTGTGGGCCCGGAACTCACCACCCCAAGATCCAGAGTCCCACGCTCCTCTGGCTGAGCCAGTCCCGCGCCGCCTCGCTTCCTTTGTTTTTTAATGAAGCAGATACACGATGTGTGCTTTGGGCAGAAATAGAGCCCAGGCTTTGAGGGTTTGCTTCCGTGGGAGATCAGGAACTGGGCCCACAAACGAAAAGTCGAGTTTTCTGTCTTTTATCAGGACCCAGAGAGCAGTGTGCTCGTTGACCTCAGGCTTTGACACATGGTTTTCAAGAGCTAGGAAGCCCAGTTTGGGGCACTGTCCAGAGCACAGAAACAGTCCAAGGAGGTCTGTGTATTTAATTCTGAGAAAACAACTGTGAGGGGCAGAGGAAAATGCGGGTGGGGAAAGAATTCAGTAGCTCTTGCTCCTGCTAAGATGTTTGGAAGTGCTGTTGCTTAAAAAGGGTGATTTTATTTTGCACTTTGTGGCCAGGAGCAAAAATGAAGGCCGGAGGATAGACCTATTTGATGGAGGCACTTTTTTGGTCAAAATAAGGAAACCTGTTGTACAAATTAGAGCTTCCTAGCACAGTGTTTCTCAATCTCTAAGTATATCTGAATCACCTGGGAATTTTGTTGTGCGGTGTAATCTGATCCAGTACCTCTAAGAGGCAGGGCCTGAGGTGGGGTCTTTCCAATGAGCTACCAGTCAGGACTGCTGACCACCCTGAATTGAAGGTCCTGAATGTGCCTTCCCATAGAGTTGCCACTAGCCACATGTGAATACTGAGCATAATGAATTTTATTTTATTTATTTATTTTTAAGATTTTATTCATCAGAGATAGAGAGGCAGAGACACAGGCAGAGGGAGAAGCAGGCTCCCTGCTAGGAGCCTGATGCGAGACTCGATCCCAGATCCCAGGATCATGCCCTGAGCCAAAGGCAGGCACTCAACTGCTGAGCCACCCAGGCGTCCCGCTTTGCCCATTTTTTTAGATTGATTGTTCTGTTGATATTGTGTTGTATGAGTTTTTTGTATATTTTGGACTTAACCCTTTACGGGATATGTCATTTGCAGATGTCTTCTCCCGTACTGATGGGAGAAAGAAAAGTAGTAGGTTGCCTTTCTGTTTTTTGGTTGGTGTTTTTTTTGTTTTTTTAATTCATGAGAGACACAGAAAGAGATAGGCAGAGGGGAGAAGCAGGCTCCATGTAGGGAGCCTGATGTGGGAATCGATCCCAGGACTCGATCCCAGAACTCCAGGATCACACCCTGAGCTGAAGGCAGATGTGCTTAACCGCTGAGCCACCAGGCGTCCCAACCTTTCTGTTTTGTTGATGGTTTTATTCCCTGTGCAAAAGCTTTTTATTTTGATGTATTCCTATGGTTTTTGTTGTTGTTGTTGTTGTTGTTGTTGTTGCCGCCTGTGTCTCCCGAGATTTTAAGGGTTTACTGCTGATATTTTGTTTTAGGAGTTTTATGGTTTCAGTTCTTACATTGAGGCCTTTAATCCATTTGAGTTCATGGCGTAAGAAAGCAGTCTGGTTTAGTTCTTTTGCCTATAGGTGTCCAGTTTTCCCAACACCATATAGTGAAGAGACTGTTTTTCCCCCCTTGTATATTCTTGCCTCCTTTGTTGTAGATTAATTGATCATATATGAGTGGGTTTATTTCCAAGCGCTCAGTTCCATTGATCAGTTTGTCTGTTTTTTTGTGCCAGTACTATATACTGTTTTGGTTACTTCAGCTTTGTAGTTTAAAGTCTGGGATTGTGATACTTCTAGCTTTGTCTTTTTTTTTTTTTTTTTTTAAGATTTTATTTATTTATTCATGAGGGACACAGAGAGAGGCAGAGACACAGGCAGAGGGAGAAGCAGGCTCCATGGAGAGAGCCTGATATGGGACTCATCCCAGGACCCCAGGATTACGCCCTGGGCCGAAGGCAGGTGCTAAACTGCTGAGCCACCCAGGGATCCCTTTTCTCAGGATTTCTCTGGCTAGCAAGAATTAATATTACTAATCCATGAGCATCACGTATCTTTTCATTTACTTGGGTCATCTTCAGTGTCTTTCATCAGAGTCTTAATGGTCTTAAATTTATTCCTAGGTATTTAATTCCTTTTGATGCTATTGTAAATAAGATTATTTTCTTGATTTCTTTCTGCTACTTTGTGTAGAGAAACACCACAGATACTTGTATATTGATTTTGTATCCTCCAACTTTACTGAATTCACTTATTCTAATAGTTTTTTGGTGGAGTCCTTAGGGTTTTTTCCTTTTAAAAAATGTTTAATTGAAGTATACTATATATATATATATATATAAATATATATATAGTATACTATATATAATATATAGTAAACTACATTTTAGTTTTACGTATACAACACAGTGATTTGAAATTATATGCATTTTGAAATGCTCACCCCAATAAGTGTAGTTACCATCTGTCACCATACAAAGTGACTACATTATTATTGACTATATTCCTTATGCTGTACTTTTCTTCCCAGTGATATTTATTTTAAACCCTCAGTCACCTTCAGCTGTGTCTCCTATCACCCCCCCCCCACCCAACTCTGCTAACTGCCAGCTCTCTATGAATCTGTTTCTTTTTTTTTTCTTTTTACTTTTGTTCCATGGTTTTTAAACTGAAGTATAGCGGGCACACAGTGTTACTTTAGTTTCAGGTGTACAACATAGTGATTGGACGAATTACTTCCTGCTGTGCTCACCACAAGTGTGGCTACCATCTGTCACTATTCTCTATTCTGTACCTTTAATTCTCATAATTTATTTATTTCCATAACTGGAAACCTGTACCTCCCACCCTCCTTCACTCATTTTGCTCATTTCCCCGCCTACTCCCTTGTGGCAACCGCTAGGCCATTAGAGAATGAGTCTAGTTCTGGTTTGTTCTTTTGTTTTTTTTTAGATTCCATATATAAGTGAAATCATATAGTATTTGTCTTTCTCTTATTTCACTTAGCGTAATACCCTCAGTGTCTCCCCATGTCACAAATGACAAGATCTCATTTTTTTTTTTATGGCTGAGTAATACTCCATTGTACCACACAGGACACCCAGGTTGCTTCCATATCTTGGCTGTTGTAGGAAATGCTGTTGTAAACATAGGGGTGCACATATCTTTTAAAATCAGTGTTTTGGTTTGGTTTGGTTTTTTTAGATAAATACCCAGAAATGAAATTGCCGGGTCATAAGGTAGTTCTATTTTTAATATTTTGAGACCGTCCATACTGTTTTTCATAGTGGCTGCATAGTGTCCTGCCATCAGGATACAGGGGTCCCTTTTCTCCACATCCTTGCTGATACTTCTTATTCTTCTCTTTTGGATGGTAGCCATTCTGACAAGGGTGAAATGGTATCTCATTGTGGTATTGATTTGCATTGCCCTGATAATTAGTAATGTTGAGCACATTTTCATGTATGTGTTGGCGATTTGTCTTCTCTGGAAAAATGTCTGTCTGGGTCCTCCGCTCATGTTTTAATTGGGTTGATTGTTATTAAGGTATATGAATCCTTTACATATTAGCCCCATATCAGATATATGATCTGCAAATATTTTGGGTGGGTTTCTTTCTTCCTTTCTAAGATTTGTTTATTTGAGAGTGAGTGAGCACCCAACCGAAGGGAGGGAGACAGAGAAGGAGCCTGATACACGACTGGGGTCGTGACCTGAGCTGAAGGCAGACACTTAACCAACTGAGCCAATCAGGCACCCTGTTGTTGTTGTTTTCCATTTTGTTGGTTTCTTTTACCATACAGAAGCCTTTTAGTTGGAAGTAGTCCCGCTTATTTATTTTTGCTCTTGTTGCCTTTAGTTTTGCTGTCAAATCCAAAAAATCATTGCCAAGACCTATGTCAAGGAGCTTCCCACCTATGTTTTCTTGTGGGAATTTTTTGGTTTCAGATCTTACATTCAAGTCTAATCTGTTTTGTGTTAATTTTTGTATGTGGTGTAAGATAATGGTCCAGTTTTCCCAGCACCGTTTATTGAAGAAATTGTCCTTTTCCCATTCCCAAGAATGTACGTTTCTTGGCTCCTTTGCCATAAGTTAATAGACCACGAAAGTATAGGTTTATTTCTGGGCTCTGTTCTGTTCTGTTCTATTCATCTATGTATCTGTTTTTATGCCAATAGAACACTCTTCTGATTACTCTAGCTTTGTAGTATAGTCTGAAATCAGGGAGTTTGATGCCTTCAGCTGTATCTTTCTTAAGACTGCTTTGGCCATTTGGGGTCTTTTGGGGCTCCATACAAATTTTAGGACTCTGTTCTATTTCTGTAAAAAAAAAAAAAATGCCATTGTGATTGGGATTGCATTGTATCTGCTTTGGGTAATATAGACATTTATAATTCATATGCAGGGAATACCATTGCATTTATTTCTGTCTTCACTTTCACTAGCATCCTAAAGTTTTCAGTGTACAGGTCTTTACTTTGGTTAAATTTATTCCTAGGTATTTTATTCTTTTTGATGCAATTTAAGTAGTAGTATTCTCTTAGTTTCTCTTATGAAACTTATCAGTAAGACTTCTTTCAGGCAGAAAATGTAGCTACCAGGTGTATGGAAAGGTTTAAATAGTCAAATCATAATGGATTACTAAGGGAAACTGAGAGGACTGGGAGCCATTCTTAGTCTTTGGTGTCATCATCATAGCCTTCCCCAACACGTTCTGCGTTGCTCTCAGAGCAGACCCTGAGTCATTTTTTTTAAGATCTTATTTATTCGAGAGAGAGAGGGAGAGAGAGAAGGGGGGGGGGCAGAGACACAGGCAGAGGGAGAAGCAGGCTCCATGCAGGGAGCCTGATGTGTGACTTGATCCTGGGTCTCTAGGATCACACCCTAGGCTGAAGGCAGCGCTAAAGCACTGAGCCACCCAGGCTGCACCCCTCCCCCTTTTTTTTAAAGATTTTATTTATTCAAGAGAGAGGCAGAGACATAGGCAGAGGGAGAAGCAGGCTCCATGCAGGAGCCCAGTGTGGGACTCGATCCTGTAACTCCAGGATCACACCCTGAGTCAAAAGCAGCTGCTCAACCGCTGAGCCACCCAGGTGTCCCAGACTCTGAGTCATTTAGACAAGTGGGTTCATTCTTGTGTTTTTATATTTGTAACTGGAATTTATAGAGAGGTCATTTAACAAAAAGGCATACAGACTTTTCTGATCAAGTTTGAGGCTACCTTCTATTAGTTTATTACTGTCTTTAATATTATGTTAACATGATTTATATACCATTTAAGATAATAATATTTAGTTTGTGTTCATTTTCTTACAGGTTGCAGATATTTTATTCCAAACTGCCCAAAATGCAGGAATCAATTTTGACACTGTGTGTGGAGTACCTTATACCGCTTTACCATTGGCTACAGTTATCTGTTCAACCAACCAAATTCCAATGCTTATTAGAAGGAAAGAAACAAAGGATTATGGTAAAATAAAAATATTATATGCATTAAGTTGATATGTAACCTGATAATGTTATAGTTTTTTCTTCTTCTAGGCACTGATGTTTGCCAAAGTTGCCTTGAATATTCTTCATAGGTCCTTTAGGATTAACTATTATATAAATCACCTTCCTTTCCTTTAGAGTCTAGGGGTAAAATGTTTTGTATTGACTAAACAATGTTGAAAAGTGCTTCTTTTGCACCGTATCTATGAAACCCAACATTTTTAACTAATCCTTCTCTTGTCAGAATATTGTAAGAACACCTACTTTTCCTAGTATGTTTATAATCTAAATTGCATAAAGAGAATTGCCACATAAAATTCTCTAAAGGAAGGTTTATTTTCATGGGTCCTTGGCAGTAGGTTATAAGGTATGTTTTATACATGTTGAACTTGCTTTATATTTTATTTATTATTTTTTAATTGTATTTACTTGACAGAGAGTGAGCACAAGCAGGGGGAGAAGTAGGGGCAGAGGGAGAAGCAGCCTCCTCGCTGAGCAGGGAACCAAATGTGGGGCTCCATCCTAAGACTCTGAGATCATGACCTGTGCCAAAATCAGACTCTGAACCAACTGAGCCAGCCAGGTGCCCTGTTGAGCTTGCTTTAAAAAACAGATCAGGGATGCCTGGGTGGCTCAGTGATTGAGCTTCTGCCTTCGGCCTAGGGCATAATCCTGGGGTCCCGGGATCGAGTCCCACATCGGGCTTCCCTGAGTGGAGCCTGCTTCTCCCTTTGCCTGCGTCTCTGCCTCTCTCTCTTTCTCTCTCATGAATAAATAAATAAAATATATTTTTTTTAAGATTATATTCACTCATAGAGAGTCAGAGATGCAGGCAGAGGGAGAAGCAGGCTCCCCGTGGGGAACCTGATGTGGGACTCCATCCCGGGACCCCAGGATCACGCCCTGGGCCAAAAGCAGGCACCAAACTGCTGAGCCATCCAGGGATTCCCCTGAACCACCCAGGGATCCCCAAATAAAATCTTAAAAAAAAAAAAAATCAATTCAGGGGCACCTGGCTGGCTCAGTCAAAGGAGCATGGGACTCTTGATCCTTGGGATTGAGTGTTAAAGCACCATATTGAGGATAGAGATTAGCAAAAAAAAAATTTTTAATCAATCTGAAAATATTGGAACTGACTTTAAATTTGACAACATTGGGGAATTAATGTTTTTTTGTGTGTGTTTTATGTTAATGTGGTAGTATTTTTGTTAGATTTTATAATAGAGTCCTTATCTTTTACAAGATGCATTCTAAAAATTTTTGTGATGAAAATCATGACATCAAAGGTTTGCTTCTAAAAATTGTCAGGGGAGGAAAAAAGTGGGGATGTAGCTGAAACAAGACTGACCATGAGTTAAGTGGCGAAGCATTTAGGGTGTTTGTTATACTTTGTTTGAAATTCTCCATTTAAAACAGTATTTTTGCTGCTCGATGGCACAGTGTTTATCTGTATGAATCCCTGCCCATACAGAAGCTATTGCTTTTATTTGTTTTTAAAAATATTTCTTAGAATAAGATCAGAAATTAAGTATGTATATAAGTGTCATAGTCTTACATTCTAGTCTAAGCTGGTTCAGTTCAATTTGCCAGTTTAAGGGGACGAAAGAAATGGGGAAAGGCAAAGATGGTACCTGTGATAAAGCTCAAACAGTGAACAAATTGCTCACTAATTTAAGACCGATTTGGTTGTGGAAACTAGAAAATGAGTCTATAGTCTGTGTAGATTATCTGCAAGTATATGGTGGGAGTTGGATTGAGGAAGTACATTCACTCACATTGCCTATATAATTCATAAAGTTGTAGTGATGGATCTAAATGGTTGCTGAATATTTTTTCTCTTTATTTCCTCAAAAGGCCTGCTGTTTGACTAATCTTGAATAATGAACTTGTTTGTTGATGGAAAAAGGAATGGTTCATTATATTGGGTTACTGTTTCATAACTTTCCTTGGTCTGCATCATCTTGCTTTAAGAAACCCCATATTTGAAATTTTGATCATGAACACTTTAAGTGTGTTTATTGCACTGTAAGGGAATTTGCTAGTTTTGCTGTAAATATTCTATATATGTAACTGAGAATTTTCAGATACAGGAACACTGAACACTGGTAGTCATGGCTCGTTGAAGATTTTATCAGGGATGAAGTAGCTCAGACTATCAGAAAATAAGATTTAGGTCATCCACCTCTTCATCAATGCCAAATTTATAATGCAAGATATATCTTGAGTTGGCTGAAATACATAATTTTAAATTGAAATTAGCATTTTTTCTTTTCTAGGTACAAAGCGGCTTGTAGAAGGAGCTATTAATCCAGGAGAAACCTGTTTGATCATTGAAGATGTTGTCACCAGTGGATCTAGTGTTTTAGAAACTGTTGAGGTTCTTCAGAAGGAGGGCTTGAAGGTCACTGATGCCATAGTGCTGCTGGACAGAGAGCAAGGAGGCAAAGACAAGTTGCAGGCACATGGGATCCATCTTCACTCAGTGTGTACATTGTCCAAAATGCTGGAGATTCTTGAGCAACAGAAAAAAATTGATGCTGAGATGGTTGAGAGAGTGAAGAGATTTATTCAGGAGAATGTTTTTGTGGCTGCTAATCATAATGATTCACTCCTTTCTGTAAACAAAGCTCCCAGAGAACTCAGCTTTGGTGCACGTGCAGAGCTGCCCAGGATCCACCCAGTTGCATCGAAGCTTTTCAAGCTTATGCAGAAGAAAGAGACCAATCTTTGTCTGTCTGCTGATATTTCAGAGTCCAGAGAGCTGTTACAGCTAGCAGATGCTTTAGGACCCAGCATCTGCATACTCAAGACTCACGTAGATATTTTGAATGATTTTACTCTGGATGTGATGAAGGAGCTAACAGCTCTGGCAAAACGCCATGAGTTCTTAATATTTGAAGACCGGAAATTTGCAGATATAGGAAATACAGTAAAAAAACAGTATGAAGGTAAGTATTTAGGAACCTGCAAAAACAAATTTAGCCTAAACTGCCTGAAGAACAAAAGGAAACATCACTGAAAGTCCACCCATAGAACAGTCTGTCAGGGATGGTTGGATCTAGGAGCTCAAGTACAAGTCTTTTGGGACTTCTTGCCGTCTCAGCTCTGCTTTCTTCTCTCAACTTCCTTCTCAGGTAGGCACATTCCTCATGCCTACCCCAAACTAGTCATTGAGGCCTGGGTTATAGAATAATACCTTTATTAGCTTGGTGATATATGCCCCACTTCTGGTTAACTAAATTTTTTGAAATAAGCTGTGGTTAAAGGTAATTTCCCCAAAGAAAATGGGTGTGCTGATGCCAGAAGGGGATGCAGGTTCTAGGCAGACAAGAATGACAGATGTTGGCTTTGGCAGAACACAGTTCTGAATATTTGAGAAATGAAAAATTGGAGATAGAGGAAATAATGAAATAGAAGTGTAAAGTTGTAACATTTATTTTTGGCAAAAAAAAAAAACTGTTGGTGTACTTTTTTTGTTAAATAGGAACTCAAAATAGAGCATATGTTGGTTTAAAAATTTTTAATTTTCTACCTGTTCTATGGAAGTTTCTGCCATAATGTATAGGACAGCTTTTTTTGCTTAAATAACAGGATAAAATATTTGGTGAAGGGTAAACACTTTATAGGCATCTCGTAGATAACAGTTATTCTTAAAGTAGTACATGCTTGTGCTTAATTCTTTAGGATAGATTTAATTCTTTAGGATAGATTTGTCTGTGACTTTTCTTCCTGTGCTTAAGGTGTTCCACCATCATCACATTGCTTGCTTTATCTACTAATGTAAGAGTTACACAAACCCTACAGGTTTGCATATAGTTGTTTCAGAAATCGATTAAGGGTATTGCTGTCCACTTTTTTTTTTTTAAGATTCATTCATTCATTCATGGTAGACATAGAGGCAGACACGCAGGCAGAGGGAGAAGCAGGCTCCATGCAGGAGCCCGATGTGGGACTTGATCCCAGGACTCCAGGATCGCGTCCTGGGCCAAAGGCAGGAGCTAAACCGCTGAGCCACCCAGGGGATCCCCTGCTGTCCACTTTTAAAATGAATATAGTTGCCTGTTGACAGTAAGAGACCTAAGGAACAAGTAGAACCTTTGAGAGACGGCAAAGTTGCTGAGAGATTCCTGCAGAATGAACGCTGGTCATCTTCAGCGGCATTTTAGAATGCTGGCGTCTTCAGCCTCAAATGCCCATCTCCCACTGCAGTCCCATTTCTACTTGCATGGTTTTTTGGCCGTTAGAAGCTTTCAGCCTGCAAAGAAAACCAGTCTTATCAGTGTTGCTGATAACTAAGTGCAGAAATTATAAGACTTTTTGCTCATTGTGCTCTTGCAACTAGTCACCAGGTGAACAGTCTCGCAGATGAACCCATAGGTCACCAGGTAATCACTGCAGTTCTCCAGGGGCTTCACTATCTCATTAGCATGTTATTATGAGATTACTTGAGAGTGTAGTTGGGGTGGGAAAAAAGGCAATTTGCAAACAAAAACCACTATCTTCTTTTCAACTTTTTAGGTGGAGTCTTCAAAATAGCTTCTTGGGCAGATCTGGTCAATGCTCACGTGGTGCCAGGCTCAGGGGTTGTGCAAGGCTTGAGAGAAGTAGGCCTGCCTTTGCACCGGGGGTGCCTACTCATTGCAGAGATGAGCTCTGCTGGCTCCTTGGCTACAGGCAACTATACTAAAGCAGCGGTAAGTGACAGAGGGATGGGGTGATACAAGGCCAGGACTGTTGTGCTGTAAGTTACAGGGAAAGCAAACATCTTAAATTTGAGATTTATGGAACTTTTCCTCCCCAAAAAACAGCTGTTAGGGTGACAGTAATGCTAGGTGGCTAGAGTTTCCTGATAATAACATTTTATATTTTGTAGTGGGCATTTAAGAGCTACAAACATTGAGAGACAGGTGTTTGGTCAGCCTGGTCTTTAGATAGTTGGTTTTTTGTTTGTTTCATTTTGCCATGAGTTGAAATTGAAGGGCTTCTTCAGACATGCAGTTCCTCAGAATCTCCCAAGTCTGCAGAGATGCACATTCTCATTACAACAGCCTAATGTTTAAGTCTTTGCTCTTGATTGGTATTGTGTGAGAAAACTCTAGAGTTCTGACGTAGTGTTTTCTCCAGTAACCCCCCCCCATTATTAAAAGTTCCTATAATGCATATATGTTAACACCTGCACACCAGAATAAAATGAGATGGATAATCATCTAGTTAAAAAGTTCCTTTACAGATTTACTTTTAAAAGTAATAGGAATTTTAATGTTAATTTTTACATGAAAAAAAATTTTTATATTTAAATATTCTCTGTGGAGCTATGAAGAAATCACATGGCCATGGGGCTAGGTTTTAACCCCACCCCTAAATTGACTATAAATGTGATTTCCCAGATCTCATAGTCCATGAGTCAGTGCTAATACTTGGCAGCACAAATAGAACAGTAGGAGGTTCATGAAAGACAGCCTTCTAGGGAAACTTCTATAAATGTAAGGAGAAGGAATGGAAATAGTGGAGATAAGTTATTGGCAAGTGTTAAGGAAAGGAATATAGTAAAATGTGAGATTTCTCTAGGTCTTGACGACATAGCTATTTTTATATGGTAGGTGTTCGGGTATGGAGTAGTACCCTGTGGAGGTGTAGGCAGTAAGTCTTCAGTGTAGTCTCATACCATTATTAATTTTTTTTTTAGAGTACCCTCCACATACCCTCTTCAGAAGCAGGTGGGTTCCCAAGCATTATTCAGCATCTCAATTTTAGATGCACATAGTATAGGATTCTTTCATGTTTTTAAGGTATGATTAATTGGGAGAAGGGTGATAATGGGTGATGTATCTAGATTCATATCTAAGATTACCTGTTTTATTTATTTATTCATAGAGACACACAGAGAGGGAGAGGCAGAGGGAGAAGCAGGCTCCACGCAGGGAGCCTGACGTGGGACTCGGTCCCGGGTCTCCAGGGTCACTCCCTGGGCTGAAGGTGGCACTAAACTGCTGAGAGCCACCTGGGTTGCCCTAAGATTACCTGTTTTAGATATGAAAGACATTGTAAAATAGTGAAAGTTTGTTATTAGTTACCTGAGTTGATATTTTACTTAAAGAACTATTATTCACTGTAATTAACTACTTGTAATCTGTCCTGTTACATTCCTTTTAGGTTAGAATGGCAGAGGAGCATTCTGAATTTGTGGTTGGTTTTATTTCCGGCTCCCGAGTAAGCATGAAGCCAGAATTTCTTCATTTGACTCCAGGAGTTCAGTTAGAAGCAGGAGGTAAATATGTTTATTGGTCGTGGTTTTTCCAAAATGTTTCTTTACAGGCAGTAAAATTTTGTGTTATTACAAAGTTGCTAAAGAGAAAGCTTGTTCATCTAGAACTGTAATAATCTATGATGCCAACCTAGATATTTTGTTGAAATATGCCTAAAAACTGATTAATCTTTCCTAATATTCCGAATATGCTGCCATAAGAGGCATTCTGTGATCAAGGAAGAATGCTCTAGACTATATAAAATCCAATGGTTGTTTGTTAGAAGACTTTGAAGAACCATGATGTGCTAATGTCCATTGTGATTCTTGAGTGTGTTTCATCTTTCTCAAAATAACATTTTCACCAGTCTGAGACAAGTAGTAATAGTGGCTAAAAAACAGGACAAATATAATCTATAGTAAAGGGAGTAAACTGGTTATAAAAATATGTATTTTTAAATGTTCTGTGGGACTCGGTGGCTTTGGTTTCCTGAATTGTGCAAGAAAAATTGCTTAGCTGAGGGGAATAGAAGTTACTTTAAGAATGTTAAAAGATTTTATACTAGTCCTCTCTCCAATGCACCATTCATTCCCCAGTCTAGCTTTCC
Organism: Nyctereutes procyonoides; assembly: GCF_905146905.1. Taxonomy (NCBI): domain Eukaryota; kingdom Metazoa; phylum Chordata; class Mammalia; order Carnivora; family Canidae; genus Nyctereutes; species Nyctereutes procyonoides. The sequence continues at coordinate 21,884,187 of NW_026575030.1, read as the reverse complement.
TCTCCAGAGATAATCACACAATTGGTGTGTTTGTATCCTTCCTTTTGTATATACTCACAAATGCACATTGAATTGGAGAATGGTTTATATTTCTGATGTTGTATTGCATTTCCAGAGTTACCTTTTCCCGTGTTTCATAAATGGTCCATAAATAATAGAAATGTTGGAGGAATGAACAATATGCTGTACCAGAATACTAAACTAGCAGATTCCTGTTAGCTCTCTCAAGGTTAATTATGTATATAAATAATATAACCATACTTGAGGAAGATTCCACCTTTTGGGGGTTTAACTGTAGTTTTATTATCTTTGATATTTTCTGCCTGACTAAGCAGAAAGGAACACCTAGGTGGCTCAGTCGGTTTTATCATGATCTCGAGGTAGTGAGATCAAGCCCTGTGCAAGTCTGCTTGGATTTCCTCTCTTCCCCCCTACTTACATGCTTTCTCTAAAAATTAAAATATATATATATTTGAGAGAGAGCAGGTGAACGTTTGTGCTGAGCACAGTCCCACAACTCTGCAATCATGACCTTAGCTGAAATCAAGAGTTGGATGCTTAACCAACACCAACTGAGCCACCCAGTCTCCGCAATAAATAAAATCTTTCAAAAAAGTTAATCAGGAGGAAAACTAATAGAATAGTGAAAATTCAGATAAGTTAAGGAATAGTGGCAGTTTCCTATACCATTTACAGATTTTATATGCTTCAGAATAGGCTGCAGCAGAATGACTTACACATCTCAGGCTTTGTAACAACTGCCTTAGTGCTTGACAACCTTTGACATTTTAATTTGCACTGAATGTTTTGAGTCAGTATCTTTGGACAAGACAAGTTATTTTAAATTGGTGTCGTTTTAAAGTATAAATGGGGATAATCACAGTGTTGACTTCAAAGGATTGTCAAGAGACTTACATGAGATAATGAGGTACGTAATGCAGTTCACAGGATGTCTTAATACTGTGCTTAACAACTGTTAATGTTCATCATAAGCCCCATAATTCTATTCTATCTAGATAGGATCTAGCCTTGTAGGAGTATTTATCTTAAATTTGAAAAATAAGCCAAAGTTTTAAAAGGAAAATGTGGGGCTCTGGTACAAAATGGTAATGTAGGAAAATCCTGAACTCACCTCCTCCTGCGGACACAGAAATGGCAGCTATTTACGGGACATTTTCTCTGGGGAAAAAAAAACCTAAAGTCTGGCTGAGCAAGGACTATACATTTGGGAGATTGGAAGATGGGGAGGAAAGGCTGGGACACAGTCTCACTGTAAAGCTGACTTGCAAGTCAAGGGGCGCCTGAGTGGCTCAGGTCATGATCCCAGGGTCCTCCTCCTGTGCTTTCTCAATAGCTCCATGACTCTCAAATAGATAAAATCTTTTTTTAGAAAAGGGTGGGTGGGGGGAATCAAAGAGTGAAGGGATTGAACTGCACATCCAAGTACTCCCAACTTTGGAAAACCAACAGGGCTTCTATCCATAGTCTCTTAAAGGGCTCATATACTTGGACTCACTTTAAGTCCCAGCTCAGAAGTAGTAATAAAGTGCTGGCATGGGGAGCAGGCACCTAATTTCACACACACATTTAATCTTCATGCTCTACCCCTGCCACAGTCCATAGTACCAGTATTATCCAAAAAGGAGTTTTTATTCATAGCTGGTGTCCCGAGTTTTGCAGCTGCCCAGGGGACATCCCCTATTCACTTAGCTTTGGCGGCCAGAGGAGCTTATGATCTTGGGTCCCATGGAACTATTAACAGTCAGAGCAACAGTTCTTGGCAGGCAACTCTACCAGTCTTTGTATGAAAGAGGCATATTTGCTTGTTTGGGAGCTTGAGACTGAGGTCAGGCTTTAGGTTTGGCACATACCTGGGACCTACAGAGCTGTTTTCAGGAATAAAGCTGGTAGACACCATCTTTACACTCTCCCTCATCACAGCTTGCCAGTATCTCCTGAAAAATAGTCTTGATGTTCATCTGGGGCCCTGATTTTTGCTACTGCCACTGGGGAGATACCTCCAAATAACCTGGTTCCGGTGGCCAATAGGGCTTATGCTGTGATCTCACAGAACTATATATATTTGATTTTAAAAGCTCTTGCCTGAGGGTCTGGCTTCCAGTCAGCCTGAATCTAGTTGCTGATTGGGACACTGACAAGTCTTGGCATACTTCCAACTGCTGGGAGCCATTAAAAAATATCATAGATTGCTTGAACAATCACAAAGACATCCGAGAACTAAGGCAGGTTTGAATGATAAATTTTATCTACTCTGCAAGGCCATTTTTTCAAGACTGGGAGAGGTGGTTATTTCATCTAATGTATAAAAACCAGTAGGCAAGAGGCAAAACGAAGAAACAAAAGGCTTTATATTCCCAATGTAAGAATAAGACACAACCTCAGAAAAAGCAATGAAATACCTATTGATAAAGAGTTCAAGGTAATAGTCCTAAAGATGCTCACCAAACTCAGGAGAAAAATGAACACAGTGAGAATTTCAACAGAAAAGAAAATATAAGAAAATACTAAATTGAAGTCCCAGAGCTGAGGAATATAATAATTGAAAAATACACAAACGAGGGGCACCTGGGTGGGGCTCAGTGGGCGAGCATCTGCCTTTGCCTCAGGGCAGTGATCCCAGGATCCTGGGATGGAGTCCCGCATCAGGTTCACCACAGGGAGCCTGCTTCTCCCTGTCTCTCATGAATGTATGTATGTATGAATGAATAAATAAAATTTTTTTTAAAAACACAAACTATATGAAGCAGAAGGATCAGTGAACTTGATGACAAGGTAGGGGAACTCACCCAATCAGAGCAGCAAGATGAAAAAAGTGAAGATAGCTTATGGACAGCATTAAGTGGACTGACATTCACATTACAGAGGTCCCAAAATGAAGAGAGAAAGGGACAGAAATACTAGTGTAAGAAGTAATGGCTGAAAACTTCCCTAACCCGGGGAAGGAAACCGATATCCAGACCCAGGCAGCCCCGAAAGTTCCAAAAAAGATCTAAAGAATCCACAGCAAAACACAAAATGTCAATTGTCCTGTATGTTTACTAGCTGGAATTTTAAAACTTGGAGAAAAAAATAAAATGTCAATAGATAAAGCAAGGAGAGACTCTTAAAAGCAGCAAAAGCAAAAAACCCCCTTGTATGTATACAAGGGAACTCCAGTAAGACTTACCGAGTTTTTTTTAGCAGAAACAGGCCAGAAGAGAGTGGTGAAATATATTCAGAGTGCTCAAAGAAAAACCTTCCAACAAAGAACTCTACTCAACTAAGTTTGGAATTGAAAGGTGTAAAGAGTTTTATAGAACAGCAAAAGCTGAGGGAGGAGTTCATCATCACTAAACCAGCCTTACAATTATTAAAGGGACTTCTTTAAGCTGAAACAAAGATGCTAATTAGAATAAAACATAGAAGAACAAATCTCACTGGAAGGGTAAATATATAGTAAAGGTAGCAGATTACGTCTAAGTTAAAAGACAAAAGTAATAAAAATAATTGTAACTACAAAAATTAAAGGATATGTTGTAAGACAGGTATAAAATGTGATCTTGAAAATGTAAAAGAGGGCAGCCCCGGTGGCTTAGCAGTTTAGCACTGCCTTCAGCCCAGGGTGTGATCCTGGAGACCTGGGATTGAGTCCCACGTCAGGCTCCCAGCATGGAGCCTGCTTCTCTCTCTCTCTCTCTCTCTATAATAAATAAATAAATAAATAAATAAATAAATAAGTAAATAAACAAATAAATAAATAAATTTAAAAAAAAGAAAAAATGTAAAAGATGGAGAGGGAGAAAAATATAGAGCTTTAGAATGTTGTTAAACATTTGGCATCAACTTTAAATAGATGTAAGCTGTTATATGTAAGCCTTATGGTACCAACAAAACAAAATCCTTGAGTAGATGCACAAGATAAAGAAATCCAGATATACCAATTAAAGTCATCAAACCACAAAGGAAGAGAGCAAGAGAACAGAGCAACCATAAAACAGCCAGGAAGCAATTTAACAAAATGGTGATAAGTACATACCTAACTAATTAAGTGGACTAAATTCTCCAATCAAAAGATAGAGGAGCTGAATGGATTTGAAAAACCAGACCTATCCATATGCTGCCTACAAGAGACTCACTTCAGATGTAAGCAAAGTATAAGAACTCACTTCATACATAGACTACAAGTGAAGAGATAGGAAAGATATTCCGTGCGGGTGGACACCAGAAGAAATAGACTTCTATCAGATCAAATAGACTTTCAAACAAAGCCTGCAATAAGAGACAAGGACATTATTACATAATATAAGTGAGTCAGGCCAACAAGAGGATGTAACATTTGTAAATCTTTTTGCACCTAACATACGCACACCTAAATATATAAAGAAAACATCAACTGTCCTAAAGGGAGAGGTAGTAATACAAGAATAGTACGGGATTTTAATACCTCACTTACATCAATAGATAGATTATCCAAACAGAAAACCAGTAAAGGAACATCATCAGCCTTAAACAACACATTAGACCAGATGGACTTAATAATATATATATGGAACATTCCATCCAAAAGTAATAGTATATACTTCTCAAGTGCACATGGGAAATTCTTCAGGGTAGATAGTGTGTTAGGCCCCAAAATAAATCTGATACCAAAACCAGACAGGAGGGATCCCTGGGTGGCTCAGCGGTTTGGCGCCTGCCTTTGGCCCAAGGCGCAATCCTGGAGACCCCGGATCGAGTCCCACATCGGGCTCCCGGCATGGAGCCTGCTTCTCCCTCTGCCTGGGTCTCTGCTCTATCGTAATAAATAAATAAATAAAAACCAGACAGGAATCCCACAAGAACAGAAAATTATAAGCCAGTATATTCAGATGCAAAAATCCTCGACAAAATAGCAAACTGAATTCAGTGAATTAAAAGGATCATGCACCAGGGTGCCTGGGTAGCTCAGTTAGTTGGACATCCAGCTCTTGGTTTCAGCAGGTCTGATCTCATGTTTCATGGGATCAAGCCCCATGTTGGGCTCCGCACTCAGCAGGAAGTCTGCTTCCTTCTACCCTATGTGTGTTTGGCTGTCTTTCTCTGTCTCTAAAATAAATCAAAATCTTTTTTAAAAAGAGGATCGTGCACCATGATTGGGATTAATTCCAGGGGTATAGGGATGGTTCAAGTTCTATAAATCAATGTGATATACCACACTAACAAAATTAAAAAACCATATAATCATGTCAACATGCAGAAAGAGCATTTGACAAAATTCAATATCCATTTATGATAAAGACTTTAAGTGTAGAGAGAACATACCTCAACATAATAAAGGCCATGTATGAAAAGCCCACAGCTAACATCGTACTCAGCAATAAAAAGATAAAAGCTTTTCTTCTAGGATCAGGAACAAGACAAGGTTGCCCACTCTCATCACTTTCATTTCATGGTACTAGGAGTCCTAGCCCCAGACTTTAGTCAAGAAAAAGAAACAAAAGCCATCCAAATTGGAAATGAAGATATAAAACTGTCACTGTTTGGAGAGTATATATTATATAGCAAACCCTGAAAGACTCCACCAAAAAATTCAGTCAAGTTGCAGGATACAAAATCTGTTGCGTTTCTATACATTTGAGGGACACCTGGGTGCTTAGCAGTTGAGCGTCTGCCTTTGACTCAGGGCATGATCCCGGAGTCCGGGATCTAGTCCCATGTTGGGCTCCTTACAGGAAGCCTACTTCTCCCTCTGCCTTTCTCTGTGTTTCTCATGAATAAATAAATCTAAAAAAAAAAAATCATACTGTCAGAAAGAGAAATTCAGATAATCACATTTTACGGTGGCATTAAAAAGAATATGTAGGAATAAATTTAACCAGAGGAAGACCTTGATGAAAGAATTGAAGATGACACAAATAAATGGGAAGATACTCATGTTCATGGATTGAAAGACCTAATGTTAAAATGTCCATACTACTAAAAATAATTAGTCCGTGTATTCCCTATAAAAATCCCAGTGGGATTTTTCACTGAAACAGAACAAACTATTCTAACATTTGTATGGATTCAAAAAAGACCCCAAATAACCAAACCAATCTTCAGAAAGAACAACAAAATTAGAGGCATTACACTCTGATTTCAAACTATAATTACAAAGCTATAGTAATCAAAACAGTAGTGAAATAAAAATATACAGAGGGGCACCTGGGCAGCTCGGGTTGAGCGTCTGCCTTTGGCCTAGGTCATGGTCCTGGGGTCCTGGGATTGAGTCCCACATCAGGCTCTCCCTGGGAAGAAGCAGGCTCCTTCTCCCTCTGCCTATGTCTGTCCCTCTCTGTGTCTCTCATGAATAAATAAATAAAATCTAAAAAAAATAAAAATAAAAGACATAGATCAGTGGAACACAGTAGCAAGCCCAGAAATAAACCCATCCATATATGGTCAACTAATTTATGACAAAGGACCTAAGAATATACAATGGGGAAAGGACAGTCTCTTCAATAAAACGGTGTTGGAAAAACAGGCAAAAGAAACAAACTGTGTCACTTACACCCTACACAGAATTTAATACAAAGTAGGTTATTAAAGACTTGAAATAAGACTTGAAGCCATAAAACTAGAAGAAAACAGGTGGGTAAGGTCCTTGACACCAGTTTTGGCAGTGATTTTTTTGAATCTGACCAAAACTAAAAGCAACAGAAGCAAAAAATAAACAAAGGAGCTATATCAAATTAAAAACATTCTGCACAGCAAAGGAAACCAGCAAAATTAAAAGGCAACCTACTAAATGGGAGGAAATATTTGTTAATCCTATTTGATAAGGGGCTAATACCAAAAATATACACTAAAGATGTATATATACTTCAGTAGCCAAGAAAATAACAATCCAATTAACCAATAGGCAGAAGATCTGAAAAGACATTTTACAAAGAAGACATACAGATGGCCAACAGGCACATGAAAAGTTGCTAAACATTACTGATCATCAGGGAAATGCAAATCAAAACCACAGTGAGATATCACCTCACACCTGTCAGATTGGCCATTATTAAAAAGAAGTGTTGGCAAGGCTGTGGAGAAAAGGGAACCCTTGTACACTGTTGCCAGGAATGTAAATTGGCACAGCTAATACAGAATACAGTGTAAAGCTTCCTCAAAAAATTAAAGTTATATGACCCAGTAATTTCACTTCTGGGTGTTAAACCAAGGAAAACAAAAACACTAATTCAAAATGATACAAGCACCTCTGTATTCATTGCAGCAATATTTTTAATCGCTACAGTCTGGAAACAACCTCAGTGTCCATCAGTGGATGAATAAAGATATATACATATATGTGTTTATACTGTGTGTATATACTATTATATATATGTATTTTATATACTATTATATATATACATGCACAATGGAATATTATGACATAAAAATAATAAAATCTTCCTATTTGCAACATTTGAGGCCATTATGCTGTTAAATAAGCCAGAGAATGACAACTACCACATGATCTCACTTGTATGTAGAATCTAAAAACAAAACAAGTTTATAGGTGTCAAAAGGTACACAGTTTGTTATAAAATAAATTACAGGGATGTAATGTAAAGTGTGGTGACTATAAATAATACTGTATTGCGTATTGGAAAGTTGCTAAGAGAGTAAAAGTCTTAAAAGTTCTCATCACACACAAAGATTTGAGTAATTACAAATGAGTTGTAATTATGGTGAGTTGGCACATATTGCAATGGTGAGGCTGGACAAATACCAAATCATTGTCATAACACCTGAAACTAATGTTATATGTCAATTATACCTAAATTAAAAAAACTCATTAAGCATTGGAAGTCCACCAACTGCATTTAGGAAAGAAAAATAAAAAGCATCCAAATTAGGACAAAGTAAAACTCAGTGGTTGCAGATGGCATGATACTATACACAGGAACACCTCAAAGATACTGCAGCTCCAGTACCAGACCACTGCAGTAAATATTCCAATAAAGCAAGTCAAGTGAATCTTTTGGTTTCACAGTGTATATAAAAGTTGTGTTTTTTATACTATAGAATATTTTATACTGTAGAGTGTTGAGTAGCTTTATGTCAAAAAGTACATATCTTCATTAAAAAATATTTTATTGCTAAAAAATGCTAACCATCATCTGAGTTTCAGCAAGTTGTAATCTTTTTGCTGGTGGAAGATTTTGCCTCAGTTTTGAAGGCTGCTGACCGATCATGGTGGTGATTGCTGAAGATTGGAGCAGCTTTGGCAATTTTAAAAAATAAGTCAGCAATGAAGTGTGTTGTATGAGGGACTCTTTCTTTCATGAACAATTTCTCTATAGCATGCAGTGCTGTTTGACAGCTTTTTTTTTTTTAAAGTAGGCTCCACATCCACTGTGGAGCCCAACACAGGGCTTGAACTCATGACCCTTCACTGCTTTATCAACTAAGTTTAGGTAATATTCTGAATCCTTTGTTGTCATTTCAACAGTCTTTAATGGCACCTTGACCAGTAGATAACATCTTAAGAAACCACTTTCTGTCCTCATTCATATGAAGCGTCTCCTCATCCATTTAAGTTTTATCATGAGATTGCAGCAATCCAGTCACATCTTCAGGCCTGACTTCTAATTCTAGTTCTCTTGCTGTTTCCCCCACATCTGCACTTACTTCTTCCACTAAAATCTTGAACCCTTCAAATTATCCATGAGGGCAGGAAGCAACTTCCAAACTCTTCCTGCTAATGCTGATATTTTGACCTCTTCCTATCCCTTCCCACCCAGACCTATCAGAGGAATCACAGTCTATGGCAGCTATAGCTTTACAAGATGTTTTTTTTTTTTTTTAAGATTTATTTATTTTAGAGAGAGTGCACATGCGTACCTGAGAGAGAGAGGGAGGGATGGAGGGAGAGAATCTTCAAGCAGACTCCCCGCTGAGCATGAAGCCTGATGCAGGCTCTATCTCAAGACCCATGAACATGACCTGAGCTGAAGTCATGAGTTAGATGCTTAACTGACTGAGCCACCCAGGTGCCCCCATGAGACGTATTTCTTAAATAATAAGACTTGAAATTTGAAATTACTGCTATGGGCTGCAGAATGGATGTTGTATTAGCAGGCATGATAGCATTAATCTCATACATCTCCAGCAGAGCTCTTGGGTAAGCAGGTACATTGCAGTAAGCAGTAATATTTGGAAAAGAATCAATCTGAGCACTAGGTGTCCACAGTGGACTTAAAATAGCCAGTGAACCATGTTGTAAACAAATGTGCTGTCATCCAGGCTTTGCTGTTCCATTTATAGAGCATAGGCAGAGTAGAGTTAGCATAATTCTTTAGAACCCTAGGATTTTTTGAAAGGGTATATAAGCATTGGCTTCAGCTTAAAGTCACAAACAGCATCAACACTCACCAAAAGAGGGTCAACCTGTCCTTTGAAGCCAGGTATCGATTTCTCTCTAGCTATGAGAATCCTAGATGGCGTCATCTTTCAGTAGAAGGCTGTTTAATCTACTTTGAAATTGTTTAATGTTGCCACTTCTATGAATTATCTGAGCTTTCTTCTGGATAGCTGCAGCGTCTACATCAGCACTGGCTGCTTCTCCTTACTTTTTTTTTTTTTTTTAAGATTTATTTATTTTAGAGAACAGAGGATGGGGAGGGACAGAGGGAGAGCAAAAGTCTAGCAGACTGCTCACTGAGCTCAGCCTGATGCAGGGCTTGATCTCAAGACCCTGAGATCATCTGAGCTGAAACCAAGAGTCGGACATTCAACTGACTGCACCACCCAGGTGCCCCTACCTTCTACTTTTATGTTAGAGATAGTTTCTTTCCTTAAACCTTTTTTTTTTTTTAAGATTCTATTTATTTATTCATGGGAGAGACAGAGTGAGAGGCAGATACATAGGCAGAAAGAGAAGCAGGCTCCCCGCAGGAAGCCCGATGTGGGACTTGATCCTAGACTCAGGATCACGCCCTGGGCTGAAGGCAGGCACTCAACCACTGAGCCACCCAGGTGTCCCTCAGCCTTCATAGAATTGAAGGGAGTTAGGGCCTCGCTCTGGATTAGGCTTTGGCTTAAGAAAGTGTTATAGTTGGTTTTTCTATCCAGACCACTAAGATTTTTCTCCACATCAGCAATAAGGTGGTATTACTTACAGTAGAGTTCAGTAGAGTAGCACTTTTAACTTCCTTCAAGAACTTTTTCTTTGCATTCACAGCTTTGCTGTTTGGTGCAAGAGGACTAATTTTCAGCCCGTCTTGGCTTTCAGCATGCCTTTTTCTTACTAAGCTTAATCATCTCTAGCTTTTTAATAAGTTCACCATCTTACATGGGCACAGGTTATTGTGCCCCAAAACAATAAAATTAGTAACAAAGATCACTAATCACAGATTAACTAATAGAACAATAATGTAAAAGTTTGAAATAGGAAAAGTACCAACATGTGATAGAGATAAAAAGTAAGCAGAAGCTAGTGGAAAAATGAGACCACTAGACTTCCTGAATGCAAGGTTGCCACAAACCTTCAATTTGAAGGAAAAAAAAATTTCTGTGAAGTGCAGTAAAATGAGATATATCTCTACAGGAAACCCTAAAGAGTCTATTAATAAAACTATTAGAATAAATGAATTCAGTAGAGATTGCAGGTTAACAAAATAAACACAGAAATTAGTTATGTTACTATGCACTAACGATAAGCTACCACAGAGAGAACACCCATTTACAATTGCATCCAAAGGAATAAAACACTCAAGGAATAAATCTAACCAAGGAAGTGAAAGACCTGTACTCTGAAAACTATTAAGACATTGATGAAAGAAATTGAAGATACAAATATATAGAAAAGTATTCTGTGCTGATGGATTGAAAGAATTATAAAGTGTCGGTATTAACCAAAGCAATCTATAGATTCAGTGCAATCTCCATTAAAATAAAAATGACTTTTTTTTTTATAGAACTAGAACAAAAAAATCCTAAAATTTATATAGAATCACAAAAGACCTCAAATAGTCAAAACAGGGGCAGCCTGGGTGGCTCAGCAGTTTAGCGCTGCCTTCAGCTCAGGGAGTGATCCTGGAGTCCCGGGATCAAGTCCTACGTCGAGCTCCCTGGATGGAGCCTGCTTCTCCCTCTGCCTGTGTCTCTGCCTCTCTCTCTCTGTGTCTCAAATAAATACATAAAATCTTAAAAAAAAAAATCAAAACAGTCTTGAGGAAGAGGAACAAAGCTGGAAGTATTGTACTCCCTGATTTCAAACTATAACAACAAAGCTATAGTAATTGAAGTAATATGGATTTGACATGGAAACAGACACATAGGTCAATGGAATAGAACAGAGAGACCTAAGATAAACACTTTTATATGAGACAAGAGTGTACGATGGGGAAAAGACCGTTTCTTTAACGAATGGTGTTGGGAAAACTGGAACACTTCTTACATCATATGCAAAAATAAATTCAAAATATATTAAATTTTTTTAAAGATTTTACTTATTTATGAGAGACACAGAAAGAGAGAGGCAGAGACACAGGCAGAGGGAGAAGCAGGCTTCATGCAGGAAGCCCGACATGGGACTCAATCCTGGGTCTCCAGGATCTCAACCTGGACTGAAGGTGGCGCTAAACCGCTGAGCCACCGGGGCTGCCCTATATTCAAATTTGAATGTGAGACCTGAAGTTACAAAACTCCTAGAAGAAAACATAAGCAGTTAAGCTCTTTCATATTACTTTTTAGCAATATTTTTTTGGATCGGTCTCCATAGGCAAGGGCAACATAAATTAAAATATTGGGGCTACATCCAACTGGAAGGCTTTTGCACAGCAAAGGAAGCCATCAAATAAAGGAAAAGGCACGCATTGAATGAGAGAAGGAATTTGCAAATAATATATCACATCAGGATAAAATGTTAATATCCAAAATACATAAAGAACTTATGCATTTTATTTTTTAAAAAAATGCCCTGGATTTAAAAAAAAAAAATGAGGTCTTCAATAGACCTATTTCCAAAGGAGACATGCAGAAGACCCAACAGGTACATGAAAAGACACTCAACATCACTAATCATCAAAGAAAATACAAAGCAAAACCACAATGAGATATCACCTCACACCAATCGGAGTGGTTAGTGTCAAAAAGACAAGAAATAACAAGTGTTCACAAGGATGTGAAGAGGGAACCGTGGTCTCTTAGTGTTGCATAGGAATGCAAATTGATACAGCCACTGTGGAAAACAGTCCTGGCTTCTCAAAAAATTAAAAGTAGAATTGTCCTACGATCAGCAATTCCAGTTCTGGGTATTTTACTAGAAGAAAAAAAAAACCTACCAATTTGAAGATGTATATGCACCCATATGTTCATTGCAGCATTATTTACAATAGCCAAGCTATGGAAGCAGCCCGAGTGTCCATTAATAGATAAATGGAGAAAGATGTGGAATATGTCACATAATGGAATGTTACTCAGCCATTAAAAAAAAAGGTGAAATCTTGTCATTTGTGACAACATGGATGAACCCAGAGGGTATTATGCCAAGTAAAATAAGTCAAAGACCAATACCTTACAATTTCACTTATACTGGAATCTAAAAAAAGAAAAAGAAACAGACTCCTAGGTACAGGAAACAAAGTGTTGGTTATCAGTTGGGGAAGGAGTTGGGGAATGGGCAGAACAGGTGAAGGGGATTAAGAGGACAGACTTCTAGTTATAAAATAAGCCATGAGGATGTAATATACAGTATAGGGAACATAACAAGGAAATAAGTTTGTGAGGTGACAGTAATGACTTTTCTTTTCTTTTCTTTCTTTTCAATTATACTTCGATTAAACAAGTTATTTAATTAAATATGATAGAGTATAAGAAGTCAAAATTAAGGATTAGGGTTTGTATATAGTCCGAGTACTTGATGGGGCTATGGTTGTGGTCAGGTTGGAGGTTTGTGAGGAATTTTCCAGCCGTGTCACAGTGATTCTGAGATGTGTACTATAATTGTCTTTGGTGGTGAGGCCAGTTTTTATTGGTTTTTGGTTTTCTGGTAATAACCTTTCCTGGCAACATAAGAGATTTACTGGGTTTTGATACTGTTAACTATAAATGCTCTAAAATTCGACATTGGCGAGGAGGGTCTCTCAGGCAGCCAAGGAGTCCCTTCACCTGCTTTTAATCACTTGCTCTCCAGGAGCGGCATGGAGAGCAACGGCACATACTTATTTAGAGCTAGTTAGATACTTTTTCAGAAAAGTAGTTGTTTGATTGGTTTCTTGATTTTTTTTTCTATTGTGTTAAAGAGTGACTTTTGTGTTTTTGCAGGGGATAATCTTGGCCAGCAGTACAATAGCCCACAGGAAGTTATTGGCAAACGAGGTTCTGATATCATCATTGTAGGCCGGGGCATAATAACATCATTTAATCGTCTGGAAGCAGCTGAGTTGTACCGAAAAGCCGCCTGGGAAGCTTATTTGAGTAGACTCGGTATTTGAGTGTGTTGGATACCTCTTTGTGAAGACCTCGAAGCTACATTGTCTCCTGAGATGCACTGGCCTGAAACAGTAAGCAGCACTTAGTGGATTGCATTCTTTCATGGGCTCTGTGTCGGAGCGACTTCTGGATTTCTGGCAGTCTTTAGGAAATACTGAATGATGAGTAATCACTGCATTGTTACTGAAATAAATAAATTCATTTTCACGTTTGTTTTGTTCTTGTTTTTTATTGACACTGATGTTGGTTAGGCAGTCAGAGTTCTGTGTGTGTTTGGGACTTTCACATTCAAGCATTTCCCCCATCTCTAGATCAAACTTTTTGAGTAATTGCTGTGACACAAAAATTTTAAGATCTCAAAAGACTCAAACTCGTGCAATATTTCCTGTGTCCTTTATTCTGTGTCTTATGTGATGCCCAAATGATATGTACATATTAGCTATTCTCCTTTCCTGCTTACTAGTATTGTCCACATATCCAGAGGGAGGATGGGGGCAGACTATGGGAGCTGTAACCCTGAAGCCAGCATCTGGCTTCCATTTCACCCAAGGGTGAGGCGCCCTGACTCATTCTGTCACTGAGGCAGCAGCTGTGGACCTGTGCTGCCAGTCACAGGTGCATTGCCTCACGTGGATTACAAGTGGACAAGTTGCTCTTTCATTTAAAAAAGACAGCAGTGTCAAGACATCTCAGGTTCCATTTGGTGGTTTGCTCAGGATCCTGCCTAATGACCGCACCTGGACCAGGAAGTCGGCCTTCACTAGAAATAAAGAGAAAGCCCAGCAAGAGAGCTGGCACTGTTCTCAGCAGTTCTGGGTTTCTGCTGAGCTGGGGCCAGGGACATCCCCTTCCTGCCCTGCATGTGCCCTGTGAGTGGCCCCTCTCCCCTGGCCCCAAATACACTATTTACCGCAGGTTCATCTGAGTTGCTAGACGATCCCTCTTCTCCAGTACTGATAGAGATTTACCCCAATTCTCTGTAGTTCTTTTGTCTTTTCAGGAAGCATCTTGGAGGGAGGGGAATGAAGAGTGTGAGCTCAGGTGACCCTTTTGAAACGGCCCCCACTCTGCATGCTCAAGGGCTTGAGTAGTGCAGTGTGCCAGGCTCCGTTCTTCCTCCACCAGCACATTGAGAAGCGCTCAGAACTACGGAGCTGATGGGATGGAATGAGCCATCTTGGGGCCTCCCTCCTGTGCTGCCGTCTGTAGCCGCCCTTCGCAAGCCTAAGCTCCGGCCACATCAGTTTGCCAGCCTGGCCTGCTCTGCTACTGAAACTCCTCCAGGGCCCACTAGATGACAGAAGGGAATCCGAGGCCCCAACCATGCATTTAAAATGCAGCTTTCTGGGCCCCACCAGAGGTTCTGCCTCAGATTCAGGGTGAAGCCTAGAAATCTACATTTCTAGCAAGTGCTTCCTCTGATTTTGACGTTTGAGAATAAGCCCAGTGCTTTTCCAGGCCTTTTATCTAAGCAAAAACCCAGGTGGTCTGGACTCCCAGAGCTTTTGGAACACAAACTTGTTCGTCTGAACCAGTCAGACTTGGCGCTGTCAGGAGCTACGAGCGTACTGTTCGGCATAGAAGCATTCTGGAGGCGTTAGGTAGATGGTGTAGCCCCTTCTCAGTCAGGGTGTGTTTACAGAGCCCAGGCTCTGAGCATTACAACCTGTCCTAGTGAGGGAGGTGGGAACAGTCCTCACAGGGCGCCCAGAACATGGATAAGACCACCGGGTGGGGAACGCCATCCCTGGCCTCGTCTAGTATCCAGGCAGTTAGTAAAGCATAAGCCAGTTGGCTTGTGCTGGAGGCACCTAAGAACCCTGGTCTTCCTCCCCTCACTGCGGAGCCACAGGGGTATAGACCTAGAATGGCCAACCGGTCACTGCACACTGCTTAACCCAGACCCGGAGTTTCAGTCCCAATCCAACCGTAATCCTGCTGATGGGAGTCATCCCTAGGAAGGGCTCCCTAATGTGGCCCCTGGAGCTGGGTAAGGTGTCTGGGAAAAGGCATGGAGGGTGAAAGTGGCACCTGGAAGGCGTCTCTAATGTTATTTCCTCTCAACTCCTGTTCACCCATCTCTTCTGAACAAAATGGTTCCTGGGTTCGTTGGGATAAAGCCTGGAAGCGTGACCACAGGGCCCGCCAGGATCTCTGAAGAGGGCAGGTGCCAGGTGCTGTCTCCGTCAAGGTAGGTACGAAGAGGGAACAATAGTGGGGAGGGAGGAGTGGCACACACACACGTGTGTGTGTGTGGTACATGCCAGAGGGTCAACTGGATTTCCCTTGCTTGGGAGGAACGGAGACTTCTGATGGAGCCTAGCCTCAGTTACTGTGCTGGCCCTTCCGAGTGTGCAGGCCTCCCACCCAGCCATAGGTTTGCTGCCCTAGTAGAGTGCCCCCCCTCAAGGTGCGCAGAGCCACGGGGAGACAAAGTGCCTGGGAAATCCAGCAAGCAGGGGAGGAAAGCAGAGAAAACCGCCCACAACACGTGTGAGCTCCAAGAGAGCAAAGGTTCACTCTTGTGTTCTTGCGGTATTTTCTGTACCTGGAACGGGGCCCAGCAAAAGGCCTCTGGTGAGAGTGAGTTGCCACAGGAAGCATCACACTTCAGAGACCAAAATAACAAGACCCACGTTTTGGGAGCACTTCAATAATTTTAGTTTTGAATTTGAAAGTGTGATGCAAAAATTAAAGATGGTATGATAATATTGAGAACTACCTGCGTGGGCTGGAAGATCAAGTGGCAGAAATCCTCAAAATTCAGAACAGAGGCAAGGAAATGGAAATAGTAAGGGAGTAGATGAGTGCCTTAGAGGACAGATGCATGAATAAAAGATGACATTCTGGGAAGAGTGGAAATCATTTTAGGAATAACTGACAATTTCTAGTTTGGAAAAAAAAAAAAAACAACAAACTTGAGTTTGCAGAGTAAAAGAGCCCGCTACATTCTAGGCAGGAGTTAGGGACAAAAGCATAGACTTAGGCATATGTTGTAAAAATTATTGAACTTCAAGGATAAAGATTTACCAAAAAAAAAATGAATCAGACTAGTAGCAGACTGTAGGCCCTGAGAGGCAATGCCTGCCATAACCAATAATCCTGAGCCCGGTCTTACCCCGTCAGGGCTCAGACTCAGATCCACACCAGTGAGCAAGATGCACTGAACTTGTGCCTCTTAAAGGGCCCATCAGGTGGAAGCTGGTGGTGCAGAGGCACAGCAGGGATATTTGGCCAGGAGATATGGGATCTGCCAGCAGTTGGAGTGGTGACTTAGAATCTTAGGAAACTGGGGCACCAGGGTGTCTCAGTGGTTGAGTGTCTGCCTTTGGCTCAGGTGGTGATCCCAGGGTCCTGGGATCAAGTCCTGCATCAGGCTCCTCACAGGGAGACTGCTTCTCCCTCTGCCTGTGTCTCTGCCTCTCTCTGTGTCTCTCATGAATTAAAAAAAAAAAAAATCAGGAAACTGAAATCGGAAGCCCTGTAGAGATCATCTAATCCAATCACCCCATTTTACAGATGAAGAAATTGAGGCCCAATGAGAAATGATGTGCACAACGTTTCAGAAGAGCTCATTACAAGCAGAGTAAGGATAAGAATCCCTGTCTCTTGACTCTAATTTGGTATTTTTGTTATATTCTTTTTACTCCTTTTCAATATAGGTAGGTACCCCTTTATGTCTATATGTAGATTTACATATGTATATTCTTTCACCAGTTAATCAACCAGTATTTATGAAATACAGGAAGTGAAGCAAACTATCACTGTTGTTGTCATTATGGAACTTAAGTTCTAAACTTTCAAAAGGACTTTCATATCATAAGAGACAACAGCCAGTTTTCCTTCCTATCAATCTCAGTTTGACAGGCATGTTCTTCCATTGCTCTCGGGATTCAATAGAAAGTACCCAAACTAAAGTGGCAATTCTATTATTGTCCCCATCCTCCCTCCTTCCCTGAATCCACACACTTTGCCATGTGACACAGCAGTTCCTTGCGTCTGAGATGGAGAATATTTTCAAACTCCACTTAAACTGATGTTAGCCTTGGCCATGTAACGTACTTTAGCCAATGGCATATGGGTGGAGGTGACAGGGTCCTCGTTCTGAACCCAGACTCCTGTGTCTGTTCACCCTGATTTCACCTCTGCCACAACCATAAGAAGAACATACCCTGATTAGCCCACAGGTCTCAGAAGAGTAAGAAAAAAAAGCGAGGAGCCCACACGAACCTTCCACAGGAGAGCCAACTGGTCTATAAGCCTGTGAACAGGATAATAGAGGTTAACTATTGTATGCCATGGAATTCTGTGGTTTGTTACACAACGACAGCTAATGAATACACTTAATGATGTGCTGCAGCTCTCCCACATCCAGCTCTGCTTACCAGGAAGACAAAAATCTTATTCCACCAAGAATCAGCCTTGGTGGTCCTCACCTCTGGCTGCTTTCAGTGATCTCTCCAAAAGAAATGGCTGCTTGAACTGTGGTAGGCACATTGATTGCCAGCTCTGCCCACCAACACGAGCCTTTCACTTAGCCAGGCAGGGAGCAAGCCCTGCCCCAGATTGTAACAGAGGCTAACTGCAGACAGCAAGTCTGACTGCCAGCCCTACTCACCAGCGAGCCCTAAGTGGCCTCAAACAGGCCTCTCAACAGCATGGAGACCAAACCCTGCCCAGTGCACCCACAGAGACCAGGTCAGTGCAGCTGGCTGGGCTGAAGGCAACCATGGCTCAGCCGCTCACAGTAGGGCACATGCAGCCCACACAGGGGACACCCCTGGAGCACCTAGTTCTAGTGACTGGCAGGGATTGTACTATAGGGTGCCACATGACCTCCTCTATCATAGCCCACTACTTTTAAGACCAGGAGATGGGGGATCCCTGGGTGGCGCAGCGGTTTGGTGCCTGCCTTTGGCCCAGGGCGCGATCCTGGAGACCCGGGATCGAGTCCCACATCGGGCTCCCAGTGCATGGAGCCTGCTTCTCCCTCTGCCTGTGTCTCTGCCTCTCTCTCTCTCTGTGACTATCATAAAAAAAAAAAAAAAAAAAAAGACCGGGAAATGTAGTTGGCCTATTTAATACATAGAAACAAACAGAATTAGAAAAATGAAGAGATACAGGAATATGTCCCAAATAAAAGAACAGGACAAAAATCATAGTAAAAGAGCTAAATGAAATAGAGATAAACAACATGACTGGTAAAGTAATGGTCATAAAGATACTCACTGGACTTGAGAAAAGAGTATATGAACTCAGAACCTCAACAAAGAAATAGAACATATTTATTTTTTTATTTTTCATTTTTTTGAAATAGAACATTTTTTTAGAAGAACTTGGTTTTTTTTTTTTGTTTTGTTTTTAATTTATTTATTTAGAGAGAGAGAGAGACTGAGAGGCAGAGACACAGGCAGAGGGAGAAGCAGGCTCCATGCAGGGAGCCTGATGTGGGACTCGATCCTGGGTCTCCAGGATCAGACCCCGGGCTGCAGGTGGCGCTAAACCGCTGCGCCACCGGGGGTGCCCCGAAATAGAACATATTAAAAAAAAAAAACATAACTGAAAAATTCAATAACTGAAATAAAGAATACCCTAAGGGAATCAACAGCAGATTAGAGGACGCAGAAAAATGGGTCAGCAATCTGGAAAACACAGTAAGGAAAGCAACCAAGCTGAACAGCAAATAAAAATAAAAAGTGAGTAATAAAGTGAGACTAGGTTAAGGGAACTCGGTGACACTATCAAGTGTAATAACATTCACATTATAGGGATCCCAGAAGGATAAGAGAAAGACGGGGGCAGAAAATTTATTTGAAAAAATGATAGCTGAAAACTTCTCTAATCTGGGAAAGGCAACAGACATCCAGATTGAAGAAACACAGAGAGCCTCCAACAAAATTTACCCAAGGAGGTCCACCCCAAGACACATAATAATTAAAATGGCAAAAAAAAAAAAAAAAGTGATTTTTTTTTTTTTAAGCCACAAGAGAAAACAGGTACATACAAGGGAAACCCCATAAGGTTATCAGTTGATTTTTTGGCAGAAACTTTTCAGGCCAGAAGAGAGTGGCGTGATATATTTAAAGTACTGAAAAGGGGATCCCTGGGTGGTGCAGCGGTTTGGCGCCTGCCTTTGGCCCAGGGAGCGATCCTGGAGACCCGGGATCAAATCCCACATCGGGCTCCCGGTGCATGGAGCCTGCTTCTCCCTCTGCCTGTGTCTCTGCCTCTCTCTCTCTCTGTGACTATCATAAATAAATAAATAAATAAATAAATAAATAAATAATAAATAAATAAATAAATAAATAAATAAATAAATAAATATAAAAAAAAATAAAGTACTGAAAGAAAACCCAATAGCCAATATTCTATCCAGTAGAGATAAAGATTTTCCCAAACAAAAGCTAAACATGTTCATCACCACTAAGCCAGCCTTAAAAGAAAAATTAAAGATTTTTTAAGTGGAAAGAAAAGACTGTAACTAGAGGAAAATCATGAAAAAAAAATCACAGGTAAAAGCAAACCTATAGTAAAAGATTAATCACTTACTAAAGCCAGTATAGAGGTTAAAACATCAAAGTAGTAAAATCATTTATACCCATAAAAATTAGTCAAGAGATGCACAAAATAAAATGTAAAAGTTGGCATACACAGAACACGGAGGAGGAAGTAGAAGTTTGGTACTTTTAGAATGTGTTAGAACTTAAGTGACCATCACTGCAGACTGCTATATGCATAAGATGCTGTATATGGGGAATCCCTGGGTGGCTCAGCGGTTTGGCGCCTGCCTTCAGCCCAGGGTGTGATCCTGGAGTCCTGGGATCGAATCCCACATCAGGCTCCCTGCATGGAGCCTGCTTCTCCCTCTGCTTGTGTCTGTACCGCCCCCCCCCTTTTTCTTTGATGAATAAATAAATAAAATCTTAAAAAAAAAAAGATGCTGTGTATGAACCCAATGGAAACCACAGATCGAAAACCTGTAATTGGATGCTTAACCAACTGGGCCACCCAGGCACCCTGACTTTTGATCTCAGTTCAAATCTTGATCTTGGGGTTGTGAGCTCACATTTGGATCCACACTGAGCATGGAGCCTACTTAAAGAAACAAACATAACTCCCTGTAGTTGACACATTAAAATAAAGAGAAAGGAATGCAAGCAAAACACTAACATAAGCCATCAAACTACAGGGGAAGAGAGCAAAGATAAAGAAAGGAATAGAGAAGAGCTACAAAAACAACTTGAAGACAATGAACAAAATAGCAATAAATATACACCTATCAATAATTACTTTAAATGTAAAGGGAGGGATCCCTGGGTGGCGCAGCGGTTTGGCGCCTGCCTTTGGCCCGGGGCGCGATCCTGGAGACCCGGGATCGAATCCCATGTCGGGCTCCCGGTGTATGGAGCCTGCTTCTCCCTCTGCCTGTGTCTCTGCCTCTCTCTCTCTCTGTGTGTGACTATCATAAATAAATAAAAAAAATTAAAAAAAAAAACTTTAAAAAAAAAATGTAAAGGGACCAAATGCTCCAATCAAAAGACAAAGGATGACTGAATGGATAAAAAAATAATATGGTATATCTGTATGCTGCCTATAAGAGACTTACTTCAGATCTAAAGACACGTACAGACTGTAAGTGAAGGGGTGAAAATACACATGCAAATGGAAGGTGGGAGGTGAGGGCACAGGGAGTCAGGGTAGTAATACCTGTGTCAGACAAAATAAACTTTAAAACAGATTGTAACAATAGACAAGGGCACTACATAATGATAAAAGGATCAATCCAACAAGAGGACATAACAATTGTGAATATCTTTGCATCCAACCTAGGAGCACCTAAATACATGAAGTAAACATTAATGAACATAAAGGGAGAAATTGACAAAAGTATGATAATAGTAGGGGACTTTAACACCCCGCTTATATCAATGGATACATCATCCGGATAGAAAATTAATAAGGCAAGAATATCCTTGAATAACACATCAGACTAGATGGACCTAACCTACATAGGACATTCCATCCAAAAACATCAGAATACACATTCTTTTCAAGTGCACATGGAACATTATCCAGAATAGATCAGGTTATGCCACAAAACAAGTGTCAATAAATTTAAGTTTTAGGTCATGTCAAGCATCTTCTCCAGCCACAATGACTATGAAACTAGAGATCAATTGCAAGAAAAATCTGGGAAAAACACATATGGAGGGTAAACAACATGCTAATAAACAATGATTGTGTCAAGGAAGAAATCAAAAAGAATGTAAAAAAAAGTCATATAGACAAAACATGGTAGTCCAAAATCTTTGGGACATAGCAAAAGTAGTTCTTTTTTTTTAAGATTTTATTTATTTATTCATAGAGACACCCGGGGGGGGGGGGCAGAGACACAGGCAGAGGGAGAGCCCAACGTGGGACTCAATCCCGGGCCTCCAGGATCACACCAGGCTGCAGGTGGTGCTAAACCACTGTGCTACAGGGGCTGCCTAGCAAAAGAAGTTCTAAGAGGGAAGTTTATAGTGATATAGGCCTACCTCAAGAAACAATTTCAAACGACCTAACCTTATACCTAAAAGAACTAGAAAAATAAGAACAAAGCCCGAGGCTAATAGAAGTAAAAAAATAATAAATATTAGAACATAAATACATAAAATAGAGACCAAAAAAAACAATGAAACGAAGAGCTGGTTATTTGAAAAGATAAACAAAACTCAGTAAACTTTTATTTAGACTCATCACAAAAGAAAAAAAGAGGGTTCAAAATCAGAAATGGAGAAGAAATAATAAATGTGACACCACAGAAATACACAAGATTATAAGAGACTGCTACAAAAAAATAGTATGCCATAAATTGGACCCCCTAAAGAAATGGATGAAATTCCTAGAAACATACCATCTTCCAAAATTGAATCAGGAAGAAATAAAAAAAAAATATATATATAATATATATATATATTACATATATATAATATGTATATAAGTATAAAAATAAAAATTAAAAATATATATATATATTAAAGAAATTGCATTTATTTGCTTGAGAGAGAGAGAGGGAGGGAGCACAAGCAGAGGGAGCAGGAGGAAAAACAGACTCCCCACGAAGAAGGTAGCCCGACTCAGGGCTCAATCCCAGAACCTTGAGATCATGACCTGAGCTGAAGGCAGATGCTTAACTGACTAAGCCACCCAGATGCCCCTAAAGAATTTAAATAAACTTATTACTAATAATGAAATTGAATCCATAATCATAAAAGTTCCAACAAACAAAAGCCCAGGACCAAATGGCTTCACAGGTAAATTCTACCAAACATTTATTTTTTTTTTAAATTTTATTCATTCATTCATTCATTCATAAGAGACACACAGAGACAGAGGCAGAGGGAGAAGCAGGCTTCATGCAGGGAACACGATGTGGGACTCGATCCTGGGACTCCAGGATTACGCCCTGGGCCCAAGGCAGGCGCTAAACTGCTGAGCCACCCAGGGATCCCTCTACCAAACATTTAAAGAAGAGTTAATACCTATTCTTCTCAAAGTATTTCAAAAAACAGAAGAAGGAAAAATTCATTCTGTGAGGTCAGCATTACCCAGACACCAAAGTCAAAGACACTACCAAAAATAACAAAAACAACCCCAAACCAAAAACCAATGAAAATAGATGCAAAATTCTCAACAAAATATCAGCAAAATGAATTCAACACTATTTTAAAAATATCATTCACCATGATCAAGTGCGATTTATTCCAATGCAAGAGTGGTTCAGTATGCATAAATCCATCAACATGAGATATCACATTAACAAGAGGAAGGATAAAAAAAAGTGATCATCTCAGTAGATGCAGAAGAGCACTCGACAAAATACATCCATTCATGATAAAATTCTCAAGAAAATGGGTTTAGTGGGGACATACTTCAACATAACAAAGGCTATATATGAAAAACATATAGCTAACATCATACTCAATGTTGATAAATGGAAAGCTTTTCCTCTAAGACCAGGAACAAGACAAGGATGTCCACCCTCCCCACTCTTACTCAACACTAGTACTGGAAGTCCTAGCTGCAGTGATCAGACAAGAAATAAAAGTCATCCAAAATGGCAAGGAAGAAATAAAACTGTAACTCTCTGCAGATGATGATACTGTATGTAGAAAACCTAAAAACTCCACCAGAAAAAAACTATTAGAATAAAGGAATTCGGTAAGGCTGAAGGATACAAAATTAATATACAGAAAGCTGTTGCATTTCTATACACTAATAATGAAGTAGCGGAAGGAGAAACTAAGAAAACAATCCTATTTACAATTGCACTCCCCAAAATTAAACACCTAGGAATAAATTTAACCAAGGAAGTGAAAGTCCTGTACTTTGAAAGACACTGATGAAAGAAGCTAAAGATGACACAAATAAATGAAAAGATATTACATGTTCATGGTTTGGAAGAATCATTATAATTTTCCTACTACCCAAAGCAACCTACAAATTAATGCAATCCCTGTCAAAATACCAAAGTTTTATCAAAATGCTAAAATTTATGTGAAACCACAAAGGACCCCAAATACCCAAAGCAATCCTGAGAAAGAACAAAGCTAGAGGCATCACATGTTCTACCGTATACAAAAATAAACTCAAAATGGATTAAAAACCTAAATGTGAGGCCAGAAACCATAAAACTGCTAGAAAAAAAACCATAGGTAGTAATCTCTTGGACACTGTCCTTAGCAACCTATTTATGGATGTTTCCTTGGGCAAAGGAAAAAAAACAAAAGCAAATGTGAACTATTGAGCCTACACCAAAATAAAAAGCTTTTGCACCGTAAGGGAAACCATCACAAAATGAAAAGGCAAAAAAAAAAAAAAAAAAAAGAAAAAGAAAAAAAAAAAGGCAACCTACAGAATGTGAGAAGACATCTGCAAATGATACATCTCATAAGGGGTTAATATCCAAAATATATAAAGACCTCAAACAGCTCAAAACCAAGAAAAACAACCAACTGATTAAAAAGTGAGCAGAAGCCTGAAATAAACATTTCTCCAAAGAAGACCTACAGGCGGCCCACAGACACACGAGAAGGTGCTCAACATCACTCATCATCGGGGAAATGCGAGTCAAAAATACAACGAAAAAAAAAACTACAACGAGATGTCACCTCGTTCCTGTCATACTGGGTAGAATCAGAAAAACAAGAAATAACAAGTGTGCTGAGAATGTGGAGAAAAGTGACCCCTACCTACAGTGGTAGGAATATAAACCGGTGTGGCCACTGTGCAAAACAGGGTAGAGTTTCCTCCATGAAAAAAATGCCTTGGGTGGGTGTCTATCTAAGGAAACGTCCTGCATTGTTTACAATAGCCAAGTTACAGACGCCAATCCAGGTACCCACGGACAGATGAATGGATAAAGGCGACGGGATGTGCGCGCACATGTGCACACATGCCCATAGGTATATACAATAGAATATTGCTCGGCCATAAAAAAGAATGGGACGTTGCCGCTAAAACCACACGGAGGGACCTAGAGAGTTTTGTGCTAGGAGAAGTCCGACAAAGACAGGCAAGCACCATGTGACTACCCCTACACGTGAGCTCTGGGATAAGAAGCCAACAGTCACGTCTCCGGGAGGAGGTGCGGTGTGGAGGAAAGAGCATCAAACCAGAGCAGGGGGCCCTGAGCTGGGGTCTCCCTTGTCAGCCCTCACACCCCTCAGGGTGGCTGACCTCAAGGTCATCCTTTGTAAAAACACGGAAATGCCTTCCTTGAGCATCAGGTGGGCCTATTGTGAGGTCCAATGCGGGCGGTGGGGGGGGGGGGGGCTGCTTTTCAATTCAGGGGTTTGCTATTCTAAGCCGACCCACAAAGCTTTAACTGACAGGCCTTCTAGGGTGTTCCTGGAGTCAAACTAAGATGGCGAATCTTAGGTTCAGACTTTTTGGTTATGTTTACATTTACACACTTACATGCATTATTCTGACAAGGGGTCGGTAGCATTTACCAGAATGCTGGAAGGGCCCACAACACAGAGAGGTTAAGTAGCCCCCTATCCTCGAAGGTTGGGGTTTAGGGTTACTTACAGTTTGGATGTGACCTTCTGCAACAAAACTGGAGGCCCTTACAGTGAAGAAGTGACAGAGCAGGACAGGGTCAGAGGGATCCCAAAATCCTGTGTGGAGGGAAAGGGTGAGGGCTTGTTGCATTTAGGTCCCAGCGTCCTGACCATTGAGATACCCAGACAGACCCCATCCTACAGGCCCCATCACATGACAAAAGGAGCAGAACTTGCCAGCACTGAGCTCTTTAGAGAAAGGAACTGGATCTGAAGACCTTCTCACCCAGGGCCCCAGAGCAGCGAGCTCAGCAGGGGGGACCGTGGGAGCCCAGGAGGGTGCCGCAGACAGGGCTCTCCCCGCCTCACTCCGGGCCCTTCCCACCCTCCCCCAAGTGTCTGGGGCCTGATGCTGGGGGCCCTGAGCTGCGGGGGACTGAAGCCGGGGGTGGGGGGGGCAGAAGGAGGCCTCCCCAGCCCCCGGCCACACGGAGGGCCCAGAAGGCCTCACTGCCCCACGCGCCCTGCCCGTGGCGTTTCCAGCACAGCTCAGCACCCACGTCCCGGGCCCCTCGGCGCCTCAGACACGTGGGTCCACCCCTCACCTCCTCCGGGGTTGTAGCTGAGCTCTGTCAGCCTCCTCCCGCCCTCCACTGCCCCTTGCAGCGTCACCAAGCCTGCTGGTGGCTGGAGGCCCAGGCGCCTTTCCAGAAGCTGGCGGGGAGCCTGCACCTGGCAGCCCTCGCAGAGAGGGAGGAGCTACCCAGTTACCAGGTGATCCTCCATGGAGAGAAAGGTCCTTCCCCGCCTCCCTCCTCCCCATCTGTTTGCTGTTACCTGAAATCTATCCCAAGAGTTTCTTGACAATCGACCTCAAGCTTGGATCCTAATTCAACAGATTTTAAAAGCCCATCTCTTCCCCCCAAAGGAGTAGCTTTTCCTTTAGTTTGACAAAGAACTAGTCAAATAAGGTCTTGGTCCTTTTAAGGAGAGCGACAGTCCGACAAATCCTAATTTGGTCAAAATTACATATATATTCATAGAAAAAAAAAAAACGAGACTGAAGCCATACACAAAAAGCTAGAGTGGTTACCCTGCTTGGTATGATGAGAAAGATTCTGTCTTTAGGATACCTCTGTTTCCCATCTTGTCCATGTCTTCCTTTTGCAATTAGAAAAAGTCGTTTAAAATCAATTAAAGTAAGTACCATTTGGAGACCCGTATATTAAGTCGCTATAGATGAATTACAAAGGCAAACAGCCCCCAGCTGTCCTTTCTTTTTTTATTTTTAAGATTTTATTTATTTATTCATGAGAGAGAGAGAGAGAGAGAGAGGCAGAGACACAGGCAGAGGGAGAAGCAGGCTCCACGCAGGGAGCCCGACGTGGGACTCGATCCAGGGTCTCCAGGATCACACCCTGGGCTGAAGGCAGATGCTAAACTGCTGAGCCACCCAGGGATCCCCGAATAAAAGACTTTCAACAAGTAAATGATTTGTCTCCAGGAAACCCACAATTAAACAGAAGAGAAAACCAGTTTCTTCCAAAACCGTATTTTTCTCAATTTAGCCTCAAAGCCACGAGTTGATCCATTTTATATATTTATTTACATTTCGCTTTATTACAGTCAAGGTCAGGGTTTGTTTAAGGTTTTATTTATTTGAGGGAGAGAGAGAGAGGCAGCCTCCCCGCTGAGCAGGGAGCCCGATGCAGCCTGACCACAGGGCCTGGGGATCCCCGGGCCCCGGGGTCATGACCCGAGCCGTCTGAGCCACCCAGGTGCCTCCACTACAATAAAGGCTTTGAGGCATGAATCTGTCGTATTGGTCGCAGGTGAGAGGCCTTATTTACAGGCAGGCCCTTGTCTCGGTGTTCGCCAAAGTGAAGTAAGGGACATCGGTCCAAGGCTGAGGACAGATAAATTTGAAATGAAAAAAAACTTAAAAAAAAAAAAAGAAAAAAAAAACTTTTTTTGGAATGAAAGCCAAATGCCTTGACGTGATGCCAAGAGCAGAAAAACTGATCAGGGAAAGAGATGCTGCAGGAGTGCACAGGCGCCAGGAGGCCGGCGTGGCGGCTGGCGGAGACCCGGCCTAGCCCGTTTGTCATCAGCTCACACCCTGGTCCCTGGGCGAGTGACTGCCCCTCCCTCACACTTGCCTCTCATGAGGTTGGGGGGCAGGATCAGAGAATTGGTCGGGGCCCTTCAGTCTCAGGGGAACCCGAGGGGACCTCAGGAACCTGCAGGAAGAAACACTGAAGTAGGCTTTGGGCTCTGGGCCTCGTTGGGATACCGGGGTTGACTGGGGGAGGCGCTGGAAGGGAACTGTTCTCCATGTAGAAAGTGCCCGTGGGCGGAAGTCCCATCCCATCTTTCTTCGTGCGCAGGATGCATTTCCAGCCTTGGCACCTGCGGCCGGGCAGGCAGGCCGGTGGGGTCGTTCCCAGCCTCTAGGGCTGGGCTCGCCCTTTACCCCATACCCGGAAGGATCCAAAGGCACAGGCACCCAGGTCTGGGACAGTGGACTGGCTTGTTGGGTCCCTGAGGAAGGACACAGTCCTTTCCACCCGCCACGGGGGCACCGTAGGACCACTTTGGACAGGAATACGCACGCCACAGAGAATATCAGGCAAACACACACTCTTTTGGTTTGAATCTTTACTTTCAATCCCAAACTTTCCCCCTTTCATTACAAAAGTACTAAACCAACACGGACAGAGTTGGGAAACTGGCATTTGCAGCTCCACGCCCTCGGCAGGCATCTATCTCCACGATCCCATCACCCACACCCCTGTGCAAGGACAGATACCAGGCAGACCATTTGCAGTAATCAGAACAATACCATAAATGCACGATCTTTTTATTTCATATAAAAATGATCAACACAAAAGCCAGGGCGTGTGTTGGTTTTAAACACTCCGACGCTCCCCAAGAGCCTTCTCCTCTGGGCAGCCTGGAGGCTCGGCCCTCCTGGAAGGGAGAGGCGGCCTGGGCTCCCAGCAGTGTCCGGAGACGACGCGCTGGATGTGGTGCGGAAAGCGGAGAGCGGCGCGGTCCCGGGCCTTTTCCCGGGCTCGGAGGGGTGGCCGCCTGGTGTGGCTGTGGCCCAGCGGCCAGGTGGCACACGGGCTGCCTCCCGGTGCGGGGAGTGGGCTCCTGGCCCCTGGGCTCACGGGAAGGCGTGTGCGCTTGTCCCTCTCGGGGGCCACGATCCAGTCGAGTGGCCATGCCAGGCATACCGGTCTCTGACTGTCGTCAGCCCCCTCTGGCCCTCCGAGAAGGGGCTCTCAGTCCACTGTGCCATTGTAGGATTTGTTGAACTTGTTGAAGGTGAAGTCCACGGAGTGTGTGGAGATGGGCTTTCTGTACAGAGGGTTGGAAGCCTACAGAACACACAAGGCAAGAGGACGTGTTTGCATCCATTCGTCTGAACGGACACCGCTCAGGGTTAGAGGCCCTTCCCTGGTCGGTCACCCCAGACGGCAGCGGCCTGAGCGTGCAGGGGGTGGGGGGTGACCGCCCCGTGCCACAGGCCTGGCCCTGCCCTGGGAAAGACCCTCCCGGTCCTGGAGCTTCTCCTCTTCACCCCTGAAACGAGGGGCTGGAGCAGCCCATCCCTGAAGTCCCTTCCAACCTTAACAGAAACTTCCTGTGGATTCAGGGGGGCTCACTGTACTCAGTCTCTAGGGTGGGGCATACGTTTGGCCTGGGAGGCAAGACTCGTGCAAACGGATGCTGCAACAGACTAAGAACCTGAGGTCCTCTGCTGAGTCTGTGGGCTCCCTGGGGCCATCCAGATGCTTCCTGCCCAGGCTGCGCCACGTGCCACTGGCCCGTGAGTGTCCTGAGCTGGGTCTGTGGGGGGCCGTGCGTTCTCAGCAGCTGGAACGGGACGCACGGCACCTCTCGGGTTTCGTTTCTTTGCTTTGAATGGCAAAGATGGTAGCGGGCCTTAAAGCTTGTGTGACCTCAACCACGCCTCTGAGCTTGACCTCTTTTTCCTACTTCCAGCATCCCCTCGGCTTACCATTTCATAGCGGGCCCTGGATCGCTCGCTCTGGAACTTTGCAAACTCTCTCCGATCATGGATGGTGACCAGCAGCTTCCAGATGGCCAGGAGCGCAATCCCAATCAGGAGGATGCTCCCAACCACGGCCAGGAGGATGGTTGTGGCGTCGGGAGCAGTCCCACACTCTGGAGGGGACCAGGAGTCAGAGTGAGCAAAGCCACCAGGATAGCACGACGGCGCGTGCCGGCCCCACCCCACCCCACCCCACCTGGGACCTAACTGGTGCGACAGGGGCGCTCTCTACCAAATGCCTTTCCTCTCTTCTCGCTTAGGTCCTCCCATTGCTTCTGGAAGACCTGGTGGACAGGGGGCCAGAGGTGTTCTCCAACGCGCACAAAGGAAGCGTCCAGGAGGGACGGCGCCTGTTGCAAACCACACAGCGGGTCTCCATGCGGCAACAAGCAGACCAGACCCTTGGCGGCCGCATGCAGCGTGTGCTCAGCAGCACCTCCCCTCGCGCCAGTGCTCCTCCTCCGGACTGGATGGGCCGCAGCCTCCCTGTAAATGGTGTCAGGAGCAGACTGCGCAAGCAGGAGGCCTCCCGGAGCCGCATCCACAAGGGCTGGGCTGGGGGCCAGCCAACGTTTGTAAGCCCTTAGTGGGGCCCTTTTGGAGCAAATGTGCTTATTTTCAAAGAACCGCAAAGCCAGCACTTGAAGACAAAGCCTCATTCTTGCAGGCATGCGTCCTGGGCTGGTCCCTCCGCCGCTGGCCCCGAGAGGGCACATTATGTGGTCTGGCTCAATTTGGAAAAACAGTTTGCAATGCTGGAAATTGAAGGGAGCAAATCTTTTTCTCCTCACCCTGAGCCCCTTCTGGAGAAAAATGAAAGGGGTCACACTAGAAACTCGGATTCCCTAGGTCCAAGGCATGAGGCGGCATCATCAATGGCACCATTGAGGCCTGACCTCCTCGGTGGCCCGGGAGCCGAGCACGGCTGTCTAACCCTTCTCGGGCCGGTAAGCACTGCAGCTGGGTGCGGACCCAGATGTCCCTGAGGGGAGCCTGGACCATCCACGCCCGCAGGCACACACTCTGCAGACCCTGCAGCTGCTCCCCGTCGTCAGCCGCGCAGCTCAGGCTTGTGCCGTGGCCTCTTTTACCCCAATGCTCCGTCTCCTTGCCTGCAGACCATGCCCCCCGAGCCCACCCAGCAGTGGGTCCCCAGGCGTATGCCCTCCTTTCTTCCAAACTCTCAGAGCTGGGTAGGGGCCGCCTTACATCCTGGTCTCAATCTCTCTCTTTTTTTTTTTAAGATTTTAGTTATTTATTCATGAGAGACACAGAGAGAAGCAGAGACACAGGCAGAGGGAGAAGCAGGCTCCATGCAGGGAGCCCGACGAGGGACTTGATCCCAGGACCCCGGGGTCACGCCCTGAGCCAAAGGCAGATGCTCAACCGCTGAGCCACCCCGACACCCCAGATCCTGGAATTTATGAGAAATGATGACCCTCCTGTCTCTGGAGTTTGGAAAGGCAGTGAGGACAGAACGGCGACAAGCCCGGAGCAGGGGAAGGTGTCAGAAGCTGAGCTCCCCGGGGAGCAGAGCCGGCCTGTACCCACCTGGCTCCTTGAGGACTGTCAGGTTGGACTTCCCGCTCGGGAGCTCTGTGTAGGTGAACATCATGACACAGTCCTTGGCGGTTTTGTAGAAGCAAAGCACGGCCTCTTGGTCATCTTTCACTGGAAGAAAACCAAACAGAAATGTCTGCCCTGAGCAACCCGGCGTGCTGATGGTGATGCACAGGCGGGGAGCCGAGCACCTCAGTTACGAAAGGGGGTGCAGGGCAACCCGGGTGTCTCAGCGGTTTAGCGCCGCCTTCAGCACGGGGCCTGATCCTGGAGACCCGGGATCAAGTCCCACGTCGAGCTCCCTGCATGGAGCCTGCTTCTCCCTCTGCCTGTGTCTCTGCCTCTCTCTCTCTCTCTGGGTTTCTCATGAATAAATAAATAAAATCGTTAAAAAAAAAAAAAGGAAAGGGGTGCAGAGAGGCCTAAAGGGGAGGTTGGACCTTTACAGATGAGCTCAGGTTTCTCACGTCAGGAATGCAGCAGCCCCAGCACAGAGTCTGGGTAGCTCTGGGGACATGAATGCCCTGAGGTGCGAGGCCTCCCTGGGGATGCAAGAGAGGGGCTCTTCAAACAGTCCGAGGTGTCGGGTGGGAGTGATGTGAAGCAGAAGGAGGTGCTGGCATTAAGCCTGGGGGTGAGGCTGGCAAGGGGGATTGCTCTGAAAGTTAAAGCAACACAGAAAAGAAGGAGCCACCCTGGGGCCTGTGAGGCCGGGGCAAGGGCTCACGGCGGAGTCCAGGTTGGCTGTGAGCCGGCTGCAGCAGGCAAGCGTCAGCAGCTCCATGCTAGCCTAGAGGACCACAAGGACCAAGGGGGATGAGGACATTTGGACAAGGGCTGGCACCTGCTGTGCTGCCTGCACCCACAGATGCAGCAGGCCAGTGCGGGGACTGCTAGCGCAGGGGCCGGGCCCACCCAGCCATCACCTGCAGCACTCCCCGCCGGGCCCCACACCGCTGTCACCCCCACACGATGGAGGCACAAGCCCGTCCAGGTGTCACCGGCACTCCAATGCTTCTTTGGGAAAGAGACTGATCAACAGGAGGGCAAGGGGGCCGGGGAAGGGGAGGGGACATCGCAGCAACGGCCAGTGGGCTGAGGTTACGGCGCGAAATGCCTTTCACCTCTGGCCTTGGCAGCCCTACCACTCAAAGGAGTTTTATTTTATTTTTTTTAAGATTTATTTATTTATTTATTCAGAGAGAGAGAGGCAGAGGAAGAAGCAGGCTCCATGCAAGGAGCCCGACATGAGACTTGATCCCAGGTCTCCAGGATCACACACCCAGCTGCAGGTGGTGCTAAACCTCTGCGACACCGGGGCTGCCCCCTCAAAGGAGTTTTAACCTAGAATCAGACAAATTAGTGTGGTTATCAAATTTGAAGGCCTGGACTGGGTGAGTGTGAGCATATGGCGCATGAACAAGGCCCAGGAGCAGGACGGAAAGGGTAAACAGCGACTCTGAGCAGACACCTTCTCACGGAGGGGCCGGCGGTGGCTGCTCCAGAGCGGGCACATCCCTGGGGGCTTGTCCCTCCTGCCAGTCGTGCCTAGGCGGGGCCCCTGCCCCAGGTCTGTGAGCAGAACCTGCCGCGAGCCAGGCCCTCAGTCGCAAGCAGAGGCAGCGGCAGGAGGGTGGCAGGAGACCAGACTCCGCAGGCTCCCAGCTGGCTCCCCTGGACTCGCCCAAGCCCCGGTGCGCAGTAGGCGCCCAATGAGCAAGGCTCGGCGCAGCGCAGGGCTCCACGTACTCAGGAGCCAGGACCGGGCCACAGTGGCTGGACAACACCAAGGGGGCAGGAGCAAGGACGCCTCTGCAGGCGGCGCGTCAGGGCCAAGACGGGAGGCTGGGCAGCCGAGGGCAGGGGCAGCGGGCAGGGCTGCCAGCAAGGGAGCCTCAGAGGCAGAAGCCCTTCCGTGGTACAGGCTTGTTTCTCCCTCACCGTCTGAGGCGTACACGTCCGTCATTCTAGTATATTCACAATGTTGTGTGACTCTTCTCACCATCTAATTCCAGAACACTCCCATCACCCGCAAGAGAAACCCTTCCCGTTAGCAGTCGGTCTCGATCCCCTTCCCTCCCCAGGCCCTGCCAACCGCCCATCGACTTTCTGCCTCTGTGCTTTGCCTATTCTGGACATTTCACGTGGATGGGGTCCCACCGTAGGAGTCCTGCACCTGTTTGGCTTCTCCCACACAGCGGGATGCTTGCAAGATCCGTCCCACGGCAGCGCGTGTCGGGACACTGTGCCTGTTTGCCAGTTCCCGTACATCCGGGTGGTTTCTAATACCTGACTCTTAGGGACAACGCTGCCGCAAGCCTCCTCAGGGTTTTGCTGGCGTGTTTTCAGGTCTCCTGTGTACCTACCCAGGAGTGGTATTACTGAACTGTGTGGAGACCCTATTGAATTTGGGGGGGAACTTCCAGGGCATTTCCCAAAGTAGTGGCCCATTTTGCATCACCACCAGCACGCATGAGGGTTCCGACCCAGGGCCACTTGGATCGGGGTCAGTACAGCTGCCAGACCCGTTCCAAAGCCCGCGTGTGCATCGAGGGCTAAGGTAGGCGACTGCATCCCTTACCCTTAAAAACCCCTCGGCCAGGAGAGCAGTGGCTGTGCTAGAAGAGGGCCGGAGGTGGCCCAGAGACGGTGGGGAGCAAAGGTCTGTGCACCTCGGTCTGAGCCTCCCTGGGGCGCTCGCCCAGAAATGGGCTTGGAGCCACTTGTCCAGGGGCAAAGGCACAGGGACGGATGAATGGCATCAAACGGGAGTGGTTAGAATGAGAAGAAGCCTCAAATGCAAGCTGCGGGGCCAGAGGGACGGACCAAGGCACGGGGGAGAGCTGCAGGAACAGATGCCGGCCGCCGGGCCAAGGTGCAACCCGGGCCCCACGAGAGCTCGGCCCCTTCTACGCCTTGCGGCATCGTGACAGCCGCACCAGGCTGAGCCCAAATGTGGCAAAGACCAGGCAGTTGTTCATCAAACATGGTTTCCCCGCCTCCTGGGCACAGAACTTGACTACATTTCCCGTGACCCCTGCAGGTCAGTGTGGCCAGGCGGCTGAGTTCTGGCCAGACAAATGCAGGTGGGAGTCGCAGGCACCCCTTCCAGGCCTGGCCCGTATAGGCGTCTCACGTGATCCCTCGCTGTCCTCCCCATGTGCTGATGAGCGGGGAGGGTTCCAGGGACCTCGAGGAGGGTGGAACCTTCGCAGTGGGAGGGCCTGGTTCCTGAATGGCCTCACGGAAGGCCTTGTCAACCAGCAATGTCTGCAGCGGCCTGGCAATGGATGACCTAGATTTTGCTGACTCACCGCGGTCCGGGGTTGGTTCGTTACAGCAGCTAACACGACCTGTCCTGACATACTGGCTTCTCAGAGAGCCTGAGACCTGTGGCCAGGCAAGGGCCGGATGCCAGCGATGCACACCTGTGATGAAGGTCTTGCACCGCAGACAGCCTAGCACTGGCACCCAAGTCCCTAACGCTGTGCTTCCTAACTCAAGGCTCGAACAGCCCTGCTCCCCCCACGTCCTGCCCCCAGGCCGCCCCGACCACGAATCGTCCCCACTGTGGGGAAGCCTTGAGGCGTCTGCCAAGATATAAAAGGGGACGGTTGCCCAGGGCCACGCGGGCACACTCACCGATGGTGTCCACCCGTGTGACCACCTCATCCTTGCACAGGCTGTGGCAGGTCTGGTTCTCAGCCGGACCCCCCGAGTGAAGCAGCAAGCACTCGACGCAGTCCCTTTGGAAGAGAGGTGATAAATGCGGGGGTTAGATGCCGAGCGGTAGTTCCCTGCCAGTGACGGAGCCCCCAGGGGTGCGTGGCCCGCCGTCCTTCCAGGTCTGGGCCCCTGAAGGCTCTAACTTCGCCCTATCTTCAGATTTTTGGCCTCAGCCAATGTTTTTGCTGGCCCCTGACTGCCGTTATATGGGAAGCCAGAGGGTCCTTGGAGGAACATGTGTCAGCTTAGAGGCATGTCTGGTCTACACGTCAAGTTGCAGGTTGGAGACCTTTCAATTTCTGACATTAGGAGTCAAACTCGGGTGCAGTCTGCTGCATCAGACGCCGGCGAGGAGTCTGCCCCAAGCAGGAAACCTCAGAGTGATTAAAAAGCAGTGTTCTGGCCCTTGCACAGGGGTCCTCACACCCCACTGGCCGGGGCTTGATGTATACACCACGTTGCCCCAGCTCCCAAGATCCCCACTGGGGGATCACCGCCAGGGCAGGGCCCTCAAGCCTCCTACATATTAGACTCTCCCAGGGCAGGGGGCTTTCCAGAAAATACTGCGGCCAGGGCCTGACTACAGCCCTGGGATCCCCCCCTCTGGAGCAGGTTCACCGTGAGGCCCGTGAACCGGCGCCCGGGAGCCCCTCGGGTTGGTGCCCCTTCTCCCTCCTGTGAGTTGGTCTACACCAGACTCTGGTAGAGGCGCCAGGGTGACAGGCTCCTCCGGAGAAAGTGGGTTAGGAGCAAAAAGAGACCCTTGGAGCCCCTCTCTTCCCATCTCAGGTGCACAGTTCATTTTTTCTTTTCTTAAGATTTTATTTACTTATCTGAGAAGGAGAGAGAGAGCCCGAGCAGGTGGAGGGCGGCAGCAGGCACAGGGAGAGGGAGGAGCAGGCTCCCCGCTGAGCAGGGGGTGGGATGGGGGAGCCCAAACGGAGCCCCGGGGGGAGTGGGCTGGGGCCCCAGGGCCTGCCAGGAGGAGAGCACCCTGGAAACAGCCGCTTCCCGGGGAAGCCTGGGGTGGGGCCCGAGAGTCAAGTGTGCGGAGCGCAGGGGGGCCCCCCAGGGCCGCCGTGGCCAGCAGCGCGGCTGTCCACAGAGCTTTCTGGAAGAAACCACGAAGGATGCACGACCACCTGCGCGGCCAGCAGGGTCAGCACCCTGTTAATTCCTTGAGACTGCGGCCGGTTTCTCCATTTCCAGGGCCCCGGGGGAGTCCGGCGGCGCCTCATCAGGACCCGTCCGAGGACGGGGAGGCCCAGGGGCCTGGGAGCCTCAGTGCCCCTGTCGGGCGCTGCGGGGGAGAGCCAGGAAGACGTCCCCAGGAGTCCCTGTACCCTGGAACCGGCCATCAAATGCCACTCCCCTGGGAACGCCTCCTGCAAACATTCTGGAGGTACAAACCGGTGGGTAACGCTTGCATCCCCCCGCGCTCCCCAGGCCAGGAAGAGGCCCAGGGCGGAGGCCACGGAGACTGGGCCGGAGGCAGGAAGGCCCGGATGGACACCCTGCAGGTGGCCCCCAAGCCACCTTCTGCCTCAGCAGAGGTGTCCCGAGCCTTCCACCTGCACCGCCGCTTTGTCACTAAACCACGGGGCTACTTCCGAGAACATTCCCTAATTCTCCGGCTAACTTGGAGGCCCCGCCCACCAGGCTGAAGCTGGGGGGACACTGGAGTCACGTGCTCGAAGGCTGGCCCTCTGCACACGCTGCTGAGAGGCTTAGTGGGAGGGCCTGTTAATTGGAGGCAGCTGAGG
Organism: Nyctereutes procyonoides; assembly: GCF_905146905.1. NCBI lineage: Eukaryota > Metazoa > Chordata > Mammalia > Carnivora > Canidae > Nyctereutes > Nyctereutes procyonoides. The sequence continues at coordinate 21,847,564 of NW_026575030.1, read as the reverse complement.
CCGGTGTGACCTCAGCCAAGGTGAAGGGATGTTCGGTCTGAGCCAGAGAGCGGAGCGGCCTGTTCCGAGGTCGCAGGGCCAAGTGACACAACAGACACGACACAGGGCGTCGGCGACCTGGTGGCTCCTGGCAAAGCAGCGAGCGGGGAACTGGCCTCTGTCACTAGCGAGGGGGGTTTGTTTAAAACAACACTTGCAGAAAAAATAAAAAAATTAAAAATTTAAAAATTTAAAAATATATAAAAAAATAAAATAAAAAACACTTGCAACCGAGCAAAGAGATGGAGGGTGAGGTGTGGCCCCAAGATTCAGAGGGGATCGTGGTTTCCTCACGGCCCCTCAGCTCTCCTGATCTCTCTGGTGTCGTGGAACAGGCAATAAATCACCCAGTGCCAGGGCTTCTAGGAAGTGGATGCCTTAAATGTTTGCAGCGATGGTGGTTGTACCATTTTTATTTTTTTAAAGATTTTATTTTTTCATGAGAGACACAGAAAGAGGCAGAGACCCAGGCAGAGGGAGAAGCAGGCTCCACGCAGGAAGCCCGACGTGGGACTCGATCCTGCGACCCCGGGGTCATGCCCTGGGCTGAAGGCGGGTGCCCAACTGCCGCTGGGCCACCCGGGCTGCCCGGTTGTGCCCTTTTGACTAACGCGAAGGTAGTCGGGCCTTCTAACCGACCTACGCCAAACCTACGCTGCCTGTGGCTCTGGCGGAAGGGGAGAAACAGCTTTCTCTACTTTTATTGATTCCAGGTGTGTCGTCCTCGGGTGCCCCCCCCCTCCACAGGCCCCAAGGACGGGGGCACATACCTGTGAGCTGCGGCCCACGGAGCTGGGGAGGGGCCCCCCTGTCTGCCCTAAAACGTGTGATCCCACACTCGGCCCGGCCACAGCTATCTGGGCCCCAGCTCCAGCATCCCACCCGCCCTCCCCGGGGAGGAGGAGGAGGAAATCGGTTCGGGGTTCCGTGACTTCTCCACTCTTCGCAGGTCTAAAGGGGATCTGTGTCTCCTCTCCCTTCCTCTGCCCTGCTCTTCTCCAATTACACGCAATAAAATCTGGGCCTATCTGGTCTCTGGATCTGCAGCCAGCTCTCTCGTACCCCTGCCTGGCTGGTTTGAGGCAATCGCCCCAGCAGGGGTCCCGCCACCCACCGCTGCTGAGCGAGGGCAGGCTCCAGAGCAGCGAGGCCTCCATGATCGGATCAGACGTGTGGAGGGGAGCTCTGCCAAAAGAAAACTGCACACACACACAAAAAAAAGAAAAGAAAAAGAAAACTGCACAGTTGCGTTCCCCAGCCAGAGAAATGAGGTCTGTGTTACGACTGGTTTCTGATTATCGGTGCCCGCTTCCTCCCTGCAGGCCCCTCAGCATGGAGGATGCTGACACAGCTGCTTCTCCAGCAAAATTCAAGAGGAACGGTCACTCTTGCCTTCCTGACGGCAAAGCTCCTTGATCCCTCTCGCTCCCTCGCACTTGCCCTCTGGTGGGAGGGGGACGGGCAGACCGTGGGGACCGGGACCCCCTGGCCAGGGCAGTGGAGGCCTGGTGCCCACTGTCCAGACAATCTCCGCATTCAGCGGCAGCGCGGGGCCCGCGTTCCATTATCTCTACAAATGGAGCAGAAAATTCAAAAGCCACTGTGGTCTGCTCCTGGCATGCCTTATCTAGGTCAGGCGGCCTCCTGTCCAGTCTACCTTCTGATTATGTTTTGTTCAAAGCAGCATTTGCCACACGGGTGTCCTGTGCAACATTATTTAGGAAATGTCAATATGGGGGGGGGGGATCCAGCTCATTTGAAAAACAGATGCATACTAAATCCCCTTTTGAAATACTCAACAGCAGTCGAAAGGCTCTGAGAAGCCACTATTTTGGTACTAAAACCAGTTTAATTGAACTCAGTAGGGCAGCCCGGGTGGCTCAGCGGCTTAGCACCACCTTCGGCCCAGGGCATGATCCTGGGGTCCTGGGATCGAGTCCTGCGTCGGGCTCCCTGCATAGAGCCTGCCTCTCCCTCCGCTTGTGTCTCTGTGTCTCTCACGAATAAATAAAATCTTTAAATAATAATAATAATAATTTAACTCAATAATCTGCTAACTTCTACACTTGGGAATAGCAGTCTTGTTTTTCTGTTCTGTTTTTATTTTCTTACCAAATCCCCATGGAACCCGCATTCCAAAGACACTTTTTTTTTTTTTTTAATTTAAGAGAGAGAGACAGAAATAGCAAGAGTGGGAACATGGACAGGGAGGAATAAAAGAAACAGGCTGGGAGCCCACTGAGCAGGGAGCCCAATGCAGGGCTCGATCCCAGGACTCCGAGATCGTGACCTCAGCCAAAGTCAGATGCTTAACCAACTGAGCCACCCAGATGCCCCTCAAAGACTTTATTTTACTTTATTTTATTTTATTTTATTTTATTTTTTAAAGATCTTTATTTATTTATTCATGAGAGACAGAGAGAGAGAGAGAGAGAGAGAGAGAGAGGGGCAGAGACACAGGCAGAGGGAGAAGCAGGCTCCATGTAGGGAGCCTGACATGGGACTGAATCCCGGGTCTCCAGGATCAGGCCCTGGGCTGGAGGCGGCGCTAAACTGCTGTGCCACCAGGGCTGCCCAAGACTCTATCTTTTTATTGTTTATTTTTTAAATTTTTTTGAGATTTTATTTATTCATCAGAGACATGCAGAGAGAGAGAGGCAGAGACACAGGCAGAGGGAGAAGCAGGCTCCACTCAGGGAACCCGACATGGGACTCGATCCCAGGACTCCAGGATCAGGCCCCGGGCTGAAGGCGGCGCTAAACCGCTGAGCCATCCGGGCTGCCCAGACTCTATTTTAATATACAGTTTTGCTGACATGGAGTCACTGTTAATAAGAGTTTTGCCCCCCAGCAAGGTTGGGCAGGGGAAGATGTGGGAGATGGGAGGAAGAGGCTGGCCAGCCCCGGGGGCCGATGGACTGGATGATGGGCCTGGTCTGGGGTGAGACGCGGGGGAGAGGAGAGGGCGCCGTTACCTCTTGGTGCTGCAAGCATCTGGGCAGGTCGGGCACTTCTCGCACGTCTCTCCAAAGGCTCCCGGCTCCGTGCACTGGCACTGGCCACACACACAGCGCCCACGGTCGCTGCAGACCTGGCCATCCTTGGCCAGGCACGTGCTGATGTCTGTGGAGCAGTTACAGTTGTCCCCAATGTAGCCTGCATGGCACTTGCATTCTCCACAGTGACACTCGCCGTGGCCTAAAGGGACACACAGAGCACACACATCAGAGCCCGCCTGCACCAACACATGACCAAGTGCCCAGCACCAGCCGTGCGCCAGGCACCGGGGAAGGCAACAGAACGAGGCTGGGCCTCCAGCGGTGTCTGGGCGGACAGAAAGGGCCCAGTGCCCATTGGCTTTGACAGCGGGGGGCCAGGTGGCCTGTGTCGCCCAGCTAGGTCTGGGGCAGCGCTCCAAGTTGGTTCAGCATTTGGCCACAGGACCAGGACCCCAGAGAGCTTCTTCCTGCCCCAGCTAGGTCTGGGGCAGCGCCCCAAGTTGGTTCAGCATTTGGCCACAGGACCAGGACCCCAGAGAGCTTCTTCCTGCCTCAGATGTCATGTGAAGAATGGCCATCAAATATGCCCGCATCCTGATCCCCAGGACCCGTGGGCATCCCCTCCTATGGTTAAAGAGACTGCAGATGTGACTACGTGAAGGATTCGGAGACAACAGCATCTCCCGGGTTCTCCCAGTGGCTTCGATACCATCACAAGGGTCCACCGAAGACAAAGGGAGATCCGATCACAGAAGGCCGGGGCCATGGGACAACAGCAGCCAGACGCTAGCTGCTGCCTTTGAAGATGGAGGAAGAGGCCGGAGAGCCAAGGAATGTGAGGAATGTAGCTGGAGAAGCTGGAGAGGGCGGGGAACAGATCCTCCCCAGACCCCGGAGGGAGCAGGGCCCTGCCAACACCATGCATGACTTTAGCCCAGCGAAAGCGATTTCAGACTCTGACCTCCAGGATTCAAGAGAACACGATCCAGCTGGGTTGTGAAAGGCCCCTGACTCGGTGGTAATTTGTTACAGCCCCAGCGTGCAGTGATGCAAAATTCTCGCTCGGGCCTCAGCCCCGTGGCCCAGGGCAGGAGGATTCAGGAGCCGGTGCTGAGGGCAGCGTGTGGGGGGGGGGGGGCTGACCCGACGGCGGTGTATATACACACACCAGGCTTTAGAGCGTAAACGTGAGCAGTTCCTACCACCGTGCCCCACGGCCGGGAGCGCTGGCATCCTCACCCAAGGCTGACGTAGCCGGACACAGAGATGAAGGGGCTGGCTGACGCTCAGAGCCAGCGCTCCCACCAGGGAGTCTGACCTCCAGCACCCACTGCCTCTCGGGAGGGAAGAGGGCAGAGGAGGCCCTAACCGAGAGCTGAGGGTCGCCCAGCCGTCTGTCCTTCACAGGAGGGGCCCTCTCCCCGGCCTGCAAGGGGGGGACTGACCAGGCATCCCCTGAGGTCATGCAGGTGTCAAGGGCACGGGCTCACTCGGCTCAGAGGACAAGCCTGTGAGTGTGGTGAGCGAACGTGTCGCTCAGTGAAAAGCATGAAGAGCACCAGCTTCCAAGGGGACCAAGAGCCTGGCCCTGGATGCCTGGCCCTCTGCGCTAACACAGGCAGCAAGCAGTGCCACCCAAGGCACGTAACTTCACTAAATCTGCCTTGTACTACTCTGGTGGCATGTGTTCCTTCCCGAAGCTATTTTGCTAAGGCTAAGATGAAAAGACCCGAAAGTCTGCATTGCTGAGCACCCGCTTATGTACTAGCAGGAGACAGGTGGCGGGTGGGGGGCATCAGACTGGTGGGGGGAGGCCTCACGTTTTCCTCCGGGCAGCTGGATCCCAGCACCTTCTGCGAGACCACCACCGAGTGTGACCCACAACTGAGGTCAGGACCTAACTGCAAAGAGCCTCTTCGCTTGCTACTCGGTGCCCAGAATCTGTAGGCAGGAGGGAGGCCATCTGGAGAGACCGAGTCTCCCAAGTGCCAAGCACCTGGGGCCAGACAGCCTTGTGGCTTCCCCTGGGGGGGGGGGGGGGCTGGGGGCTGGGAGCAGATCCGAGCGCCCTCCCACTTCCCAGGCAGCCCTCTGGGGAGGGGAGGAGAGCCAGGCCCAGCTCAGCAGGCGGCTGGGAGTGCAGCAAACTGCCTAGAAGCTGGCATGTGAAGAAGCAACACAGGAGGGAGGAGCAGCTGCCCTGCTCAAGGCTTACACCAGGCAGGGGTGGGGGTGGCCAGCCGGCGGGCAGGAGGGGGGGGACTGACTGCGGCGGAGGCTGCACACCCCTCCTGCCACCCAGCCCATGAGCAGCGCGGGGTTCAGGCTGCGGCAGGCAGGAAACCACCCCATGCAGGAAGGAAGTCTTCGCGGATGCAATGGCTCCAATCTGCACAACCCCTTCACTCCCAGCCTCGAGGGCTGTACCACTCAAGAGCCCGTTTTTTTTTTTTAATTTTTATTTATTTATGATAGTCACAGAGAGAGAGAGAGAGAGAGAGAGAGAGAGAGAGAGAGAGGCAGAGGGCAGAGACATAGGCAGAGGGAGAGGCAGGCTCCATGCACCGGGAGCCCGACGTGGGATTCGATCCCGGGTCTCCAGGATCGCGCCCTGGGCCAAAGGCAGGCGCCAAACCGCTGCGCCACCCAGGGATCCCAAGAGCCTGTTTTAAATTAAGAATGGGTCACTGCTGGGGGTCATTCTCCCCCTACCCTCTTATTATGAAAACTTCCAGACCTGCAGCCACATTGCAAGGATTGTACGGTGACCATCCAGGGGCTTGCCGCCCTCACTGCAGCAGGTTACCCGCGGCTCTAGCTCCTGTCCGCCCCTCTGTCTACCCATCAGTGCGGTTTCCAAAAGGCAGCTCAAAGCGAGTGTGCTTCCGGGGCAGGTTTCGAATACAGCTCTGCACGCTGCAACAGCTTGCACATCGCACCTTCCCGCGAAGCAGAAGCACAAAAAGTGAAGGGCAGGGGCAGGGCCGTATTTGCAAGCAGCAAGATGGGACCCAGGCCAGAGGGACTGCTTTGCTGCGGCAAGTTAGGGCTCTCCGTCCCGCTCCGGCGCGTGGCAGCAAAACATCAGCCAAGTATGACCCGACGTCGCGTTCCAAAGGGCCAACGCTTTGGAGAAGATGTAGGATATTATGTTGTGGGAGAGCTGGGTTTGAGGTGAAGTGTGTGCGTGAGCGTGCGGAGGGGAGAACTCGCTTCCCCGGGGTGCCCGGGCCTGGGAGTGATGGGATCTGCTTGCGGAGAAGGCCGGCAAGGTGCCCGCTGCTCCGTACCCTCCACCGTGACACCGGACCGGCAATAAGCCGGGTGGCGTCGGGTACGTCTGATGCCACGCAGACCCAAGAGCCCCCAGAGCCAGCCAGCGGTCAGTGAGGTTGAGTGTGCCCCGGATCTAGGGCTCACGTAGAGAAAGTGGGGGTCACGGGCAAAAGAGGGACAGGACTCACCACCAGAGACAGGAGCCACTCTAGAAAGCCCCCCACAACCCCCGAGCAGCAAGGACACGGCAAGAAGCAGAGTGCAAGACACCTAGAGAAAGTGGGCGGAGCATGAGCGGCCCCAGCTCCCCTCCCTGGGCGGGGCAGGTGGGGGGCAAGCACCTGGGGTGCTGCTGAGGGGCTGCAGGACAACAGGAGAGCCTCGTCCATGTGGCCTCTGGCCTCAGATATTTGACAAATCCAAAGTCAAGTCCCAACAAGCCGAACTGGGGCCCCAGCTGCAAGCTCCTGGGCTGGTGTCGTGGCTGCACCGGCGGCCTGAGCAGCTACGGCAAAGACGGGGTGCACGCTGCATGCCTGCCTTCCCGCCTGTGGCACACCTGCTGATCCACGGAGCCCTGGCGCGGCCTCAAGGTCCTCAGCACAGGACTATCATGGGGCAAGAGCCGATATAAGATACGACTACTTGGGGCGTTGGGGTGGCTCAGCAGTTGAGCGTCTGCCTTTGGCCCAGGGTGTGACCCTGGAGTCCTGGGATCGAGTCCTGCACCGGGCTCCCAGCATGGAGCCTGCTTTTCCCTCTGCCTGTGTCTCTGCCTTTCATGAATAAATAAAATATTAAAAAAGAGAGAGAGAGATACAACTACTTGCCATCTTGTTTAAAGTTTCCAAGTCTCCTTTAAAACGCGTGACTCATACAGGTCTTCAAAACCTACAGGTCAGTCTGGTTACGCTTTAGCCTAATCAAGTGTCTCAGATCCTAGGCCGGGCCTCAACCTGCACGCACGGAGATTCCCCAGGTCTCTGGTCAGCCCTCAGCCTCCCCTAATGCTCCACTAGGAACACGTTATTATGACAACAGAGGTCATTTGGCCCCGTCCCAAGGATCAATGACCTTACCCATCACCAGTACAGTGAAATGGGGGGGCTGGGGACATGATCCTGGCTAACAGCACCCAGAGGGCCGAAGCAAGGACCCTTCAGCAAAACACAGCTCGTTGATAATGTTACCCCCAACGCCTTGGCAAAGGGAGTTGAATTTAATGATGCCCCTTTAATGCTGTGCAGACATAAAAATATTTTCACTGCACATAGGGAGGGCTATTGAAGGGCATGTGAAAGCACTTTGTAGGCTGTGACTCGCTCCATGTGCAAGTTATTATTAGCACTACCTTTGTTACAATGATTGATGGCTAAATGGACAGGAAGTTGTAAATGTGTCTATTTATACAGAATTTCAGCTCCACAGAATTCAATAGCTTTCCATCAGCAACACTGCGCTTGTGTGGGCTGCGGGCCAAGACGTGGCCCCTTCCCTCCTTTTATTAAGTAGAATCGCAGCTATTTAGAGGCAGGGGTGCCCTCGAAGCCGGCTGGGAAGGAGCTGCTGGAGAGGAGGGAGGAGAACCAGGGGCCTGGAAGCCAACAGGGACACGAGAGGAAGGCCCGGCAAGGGCAAGGAGAGATCAAGAAGGGCAAATTCTAGGTGGCTGCCGGGTTTCGCCAGTCTGGAGGGCCGAGGGCAGACGCCGGAGGGAGAGGGGCGACTGCAAGCTCTGGGCTGAAGGCAGCGCTAAACCACTGAGCCACCCGGGCTACCCCAAGAGATTTTTTTATTTCACGGAGACACCAAGCCATTTTTAAAACCTCTTAACCTCGAGAAACTTCGCGGGATACTCATAATGGGCCGGGCATTGTTTGAGGTGCTTTACCTGGATAATCTCATCGGCCCTCCCCAACACCCTGGGCCACGGTACGAGTACCACCTTGATTTTCAGAGATGGAAAATGAGGCACAGGGAGTCCAAATGAGGCCACGTAATTTATCCAAAGCTACACGGCAAGTAGGTGTCAGGGCGGGGAGCTAAACCACGTTTGTTTGGCTCTGGAGCCCGTATTCTTAACCATACATATGCTGCCTCTGTAGCACAATCCAGTCATGGTTAAGTGATAAAAACTAAAACAGCACATAGGATAAATGTTCAAGTCCCCCGTGGCTGCCACATTTTCCTAAACTGTGAATCATGTGGCGACACTTGCGTAAAGCCCTTCCCCGGCTCCTCATCACCTACGGCACAGCTTCCGCGTTTCTACTTTGTGGCCCACCATCCCCGGCTACCCCCCGAGTCACCCCAGGTTCTGACCGTTGCAAAACAGCCACGAGGTGCTGAACGTTAGCACGTTCTGGCTTTGCAGCAATCGCCCCGCGGCGGGCAGCGCAGATAGACCGGACGGTGGTCAAGGGGGCGTAGACAAGGTGAATTTCAAAGACCCGTAAGCGGTCCGTGGACAACGTGGTTGGCAGGTGGGGTGTGGGCGGTGAGGAGAGGGGAGGGGAGGGAAGATCCCTGGGTTTCAAGCTTCCACAAACCCATCGAAGGGGAGCTAAGGAGAATCCTAAGAGAAGCACGGCGGGCGGAAGAGCACGAGATGGGTTAGAGCCAACCTGGCACTGAGGTGCGCTGAAGACGCCCAGTGGAGATGCGAGAAGTCAAGCGGCTCAAGGGGGCTCAGGAGCAGGTTTGGGCAACGGGTCGGTGTGGGCGTGACGAGATTTCTCGAGGGGGCACTGGTAGAGGGTGGCCACGCCAGCACTGAACCGGTCTCTAGAGGCCAAAGGATCCTGCAAAGGAGCTGCCGAAGCGTTTTATTTTTGTTTGCCCGATGCCTAGAATTGTCGAGCAAACAGTAGATGCTCAGCACATGTTGCGAGAGGCTGGGCACAGCAGCAGGACACGCCTGAAGCCCGGAGGGAAGCCATCCAAAGCTGTAAATTAGAAAGGGAGTGGAGAAGTATTACGGAGCCTTAGGAACTTAAATGTGATTCTTGAGATATTTCAAATTCTTAACACGTGTCCAAAAAGTCCAGAGATTTGGAACACCACGAGGAAAAAAATGGGTAAGAATTCTCTTTCCTTTGGCAGGTCACAGTCAAGCAGAAGTCACAAGCTTTGTACCCCACTTTTGATCTTGCATATTGTTCGGATTTCTCTAGCAAGAGGCTCTTCAGACATGTGCACAAGAACGCATCTTCGGTCTCGGGGCCAGCGGCGCCTCTGTCCTTGGCTTAGTGTCAATGCACCGGCCCTGACAAGGTCAACTGGTGGTGCTCCCCAAGGGGCAATGCCCCAACAACATGAGACAGCAGCACTGGTTGGAAAGCTAAGACCCCATTGTCAAAGGCAACAGCCGTCCCAAAGGATGCCTTTGCCTTCCTTGTCTTAGCATCTGACTTCTCAAAGCTGCTGCCTGGCCGCCGAGTCCCTCGATTTACTACTGCATTTCACGTGAGGGCAGCAAGGAAAGGACTTGGTCTCTGGTCCAACTCTATCAATCACAGGAGATTAAAGCAATGCATGGAAGATGGAAAAAAAAATCTATGTTCTTTAATGAACCCATCTTTCCAGTTTCAAAGAGGCCTGTAAACAGCTGAGTGAGATGAACCATAGTCCTCGTAGGATCCTAAGGAATGCTGACTCAGAAAAACAGACGGCCTGTGGCCAAAAGAAATAGAGGTTTCTCAGATCAACATCTTGAATTTGGCTTACCCTGCCCAATCCACCTGGCAGGCACCTCTGGGGGAATGCCAACCACATCTGGAGAGACCTGAATTCCCTACCTTCTCGGTCACTGCAACAGGATGAGAGGGTTACTGTTTTCAACCCGGAAACCTGTCGTGTTGTGGTTGGTTAACAGTTGCCGTGTTGGCCACTGTAGAGCCGGATGCAGCACTCTTAATGGACGGGGCTGGCTTGGAATGTCACATGAGTGGGCCATGCTGAAGTCTGGCTGCCAGGAGCTCAGCCAAGCCACAAGATGGCAGGAAGCAACTGCCCAAGAACGCCCCCAGGAGAGTAGGGGGAGGTGGGCTTCTACTGGGTCAGGGCTTTGGGCCGACCTCTGGTGGGGAGTGTGGACAATAGGCCAATCTTCCCAGCCACAGCCTCCCCCACTTGGGTCAGATCCGTAACAGCCACATCAATCGCCTGGTAGTTTAACAACAGCTAAATGACATCAGTCATGTCAAAAGTGTTTTTTTTTTATAAGTTAGAACAGGCCAACAAAGGTTCATCTAAAGACAGTGGGTTCAGCATAATCAGTAACAACCAATAGACACCCACTGAATACAAAGAGAACGGTGCTCCACCTTTCATCAGGTAATAGTCCCAGAAGGACAGGTACCTCAGCCAGTGCCCTGGTTCACGAGTGTCCTTCAGTCTGGTCTGCTGCGTCTGATACATCGTTATGTAACCCAGACGGACACTCACTTCGGAAAACAGACACTAAATGTTTCCTAAAATTCCGACTAAAGTAGAGAGCACTTATTAGGTAAGACTTGGAAAATGTGGGCTCAGTGCTTGGGTGGTGGCGACAGAGAAGGCTGGGTCCATAATCCAGAGATTTGGGCAGGGCCTCAAGCGCATCAAAACAAGTAAAATTAGGTAGAAATGAGGTAACTATTTACTTGCAAGGTTCTCCTGGTGTGACTCTATAATCAAGAATCACATGGGGCACCTGGGTGACTCAGTAGGTTAAGTGTCTGACCCTTTATCTCAGCCCAGGTCTTGATCTCAGGGTTGTGAGTTTAAGCCTCTACTTAAAAGAATCAGAGTGAGCTTTAGTCCAGGGTCTGGGTTTCACTTTCCCCGAGCGTGAATGGCTGAACAGGTAATACAAATGGTGACCCGCTGTGTGTGTATGTGGCTGATGCTACGGGGAAAGGCACAAGACACAAATAATCCCACTATTCAGTGCTTGCTCGTGGTGAGAGCAAAATGCTGAAATAACACACCAACTTGGGAAGTACGTTCCTTTAGCTTAGGGATGGTGGGGTCACATGATCAAGACTTTTAGGGGTGGTGGCTGTGGGTTGGAAGGATTGGAGCAACCCCCTTTTCTGGGTCAGAGGGCAACAGGCAGGGCTTAGGAAGGGGTCCCAGACCGAGCAAGCAAAAGTTGCAGCAGGTCAGACTCACTCAGAGCAACCTTCCGACACCAGGGAGCATTTGCATGTGGGTGGGGTTCTTAGGTCACTGTTCTTAGAGTCAAGGACACTCACCCCAAAGGAAAACAGGGTTCCTCCATCCAATTCCGCCCCACCCCTCCAGAGGCACCGAGCAGCAGAGGCCGATAATCAATTATGTCACAGTTTCCAAATCAAGACCAAACTCAAAGCCACAGCTCAACAACCAAGAAATGAAAGCAACACTGGAGGTCTCACAGTTTTCAATTTAACTAAGAACGGAAAACTGTCTAAAGTGTTAGTCTGTAACATCAAAAAACTAATACCACTCAACCCCATACATGCCCGAGACCTTGTTTTTAGCGTTCTCACGGTCTTCCTAGGATTTTCCTTTGCTTTCTAAGTCTCATTATTTCTTTCACAAGTGTCATGCCCTTAAGGATACGTCCTGAAGTTCAAAGGTGTGCACAGGGTCCTCATTAGAGGGGCTGCTCTTGCACATCTCCCTTTCTAAGCAGAGAGAGAGGGGTGGTGAGGGGAGATCCAATGCTTAGAATAGTCGATTTTTCAGAATCACCGGTGAATTGTTAAGATCTTTGCAGAAACAAGATCTGGGCAGTAAGCAAACTCCATTCCCAGAGCTAAGCGAAGAGCATGGAACAAGGCAGGTTCCCAACACGGTTTCCCCATCCTCTCTCCCTTGTCTTTCAAGAGCTCATAAAAGCCGGATGGTGAAGGGAGAAGTATGAATGATTCATATCCTCATTCCTCAAACCCAGCAAGTTTCTGAGACATGGAAAATTCTAGGGGCAACAAACATTTAGAAATTAATTTAAAAAAAAAATAAAAGAAATTAATTCAAGACTGCAAGCAACTCCAGCTCCGTAACCGTGGCACCCAGCACAACACTCGGCATGTGAACAATGCTCAATGCGCTCTTACGGATTGCGAGGAAATCAGCAACCTACCTAAAACAAAATGGCCTGCAGAGATCAAATGAGAGATACGGTTTCCGTACCTGTAGCTGCACTGCCATCGGATACTCGCTACGCTCTGGTTTTCCCAAAGAACTTTCTCCAATCACAAGGTGCAAGAAGCTGGCTGACCCCAGAGACCAGCAGCCCAGTGTGCCCGGTCCAGGTGGCTAGTCTGAAAGCTGCATTGTTTCATTATAGGACTAGGCCCTGAATGTTGGTACCTTTTTGTCTTTCAAGTGAACTCGAGCAACGTCTGGATACAGTTGGAATGCTTAGAGAATTCTTTTTTTTTAAGATTTTATTTATTTATTCATGAGAGACACAGAGAGGCAGAGACACAGGCAGAGGGAGAAGCAGGCTCCATGCAGGGAGCCCGACGTGGGACTCGATTCCCCGGGTCTCCAGGATCAGGCCCCGGGCTGAAGGCAGGTGCTAAACCGCCGAGCCACCCAGGGATCCTCTGCTTAGAGAATTCTTGATCGAGGGGTGCCTGTTGAGAACTTCTGAAACCAAAGTGTTTTCGATGCCATCAATGTCTGATGCTTATCTCTGTGGAAGAAAATGCTCCTCCAGGAAGGGGTGTGGTGGGGAGGCCAGGTAGTGACATTTACTCAACACCCCTGATGGAGAGGCAGCATGCAAGGAGCTTTATAGACATTGTTCTTTCTTTTTTTTTCTTTTTCAAAGATTTTATTTATTGGAGAGAGAGAGAGAGAAATGAGGGGAAGGGCAGAGGGAGAGGAAGAGAATCTCAGGTAGACTCTAATACAGGGCTCGATCCCACATCCCTGAAACCACAACCCGAGTCAAAACTGGATGTTCAACTGACTGAGCCACCTAGGTGGCCCCCAGACATTGTTCTATTAGATGCTCACAACAACTCTCTGGGGTATTTGACAGATAAGAAAACCTGTCAGAAACTGAGGGTTACCAGAAGGGAGGTGGGTGGGGGACGGGTGAAATGGGTGATGGGGATTAAGGAGGGGACTAGTCATGATGAGCACTGCATACTGCATGGAATCGCTGAATCGCTATACCGTGCGCCGGAAACTACTATTACACTGTATGTTAACTAATTGGAATTTAAATAAAAACTTGAAAAAAGGGGCAGCCCGGGTGGCTCAGCGGTTTAGCACCACCTTCAGCCCAGGGCCTGATCCTGGAGACCCGGGATCGAGTCCCACATCGGGCTCCCTGCATGGAGCCTGCTTCTCCCTCAGCCTATGTCTCTGCCTCTCTCTCTCTCTGTGTGTCTCTCATGAATAAATAAAAAATCTTAAAAAAAAAGAAAAAACTTGAAAAAAATATCTGTCAGGGAGGGTAAGTCTAGAGTCCAAGGTCACAGAGGTAGAAAGGGGGAGTGGCAGGTTTAGGATCCAGATTTGAATATGCGCTGGTAAATGGCCTCTGCAGAAGTGTCTTTACTAATTAGGGATACAGCATTCCTTACGATCCTAATTACTGAAGAATCCTGTAACAAACTCTGTTCTTAGAGCCTCCATATTCCAAGTGCTCTGCAAGGGAACAGGACCCTCGACTTCTGCTGTCACGTGCATAATTAGGATTTGTGTGATAGCAGATAAGGGAAACCGAGATGCAGATATTCCTTTGGGGAGAAAAAAGGCCCTTTCTCTGAAAAATACGTATATTTTTGTGTTTTTATATTTCTCAGTAGTACCTAGGTAACACCATCAACAAACTGAGCAGAGATTGATATACATGTAAAAACCTGAAGAGTTTTCTAGGCTCTCCCACCTGAGGCACACCGTGGTAGTAATCCCTCTAAGAGGCCACTTTCCAGAAAATTAAATATGTCAAATCTTGGTTCATTCAAAAGGCACTGTCCTTTTTTTTCTTTGTACACGCCTTGTATTTATGGAGGTTGATTTTTTTTCCCCTATGATCTGGATTAGCAATAATAAAGAAGCAGGGCACTGAAAAGGAGAAAACTGCTAGCAAAATTGATATTTTAAACTCCTTCATGTATCTAAACTACCTGGACTGACTAAATAAATAAATAAATAAATAAATAAATAAATAAATAACTACCTGGACAGTCTCTACTGATGGGATATTTCTTTTGTCTATGTGTGTTTTCTGATATTGTTCTTTCTACATTTAAATTCAATTAATACAGGGCAGCCCCGGTGGCACAGCGGTTTTGTGCCGCCTGCAGCCCAGGGCGTGATCCTGGGGTCCCGGGATCCAGTCCCACGTCGGGCTCCCTGCATGGAGCCTGCTTCTCCCTCTGCCTGTGTCTCTGCCTCTCTCTGTGTCTCTCATGAATAAATAAATAAAATCTTAAAGAAAAAAAAAGACAAATGAGGACTATAGACGTATGAAAGATAACAAATTTAAAAATAAATAAATAAATTCAATTAATACACAGATAATGTATCATTGGTTTCAGAGGTAGAGGTCAGTGACTCATCAGGCTTCTATAACACCCAGTGTTCGTTACATCACACGCCCTCCTTCATGCCCGTCACCCAGTTACCCCATCTCCCCGCCCACCTCCTCTCCAGCGACCCTCAGGTTGTCTCCCTCTCTGATTTTATCTTGTTTTAGTTTTCTCTCTCTTCCCGTATGATGCTCTGTTTTGTTTCTTAAGTTGCACAGATGAGTGAGAACATAGAATTGTCCTTCTCGGACTTATTTTGCTTAGCATGATATCCTCGAGCTCCATCCACATCCTTGCAAATGGCAAGATTTCAGTTTTTCTGATGGCCGAGGAGTATCCCATTGTGTGTGTGTGTGTGTGTGTCTACACCACATCTTCCTTATCCATTCATCTGTCAACAGACAGCTGGGCTCTTTCCACAGTCTGGCTATTGTGGACATTGCTGCTATGAACAATGGGATGCAGGCACCCGTTCGGATCATTACATCTGTATCTTTGGGGTAAATCCTCAGCAGTGCAATTGCTGGGTCATAGGGTAGCTCTATTTTCAACTTCCTGAGGACCCTCCACACTGTTTTCCAGGGTGGCTGCATCACCTTGCGATCCCACCAGCAGCGCAGGAAGGTTCCCCTTTCTCCGCACCCTCGCCAACATCTGTCATTTCCTGACCTGTGAGCTTTAGCCATTCTGACCGGTGTGAGGTGGCATCTCATTGTGGCAAAAGGCACCTTTCAAAGCCTGTGTTGTGGACTTGCATTCAACACGGTCCTGTAACAAGCCATTTATGAAGTATGCGAATCTCGATGTGGTGGCAGAAAGTACAACTGAGATCACAGACCCAGGAATGGCCACCAGGATACTTATCCTGAGGGTGAAAATCACATTTCTGAAGAAAACAGGATAAATATGGCGAGAAATACTTTTATAAACATAGCTGGGTGACTGTTGACAAAGGAGGTGTTTCATTTGGCAAGAATCGGGGAGTCTAAAACCAGCCTTAATGTCAGAGGGACTTGTAACTGGAGACGTGTCGCAGAGCTTCGTGAAGCCTTCTGGAAGCCATCAGCCCAGACCCAGAGCCTGTGCTTGGAGGCTGGCTCTGGCTGCTGGAAATGATGCCACTACCATCGCTCCCCATTTTTTATGTTTGGGAGAGAACTCCTGATGCCCCTTAACCTCTGATTACCTGCCACATACTAGAGGATTTATACATCTATGCAAAAATCTATATTAAAAAGAAAATGTGGGACACCTGGGTGGCTCAGTGGTTGAGCGCGTCTGCCTTTGGCTCAGGTTGTGATCCTGGGGTCCCAGGATCGAGTCCCACATTGCGCTCCCTGCACGGAGCCTGCCTCTCACTCTGCCTGTGTCTCTGCCTCTCTCTCTGTCTCTTATGAATAAATAAATAAAATCTTAAAAATAAATAAAGTAAAATAAATAAATAAAATAAAATAAAAAATAAAAATATAAAATAAAAACTGACCAAATAGCCTATTAGAGAAAGTAAACTTTTTGAGAGCTTACTTAGATTCACTTTTAGGATCTTGTGGTCATAAGACCAAAAGGGCTCTGTTCAAAATTCCATATTCTGGGCAGCCCCGGTGGCTCAGCCGTTTAGTGCCACCTTCTGCTCAGGTCATGACCCCGGGGTCCTGGGATCGAGTCCCACATCGGGCTCCCTGCATGAAGCCTGCTTCTCTCTCTGCCTGTGTCTCTGCCTCTCTCTCTCTGTGTCTCTCATGAATAAATAAATAAAATCTTTTAAAAAATTCCATATCCTGCTTGATTTATGTTTTCCCAATATGTAAAAACCCAAGAGGTAGGCTGACCATTAGCGAGTTATTCACTGTACCCCAGTGCAGTCATCTGAACTACGCAGAGTGCTGGAAGCTTCAGGGTTGAGAGTGATTTCAACAGCTAACCACAATGGAGTAGCTCAAATCCCAGGAAATGCAGTGTTTGCGTATGGTAAGCAACAAAGAACAAAGTTTGAGCAATAATCTTCTATTACATTAACAGCAACTAAACAGACATGTCCTACTCCTCCTGCTCCAGTGGTCAAGAAGGGATGCTGAGAGATCAAGGCTTCATGAGACTCAGAAGAACAGAAACCCTCACGATGGCTCCGAAAAGCTCCTGTTGCACACACAGGGACAGTCTGTGGTTCTGTTGCTTCTAGAATCCAGAGGGAAACAGAGCTACCCCGAGTGCATACACATTCCCGTGAGAATGTGCCCCCAAAGTAGTAACTAAAGCTGTTCAACTGAGGACGGACCTTAGTCTGGTTGCTCCTCTACTGACTTTCCTGCCACATCACACGTTACAAACCGGGACTGTCTCCCATTCCCCCCTGGTCCTCTCTGGGGGCAAGGGAGGGCAACGGGACAAGGGGCTCTAAGCCTCTGACTGAGGGACCAGAGAGAAGTGGAAGGAGCTTCTCCAGGACGTGCCCAGCTCGGCCGCAGCCCGGCCTGGAGGCCGACCCGAGCACAGGGCCCCTTGCGGGCCAGGCTGCGGGGACGGGGCGGGGGGGGGGGGGACCGTGGGAGAGCGCTGAAGTCAGCAGCTCCCCAGCCTCTGAGTCAGCACCTTCCAGACCAGAGGGGCTGTCGGGAAACAGACTTCTCGCCCACAAAACCATCCAAACATCACAGCCGTCCAGGAACTCAAAACCCACGGGCACGGTTCCGGAGTGGGAGCCCCAAGCTCACCCCGCGTGCCAAGGCACTGGGGGCTGGAACCCCCCTCCCGCCCCATCCCCGCCACCAGCTTCGGTGCTGGAGACACGCGGCCGGAGGAGCTGCTACGCTCAAGGGCAGCAGCACAGCCTGCCTGGAGCCGGGCTCCGTCTTACGTCCTTCCTAAATAATCAAACACAACAGTGACCTCATTCCAGAAACTGTTTTCCCCACGAAGATTTGGAGAGCTTCGCGTTTTGACTAGTTGTCGCTTTTCAAGCAAAGGGGTGGGGAGGGTACGTGGGGAGGCGCTGGCAGGAGAGCCAAAGTGTCCCGACCAATGAGGTATTACAGTCACTCAAGCTTAACTGCTGCTTAGGATAGAATATTACCCCAAAGAAGCAAGACATGAAATTGTGTACTTAGAAGAAAGAGTTTGGAAAGCAAGATACTAACCTCTTGAAGTATGATCGACGGAATTATGAACCATTTATTTCATTTCTTTCTACTCTTCCAAACCTCAGGATGATTCTCCAGCTATCTGACCGAGCACACGGTTTTGGAAGGAACGCGTGTGAACCAGTGCGGGAAGAGTTCCTCCGGGAGCACCAGGGGGTCCACACTCACCCTGGTCACCAAGAAGGGGGCAGACGGCAAGGATTGACCAGACAACTATCGATTGGATCGGTTTTCCAATTTTCTTTTGTGAACATGCATGGCTTTTCCAATGGGGGGAAGAAAAGACACGCCACCCCAGCCATGCTGAGAAGTTAGTGACTTGAAACACCGTGCGTGGGGGAGCCTCCGGGGCGTCGAGAGCCTCCCTGTTCTCTACCCAGGGACGTGTGAGAGTCTCCCAGTACCACAGGGTTGTACAGATCATACGGAGTACAGGGAGAGAACCCCCCGGGGTGGAAATCTGAAATGCAAGGGTGCCCTGCACCCCTAGGCCCTGTGCTGTATTCAGAGAAATGTTAACATCTGAGGGAGGAGAGGAGGCATCTACCGCGCGCTGGGCCCTGTCTCCTACACCAAGCGCCACGTCTAGGTCTTTCTTCTTCAATTTTCAAAATAACGCAGAAACGAAGGGCGATGAGCCATTTTGAGGCAGGAAACCCAAAAGCACGAGAGGGAAGCCACAGGGCAGCAGGCTGATGAATTAGGAAGACGGACTCTCCACACGTCATCTGACCTGGAAGACCTTGCTCCCTGGCAATAGGGACACAATATGATAGGAGCAGCCTTCTGGATAAAGACATAGCAGAGGACTGTTCCTGGCCCCCGAGGAGAAAGGAGAGACAGTTTCATGAGACTATTTGCTAATATGTTTGAAACAAAAAACACTGCTGTAAGCCAGTTATAGACACTGCCAGGCTCCTTGGAGCTTTTATGGGAGACTAGAAGGGCCTGGGAGGCCACTCACCATGCTGGAACCCCTGAGGCAACGCCTGGCAGTTTATGGGGCCAGTGGGGTTTGGGGGGGGGGTGGTAGGGGAAGGAAGGGATGGCCCCTCTTGCACTGGCCAGCAGGGGTGGCATTGAGTCAGAAAGGACCAAGGGCTCAGTGAGTCCTGTTATCCCAGGCTGAGTGGTAGGTGCCGTGTGCACGTGCTCTATTGCTCACAGGAGCTCGAAGCCCAAAGTGACACAAGCAGCAGGTGGTGGTATGGGATTTAGACTCAGGACCACCTGACCCTAAGCACTTTTTCTGCTAACTCAGAGCCATCCAGCAAATCCCAATCTATCCTCACTTTGACAGAGAAAAGAGCAGATCCCTGTGGCACACTCAGCATATCAAAACCTAATTTCTTCCACCTGTGACGTTCCCCGTGACATCCTCCTTCCGTTCCTCTATGACAGTCACATGGCCTGTACTTTCTGGAGCAATCCCCGTTGTGACCATGCTGGCCCCACCGCTCCCACGGGTGTCCTCATACTTGTCTCCCTGTGTGGTCGACCCCAGGAGGCTACCCTGCAAACCCACGTCTGGGCCACTCGCAGCACTTGCTCCTTCCAAAGAAGGATGGGCATTCCTCTCACAGTGACAGGTCATTTATTTTTTTTTAAAGATTTTATTTATTTATTCATGAGAGACACACAGAGAGAGGCAGAGACATAGACAGAGGGGAAAGCAGACTCCCTGTGGGGAACCTGATGTGGGACTAGATCCCGGGACCCCAGAATCATGCCCTGAGCCAAAGGCTCAACCACTGAGCCACCAAGGCATCCCGACAGGTCATTTATATGCTCTGATTTGCGTCCCATGTTTCTGCTTTATCTTCCCTCCTATACTCAAAGTTCCTTTTCAAATCAGTGCGTCCCAGCTGGAAGCCCACTCTCGAGGGAAGAATCCCAGCAACAACAGCATACACAGCCAGAGGAACTACAATCCTGCCTAAGGTTGTTGCACTCCCTGGATTTGCAGGCAGCCCTGGTGTTGGATGGAATGAACCCCCTGAGACACGATTTTACTGTATCTCATCAGAATGCAACTCCCAGAATGGGGAACGGCCAAACTGTAATAGAACTAGAATCCATGGAAAGTCTTACGCTTACATGAAAAAACTTTAGTGCTCAAACATGACGCCACAAAAGCTTGGCTTGGTTGTAGTTCATTTGAAAAATTAAAAAAAAAAAAAAAAAAAACAACCTTCAGCTTTTGGTAGCAAAGCCAAAAAAAAAAAAAAAAAAAAAAAAAAACCAGCTCAACAGTATCACATGCTGTTTCACAGACGAGACAAAGGAAAGTGGGCATATTGTTAGGGTGCGTTAATGGAAGTGGAACGCCCAGATCACAGAAATGTTTGGCTGAACTGTGGGCTGGGCCCTCGCTCTCCAGGAAGACAAATAACACCCTCGATTCTGAGAAGCACGCTCAACGACGGAGCCCTCTGAGAAGGGGAGGGGGGAGACTCGGTGTCTAGTGCAGAAAGAAAAGAGAACAGACCCAGAAAAAAAAAAAGAGAGAGAGAGAGAAACCTAGAGGAATTTTCAGAGGTTTGACAGGCTGTCATATGGAGGAGGGCGTCCAGAATGTGAATCAGTGGGTGGAAACTACTGAGAAACAGTTTTTTGCTCAATCAAAAAGAAACCTCCAAACCGTGTCTGCAGGAGATGCAGAATGATGGCCCCTAGAGACGACCCGCAGCCCAATCCCCAGAACCCGTGTCTGGCTCGCTTTATAGGAGCAGTGACGTCAAAGATCTCGAGACGGGGAGACTCTGGGATCACCCTTGTGGGTGCAACAGAATCACAAGGCTTCTTCTAAGAGCGAGCTAGAATGTCAGAGAGAGAGAGAGAGAGAGAGGGAACAACAAAGCAGAAGTCAGACTCCGAGAGAGGTCTGAGGATGCCACACTGCTGGCTTTGAAGACGGAAGAAGGGGCTAGGAGCAGCCTTTAGAAGCCGGGACGGGCAAGGGAATGGATCCCCCCCCAACCCCCCAGAGCTTCCAGAAGGCACGCAGCCCTGCTGACACCTGGATTTTACCCAAATGATATCCACTTCAGGCTTTTGACTCTCAGGACAGTAACAGAACACATTTGTGTTGTTTTGAGCCACTAAGTCTACAGCAATTGGTCAAAGCAGCGATAGGAGAAGAACGCGATGTCTAACAAGGGAAGGACCACTCCCGGCCCCAGGGAGCTCCCCGTCCAGGGAGGCAATCAAGAAGAAATTAAGCACCTACCTGTCAGGAATGCTGTGCCAGTAAGTCCTGGAGGACGCACAGCCCACCGCTCTGACTCTGGGGGTCCACAGGCACGTGGCGGGTGCTGGGCCTGCCGCCGTGTCCCACACGCTGGTCCCCCCTCCCAGGCCCGATGGCAGGCAAGGCTTGCCCTCGCCTTCTCCCGGGGGGACAGTGGGTGGTGAGACGGGGCGCCCTGCGGAGGGGGGTGCGCCCTAGGGGGGGCCCGGGCTGGCGGGGAGCCTACCTGAGCAGAGGACCCCTCGGTTCCTGGCGCAGGAGAAGTTGTCACACTGGCAGAAAGGGCCGTAGATCTTCCCGAACTCGCTCTCGAAGCAGGAGCACTGGTTGCAGCTGCACTCCCCGCGCCCGCTGCACAGCGGCCTGCCCTCGGCTTCGCGGCACAGGTGCTGGCGGCCGCTCTGGCTCTCCCCCTCCTGGCACTCGCACCTGCTGCCCAGGTGGCCGGGCTGGCACTCGCACAGGCCGCACACGTAGGTGCCCTTCCCGCCGCACCGGGCGCTGTCGGGCTCGGGGCCCGCGCTGCAGCTGCACCGGCAGCGGTAGGTGACGGCCACCTGCAGGCTGTCCCGGAAGCCCACGGGTCGCAGCGTGAACGCGGCCGATGCTGGGCCGCCCGGGCAGCCCCGGGCCTCCGCCGCCACCTCGAAGGTCGCCTGCGTGGAGGGAGAGAGCAGACGCTGGGGCGCGGCCGGCCGGTGCCCCCACCAATGCCCCCTCCCCAGCACACAGGAGCCCGGGCGAGCCGCCCCGGGGGGTCCCGGCCCCTGCCCGCAGAGGGCATGCAGCCCGGCCTGAGGTCATGGGGGGGCGCCCCCCTGCATTTCACCTTCATCCTGCGCCCCTCCTCCCCGCGATGAAAGTCACACACCCCACAAATCCCTTCTGGCCACGTCCTCTGTGCCAGGCCCCGAGCTGGACGTGCCCTGACCTCACGGGCCAGACGTCCCCAGACCCTGGCACCTGCACCCCCGACGAGGGACGAGAGGGCCCTGGGTCCTTTCCACAGGCTCTGTCTCCCTGCAGACACATCCGAAGGCTACGCGGCCCCAGTTCTCCCTCGGACTGGTCCTCACAGCTGCATCTCCCACAAGATGACAAGTCATCACAGACGACACACGCCACACACATGGACAGACTATTTCTCTTTAAACAAAGCATGTGGGGCAGCCCGGGGGGCTCAACGGTTGAGCGCCGCCTTTGGCCCAGGGCATGGTCCTGGGGTCCCGGGATCGAGTCCCATGTCGGGCTCCCTGCAAGGAGCTCATAGGCTCCCTCTGCCTATGTCTCTGCCTCTCTCTCTGCATCTCTCAAGGATAAATAAATAAAATCTCTTTTCTTTTTAAAAAGTCATCTATAACTGGCTTTACTGGCCACTCTTAGGTAACAATGTGTCTTTTTGGAGAACACTGAAAACGTGTTCTTTCTAAACGTTCTACAGATCCCTATCACTTTGGGGTCTTTACGAACTCTAAAAGGCCTCCCCTCAGATTCTGTGACATCCAGGGACACCCCAGGGTGGGGGCAGAGGAGACTGAGCAGGAGGGCAGACCCAGCGCTCCCGGCCCTGGAGAGAGTCCCGCTTGGCAGCAGGCGTGACTCCGGGGGCCTCAACGACAGATATCCAGGAAGCGGGGTCAGCCAAGGGGCGTCCCAGGAGGTGCTGCTGGACAGGTGCACTGAGGATGATGACCAACAGCCAGAGTCAGAGGCCACTGGGAGAGCCCAACCAGCTGCAGACGGTTGGGACAACCCCACCCCCACCCTCCAGGTCTACACAGACGGTAGGAGGAGGCGAAGGGAGAAATGGACAGAAGCAAGCTCAGTGCCAAGTTTCAAGGACCTGAGGTATATCGGTGGGCTCTTGGGTAAGGAAGCAAGATGAGGACCCACCCGGGAACCGAAATCCATCTAATGACAACAAACACGAATAGTTCCTGAGTGTCAGATGCCTCCCTGCGCCAGGCACTGTGCTGGGCATCCCCACCAGGGTCTCGGTCACAGGGCCTAAAATGAGGCCTTCTCACTCACTAGAGAGAAAACACGGCTGGTGGCTGGGGGAGCTTAGCGCTGTGGGGTGGGGCTGGGCTCTCCTTGGCACGTCATCCCCTGGACGTAGGGGATGCAGCAGATGCTCAGTGTCCACATCCAGGTACAGAGGGAGAGGCCGCCCTGCTAACTGGAAGGACCACGAGATGGTGATCCCCAAGGTGGTGATGAGGCATCTCCAAACCTCCCGGCCGTGGGCTAGAGATGACCCACACCGACAGACAGGAAAGAGGTGGGAAGCCTGTCGGAAGCCACCCACAGGGCTGTCGAGAAAGCGGAGGTGAACATCCGTCCCTCCGGACAGAAGCCATGACTTGCGCAGGGCCACGAGCCCCCAAGGCTACAACCGTGCGGGCCTCGTTAAATGGAAAGCTCTTGCCTCCCAAAGGCGTCAGAAGTGGAATAAGCTCCAAAGGGATAACCGAGATCACGAGCCAAAGGGGTTTAATGACTGAAAAGCTGGGAGGAGTGGCTCTGTGAGCATCGCCTGCCCCCAGGGAAACTCGCGGGCATCAAGGGACAGAGTAACAAGGGAACTAAGCGTCCCTGGTCTTATCGACATGTCTGTGCTCGCCGGGGAGTAAGTGGAGAAGCCAGGGGAGCCCCCGCATCGGCGCAGGCAGGCAGCTGCCCGGATTCAGGAAGGCTCACACGCTGCCTGCCTGGCGGGCGGAGTGAGGAGGACTGGCCCGCAGGCAGGCCTAGGGGCCTTCCCAGCCAAGCCCGCCACCGCCCGTCCCAGCTGTTGGGCCCACGCAGCCTGGCGTGCAGCCAGCCACCTGATAACCAGACAAGGGCTCCGTCTAGTTCAGCCACGGGACTTGCAGGTCCTGCCGGGCACAGGGATGCTATAAAAAGTCCTTTAGGAACAACAAGTCAATCTGTTCTGCTAACCCTCCTTGCAGAGTCCATTTCCCGGAGGGACCAGGAAAGAATCCAGAGTCTGTCAAGCAGCTGGAACGAGACTTTTTCCTGATTACTGTGGACTTCAACCGGTACTGAAGGCTCCCCAGTTCCTGGAGACTTTCCATCTCCCACTCCGAGATTCCAGAGGAAGGTCATGGACACAGCAGGCCTCCCTCCCGTCCAGTCTTGTTATTTAAGCCTCATTGGGATGCTCCCGGTTTCCCCACAGGGCTGTTGGCCTGACCCACGCTTTCAAAAGGGCTGCCCAGCCCCCGCCCCAAACCCACCAAACCGGGGGCTGTACCGATGCCAAGTCCACCAGGAGCTCGCTGAAACAAAGCGCTGGGCATGGGCATGGGGTACAGAGCCCCAAAGGAGGGGACAGGAGAGGGGGACGCTGTGGGAAGCCCGTGATGGGGCTCACTAGGTCCTTTGTGCCGGGTGTTAGCGCGGGCTACGCGGCTGGCCACTTGCATACTGATTTGTCAAAGTCAGCTCATGAGAAAGCCAACTCCCAGTGGCCAGGCCCACTCAGTCAGCACTGGCTGGTGTTGGGACCCGGGGAGGAAAATCAGGGAAAAAAACTGAAATCACTGGAGAAGGGGACCTCATTGGATTTGACACTTCCAAGGCTTAATCTAAGGTGGATTTCTTTTGTCTCTCGCCCTGCACTAACTCTCCTGCTTCCTGCCCGAGAGATCTCCTAACCTAGAGGATGCAGGAGAGTCACCAGACCATGGCTTCTGGCTGGAAGCAAGCATAACGCCTCTGCTTGGTCCCCCACCACCGTTTCTGCAGAAGCTTTAGTTACAAGGGGGTGAGACTCAGCCGGCTGCCACTTGAACCCAGCTGTCCCAAGGCTGCACCCCCACACACCCCCATAGGCCATGTCCTCACCTACGGACCAGACCCAGGGATATCCTGACCGCTTTCCCTAATCCCGAATCTCCAGGTAAGTTCCCTTCCGCCTGCCTCCTGCCGTTCCCCAAACCACGGCACCTGCCAAATAACGGCCAGATACCTTAGCTTGGCACCTATGTCCTACCCGTGTGGCCCAAGCCTGCCTCTGCAGCCTCAACTCCAGCCACCCTCCCCCTTGGGGGCAGTAGCATGTCCAGGGACGGGTGAGTGGCTGCTGCTTTGTGCCAATCTGTCTTCATCCACAGAAAACGAAAACTCCACCGCTCCTGCAGTAGAGCCAGGGGCCATGTGACGCCCGTGGCCTCCTGGACAGCAAGACAACACTGGACAGTGAGCCACCCTGGGGGCCTCCCTCTGAGCCAAAGGGGGCTACTGAGCACCCATGGGGAAGAGCTGTCCAGGGCAATGAGTGTAGGAGAAGCTCCTTTCTTCTGTCCCTATTTCAGATCCTCTACAACTCATCCCAATACAACCGAGATTTTTTGTTTTTGTTTTTGTGGGGGAAAAAAAAAAGCCATTTAAAGTCCTTTTTCATCTTCTAGCCAATGTTCTCAGTTTCCCGAGCTATCCTAGCAAAACCCAAAATCTGTACGTGAGGGGGTCTGTCCGTAAGTGGTAGTGATGCCACCTGGGGCTTCCTAGGACGATTTGCTTCCCAAGTGCATGAGGGAGAACACAGATTTGACTCTGAGCGCTCATGGCTCAAAAGCAGCAGGACTTCTGGGAAGTTTCTCGGGTCCCCCCCCTTGGAGCCCCAGTCTTTCTCACATCAAGTGAGGGTAATGGATACCTTACAGGTGCTGCAGGAAGCAGAGGAAGCCGTGGTCACGGTAAATCCCCATGAAATGGGGTTTATACAACTCATGTTATTGCTTCCACGGTCAGGAGGACTAGTCAGGAGATCTTGGCTTGAGTTGCAAGTCCACCGCTCGTTAGCTGGGGGATCTGGGGTGGGTTGTCACGCTCCCAAAGCTCAGGATGCTCAGCAGCAATGAGTGCAGCACCCCATTCCCCGCCCCCCGAGCCTTGGGGTGTGTGCACTGAATGAGGGAAGGTGCATAAAAGCTCTCAATAAATGATGCTCCCTATGGCAGGGGTGCTTCTTTGTTGTCATACCTTGCTCTGAAATGAACCCTTTGAAGCAGATACGCTAGATCAGAATCACAGCCATCAAGAGGCCAGGGAAAGGTGGTCTAAGGTACCAGCATCACAGCCGGAAAGCCCTGGCTCCACTCTTCTCACCTGTCCTCAGAGGGCAGCGGTGGGGGAACGAGAGCTAACTCGTCGTGGCTCCTAAGGTTAACTGCACATGCCTCCCGAGCCCACGAGGGGCCCCAAGAGTCTCGAAACAACTTTCTCGTGTTTGCTTAAGGCAGTAAAAACTGCTTGAGTTTCTTGCATCCCAAAAGAAACCTATGGATTATCATTATTATCAACAAACACGAGTTCCTCTGACCTTCCTGGTTTCCAGACAATTCATCGTGACACTTGCTTGTCACTCACTCATCCTTCGAAAAAGAGAGAGGAGAGAGAGAACTGAATGCAGAACTGCAGATGCAGTCTGACCCACACCAAGAAGAGAGGATCCATTCTCTCCGGGGTTTCAGAATACTTCTGTTAACGCGACCTCAGCTGGCGCTTTTTCCTTTTTTTTTTTTTAAGCGACATTGTTCATTCAACATTAAGCCTTTGAGGATCAGAATCTGTCAGATTCTTTCTTAAAAATCACTATCAAACCGAATTTCCTCTACCCTGTTAATCTTCTGAGCTAAATGCAAGATATCAGCCCTATGATTTCAAGCCAGCTGAATGCTCAGAGTGATTTTAGAGCTTGGTTTTCCTGTGTGATGAGATAATCTGCATTCTCCAGTTCTGTGACCTTCTCAGGTCTTGATAAGCAGGTCTTCTGTGAGTTCAACTGCAGCCAGGAGTGACCGCGAACAGATGAGAGAACGTGGAACCTCACGCAGGTCCTCCTCCAGCTGACGTTACTAACACTTTTAGGGAGCAAGCTGCCTCAGCTACGAGTCTGCCTAACTGGGCTGTCATCGATTCACATGATTTATCTGACTCGTAAGGTCACCATCAGACCTTGTCAAGAACTTTCCTGAAACCCAGGTGCCTCGTGTGTGTGCTGTGGATCTTCTTTCTCACCTCTGGCCCGCTGCACCTATTTCTCCAGGTAAAGGGCTCCTTGTTTGGGTGCTTTTCATGCTTTTTTGCCTTCCTGACACACTGCACCAGACATTTACCCACAGATCTAAAGAACTCACTTGTGTGTCCCTTTCCCTGGTTATCTCTGCCTCCTTCTGTATTCCAGAACTGTCTCTTTAGGGGCACCTGGGTGGTGCAGTTGGTTAAGTGGTCTTCGGCTCAGGTCATGATCTCAGGGTGTTGGGATCGAGCCGAGTCGGGCTCCCTGCTCAATGGGGAGCCTGCTTCTCTCTCTCTCCCTGCAACTCCCTCTGCTGTGCTCTCTTGCTCACATGTTCTGTCTCTCTCAAATAAATAAGTAAAATCTTAAAAAAAAAAAAAACAAAACTCCTCTCTTTAACCCTTGTGACTCTTAGGCTTCCATGCTTTTCAAAAAAATCACCTGAACTGATTAATCATTATAACCGGTCAAGACAACATAAATATATTGTGAAATCTGACAAGTACTAACTATAAAATTTTATCAGAAGTGCCTTTTTAGTGAGACGAAGCTTTCCCCACCCAAATAGTTCACATATGGGTAAAATATTACTTACTGCTAAATAAGTCCAGGATTAATTCTATTCCTATTTTGTATCTGTCTAGAATAAAGTACACCTTCCAAAAAACCTGATTCATAGAATTAGGAAGATGAGACTAGAAAGATTTTTGTTACAGTAATGTCACCTTATTCCAGGAGCACCTTCTGAGTTAAATGCCATAAATAATCATTTTTCACTTTTAATGATGTATCATCTTACAACTCGACTGGGCCCTCTTTTTTTTTTTTAACAGAAGAAAACTTGGAAAAAAGATGTCTTAAATCAAGATTTATTACTTACTCATTAGAGTCCTTCACTTTCTCAATGTTGACACCATATTTTGAATTGTCCCTGTGGTGGAGCAAGGCACCACAGTAAGATTTAGAACAGGGAGATGGATGCCTGTGTGTCGCAATGGGTGAAGGGCAGCTGTGACCAGGGATGGCATGTGGGAAAGCCCCAGAAGACCATACCGAGGTGCAACCAGCCATGCGGCTCTACCTACATCTCTTTGAGTTGTTTCCCCGGAGCCCAGGGTCTAAGTCTGCTTATATCCACCATGGCCATCATGAGTGCTTAACGCCCCAAAGATATGGTCATCTATTTTCAAGGTCCCTATAAATTTTTTGGCTTCAGTCAGATTCCTTTTTTGTGGGGGAAGAGAACATTCTCTCACTGCCTTTCTATATTCTCGGCAATGAAACTGTCAACATAGCAGGGAAAGGATCCATGGCAGCAGGAAGGTCTGGAAGACGTGTGGACAGCTCTCCATCACCACTCTGCCTGCCCCTGTGCCTGTGTGTTTGTTCTCTGTTCCTATCACTCATATATTCTCCTCCCTCTCTTCAAGGCCCTGGTGTGGCACACAAGCACAAACCTTTACATACAAGGTTTCCTCCTCGTCATTTAATTATACCCACTTGATCCACGCAAAGCTTCTAAGCCTTCCATTGCTGGGGAGTTATCCATCCCATGCGATCAAATGAGAGAAAGTGGACGGCTCTCTTCATATTTTGCAGAAGGGAAAAGTGAGATCAGATTATCCAAAGCACAGAACAAGCTGTGGAGGACTAGGAATGAAGGGCAGTTCTCTTAGAATCGTTCCCACCATACCCTCCCCAACCTAATTTCATCCCTGGCACATGAAAATAATGATGGTTTAAAATACCAAGGGCACAATGTCAACTGGAGGAAGCCTCAAGTGGCAATGCTATCTACCGCCTGAAGATTTTTAACAAGTCCGCCTGGCACCCTGAAGACACAACGCATAGCAGACATCCCCCCAGGATGCTGAGTAGGAAGACAGAATATAAACCCCTGAAGGACTCTAGTAAGTCACAGAAGTTACCAGGAGCCAAAGAACGAGGACCAACACTAACAGGTATAACTGGAGGTGAGGACTTACCGTGTCCCCAATTTTCAGGCCTTCGCACTTCCTCTGGCCAGGGTAGGACACACCATCCTGGCAGGTAGCAGTGAAGAAGAGGTTAAGATCCTCAGGCTGATCCCAGACAGACAGCTCCACTTTAGACCGGATGCTCTGAACAGAGAGAGAAGACAGAGCCAGAACCATTTAGTACAAGCTGCAGTGGAGATGTTTTCCACACTGGTTCTCTGAGGCCTGCATGACGGTCTCTAACTCATGAGCCAGGCCAATGCCAAGAGCCAGTGGTTCCCTTGGTTCCCTGCCCCCTCCTCATCCTTTCCCTTCTCTCCACACCCACACACCACCTTGCTAGACCTGGCCCAAAGTCTCCCGCCGTGAGCTCAGAGAGGTTGACAATAGTCCACTTGCCATATGGTAACTTTATCTGCTTCCAAGGGGGGATGCTCTGTCCCCACTCGCTCTTCCAGAGTCACCTCTCATCCTCACTCAGCTTTGGACACGCAGCTCCTCAACTCTTGCCATGTGTTCTCTAGACTCTGGGGGTCAACATGGGCCTCGGATAATGCTCCCTTAGTCAACGGCTCTTCTCTCTTCTCTTCCCTGGGCTAGCATCTCATCAACCTTCAAAACCATTTCAGTAGGCATTCTCTCCTGGAACCTGTCAATCCTCACACTCACACCCTCCATCAGATGAGGGCCACATCCGTTGAGTTTTGAACTACGTTCTGAAAGAATCATATCTTACATGTGGATTATGAACTCAAGATGGCAAATGAAATAAAAATTGAGCCAAAATTACCCATCAGAATGGAAAAAAAGAAAAGACCAAAAATATCAGGGGTTGGAAAGGATGTGGAGCAACTGGAGCCCTCACCTTGCTGGTGTGAGTGTGAATATGCACAAGCTTTGAGAAAACCATTAGGGCAATATCTACGATGCTTGGACCAACATTGGACCTAGCAATTCACTGTAGGATTGTACCCAACAGAGATGTGTACTGACCAGAGACATCTATGAGAAGGTTTATAGCAACACTGCCTGCAAGAGCCAGAGACCAGAACCACCCAAATGCTTGTCAACGGTAGAACAGACTTTTAACAAAACAATCATGGTGTGTTTGCACAATACAATCCAGTAACAATTAATGAAATACAACTACATTCCACAACATAGATGAATCTTATAACACGGCCTGAAAGAAGCCAGACACAAAGAGCATATGTACTGTATGATTCTACTTATATGAAATTTAAAAGGAGGCAAAATTAATGGGTATTTTTGCAGGGATAAGCAATGGAAGAGTGCACAAGAGGTGGTTCTGGGTGTTTAGTAATAATCAAGTTTTGACCTGGATGCTGGATACTCAGAAGTATTTAGTTTGTGAAAAGTTTGTGCAATTTTCTGGATGCCTGTAAAGTCTAAAAACTGGCCACTGAAAATCCCTCAGGAGGACATACTTTGGAGGCTAAGGCCCAATGAACTAGCATGTGTCTAGGGGCACATCTTACAAAAAATAAATGTTTACACATGAGGTAAATTCAATACGGCAGGATACACACACTCTGAGAGACACAGGGATCCCAAGGTCGACTGATGAGCCTCGAGGCCCCAACCCTCCTTTATCAGGTGCACTTCAGGGGACAAATTGAACAGATGGCTGGAAGAACTGCCTCTCCCTCTCATGGGGTTCTTTTCGTTCTTTTTTTCCTTTTTTTGCTGAGCCTGTAGTGTTAAACTCAAATAAGTTAGACATGCAGTTTTCTCAACAAATAGCCTGTTGAAAAATCTCTCTGCAAAAAATAGTCTTCCCCTTTGCAACAAATTGTCCAAGTGCTTCTACAACTCTAAAAATACTCTCTCTTAAAGCCACTTCTTCTTGTGCCAGCCTCAACTGGCAGAGTTGCGCGAGCGCCTCTCCACATACACGCGTGCTCCTGCTGAACACAGTTAGTTCTGGACAAAGCTGCTTTCCCCACTGAGCTGTGAGTCCCAAAAGCCATATCATATTTCTCCCTAGGATTGAACACAAGCTTTTGGTGAATGAATGGGTGATGTTTTAATGGCAGCTATGCTAAGGGGCTCAGACCTAGTAGAAGAAATTTAAAATGATTTTCAAAATACAGGTCAAAAATTTTTTTTTATTCCTCATACTATGCCTTTTATTCTGGTGACTTATTCATTCTGTAACTAGAAGCTTTCTCTCTCTCCTTCACCCATTTTGCCCAATTTGCCACCTCCACTCCCCTCAGGCAACCATCAGTTTGTTCTCTTTATCTATAGGTCTGATTCTGCTCTTTCTTTCTTTCTTTCTTTCTTTCTTTCTTTCTTTCTTTCTTTCTTTCTTTCTTTTTTAAGATTCCACTTATGAGTAGAACCATTTGGTATTTGTCTTTCTCAGTCCAACTTATTTCACTTAGCACAATATCCTCTAGGTGCATCCATGTTATAGCAAATGGCACAATATCATCTCTTTTATGGCCGCGTAATATTCCATTGTGTATATACACCACTACTTGATCCACTGAGAGACACTTTGGTTGTTTCCATATCTTAGCTTTTGTAAATAATGCTGCAATAAGCACAGGAGCATATCTTTTCAAATTAGTGTTTTCATTTTCTTTGGGTAAATATTCAGTAATGGAATTACTGGATCATACGGCAATACTATTTTTAATTTTTCGAGGAAATTCCATACTGTGTTCCACAGTAGCCACACCAGCTTGCATTCCCACCAACAGTGCACGAGCGTTCCTTTTTCTCCACATCCTCACCAACACCTGCTATTTCTTATCATTTTGATTTTAGCCATTCTGACAGGTGTAAAGTGATACCTCATTGTGGCTTTGATTTGCATTTCCCTGATGATTAGTGATGTCAGGCATCTTTTCATGTGTCTGTTGGCCACCTGTATGTCTTCTTCCAAAAAATGTCTATTTGGGTCCTCTACCCATTTTTAAAATCAGATTCTTTTTTGGTAATGAGTTGTATAAATCCTTTTTTTTTAGGATTTTATTTTTAAGTAATCTCTACACCCAACGTGGGGCTCAAACTCATGACCCAGAGATCAAGAGTCAAATGCTCTACTGATTGAGCCAGCCAGGCTCTTTGAGCTATATAAAATTCTTTATATATTTTGAGTATTAACCCTGTGTTTGGATATGTCATTTGCAGATATCTTCTCCCATTCTATTAGAGGTTGTCTTTTTGTTGATGGTTCCCTTCACTGTGCAGAACCTTTTTAATCTGATGCATCACAATAGTTTATTTTTGCTCCCCCCCTTCTTTAGGGGACTCATCTAGAAGAATGTTGCTATGACTAATGTCAGAGAAATTACAGTCTATGCTCTCTTCTAAGATTTGTGTGGTTTCAGGTCTCACATTTAGATCTTTAATCCATTTTGAATTTATATATTTTTGTGTGTATGTTAGAAAGTGCTCCAACTTTCATTCCAATTTCATTCTTTTGTGTGTGGCAGTCCAGTTTTCCCGGTACTATTTGTTGAAGAGACTTTTTTCTCCATTGTATATTCTTGTCTACTTTGTCACAGATTGATTGTCCATGTAACTGTAGCTTTATTTCTGGAGTCTCTTTTCTGTCCCACTGATCTATGTATTTGTTTTGGTGCCAGTACCATACTATTTTGATTATTGCAGATTTATACTCTAAGACAAGGTCAATTTAAAATATATGTATTTTCTAATTGTGAATAACTATGAGAATGAGGCAAATCAATAGATCATAAAAAGGTCAGGTATACTGGAGCTATGTAAAATATAACTTAGTATCAGACACATAAAACATAAGGGTGCTGGGGTTTGCCAACAAGACACTGGGAGGGAACACTAGTGCTCCCTCTCCATGAGGATCTGCTTAGAGCTGCCACATGGAAGCATTAATGGAGGAGAAAGAGCACTGGGGACTGGAACTCCTATTGAATGAACTGGTAAATACAATAGGTGGAAATCCCATCTAAGCTCCATTCTGGCCATTAAGACCCAAAGCCTTGTGCTGTGATCTGAAGTTTGTGTTATTCCTGCTCCCCAGAGGAATCAGAAATTCTTATGATGTTTTGCAGGGAGGGGGTAGGAATCATGGTGATAATTCAGTTCAGACCTGTCAGTTTATGGAAGTGGGAACTATGGCCAAAGAAGAGGCATCATCCAGAGTCAATCAGCTGCTGGAGGCAGGTAGGAGAGAGCCAGGCCTTTTCCCTGAAGTGTTCTGACCTTGGAAAGTACAGTTAGTCAGGTCATAAAGGTTATCTCCAGGCCATAAAGGTCTATCTCCTGTAAAAGATTATGGGCTCCCAGAGGGTAGGACTCTGTTCTGTTCACTGTTTTTTTCCCAAGGTGTAGATGATGTCTGCCATACATTAGGCCATCGGTATATATTTGTTGAATAAATGAATGAATGGATGAATGAATGGATGGAATGGAGCATAAAATATAGTAGAGCATAGGCAATGCAGTTCTTATGCATGAAGACTTATATATGACTCCTGAAATTCGATTAGCTCCTACCAGATGTGCCCCTGAGGAGACGTCCTTACTCCTCATCCTAGGACACATCTGCAATTGCTTTAAATCAGACCAGCTGTGGAGTGGGTGGGTGCACACTTTATGGCAACAACAAAAAGAGGAACGTGTGCTCCGCTAGGGGACACATCTACCACAGCCTCTGACACTACCCTCCACACGGAAGTCTAGCAGTTTCCATCTCCTTCTGTTCTTTCCCACTCTGAAAAGAGTCCTCCGTGATTCTGAGTCCTATTGCCCTTCTCAATGTGACACAATGCTGGTATTCTGTGTGGTGTGCACCCAGGGCCTCCCTCTGGGCTCTGGGAGAGAACCTCTCCTAGCACCTACAGTACAGCCAAGCTCCACATTGCTAAACGCCCTTGGGAGGACTTGGTAATCTCTCACAATGAAGAATTTGGCATAGCAAGCAAAAATATATAAATCAAAGCGTTGAGCTGAAGATTGAAGTTGAAGATTGCACACTCTCAAAGCTGCAAACAACAGACTTGAGTCTGCAAGAAATGGACTTAAACATACCCTTCCCATCTTGCTCCCTCCTCAGCCTAGCTAAACCCTACCGCTATCTCATCTGTTATACGCGCTTCAACCAAAATCTCTTTAGAATGTCCCCACAGATGGTTGGCCAGCTCTCTAGAGCTCAAAGTCAACACCCAGACTTAGTCATCTGTTGCATGACTCACATGTAACCCACCACAAGCCGCCGAGATGGTAAGGTGATACAGAGGAAAGCAAACAGGCCAGTCCCAGCTTGGCTCCGACTCAGGCCGGGGAGAGAAGCAGGAGAAAGGAAAAGCAGAGCTAAACGTACACACATACACACGCATGCACGCACACCCTCGAGGCCCGGCCCTGGCCTCTGGTCTGTCAGAAATGACTTCAGCCAGTGAAACAGGTACTAGTCAACGTTGAGCGCCAACAGGCACCAATGCGGCTTCCACCAACTAGACTTTCCTCCAAACACCTTGCTGGCTCATATTTGTGTATTTAATATCTTTAAAATCCCTACTGAAGGGAGGGGCAGAAGTAGGGATTATCAACGATCCTACCTCTTGGGGCTGATACACATGTTCTGTATCTTGATGGTGGCAACGGTTTCAAAAATGTGTATATGTCAAAACTTGTTGATTTTTACACTTTAAATCTGCAGTTTATTTTGTTCATGATTTCAAGAACACCGCTCTAAAATTTTTTCCACTGAATTTGAATCGTCCCTGTGGATAGCATTCCAGAATCAGCCATCTTAAGAGTTGGAGTTTCCAATGTTCATTCATAAGTTGTGTGTCTCATTTCCTAACATGTTCATTCATTCGTTCATTCATTCTTTTTTCTTTTCTTTTTCTTTACTTCTTTTTCTTTTTCTTTCTTCCTCTCTCTTTCTTTCTTCGATTTTATTTATTTCTTTGACAGAGTGAAAAAGCATAAGCAGGGGGAGCAACAGGCAGAGGGAGAGGGAGAAGCAGGCTTGATCCCAGGACTGTGGGATCACAACCTGAGCTGAAGGCAGATGCTAAGCCACCCAGGCGCCCCTAATACGTTCTTTCATAGGAGCCATCTGAACTACAGTCCTGGACTCCCAGAGCTCCTCAGGGGAGTTATTGCAGATTAAATGTAGCTCCTGCCTGGAAAAGATCATTTTCTCTACTCATCCAGACCCTGACTCCTCAGTAGCAGAGAGGGCTCTCTACTCCTCTCCTAACCTCTGCCAACCACACAGGGCATGTTACAAAGGTCCTTAAATTTTCATTAAGAAAATGAATTTGAAAAAGAAAAAAAGAAAAGAAAATGAATTTGGAGGCTCCTGGGTTGCTCAGTCAGTTAAGTGTCTGTCTTCAGCTCTGGTCATGATCTCAGGGTCCTGGGATCAAGCCCTGCATCCCATCGGGCTTCTTGCTTAGTGGGGAGCCTGCTTCTCCTTCTCCCTCTGCCTGCTGCTCCCCCTGCTTCTGCTCTCTTGATCTGTCAAATAAATAAATAAAATCTTTAAAACAAAAGAATTTATATGTAATAAACCTATTCAGGGCCACTGTAACATATTTCAGAGAAAGAACTCCCCTAGGCATGCATGAGCTCCCACACAGGGAACCAGCAATAATGCCTTGTGCTCCCTCGTGTTTAGTGGTCCCACACAAATGTCAAAGAGTAAAACCACTTGGGCACATGAAGCACCAATGGAGCAGAGTGCTTTTTCCCATCCAGCCAGTTCCATGCATCTCAGAGTCATTATGTCCTCCTTGATTAAAGCCATGGGGAGCAGAGAGCCTAGACCTTCAGCTCTAGGAAGTGTTCTTAGGGGAGCTCCTGAGGTAGGCCAGCCAGGTTCCCAACGGGATCTGAACTCAGGGGCTGACTGAGGATGGAAATGCTGGGTGGGGGCTCCTCCTCAGAAACCCAGGAGAAATCCTTACCCCACCCTAGAGGCCAAGATGGGCTTGCCCTTCAGCCATTTCTTCTTCAAAGGCCCTGGTTTGGCAAAAGGCAAGCTATGGTCTCTCTCTCTCTCTCTCTCTCTCTCTTTCTCTCTCTCTCTCTCTCTCTCTCTCTCTCTCTCTCTCTCTCTCTCACACACACACACACACACACACAGGGGAACGGGTCTAGCAGCCACCCCTCTCCCTACCCAGGGACCTTTCAGCCCCTGCACCCCCGATGGACGGGGAGAACAGCACAAGGCGGGGGGTCTGGCTCTCACTCTGACTCCTCTAGTTCAGTGTCCAGAGCTTGAGGTCAAAGGGCTTCACATTAAGGAATGGCCTTCACAAAGGGGGTGACATTTGGTAGGCCTGGGCCCCCTCCCTCGCACACCCACTCCCTTCTCAGACACACACTCTCGGTAGGCTGTGTCTCCACTCACCGAGGAAATGTGAAAACCACCAAAGATAAGGTGAACCCGGAAAACCCGGGCCTGCTGGGTCTGGTGAAGACTTAGAAATCCGAGAACAGAAAAGAGGATGTCAGTATGTGGGGAATGGGTTGGAAGAGGGGAAGGAAGTCTTTGGTTTCTCTCAACAGGAAGTTCCAGGACTGAGAAGGAACTGGAGCATTTGTGAGGGGAAGAGCACCCTTACCTACAATAGAAGGGGGGGGCAGGGGTCAGAAAGTCATCCACAAATCCTCACTGCCATGCAGCTCACCGCCCTTAGGACGCTGAAGCTCCCTGGATCAAGGGAGGGCTCTGGGGCACCCCAGTGGCAGAGGCATTACCTCTGGCTCCTGGTCCTGCTGAGCAGCATCTTATAACTCAAAACAGTGGCTGCATCAGCAGGTTGACAAAGTGAATGCTGAAAGGCGGAGCTCCGAATAGTCACTTATCTATCCGTCATGGTTGGGGAAGCAAGATGGTTTTTCTCCCACACATGTGACTCCACAGTAGATAATTAGGTTCCCAGGTTAGCCCCCAACTGTCTATTTTACACAATCCAGGACTAAGAGCGCTACTTAAACTGTATGTGCTTTATCCATAACTTTGTTGTAACAGGAAGGTGCACTCTGAACTCCAGTCTGGGAATTACCAGGCCCCATGAGGGGCTGGCAGAGGCTGGAAGCCACAACCCTAGTGAGGCCAAGCAGGGAAGGGCCAGCTGAGGGTCCACACATGCCAGCACAAGGGACTGGGCTTGCCGTTCTCCCGGGGAAAGGAGGTATGAGCCAGGTACTCCTTGGCTACGTAGAACTAATGGAAAGGAGGATAGGTAGGAGAAAGGTTTGGGGATCACAGAAATGGGCTTGGCATGTAGAAGGGACAGCTGTGACTGCCACACTGACGACTCAGAGAGAGCCAAGTCCATGTGACAAGTTACAGAGCACAGAACTCTCCAGGCCCTGCCGGCCCCACCCCCTGGAAGGCCCTAATTACAATCAGATCTAAGCTGGTAGGCAAAAGACCTTTTGTTTCT
Source organism: Nyctereutes procyonoides (assembly GCF_905146905.1). Classification (NCBI taxonomy): domain Eukaryota; kingdom Metazoa; phylum Chordata; class Mammalia; order Carnivora; family Canidae; genus Nyctereutes; species Nyctereutes procyonoides. The sequence continues at coordinate 21,809,914 of NW_026575030.1, read as the reverse complement.
TCTCAGGTTCTTATATTCTGCTTTAGTCTGCAGCTCTCCTCCGCAAAGCTCCAAGGGCCTGGGGAATGTTGTGTGTCCTGCCCCGCCGTGAGGCAAGGGTCAGCGTGCATGCTGCTCACTGCCAGCCAGCGCACGGGCAGGATCGCCGCGGCAGCTGGGCGGGTGCAGAGAACTGGTGCCCACCCAAGCATGGTGCTCCAGTGGGCCCAGGTCATCGTGAAATCAGCACCTACACGTGTGCAGGGGCCACTGGCCTGAGTCTGACAGAGCCATTTGCTGATCACTGGGTTCAACTTTTGAGGAGAGTCAAGAGGGCAGATGTGAGGGGAGAGGATGCATCAAGTAGGATGGTCTTCTCCACTCCAAACCTGAGTGAAGGAGGAAGGCACCAAACTCAAGAGACAGGCAGCAAAGGGGCGCCTGGGTGGCTCAGTCGGTTAAACATCTGCCTTCAGCTCAGGTCATGATCCCGGGGTCCTGGATGGAGCCTGATGTCGGGCTCCCTGCTCAGCCAGGAGTCTGCTTCTCCCTCTCCCTCTGCCTCTCTCCCTGCTCATGCTCTCACACACTCTCTTTAAAATAAATAAGTAAAATCTTGCATAATTCACTGCCCACCTGAGTGCACATCAGCTCTGTGGAGCCCTGGTGGGGCAGGTAGGGTGGAGGTGGTGATGGGAAAGAAACTGATGACTTACATTGTATGCATTGATAATCAGTTGGATGATATTTTTGGAGTCTCCGTGTAAAATCTCCACTGTTGTCCCAGGTATCAGGGCTGTGAAATTCTTTAGGGGAAAAAAAAAAGGCGAGAAAGAAGAAATATAAGCCAGTTTTGCCCTTCTATACCATCAAAGAATAAGCACTGCTCTCCTGAGCTAGACCAGTAAGGACCCCCCAGCACCTCACTCTCACACCACGAAATGGAAAATACGCCCCAAGGAGCTGCGAGAAGCAGCCCTGGGGAGCAGAGCTGTGCAGCAGGCTGCGGAATTTCAACCTCTAAAAGCCTGTGTGTGGAGGGCCCATGAGTTCTGTTCCCGAACTAAAATGTCCTGCTCCTTCTGGAAGACCCCTCCCCTCCGCGTGTAACAGACAACTCTCTGAAATTCCATCCTCGACGGGCAACGTGGTCTTGAATATTCTCGCCATCTTTCCTTAAGTCTACAGAGATCTGTACTCCCAGGTTCAGCTCAGGGATGCCCTCACTCTGCTCAGCAGGAGTAAAAGAGGAAATTCTTCCAAGGGTCTTCAGTATGACCTCTACCCTGAATGAGGAACTGAGATGTGAATGGTGGCCTCCTAGGGACAGCTGGGTAAGTCTGGGTGAAACCCCAGGGCACAGCAGGCAGCCTTGAAGGGATTGCCTTTCCTCTTTCATTCGTCCTAGTGCCTGAGTATGGGACTTAGTAAAGTGAGAGAGACCTCTAGAATCACCCACTGCTCTCGGCCGGCCTTAGACTGCATGGGCCTACTCTCTGAGCAAGGTGGCCTTGGTTCTGATCAAGGACGGCTTGGGCCACAGTGCATGGCTTCTCTCTTGAAGCATCCGGAATCACACCCAGTCGCGTCTGTGCAAGCGATCTCTTTAGAGACGTTACTTGGAAACGGACAGGTTTTGTCCTGCTAGCTTCCGCTGCACAAAACGAGAAAAACAATCCTTATCCCTCGTTTTCATCTTTTAAAATCAATTCGGACTGGAAGAGGAGAAAGAGCTCAAGTAGATGTCAATGGCATTTTATCAGTGATAGTCTCAGGCAGATGCATGAGGAAAACACAGACAGAGGCTCCTCTGTGGATGGTTAAGAGCAGACTGGAGAGGGGCCCGGGGCTGGCGGTCCGAGGGGCTGGCAGGGCTCGGGGGGGCAGGGAGGGGGAGCTTGCTGATTCAGTTCTCATAACCTCCCAGGGCAAAGGAAGTCAGAGGGGAGCTGGGTTTTACACAAACACTCCTTGAGCAACTCGGAGACTTCTAGTTCAAAATGCGATCTGCCTATGGTTGTGAGAAAGAACACATTCACGAGGGGAGCTTATAATGATGCTCCGGACGCTGACCCAGGAAAAGTCTCTTAGACGGAACAGATTCGTGCACAGACTGCTCTATTCACTCAAGACATTTGTTGCTGTCTTTGGGAATTCCTGTCTCAGACTCACCCCCTGGTCTGCCCTATGAAGTTTTTCATAAAAACTCCAAATAATGGAGTTAGTGATGTAGCCTGCACCGATGCCTGGTCTTTCTGTACACTTTGGATATCCATTTCACCGCCTGCAAAATGGGAGCTCATACTATTTCCAAAGCTTTGCTCAGGAGCAAACTAGATACCGTATGTTTATGTTGCTTGTAAAGGCCTGCGCTGCTGGGGGAATGCTAATAGTTTCTTCAATGCTATTATTCTCCACTAGGTCAAGACAGAGCCACATTCCACCCCTCCTCTGGGTCTCCTCCCACACAGAGCAAAGCTGGTAACGCTCCTCACCCCGCCTCCCCACACTTCCGTCCGCCCCACATTCTAATCTCCTGTTCACCCTGGGGTCATCATGGACCCCAGAATCAGGCCACCAGCCCCCTCATTCCCTCCAGGCATACCTTGTAGAGCATATAATGGCTTTTTGTCACTGCAAAGATGAGGTTGATGTTGTTCTCTGCCAATTTCTCTCCAAGCAAGGCAAGGGACGGATAGTCCTAGAACGAAGGCAAAAAAAAAAGGTCAAGGCGGTAACATTTCTAACAGGCCGGGAGACCAGCCTCCAGCTCCAACATGTACTCAGGAACTCATCACTTGCTAAGAAAAGCATCTTCCCCTGGCCACCCTTAATAACCAGGCCCCATTGGCAGCTTCAAAGTGGGGAAATACACAGAGATCTCTAGGAAAGGACCCTCTGGCACCTCCCAAACTGGATGCATCCCCCCCACCCTACCTCCCCAAGCCAGAATGGAGACATGATGAGTGGGAGCTTCCCATACCTGGTCTGTGCTGCCATCTTTTTGGCAGGGATGGGGCAGAGAAGAGAGGCTCCACAGAATCCAGCCACCACATCCTACTATCTACCATCAGCACCTGTTATCTTTCCTCTCTTCCCTAAGACCTCTCCTCCCTATCTCCCTGCCCTATTTTCCTTCCCCGAAGACCAACAACTGGGCCTGCTGATGCTCCTCACAGGTCCTGCTCATGACTCAGGATGGGCAGAAGAGGCTGCTGACCTCTGGACTAGAAGTTGGGCTGTGGTGGGGGAAGGGCCTGGAGGAGGGGAAGGGGGAGGTCAAGAGGCAGTCTAATCACGTCCTGAAGGATTTTAAGGGCTAACGATGGGTACAGAGGTTCTCATCAGCTCTATAGCTATCAAATTTTATAGTTATGAGTCCTTTTTCCAGGCTCCATTATTCTTGGATAATATGAAAAGTTTGAAACTGGAGACAGGGGCATCTGGGTGGCTCAGGTGGCTAAGCATCTGCCTTTGGCTCAGGTCATGATCTCGGGGTCCTGGGATTGAGCCCCATGTCAGGCCCCCTATTCAGTGGGGATCTGCTGCTCTGTCTCCCCCTCCCCACTGCCCACGTTCTCTCTCATTCCCTCTCTTAAATCAATAATTTTTTCCTTAATCAAAAAAGAAAGGAAGAAGGAAGGAAGGAAGGAAGGAAGGAAGGAAGGAAGGAAGGAAGGAAGGAAGGAAGGAAGAAAGAAGAAAGAAGAAAGAAGAAAGAAGAAAAGAAAGAAAGAAAGAAAGAAAGAAAGAAAGAAAGAAAGAAAGAAAGAAAGAAAGAAAGAAAGAAACTGGAGAAAATAGGCTTGCCTAAAAAAGAAAATTATAAAATATTTCTCTCTAGTCAGACACCAGAGTGGATTTGGAAAAAAAGGGAGTATAGATTTTTTTTTTTAATTGCATATTAAGTGTGACAAGATCTTGATCACTGTTGCATCTGGATGGTAGGTACACAGGAGTTCATTTCACTGGTCTACTAGTATACATGTCTGAAGTTTTGCATAGATTGTTTTAAATGACATGATCATGGTCCTAGACTATTGACAGTGGAAGGTCCTTGGGGCCTCCCATTCTGTGCAGGACACCTGCAGCCACACTCCTCACACTGACGGAGCTCAGTGCCTCAGGGAGCCCATTTCTAGAAGACACAAGGTTTTATCTTCACTTGTTTTGCCGTATAACTTCTATCCCAGTTTTGATCTCTGCAGGTGCCCTCCTGTAAGATCTCTTCCACCCTCTGAGATCTATCCTGTCTGCCCAGGTCACTTCTTCCTTAACTAAACGCTTGCGTTTAAGTGAACAATGGCAGAAAGATGAATCAGCTACAAAAATCTGTGAGAAATGTTCTGAGTTAATAAGGAGTTTTAGAAGCCCGGCTGGAGAAGATGGAATAAAAATCAAATTCCCAGAACAGAATGGAAAGTCCATGAGTAGAGGGCCAGGTGAGCACCTGGACCACGGGTGGGATCACGGGAGCAGGGTTAGGGTCCCCAGCCCTCACCATCTGATTGGACACAGTGTACTCGTTGGCCTCATTCAGGTGACACTGGCCATCATGTGGCTGCACCAGGCCCCCCAGTTTTCCATCTAGTGCAATGTGGGGCACATCGTCCGTAGTGAACACCAGCAAGTGCAGCGCATCCTTTCGCCAGCCAATCTTCTCCTGAGAGAGACAGAAGTTTGATGGGTGTCAAGCATTTCTGATGGCTGCCCAAGCCTGCCCCAGGACATTGGACAGGGCACTGGCCCATCTCCCAGGGTCATGGTCTGATTCAGAGGCATTCCCCTACATGCATAGCGGGGGAGCACTCTAGAAACCACTCAGGGAGGATACCACAGAGCTCAGAAGAGACACAGCCTGCACTGGAGAAGCCCACGTGCACAGAGACCAACCTCCACAGCTCGTGGCCACTTTCTTACCAAAAGTGTAAGGACATCCCTGAATATTTTGGTAGCAGAGTGAACACATGAAGTATTAAACATGCTGAGAGTTATCTGCACATGAGCACTTGACATGAAAGCTGAGGGCTGGATTCACAGACTTTACAAGTGAAGAGCTGTTGTTCTTCTGGCAGATGAGGGGTGGAGGGCATCACCCTGTTTTTTCTCACCATACTGATGAGTGTAATAGCCTTAAAGAACTACACTATTTTCTCCCTTGCTCCAAAAGCAGCATGGAAATAAAAAATAATAATAATAAATCACAAAAAAGTCAGACTAACGAGAGGGAGAAAAAAATGGGTTTGAAGATAAGCCGATGAGGGCTGAGGGCAGGATGCCTCCTGTGAGGAGGAACCTAACCTTTGGAGGATGAGTCTCCTTGACTCTCAACATTCATCCAACATATAACTGCTGACCTCTGGCTGTGTGCCAGGGCCTATGGAAAGCACGGGGTCCACAGAAGAACTTGTTCCAAATCCCAAAGAGCTTATGGGCAAATGGAAACACAATTCCAACACATCATGAGGGCGCTAAGGAAGATACATACAATGTCAATGGAAACGGGAGACGAGGAGGAGGGAAAGCCTTCCCAGGGCACAGGAAACAAGCTGAGCAGGGAGGGAAGCTGGAAGAAGAAATGAAAGAGAAAGCAGAAGGGGGTGGGTGGGTGTTGTAGGTACAAGCAAAGGCACAAAGAGGAGGCCAAGCACAATTTGAGGACCTAGAACAATCAACCTAGAAGGTCTCTGACAGCAATGAAATCTAAGTCAAGACAAAACTAATGTGTGGTGTTAAAGTCGAGACAGTGGTTCCCTTTGGCAGCAGGACTGGGAGGGGAGTTAATAACTGAAGAGGGTCGCAAGGAGGCTTCTGGGTGGCTGCTGACGTTCTCCTCATTGATCTGGTATTTCCACCTTGTGGAAATCTGTCTGCCTGCTTCTCCCTCTGCCTGTGTTTCTGTCTCTCTCTGTGTCTCTCATGAATAAATAAATAAAATCTTAAAAAAAAATAAAAATAAAAAGATAGCGACTTGAACAGACATTTCACCAAAGAAGAGATAGGGATGAAAATAAGTGCATGGAAGGCACCTCAACATCGTTAGTCATTAAGGAAATGCAGTTAAAACCACAATAAGATAGCCGCTAGATAGTCATTTTAATGGCAGAAACACCAACTCTGGTAATACCAAGTGCTGGTAAGGCTGTGGTACAACTGGAGCTCTCATAATTGCTGGTGAGAACACAAACGTTCCAGCAACTTCGGAAACAGCTTGGCAGATTCTTATAAAGTCGCACATATACTTTCCATCTACCTAGCAATCCCCTTCTTTGGTATTTACCCAAGAGAAATGAAACCCTATGCTCACATGAAAATTTCTATGTAAATATATATTTTTTTAAGATTTTATTTTTAAGAAATCTCTACATCCAACACGGGGCCTGAATTCACAACCCCAAAATCGGATGCTCTACTGACTGAGCCAGCCAGGTGCCCCCCTATGCTAATATTTATAGCAGCTATTCATAATCATCCAAAACTAGAAACAAATGTACATCAAGTGGTGAACAGATGGATACGTAGTACATCTATATAAGGGAGTACTATTGTGAGCAAAAAGGAACAATGCTACTGATACGCACAACTTGAAGGAATCGCCAAAGCATGATGATGATAAATGAGAAAAGCCTGACTCCAAATGCAACCTACTAACTCCATTCATATGATACTTGGGAAAGGACAGAAATATAGAGACAGACACAAATTGGTAGTTGCCAAAGGCGGAGGGTAAAGGGAGAGCACAGCAACAAAGGGATGCTTGGAAACTTTCTGGGGTGAGGGAAATAATCTCTCTCTTCACTATAGACTTGGCTGGAAAACTTTCTTAAAAAAAAAAAAGATTTTATTTATTTATTCATGAGACACAGAGTGAGAGAGAGGCAGAGACACAGGCAGAGGGAGAAGCAGGCCCCATGCAGGGAGCCCGACATAAGACTTGATCCTGGGGTTCCAGCATCTCACCTTGGGCCAAAGGCAGGGGCTAAACCGCTGAGCCACCCAGGGATCCCCTGGCTGGAAGACTTTCACCTAAAAGGGTGGATTTTACTCTGGGTAAATCATCCCTCAATAACTGGACCTCAAACAAACAAAAAAACACTTCAAGAAGGATACATCTAGGGGCCCCCGGGTGGCTCAGTCGGTGAAGCGTCTGCCTTCAGCTCAGATCATGGTCCAGGGGTCCTGGGGCTGAGCCCCACATCGGGCTCCCTGCTCAGTGGGGAGTCTGCTTCTCCCTCTCCCTCCCCCTGTTCATGCTCTCTCTCACTCTCTCTCAAAAAAAAAAAAATCTTTAGACTCAGGGATTCGACTTCAAGGGACTCCATCTGCAAGAAGCTTTCTGAAGTACACACAGCAGTATTTTCAGCAGTAGTGACACGCAGGGAAAGATGTGAATGCCCTCCCCTTCAGGAATGGTTAAGTAAACAGAGATACCTCCTCTCTGGCCATTAGAAATGATAAAAAATATGAAATTATGTATAAACATGTGTAACATAAAGTGGAAAACAAAGCATCCAATGTGATGATGGCGGTGGGATTACAAACCATGTGAGAAATGAGCATTACTTTCTATGAAAGAGAGAGTAAGAGCAACTGAAACAACATGCACCAGAATGGGGTTGGGGGTGAGAAGACAGGCAGGATCATTCTCTTTTAGCCACTGTCCCCCCAGCTGTCTTTCACAAGCAAGTACTAGTTTCACAAGACCGGGTTTCAAATGCTGGTCTGTTGTTCAACTGTTTCCATCTTCTTTTCTTCCACGCCAGCTTCCCGGAGGAAGCTTGTAAGAACCTCAAGGAGGCTGGCCACCAGGACACAGGGCAACGGAGAACCTGGGTGCCCCAAGAGAGGCGTTTCCCTTCATTGCCATCCCTGAATCACCTGTGCAGCTTTGACCAAATCATTTAACACCTCAAAAATATTCTTCTTGTTAGTAATAGGGGTGTATGTGTGTGTGTGGGGGGGGGATAAATGAAAGAATTCATTAAAATACTTAGCAGGCTCTCAACTAACGACTGCTGGGTCCAAGATAAATGTTAGTTAAATTGAAAGGTTGCATCTGAAACAGAAATAGCTCTACAAACAAAGAACGGCACAGCATAATAATAATAATAATTCTGTTTTCTCTGAAGTGGACTCTTGTTATGTAAGTGACGTTAACAAACTTGGCCCAGAGGTCGGGCTGCAGGGAATGAGTCAGGACATGCTTATTCATTCACCCAGGCTTTTGGGCTCAGATTATATAAGCAGTGACTCCACAGTGAATTTACATTAGAAATAATTTCCCTACCGTCTGCCTGGACTATTTTGAAGGCTTACGTTCTGTTTTCCATGTTTGGGGCAGACGGCAATAGTGGGAAAGTGGGAGGTTCTTTTCAAAGAAAGAATAGCGAGGCACCTGGGTGGCTCAGTGGCTGAGCATCTGCCTTGGGCTCAAGCCGTGATCCCAGGGTCCTGGGATCGAGTCCCACATCAGGCTCCCTGCAGGGAGCCTGCTTCTCTCTCTGTCTGTGTCTCTGCCTCTGTGTCTCTAATGAATAAATAAATAAAATCTTAAAAAAATATATTAAAAAACAAAAAAAAAGAAAGAATAGCTACAAAATGGACACAGTGTGGGAGCCAGAGGACGTGAGCTTCTGAACAGATAAGGCTGAGGCCAAACCTGCTCTGCTCGAACTGAGACACCTCTCTCGGCCTTGGCTTCTTCATCTGTAAAATGGAGGAAATCCTATTCTGCAGGGTTGATGCTAGATGTAGACATAACATATTAAAAAGCCCTTAGCACATAAAAGAGGGGGCTACAAAAGAAAAGTCTATAGTTATTACTCTAAGACCACTAGTAATCTCTACATTTCTTCTCTTCACCTTTCACTGCTTGATTGGGGAGGCTCCACAACCATCACAGCGACGATGAAGTACTGCATACTGGAAAGTTTATTTTATTTTATTTTATTTTTTATTTATTTATTTTAGTCACACACACACACACAGAGAGAGAGAGAGAGAGAGAGAGAGAGAGAGAGAGAGGCAGAGACATAGGCAGAGGGAGAAGCAGGCTCCATGCGCTGGGAGCCCGACGTGGGATTCGATCCCGGGTCTCCAGGATCGCACCCTGGCCCAAAGGCAGGCGCTAAACCACTGCGCCACTCAGGGATCCCCCATACTGGAAAGTTTAAAAAAGACTTGAATTCAAACCATGGTGAGAGTCTCCTGCACACCTAACAGAACAGCTGAAACGAAAAAGATCGACCACGTCGAATGTCGATGGAGATGCGGAGTACACACTGCCGCTAGGAATGGGAAAGGGTAAGTGTACTTTGGCAAACGGTCTGGTAGTTTCTTAAAAAGGTTAACCACCCACCAGATGACCCAGTAAATCCACTCCCAGCTAGAAAAATAAAAGAAATAAAGGCAAACATCCACACAAACACTGGAACACGGACATTTAAAGGGGCTCAATGTTAACAGGCAAAAACGACCAGATCTGGAAAACAACCCAAGTATCTGCCAACAGGTAGACGGATAAACAAGCTATGGTCCATCCATTCAATAGAGTTCTACTCAGTGACAAAAGGAAAGGATGGAGACACTTGACAGCATAGAAAAATCTCAAAATAACTGTGCTCAGTGAAATAGAGCAGGCCAAAAAAGTATACATACATATATATATGTTGAGTAACCGACACAAGTTTAGCCAAATGCAAACTAATGTATAGTGGCTGCGGGGGGGGGGGGCAGGACACACAGGAGGGAGAAATGATGAAGGAGCACAAACACCGGGGAGAGAAAGATACGCTCATTATCTCGACTGTAGTGTATAGAGACATGTACATCTCTCTCACGGGTGGGGTGTGAATGCGTCAACATTGCTCAAGCTGTACGTTTTCCATATGTGTAGTTTATTGTACATCAGTTAGATCTCAATAAAGCTGTTTTGTGTAAAGAAGGCTTGGTTTGTTCATAAAGACTCTAAAATACAAGAAATGACACGAACAGAACAAATGTCAGGAATGTGCCGGGGAGCGCGGCCTGGACACGTTCTTGTGTTTGGTGGCAGCAGGGCAGGCATAGGGGGCTGTCCCGGGCCAGCCTCCCGTGGGCCCCACACCTGCCTCAGCTTGTCTCTCTGGCCTGGGGCAAATTACTCAATCTTGCCCAGGACCACTTTTCTTCTCTAAAATGCAAATCCTATAAAACCGACTGAACGGGGGCCCTTGGGAGGGTGACAGAGGAGGGGCACAGACTGTAACTGTCCTCGTTATTTCCGTGGAGTTGTGAAGCTGTGCCTTAAGTCTGTAATTCAGAAGCACACAATCTTGCTTTTGCACTGCAGGGTCATAGGTAATGTTTATTCCCCTTTCTGCTCATCTACATTTTCTTTGTTTTTTTTTTTAAAGAGATTTTATTTATTTATTTATGACAGATACACAAAGAAAGGCAGAGACACAGGCAGAGGGAGAAGCAGGCCCCTCTCAGGGAGCCCGATGTGGGACTCGACCCCAGACCCCAGGATCATGACCTGAGCCAAAGGCAGACGCTCAACCGCTGAGCCACCCAGGCATCCCCCATCTGCATTTTCTATACTTTTAGATTGAATATATTTTCTTTTTAGGAAAAAAAAATCATTTTAAGAGGAAAAAAAAAAAAACTGAACCCCAGACCTATGTATTTAGCTAAATTTTCTCCATGTCTTGGTGTGCGTGGGTGGCTCAGCTGGTTAAGCAACTGCCCTCGGCTCAGGTCATGATCCCAAGGTCCTGGGATAGAGCCCCGAGTCGGGCTCCCTGCTCCATGCGGAGTCTCTTCTCCATCTCCTTTCCCATCGCCCCCTGCTCGTGCTCTCTCTAATAAATAAATAAAATCCTTAAAAAAAATTTTTTTTCCTCAATGTCTCAGAGTAAAAACAAATATTTCAAAGTCGGTTTCATCAGATGCCACAGAGGTCAGCCCTGGAGGAAAATGGCAGGGGCTGGGCAGGTGGAAATGGACCAGATTCGGAAGCAAGACCTCTGGCACCTGGCCAAGGCCACGATTCATTTAACTCCCTCTGGTTGGGGCTCAGATCCACATCAAATTCGCCACCATGTCTCTTTCGGCCTTCCAAGCCCCATCCCTGCACCCACTCGGGGGGGACCCCGCCTTTTTCATCACCAAAAGAGACAGGTAAAAGGGCTTGCGGCCTCGTGTCCTCCCAGCGGCTCGCAGGGTCTGGTCCCGCAGCCCGAGGATGCCTTTCAGTCAGAAGCGCATCCTCCTGGCCTCTCTGAGCTCTCTGTCCCCAAAGGAGGGCTCCTCCCACCCCGAGTTTGTTCCATCTGTCATTCTCTCTTCCGCTCCTTTTCCATGTGCCTAAAATGACCAGCTCATGACCAGCTGAGAATAACTCTTCCTGTGAGCCAGCTACACTGCCCATCTCACTTGTTTCTCTCTCTTTTCTAAGACTGGCAGATTCAGGGCTTCTATTTGCTCTCCACGATATTATTTTTTATGATTGATTGATTGATTGATTGATTTATGACACACAGAGAGAGGCAGAGACCCAGGCAGAGGGAGAAGCAAGATCCCTGCGGGGAGCCCAAGTGGGACTCAATCCCGGGTCTCCAGGATCAGGCCCTGGGCTCAAGGCGGCGCTAAACCGCTGAGCCACCAGGGCTGCCCTATCCGTGATTTCTTCTCATCTGACCTCTCCATGTGACCCCCAGACAGCAGTTCCCGGATCCTGTGTCCTTCCCGCATGCACCCACGGTCCTCTGCTGTGGTTGCACTTTCGAGTCCTGTAGGGGAGCTTCCCCAGTACTGATGCGCAGAGGTCCTCCTCTCCCTGGGCTTGACCTGCTACCCGGCCCTCAGGGTTTTTAAAGCTCCCCGGAGGAGCCTCATGTGCAGCCAAGGAAAAGAACAAATCCCATGGCCACTGCAGGCCTCGCTCCTGGGGCTTCTGTGCCCACTCGGGGCTCCTTTGGGGCCCCCTACACTGTCCTACCCCTGCCCCTCCGGTTGCTCTCCCAGCAGGTGGTTGAGGTCAATGGTTAACATGCCCTGCCCCTCCTCCCCCGTTTGTAGAGATCTGCTTGGATGACTGGCCATCACACCCTGCCCCTGACCTCTCTCCTGAGCTTTGTTCCTAGGTCTGCTGTCACCTGGAATTCAGCTCATCTGAAGATGCAGCACCATCGTTACCCCCTTCACCCGCCCCTCCAGGCTTCCCCGTTTCTGACAACGCCTTCTCTAGAAACCTCGGAATTATCTTTGTCATCGTCTCTGGTCCGCCACCAGCACTGGCCAGTCCCACGCTGCCGATTCTCTCCTACAGTCCATTCCTACGCCGAGCCACAGCCCTTGGGCAAGGCTATCCACAATTTCCAAAATTTTCCCTTCACCTCCTAAACGCTGTAGGCGAGTGGGCACAGTCGGAGGCCCACCTTCCTCCTGGCCTCCTCCCTCCACCCTGCAGGGACGCGTGACCATGACGCAGTGTGGCCCGGCTGCTCCGGAAGGCAGTCTACACAGGTAGGTGACCGATTAGGTGGAAAGCAGTCACCCAGGGACTGTGGGTAAGGAGTGGCTGGGGGAGTTGTCACCAAGCCCCAAATCACTGACCCAGGTCCCTGGAGGCCAACCCTCCAATTCTGTAGGGACCCGTCTCACTGGGCCTGGGGCCAGAGAGGATTTTCCCAGGGTGGAAAATTCAGTAGGGAATTTGTCCTCGGCAGCAGAGATCTGGAGCTGAGGGAAGAGAGAGAGGGGTTCAGGGCCCCAGCCCCGGAATCACAAGAGCACCGGGTCAAAGGAAGCTGTGCTTGGCACACAATTGAGCATGCATGGTGGAGTTCACGGTGATGGTAGCCAAACACAAATGCCGTTTAGGGGGTGCACTCCTAGGAGCCACAGAAGACCGGCCGGAACGGACTACTCCAAGAACACACACACTAGCGGTGACGGGGCACAAAACTGACTCACAGGAAATACACGGCACCTGAAGTTTGGGAGGAATCCCAGAGGTGGTCTTGTCCTCGCTCCCGCCCCATGTGAGAGCCCACCTCTGGTGTCCCCACCACATGGGCGGGGGGGCCCGTGGACATATTCACTGCCCCATCTGGCAACCTACTCCACTGCTGAGCAGAGATCTTGGTTAGAGAACTCCTCCTTACCTTGAACTTGACCCTACTTCCTGGCAGCTGCCCCAGCACACCTCCCACCCTTCAGAACAGCCACGGGAGTCTACTCCCTCTTCCGCGATGATGTCTGAGGTCAGTGATGCTTCTTCCCTGGTATCTCTCTTCCTGCTTGACCTTTAACCACTGCTCCTAAGATTTGGTTTCCAAGCCCAGCAGCAGCCACTTACTCACCGTCCTCTGTTCTTTCACCATCAACATGTGTCTTAAACACAGCCCCCTGTGCATAGGCAGTTCCCCAGATGTGGTCTGACCTCACGGAGGAAGACAGGGCTGACACTGGGCTCCCATTAGGTCTGTCAGTCCCCAGATCCATCTCAGAGCGACCTGCTTACACACAGGGACCATAACAGGGCATGACCAGCGAGAAGGGTGGCCTCAAGAACGCCCCTACCGGAGAGTGCCAGGGAGAGCCTGGACTGCTGCTTCCTGGGAACGTGAGAAAAGCTGATGTCCTGCCCGAATGAACGCGGGCTGACCTGCTTGTTTGGAGGCGACACTCCCAACACTCTCTGGTACACGGTGTTCAAACACAAGGCGGCTTGGAATCCATATGTCATCCCAGGGGCATGTTCAGTGAGGATGGAAACACTAGCTTTACAGAACTGGGTCTTCTTCTTCTTCTTTTTTTAAAGATTTTATTTATTTATTCATGGGAGACACACAGAGAGAGGCAGAGACACAGGCAGAGGGAGAGGCAGGCTCCCCATGGGGTGCCCAATGCAGGACTCGATCCCAGGACCCTGGGGATCACGCCCTGAGTTGAAGACAGGCACTCAACCACTGAGCCACCTGGGTGTCCCATGACTGGGTCTTCTGACCTCAAGGTCAATCTAATTAAAGTGAAGGTATCAATACAGCCCATGGGCCTCCGTCCGCACTGACGAGTCACCCATCACCCACTCGCTCCCTCACTGCTAGAAAAGACCCACCATCTGGGAAAGTGTCTCGCCACAGCGCTGTGAGTAGAGCCCTGAATTATGGATGAGAAGGCCGATAGTCAAAGTCCCATTTTACAGACAGGGAAGCCAAGGGCTCACTGCGCTCGCGCATCGGTGCTCTGACCGTGGGACGGCACTAGTGGGCTCCCTGGAAAGTCCTCAGGGCCGACGGAGCCACGTTGTAACTGTTTCCTGATAAACAAGAAACTCTTAGCTCCAGAGAACAGCAGCACGTACAACTGTGTTCCCCGAGGACTGTTTCGGTCCTCCTCGCGTGGGAAATTATAATGGTTCCTTGGATGGAGACTCGCTGTCTTCAGAAGCACACGCCTCCCACTTCTCTGCCCCTGCGTGACCACACGGTCAGCAGGCACTCTTCACATCAAGGGGAAGAACTCCTGCCTCGGAGGCAGGTGAGTGGGCACGGTTCCATCTCTGGCTCTCTCGTTTCCAGCTGCCAGAACCTTGAGAAATTACTCAACTTTTCCAGGCTTGTTTCTTTGTCAAAAGGGGACACAAACCACATTCCGAGGATTAAGTAAAATGAGCCCTTTGAAGTACTTGGCATGAAGCCTGGCTCTCACAAAGCACTGAGCCAATGGTAATCAATAACTTCATCAGTATGGGAGACCCAGAGGCAAGGAGAAGGAGGTGACCCCTTGAGGGAGAGGAATGCTGTGATTCAGTCAGTAGGTCCTAAGGGGCCAGCTCCAGGCACTCCGCTGTGTGCTCCGCTGGTACCGCACGTTGTCGGACAAGCACCTGTCTTCCAGCCCGAGTGATGCTCACAGGTACAGGTGCTGTGGCTCATTCATCCGGGCATCCTCACAGCCCCTAACACAGAGTCTGCACACCGTACCTACTCAGCAGTCTTCAAAAGTAGTAACAAATCACTGTACCTTACCCTTTCTGGCAAGTACTGGGAGGGAGAACAAGTTTGGGGGAGAAAATGAGGAAGGAAAAGGGGGTTCGTCTGACCAGCCGGCAGGCAGATCCCACAGCAGCTCGGGAGCCACGGAGCCTGGATTCCAACACCGGCCCAAGAGGACAACAGGGGTGAGTTCTGATTGGCCTCCCCAATCGTGCTCACATTCAAGTCTATTTCTGTCACTTTATAACAATAATCATGTTCCCATTAGTTGTTTTTCCTGCTTCCATCCATACTTCGCAATGAACATTTTTTTAAAAAAAATCTGTTCTGTGGTTAAACCTAAGGAAGGCAAAAGTGTAATATTTCTTTCCTTGGGGAAAGAAATCTTGGCCTGTGAGTCAGGATTTAGACATTCCCTTCGAGCCCAAGCCCAACAACATGCAACAGATCGTGTCTGATGTGGACTCTACGGGACAGTCCAATCCAAATGGAAGAAGAGAAGTATTTAGAATGCGTGAAGCTGAACCACATGAAGTTCCTATTTTTTTTAGCAGAAACTATTAGTCAAGTATCAAGTACCACTGATCGTCAAGTATCAGTAACTTCACACGGTTCCCACTAATGTTTACACATAGCTGCTTATTACCTACTGGTGGATCTGCAAGCTCAAATCAAACCCCGAGGATAGGGACTTTTTCCCATTTTTCTTCAGTTTTCTCCACCGCACCTGCCCCTGAACACACACTGGGCACTCGATAACTACTTCCTGAGTTGAAAGTATGGCCTACAATGGGGCTTCTGGTTCTCTTTAATGGATGCATACGCAGTGCAGTAAATGACACGGAGGCAGCCTGGTCCAACAGGAGGGCGGATGGGCTAGGAGCCAGGTGGACCTGCCAGGTTCTTGAACTTAGAAACATAAATGAATCTGTGAGAACAAGGCATCTGTTTACTCACCAAATGTTTAAGAGGGTCCTGTTATGTGTCAGGCAATGTGCTAGGGAAATATGGTAGTGAGAAAAGAGATTGGGTCCCTGCCTTCAGGGGGCTTACTGTCTCAAAGGGGAGGCAGACTTCACTCAAAGAGTAGCTCAAATACAAATAAAATGGTAACCAGAGTAGAAGTGACCAAGGGCCTGGTGCTCTGACCTCATCAGGAGGCTCAATTGGGCTTCCTCGATACATAGACGAGTAAGTGGAAGTCTGATACATAAGTAGGCAGAGATTAGACAGTCAAAGAAAAGCAGGTTTGAGGGGAAGAAGGGAGGGATGAAGAGGCGAAGCAAAGAGGATCTTAAGGGCAGTGAAGCTGTTCCGTATGGTACAACAATGGTGGAAACATGTCATTGTACGTGCGTCCAAATCCATAGAACTATACCAAGAGGGAACACAGAGTCGACTACGGTCTTTGGCTGATAACGATGTGTCATTGCTGGTTCATGGATTATAACAAATAAACCACTCTGGTGGGGGATGTTGATGGTGGTGGGGGTGGCGTGGGGCTAACAGGGAGGGCCACAAGAATAGGAGGTAAATGGAAACTCTGTATTTTCTCTTCTATTTTGCTCTGAACCTAAATCTGCTCTTAAACAAAACAGAGTTTGATTGATTGACTGATTGATCGATTTTATTTATTCATGCGAGACACAGAGAGAGAAGCAGAGACACAGGCAAAGGGAGAAGCAGGCTCCGTGCAGGGAGCCCGATGCAGGACTCGATCCCAGAACTCCCAGGGTCATGCCCTAGGCAGAAGGCAGACGCTCAACCGCTGAGCTACCCAGTTGTCCCCAAAATAGTTTATTAATCAAAAAATAAAAATAAAAAAGGAAAAGAAAGAAAAGCAGGAATACAGTAGGAGTATTGCAAACAGAGGAAACAGCATGTGCAAAGGGCCCTCCCTACATGAGTTAGAAATAAGGGAGTCAAGGTCACCGTGGTTGGAATGCAGAGGCCCGGGGTGGAGGTTTGGAGAGAGAGCAGGGCCAGAAGAGCCCAAGAATCAATCCATGCCTCCTTTCCTCTTTGCCAAAGGTCATTTAAAGCACAGGGGAGCCGGCAACTTGAACTGAAACAGGCAACTTGACATCCTCACCAGGCATGGTAACACAGCCCAGGGTGGAGTGAGCCTCCCACCCTCTCCCCAGGAGGGCTCTTCCCTGCCCTTATCAGCCCCGCAGGCCCAGGGGCGTGCACAGCTTCGAAGCAGGCACGGCAGCCGTGTTTTGGGGGACAGAGAGAGAGACAGAAGCTCCCGTCCCCGCCCTGGTGACAGTTCTGAGGTGTCCCTCCGTCCATCCCCAGGCCCCGTGTCAACAAGCAGCTGTGAGCAGGGCAGTCGATGCCCAAAGCACAGTTCACAGGCTCCGGGGAGAATGAGGAAACATCATCTCAGGGGCGAAACGGTTACAAGATTCAAAAATGCACATTAAACCACAAGCATCTGCAAAACAGAAAGCCCAGGAGAATCTTCACCACCTCCGGCAAAAACGCCACGTGGGCTTGGGCACAGGGCCTGCACACCTGCCCAGGTGGCCACAGGGCAGTTCCAGACGGTCGTGGTGTGTCCCCAGACACGGAGCCAGGGGCAGAGCAAGCCCGCCAGGTGGAGCAAGGCCCGGGGTGCGGCACAATCAGGCTGCAGAAGCAGCTGGCACAGGGCGGTGGAGAACCCAGACCGCGTGGACACGGACCACAACAGGGAGTTCCTTAGGGGACAGGAAGGGCCGGGGACGGCTACCTGCTTCGAGCAAGTCCCTCCATTTCTCAACTCATGCTTAAGAAAAACAACCCAAGTCTGAGGTTTGAAAGAAGTCAGCCAAACAAGTGAAGAACAAAAATTAAAAAAAAAAAAAAAAAAAAAAAAACAGATCAGCGCTGTGGGGGATACTGAGAGAGGGAGGGGGGAGGGCGGAGGGCAGAGTGGAAACTTCTCAGAGCTGGGCCTGACCCCAGGGATGGGGAACTTCCCACCCTCCGCGGGATCCGTAGCAGCCCCCCCACCCCCGGCCTGAGGCCCCAGCCTCAACAGGAGGGCCCGAAAAAGCCAAATGGAGGGCTCTGAGCAGACGGGGCGGGGCCACGACGAGCCCTTTATGAAAAGTAGCACTGGGCCGCACAACCGGATGGTGTCCGCAGCTCCCCCCTCCCATCCCACCTCCTGGCACCTTCCAGATGAGCGCTCGGAGGCCCCGGGAGGTCAGCTGGCCTGCACCGAGCCAGGCGGCGTGGAAGAGGCTCAGCCTGCAGTCAGGTCCTCCCTGCTCTGCGAGCCACGGTCTGGGCCCCCTGAAGCGCCAGGCACCAGGCGACCGTCAGCGCCCGGGCTTTAGAATCAACCAGACCCGCTGCCAGGCCCTGCCCTCGCCCTTCCTACCCGTAAGTTTCATGACTCCTGTGCCACGCGGGTCCTTCTCCGAAGGCCTGGCTCAGCCGCCGCCCGAGACACCCTGAAGGGCTGCTGTGGCATCAGAGAGGGCCTACGTGAAACGCTCGGAGCGTGGGTGAGGGCTGAGCAAGGGCAGCAATTGCTTTTGTTTCTAGAGGTCCCCGGAATCTGCATTCCTGCAGAAAGTGTGGCCAGAGTGAAGCTGTCCTCCCCCCAGCAACTCTGGGGCTGTGGTCTCCATTTTAGATTAGAATGTTCTCATCAACAAAGGCATAAAGGGTCCCAACCCATGCCACAGACTTTTTAACTCAGCCTGTAAACTTACTTTGTTTGCTTTGAGACTGACTCATCCACCTATTTCTGGGAGGAGATACAATGCTTTAAAAATTTAACAAACAGGGACGCCTGGGTGGCTTGCAGTTTAGCATCTGCCTTCAGCCCAGGGCGTGACCCTGGAGACCCGGGATCGAGTTCCGCGTCAGGTTCCCTGCATGGAGCCTGCTTCTCCCTCTGCCTGTGTCTCTGCCTCTCTCATGAATAAATAAATAAAATCTTTAAAAAAAATTTTAACAAACAATGCAAAATTAGGGAATCAATATTCAACCAAAGTCTGCCTGAAGGATGTGGAGGATAAATGTTGGGGTGCTAGAAGCTGAAGCCAAAAGGGGAATGTGCTGGGTCACCCAGATCTTGCTTTCTGTCTGACTGGAGAAAGCAGCCCCTAGAACCTTCTGCGGCCAGGATGCACCCAGCCAAGCTCAAGTTCGCAGGTCACTTCTTTAACCGTGAACAACAACAAAGTGGTGACGGGCAACCTGGAATGCAGAGCTCCTTGGCCACCCCTCCCCTGTCTTGCCAGGCCAAGGGCAGGCCCAGTTCAGGGAGAAGGGGAAGCAGCCCCAGTCCCAGTCCGACCCACTCATCACATTTCTATCTACACAGTTTCAGAATAAACCACCTAGAGTCCACTTCTACAGAGTCCTGGGGGAGCAATACAAGTGGTAATGGGGAAATTATTATTCTAACCAACAAAGGCTGGAGGATAGATTTCTAGGTAAAGATAAGAAACTAAGGGCAGTTTGCATTCCTTTTTATGCAACCTAGCCGGACAGAATGCATTGGGGAAAAAATGCCTGCATTGAGGGCAGAGGCGTCCCTTAGCTGTGGGCGCCTTTCAAGGGGCCTCTTGCAGCAGTGTGACCGGCTGGGAGAAAAGACTTGTCCTTGTAGAATCAGGGTCCTTATCCTAAATGGGAAACAGTTTCCTTCTTTTTGCAAAGAACAGCTTTCCAAGAAATATAAAGTGGGCCGCGTAGGTGGGATTAAGGTCAGGAATGTGAACATTCCACACCCCTAAATCCCACAAGCTGATAACAGTCTATCCCAAGAAAACCCGGGGGAGAATGGAAGCAGAACAAAGCTTCCCCTATGAGCCGCTCAAGCCTGCTATCAGCTCACCGCCAAGGGCTCAGGGTCACTCTCTGCTGTGGGGGCGGGAGGGTGAGGGACACAGCTGCCCAGCCAGCTCCAGCCTCCGTGACCCTGCTCTCCCAGCACAGCTCACAGGCCTGCAGGTGCTGTCATGCTTGGTTTTCAGGATTAAGTGGAAGGGCCTTTAATCTGTAACAATGAGGAGGCAGCAAAAAACTTGGCAAACAGAGCCAGAAATGCTCAGGACTCAAAAAAAGAAAAAAAAAAACACAAATCCCTCTCAAAATCAAATTATCTTTAAAAATCTAAATATCAAAAAAAAATCTAAATATCATTTTAAAATATCTGGGATTGTTAAAAAGATAACTGGGATTTGCTTCAAATAATGGGAGAGAGAGTGATGAGGAACACAAATGAAACAGGATCGGCTAGGAGCTGATGACTGTCAAAGATGAAAAGAGTACATGGGTTTAATTCCATTGTTCTCTCTACTTTTGTACGTTTGAGATGCTTCGTTCTAACTTAAAAAAAAATCATACAAACGCATCGTGAAAATGTAGGTAAACGTAAAATTTACTAAACAGCAAAGAAAATGAAAACCACACATAGTCCTATAACCAGCGACAGTGACTGTTAATGTTTCGTTCTCTTTGCTTCCCATCTTTTCCACATTCTTCTTTTGTCTGTAACCTAGCTTCATCTGTTTGACCACTTCCTCTCCGTTGCTCTTACTTTATCTTAAGAATTATTCACAAGCCTCTACATGTCCTTTAAGGGTGTGATTGTTACATAGTCTTTCCTCAAAGGGTAAGCCGAAACCTACTTCCAATATCCGGCTTCTGTGAGTAAGGGTGTGGCGAACCAGGAAGGAAGGCATTTCTTCTATGGGTGATTCCAAGTACGAAAGAAATTTCTGGATATGTCTCCAAACATAAACACACGTGAAAAGGAATAGTAAGGGAGAAAGAAGCTGCTGACTCCCAGACTCCATGCTTCCAAGCACTTGTTAACGCTCTAGGTACTTGCTGATTGCAAAGGCCATGGAGGGAGGGAATGCCAGCAGACACAGGACAGAAACATACCCATGAAGTACCTCTCAGGCAACAGGAATTCCCACACCAGACCAGGCTATGAATTCAAGCAATCTGTCAGCATCTCTGAAATGCTCAAGTCTTGAAATACGAAGTTTCCAGAGGAAAGAAGATTTGCATGGGCCTGGGGTGGTAAAGGAAGGCTCTGCAGGCACCAGAGTGGATCCAGCGGCGTCTCAGAGACCACTGCGCCTCCAGCATCCAATCGTGCCACTCCAACTACGCTAACAGGATTAATATAACAAGGCGTTGCTTGTCCTGTCACTGAGTTCTTTCCCCCAAGCTTTCAAGAGGATTCCCTCCCCGCAAAAAAAAGAAAATCCACTGAATTCTCAAGATGGGGCCATGGGAGGGATCTTGTTTTCCCTGCACTATCTGTCCCCGCCAAGAAGCAGATTTGACAGCATATCTGTGAAGACGATGCCTCGTACCATCAATGCCTGAATGCCAATCAAAAATATAATTTTTCATTCTGAAGCCCATCCACAAGTGGTCCATCTTGTGACAGCTCTCTGTAATGACGGAGAGCGGACCACATCCTAGCCACATTGCGCCTGGCCTTCCTGGACTCCTACAGAGCACCGGGGGCCTCTGAAGCCATCCACGTGGCTCTGGTCAGCAGCTGCGAAGGTCACGCTGCAGCCGTCCTGGATAGGGAGCCACAGGAGACCTTCTCCAGCGGAGGCCCCCAGGACATAGCAAATGACAACAGACAGCAGGAGACTGCACTTTCTTCCCATTTTTCCTTCCTTTTATCCCTCCCTGCCTACCATTTCAACTTTTTATTTCAGAAGGGACAACTGTGGCCCTTTTAGCACTTGGTCAAGATTGAGTGGAGAAAAAGTGAGTCTGTGACACACTGAACACACGCTCTCTGAGGTCAGAAACTATGTACGTGGACAACTAAGTGCTTACCACTTAGTACATGAATAGGAGCTTCTCCAAACTGAGTTCCAGTCCCCTTTCCCAGCCTTCCCCCCAAACATGGGAGACCCAATGATTGCCCTCAAATCCAAGAAAGCGTGATCATTTATACTTGCTCTATGATAACCACTATGGAAGGATCGTAAAAGTATATGTTGGGATAGCAAATTCACAAGTGAGTGCCTTCAAAATCTTCTGTGGTGGTTTTAACAGTAGAAAATTAGTTGAAGAATAAGTTATGACCTAACAATTGCTGGGGGAGGACATGGAGAAAAAGGAACTCTCCAGCACTGCTGGTGGGGATAGAAATTGGTGCAGCCAGGAATCACAGGAAGGTTCCTCAAAAAATTAAAAATAGGGATGTCTGGGTGGCTCAGCAGTTCAGGGTCTGCCTTTGGCCCAGAGCATGATCCCGGGTGCAGGGGTCAAGCCCCACAACAGGCTCCCGGCATGGAGCCTGCTTCTCCCTCTGCCTGTGTCTCTGCCTCTCTCTCTGTGTCTCTCATAAATAAATAAATAAAATCTTTTTCTAAAAAATTAAAAATATAAATACCACATGATCCAGTCATTCCACTCACTACTGGGTATTTATCCGAAGAAAATGAAAACCTTTGAAATGATCTATGTACCCCACGTTTACTGTAGTGTTATTTATGATAGCCAAGGTATGAGAGCAACTCAAATGCCCATCAGTAGATGAATAAAGAAAGATATACACACACACATACGAAATGGAGTATTATTCAGCTATAAAAAAAGAATAAGATCTTGCCATTTGCAACAACATGGATGGACCTAGAGGGTATTACGCCAAGTGAAATAAATCAGAGAAAGACAGATACCTTATGATTTCACTTAGATGGAACCTAAAAATTAAAACAAATGAACGAACAAACAGAAAGCAGAAACAGACCCATAAATACAGAGAACAAACTAATGGTTGCCGAACGGGAGGCTGGGGGGCGGGGATGGGGGGCGGGCAAAATGGGTGCAGGGAAGAGGGAGATACAGGCTTCCAGTTCTGGAAGGAATAACTTCGAGGGATGAAAGGTCCAGTGTAGGGAATATAGTCAATGGTTCTGTGGCAGTGTGGTATGGCGGTGGACGGCAGCTGCACTTGTGATGAGCACAGCATAAACATACGCTATCGAATCACTACATTGCACACCTGAAATTAATGTGGCATCATGTGTCCACTATACTTCAATTACGGAAAAAAAGAAGTTATTACCAACATTCCATTTATATATTTCACTGAGACTGGAACCTCTCAAAGCATGAGTTCATTTCTGACCTAAGTCTACGTCCTCCCTATGGATTCATATATCACGGAGAAGCTGGAGAAAAACAAGCAAATAGAAATGCAACCTAAGATGACATGCAATTCTCTCCTTCAGCCAGATTCCCTAATACAGCAATCTTTAAGATTTACGAAAATTGGGCCAGCAAGCTCAACAAGCTTCTATGCACAGGGCTTGAACTTGGCCTTTTTCCCCTGAAAAGCAGCAAAAGGGCCTAACATACAAACAGAGAACAGCTGTCCTCTGGCAGAGACCATATCCACTGCACACAGCCACACCCTGACACAGGGACGCACCAGCTCTGAGCCATCACTGAGCCCCAGCTGATGTGACTGCTGTAGATTCCCCACGGGTCCCTGAGCTCACCCTCTGACGTAAGAATGGACAGGAACCACATGCCAGGGTGGCTCAAAATCGGCCGTCTCCTACGGGCAGTGCCAAAGCCCGCCCACACGGAGGGATGAAACCAGGTTACCTTGCAGACAGCCGCCTGGAGGACGGCGTCAAAGCCCCCCTCGGGCGCGTCGCGGTTCCGGGACACCCTCTGTTTGCGAACCTCCTCATTGAAGCTGTCCACTCTGTCAGTAAGAGGCAGCAGATGGCGGAAGCCAAAGGAGGGGACGCAGTTTGGGAATAATTTGTACCTGGAGAGAAAGAAGAGAGAGTCACTTTGCATCACTGTAGGTGAATCTTAAACAACCAAGTACTCTGTGTGTTCACTGAGGGCCTCAAGCAGCACCCGTCAGTATGTTCCAGTACCTACAGTGTGCCCCTGGGACAGCACCTACTGTGTGCCCCCTGGGACAGGCACGGTTTCTCCTTGGAGCACCCAAAGAGGAAACAACACAGTTCTTATTCTACAGACGTCAAGGCCTCAGGCACACAGGCAAGGTAGTATGTCCAGGCTGTAAGGGGACGGAATGAAAAATGGTTCAAAAAAAGTAGAGATAATGGTGTGTGGTCGGAGGAAGACGTCCTGGAGGAGCCCTGGCGTGGGCCTTGAGAGGTGCGAGCTGCCCAGCGGCTCGAGCGCCACGGCCTAGCAGCACAGCAGGGAAGGCTCTTGTGGACTGAGGAAGGTGGGCGATATCAAGTGGGAGCAGCCTGAACAGAGCTACCCTGAGAAACCAGCTTCCCGCAGCAACTCCGCTGCCGCCATGTGCCAAAAGGTCACATAATCCCGTTGCGCCAAGCCACTCACAGATCCTCATGTGCCAGGACGTTCTGGCACGTGAGCAAATGTTAAAGGTACAGGAATGAAAACATTCTTTCTGCTTCTTCATTCCTTTTACAAATATTGCCATGATAAACGACCAGTTCTCCTAAATGCAGCAGAAATTCAGAAACCAACCATCTTCGAATGGAAAATTCGATCTGGTGATTTGGGAAGAGGCAAGTATTGCACCTCAAAGGCAGGTTAGTGCTGCCTCTTTCTCCTGTGATACTGGATGACCTCATCTTCAGTCAGTAGGAGAGCTCCCACATGGCCCCATACCTGGAGGAAGTCAGATCCCAATTATGGATCTAGGAGTCTCAGCTTGACATGTGGCCACTGACACAGGAAGAGAGGCCTTACATTGTTTCACAAATGCCTTCTCCAGGTGAGGGGGGAGAGGGTTCTAGCCACAGAGAAGCACACGTGCAAGAGCCCTGTGGCAGGAGAGCACACGGGGAGCCCGAGGACAGGATGGCCCTGAGACCAGAGGGTGGAAGTGAGGGTGAGGATGGGCCAACAGGAGGCCAGGAAGGCACACGGACAGACTGCACAGTTGGAGGCCATGTTAGGGAAGCCTCTCTTTCAGAATGAAAAATGGAAGAAAAAAAAACAACCCACTAAAGGAGAGGCACGGAGGGAAGGCTTTATAACCCAATTTAAGCGGCGTACGTGGGAAGGGAAACAGGCTTAGCAACTACTGGGGATCCTGCCTAACTGCTGCCAGGGCAGGTCTGGACAGGCTCCTTTTCCCTAAATGAGAGGCAACCTCTAGTTTCTACGAGGCCATTCCACTCTCCCTGGGTACCTCCAGTGCCTGCTTCATCCACCTGTTACCACGACAAACCGGTTCTGGACAGAGTCCACCCCACTGCCCTAAAGGCCCTGCTCTCTCTGGACAGGGGGCAGG
Organism: Nyctereutes procyonoides; assembly: GCF_905146905.1. Lineage (NCBI taxonomy): Eukaryota > Metazoa > Chordata > Mammalia > Carnivora > Canidae > Nyctereutes > Nyctereutes procyonoides. Next base: position 21,784,696 of record NW_026575030.1, on the reverse strand, counting down.
AGCTACATGCTTTCTCCATCTGTCCTGTCCGCCTTCCCTTTGTTTCACTCCCTCCTTCTTCCCCAAATCTTTACCCACACCTTGTGCTTGGACAGGACAGACTTTTGCATGACCCAGGCCACCCAAACGTTTTATTCCCGTCTCATTTTGCCATGAAGAAAAGGTCACGGAAATTATACTCCTGGCCGGAAGAAGGAGCTGAGGTCCCATCGGTAGTTATTTGACAAGCGGACAGGTGCAGGAGGAAGTAAATATACACCAGCTCCCTTCCCCCAAGCCACCACATCTCTTTGTGCCGTGCTGGTCCGCGATTTAGGACTCCAGGCGGCTGTGTGTTGTCACAGTTGATCGGGTGGGTTGAGGAAAGGGAGGAAGAGGAACAGAGGAGCAGCTGTCCTTCAGTGAGAAAGCCGGAGAAGCTGTGAAAGGCTCACCAGTATTAGCTTGGCATTTTCCACCTTTTCCCTTTCATTCCTGCTAACAGCATTAAGTAGATATATTTCTAATTGGAGAATTACTATTTATTAAATAGTCAGGCACTAAAAAATATGTTTGCCAGAGAAGCCTTCACGGCAGAGAAATTACTATAACCAAATCTCTTAGTGTGAAGAAAAAGGCTTTGTCACACAGATCCCGTTGGTTGTCACAAGGTCCTGGGCACCTGGAGGGGCTCAGTGGTTCGGTGCCTGCCTTCGGCTCAGGTTGTGACCCCAGGGTCCCAGGATCAAGTCTCACATCAGGCTCCCTGCATGGAGCCTGCTTCTCCCTCTGCCTGTGTCTCCTCTCTCTGTCTCTCATGAATAAATAAGTCTTAAAAAAAAAATTATGATGTCCTCTGCAACTGTTATTTAATTTAACTTATTTAAGTAAACTGAAGGTCTGGGTCTATAAACTGAAGGTTTGGGGGTCTAAGGCCAAGGAAGGCTCCATCTCCTACCCTGCATCTGTCCATAGAGCCCCGTTTAGGGACATGTATGGGGAGTTACTAAATTAAGGATTATGAATCAAGAAGATAAAAAATATATATATACGCTTAACTTGCCTCAGGGAGCATGTACATATGAAAAGTGATTACAATTTAAAGATACCAGATTCAGACAAATCCAGAAAATAATCCAGGGCTTCAGGACAATATTAATGGATGAGCTGACGTGGAAAGACCTATCCCCTTACTCGAAACATTTAGACCTGCTAAATAATACAAAATTTTTTCAAAATGTTAATATTGACGTTTAGCAGGGAAATCCCAGGTGCCAGAAATGAAGAAAAAGAATCATTCAACAAACAAGCACGCTTACGAGACTAGGTGGGCCTGGAGCAAGAGCTCATGCCAAAGAGCCTCTGGATGTATCCCGAGTGGATGCAAGGGCTGGGGGCAGGAGTTTAACAGGGATGGATAAGGCACTGGAACAGAGCTCTCTGCACAAAGCTGAGCACACAAAGAGCTGCCCTGCCCCCAAATCAAAGATAAAAATTCCAGCCTGGGAAAGAAGCAAGGAAGCTCCATTCCAGGCCCAGAGCGAGATGAATCACCCATAAAAATTGTAAACTCCAGGCCTAAGCAAGCCAGAATTCACTATTTTTATGGTGAAGGAACCCCTCAACTGAGAAATGAACAGGAAAACTAATCCCATAGAAACCCAGGGGGTCCTGGCAGCGGCAAACATACAACCACCCTGCAAGGACGCAGAAGACAGGCCTGCATGCCTGGGGCTGTGATCCTTGCACGGAAAATCACCTCCGTTGAAGAGGAGCTAATGACAAAGTTACAGACCCCGTAAGAAACAAACTACCATGAAGGAATGTCCACAAATGCAACCAACTAAATGATCTGTAGTTCAAGAAACAGAGAAAAGAGAATGATTTAAAGTACTGCAAAACTAGGATATTGAAGACATTAAAGGGGAGGAAAGAATAGATACCAAAGCCAGAACAGGATATTATTAGAAGGAAAAAAGTCAGAAGGCTCTGGAAAAAAAAAAAAAAAAGTATAAAAAAAATAGAAGTTTGGAAAAGAATCAAATAACAAACAGTGAAATTTAAAACTGAAACTTCAGTATACGGATGAAACAACTGAAGAACAAAATAGTAAACTAGAAGAAATGTCCTATTTATGGAAATTAGTGTTAGAAAATGAAGGGGAGATGAAAAGAGAAAAATGCCTGAAAATTTTCAAGAATAAAGATGTATTCTCAGGCTAAGCAAGCAGACCAGATTCTGAGCAATGTAAATAAAAGTAAAATCAGCCTAGACACACTGAAATGCATATCATTATAGAATATGAAAAGCACAGGAAAATATTAAAAGCCACCAGAGAGAAGGCAAGCCGTTAGACGGACAGCAGACTTCACATTAGCCATAAGACACTCCAGAAGACAACAACATCGTACCATCAAGGTGGTGAAGGAATACTATGTCCCCTTGGAAGAAATACAGGAAGGGTAAGAAAAAACATAAATGACGAAGGATGAAATGTGTTATCCCTCTTGTACAAGTTTTTCATGTCTATTTCCATTTGTGTGCGTGTGGAAAGAACATTTAAGACCTACTCTCTTAACAATTTCCAAGTATACAAGTATACGCTCCAAGTCATCACCGTATTGTACATTACATCTCCAGAACACACTCATCTTATAATTGGAAGTCTGTACCTTTTGACCAACCTTTTCCCCATTTCTCCCACCTCCCAGCCCCCAAGCCCCAGCAACCTAAGTCTACTACTGTGTCTCTGTGAATTTGGCTTTTTTAGATTGCACAAATAAATGTGACACGACATGTGACATATATTTCTTTTTTTTAAAATTTATTTTTTTAGAAAGAGAAAGCACGAGTAAGCACAGGAGGGGGAAGAAGGAGAGAGAGTTTGTTTTTTTTTGTTTTGTATTGTTTTGTTTTGTTTTATTCATGGGAGACACAGATAGAAAGGCAGAGACACAGGCAGAGGGAGAAGCAGGCTCCACGCAGGCAGCCCGATGCGGGACTCGATCCTGGGACTCCAGGACCACACCCTGGGCCAAAGGCAGGTGCCAAACCGCTGAGCCACCCAGGGATCCCAGGAGAGAGAGTCTTAAGCAAACTCCACACATTGAGCCCAATGCGGGATTCAATCCCACCACCCCAAAATCACAACCTGAGTTGAAACCAAGAGTCATATGCTCAAATGACTGCACCACCCAGGCACCCAGAGACGTGGCATGTATTTTAACAATAAGCTACCTCCAGCAGAAGAAAGTATGTTCAGGACCAAAGATAACATGCTGCATTAAATCCTTCAAATCCTGTATCAGTGAACACCACCTGACTTTCCCCCATTACACTCTTCCTGTTACTCAGAATAGCAATTAAACAGTTCTTTATTGGGACTTCATTAAGATAAAAGCTTCTGCACAGCAAAAGAAAGAGTCAGCAAAACCAAAAGACAACCTACAGAATGGGAGAAGATATTTGCAAAAGACACACCAGATAAAGGGCTGGTATCCAAAATCTATAAAGAATTTACCAAACCCAATACCCAAAGAATAAATAATCCAATCAAGAAAATGGTCAGAGGACATGAACAGACATTTCTCCAAAGAAGACTTAGAAATGGCCAACAGACACATGAAAAAATGCTCAACATCACTCGGCATCAGGGAAATACAAATCAAAGCCACAATGAGCTACCACTTCACACCGGTCAGAATGGCTAAAATTAAAAAGTCAGGAAATGACAGATGTTGGTGAGGATGTGGAGAAAGGGGAACCCTGTCTTGCACTGTTGGTGGGAATGCAAGCTGGTGCAGCCACTCTGTCTGGAGGTTCCTTAAAAAGTTGAAAATAGAGCTACCCTGTGTTTCAGCGATTGCACTACTATTTACCCCAAAGATACAAACATAGTGATCTGAGGGGTACCTGCACCCCAAAGTTCAGAGCAGCAATGTCCACAACAGCCAGACTATGGAACGAGCCCAGATGTCAATCAACAGATGAATGAATAAACAAGAAGTGGTGTATATATACACAATGGGATACTCCTCAGCCATCAAAAAACCTGAAATCTTGCATTTGCAATGATATGGATGGAACTAGAGGATATTATGCTAAAGGAAATGTCAACCAGAGAAAGACAATTATCATATGATCTCACTCAGATGTGATTTACGAAACAAAACAGAGGATCATAGGGGAAGAGAGGGAAAATTAAAGCAAGACAAAATCAGAGGGGGAGACAAACTATAAGAGACTCTTAATCACAGGAAACAAACTGAAGGTCCTTGAAGGGGAGGGGGTGGGAGATGGGGTAAGTGGGTGATGGACAGTAAGGAGGGCACGTGATGGGATGAGCACTGGGTGTTATATAAGACTGATGAGTCACTGACCTCTACCTCTGAAACCAATAACACATTACATGTTAATTAATCGAATTTAAATTTTAAAAAGTTACAATGAGAAAAAAAAACAATTCTTTAATCAGATGATTAAATTATGCTATGCCTTTTTTCTTATTATAGCAGCCCTGGTACTCCTTACCAGGTACTACTTTCAGTTCTGGCATTTCTAGCACATTCTAAAGTAAGAAAGGATGAGTCTAGAATTTTGATCCTTTGGCAGAAATATCTGGAGCAGGAGGAGGGACAAACCTCAGGAAGGCCCATGAAAAGCCAGCTCTCTCTTCTCCGAGGGGTCCTGCCCAGGTGGTTAAGCCACTCCTCCTGACCCCATCTTCCCAAAACTCCCTGGGGGTCACAGCTGTTTCCACTCCCATGGGGGGGGGAGAAAAGCCCAAACCAAGATGCCACTGGAGCTTGAGAAGAGCACTGTGACTTCTCCGCACGCTAGCTGAAGGAAAAGAACAGACGAGGATCACAGACCATGTGCCCGGAGCCAGGGATGAAAGGCAGGGAAGTGAAGCGGGTCAGGCGTCACATGAGAGAGTGGTGGCAGCAGCGGCGGCCAAGGCTAGGTACAAGCCCAGCTCCGCCAGACGTCCTCCTCATTCTAGAAAACCTGCAAATCTTGGTTCTTCTTCTTTTTTTTTTTTTTTAAGATTTTATTAATTTATTTTAAAGAAAGAGCACGAGCAGGGGGAGGAGCAGAGAGAAGGAGAAGCAGAGCAGGGCTCCATCTCAAGACCTGAGCTGAAAGCAAGAGTCCAGATGTTCAACCAACTGAACTGCCCAGGTGCCCCCATCCTTGGTCAAATCTTCTAGTTTTTTTAAATGTAGGTAACTAATATGCAATGCCATTAAAATTTAGAAAAGCAAACCAAGCACACACAGGCCGGATCGGACCCAGGAAGAGCCACCTTTCGCCGTTCTCCCCAGGAGCAGTGGGGACCTCCGAGACCTGGGACACCACACCCGCTTGCCACTGCCTGGCCCTGGGGAGGTAAACCCCAGCCTGTCTCACTGAGCCGCAGAGGGACCCCCTGACGTGGCACCCAGCTTGGAGGAGAGATTTGCCTAACTTAGCCCTGATGCTTCCTTCGAAACACCATTCTTCACTAGATTTCCTGTCCCGCGGGTCTTTCTCACTGTGAGGACTGTCACTGTCTACAACTGGGTCTGCCTTCTAGGGCTCAGAGAAGGACTCTGGAAAAGTGGTGGGTGATAGCCTTGAATATTTGGATGCTGAGCTCCCAGAGCCAATCCTTCGTCCTCTCCGGGCTTTCAGTCTAGCATATCTCACAGTCATGGTCCTTGGAGAAATGACTGCGGAGACACACCCTGTCTGTCTGGAGACAGGACTCAATCAGAGGGCAGGGGTGAAAAAGCAGGAGACAGGATCACGATTCTTGATGAACTGAAGAAAGTTTTGGCTAAGATGCTGTTACACCAGGTAAGAAGCAACACTCCAATAATAACTTGGCACCGAGACTCAGCTGAAGGGGCCTTGGAGACAGGACCAGAGTGATAGTGGGACCAGCAGGACCAGTAGCCACCTGTGGCCAGGAGGAAGCGAAACCCAGCAAATGGTGACGCCAGGCCTTTTCACAGTTAAAGAACTTAGAATCACTTTTGTCCTTAAGCCTCTTTCTTATTTTTTTTATTTTCCTACCATTGGGTCAGTTCCCAAACGGTAAGGGAAGATCTAGAGGAGCTTCAAGGAGAATATACAGAGGATCTGGGAAGATTAAGGAGGACATACATGACCACCATAAAAACACCACCGTGTCCCAACCACCCAGCCCAACCCAGGGCTGGATGCTGTTGAGGCTGCTGAAGATGAGCTGAGGAGCTGGGCAGGTTTGTGGGCTTAGAAACAGCGCTCTTCCTCCCTGGTGGTAGCCAAGTGACCCAGGAATCAAAAATGCCACCATAAAGTGAAAGGGCCTGGATCTGAGTCCCCTGCCAAGGGAAGCAGCTCAACCCTCAACAGATTTTATACAAGCAAGATATAAGCTCTGATGGTGCTGAGCCACCGAGATTGGGGGACTGTGACAGTAGCATGGGCCTAACATCGTCCTTAGGCAAAGCACCTTGAGGATGGGCTTGGTTTGGGGACAGGTCTTACCTTCTAACTGGACTCTGGGAAAGCATCTGTGCTGTTGTGTGATTTTGGATGGGGAAAAGCAAGCACTGTGTCACTGGGAATGCAAACTCTGAAAGCAGTTTGTCTGGATTCTTGCCCCAAGGCTGCCCCTTACTAGTTGTGTCATCTCGGATAAGCTGTGTAAAGTGTCGGTTTCCTCATCTGGCAAGGCTCACGGCTACCATTGAGACCTCAAAAGACTGTCATGGGATTCCAATGAGATAATCCATATGGTGCAAGGCATTTCGTACAGTGCCTGACACTTGGTAAGAACCTAAGTCTTGGGAACACCTGGGTGGCTTGGCGGTTGAGTAACTGCCTTTGGCTCAGGGCATGTTTCTGGAGACCCGGGATCGAGTCCCACGTCGGGCTCCCTGCACAGAGCCTGCTTCTCCCTCTGCCTGAGTCTCTGCCTTTGTTTCTCATGAATAAATAAATAAAATCTTTAAAAAAAAGAACCTAAGGCTTAGCTGTTTCTTACCTAGTAACTCTCCTGGGGCCTGATATTCCAAAGCCTGACTAACATTGAATGTAGGGATGAGGAAGAAAGAGTTGGAAGTTACCACTCATTGTCACAAACATTTATGGGAACATTTGCAAGACTGGAAAGAAACCAGCCCTATAGAGGTTGCCTTCGGGAAGCTGGAGGCTATGACCCCCCACACCCCCCAACAAGTACACGATGGCAGAGTCCTGTTCACCAACCCTGCTTCCTCTTCTTCCTGGGCACAGCTAACCTAGTTTCCAGCCTCCTTGTGAGGACTCTGTTGGTTGATAAAACGCAGGAGCCGAAGAGGCAAAGGCCACTAAGTCCTGGCCCCTCAGCTCCTCCTATGAGCCATCATCTGGATGCAATGACCATAAAAACCACATGTGGAAGATGAAGAAGTAGAGGGTGGACAGAGCCTGGGTCCTTGAGCCCCTGCTTGGAAGACAGGTGGCCACTGACCAGGAGCTTCATCTAGATTTAGAGGAACAGGAACTAAACTTCCATCATGACATACTTTTGGATTTGTGTGCTGTGGCAGTTAGATATTCCTGCTCTCTGATAATCTGTCAAATATTTTCTGATTCAAGTACCTGACTTACAGTGGGGGGGGGGGGTCGTACCTTGAAAACACAGGATTTCCATTTCATTTTGTCAAGGTAAGTTGTGTAAATACAAAAACAACCAATAATACGCTTGTCTGCTTGTCCCCAAGGACCTCGGTCACCCTACACAAGGGCAAAGTCTACATTGTCCCGCCCGCCGGCTCCCTCCCGGAACGTCTGGGCGTTCACTTCCTGACAACATAGTCTTAATGTAGAAAACAGTGCTGAGTGTCAGACAGGCAGGAAAACAAATGAGTTCCGATCATCATAGCTCCCTACAGCCTTGCAACGGCTCATGCCCTCACACGTAGCGGTAGGGGGACGGAACTGGGTCATCACCGATCACACTACACACGAAGTCTACTCCCGCCCTGCCCCCAAATACGCCTTCCCCTTCCTGTGGGTGACGTTTTCTTGCTACTCCATTCTCCCGCCCTTAAATACCCAACAGAAGGACTCTTGGTCACTCACCCGATGCACGGATTGGTCTGGTACCTTGGCGCTGTGTAGGAGAAAGGGGAGATGTTCTTGTCTACAAAAGACCCAAACCCCAACCGAAAGTTGCTGGTGAGCTTCCCCATCTCCTCAGCGAGTTTGGTACCCAGGTTCCGGATGTTGTCCAAGTCGTCCTTCATGGACAGGGAGAGGTCCATCAGGTAGTACAAGTCCACGGGATAATCCTCCACCTGTCGAACCTGCAGCTGGAAAGTAGTCTTGTCACCTGTGCCAACAGAGAGGCCATATACAGGAGAGGTCATCCAACTTGCTGGGGGCTGAAGGGATGGATTTCACTTTCAAAGCTAGGCCCCCTTGCCTTTTTTTTTTTTTTTTTTTTTTTTTTAGTGCCTTTTGGCGGAGGTATTTTTTCTGGGAAGTACAGTAACTGAAGGGAACGTGGTGCTGAGGGGGACGTTATAGGTTCTCCTTCCAAATACTTAGCTCAGGTTTTTAAGGGGACTCTTTAACAACTCGTCTCCCCAGTGGTATTCTGATGGGAGTGTACCAAGAGGAGACTGGAGGGGGGGAAATGTAATAGAAAAGAGGGAATAAACAAAAGGAGATATGTGCATGAGTAAGAACTAAGGTGGGAAGAAAGAGGAACAAGGCCGTGAGACACACAGTTACTTAAAATACCCCTTAAAAGGGCAAAAATATTTATGCTTCTGGACACCTGGGTGACTCAGCAGTTGAGCGTCTGCCTTTGGCTCAGGGCGTGACCCTGGGGTCCCAGGATCAAGTCCTGCATCGGGCTCCCTGTGCAAAGCCTGCTTCTCCCTCTGCCTGTGTCTCTGCCTCTCTCTGTGTGTCTCTCACAAATAAATAAAATCTTAAAAAGCAAAAAATTTATGCTTCTGCCACATTTTCTTTTTTTTTCTTTTTTTTTTCACATTTTCTATTCTATTTCACCTTTTTCTATTTCCCTAGTCACTTATGGACAATAGTACTTAGTTCTTGGGCATCCGTGACATTTTGGGATAGCAGAGATATGAATCCTTATCATCAGAAGGTATATGCATAAATACAGGAAGACAGATTCCAAATGTTAGCACCATCAACATGAAGGGGGAAAAAGGAAGAAAGAAAAAAAGAAACACTACGGGGTTTGTCTACCAGCTACAAGAAAGAGAAAATTTAAAAAAAAAGAGAGAAAATAACTTTTGGTTCCACAGGAACAGGGCAGAGGAGAAGGAGGAATGAATTCAGAGGGAAATAAATGAAAAGTCGGTGCTGGGAGGCGTGGCCTTGCAGGGTCACCTCCCAGGGTTTACAGAAAGGCCCAAGTCAGCACAACAACCGGAGGACTCATGCCAGGATGATGATCCTAAATCATTTCACAAGCTCTAAAAACACATCATTTGGAACCAACTTCAAGAAGCAATCACACCAGGCAATTCTATCTGCCGTTGGGCTTGTTCATTTTTCAGAGGCACCAACATGCCCTTAAACTCTCTCTGCCAAGGAGCTGCACCCACATTTGAAATCTGGACACATGCATTGGGTGTTCAGAGGTGCCACGGTGAAGCTGGCTCCCCCACCCCAAGGGTCCTCACCGGGTCTGCTGGCGGCCACCCCCCAGGGAAGCGAACCTGTCCTCCAGCGGACAGCAGGCCTGAACCTGCAGGGGAGGGAGCCCAACCACAGGGGCTCCCTGCCCTCCTCCCACCCCACAGAGGCCCCTTGCATTGACGGGACCACGGAGACCCCAGTGATCAAAGGGCCTCAGTTCAGGTTCCACCTCTGGAGGTGACCCGGGAGCATCCTGAGCCACGCAGCCCGGGTACCCTGCAGCTGATGAAGGCCACGGGCGCTCCGGGCCCTGCTGCCCCGACCAAGGCCAATTATTATGATTATTTGTTGCCTGAGTGACAGCCGGAGCCACTTCCCCAGACTTGTCTCGGCTGCTCCCTCCCGGACACCGCTGCGGGGCGGTCCCTGCGCATAGGAGCCCGCTTTTAAAAACCATCAAAACCTGACTCAAGCACAGGAATGTTGGAGCTTTCTTCCAGAAGGAATTCTGGACTGCCGCGAGGTCGGCCTCTGGTTCCCATCAGGCGGATGGAGCGGTGCGGGCGCTGCGCCCCTCCCAGGCCTGGATGACACATCGGGCAGGCGGGGGAAGGGCAGGAGGGAGGAGAGGCGCAGCCCAGGCCCCATGGGGTGCAGCCTGCAATCCCGCGCTCTGTCCAACCCCCTGACCTCTTCGCCGGGTCGCCTGTGCCCTTCCCCGCTAGTTCCCGCCTACATCTTTTTTTTTTTTAGATTTTTTTAAAATTTTTATTTATGATAGTCACACACACACACAGAGAGAGAGAGAGAGGGAGAGAGAGAGAGAGGCAGAGACACAGGCAGAGGGAGAAGCAGGCTCCATGCACCGGGAGCCCGACGTGGGATTCGATCCCAGGTCTCCAGGATCGCGCCCTGGGTCAAAGGCAGGCGCTAAACCGCTGCGCCACCCAGGGATCCCGACTACATCTTCTTTAATGCAGACCCACTTCTGCCTTTTTGTGGTAGAAGCATCTGGGCACTTCAGGACCAGGGCAGGGCTTGCACCTGTAGAGGGATCTGTGGGAGGGAAGAGGCTGCGAGGCTTGGAGAAAGACAGCTGGGCTGGAACTCTGGTCACCAAGAACTGGGGAGACCTCAGGCTCCTCTAAACTTGCTATTCACACTCTGGATCCAGGAAATGGGAGAATGTTCACTACTACGGGGATCAAAGGAGACAACGTCTGCTAACACCTTTACAGGAAGAGAAAAGCTTCCACCTGGGTGCCTCCAAAAGTCTGTTATTGTTTTATTTAAAGATTTTATTTATTTATTCATGAGAGACACACACACACAGAGAGAGAGAGAGGGAGAGAGAGAGAGAGAGAGAGGCAGCAACACAGGCAGAGGGAGAAGCAGGCTCCATGCACCGGGAGCCTGACGTGGGATTCGATCCCGGGTCTCCAGGATCACGCCCTGAGCTGAAGGCGGCATTAAACCACTGAGCCACCAGGGCTGCCCCCAAAAGTCAGTTATTAGAGCAATTTCCTGTAGGGATAAAAAGGGAGACAGAAAATTCTGCCGGAAACTTGTGTGTAAATGGCTACAGCCTTGGGCATTAAATGTAACTCCACATTTTCCAGATGTGAGGGCAAAAAGGGAAACAAGGTGTGACACACAAGTTTGTATGTGCTCAGCAGGTTTCTACTCTCAAGTGAGAAAGGTCCTGGCATCAAATTCTAAGAGAAATTGATTACTGAAAAAGCACACATACCCCTCCCCGTTCGGGGGCTGCAAACGCAAAAAAAGAAGTATTTTGGGTTTGTTTTTTTTAAGATTTTATTCATTCATGAGAGACACAGAGAGAGACACAGGCAGAGGGAGAAGCAGGCTCCACGCAGGGAGCCTGATGCAGGACTCAATCCTGGGTCTCCAGGACCACGCCCTGGGCCGAAGGCAGGTGCTCACCCGCTGAGCCACCCAGGGATCCCCAAAAAAGAAGTATTTCTCCCAGTTTTCCAAAAAGGGAAGGGTGTAAGAAAGAGGGTAATATCATTTGCATTCAGAATGAGGGGTCAGTTCACTGTGACCTCAATTATATCTGATTTTATTTTTTAAAATATTTTATTAACACAAATTTAAAAAAGATTGTATTTATTTATCCATGAGAGACACAGAGAGAGAGGCAGAGACACAGGCAGAGGGAGAAGCAGGCTCCATGCAGGGAGCCCGATGCGGGACTCGATACTGGACCCTGGGATCATGCCCTGAGCCAAAGGCAGACACTCAACCACTGAGCCACCCAGTCACCCAGGCGTCCCAACTTCTTGTGTTTTTAAGACTGATTTTTGTTCAAATGTTCAGACACAGCAGTATTCCATCCACTAAAGACTCTTGCCACCCTTCAATAAATATAAGTAGTTTCTGATTCCTCAGAATTACCCTTCTGTGCCGAAAATTAACAGAAAGAAGGGACATGTTAAAATCGGCTACATTACAAACAGGACCTCCGCTGAGTGAGGAATTAGGGTCCAGGTGCACACCTTCTGACTGTCATCTAGCTCTTCTGTTTACTGTAGCAGAAGGTAAACCAGTATCCCAGAATTAAATCCAGACCTAGAACCAAAGAATTGGCTCCCTGGCCTAGGACAAGGCTGGTGTGCCGTAACGCACCCTACTCCTTACTCCAGAATTCAGACTCTTGACAGATGGAACCAAGGAAGGAACTGTGGGAAGACATGGTTGACCTCCATCAGTGTCTGCCCTCAAGCATTAGGCCTTGGCATTCCTAGTTTCCTTGAAAATAACCCTGTCTTGGGGCAGCCCCAGTGGCCCAGCAGCTTAGGGCCTCCTTCAGCCCAGGGCATGGTCCTGGAGACCCGGGATCGAGTCCCATGTTGGGCTCCCTGCATGGAGCCTGCTTCTCCCTCTGCCTGTGTCTCTGCCTCTCTCTCCCCCTCTGTGTCTCTCATGAATAAATAAATAAAATCTTAAGAAAAAAGAAAAGAACCCTGTCTTACTCCATTTGGGCTATTCTAACAAGTACCACAGACTGCGTGGGACTTTTAAGCAATAGAAATGCCTCTCGCACAGTCCTGAAGGCTCCAAGTAAGTCTAAGATCAAGATCCATGGTTGATTTCTGGTAAGAACCCTCTTCTGGGTTGTAGACTGCCAGCTTCTTGCTGTGTCCTCACACAGCAGGAGGGACAAGGGAGCCCTCTGGGGTCTTTTTTTTTTAATTCATAGCACTAATCCATTCATGAGGGCTCTACCCTCATGACCTCTTCACCTCCCAAAGACCCCACACCTGCTGATACCATCACACTGGGGGTTAGGATTTCACTTTACACATGTTGGGGGGAAGGCACAAGCATCCTATGCATAGCCAACCTCTTCTCCATCCACCATCAAGTCTTTCTTAGACTTCTTAATAAGGTATGTGCTTCTTATCAGTTTGGGTGGCAGATGCAATACCTAAGTCAGGTAACTGGCTTTCTCCAAAGGAAGCTTGGAGGACGGGTGGAGCAGCACAGGCAAAGGCTGGCAGGAAACCCATCTCAAAAGCAACCAATCACCTAGGTTAGTTAATAGCGCTGTACCAATGTCAACTGCCTGGTTTCAATAATATACTTTGGTTATATGACATTATCAGCGAAAGCTGGGAAGGGTATATAAGAACACTATGGGGACGCCTGGGTGGCTCAGCAGTTGAGCATCTGCCTTTGGCCCAGGGCGTGATGCCGGGGTCCTGGGATCGAGTCCCGCATCAGGCTCCCCTGGGGGAGCCTGCTTCTCCCTCTGCCTGTGTCTCTGCCTCTCCCTCTGTGTCTCTCATGAATAAATAAATAAATCTTAAAACCAAAAACAGAACACTATTACCTTTGCAACTTCTTGTGAGCCTACAATTATTTCAAAATAAAATGCTTCAATATGAAAAAAAACGAAACAACTACCCAATGGGCTCAAGGAAAATTAATGACAAGTAAACCTTTTAACTGCCCCCAGTGCTTCAGAACCACCACTAGCCTTTTATTTACCATTTCAATAAGCTTTATTCTAAAGTTTATATCCTTTGTTGAGAATTTTTTTAGATTGTTTTCCTGACATACAGTTTCCAGGATTGGAAACAAAATGGAAAACATGATCCTGTGTTTACACAAAATCCTACTTAGAGTTTGGCAGTTCCTCAAAAAGTTAAACATAGAATTACCATATGACCCAGCAATTCTACTCCTACTAGTTATATACTCAAGATTATTGAAAACACATGTCCACACAAAAACTTGCGCATGAATGTTCCCAGTAGCATTAGTCATGATTGCCCCAAAGTGAAAACAGCCCCAATACTCATCAGCAAAAATGTGGCATGTCTGTACATATACAAAGGAATATTATTTGGTCATAAAAAGGAAGGAAGTCTTGATAAATCTACAACATCAATGAATCCTGAAGATATTTTGCAAACTAAAAGAAGCCAGACATAAAAAGCCACATACCTTTGATTTATATAAAATGTCGAGAATAAGCACAACCACACAAATAGAAAGTAGATTAGTGGTTGCCTAAGGTGGAATGTGACCAGGAGGGAAAAGATAAGGAGTGACTGTTAATGCATACCAGGTTTCTTTTCGAGGTGAGGAAAAGGTTCTGGAATGAGACAATGGTGATGGTTGCACAATGCTGCAAATATACTACAAACCACTGAATTATGTACTTTAAAATGATGACTTGGGGCGCCTGGCTGGCTCAGTCAGAAGAGCATGTAACTCGATTTCAGGGTAATGAGTTTGAGCCCTACATTGGGTGTAGAGATCACTAAAAAATTAACTTTAAAAAATTTAAAAATAAGATTATTTTTAAAAATAAATTAAATAAATAAATAAATAAATAAATAAAATAAATAAAATAAAAATAAAATGGTGATTTCTTTTTTTTTTAATTTTTATTTATTTATGATAGTCACACACACAGAGAGAGAGAGAGAGAGGGGGGGGGCAGAGACATAGGCAGAGGGAGAAGCAGGCTCCATGCATCAGGAGCCCAACGTGGGATTCGATCCCGGGTCTCCAGGATCGCGCCCTGGGTCAAAGGCAGGTGCCAAACCACTGCGCCACCCAGGGATCCCAAAATGGTGATTTCTATGGCATGTGAATCACATCTTAATTACATTAAAAAAAAAAAAAAAGAAAGAAAGAAAGCAAAAATAAAAAGATCCACAGAGAGGAAAAGTTTTCTTTTTTCTTTTTTCCCCTAGGCTTACCTGGAACAGTAACTTTGCTTTCCTGAAGTATCACTCATAGTATGCTAAGGCTTGTCTTTGATTAGTCTAGTCTAAGGCTGGCGAAGTGTTACACTTCACTCAACAAATATGTATTATGAGGTATAGGGGAGCAGGGCAAGGGAGGAGACCAAAAAAAAAAAAAAAGCATTTCTAAAAATAAAAAATGGAAAAACCTACCACTAGATCTGAAAGCCTTCTGCAGAGTCAGGGGTGTGATTACCTTGAGGTTAACTACGCACTTGGTAAATTGAATGTTGCTAACTGCAACATAAAATTCTCTTCTTCCCCCAAATAAATAAATAGCTGGGGTTTGCCTCTTTAAAAACAATTAAAATTCTTAAGGTTTTAAGAGGCTTTATTGGCTTCAGGCGTTTCTATATTTGAGAAACATATTTGCAAGGTTCTGGACCTTTCGGAATTCATATTTTCATCAGATCTCCTCTAAGTGCTCATATCTACAGACAAACATACTCACAGCTTAGGTGTATTTGAACTGGGCAGCCAACCCCTCCATCACCTTGACCTCCCAGAAATGGGCTCTCCATCAGCACGCCTTCCACACAACCAGAGAGCTCACACACACCACCCATGTCATGATTTTGTATAAAAATAGGATCAGGCTTTCCATTTTATTTCCAATATCAGAAACTGTGTCATAATGCTTAACAGGACATGTGACTATGCCCTGACTTATAAAATTAGCAACCTCAACTAATTCCAGCACTAATCCCTGGCAATCCAGTGTTTGTGCCTCTCTCTGTCCATCAGAGCCACTAACACCCTTTTTTTGTTTCTTATTTCCAAGGCAATTCAATAAGCAAAATAAAACATTGCTTTTTTTTTTTAAGATTTATTTATTTACTTATGATAGACCTAGAGAGAGAGAGAGAGAGAGAGGCAGAGACACAGGAGGAGGGAGAAGCAGGTTCCATGCCAGGAGCCCGACGTGGGACTCGATCCCGGGACTCGATCCCGGGACTCCAGGATCACGCCCCGGGCCAAAGGCAGGCGCTAAACCGCTGAGCCACCCAGGGATCCCTAAAACATTGCTTATATATGTGATGACTCAGAGCACAACCACAAGCATATCAAAATAAGACTGATTTCTTTCTTCCTTAATTGAGCTTACATTGAGCTTTATGCATAAATCAGTATTGTGCATAAATGCAATGCCAAGAAAACTGCCCAAGGAGGCTACCTTCACTTGATTCACTTCTTTAACTCCTCGCTGTTTAAAAAGCCAGGTGGCAAATCAAATCAAAGAATGGCCTCAGAGTCATACCTTCATTGTGATTTTAAGTAGAATTAAAATTGTTAAAAAAAAAAAAACAAACTGTGGCATCTCTGGCTTTGTGTGACCTTCAACTCTTTCCTAAACTAACTCTACCCTAAAGAATAAGGATTTGCCACCATGAAGGTATATATTTCTTAGAAAACCAGAGGCTCTGAAAACAATTCTAAATGAGGAGTTCCAAAAGTATTAGTTAAAAACCTCCTCTGATGATGACCTGAAACTATAAACTTGCTTGACAGTGTGAATTTTGGTCTTTGTTAATTATTAAGTGATGTCAGTGCATGATTATAAACACACCTTAAGTATATGAAAATTATGAACATGAGAATAGAGACAGAGTCTAGTAGAAATGAAAAATAATATTGCATTAAAGTGGATGAGGGGCGCTGGGGTAGCTCAGGTGGTTAAGCATCTGCCTTCAATTGGGGTCATGACCCCAGGGTCCTGGGATCAAGCCCTGCATCAGGCTTCCTGGAGCTGGGTGGGGAGCTTCTCCCTCTCCCTCTGCCTGTTGGCTCCCCTGCTTGTGCCCTCTCTCTCTGTCAAATAAATAAATAAAATCTCTTGCTTGTGGCCTCTCTCTCTGTCAAATAAATAAATAAAATCTTTTTTTAAAAAGTGGATGATTTCTGAAGAATTTCCTTTTAAGTTACTGTTTTACTGTGATTAAGAGAGAAGATACATCATTCACATTAATTGATAGCTACTCTTATCCCACACAATGTTCAAATAATCTTAACATTCTGCACAACTCCTACATCCCCTTCTCCGTCACAGCCCTGGTCCTGAGCCTGTCTTCACGCATGGAGAGGAGTTACCTCGACCCAGAGGACACCACCACCTAGCTGCCCACACAGAGGCTCAGCTGACTCTTCCCTACTCAGGCACAGGCCTTTGCAAGGGCTCCCTTCCTTCCTTCTCTCTCTCAGCATGGTATCTCACCAAACAAAAAGGCTAAGTGTCCCTTACAGTCAATGGCTCTGGCTCATAAAACTCGACTAATCCCCACATTAATCCCCAGCAACCTAGTAGCTTGTGACTCTCTCTCTCTAGCAGAGCTGCGTACATCCTCCTTTCATTTCTTATTCCCAAAACAACTCAATAGGCAGATTAAACATTTTTAAATATACGATGACACCAACAACCAGCATTACTAAGTGCTTGTGATGGTGGCACGGAGCTAAATCCATCTCTGAGACACAGAGAATCGCTATTCAAACCTAGATCTAGCTGACTCCAGAATCTGCATCTTTGGCTGCTACTCTTTGAAAAGAACGGAAATTTTGACTTTTTAAAGTGTTATTTATACAAAAAGCCTCATTTAAGCCTCTGAACATGGCTGTGAGGAATGAAGGTGACAAAGACCTGGAGAGCTAAGAGTGGGGTAGCCTGCTCGGGTCCTCCAAGCTCAGCCCAGAGTTAGAGCTGGAACCCAGGATGGCTAGCCACATCCATGATCCTGCCACCAGCTCCAAGTGGCCCTGAAGTCTAAAGCAAACCATCTGGAAGCAGTGATTGCCAATGGTTTCTTAGGCAATGAGATAGAATAAAAGGCTAAAAAATCAAAGGAATTTGAAAATAAGCTACCTTCTCTCAAAATGTGATATTTTCTAATTTGAACCTATGCATATCCACTTTTTGACAACACAACAATTCTAAAATGTAGAATATTATATTTTAAAAAGGGATGAACTAGAAAAAAAACCATGAGTTTTCTAAACACAAAGATCTGGGACTGAATCGGAGTAACCATTTCTAACTGGTAGACCTTGAGCCGGTTGCTCCTCATGTGGACGATGGTATTAGCTACCTTAGAGTGGGCTAGTATTTAGCCTAAAATCTGTACACAAAATCTGTTTCCTCATACCACAATCCATCCTAGGGCTTGCAGAGGTTCTAGGGTCATAGAACAAAATACCTCTACTCTAAAAGTTTGTCCCTTCAGCATGCCGTGGACTCAAATGGAATTTGCTGACAAGAAAAAATACATTTTCCTGAAAGCAGCACTTTCCTGAGAAACTTGTATTAACTAGGGAGTAAACCTACCAGTATCCTCCCATAAACTGCAATCACATTACTTATAATAGCCAAAAAGTGGAAACACCGATGGATGAACGGACATTCAAAATGCAGTATACACATACAATGAAGTTTAATCCAGCCTTAAAAAGGAAGCAAATTCTGACATATGCTACAACGTGAATGAACCTTGAAGACATGCTCTGAGTAAAATAAGCCTGACACAAAAGTAAAAGTACTGTATGGGCTCACGTATATGGGGCATGGAGAGTAGTCGAACTCCTCAAGCCAGAAAGAATGGTTGCTGCCAGAGTGAAGGTGGGAGTGGAATCAAGAACTAGCATCTAGGAACACCCGGATGGTTCAGTTGGTTAAGTCTAGGACTCTTGACTTCAGCCCAGGTCCTGATCTCAGGGTCATGGGGTTCCTTTTCAGCAGGGAGTCTGCTTCTCTCCCTCTCTCTCCCTCTGCCCCTCCTCCCTGCTCTGCAGAGCACATGTGCACACACTCTCTCTCAAGTAAATAAATAAATCTTTAGAGAGAAAAAAAAAAAAGAATGTGTGTTTAATGGGCACAGAGTTTCAGGCTGAGATAATGAAAAAGTTTTGGAGAGGGACGGTGGTGATAGACATGGTGAATGTATCTCATGCTGCTGAACTACATACTTTAAAATGGTTAAAACTGGGACGCCTGGGTGGCTCAGTGGTTGAGCATCTGCCTTCAGCTCAGGGCATGATCCCAGAGTCCCAGGATCGAGTCCCACATCAGGATCCCTGCATGGATCCTGCTTCTCCTCCCTCTACCTATGTCTCTGCCTCTCTCTGTATCTTGTGAATAAATAAATAAAATCTTAAAAAAATAAAATAAAATGGTTAAAATGCTAAATTTTATGTTACACATATTTTACCTCGATTAAACAAATAGCAAAGATACCTATCTGTCCACGGGAGCCTTGTACTCTGCCTCCTGGGGCCTGGGCCAAGCTCTGCCATTTCCCTGCACTGGCTCACCTTGGCACAACCAACGTGTCCCATCCCCAGGGCACTCACCCGGCCGCAGGTTCAGGGCGATCTTCTGTGGCGTCATTTGAATGACATCTGAGCTGGCGGGACTGGAGCCCTTGCTGCTGAGAGGCAGGCTCCGCAGGACCTGGGTGCTGCTGGCCGGGCTCTCAAACTCATCTCCGCAGCCGTTTTTGACCAGGTTTGCCTTCAAGTCACACCGAGAGGTGACAGAGCGCAGGCTGCCAAAGTCCTAGGTGCAGAAACACAGGCAGAGAGCAGAAAAGTGCTCAGGGTGTCTTCCCAGACCTGAGGTGTCACGTCATAGTGCATCAGCATCTGGTGCACCTGCCACATTCCACGCTCCATTTTCATCATCCAAATGTGGGGAGTGACTAACACTGACCCCAAATGCCTCACCAAGGATTACAAGGGTTAATTAAGGTGTTGGGCCTGAAAGTACTTTGTAAACTGTAAATGCAGAATAAAAATGTTTGGTTTTGGGACGCCCGGGTGGCTCAGTGGTTAGGCATCTGCCTTTAGCCTAGGGTCTGATCCTAGAGTCCCCGGATTGAGTCCCACATTGGGCTCCCTGCATGGAGCCTGCTTCTTCCTCTGCTTGTGTCTCTGCCTCTCTCTCTGTCTCTCTCATGAAAAAATAAATAAAATCTTAAAAAAAAAAAAAAAAGTTTGGTTTCAACTGTTACTCCAACGATCAAAATTCTCCTAAAGGAAAATGGGCCTGTCTCTGCACGATTAGCTGAAGAGAGTAACTGAAATGGTCAGTGGCACAACTAAAAATGTTTTAAAGATACCATATAAGTGGACAAGTACTTATCATTCACTTAGGCAATCAAGAGTTAACCTCTGAGGCATATGCTCATCCACCCTGCAGGCACTGCCCATTACACAACCATTCTGGAAGACAACGAGGCAATAAACATTGTGCCCTTTGATCCAGTGGTCCACTCCCAGGAATTTATCCCAAGAAGTCAATCAAAAAAAAAAAAAAAAAAAAAAAGGAGAAACTCCATTAGAAGATATATACTGCAGTGTTATTTAGAATGGCACGATCTTATAAACTTGTAAACCTAAAACCTTCAACCATAAGAAAAACATGGTCTCTGCCCTCCATAGATAACAGTCATTCAAAATTATGAACAGTGAAAAGAAAGTTCAAAACATACTAAGAAAAAAAATCAGAAAATAAAATTATATCTGCATTAGGATTCAAAACAAAAATTTTGAAAATATTGTTGAGGCATTAGGGCAGATGGACCAAAATTGCATTTCTTTTTTATTATCTTTACCGTGTTTGAACAATAAAGCCACCCTGATAAGATATATCTTTCTTTTCTGAAGCCGGATTTAGGAGAAGGCTGGGTAACAGGATGACCCAGCCTTATCGGGGGCACCAGGAGTTTAGGCCATTCACTTAATTTATTTTATTTTATTTTATTTTATTTTTTTAAGATTTTATTTATTTATGAGAGACACAGAGAGAGAAAGACAGAGACACAGGCAGGGGGAGAGGCAGGCTCCATGCAGGGAGCCTAATGTGGGACTCAGTCCCGGGTCTCCAGGATCACACCCTGGGCTGAAGGCAGATGCTCAACCGCTGAGCCACCCAGGTGTCCCTAGGCCATTCACTTTAAAATGAAATAATATACTATATTATAAAATATGGTACTTGGTAAGTATTGATCATTTTCCAGTAAGGGAATTTTTTTTTTCTTTCCAGTAAGGGAATTTTTAGCAGCAAAGCAAACCCGGGTTTCTCTCTGAACACCCTTTCACTGGTGAATGGTAGAAAATAAGATCACCTCCACCAGCTGGTTGGATGCCAGTGCTGGACTGGATAATCCTCCTGATGTTTGGACGAGTTATGATGTCCATCCCTTCCTGTCGCCTCTGTAACATTTTGCCAGAAAGCCTCAAATGAGTCAAGTGTCCTCACTGTCGTGTTAGGAGCCAGACTGCTGGCAGGAGCACAGACACGAGGATGCCCCGGGGCTGGCCAGTGCCCGTTAGAGCCTTTGCAAGATTCCAAACCAAGAAATCAAGAATTTGCAGTGTTTTTATATACGTAAAACCAGATGTGTTGTTCTGGGCCTCTGTGATTTGTCATTTTTGTTTGTTTTACAACTGAATGCTTATTTTGTATATCGAACCCGTGGAGATCTTACCTGTCAACCTCAGGGACGGTGCCATAAGTATAAGTGGCTCCACACACATGTGGAACAGGTGAGAAAAATAATTATTCTAGCTTACAATGATTTTCCTTGAAATTATACAAGATTTCAAAGGTAGGCTTTCCTAACTGGCTTCCAAATGGTCAAGCTGGGCTCTGATGTAGAAATTTGGATGAAGCAGTAAAAAAGCACAGGGGTGGGAGAAAGGCGAGGTAACCTCCTGAGGGCCCTGCAGTAGCGGTCTGCTGTCTTGAGCTGCCTGCAGCGGTGGTCTAATTGGCTGTCCCAAGCTGGAAGGGCTCAGGGGCTCACCTGCTCAGAGCCTACCTGGAGAGAATTTCTGAACTTCCTACTGGCCTATAGGGCCTAGCTGCCAGCTCCTCCACTTGACAAGCTGGTTATGCCTGGCTCAGTTCAGACTGTCAAGGTACACTGTCTTGAGCAGTCCAGTGCACACCTCTGCCACCCAGTTGGCAACGAAAGCCTGTTTGGTCTCCCCAGAGTGATGGGTCTCCTTGGACACCCTTCTGATTGGTCTGGAGCAGCTTGCATTCTGGAATAGACTAGGCCACAGAGCCAACCTGCTACACTCTAAGCAAGAGGTAGTTGCATGATTCCTAATCCACCCCCTTGGCAATCCATTTCAGCCTGGTCATCGAGATCACGCCCTACTGACTGGATACTCGCACTAGCAGCGAACTTCATGCAATCTTCCCAGTCATCCTGCTCAAAGGGGTTTTTGACAAACACTACCAGTCCCTGATGGAGAACCTGTACTGGGCCGCTTGCTGGCCAGGGAAGATGTACCTGCTAGGATCATCAGGAGACTTAAAGTCCAGGTCATCCTTCCCAGACCTGGAGAACTCAGAGGCAGCCACACCCAAGCCACTTATAACTTGATCTGTGTCCGGCTTTCCCAACCGTACTCTAGAGGCTCTGAGGCTTCTTTAATCTCTAGGACATGAGGAGCAAGGCACTCTTCATTCCCCTTATTTCCCCTTAATACTCTTCTTCGAGGTTGTGGCAAACCCCCACTCCAATGCACATGGCTTCTCTGAAGTTTCCAGCACAGGTGAGGGAGGGCCATCAACCTCTCTATTGTCACCTGGTTGCCCATATGAGAACTACCAATGACCACATTAAACCTGCAACTTATGGGTCGCCTGGCTGGCTCAGTAGTCAGTAGAGCATGAGACTCTGGATCTAGGGGTTGTGAGTTCAAGGCCCATGTTGGGCACAGAGCCTGCTATAAAACAAACTGCAACTCATAAGGTGACCTCAAAAGTGCCAACCGGGTCAGCAATGGGACAACACAGGGAGCCCCCTTCTCAGGAGCTCCAGCTGCACACACAGCAAGGGACACCCTACTGTGGCGCCTGTACCAAATTTAGATTTAGTCTCAGTGCTATCCATCTCTATCATCAGTTTGTCAACAATCTTCACCTATTTTGCAAAGTTCAGTGGCCTCTGTTAGGACAGGCCTGACGTTGATGTGTCCAACAGCCTCTGAGACATCTTTGCCTAGATATTGAGTCTTGTCATTGTCCCAGGGCTCTAAGGTGTCAAAGACACCACCCGAGGCACCTGTGGGCTTCGCAGGTCTGAAGCACATTTTGAGAATAAGGGAGCTACCTCCATGGTGGGGTTCCCACAGTAGCTGAAGGTCCATCTGGCACAGAGTCTGAAAAGAGCCATGACTAATTTCTAGCCCTAGGTTCTTGCTGCCCAAGGAAAGGACAGAGAGCACTGCGGGCCCCACAGGGAATGCTGACCCCACAAGCCCCAGTGCTTCTCTTCCACTCCTGAGCCCTTCTCTGGATTGTCCTTCAGAGGCCAGAGCCCTGACACCTAGACCCAGAATACAGCAAGTTCCAAGGGGAAGCATCAGCTGGTGCCAGTCCCGTGCTCTCTGTGGGTGAGGAAGCAGAGGCCCAGATGCCAGAGTTCATGCCTAAGTTCACCCAAGCAACTCCAGTTCACCTGGCCTCAGCTGCCTGCAGCTCTTTGCATCACCTCCCTGCGCTCTCTGCATCACCTCCCTGCCATCTCAACAGAGGCAATGGTGAATCCTGCAGCAGGCAACTCACTCTGGGTCCGCAGACTCCATCCCTTAGAATTTAGTATTTCCCTGCTGCCCCCAAGGCAGAGATCTTCCTGCCATCTGTCCAAGTTGGAGGATAAATATTCTCTCTTATGCAGAAAAACAGGCATGGAAGCAGAGGGGAGACCTCATCTCAACATGGGAAAATGGAAGCTAGCTCCAGGAAGGGCTTCTAATGAGGCGCAGCTCAACTGCTTACATGCGTTCGCGAGGCTCCGTGCTGGAAGGGGTTCCAGCTCACGGGGGAAGCATCTGTCCACGGTCTCAAGAAACGCACCTGTCGACCCTCCAAGGATACATAAAAGGAAACTGCATTACGGGCAAACTTCCAAGAGCAGCAACAGAATGGGAACAGGAACTTGAAACATCTTTTATGGCTTTTGGTCACTCTGGGGTAATGTAGAAAAGACAAGAGAAGTGTTCCAAAGGTAGATCCCTTTCATTAGTGACAACACTGGCCTTTGCAAGTTGTGGCAACCTTCTCCCCTCTACTCCCTCCATCGCCTGCTGTGTGGAGGCTTATGATGAGCTCCACGGTTGGCTGGAACGTGGTAACACCCCACGCCCTGGCCACTTTGCTCACCCCAGTCTCTCTCCCCTGCAGCCAAAGCCAGGGGTTGGGTTCCCTCGGGTTCGTCCGAGCATGCCACATGCCCTTCGGTACGTGCACGCCACCTGCCTCCTCTGGCTGAAGGCTGGAACTCTAACACACACGTGGGTGGTGGTTTTGCTGGGGGGGATTCCTGGTGGCTTCTGAAACAGTAGGTGGGGTGAGCGGAGAAACAGCAGGCCCTGGGAGAAGAGGGACCCCGGCAGGAAAGGAGGCCGACAGGCCAGCTTCTGGGACGAAGACGGAGGAAACCGGTGCCCAGCGGAGAGCCTGGCAGGGAGGGGGGCACAGGCAGGCCGCCGACGGCCTCTGAGGCCGGCCTCCCTGGGAGCCCTCGGGGGCGTGGGGGGCAAGGGGAGAAGGCCAGTGCTGCAAACCGGAGTCTGAGGTGAGGAACACGCCGGCACGCGTGGCCCCGGCCGGGGGACAGAGAAACCCCTCTGCAGCCTTTGGCGGCTCATCCGATCCCCAAGCAAATATCTCTGAAGCATCTACAATCAGCCTCGATCAGTCCTTTCATGACCACAAACGGATTTCTGTGAGCCAGGGGGACGTCCACGTTCCTCTCTCTCTCCCAGCCCAAGGGGGGGTCACAGGCCGGCCACCGCCACCTCCCCCAGGAGCCCACCTGGGATGCTACCGCAGTCCCGCCCAAGCTGCAAGACGGATGCCACTGCGGGTTTGCCCGGCTGCCCCCGCTTTTTGGCTCTCGTGCTGGGGACCCAGACCACGGTCACCCAAGGTTCAATTAACCTCTAACGCCGTCTTGTGTGCAGCGGGAACAGGGGAGCAGAGGCAAGGACTCGCAGCACCCCAAAACTCCTGGTCTCGGGGTACAGGAGAGTCTGGAAACTGTTCTTGATGCCAGATGGTGAGTCTGAAGCCACCGGTAAACTGTGTTAGGAAAAAAAGTCAAGGGCAGCCCGGGTGGCTCAGTGGTTTAGTGCCTGCCTTTGGCCCAGGGCGTGATTGTGGGGTCCCGGGATCAAGTCCTGCATCAGGCTCCCTGCATGGAGCTTGCTTCTCCCTCTGCCTGTGTCTCTGCCTCTCTGTCTCTGTGTCTCTCATGAATAAGGAAAGAAAGAAAGAGAAAGAAAGAAAGAAAGAAAGAAAGAAAGAAAGAAAGAAAGAAAGAAAGAAAGAAGAAAGAAAGAAAGAAAGAAAGAAAGAAAGAAAGAAAGAAAGAAAGAAAGAGGAAAGGAAAAGAAAGGAAAGGAGAAAAGAGGAAAGAAAAGAAAAGAAAAGAGAAAAAAGAAAAAGAAAAAGAAAAGAAAAGAAAAGAAAAGAAAAGAAAAGAAAAGAAAAGAAAAGAAAACAAAGTCAAGGAGCCAGGTTAATGAGGCCATGCAGGGGGCTCCTGGCTGGCTCAGTTGGTGGAGCATGCGACTCTTGACCTCAGGATTACAAAAGTTTGAGCCCCACGATGAATGCAGAGATTACTTAAAAATAAAATCTTTTAAAAATGTTTTAGATTTTTAAAAAGATGATTTATTTGAGAGAGAGAAAAAAATGAGCAAGCAAGCACAGGGGGAGGGAGAGCGAGAAGGAGAAAGAAACCCAGGCAGACTCTCTGCTGAGTGTGCAACCCAACATGGGGCTTGATCCCAGGACCCTGAGATCATGACACAAACTGAAATCAAGAGTCGGATGCTCAGGAGCCCCTGCGGGGCTCAATCGGTTGGGTGTCTGCCTTTGGCTCAGATCACGGTCTCGGGGTCCTGGGATCAAGCCCCACGTCGGGCTCCCTGGTCAGTGAGAAGTCTGCTTCTCCCTCTGCCCCTGCCTGCTGCTCCTGCCTCAGACACTCGACTCCCTGTGCCACCCAGGCACCCCAAAATAAGATTTTTTTGTTGTTGCTTTAAATCTAAAAAGCAAAACAAAAAAACAAAAACAAAAACAAAAACAAAAACAAAATAAATAAATAAATAAATAAATAAATAAATAAATAGCCATGCAGCAGAACTGGGTACAGAACTAGCAAGAAGCGCTGAGTGGGCACCAGACACGAGCAGACTCCAGCTCCATCCCTGTGGGAGAAGACAGCAATGGGGGAGCAGCCTGCGCAGGGGAGGTGGAGTGAGGTTACCAGGAGTGTTAAATGCAGAGCAAGGATCCCCTCCCCACCTCAGGTAAAGTAAGAAAGGACTGTGAGACAGGGAGACAGGGAGACGTGTTGGGTGGCCGACCCGTGCAGGTAGGCAGCGACAAGGCAGGCGGCGGAGCAGCATCCACATGAACACACGGTTAGGAACCTGCCCCCCCCACCGCCCACCAGGCACCAGGCCTCGATGTACCCACGCATCACACGCCCCCGGTGCCCGCCGGGCTGTGGTTAGGACGGCCCTCGGCCGCACCCTCCTCCGTCTCCCCGCTAAAGGGCCGATCGGGAACCACTCCTGAACTGCCCGGACTCATGTCCCTGAGACCCACGAAGGCCCGGGGGGCAGTTCAGCCCCCAAAGACGACGGAAAGCTGCTTCCCCGTGCAGGCATCACAGGAAGTTGTTCAGCCGAGACCGAGGCCCCGTCCAAGCCCAGGGAAGCCACTGGGCCAGAGAGGGAACCCAAGTGTGGGCTGCGACGATGCAGGGCTCCTCGAGATCACGTCGTCCACTATCGTCGCGAGCACATCAGAGTCGTGGAAGTACCGGCACAAGGAAGAAAGAAACCGAAGACAGACCGCTGACCCCGGCTTCCAGATCCCACTGCTTCCGTTTGCTAGAAGATACCACGGATGACGGCGGCCGGGTGCCGGAGAACACGCGTTCTGCTCATCAGCAGTCCCACCCGAAAGCCCTCGCGCGCACCGGTCTCACTTCATACCCCCGGGAACACTGGAGGGTGGCAATTTCCACCTTCATTTGACAGATCGAGAAACTCGGAGGAAAGCTTGGCAAAACTGAGATTTAAACTTTGTTTTGGGGGCACCTGGGTGGCTCAGTTGGTTAAGCATCTGCCTTTGGCTCAGGTCATGATCTCAGGGTCCTGGGATCGAGCCCCTTGTTGGGCTCCCTGCTCAGCGGGGAGTCTGCTTAGGATTTCCCTCCCTCTCCCCCTCTACTCCTTTCTCCCTGCTCATACTGGCTCTCCCTCTCTCTCTCTCAAATAATAAAATCTTGAAAAAAAAAATAAAAAGTAAACTTCAGTTTTCTAATGACATGTTGTTTAAGCCCATCTTTCTCATCAACTATGACTCTGCCGGATTCATGGCTGGATCTGAGGAGTCCAAGATGAATACGACATAATTTAGGTTTTCAAGAAGATGATGATTTAGTCAGTAACAGGCATGAAAACAAATTAATACAATAAAACATTTTTAAAAGATTTTATTTATTTATTCATGAGAGACACAGAGAGAGAGAGAGAGAGAGGCAGAGACCCAGGCAGAGGGAGAAGCAGGCTCCATGCAGGGAGCCTGATGTGGGACTTGATCCCAGGTCTCCAGGATCACTCCTTGAGCCAAAGGCAGGTGGCTAAGCCACTGAGCCACCCAGGCATCCCATAATAAAACGTTTTTAAGTGTCATCAAAGAAGTAGAGAATATGGAGAGACAAAGAAGTGGTCTTGGCCTGCACATGCAGACATGCAATAAATAGTAAACCAGTGAAATCCTTCAGTCAATATTTATTGAGCAACTACTGTGTGCCCCACAACACTCTGGGCCCTGGGGATACAACAGTGACGAAAACACATAAAACCCTGCCTTGACATTCTAGGAGAGAGAACATTCTTATATCAATGGTATGGGTGGACTGGACTGATGGATGAAGAGGTGGACGATGTGTCTGGGAAAAACCACGAAAGTCTTCACAGAGTAGGGGAGTCCAGAGCTGATTCTTGGAAACTAGACGACAAAATGTTAGGGAAAGGAGGAGAAGCCAGGAAGACCTTCTAGGAGAAGGAGTAGCACAGGGAAAACCATGAGAGCGTATATCAGGCAGGGCTCTCTGGGGATTTCTGGCTAGTTCCCGATGGGGGATGATGCTGGGGAGGCAGGTAGGGGCCAAGGAACTTGGATTTGTTGTGCAAGTCACAGGGTATGAAAGGTTTTAGAGAAAGTTCACAACAGATACACCACAACTAAGCACATACACGATGAAGTGTTCATATCTTGGGAATATTTATTGGGGTTGGGATCATTTATTTAGTAATCTTACTCTCTGCTAGAAAAAATTCTCATACATAAGAGGCCTAGGGGAAAGAGCTTGGGCTCAGAAGTCCGAGACGCCAGATAGAAACCCAGCTTTGGCACAGCGTGTGGCCTTGAAAAAGTCACTTGACCTCTCTGAGCATTCGATTTTTTCAACAAGACTATGCACAAAGTGTGCAGAGTCTCGTGGGCTTCCCCACACGACTGTCTGTAGCCATCCAAGGTTGAAGCAATCCCCAGATCTCTGAGGCTGCATCATGGCAAAGAAGCTTAGCCTCCCAGGAGCCATCTCCTGTCCTCCTGAGCCAGGCACCATGCACTGAACTGCAGACACTGAGCCCGTCCAAGATGGCAAGTCTTAGCTTCTTCCAAAAAATAACCTCAACAGAAGCGCCTTAACAGGATGGCTCGGTCCGTTAAGCGTCTGACTCTTAATTTCAGCTCAGGTCATGATCCCAATGTCGTGGGATCCAGCCCCGTGTTGGGCTCTGCCCTCAGCACAGTCTGCTTGTCCTTCTCCCTCTGTTACCCTCACTGACTTGTGCACTCTCTCCATCTCTAAAACAAATCAACACTTAAAAAAATTTACAACCTTAACAGTGCATTCGTGCAAGGAGGGTGTGTGCCCCGTGCTCTAATATCAATTTTGAAAAGTGACCCAGAAATTTCCTTCAAGGCAGTGATTTTTAAAAAAGTTGATCATTTGCTGATGAGCCTACCAAGTTCTGATATGTGACTGCTTTAGGACAGCAATATGCCTAACATCTCCCCGAACTTATAACCCTTCTTAGAGGGCTTGAAGAGACAGCAGCCTTTATTTTTAATTTTGCCAGGAAGGTTGATTCATAAAACTCATCCTCAGATAAGCCACGTGAAAATGACTGGCCTCCATTCACATGCCGCCCACCCACGCATGTTTTGAACTATTATACAACAAAGTCACTTCGCATGCTCAGATCTTTTACCAAATAGCAGGAAACTATACAAGAGTCACAACTGGCTCCCCGACAAAAGGGAAGGAAGATCTTGTTTTCCTAAAATAGGACTAAAACCCTTAATACTATCTAAAGACCCAAATGAACTTATCACGTTATAAAAATGTAGCTTTGTCATCGCCCTGGGAAAAAAAAGAGGAGGCAGCTTGCAAAATCTATACACCCTTTCTCTGCACAGTCGACGACGTGTGCGCTGGGCATACCCAGCCCCCTCCCACCACGCCTACCACCACAGACCTACCTCTTTGAAGCACCAGACACATTTTGGGTGGATTAATAGACATTCTTCACATGAGGTGGCACTTCCACTAGTGCATATGTTGAGACCTTCAAAGAAAGATAAAGATGTACCAATTAGTTCCTGGCCATGAGCCTTATTGATGAGGCCTTTGAATGGGCTGGGAGGAGGAGTCACTTCCTTTTTTAGCAGGGAGTCTGGGTACAGCTGAAGGGCACAGGCTCCTGGGCTAATGGCAGGTCAAGGCACATTGGCTGAGGCTAATCCCCGACAGTTTCTGGAGCACCCACTAAACATGCACACTTGTGTTAGCAACCCCCATTTCTTCTCCTGGACCCACTTAGATTTCTACGCCCATAACACAGTAGGTCCTCCCTTACCGAAGGCATCATTACACTTAGTCCACCCAAAATGACCAAAAGAAATAGTACGAAAAAGAAAGAAAGAGAGAACAGACTGCTCTCCTTCAGGCATAAGAAAAGTCCTAAATCAAGTACTATCATACCAAATCCCAGTGCACCAAAAGAAGCCAGAAGAATCTTTGAAGAAGAATGTACCCAAGGAAATCAATGTTGGGTTAAGATAAAGAAAATCCAGTAATTCCGTATACCTGTTAGTAGGTCAAACAAGAAAAACCATATCATCACCTCCCTGGGCAAATGAAGAGGCACCTGATCAAATTCAAAACCCACCCCTGGTAAAAACATCAGAAACTAGGATTAGAAGAGAATTCCTTTATCATTGTGAAGGTTGGTTATTTCGAACCAAGGCCAATCCCTTCTCTTCCATAAATCTGAACTATGGTGGTGAAGCTAAAGCCACCGCCCCCACTCCCCCCCCACTCCCCCCCCCCCCCCCCCCCCCGCAAACTTGCCAGCAGCGCAGGTGTCCTTGGTGAGACTTACGGTCCCTTTTTTCCCTTCCTCCTCAAGGATACATTTCTTTTGACCAAGAGCAGTTTGGTTTTTCTCTGAATGAAAAAGGCTCTATTCAGCCCCCATATCACTAGTGGACCCACTTATCTCTTCCAGTCATTGCCTTGAGTGTCAAGAGGAGAGAGACCCACTGAATTGATGGAAAAAAGAAACGCAGGGCCATCAGCCCTACAAAGAAGGGCTGGAAGCGTAAGGGGGGAAATGAGCCAAAAAGATTAAAAGGAAGAGTGGAGGAGACAACAGAGTGAACTCCACAAAACATCATTCAAAACGATTATTAAGACATCTCAAAACTGCAGCATTTCCTAAATTTGCTAATTTTAACTCCCTTGTCACTAGCAGTAAAAACAGAAATCAAGTGACATGGGGAGCCATCCTGTGCCATCCTGAGGAACCCCAAAGGGAACAAATACCACTTGGAATAAGAATGGCCTGTGGAATAGGAGGGAAGAGAGACTGGCAGGACCAGAGATGCCATGCTGGGAAGGGAGGCAGGCTGGCTTGGGAGACCTGGAGGGGGTGGAGTCAGGCTTTCCCCCAGACAGAGACCCCAACCCTGAATTCTGGGCCCCCAGGGCCCCATCAGCCACCTTGTTAGAACCCTAACACACCACAGAGCTGCGGGACCCCAATCTCACCGCCAGGCCTGTACCAGGACCTCCTGGATGCAAGTCCTGGACCCAGGACACACTTCTCTGGAGAAACAAGCTGGGACCAACCACCATGCACAACCAGGACCTAGGGCCTACCTGGCTCCTGCTCACAGTGACAAGTTCCTTCCTCATTTTAAAGTGAATCCACTCGCTTGATGACTTTTAAATAGGCACTTAAGCATTAAAAATAATAATAATAATGGGGGCAGCCCGGGTGGCTCAGCATTTAGTGCCTTTGGCCCAGGGCGTGATCCCAGGGTCCCGGGATCGGGATCGAGTCCCGCGTCGGGCTCCATGCATGGAGCCTGCTTCTCCCTCTGCCTGTGTCTGGCCTCTCTGTGTGTGTGTGTGTGTGTGTGTGTGTGTGTGTGTGTCTCATGAATAAAAAAAATAAAATCTTAAAAAAAAAATGTGTGCCAAAAGAGTTTCAAAATGCCAGTTCTACTCTGTGCCCAAAGCTCCTTATGTGTCAGAAACCCAAAGGTGGGGTGAAGGGGATCACACTGGAAACGAAAGCGACTTTCCCCCTGCGCTCTTCACCAAATACAAACTCAGGCCCTTGTGGCATAACACTTCCTTTGATGAATAAAACCCTTTCCACAAAATACTGGAACTGCAGATCCTCAGAGCTAGAAATGTCTTCAAGTGAGCTAATCAAGCCAGCTCATTTTAGAGATAAAAACATGAGAAAACGAGAGTAAGTGCCTTGAAACAAGCCCCATCTACAAGAACGAGGTCAGAACGGGGGCGCTCGCGTAGCAAGTGACCATATGGGGGATGCCTGGCAATTGCTAAGCCATCCCAGACGCGGGGGGGGGGGGGGGGGTGACCAGTGAGCTCCGGGGTCCTCTTGATAACAGGCCCTCAATCAGAGAGGAATTTGAGGTCAGATGTCTCATTGATGTCTCTGTTTCGACCGACATAAATTCACAAAGACCACTTTCTAATTGCCACGGCCTCATCAGTGAGCTCTAGGAATTTGGGTCACGGCTCTTGAGCTCAGGGCAGTAAGGGGTCACCAGCTCTGGCCCGGACAGACTGGGCTCTGGCCTCCTGCTCCACCAGCCTCAAAAGATCTTGGACGTGATACCAAAGAGGCTCCAAGGAAGTGACAGACACCTGGGATGAAAACATACTGAACGACTGTAAAATATTTACTGTCCTGCTTTACTAATTGCTTCTATTACTAGCGCATACTCACATGCAATAGTAGTTTTATTGCACTCAAAATGATTCCTCTAAGATTAGGCTGCTACTGGGACAGATTCATATTCAAGAAAACCTGCACTAAGCATGTACTAAATGCCAAGCTCTGGACTAGGGGATGCTAGGAATACAGAGATGGAGGAGCCAGGCCTTGCCCCCGGGGAGCTCAGGGTGCCAGGCAGCAGGTAGCAGACAAGTACTCCCAGACCCAGAAGCACAGGTTGGGTGCTAATACATGTCGTAGCGCCAGAGTTCCTCCCTTTGGCATCTCTCCTTTCCCCACCTATTAATATTGCAGAGTCTGGATTTGACTGGATGAGTCACTCTGCACTAACAGCATTTTGAAAGGACGGAAGCAATGAATAAAAAGCTAAACAGCTAGAGTTCACAAATGTCAGCGTGTTGTGTCTAGGTCACGGAAAGAGGCACTAGTGGCCCAGGCGATGGCCACATCTTTTCTTGGTTTGCGCTGTGACTATTTCCAGCTCAACTGCAACTGCCTGCAGGCCCTTAATATCTCTGAAGCCAGGGTTTACTGCAAACCATAATCTAAAAATATGCTCTCCTTCCGAGACTCATTGACTCACCCCTCTCTTTCATCAATCATATCCAGGCAGCCACCATGTCCGGCCGATCATTCCTTCAAGATGTATGAAATGTTTCTCCTAATCCAACCCTTCCTGCCTGCCCCCTCCTGCCCCACGATGCCCAAGCCAGGCCTCTGCACTTAGTCTAGATTTTTGCAGTGGCCTCCTGCCAGCCTCCCTCCATGCAGCTTCTCCCTATTTCTTTCCACCCCAAATGGCCAAAGTCAGACGACATCTTCTAAAGCACATATCCAGCAAGTAGAATTTCCTGATCCAAAACATTCCATGGGATAACAGAAACGAGTACCAAGCTGGAGTGACCCAGTACCGGCAGAGGGGGAGAGGGGACAGGACACCACTCAGCTGGGATGGTGGGAAAAGCATCATGAGTATTTAGGGTGTGTATTCACCTAGAAAACACACAAACGAGAACAGATCACGATATTCAGAACAGTTCCTGTGTGGCACCTTCATGATCCAAGCGGGAAGTGGGCTACTCATGATCCTAAATTACATTTTAGTCACCGTTGCCAGGACAACAGAAAATAAAAACATTTCATTATTGTTTGGTTTTTTTCAAGAGGCAAAGCCGCTGGAGTGCCTCTCCGCACACCCTGAGCCACGCCCCCCAAAACTTCTCACACAACAGACAAAATGTTTCTGGTTCCGAATCTAGCAACTAGATCGTCATTGATCCAAAGATGTCACCACAAGCTGTAAATATGCCCTGGGAAGGCTCTATCACAGTCTGAGTTCCCATCTAAGACTGCCTTTCTGAACATCACACATCTGCAAAACATCCAGCTTGACAGACAGGACTTGTGCTTTGAAACACCAATTCATATAATCGCATAAGATGTGAAGCTTTGAAAAAGAATGTGCGTGCTCCCTGATGTGAGCCTTACCTTGATATATCACGAAGTTAAAAATAAAAGGCAAGATGTACAACAGTGGGTCTAGTACTATCTTTCAATAAAGACAGGGCAGGAATATTTATAACATACGCATAGAAAACACTCTAGATACATAAAGAAACCTAACAGGGATAATCTCTGCCGGAAAGGGGTCAAGGCAATATGCTAGACTGATGGGCAAGAAGAATGGAAAACAGATTTCTCACTGTACAATTGTTATACCATAAAAAAAAAATCATGTGACTATATTACCTGTTCAAAAAATAATTTTATTGTTTTTTAAAGATTTTATTTATTTATTCATAAGAGACACACACACACACACAGAGAGAGAGAGAGAGAGAGAGAGAGAGGCAGAGACACAAGCAGAGGGAGAAGCAGGCTCCATGCAGGGAGCCCGACGTGGGACTCGATCCCAGGCCCCCAGGATCACACCCTGGGCTGAAGGCAGTGCTAAACCGCAGCCACCCGGGCTGCCCTCAAAAAAATAATTTTTTAAAAGGCAACTGATTACCTCTATGGCCTCCTCCAGAAACCCAAAATTCCATCAGACAAATCCCATCAAAGGGACAATCTACAAAATATGTCCACAAAATCGTCAAGGTCATCAAAAACAAGGAAAGACTAAAAAATCGTCACAGCCAAGAGGAGCCTAAGGAGATGTGGCAAGTCAATTTATGGGACATCCTGAATGGATTCTAGAACAGAAAAGTGACACTGGATAAAAACTAAAGAAACCTGACTAAGGTATGAACTTCAGGGGCACCTGGCTGGCTCAGTCAGTAGAGTATGGGACTCAGGGTCATGAGTTCAAGGCTCCTGTTGGGCCTTTAAAAAGGCCCTACTACTTAAAAAAAAAATTTTTTTTAATAAAGTATGAAAATAAATAAATGAAGTATGAACTTTAGTTAATAATAACATATCAGTGTCATTCATTAATCGTAAAAAATGTTCCATAGTGAGGTAAAATGTTAATAATAGGCACAACTGAGTGTGGGTATATAGGAACTCTCTGTACTATCCTCTCAATTTTTCTGTAAATCTAAAACTACATTTTTAGAAAGTTGTTTTTTTTTTTTTTAAGGATCTTATTTATTTATTCATGAGAGATACACACACTCACAGAGAAGCAGAGACACAGGCAGAGGTAGAAGCAGAACCTGACGTGGGACTCGATCCCGGGTCTCCAGGATCATACCCTGGGCTGAAGG
This sequence comes from Nyctereutes procyonoides, assembly GCF_905146905.1. NCBI lineage: Eukaryota > Metazoa > Chordata > Mammalia > Carnivora > Canidae > Nyctereutes > Nyctereutes procyonoides. The sequence goes on along the minus strand of NW_026575030.1, from coordinate 21,749,724 downwards.
CGGCGCTAAACCGCTGAGCAACCCGGGCTGCCCCACTGGAGGGTTTTAAGCAGATGGCATGATCTGATTTGAGTTTTAACAGAATCACTCTGAGTGGGAGCGTGAAACAGGTAAAGGGGACGAGTGCAGGAGCAGGCCCCAGCTCTACCAGGGGCAAGCAACCATCTCCTATGAACTGCGGTGGCAGCGGTGTTGTTGGCGTTGGCGGGGGGAGCTGGTGGGGGAGGGCAGGGGAGGGACCCTGGTAGGGAGGGCCGACCACACTACATCCCCCTCCAAGCATCCCCAGTAGGGGATGTGTCGAGGCCTGCCGAGGAGCAAACTTTTCACCAGGTGGCCCAGGAATCAAACCCCCGCATTCAACAGAAGCAAGCAGCAGCCTCAGAACAAACGGATGCCTATAAAGAAAGTGTTCCTTTATATTTATGAAGCCCATTAATCCCATTCCAACTGGAAAGAAAGCAAACAAACTATAGCACTGGGCTCTCCGAAGCCTGCCCCCGAGCCAACAGAAAATACCTGTGAAAAGAGACACCCCCCCCTCCTTAACCCAGCACACGCCGCCACATGAAAAGGACACTATTATTTAAGCAGTGCAAAACTGCTCCACATTACTGATATCCTTAGAACTTTTCAGAATACTTCCAGGAGCCGGCTGGAGAAGAGAAACTAGTCACCAGGGCAGGCAGGCACAAAAAGCCTCTCGCCAACTACTTAGATACTTTAATTCTCCGTTGCCTCAGAGGCTAAATAGGCACGGAGAACAAGCAGGAGGAGAATACTAATTAGAGCTAATTAGACCCTGCCCTCTTCTGCCTCAATCCCCCTTATAAAAAGCCCCCCTAATTCCAGGATGGTGGAGCTAAAATGTAAATACCTAGGGTAAAGAGCAGTCTCCAAACCAAGCCCACTGTTGGCATCCCGCGGCCCTGTTATTACTAAACCTAGGCCTGGGTACCTGAAAAGAGCTGCAAAGTGGAGGCCAAATTCCAGCAGGACCCCTCCCAGGCCATAGGACCTGTGACGTGGGGGAGGGGGGGCAGTGCCAGTGCCGCCCACAGGAGCCCGCTGAACAGGACAAAGAGCTCCTTTAGCATTTAGAGCATTCTAATTTACCGGGCATTTCCTGAAAGAACATTTGTTGTTTTTTTAATAAACTATGATAGCAAACATGACTCCAGCCCTGCAGCAGGATCAATACCACGCTCCGCCCCTTCCTTCAGGAGGAGCAAAGGCCTCACCCCAGAGACACCCTTCCCTGGTTCGGTGGGAAGACCATGTCCTAAAGTCCTGTCTGCAGGCTCTTGGCCGCGGTATAAGGAGAGCAGAAGATAACAGTGGGACAGGGCGGGCTGTCAGCCAGCCAGGGGCTTGTTTGCAATGAGCCCTCTCAAATTAAAAGTCTGTTTCCTGCTGGATTAAGCCTAGGGAGGGAAGTCTAGTGAAAGCAACAGATGGGCAACTTGGCCACTGGCCTTGGGACACCCAGGCAGGCACGGCCCTGCAGGTCACCTCTTTCTTTCATTGGGCAACGAAGGCTTTTCTTTCCAATCACGTTCCTAGGAGCAGGACAGGAAACAAGCTCTGGGAAAAAGTACCTGCCGTTACTTCAATAGAAAGAGAAGGAAAGGGAAGGGAGGAGAAAGAAACACTATTTCAAATTCTGTTTGAAGCTGGCTCCCCAACATTGGGGCACTAGGAGAAATCACGCAGATCTGAGGCAGCCCCTGCTAACCGTGAGAAGCTCCAGGGCTAAGAGGGCGATGACAGGTCTGGAAGCCAGCAATGGCCTTGCTCCACCAGGCTCTGCTGGCCCACAGGCTGGCCGCCCTCTAAGAGGGCAACGGCGAAGAAGAGGAAACCCCGCAGGGATTAGAAATAAACCACCGCGGCTCGATGCTTCTCTCTCTAGCTAAGCCGCATCGTGTGGGACAAAGGGCCCTGGCCTGAAAAGCCCCATGATCCCCAGACGAGGAGAGTGGGCAAGTCACTCCGCTGTCTGTGGCCCATCTGAAAGGTGGAGATCATTGTGAAGATGCGTGCGAGCTGTGAAAAACAGAAATTGCCTCGCAAATGTAAAGCAATGTATTAAAAGAAATCCTCCCAAGTGGAAAAACACTGTAGTTTTTATCAGGATCAGAGAATGCCAAGCTGTAAGGGGAACTTAGAAATCCTCCCCTTTAGCAGTTCCCAAACCCTGGGATCTCACAGAACATTAAGAATAGAACAAGACCAACAAACAGAAAAAGAGGAGGGGGAAATGGACACAGGACTGTCAGATTTTTTAAATTTTGCCCCCCCCCAAAAAAGAAAAACTATCCTCTCTCACCACTCTAAGTTATTAAAAAGTTTTCCCACCAAAAATAAAGACATCATTTCAAATTAAAGGACAGTCCTTGTGAGGCAGGGGACCATTGGCAAAGATAAACTCCTACGTGTGAGAACAAGTTTCATCTTCCCTGTTGCATTCCCCGCCCCCCCCCCCACCCAGGATGCAGGAAAACATCACTGAGGGCACTGCTGGTTGCCAGATGGGTGTTTGGAAACCACTGATCTACTCCAAGCTCTAGAGTGATTATTTTTCCGTTAAAGAAATCTTGCTGTAGTATTGAGTCTGAATTCGGGCCTAAAGGAGGTTTTTGTTTGCCCAGAACCCTCCTCTCCAAGGTGAACCTTCAGTGCCTTCGTGTAAATGAGGCACCACAGGGGTACAGTCCTGAATCCGGCCGCCTGGCCTGCAAAAGCAATGCAGGGCATCTCCGGCTAGCAAGCCGGCGGGGCAATGTTGCACCGATGGAGCACCAGTGTTGCACGAATGTTGCACCAGTGTTGCACCAATGTAGCAACGATGGAGCACCAGTGTTGCACCAATGTTGCACCCATGGAGCACCAATGTTGCACCAATGTTGCACCGATGGAGCATCAATGTTGAGCCCATGGAGCACCAGTGTTGCACCAATGTTGCACCAATGGAGCAACAATGTTGCACCGATGGAACACCAATGTTGCACGAATGTTGCACCAGTGTTGCACCAATGTTGCACCGATGGAGCAGATGGAGCACCAATGTTGCACCGATCGAGCATCAATGTTGCGCCCATGGAGCACCAGTGTTGCAACAATGTTGCACCGATGGAGCACCAATGTTGCACCGATGGAGCACCAATGTTACACCCATGGAGCACCAGTGTTGCACCAATGTTGCACCGATGGAGCACCAATGTTACACCCATGGAGCACCAGTGTCGCACCAATGTTGCACCGAAGGAGCACCAATGTTGCACCGCAGCGCACAAGGACTTCCTCGGGGAAGAGGGGAAAGATCGGAGCTTCCTGCTTTTTTTGGAGGGCCTGGGGCGGCTTCTCCGCCTGGCAGCCCGGCGCCACCGGAGCATCCTTCCCCTGGGGCCTCCGGGCTGCCCCAAGCAGCCGGGTCCCGCCTCCGAAAACTTAAAGCGGGTCACGGGGGGCGCCCCGCACAGCCCCCGGCAGCGGCGCAGCAGAGCCGCGGCACATCCCCCGCCCCCCTCCCCCCGTCCGCAATCCTCCGGAGTCCGGAGAAGTCCGGAGCGAGCTCCGCAAACCTCGGGATGAAGCCCGGCGGGAGGGTCAGATGGGAGGGCCCCGGGGGCTGCTGCGATTGGGGCGCCGGCCGCCCTCGGGCTTTGCGGTGGAAGTTCCGGCGGGGGGGGATCCCAACTTTTAAGGGAGGCGGCCGGGCCCGGGGCCCCGCAGCGCCCAGGGACGAGCCCCCCGCCCGCGCCCCCGCCCCCGCCGGCCACAAGGGGCGCTTTGTGCCCGGGCTGCGCGCCCTCCCCGGCGCCGGGTGCCTGCGCAGGACCCCGCGAGCCCCCCGGCCCCCTCCCCCGGGCGCCCCCCCGGCCCGTGCGCGCCGCGGGCTCACCTGGGGCGCCGGGCAGCAGCGCGCAGAGCCCGAGCAGGCAGGCGCACAGGGGCGCGGGGGCCGGCGGCATGGCGGGGCCCGGGCTCAGCGGCGGCGCGGGCGGGCTCGGCGGGGGCCCGGGGGCCGCATGCCCCGCTCTCAGCGCCCGCCGGCGGCCGGGCCCGGGCTGCCCCGGGGGGTCGCGGCTGCGCGGGGCGGGCTCGGCGCTCGGGCTCCGGGACGCGCCGCCGCGCTCTGCCCTCCGCCGCCTCCGCCCCTCCCCTCCCCTCCCCTCCCCTTCCTCCCCGCCGCGCGCCCGGCTCGGCCCCCGCTCCCCGCCCCCCGCCCCGCCCCGCGCGGCGGCCACTGGGTCAGGGCGGGGCGGGCCGGGCCGGGACAGCTCCGCCCCCCGCGCGGGGACCGGCCCGGGACGCGGAGCCCGGGGCGCCCAGGTGAGGTCGCCCTGCCGCGCGCGCTTGCGGGGCGCCCCCCATCCACGACCCTGGGGCGCCCCCCATCCATGACCCTGGGGCGCCCCCCAACGACCCTAGGGTGCCCCCCATCCACGACCCTGGGGCGCCACCCCACCTACGACCCTGGGGACCCCCCCCACGACCCTGGGTTGCTGGACCTCGGGACCTCCTGACGCCCGCAGGACCTCGCCGTCCGGGCCCCCAAAGTCGCAGCGCGGCGGAAGCGCTCGCTGGAGCCGCGACCCGGGTGCCTGCAGGTGTCAGGCGAGCAGATGCGCTGGGTCCGGGAGGGGCGGGGGGAAGGCGTGCAGGGCGAGGGGCGCCCCTTAAGGCCCCCTTTACCCGTTAACGCCTTGCCCTCTCCCAGGATTCGAGGCTGGACCAGCTGCCATCTCCTCCCCTTTCCCTTACCCCGACCCAGGGGCGGTTTCCGTGCAGCTAAACTGTTAAAACTGATGCTCCGCTGTCACCTTGTCCTTTACGCAGGAGCTGGTGCTGAAACTGCCACTGGGAGGTGAGTAAGGGTGAGGAGCTTGCCCCCCTCCAGCCCCCCGACAGGGCGCAAAGGAATAGGTGAGCTGGACTGGGCCAGAATGAGTGCATTAGGACTGGAAGGGTTTAGAGGCACCTGGGGGGCTCAGTGGCGAGCGTCTGCCTTTGGCTCGGGTCCTGACCCCCGGGACCCCGGGATCCTGGGATCAAGTCCCATGTCGGGCTCCCTGCATGGAGCCTGCTTCTCCCTCCGCCTGTGTCTCTGCCCCGCCCCCCCTCTCTCTCTGCGTCTCTCATGAATAAATAAATAAAATCTTTAATTAAAGGACTGGAATGGTTTACAGGCAGGAGGAGGAGAAGAGGTGGCCTTCCTGCCTGGGGCAGTAGTGACAGGGATGCCCACCAAGGACAGGAACCCGGCTAGCCAGGCACACCACTGAATTGCCTTGTCAACTCACATAATCCTCCCCACACCTTCACTGTTATGCAGACGAGAAAAGTGAGGCGCAGAGGTGATAAATTGCTGGAAGAAATGACAGAGCTGGGCTGCCTGTCCAAAGGGTCAGAATGCCTTTATTAAAAATAGAAGCAGGGGGCTCCTGGGGGGCTCAATCAGTTAAGTGTCTGCCTTTGGCTCAGGTCATGATCCCAGAGTCCTGGGATCCGGCGCTGTGTGGGCTCCCCACTCGACCATAAGTCTGCTTCTCCCTCTCCTTGTTCCCTCCCCCTGCTCGTGCTCTCTCTTGCTATCAAGTCTCTCTCAAATAAATAAAAGTACAACTAAAAAAAATAAAAATAAAAACAGAAAGCAGTTAAGGAGTAAAGAGGAAAATGATAGCTCTGAAGGGCCAGGCTGCAGATAGTTCTGATTGCCCAGATTAAGGAGTTTGGAATTTAATCTCCGTTTGTACCCCCCCTCCCCTCCCAACTCTGCCAAGGTGGTGCCCTGATGCCCGAGGAAGTAAACTTATTCTTGAAGTATACCGTGCCTGGGGGCAGAGCTCCAAATTCCACTGAGGGCCAGCATTTCGTCCATAAACTGCAGGCAAACATTGCACTAAAATCCCATCCTTGTGTTTGTTCTGGGATAACAGTCAGTCATACTTATCCCCAAATACTTGCCAGTAGAATTGGTGCTGCAGAGGCTTCCCTGGGTCTATCTTAAGTCTCTCTGCCCCTCAGAGAGTGGCCTTGGGAGCAACTCTTATCCAGCCTTGGGAGGCAATGATCATAAATAATGGGAAGCCAGAGAGGTTGAACTGGGATGTGCCAAGTGGTGATTTTAGAAGATTTGTCTGGCTGAGATGGAAGGATAGATTAGATAGGAGGACTTAACTAAGTCTCAACAACTGAGTAAATATTGCATCGATAAGCATGCTAATTTGCATTTATCTGGCATCCTCCAGGTTTAGGCCTTTTGATGTCCAGTCTTCTGTGCATCACCTTCCCCACCCCCAATACAGTGATGCACAGGTCGGACCCTTATTCGCTTAAGTGCAATCAATAAGATACAAACGGATAAGTGTTGTATGATCCTGCCGATATGATATACCTAAAACAGGCAGATTCATAGGGTCAGAAAGTGCAATAGAGGTTACCAGGGGCTGGAAAGACAGGGAAACCGGGAGTTACAGGCCCTTATTTACTTAGACTGAACTTGGAAAGTGCTGCAGTCAAATCCGTTCCCATCCTGTCCCACCTGGTGGTTCCCAACCTGCCCAGACCTGCTGTTAGCCACTGAATCCCAAATGATGACAACCTTCTTCCATGCTCCATTATCTTAGAGCTACTTTGAAAATGCCTCTTCTAATCCCTCCGAAGCTTTTGGTTTCTGGGTTTGTGGCTTTTATCCTGTTCTAGAACTCTTTATTCTTTTTATGAAGCTGGAGGGTAGAAGTGCCTCTCGAATGCTTTGACTTCCTCCAGTCGGCAAAGTCAGGGTGCACTGATGCACCCCTTCATGAAGGGAGACAGACAGCATTTCCCACAGCTCCCGGAACAGCTTCCCTTGTAGCTGCCCTGGGCACATCCCCCTGCTAATCATTGCTGAGCTTCTGGGCTTGAAGGAGACTGCTGGTTGGATTGGGTTTGACTCTCAAAGTTCGAACAAGGACAACCCAGAGATATTTTCCGTTTCTTATTAGTTTTATTTACTCTTTTTTTAAAAGATTTTATTTATTTATTTATTTATTTATTTATTTATTTATTTATTTATTTAGAGAGAGGCAGAGACACAGGCAGGGGAGAAGCAGGCTCCACGCAGGGTGCCTGACGCGGGACTCGATCCGATCCAGCCTGTCCAGGATCATGCCCTGGGCTGAAGGCAGCGCTAAACCCCTGTGCCACCGGGGCTGCCCTTATTTACTCTTTAAAAAGGTGTATTTATTCATTTATTTGAGAGAGACAGTGCATGTACACACGCAAGCATAAAGGAGGGGTGGGGAGCAAGGGGCAAAGGGAGAGGGAGAGAGAAAATCCTCAAGCCGACTCCCCGTGAAGCAAGGAGCCAAGAGCCTGGAGCCCAAGGACAGGTGTGATCCCAGGACCCTGAGATTAGGACCTGAGCCAAAATCAAGAAAGAGTCTGCCGCTTAATGGACTGAGCCACACAGGCACCCCTGTTTCTTCCTAGTTTTAAAACAGGGGGCACCTGGCTCAGTTGGTAAAGCCTCCAGTGATTTCTGCTCAGGTGATGATCTCATGGGTTGTGGGATGGGCTCTGCAGTCAGCGAGGAGTCAGCCTGAGGATTCTCTCTCTCTCTCTCTCTCTCTCCCCCCCCTCCCTTTCTCCCTCCCCACACTCACAGTCCTGCAATCTCTCTCTCTCTAACTCTGGGAAACGAACTAGGGGTGGTGGAAGGGGAGGAGGGCGGGGGGCTGGGGATGAAAGGGTGACGGGCACTGAGGGGGGCACTTGACGGGATGAGCACTGGGTGTTATTCTGTATGTTGGCAAATTGCACACCAATAAAAAATAAATTTATTATAAAAAAAAAAAGAAAAACATTCAGTAAAGTACTTAAAACAATCCTATTTACATTTGCACCAAAACAATAAAATATCTAGGAATAAACTACAAAATAAAAATAAAAAATAAAAAAATAAAAAATGAAAAATAAATAAATAACAATCTTTAAAAAAAAAAACAAGGTTAGTTCCTCAAAAAGTTAAACGTAGAATTACCCTATGATCCAGCAACTCCTGTTCTGGGGATATACCCAAAATAATTGAAAAAGGAGGACTCGGCTAGCTGCACATCCTTGTCTGAAGCAGCATTATTTGCAGAAGCCAAAAGGTGGAAAGGACTCGGATGTCCATCAACAGATGAATGGAAAAACAAAATGTAGTATCTACATACAATGGGCCATTATTTAGCCTGAGAAAGGAACGATATTCTGACACAGGCTACCACACAACACATGATCCCAGTGGTGCTGAAAACGTGCTGAGTGAAATAAATAAGACGCAGAGGACAAATATTATGTAACTCTACTTATTTACGGTCTCTAGAATAGACTAATTCGAAGAATCAGGAAGTGTGATAGAGGTTACCAGGGCCAGGAGAGAAAGGGGGAATGCGGAGTTATTAATTAATGGATACAGGGTTTCCAGTTTGGGGCAATGGAAAAGTTCTAGAAGTGAACAGATTGCAGTGATTGTCACCGACATTGTGAGTGCACTTAATGCCACTGAACGGTACACTTTACAATGGCTGAGATGGTAAATTTTATTTAATGTGTATTTTGCCATATTTTTTAAACGCTTAAAAATCAGATTAGTTAAAACTTTTCTATTTCACAATTCAGATTTACATGCCAACTCCCTCCCACAGTGCGTTGTCACATTCTGAAGTTCAATTTATAATTCAGATCAAAAATCTTTTACCAGTACGTAGTCGTAATGTAATATGCGGGGGTGGGGGGGTGTTCAAGGTGGAAGGGGGAGACAGCCCTACAGTATTCACCTCAGTTTAGGTAATTTACTTAATTTACTCTGCTTTTAGCAGTCATGCCTAGGATTTGTCACAGAGCAAGAAATGAATGACCCCAGTGATAGAATATTAGAAAATTCTTTTGCGGCAATTAATGGGGTTATGGAACATACATAAAATTTTCTTTAATGTTAATGTTTACTTTCTTTTTTAAAAATACCAAATTCTATTTCTTTTTATAGGAAAATGTTCCTTATAGGTTTTTCTCCTTTACACCATGGTCCTGGTTAGGAGAGAATAATCCCTGTGCCAACCCAGCCTGAGGCGGATAGAATTTCACATTGAGAGACAAGATACAGAGCAGGTCTTGACAGAGATTTTCAGTAATAAGGAAAGGGGTTTCTGTTGTTGCTCTTAATGTACAAATGTAGCTGTAAGTCCTAGAAATGTTGTATTTCTCTGGAGCTAAGAAACATATGTAAGCATTAAACTTACAAAATAGCACACCCTTAGTAAGTTTTCACCTTCTCTGTTCATATAATTATCAATTCTGAAAACACTCATTATTATATCTTTCTGGGAGCAATTTTTCAAAGGCTAGTTTTGAAAAGACTTTTAAGACTATGTATTCCGGAGGGAATGTGTGTTTTCTGGCTTTTGTGAACTAAAACATTTTAAAATAATATCCATGAATACAATTACAGTAAAAGTTGTTAATGTTTTTCAACTAATCTTGGCATGTGTCTTTTCTTTTTAGAAAACTTTTTTTAGGGGCGCCTGGGTGGCTCAGTCAGTTAGCATCTGCCTTTGGCTTGGATCATGATCCCAGTGGTGCTGGGATCCAGCCCCATGTCAGGCTCCCTGCAAGGAGCCTGCTTCTCCCTCTGCCTGTGTCTCTGCCTCTCCCTCTCTCTCTGTGTCTCTCATGAAAAAATAAATTAAATTTAAAAAAATAAAAAAAAAATTGCTAGTAGAGGAAAATGAGAGATCTAGGCTCCAAACCAGAAGAACTGAATTCCAGTCTCAATGCCATAACCTAGCTGAACAACCATGCCACTGCCTGTCCCTCTTTGGACCTCAGTTTGCTCGTGTGGAAAGAGAAGACTAGTCCATGCCAGACCTGGCTTTATAATTACAACCTGTGAAGTCGAATGTGTTTGGCACTAGGCAGCAAGCTCTGGTTTACATAACCTGTTGTACCCACTAAAAATTGTCCTTCAAAAAACCACTGCCCTTTAACAGAGGATGCCAGGCCTGTGGAAAGACTGTGAGGTCCTGTCTTGAGAGTAGCCTCTGAAAATGGTCACCCCACCTCTTTTTTTTTTTTTAAGATTTTATTTATTTATGAGAGACACAGGCAGAGGGAAAAGTAGGCTCCATGCAGGGAGCCTGATGTGGGACTCGATCCTGGGACTCCAGGATCACACCCTGGGCATGAAGGCAGGCATCAAACCACTGAGCCACCCAGGGATCCCTCACTCCACCTCTTTAAATGATGTCCTAGGAGCCTCCATCAGCACCCTGTCTGAATTACTGTGTTTGTAGGCTCCTTCTTTGATAATTTCCTCTTCCCTGACTTCAGTAGAGATAAGTCAGCATCTGCCCTGGCCATTTCAGAGATCGTAAAACGTGATGCTTGCAGTGCCCACCAGAGGTTCCTCCTAGGTTCAACTAAACATTCCGACCACAAGCCTTCCAGAGGCCACACTTACTCAAAAATGTGGCTGAGGTGGGGGTGGGGCTCAGTCAGTTAAACATCCAACTCTTGGTTTCAGGGCTCAGGTCATGATCTCAGGGTCATGAGATCAAGCCTCATGTAGGCTCCGCACTCAACTGGGGAATCTGCTTGAGATTCTCTCCCTATGCCCCTGTCCCCCTCAGATCAATCAATCTTGGGGCACCCGGGTGGCTCAGTTGGTTAAGCAGCTGACTCTTGATTTCAGCTTAGATATATATGCACACAAAATAAATAAATCTTAAAAAAAATGTGGCTAGGAATCATAGCCAAGCAGCATGGGAGCATCAATAATTAATCACACAGAGCTCTGGGGTTAGCATAGCGGTGAGCTCACGTGCAAGGAGTAAAAACCCTGTTGCATAGGTGTTGGAGATGCCCTGGCTTATAAGCCATTCTATTTTCAAATAGTTCCATAAGTTTCCAGCTCCCTCACAAAGACAAACACAGTTCAAAGGGTCGCTATACTCTGGCCCAAAGGATGGTGCTCAGCTAGGTATATACAGTTCATACAAATAACCAGTGTAAAACATGCCTTATTCTCTCCATTTGGACACTGGGGCTTAGAGAAGTGATAATAAGTGATGGAGTTGAGATCTCCTGACTCCAGGGACCACTCTTCTTTCTATTATATCACGGCTGCCTCATTTGATCTGATCAAATTAGTATTTCTGATCAAATCAGTATTTCTGATCTTCAGTGTGACTACGACATGGTCTTGATATAATTTGAGTGTATTTTATTTTATTTTTTATTTATTTATTTATGATAGTGATACAGAGAGAGAGAGAGAGAGAGAGAGAGGCAGAGACACAGGCAGAGGGAGAAGCAGGCTCCATGCACAGGGAGCCTGATGTGGGATTCGATCCCGGGTCTCCAGGATCGCGCCATGGGCCAAAGGCAGGCGCCAAACTGCTGCGCCACCCAGGGATCCCTAATTTGAGTGTATTTTAAAGAAATATACAGGGGCACCTGGGTGGTTCAGTCCATTAAGTGTCTGCCTTCGGCTCAGGTCATGATCTCAGGGTCCTGGGATTGAGCCCAGTGTTGGGCTCCTTGCTCAGTAGGGAGTCTGCTTCTCTCTCTCCCTCTGCCACTCCCCCTGCTTGTTCTCTCTCTCTCTCTCTCTCTCTAGTAAATAAATTAAAAATCTTCAAAAAAGAGAAAAACATACAGAAACATTTTAACATTTTCTAAAGTGCAATGCCATCTAATAGGTGGTCTTGCGATTATTTTACAATATATTTGTGTGCAAGTTAGATTAGTAAATACATCTAAAAATTCCTACATAGGAGACACAGTAGGCATGGTTGGCATTCAATAATTATTCATTGAATCTACTCTGTACTCCCTCGATTTGGGAGGTGGACCTGACTTCCAAGGGCATTAGCTTTGACCTACTAGTCTTCTAAGTCATGTTAAACAGGTGGCCCCTCCAGGGTTGCAGTAGGCCTTTCATTACACGGAGCTAGCTCCATGCTTAATAGCTGCCCTTCCAGCATTCGTCCCTACCCACAGTTAAATCTGCACTGACAGCAAACACAGGGCCTTTTGCCCTCAGATCAATAGATCAAAATGTAATTAGCTATGAGGATTTGTGGCTCTTAGACCAGGTCACCCAAATCACTGTTTTCTGAGTGATGCGCAGGACAGAGCCAAGCCAGACCCAAGGCGGGTTGCCCATAAGCCATTACATGACAAGCTGGCCTCCCTCCTTCCAAAGAGACCACTGAGGGCTTGCACGTTGCTCTACATCAGAAGCTAGGACTTGAGTAAAAGCTTTACTAATCAGAGTTGTTTAGCCAGCTCTTTAGAAAAAGAATTGCTTCCTAATGTAATGGAAAGACCAGGAATCCAATGGTGATATAACATGCAAGGCGCTTCACACCCCAACCCGGCATTTCAGCCTCACAAACACATTCTCACCCTTGCACACTGGTGTTTCCATTCCACAGAAGGCCTTATACCTGATCTTTTTCAACTAGTAAACTCGGATTCATCCTTCAATACCTAGTCCAAACCTTCCAGAACTGACCTTGGCAGAATGTTTTCCTTCTCTCACCTTGGTAGCTGAAGAAAATTCTTCTGTTGAACCATATGTCATGACTGTGGGCTCAGAAAATCAGGTTTGTGGGAATTATTAAGCCTTTGGTGATTTTGTCTCAAGCTTCTTTGGATAAAAGACCCCACGTTTCATAGCTGGAAGTTGAGGGGAAGACCCCCATCCGGTGCCCCAGGCCTCTTCCCAACTTCATTCTCTAAAAAACCCAGGCATGGGATGCCTGGATGCCTCAGCAATGGAGCATCTGCCCTTGGCTCAGGGCGTGATCCTGGAGTCCCAGATCGAGTCGCATCGGGGTCCCTGCATGGAGCCTGCTTCTCTCTCTTTGTCTCTGCCTCTCTCTGTGTCTCATGAATAAATAAATAAAAATATTTTTTAAAGAGATTTTATTTATTTATTCAAGAGAGAGAGAGAGAGAGAGACAGAGGCAGAGTCACAGGCAGAGGGAGAAGCAGGCTCCATGCAGGGAGCCCGATGTGGGACTTGATCCTTGGTCTCCAGGATCACACCCCAGGCTGCAGGCAGCGCTAAACCACTGTGCCACCAGGGCTGCCCTAAATAAAAATCTTTTAAAAAAACAAAATCCAGGCAGACGTGCTCACCTTATGAAAGCTGATGAAAGAAACCTCCCCCCACCCCCGGGTGGCATTTTGTTTTTTATCTTCACTGAAGAATTTTTCAATGAAAATGGATTCCTTTTTCTATTTTGGAAAATCACCATGTAATAAAACATCGATGGGGCACCTGGGTGGCTCAGTCAGTTGTCTGACTCTTGATTTCAGCTCAGGTCATGATCTCAGGGTTGTGAGATAGAGCCCTGCATCAGACTCTGCACTGGGCATGGAGCCTGCTCAAGACTCCCTCCCTCTCCCTTCACTCGTCCCCCTCAAAAGAAAAAAAAAAAGAAAGAGAACGTTGACTATCTGAATAGTTGTATCAAATAGTATGCACCATAATATGATGTTAACACTACTTCAATACTCAGGTATTTTAGAGCCAAGCAAGGGAACCATGTATGATCTCTAATGACCCAGTAAAAATGGTGCAGATATTACAAGAGGGAGCTAACATTCATGTCTCCCTGGCACAAGAGTGAGGAGGATTGAAGAGACCAAGAAAAATTCGAGGGGAAATTATTTAGAAGTAATGCATTCAAAATTAAGGATGGCAAGCCTTTTGAAAGAGCTGCCCCCACCAGTGGGTGGGTTTTCTGCAAGTCAAAGCGTACAGTGCCACCTACTGGCCATGGAATTTGCCCGGCCACTGGGAAGGGTTGGTGGGGGGGACTTGGTTCAGGGGCAAAACTGCCCCAGGGATTTAAGTCTCAAACTGTTTTGCTGGTAATGGCAAATGGAGGCCTGTCCTCTTTCTCCAAAGGAAGCTCAGAGTCCCCTGAAGCTTCTTGTGCACCATAGACTCCTGGTTTCTAGACTCTCGGGGGAAGGAATGAGAAATGATGTGATCTGGGTCTTGGCTGTGAGAAGTCCAACCACTCGCTGATCTGAACCAGCGATTCTCAAAATCTGCTGCACATTCCAGTCACCTGGGGGGCTTAAGCAATCCTTTTTTAATTTAATTTTATTTTTTTATTCATCAGAGACAGAGAGAGAAGCAGAGACACAGGCAGAGGGAGAAGCAGGCTCCATGCAGGGAGCCCGAGGTGGGACTCGATTCCGGGTCTCCAGGATCACGCCCTGGGCTGCAGGCGGCCTAAACTGCTGAGCCCCCCCGGGGCTGCCCGACTTAAGCAATCCCGATGCTCAGGCTGCCCTCGGCCAAGGAGGGCTCTGTGATGGGGCCCGGGCACCAGAGTTTTAAACCCTGTCAGGTGACTCCGATGGACAGCTGAGCTCTGCTGTTGGCAGGGCCTTGCCCCCAGGGCTGACCTCAGAACCTTCAGTCTAGGGAGAGACCAGTGGAATAACATGGACACATTCCCCTCCTGCCTTAGGGCTGTGATCGGAGGATGCCTCTGTCCAGGTTGGAGGGGTCCCCGTGCGAGGGACCGCCCCTCACCTACAAATATGGCTTTTTTTGTTTGTTTGTTTGTTTTTTTTTGTTTTCAAATATGGCTTTGTTGAGCTATAACTAACACACTATAAACTGTACATATTTGAAGTGTAGACACTGACGAAGTTCGATGGGCCCGGGAAGCCCTTACCATGTGATGACCAGACTCTTCCAGACCAAGCTGGGAGAGTCCGTTTTACATTGCTGTTCTACAATCATTTAATATTCCACGCCGGGCCTTGTGCTGGGGAGAAGAAAACACTGACTCACCGTGCACCTGCTTTCCTGGGGGAAGTGGCCTCGGGATGCCCGGGACGCCCGTGGGATGTGAAGGAGGCATGTCCCTGCTGAGGAGTGCTGTGGGGGGAAGGAGAGCATTGGGGAAAGCTGGTCAGAGGGGATGATAGTTTAGTTGATCAAGACAGATGGAGGTGATTATTAGATTGGTTGAAGGAACAGGGCCTTTTTAAGAAATATATTTTATTTACTTATCTATTTGAGAGAGAGGGAGAGGGAGAGCAGGAGCAGGGAGGGCTAGGGGCAGAGGGAGAGGGAGAAACAGACTCCCTGCCTTGCAACCCCCCCCCCAATGTGGGGCTGGATCTCAGGACCCCAGGATCATGACCTGAGCCAAAGGAAGATGCTTAATCAAGTCACCCAGGCACCCCCTCCCTTTTTTAAAAAAAGATTTTAGGAAAAGGGCATTCCCAGTGCAGGGAACAGCATGAGTGGACAAATGGAGGTACGAAGAGGAGGTGTGTTTGCGGAGCAGCAGGTGTGACCAGTGTTCCTGCTGGGGGGTGGAGTGGTGCGAGGGGCGAAGCAGTCAGAGCTGGACTGGTTGGTGACAGCAGCCCGGTGACCAGGGGTGATGAGCCACAGGAGTCTGCTTCAGTTCTGTGAGCTTTATCCTCTCAGTGGAGAACCCCTAAAAGTCATAAAAGGGAGCGTGGTGATCAGACCCCCATCGCAGGAAGTTCATTCCGACCGCCCTCCAAGGTTGCAGGACAAGCAGTCTGGAAAACTTCTGCAAAGTTCCCAGTGAGCAGAAACAAATGAATTGTGGGTCATATTATGCAAGAATCGGAAGTTTGAATGTGAAAGCCATTTTCAAAAACATTACAAATATGCATATTTACAGCATTCTTCTTATTTAAACAGTAGCAATGAAAGTCTCTAAAAATGGATGATCCTCTGGTTCATGAAGCCTAGAGTTTATATGGCCCAGGACATTCGAGAAGTGGTGGAAACCGGCATGCTGTGGTGCAGCAGGCCACAAGGATGGTGGGACTCTCTAGAAGAGGTTCAAACAGCCTACTTCTAAAATGAATCCAGAATCGTCTTCAAGCGTAAAGGAGGTAACATGCAGGTAAGAGATAGTCTGTGAGGACACGTGACAAGGTTAACCAATTTTAAGTTACATCTACATTAATTCTGCTGCTGTTTGCTGATTAATGGCTAGTGTCTTTACAGGTGTTTTTCTTTTCTTTTTTAAAGATTTTATTAATTTATTCATGAGAGACACAGAGAGAGAGGCAGAGACACAAGCAGAGGGAGAAGCAGGCTCCATGCAGGGAGCCCGACGTGGGACTCGATCCCTGGTCTCCAGGATCAGGACCTGGGTCGAAGGCAGGTGCTAGACTGCTGAGCCACCCAGGCTGCCCGGTATTTTTTTTTTTTCTTTACAGGTATTAGTAGCTCAAAAGGGCGTTTCTTTTATCCCATTTACCCCCTAGCCTTGAGAAGGCAAGAGTAAACATGAATGGTGTCAGTGAGGATGCTTTCAGCTCCAAAAATAAAAATAACTACTCACAGTGGACCAACAGTAAAGTCCAATGCTTCAGGCATGGTCTGATCGGAGCTCCTGCTCCATTTTTCCATGGTTCTCTTAGCTCTGCCCTCCTCTACCTGTCAGCTCAGGAAAACCCAAGCAGTCTGAGGCCTCACATCCCTAAGCCCACTTTGCTAAGTGAACAAAGAATTTCTCTTTCTCCAAGCATCCTACTGAAATTTAGGCTTTAGGGGCACCTGGGTGGCTCAGCAGTTGAGCATCTGCCTTCAGCCCTGGTCATGATCCTGGAGTCCCGGGATGGAGTCCCACATCAGGGTCCCTGCTCGGTGGGGAGTCTGCTTCTCCCTGTGCCCCTCACCCTGCTCATGCTCTCTTTCTTTCAAGGAAATACATAAAATCTTTTAAAAATGAATAAATAAATGCAAGCTAGGCTTTATCCTAATTGCATTCATTTATGCCACGTGGTCACTGAATCAATCACTGGCAGGGGGGTTGGGGTTCCACCGATTGGGTTGGGCCAAGCAAGATCCATCCTGGGAGCTGGGGGTCAGATTGGTCCCACCCAAAATGCTTGGGGAAGCAGCAAAAATATCTATTACATGATTTAAAAATTACCCTGGATGATCTAACAGCCCCTAATGAGGTCTGCAGATATCACTCAATCTGGTTTGCCACATGTTATGTTTGCTATTGAAAGTGAGACTGGGCGGGGCACCTGGGTGGCTCAGTAGTTGAGCATCTGCTTTTCGCTCAGGTCATGATCCCAGGGTCCTGGGATGAAGTCTCACATCAGGTTCCCCACAAGGAGCCTGCTTCTCCCTCTGCCTGTCTCTGCCTCTCTCTCTGTGTCTCCCATGAATAAATATATACAATCATTAGAAAGAGAAGAAAGAAAGAAAGAAAGAAAGAAAGAAAGAAAGAAAGAAAGAAAGAAGGAAGGAAGGAAGGAAGGAAGGAAGGAAGGAAGGAAGGAAGGAGAAAGAAAGAGACTAAGGGAGTCTGGGTGACTCAACAGGTTGAGTGTCTGACTCTTGATTTCAGCTCAGGTCATGGGTTCAGGGCCGTGAGAGTGAGCCCTATATCGGGTTCCGAGCCCTACGTCAGGGCTGTGTTGGGGGTGGGGGGAGTCTGCTTGAGATTCTCTCTCTCTCCCTCTGCCTCTCCCTGCCTCTTAAAAAAAAAAAAAGGATAAATCTTTCAAATTAAAAAAAAAAATTCTTAAATAAAAAGAAAGAAAGAGACTCCCTGCTATGTGCATCACCCAAGGCCCCAAACACAAGGAAGGACACCACCTACCAAAGACACTTTATTTGTTACCTCTTATAGTTAGTTAATAGTCAAGAACAAATAATAGTAACAACAAATAAAAATAACTTGCAAGGGGAACAGACATGAGACACAAACAAGGGCCCTATTAACACAACAGAAGGCGCGTGCAGGAGGTGGCTGTGTGTGCCTGCGCCACAGGGAGAGCGGAGTCCTCCATGAGGTCGCTGGAATCTGCATCACAAGGCTGGGCATCTGGATCCAGGACCCAGGCTCCCTCTTTCACCATCCACGAAACAGGATCTGCAGCTTCAAAGTGCCTTCCAGCTCTGGCTCCTGGGGTTTGGGCTTCACACTTCCTTAGGCTCCAGCTTGTGGGCAGAACATGAATTGGAGGAAAGGTCTGTTGGCTCCTGGAGTAGGGGATCCAGGGACGAGGGTGGATGCAGCGTGCGTTCTCCTGCGCTCCTCCTCCTACCTTCCTTCGGCCTCTATTCCTCTCACTCTTGGTTTTACCGTTTTTTTCTCCCTGCCTCCACCAACCTACTGGCATTTCAAAAACTCTAGAATGTACTTCATGGTGGACAGTTCTAGTCTGGGCCTTCGAAGGCACATCAAAAAGATCCTGCGTTCCCAGTCACTTCTCCCCAAAAAGCTGAGGGACCTGTCTTTTTTTTCTGTCTCCTTGGTGTGAGGCACCCAGGGCAAGCGTGATGAAATGCCTACCCTGGACAGAAGGAGCACCCTATTTTAACTTGTTCAAGAATTAATCTGAGAACCTTACAAGATGGTATTTCTTCCCATGCCCTGGGGCCTACACAGCTGATGCGTAAGAGTCTCAGAATGAGGTCGTGGATCTGTAGGCTATCAGCTCAAAGCAACATTCTCCCAGGCGTCCACAATCTTGGGGGGCTTTCCTCTAGATTGGGAGTGGTTATTGTTGCCCTGCCAGGACCAAAAAAAAAGAAAAACAAACCACCAAATACCTAACCATTGTACTGATTGGACATAATCAACTGTCTTACAAGTGCTTATAGCATCTATGTGCATTTAATTCCGTAGGTACTTAGCAAACAAGCTGCATGCATTGCAAGTAGTCACAACTTCCATCCAGAGAGGCTGGGTGCTGGGTGGCAGATGAATACCAAAGGCCAGATCTTCCCGGCTGCTCACTTCTCCATTAGTCTTTTAAACACTCAAAAGGAAAGTTCATACATTGGGTTGAGGGCCATGGATAGGCCCCAATTTTTACCATTCTAGATGAAAAAAGAGAGAAGGGGGGGCAGGAAAAAAAACACCTCTTAGAAGCAGTGCAACAGAAATACAGGAGAAAAATTAAAGGATTACGGACATTACTTCAAATAACATTATTTGAACTATTTGAACACTGTTTTTCAGATTAGAACAGTCACTGCTCTAGGTTCTCTACCGATTATTAGCTTATTTAGTTTTCATCCTACGAGGTAGGCTTTGTTTTGTCCATTTCACAGATGAGAAAATGAACCCAGAGAGGTCAAGGAAGTCGTCAAAGATCACACAGCTAACACGAGCAACAGAAAGGGCAAGACTTCAAACCTGGGTCTGGCTCTAAATCTCGTGTTCACTCTACCTCTAAGGGTTTCTCTAGAGATTATGCTGGATGGGGATCCCCGGGTGGCTCAGTGGTTTGGCCCCTGCCTTTGGGCCAGGGTGTAATCCTGGAGTCCCAGGATCGAGTCCCACGTCAGGCTCCCTGCAGGGAGCCTGCTTCTCCCTCTGCCTGTGTCTCTGCCTCTCTGTGTCTCTCATGAATAAATAAATAAAATCTTTAAAAAAAAAAAAAGATTATGCTGGAAGTAAAGGCTCCTCCCATAAGGAGGAAGGGGGGGTTTTAAGGAGTCAGCCTGGGTGGGGCCAGCAGGCACACCCCTAGGACGCCCATGCTTGGCTGTTGCTGACCAGACCGTGTGTCTGAACCAAAGTGGTGCTTTTTTTTTTTTTTTTAAGATTTTAGATTTTATTTATTTATTCATGAGAGAGAGAGAGAGAGAGAGAGAGAGAGAGAGGCAGAGACACAGACACAGGCAGAGGGAGAAGCAGGCTCCACGCAGGGAGCCTGATGCGGGACTCGATCCCGGGTCTCCAGGATCACACCCCGGGCTGCAGGCGGCGCCAAACTGCTGCGCCACTGGGGCTGCCCAGCGTGGTGCTTCTTGTGCGAGCCCAGCCCTCGAAAGAAAACGTAATGTGCGAAAATAAGACCATGAGATTTTCCAAACAAAAAGAAGCCTGACTTCCCCGGAATATCCATAGTGCGTTACGATCCTCGGTGGGTGCTGTGCGGGCCTGGGCAGCCTGCAGGGGCGAAATGCGCACAGAGAACACTGAGCCTGTGTCCCCATCCTCAGCCCCTGCTGCCACCGTCCTGCATCCTGCTCCTCCTTCATCCTCTTTATTTTTTGACTCCTCTTGGTAGGCTTTCCCATACCCCTGCCCCTTTCCCTTCCTCCCCATTCTTCCTTCTTTTAAGAAGTCATTGATGGCCTCCCTGCTCTTCTTTTCCCTCTCTCCTCTCGGGCCCCTTGTGCCCATCATCAACTTCCTTCCTTTTAGCTCAGTCCCCTTGGCTCCCTTCCCCATCAAACCTGTTTCTTTCTTTCTTTCTTTTTTTTTTTTTTTTTTTTTTTTTTAGATTTTATTCATTTATTCATGGGAGAGAGAAAGAGAGAGAGGCTGGGACACAGGCAGAGGGAGAAGCAGGTTCCATGCTGGGAGCCTGACGTGGGACTCGATCCTGGGTCTCCAGGATTATGCCCTGGGCTGAAGGCAGGCACCAAACTGCTGAGCCACCCAGGGATGCCCCTCAAAGCTGCTTCTTAAAGATTCATTTAGTCCACACCAAGCAACGCCAGCACAATCACCCAATACAAATCTAATGAATATAGGCCATGCTCCTTGAAAGTCTTCCCAAGGGAAATAAAATAGCTGTAGCCTAATTTGCTTTATCCCCATAGAATCTGATCGGGTTATGCCTTGAGGTCTGGGGGGTGGGGTGGGGTGGGGTGGGGTGGGGAGGGGAGAGATTTGCCTTGATGTGGGCAGCCTGGAGGGAAGGGACAGAACCATGTTTACTTCTAGCACTTCTTCCCAGGCCTGACCTCGGTCCTAGGTCCTCAAACAGCCTGGGAATTGTCATCACGACGACTAGAGTCATATCCATACAAGTTCATAATGTAAAGGGAACTTAAGGGCATCTCAACTGATTTTCTTTTTATAGCTGAGGAAACAGAAGGCCAGGGAAATGAAGTGATGTGTCTAAAGTCATATAGATGGTCAGTGTTAGGGACCAAGTGGTGGGCATTCAACAATAGGAGGGAGCAAAAAACCAAAACCAAAACCAAAACAACAGGAGGGAGCATCCTCTAATCTTTCTCTTTTGATTGGAAAACAGAAACCAAAAAGGCTGCTGCCAGGATATTTCACTCCAAAGACCACTGACTCACCTAGTAGTCGGGACGGGGCATGCTTCTGTGGTTTGCGTAGGGATTCTGTGGCTGACCAGAGATATTGGCCCTGACTTTAGGGAAGATGCTCCCGTCTGCTCCTAGATTGCTGAAGCCTGTCGTCTGCTGTAGTCTCAGATTTTGAAAGTCGTTCTCAATCAAGTTCTGTTCTTCAATATACTTGTCTTTGTTCTTTGACCTATAAATGGTAGGGAGAATTGGGATCAGACGATGGCAGAAAGTTCCTCGAAGCAAACGTTGATATTCTTTTTTAAAAAATGTTTTAAAAAAATGTTTTCAAAAAAAAAATAAAAATAAAAATGTTTTCAAACTTTGAGAGAATTTCAGATTTACATATATTTGTATATTGCATATACATCATTTTGGTACAAACCAAAAATTACACAGGGTTTCATACGTCCCTCACCCAGATTCCCCAATTGTTAATGTTTTTGAACCATTAAGAATAAGTTCTTAGACCTGATGCCCCGCTACTCACGATACTTCACTACTTCGTTCATTATAGATTCCCTATATTATTTATATATGTGTATATATACTATACATACATATATATACACACTATATATATTCTAGTCTTCTAGAAGCTCTCTGTATCCATTAAAACTAGAACGTAAACACTGATCCAACATTGCCATCCAATTCCCTTGGTCTCATGCAAATTTTGCTAATAATATCACTTTTCTTAAGTGTGCTTTTGAATTACATATGGAAATAATCATAGAAGTTAAGGAGAAAAGATATGTGACACAATGATTTTTGTTTTTTAAAGACTTTTATCTATTTGACAGAGAGCACGAGGAGCACAAGCAAGAGGAGCGGCAGGCAGAGGGAGAGGGAGAAGCAGGCTCCCCACTGAGCAGGGAGCCCGGGAGGAGGCTCTATCCCAGGACCCCGGGATCATGACCTGAGCAGAAGGCAGACGCTTAACAGACTGAGCCACCCCGGCGCCCGATATAATGATTTTTAATTCAAACAAAGTCAATGTCTACAGAAGCACCTTGGTCAATAGAACCAGTTCAAGGTAGGAAGGTCTTACAAGGAGAAAAAGTATGTTGCAGGTTCTGCTGTAGCCCCTCAAGGGGCAAGCATTCAAAGCCAAAGGGAAGCACTTGGTGGTGAGGGAGGCGCCTGCCCCCGATGAACTGCACTTGCAACCCTTCCTTCTAGCCCACAGACCTGCCCCTGCAGTGCCTGCACCCCCCCTCCCCCCGCTGGAGTAGGGAGTGGAGAGGCCCATCTCTGATGCCCCCAGGGCACTCCCAGAATGAGTGGCACCTGCCGGAAATATCATCAGGGAGGACCCGTCCACCCTGTACACCTGGTGGCCAGCCCGGCCTGCAGCAGAGGTCCCGCCCTTTGAGGGCATTCCTGCCTCATTGAGGACTGGAGGCAAGGAGAAGCTTCATTCCCTTTGAAATGCGCAGGAAATTCTAATCCTTGATGTGTGTTCCCCAGAATCATGAACCTAGGCTGCACTGGGGGCAAAGGGGCTCTGCGGCACAGAGGAGCTGAGATGCATAGCAGTGGTGGGGTCACAAGTCCCCATGAGCAGCCCCGAGGATGCTGGGGACCCAAGACAGTGATGCAATCCTCCTGGGAGAGGAGGAGACAGCCTTGCTCCAGAACAGAATGTTCTGGCCCTCTTCCTAGAAAAGGGAAGCTCACATTCCAGCTCTCAGCTTTGCATCCTTATTAATTCAGGCTTTGAGTAAGAGTTAATATCAAACTGGAATAAAAGAAAAAAGAAGCAAAATCTATTTATCCGCTCACATTATAGTGCAAAAACACCTATTTTGCCAAAACATAAAGATAGGAGTGAAGGGCAGCCCTGGTGGGTCAGTGGTTTAGTGCCACCTTCAGCCCAGGGCCTGATCCTGGAGACCTGGGATTGAGTCCCACGTCAGGCTCCCTGCATGGAGCCTGCTTCCCCCTCTGCCTGTGTCTTTGCCTCTCTCTCTGTGTGTCTCTCATGAATAAATAAATAAAATCTTTTTTTAAAAAAATAGGAGTGAAATGTTACCAACAAGCAGCTTGTTTGGACCAAAGTGCATCCCCACCTGGCACGTTTCGGATAGCTTAGAGGTAACAGTGTTCCCTGTCCTTGTTGATGGAGGGAACTTTATCTAAATATTTGTTAAATAAACAGAAGGACTCCACTCAAGTTCTTAGGAAGAGTGCTTAAGCTGCACCATGGCTTGGCGGAGAGAACAAGCCACGGGGCTCAGCTGACGCTGGTGCTGGGCCCACTGCCGCGGGCTCCTGGGCCGGCAGGGCCTTGTCCAGTGACCCTTGACAACATCAGTGGGATGGAAAACTGCTAACAGAGTTTTTCAGTGACATCAGAAAACGATTGCTATGTCACATTACGGTGTTAAGCAAAAAGAAACCTTCACAAATATATTTTAAGGGGGGGGGCGTCTGGGTGGCTCAGTCGGTTAAGCATCTGGGTTCGGCTCAGGTCATGATCCTGGGGTCCTGGGATCCAGCCCCATGTCAGGCTCCCTGCTCAGCTTGGAGTCTGCTTCTCCTTCTCCCTCTGCCCCTCCTCCTGCTTCTGCTCTCTCTTTCTCTCAAGTAAGTAAATAATAATGAAAGAAACCCTAGAAATATGTATTTTTTTAACACAAAGGGTAGGGCACCTGAATGGCTTAGTTGGTCTGACTCTTAGTTTCAGCTTAGGTCAAGATCTCAAGGTCATGAGATCGAGCCCCAAGTCAGGCTTTGTGCTCTTGGGATTTTCTCCCTCTGCCCCTCTCCACCAACCGCCCCAGCCCCCTGCACATATTCTCTCTCTCTCACAAAAAAAAAAAAAAAAAAAAAAAAACTCCACACAAAGGATACAAAATTATGTCTATAATATCATTTAAAAGAAAAAAAATATCCGGAAAGATATATGCCAGAATGTTCATTGGCTTGGGGCGGGAAGTTTTGGGAGTGATTTTTTAATTGTGCCCCTTTACACATTTCTGTTTTCTTCGGTAATCACCTATTGCTTATAGAAGCCAAAGCAAATTAAGGTTAAGGAAAAAAGCCAGTAGTATTGGAAAAGGCTCGCCTTATGTCCCGTCTCTTGCCCCAGCATGGCTGGCTGTGGTTAGAACCCCTGGTGCTGCTGTGCCCTGAGAACGGGACATGTCCACCCCGTACCTTGTCAAGCAGATCAATGCGATCACCAGGCCGAGAATGAGGACACCGCCAATGCTGCCCACGATAGTGAGGATCAGCTGAAATTCTGTAAAGGAAAAGCCAAGGGTATGCACAGCCTCCACAAGCAGCCCCACAGTCTACTGCTCAGGTTCGTGGGCCCCCACTGGTTTACGGTGGTGAAGAAGACAGTCAGGCTCTGGTCCCCAAGCCCACCGGGGCCAGCTTGGGTGACAGGCTGGGTGGGAGGGTCGCTCAGCCCCTACAGTGCCACCCCACAACTGTGTCTGTAGAACCCAATCAGCTGAGGCTGCCTCGCCCCATGAGAGAAGGCCATAGACACAGAGGAGGCTGCGGTCGGGCAGGGCCTTCCTGGACTCCGGGGGAGCTGCCATCTCCATCAAGGGGCACGTCCCTTCCTGACTTCTGTGGCCTTTGCCCTCCACCATGCCTTGCTGATAAGGAAGGGAACTAGGCTGGAGTGAAATTTGTCACTTAACAGGGGCATAAGAGAGTCCGCGAGGGGAGAGCTCGTGGCTACCCATTCTCCTCCTCCACGTCTGCTGCACGACAACGTGGCTGTGAGGTGGCCTGTGAGTAGAGCACCCACGGCAGATCTCACACACACGGTACGGAAGGGAAAAAAGGAAAATGTCTCATGAATAACTTCTTAAATCGATTACGTGGCGAAAAACACGTGTGATATGTTAAGCAAAATAAAAATCAAAAAATTAAAATTGAAATCAAGGTCACTTATTTCTAAGAAGTTCACTTAGAATTTTTAAAACTGAAAAAAAAAAAAAAAGAAAAAAATAATTTTTAAAACTGGGGACACCTGGGTGGCTCAGTGGTTGAGCGCCTGCCTTGGGCCCAGGGTGTGATCCTGGAGACCCGGGATCGAGTCCCACATCGGGCTCCTTGCATGGAGCCTGCTTCTCCCTCTGCCTGTGTCTCTGCCTCTCTCTCTCTGTGTGTCTCTCATGAGTAAATAAATAAAATCTAAAAAAAAAAAATAAATAAAAAAGAATTTTTAAAACTGGAAATTAAATACAAAGCTCACATCACATTTCTATTGGACAGTGCTGCTCTAGAGCCCTGCCTCTTTCTGCTTCGTGACTGCCAATACAGGCCGCCTCCAGCCTTGATTCATGGGGGCATAGGCCGCGTCTGGAGAAGACCACAAAGGCCATTCGGTCTGAACCTCTCATTTTGTAGGTGTGGATGCTGAAAGCCCAGAAGGAACAAAAGACTTAACAAATCCAGCCTTGCAGCAAAATTCGGTAGAAATTGAGAGCATTTTTCATCACTAGCTTTGTGGCTGGCTGGGAGGCCAACAGTAATGTTTCCTTCATCTCGGATCACCACTCTTTAGTTCATTACGTAAAATTTAAAATATAATATCAGGGCAGCCTGGTGGCTCAGCGGTTTAGCGCCGCCTTTAGCCCAGGGCCTGATCCTGGAGACCCAGGATTAAGTCCCACGTCAGGCTCCCTGCACGGAGCCTGCTTCTCCCTCTGCCTGTGTCTCTGTCTCTCATGAATAAATAAATAAAAATCTTTTTAAAAAATAATAATAAATAAATAAAATATAATATCATCAAAAATATAAGGTTAATATTGTCCCAATCTGGTGGGGGTGGGGCTTGGGAGAGAACGAAGCACCTGGACTTGCAAACAACACATACAAGCTAGTAAATAGCTCTGGGACAGAAAGATTCCGTATTTAAATGGTTTTTAGTTTTGCTCTCCCACGACCACGAACATTTTTGGGATATACTGGTTTTATCTTTGTAGTAACAGCAAACCCGTATTTAAGCCAACGTAGACAATGAATAGAATGTTAGGATGCCCCCCTCTGGTCTGGCTGAGTCCAGAGCCTGCCCCTTGGGCTGGCTTCTGTTGTTTTCTATAACAGAGGTGCTGCTGCCCATGACCTAAGGGCAGGCATGGGATGCCAGGACCCAGAACACAAACAGCAGGCAGGTTTTTTTGCTCTTTATGAAGGGAGCCAGAGACTGGAGTCCTGGGCTGAATTGTGAATGTGTTCCATATTTCTCAGAAACTTGATAACAAAGCAAAACTTAAAAAAAAAAAAAAAAGGAAATTGTATACTCACGGTCTTCACAGTTGACTCCACCGTAGCCAAATCCACACCTAAAATACAATAATGGAAACCGTAGTACAGAGTCTCTGTGGGAAGCACGCCAGAGAGCCCACCCAACCGCCATGTCTTCCTCTCCAACTTCCTTTCTTTCTACCCGCCCCTTCTTCTCCTTCTCCTCATCCTCCTTTCTTCCTTATGCTCATGTTCTCCAGGGGAACACCCTCCATGGAGCTCTGGAGGGCTAAGTGGGGACATAATTCCAAGGGGCCCCATTTCCGACTGACTGAACACTCCATCCTCTGAGCTTCAGGAAGATGCAGCTATTCAAGCTAAGCTGAACCCCAGAGGCATGGAGCATTGTGGGGCCCCCTCAGCTGCAAGACCACGTGGCTCTGCCACTTTTTTGCTGCCCTGTGAGATTATTTACATTCTCTGCTATGGGGAAGGAATTCATTTCTGACAGTGTTGTCAGGTGACACGTATTACTTAGCACGGTTTCCAGCACACAGGGAATGTTCAACAACTATTGATGCTGCTGACGATGATACGATGGCGCTCTCACACCTACCAACTATGGCAGCATTCCGACATCCCGGCCCTAAACCCGTTCGTATGTCTATAAGTTCTATCCTTTTTTGGCTAGCTCCAGTTGTGGTAAGATTAAAAAGGAGTGATTTCTCTTACTTTTGACAGATCCCACGATCATCTTCCTTGTAGCCTGACAGGCACACGCATTCAACGTCCGTGTTGTCCTTGTTCACTAAGCATTGCCTATTGTTGTTTGCATTGCAGGTGTCAGGACACGTTGGAGCAGAAGCTTTGAAAGAGAATTTGGGAGTAATAATCAGAAACAATCCCTTCAACCCCAAAGTGATAGGTCACAGAGCACAGTGTTTAAATATTGTTTTCTCTGGGTAATGTGAGGTGCTCCCTGGCTGTGCACATGATGGGCTCCCTGGGAAGCTGCCCATGGGCAGCCTCACCAGCTCATAGCCAAGGCTTCAGTCCAGGCCAGTGTGTGTAAAGCCCAAATCCACACTCCTCAGGCTCTGGAATGTACATGCAAACAAGCAGTAGAGCTTGTATTTTGCAAATGCAAAAGGAGAGGATGTATATAGAACATTTATGAGCAAATGTAACACTCACCAAAACACAAAGGGATCTGTGGGTTAGGTCTTTCAAACCCCGGCTTGCATTTACACAGCAAACCACTGTCACACTTGTCCTGGGCATTTTCCTTTTCACAATGGAAATAATCACACAAAGATTGATCTAAGAGGCACAAAGTTAAAAAATATAGTCAGCAAAACAAAATGGATAAAGTAACTTGTGAAAGCACTCCACTCCATTATTATAACACTTGCCTTTCTATATGTTTAGGGTTTTTTTTTTTTTTTTTTGAGATTTTATTTATTCATGAGAGACACACAGAGAAAGGCAGAAACACAGGCAGAGGAGAAGCAGGCTCCTTGCAGGGAGCCTGATGTGGGACTTGATCCCCAGGCCTGGGGTGATGCCCTGAGCCAAAGGCAGACCCTCAACCACTGAGACACCCAGGTGTCCCTGTTTAGGGAATTAACAGAGGAAAATCTGGAATAATGAAATCCAACTCCCTAATTTTCCCTTCCATGACCATTTCCTTATATTAATTCGATTCAGATTAATCCAGTCCAATGTAGTGCAATTACGTTTATGGGCAAGATTTCTTTTTCACTTAGTTCTATGCTGGGTTCTATAAGGGACACAGTAGCTATATAACTTGTGGGCCCCATCTTTGTAGGGTTACATGTCTGAGCCCACAGAGAGTCACACTGATCAACTCACAGTCCAGACTTTAAGTACAATGGGAATTCAGGGGCTCCACTAGCTAAAGATAACACCATGGAGGAGACAGTAGGTAGGCTAGGACTTGAAGGATTAGGTAAGATTTGAACAGTCAAAGGAGAGGTGAAGGCTGACAAGCATGAGAAGAAGCAAAGGACTCTTGTCAGTGAGTAGTGAAATTGTCCTTGGGCAGGGGAGAGGTGGTGTGGTGAGGCGGGAGAGGTTTGAGAAGTCTTGGCCCTGCCATTTATTGGCTATGAGCCATCTGTTCAATCATTTGATTTTTGGTGGATCCAAGTTTCCTTTGTCTATAAAATGGGGCTAATAATTCTTGTTTCACACAATTGTTGTGAGAATTGAATACGTTAATGTCAATGCAAGTGCCAACTACAGGAACCTCAACCAATAATCGTGCTTTTGTTCATTCACAGGTACAGCAGAGTTTGAATACCAGGCTAAGAATGTTGACTTTCATCCTTCAAGCCTGGGGATCCATTGGTAGATTTTGAGCAGAAGCATGAAAACAGAGAAAGCAGGCTTTTAAGAGTATTAGTCTGAGACAGGCTGCAAGGCATAAGGAATAAAAAGATGAATCTGAGAATAGATTAGGGGGCAAGAGTAGGAGCAAGTGAAACAGATACGTGGTTACTTTCTTCTAAACATCCCACACCTGTAACCAACCTTCCTTCATCACCTGCCATTTGAAAATGCCTCCAACTAAAAGTCCAGGAAAGCAATTGGACAACTTTTAACACAGAAGAGGGAATCTGTCTTTGCAGAAGCTGGAGAGCAAGAAAAGGTGTTTTCCTCTCGCTTCCATTTGCTGGGTGTTTCATGCTCTGTGGCCATCTCTAGCTGGCATCATTTGGTCATTTGTTAATGTATCTAAGACCACACGCCTGATCTCAGTGTGGAGCGATGGCAGGAGGACTTGTCAAAAAAAGAGCAATTCTCTGGGTTGAGGCCAAATGGTTTCACTTAGGCCAGAGCTCAGGGCCAGGGCATTATGAAGGAGAGCCGAAGTGAGAGAACTGTACAGGAGACCCCAGTTTTATCTTGAAGAACGCACTGGTTATTTTCAACTAGCGACCACCTGAGTAGTCAGTCTCCATGCTGACAGAGACCCTCAGCTTCTTCACACTTGCTAGAAGTCTCATCGATCCAAATGACAAGACAAGGTCATGTGTTGCCTTGCTGGTATTTTCACCTTCCGAAGGTAGAGGTTCTGACTACATGAACTGCTATTCTGGACCAAATCCTGACCCCACGGAGAACCTGACTGGCAGACAGAAGTGACGGGTCCCTTGGAAGACAACCACCAAGTGACAGGCGAAACAAGAGTAGGACTTTGAGAGAGTAAACTGAAATGTTCAGAAAGGGAAAGGTGTCATTTGGTGGCATGAGACTCTGGCAGATGAAAATAGTTCAAGAACATAAGCTCTAGAAACATAATTCTAACAGTGCAACTGCTAATGATCCAATGAACTGGTTTTTTTTTTAAAAGGAAAATAAATAAATAAATAAATAAATAAATAAATAAATAAATAAATAAATAAAATAAATTAAAAAATGGGAGAGGGGATCCCTGGGTGGTTCAGCAGTTTAGCGCCTGCCTTTGGCCTGGGCATGATCCTGGAGACCCGGAATCGAGTCCCACGTCGGGCTCCCTGCATGGAGCCTGCTTCTCCGTCTGCCTGTGTCTCTGCCTCTCTCTGTCTCATGAATAAATAAATAAAATCTTTAAAGGGTCAGGTAACTTAAGAAACTGGTATGGTTTGCACAGGAAATTCCCAGATGAGATTTATAAATAAAACATGGAAAGAAGGTCCCATAATCAAAGACAGAATATTAAAAATGTGACAGAGAAAGTCTTGAGCCCCAAATGAGCTCAGGCTTGACACACACCAAACCCCAAATAACAAACAAACAAAAAAGCAACGACAAAGAGCAAACAGGTAAAATGGAAAGATGGGCAAACGAACGGAGGGCTGTGTGTGTGTGTGTGTGTGTGTGTGTGTTCTGCACTCGAGGCCCACAGAAATGCCAGACCTGGCTGCCATCACGTAAATAGGTGGCACGAGAGAAACACAACTAGTTTTCTCCAGTCTCTACAGCTGGGAGATGCTATTCAGATGGAGAAGAGTTGAATGGACATTGCTAAGAGGGCCCAGCCCAAGGAGAGGGTATAGGGCAGAGGAGCTGCCATCTTTTCCGAGAGAATGTCAGGTGTTTTATCCCAGAGCATCTACACTCAAGGAGGAGACTCAGCATGACCAAAGAGAAGGACGAGAGAGGCAGGGAGGGAAATTGTGGCACTGTGATGAATAAATGGTTGTTGTTCCAGCTAAGCTTGGGGGTGGTTTGAAACACAGCAAAAGGGAATTGTTTCAGTCATGCTGGGAGCTTGGAGGTCAGCCTAACGGGGAATCAGGGTCAGTAAGGCTTTCTGTGATCATTTGGAAGCTACAGTTTGGTATGAGGCCTCCTTGTCTCTCCCTTTTTCAGCTTTTCCTGTCCAGAGACCATTGGCCCATGACTACTGTCCAAAGAGAGAAGCAAAGTGGTCAGTGGATGACATGGGGGGCTGGTTGGAAAGGAGCAGAAGCAAGCAAGGGAGAAGAGGGAGGAAGAAAGAGTGGTTATCAGGAACTGGGCCCATCCTATGGATTCAATTGTCCCGCTTTTCCTGCCTCCTTCTCCCAGAGAACGGAAATGTTTAGAAAAAGGTCAGCCCGCAAGCAAACTTCGAATGAAAAAATTGAATGCTTACTAGAATATCCTAGAATGTTGTTTTTGTTGTTTTCAATCGCTTTTGTGATTAATTCAAGCACGGTCCCCTCATTTTCTTTTGTCGTTTCTGTGAAGATGTTTAGGACCTTTACCTCAACACCGGTACCACCAGCACGCATCTCTAGTCTCGCTGAAGGAGGGATGCTGGAAATGAAATGAACCTGTCACTTGATGAACTGAATCGAAGGATCCACAGACCTCCCAGACCCCCCAGTCTCCCAGCTCCAGTCCTGACCCACTGTCCTATATCCACAACTGGGGCCCAAGTATGGGGGCCTGGGCTTGCAGTCAGAGGGCAAATTGATATGCCCAGAGATCTCTCTCTCTTCGATGTGTGCTCAGAGGAAATCCCTAGCTATTGGGAAAAATTGTGGACAATCCTTTGTAGGAGCTAGAAGCCTGAGGCTAACCAGAAGTAGAACAGGTAACGTCTGGAACAGTAACGTGTCACTCTCTGTAGAAAATCAGGAGGAGGCCTCTTGCTGAGCTGGGAAACTTCACTTGTACTTCGAGGGACTGGGGGGTGTACATTCTTCCCTTGCAGGGAGAGCAGTCATTCACCCCAGGGAGTCTGGGTCATTTCCTGAGAGGGGGGGGGGGTCAGCAGGTGGCCACGTGGGACACTGTAACAGGGAGGGCGGGGCTGCAGGAGCCTGAGCTGAGCATGTCACATTCCCAGACACTGAGCGCCTGCGATGGGCAAGACATTGTAGGAGTCTCCCTCTCTACTGGGCACTGCAGTTTGAAGCCCCAAGAATCGCTGTGCCAAGTTCAATCCAAGAGGATTAGAACTGTCCAAGAGGAATCGGGTGATACGACCCCTAAAAGAGACAGGGTTGGGGGTGGAGGTGAGAAGAAGGACTTTCAAAAACTCCTCTCTTCAACAACCGGTGGCTGTATGTTTTTTAGGACTCATGATCTATTTTTCCTGGTTTTTTTTTTTTTTCCTAGATTCAATTTTGACTTTGGAATAAATATCAGAAACTTGAAAACAGCCAACCTACTTAGATGTTTACAACCAGGATAGTTCTTCAGAACAATTGAGGAAAAAAATCCAATATTGGAACCAAATTCTGTTTTTAGGACCAGTCACCACACAAGGGATCCGCCCCCACCACCAAAAAAAAAAAAAAAAATTGGCTTCAGATTCTAATTTAAAACTTCCTCCAATGATTCATTCACCATAGGATTTAGAGGTGGCCGTGGAAAGTACATGGCAGTGAGAAAGGAGTGTTTGATACAAGTCATTCTTTACCGGTGGAAAAATGACCAGAAATCTGTGGCACCATTTTGCAGTGGGGCTAGGAAAGAAATGCCATCCACTGTTCATTCATTCAAAGAACCTACAGGTGTACGCTCCAATTTAGGGGGCAAGATATTATAATAAAGGGAAACAACGAGGGCAGCCCGGGTGGCTCAGCGGTTTAGCACCGCCTTCGGCCCAGGGCCTGATCCTGGAGTCCTGGGATCGAGTCCCATGTCCGGCTCCCTGCATGGAGCCTGCTTCTCCCTCTGCCTGTGTCTCTGCCTCTCTCTCTCCCTCTCTGTGTCTCGAATGAATAAATAATAAAAATATTTTTTTAAAAAAGGGAAACAATGGAACCACTGTATATCTAATGACAAAACGGCTTAGCATAAAGGATCAGAGCAGTAGGCTTGGCGCTAAGAGGCCTGAAATCCAGACCCAAGATTGTCACCATCTTTCCTGGCCCAGGGCTAGTCACAGCCTCCCTGAGCCTGAGCCTCCTCCTCTGTCCAAAGAGAGATTTGAGAAATTCTGAGGATCCTTCCAATTCCAACATCGGTACAGTAGAGAAGGAGCTCAGGGAGCAGAGCAGAGAGCATTGGGCCAGAGCCTAAGCCGTGCCTTTCTAGATGACACAGGGCCCTGGTAAGCTGGTTCCAGGTGCATAAGCTGGTTCGTCTCCAGAACACTGAGCTCACAAGTAGAAGGTTGCCTCTCAATGCTCCTGGCTCCCTTTCAGTAAGTCCTTAAAAAGGAAACCTACGCCACAGTGTCCAGGAACCCTCCCCACCAAACGGTCCCATGGGACCAACTCTCCATCACACTTGCAGGGGTCCCTGTTCGGGAAGGGGCATAGCCAGGAACTGCCGCGTGTTGAAACCGAGTATGTGCCAGTCACTCCATACAGGTTGTTTTTCAAATGGTACCCACTTACTCCTCCGGAGGTTCCAGGAAAGTCAATCAGATTATCCCAGTTATGCAGATGATTTCACAAAACTTTAGGGACATTAAAACACCTGCCCAAGCTCAAAGCTCACCACCTTTAGGAGATCTCCTCTGAATTCACAGGTATTAAGTATGTATACCGTAGCTTATTCCACAAAGGGCTTGACAAAGCTCATCAAGATAGAGGCAAAGTAAAACCATAAAACAGAGCTACATTAGGGCTGCTTTTTCTGTACAACTCCACTATCTTAGAACATTCTTTCCCCGGCCTGCAGCACAAGTGTATTCACAGGCTTCAGAGGAGGCCAAGCCCGAATCACTAACTTCTTGAGAATCCTCTGCCTCTTTGGCTCCCCTGTGGCATCCAACGCTGGCCACTGTGTATTGATAGGCTCATTAATTGTTCGTTCTTCCAGCAGCAAGAGCTCACTCCTGACCTTTTGGTGGCCAGGTATGTGATTGGGATATTCTCTCCCTCACTTCCCCACCCCCATGAGAAGAGCTGACCTGACCGTGAGCCGTTCAATCCTCTTCCTGGCCCCTGGAATGCACATTCTAGAGGTTGACCAGCTGTGGTTTGTAGCCAAGGAACAAAACCAAGCAAACAGGTCCCAGGTGATAGATACGCTGGGCCAGAGGTACAGGTTGCCAAGGAGCCAATCACAGACAGCATCTTGCCACCCCAAGCTACAGCCGGCCCATGCAGCCGGGGTCAGAGTGCCCGTGCCCGGGGAGCAGAGCCCTGTGCGTGCTCAGACTGACCGCCTCTTCTTAGGACCTGCCACTGGAGGGCATCAGTGCCGCGCAGAGAACTCGAGAGGATACCGCGGTGAGGGAACCCACACCTGCCTCCAAAGTATCCCATGGGTCCCTGCAAACTTACCTTACTCCATCAATTACGGTCTGTCCATAATCAGAATTGTGAAATGCGGCCCCAAACTGTGGAGAAGGAAACCAGATTTAATAACAAACAGAAAGAGGGGAGAAACGTGATACTAGAAGCTTTCACACCAACACATTTCTAACCTCATCTGTATAAATATCATGTGGTTCATCGCAATTTGCCCCTTACGTGTGCTCAAACACCTTCTGATAATTTTTGTTCTAAAATAATAAGATTGGGCAGCCCCGGTGGCGCAGCGGTTTAGCACCTGCCTTTGGCCCAGGGTGTGACCCCGGGGTCCTGGGATCGAGCCCCGCGTTGGGCTCCCTGCATGGAGCCTACCTCTCCCTCGGCCTGTTGTCTCTGCCCCTCCCTCCCTGTGTCTCTCATGAATACATAAATTTTAAAAAAAAACAAAATGAAGCAAAGCTATTGTTCATTTTGACATTTTTTACAGTGGGGGGGGGCAGGCAGAGGGAGAAGCAGGCTCCATGCAGGGAGCCCATGTGGGACTCG
This sequence comes from Nyctereutes procyonoides, assembly GCF_905146905.1. NCBI lineage: Eukaryota > Metazoa > Chordata > Mammalia > Carnivora > Canidae > Nyctereutes > Nyctereutes procyonoides. The sequence continues at coordinate 21,715,125 of NW_026575030.1, read as the reverse complement.
ATCCCGGGACCCCAGGATCACGCCCTGGGCTGAAGGCAGGTGCTCAACCACTGAGCCACCCAGGCATCTTGGAGCAAGCTTCTGAAGGCCCTCCGCCATGCTGGGTATTACCCATTTAGGTACAGGACCATGGGGAGGCCCAGGGGTCCCAGAGGAGGGGCCTGGGTGACCGGACACCAGGGGGCTCAGGACAGCTGCAATTTACCAACCAGTAAGGGTGCCTTTCATTGTTTCAGCGACTGGGATAGCTGTACCTGCATGTGCCACCTGAATACCAGTCCTACATGCTGCCAAGAAAGTGTTAGAATGATGAATCCTTGTATAGGAAGAATGATTGGAAAATACTTACAAAATCATTAACTGCATTATAGAGCTTTTGATAGGCCAGAGAATTTTCATCTCCCAAACCAGATATTTCTGATACTTCTACTTTAACTGTCCCAGGGAATACCTTTCCTGAAATGCAAACATAATCTTTTTATAATATTTAATGTAAAGAGGGTTAGTTTCCATTTTGTTTAAAAGACAGACTATTCTTTTTTTTTTTTTTTTTTTTTTTTTGTTTTTTGTTTTTTTTTTTTTAAGACAGACTATTCTTAAAAATGCTATATACAAGGATATTTCAGGAAGTCTGGAAAGACAAAAAAAATGTGACCCCCAAATCTCACCCAACCCAACACAATCATTTTTGTTTTGGTGTATTTCTCTTAGCTCTTTTTTTCCATGGATAGTTTATATTGTTATAATTCTACGAGTCTTCTTTAAGTATTGTTATGTGATAAGCATTTTTCCAAATAATTACCTAGTCTTTTTTTTAATTACCTAGTCTTCATAACTATTAATTTGTTTGTTTTTTAAAGTAGGCTCCACTCCCAATGTGGGGCTTGAACTCAAGACCCTGAGATCAAGAGTCACATGCTCTAGTGATTGAGCCAGCCAGGCACCCTCCCCATTATTATTTTTTTTTCATAACTATTATTTTTAAAGGCTGCATAAGACCCTATGAAATATATGTTATCTTCATTGATAGTCATTTTTTGGCTTTCGTGCTATTGATTACTTACAAGGAAAGAAAGGTTTGCAGCAAACATCTTTATGCACAAAACTTTCTATATTTGGGGTCCTTTATCTTCAGTGTATCCCCAGAAATGAGATTATGAGTGCTGAGCTATGAACACCTGGTTTGGCTTCTGGAATATCTCTAATCCCTGTGATTCCTCTAGTTGCCACTGAGATAAAAGGAGATTTTTCTCTGCTCAGCTGGTCTTTGTTGCCTATAAGTAATCCTCTACCTGTATCTACTATTCTGGAGGCTACTTTTGACACTGTTCTCATTTTCTATTCCACTTTAGGTGTGAAATGCAGCTCCTCGGGGTTCATCCCTCATAACTCACCTTTTTTGCATGTGGAAGAGTTATAGTAATATCCAAACAAGCACAGGCAAAAGTAGGTATTGTTCAGGCTAACACAGGAAGAACCACCTTTACAGGGAGCTCCTTGGCAAGGATTCCTGGGGCCTGAGGGAGAGGAAAATGGGATTAAAAATGCACAGCATGACAACAGATGACACCCAGAAACATACCTTAACAACTTCCTGCCTCCCTCCTGGGCACTTTCTCTTCCTTGGTTGTGCTACTCCACGGCCCACCCTTGGAAGAGGCATAAGCTTATGGGCTGTGCTGAAATTCTGGGGCCCGGTGCTTGTCGACAGTAAAGGCAGAGGTTGGCGGGCAAGAGTCTGCTCAGAGAGACGGCAATCTTCTAGTTCCATCTTTAGCATCTCTGGATCTCAAGGATCCTCCAGAACCTTGATGTCTGGGCCTCTACCACTAGGTAGGGTTTCCCGGGATCATTCAAAAGAGAACATCCTATTTTCTAGGGAAGCATGAATGAAGAGCTGTCTTATGGGGAGGGACAGGCACGAAGTCCCTCCCCCGCCCCCGCCAAAGAAACCAGGTATTCTGTTTGGGTTAGCGTACAAGGCATACAGACATGTGAAGACAGGAAGGTCATGGTATGGGGACCCTGCAGATAAGCTCAGTGAAGATCCTCAGAGGAAGTGATGAGGGCACACTGCACCCCCGGCTTTCTGAGAGGACAACCTCAATGGATGTGACAGTTATACTGCAATGGTTTCTACGCCACTGGCTGGTGCCCTCAGACCAGGGAGGGTGCAGGTGCAGCACCTTTCCTCTCTCTAGAGAGGTGGTAGGAATGGGGAGTGGAGTTGGGTCAGAAGGAAATGAAATGGTTGTTTTGGCTGGCCCTTTTCTCCATCTCTGTCAAATGAAATGATTCTGAGCTCTGATTTCAGAAAAGATTTGAGTGACTGATCCAGAGGTGTTAATATTCTCAGGAAACTATAGGTATGGGCAGCCCGGGTGGCCCAGCAGTTTAGCGCTGTCTTCAGCCCAGGGCGTGATCCTGGAGCCCTGGGATCAAGTCCCACGTCGGGCTCCCTGCAGGGAGCCTGCTTCTCCCTCTGCCTGTGTCTTTGCCTGTGTGTCTCATGAATAAATGGATAAAATCTTAGAAAAAAAAAAAAAGGAAATTATAGGTAGAAGTTACTGATTTTTTAAAAAGCTACATACAAGGTACAATGTGTAGAGCATCTTCTCTTTTGTGATAAAAAGGATGGAGTATGCCCAAACAGACAAAAATGTATGTTTGTATTTGCACAAATTCCTCTGGAGAAAGATATGAGAAATTGGCCATAGAAATTGCCTCTGGAGAAGAAAACAGGGGTCTGGGTCCTCAGGGTTTAGGATAGGAGGAATATTTAGTTCTTACTGCATATACTTTTGTCCTGTTTAAGCTTTTTTCTTTCATAACTGTGGGCCTAATTTACTTTTATTAAAAAATAAAAAATAGGGGGCGTCTGGGTGGCTCCATCTGTTAAGCATCTGCCTTCAGCTCAGGTCATGATCCTGGAGTCCTGAGATTGAGTCCTGCATGGCATTGGGCTCCCTGCTCAACCGGGAGCCTGCTTCTCCCTCTCCCTCTCCCCCTCCCCCTGGCTTGTGCTCTCTCGCTCTCTCGCTCCCTCTCAAATAAATAAAATATTTTTAATTAATTAAATAAATAGGGGGTGCCTCAGTGGCTCCACTGGTTAAGCATCTGTCTTTGGCTCAGGTCATGATCCCAGGGTCCCAGGATCGAGTCCTACCTTGGGCTCCCTGCTCATCAAGGAGCCTGCTTTTCTCTCTCCCCCTGCCCCTCCTCTCCACTCATGCTCTCTCTCAAATAAATAAAATAAATAAAAAATAAAATAGTGCTGATGAGGATATGGAGTAATAGGAGCTCTCGTACTGGAGAGAAATACAAAGTGGTGTAGCCACTTGGGAAGACAGTTTGGCAGTTTCTTACAAAATTAAACATACTCTTACCATATGATCCAGCAAGCACACTCCTTGGTATTTACCCAAAGGAGCTGAAAACATGTCCACTCACAAACCTTCATAGAGGGGCACCTGGGTGGCTCAGGTGAACGTCTGCCTTTGGCTCAAGTTGTGATCCCGGGATTCCGGGATCGAGTCCCACATCAGACTCCTCATAGGGAGCCTGCTTCTCCATCTCTGCCTCTCTCTCTCTGTGTCTCTCATGAATAAATGAAATCTTTAAAACAAAGAGCTGCTCTAAAAAATAAGGTGTATTAAAATTTTTTTTTCAAGAGTTAAAAGAAAAAAAAAAAAAAAAAGGAAGCCTTCCTGGGATGAAAGCGAGCATTGCGCAGTATCTCATAAACAACAGTAGGGCCACCCCTCTAATAAGGCATGAGTTAATATCCTAAGTAAAATAAAAGGGGTTCCTAAAAAGCCTCAGTCTCATTGCCAGGGTGATTTGGAAAATGCTAGGGAAGAAATTGAGTCAACTCCACTCAGGATACACCAGACAAAGAACTCCTGGTAAGCTTTCTCTCTGGCAATAAAGAACAGACCTGTCAGCTGGTTCTGTGTGCCAGGAATAAGGTCACAGGATGTTACAGCTGGAAGGGATTTTGGTGGCCATTTAGTTCACTCACACCTTATGACGCTGGGGAAGTTGAAGGCAAGAGAGAAGTGATCTGCCCCCATCCCCACAGTGAGCTAGTGGTCAGGCCAAGAACATAAGGCGGCTGCCTTTCTCTGAGAGAACATCTGGAGAAGCAGAAATGGCTTAGAAAAGTTCCCTTCCCAGGCTCCACTAGAGCTGGTTGTGCAGCTGTGGCCCAGGTGGCCTAGCCTTCAGGGCGGGCCCTTCGCTCGTGAAAGCAGACTAGGAACCAGGTCTTACATACAGGCCCTGGCTTTACTTGCTTAATCATCCATTTCTTAGATCTGTCAAAGAACATGGCGGAAGCCAAAAGAAGTCAGTGTGGGGAGACATCAGCTTGCTCTTCGACCTTGGGCAAATTGCTGCCCTTCCTAGGCCTCAAGTTTCCCAGCGAATGACAGGATCTATTGAGACCCTTTGAGCCTAGATCTGAGGATTATTATAGACCAGGGGTTGGCAGACAATGACTTATGAGCCAAATCTGGCTGGTCTTCAGTTTTTGTGAATAAAGTTTTATCGGTATACAGCCAGGCTCATTCATTTGTATATTGACCTTGATGGCTTTCATGTTAAAATGGCAGAGTGAGAGTGGAGTAGTTGCAACAGAAAGAAACCCCATTGTGGCCCTCAAAACCTAACATTTTTACTAGTTTGCCTTTACTGATGAGGTTTGCTCCTGTTCTAGACCAAACTTCCGGAAATGAGGCAGTGGTTTCAATAATTTTGGCTTGAGGTCATTTGCCATCTCTTAGTACTCCCAAAACATTGGTCCTTTGGACAATGGCCCCAACCATGTCTAGGACTGTTTGAGCACTGCTGTTGTTTGGCTCTCTATCCCTCAGGCTCAAATTCTATGAATTCAAACTGTGATCAGCCACCATTGTAACTTTTTTCACTAACCTCTGTTAAGGAGCCAGGGTCGAACTGACTCCTTCCTTGGGTAGATTAGGCAAGTAGACCAGTGGGGCTGGAGAGACAGCATTTATTTGGATCTGGCCTTCTCAGGGATGCTGAAGCTATTTGTAAAAATCTCCTGGGGAGAAGGAGCATTCGTGATGCCCAAGTTCATAAAAACATTCCACACCTAGCTTGAAGTGACATAGGTGGGAAGGTAGAGAATAAGCCTGCGGGTTACCATTTAGGCTCTCTGCCAACACTACTAGCCTTTGTGACTCTGAGTTTTTAATTTCAGGGGTTTATATGCAAGGAAACCTTGGGTGTCTTTATACTCACTTCCCTCCGCCAACAGAACACACTTACCTACCCTCCTCCACAATGCCCTGAGTCTGCAAGCAAGCAGTCTTTGAGGCAAGGAATGGTTCTTACCTGGGGGGGAAGGAATGGTTGGGGTGCTGGTCTTGGACGAAGTGACACTGCTAGTAGTTGTTGAAGAATTATTCTGTGTGGTTGTTTTGACGGATGATCCGTTATTGGTCACTGGTGTTGGAGAAGTAGTAGTTGTGTTTGAGTTGCCGCTTACAGTGGAGATGGTGGTGACAGTGGTGGTTGAAACTGTACTTGATACAGAAGTCATACTTACCAATGAGGTAGAAGTAGGTGAAGTTGGTTTGGTGATAGGAGTTGATGTGGTGGTAGGAGTTGGTGTGGTGGTAGGAGTTGGTGTGGTGGTAGTTGATGTGGTGGTAGGAGTTGATGTGGTGGTAGGAGTTGATGTGGTGGTAGGAGTTGGTGTGGTGGTAGGAGTTGGTGTGGTGGTAGTTGATGTGGTGGTAGGAGTTGGTGTGGTAGGAGTTGATGTGGTGGTAGGAGTTGATGTGGTGGTAGGAGTTGGTGTGGTAGGAGTTGATGTGGTGGTAGGAGTTGATGTGGTGGTAGGAGTTGATGTGGTGGTAGGAGTTGGTGTGGTGGTAGTTGATGTGGTGGTAGGAGTTGATGTGGTGGTAGGAGTTGATGTGGTGGTAGGAGTTGGTGTGGTGGTAGGAGCTGATGTGGTGGTAGGAGTTGGTGTGGTGGTAGTTGATGTGGTGGCAGGAGTTGGTGTGGTGGTAGTTGATGTGGTGGCAGGAGTTAAGTTTGAAGCGTTTGACTGGATGGCTGGAGGAACAGAGACACCAAGTTTCAGAAGACAGAACATTCAATATATAATGGCAGTTGCTATTATTTAATACTAATTTGTACCCAATCACTCTTTCCTGAAAAGCAGAGGTGACTACATTAAAAACGAAAATACATGACCACTTCCAACACGCACACAAATCCCACAATAAATAAAATGAGAAGTTCAACAGACAAAACCGAAAAAAAAATGTTACTGAAATCTATTGCAAAAAGTTAATATGTAGGAAGATCAGTACCGAGAAGTAGCATGGTTTCTGCGTGCCTGTCCTCTGTGAGGACGATGGGAAATGACAGCAGGGGGCACTCTTATGACCTGAAAGTGGCCACCTTTTATCTTTACAGTTTAAGGCAATCGTCCTCATTTCCCATTTATATGGCAATTTAGGAAGAGTTGGAAAGGGGGTGTGTTTAAAGAATGATGAAATAAAAATACTTCATTTAAGTGTGTATTAAACTTCCTCCAAAATTTTTTTCTAGTGATGCTTACCCATTAAATAATTTTAGACACATTAATTTTTTAAAAAGTAAGATGAATAGAGGTCATCTTTGCCCTAATGGTGATCATCAGAGTTAGCTTTTTTTCAACTCTTAGGAAAACCTGGACATATGGAGTAATAAACTCTTAGCAGTCCGGTGATTAGTCCCCTAGAACACTTCATTGTCTCAAAGAACTCGGACACTGACAACTGGTTAAAAAAATATTTTTTTAAAGTTTTGGTGAGAGGGACGCCTCAGCTCAGGTCATGATCCCAGGGTGCTGGGATGGAGCCCAACCTCGGGCTCTCTGCTCAGTGGGGAGCCTCCTTCTCCCTCTCCCTCTGTCCTTACTTGTGCTTTCTCTCTGTCAAATAAATAAATAAAACCTTAAAAAAAAAAAAAAAGTTTTAGTGAGGAAGCAATTCCTACACCCTCGGATAAAACAATCAAAAAACAAAAAAACCCTGCCAATGGCCCCTCGGTCTATGAGTCCCCGTTGGCAGAATGTGGCTCTTCACCTTCAACAGGGCCTGGCTCAAATAGTCATTAAAGGTTGAAGAGAAAAAAAAAAAAAGGTTGAAGAGATAAACAATTGCTCTTCCAGGAGGAAGAAAACGCTGGTCATCTTGACCTATTTCTTCTACTCTTTTCATCAAACAAGGGCTTTCCCTGTGCCAGATGGTAACTGTGCAATGGATACGATCATCCACATTTGATAGAAGAGCCAACCAATACCCAGAGGGGTGTAGGGATTTTTCCAGAGGTAAACGTTGATTCCCTTGCGGAAGGGGGCATAAAGGCAAAAGACTCTTGATGCCAGAACCAGGGGTGAAACCTGGTCCCTGCACTGCCTTAGGGTCCAAGTGACTTGTGGGGCCCAAGCAAAGGCTACCAGGCACCAGACCCCTCGGAACCTACTGAATTGTTCTGGCCCGAGGAGCTCTGGAAGGCAAATCTCTGCTGCGCTGAACCCCACACGCGAGTCCCGAGGCCCGTCCTTCTGCTCGGTCTCTCTTCACCATGAGCAGAACCGGAGAGGAGAGGAAATCCATCCATAAAATAATCTGCCTGCTGGGCCTTGGACCCGGTGCCTTAGCTTGCTGGGTCTACTCCAAGACAGCCAGCGTGATTAAAGGAAGGAAAAATTATAAAATGTTTCTTACCTGAGATTATGGAAAGGAGAAGAGCGAGGAGGATAAGGCCTTTCATTTTCGACATCCTTGCTGGGCAACCCAAGGAGGAAATGACTTTATCTCCAACCGTCCTTAGCTTTAACTCTCTTCTGGGTACAAAGTCCAGTCGTTAACTGACGTCAACCAGCCAGAGGCAATTACTTGTTGGGGTTTGGTCCCCCTCGGGTAGGTCTCCTCCTCCTCCGAGCTTTTGAGATAAAAGAAGTGGGCCGGGCCTTAGAGAGTATTTTTCTGTTCAAAATATTCTATCCAAATTATCACAGTCCAAATAGCTGAAAACAGCCTACCCATCCCTGCGAGGTCTACGGGGTGGGGGAGGAGGGAGTAGCGAACCCCCTCATGTCCCAAATGTCCCTTTAGGAGCGGGTGACTCCTGGGAACAGCCCCGAGCTCCACGCCCTGCCCTCCGTCCCTCCCGCTGGAGCTCGCCAACCCCGGGGAGCTCGTCCATGTTCTCCCCACACTGGGGGGTGTGCAGTTTCGGGGTGGCCTCCCGGGTGGGCACTCCGAGCAACTCGGTAACCCCGTCTCCAGGCTCGCGTGGCTGGCCACGGCCGCACTCTACCTGGACGGCCCCATTAGTGCCCTCAAACACGGTAGCCTTAGGCCTAACTCCACCAAGGCGGTGGGCGACAGCTCAGGAAGCGAAGCAAAAGGAAAAGCCTGACACAGGTGACTCCTGTCCTCACTCCCGGGGCTTCTCGACTTCCCTCTGGCCCGGGAACCCCGGACTTCTCCCATTTCAGGAACCAGCCCGCCCCTCAGGCCAGGAGCTTCCTAACCCAGGCCTCCCTCCCCTCCCCTCCGAAGCCCAGCTCCCCCGGGGGTAGCCCCCCGTCTGGGGGGTGAGTCCAGCCACCCCTTGGGAAGATTAGCCCGAGTTTTACCTCAGACCTTAGTGAGGCAAAACTTTTTTTATGTTATCCCACAGAAAGTTCCTTCCTTGTTGTCTCAAAAGTCTCCATTTAGGGAATAGGATTTCAGGTTTGCTCTTATCGAGACAAGAGGCCCACTGAAATATTTTTTCCAAACAAATAAACAGCACCCCCGTGCTGATATTCTCAGCCTGAAGGATTCCTGGCACCAAAAGTTAAATCGAAGGCTCTTTTCCCTCTTTTCTTTTTTCTTTTTAAATTTGCTTTGTCGAGTTACATCAACTTTTTGTTTATTTGTGTCAATAGACGGATCCATCTAAAGTGTCAAACTCAATGAGTTTTGATAGATGTATATCCACCTATGCAGACACGGTGGTGAAACTACCACTAAAATCACGATACGGAACGTTCCTATCGCACCCAAAAGTTTCCTCTTGCCCCTTTGCAGTCCAGTCCTCCCTCCACCCCCAACCCTAGGCAACCACTGACCTGCTTTGTGTCACTAGAGACTAGTTTGCTTTTTCTAGAACTGTATATAAATGAAGTCGTACAGTACGTACTATTCTAGGTCTGGATCTCCTCCTTCACACAATTTCAAAATTCATCCATATTACTGTGGATATCCAGTCCTTTCTTTCTCCTTTCTTTTCCAACTTAACTGAGGCATAAGGAATGTAAAGGAAGCTGCACATATTTAAAGTCGCTATATGGGCGTACACCCATGAAATGATGGTCCTAATCAAGATAGCAAATATTATCATAATCCCCAAAAGTCTTGTGCCCATCCTTCCCCACAACCCCAGGCCGAGATAACCACGCATTGGCTTTCTGTCACTATAGATTAGTTTGCATTTTCTAGAATTTTATATAAATGGAATCATACAGATGTACTGGGGTTTTGGGATTTTTATTTTTTGGTCTGGCTTCTTTCACTCAGCATAACTATGTTGAGATTCATCTGTGCTGTTCTGTGTATTAATAGTTTGCACAAAAAAAAATATAGTTTGCACACACAATTTTCCACTCATTTGAAAGTATTTCCTCGGGATAAAGTCCCAGAAGTCAATTTCTCAGGCAGAGGGTCATTTTTAAATGTTATTTCTCAGTTAAAACAAAAAAACAAAATTTTTTTTATGGCTCTTAATATCTGTTGCTGAATTTCCTTTTGAAGGGAATATAGCCTTTGTAAAGCTTATGAAATCATCTGCACCCTCACCGGAATTGGGTATTAGCCATGCAAGCGTGTTTAAAGATGTAAAATGTTGTTTCAGTTTGTCTGGCTAGTAGCGTGTCTTTAAAATGAGGGGAGGGTATCTTCCCCACATTGCTTTATGAATTTTCTCTTTTACGAATAATTTGATTATGGCAACCAACAACTTATTTTGAAAAATCAGTTCTCCCAATATACTGTGAATCTGAAGACGCAGGACCCCATCGTTTACTTTGCATCCCTCCCTGCCCCCTGCCCCTCAGGCAAACTCATTGGCATTTGCCTGTTCTTTCCTTTATTCCGTAAGTGTTAACTGAGCGCCTGCTACCTGTCTGCTGGGGACAGAGGAGTGAACAAAGCAGGGAAGCCCTCATGGAGGGTGGGCAACCACCAACCCAACAAAGACCAGGTAAGCTACATTGTGAGAAAGGTCACGGAGGAAATGAACTGGGGGCCTGTGTTGTTGAAATGCTCCCATGACTTCCTGATGCTGCACTTGAAATAAAATGCACACTCCCTGTGGGATCAGTCCCCGGTTGGCCTCTCCGACGTCACCATTCCATTATCGATCTTCTGGAACTAAGCTCTGGGAGAAGTTATACGAAGGGGCTTTCCCCAGGAAGTAGTCTGACTTCTCACCTCCTGGGCTCATTGAAAGGTGCTACACGGAGGTGCCAGTAGGTGTGCAAACAAACTGTAGTTCAGGTTTCCTCATGGAGGAGTGGGTGGTGCTGGGGATTATAAACACAGCTCTTAGGGGTGCCAGTACTGGGCTCGGGTTTGCTGCTCCTTGAGAGAAAAACTGCCATCAACAGAAGGGAGTATGTTAGCACCTGTTTGGGGGTCGCAGTGGTTTCTACTTTGCACCTGTCAGCTTCCCCAGTCTAGTTATTCCTAAAATGAGAGATGATGCAATGACAGCAGTCGCCCTCGAAGTGTTTCCCAGACCAGCAGCAGCCCCATGACTTGGGAACTTTTTAGAAATGCATATTTTCAGCCCCAGCACCGACCGGACTTACTGCCTCAGCTGTCTCCCCAACCATTTTAACAAGACTCTAGGTTAACTCTGATGTGTGCTCAGGTGTGACAGCCAGGATGCCCATGGCACACAAGATGATTTTAAGTGGTCTGTGGTCACCATTGGAAAATACTGATTCACTTGGAGGGGGAAAGTAATTGCTTTTTCAAATGTGTTTCAGTCACTCTGATTACACCAGGAGAAAATCACATTTACTGCCCGTGTATGTGACTGCGCCGGTGCTTGGATATTTTCTTTTACAAGGAAGACAGAGCAGCCCCAGGCACAGAGCCTTTGACAGAGATACCCACCTATGACCCACTAACACTTTATTTTTATTGTATTTATTTTATGGTGACTTAATATTTGTGATAAAGGAAGGTGATGATGTAAAATTTAAATTAAAAGTAAATTCAGGGGCACCTGGGGGGCTCAGTTGGTTGAGTGTCTGCCTTGGGCTCAGGTCATAATCTCAGGGTCCTGGGATCGAGCTCCACATCAGGCTCCCTGCTCAGCAGGGAGGTCTGTCCAGACCCCCCACCCCACCCCGCCCGTCCTCCCTCTGCTCCTCCCCCTACTCATGCACAAGCGCATGTGCTAGAGCTGTCTCTGTCAAATAAACAAAAATCTTTAAAAAGAGGGGGGGGGGAACAGCCCCAGTAGCTCAGTGGTTTAGTGCCGCCTTCATCCCAGGGTCTGATCCTGGAGACCTAGGATAGAGTCCCACCTGCAGGGAGCCTGCTTCTCCCTCTGCTTATGTCTGCGTCTCTCTCTCTCTCTCTGTGTCTCTCATGAATAAATAAAATCTTAAAAAAAAAAGAATCCTGAGGGTGGTAGTAAATTGTCTGACATTCAGAAGACATCATGCTAGAACACGTTCTTGGGTGAGTTGGAGAAAGGCTCTTCAGACTTATGCGGGTGAGGAAGTAACTAAGTAAGTTAACTAAAACAGAAATACAAAATATCAGCACCATGAAAAAGTCACATTATACCCGGAAAAGAGAAAAACTAAACCAAGCCACAGTTGGAGCTGAACTGTGCTGTTTTCTAATGGAAGTTAATCAGAGAAGTGCCTGTTCTTGGAAATTTGGCTCCTATATCCCCCTCCCAGCATGAGGCTGGGCAATGACATTTAGCTTGACATTCAGGGCTTAAGCTCAACGGGCAGTTATCCTCATACTTTTTAACCAGACATCCTTTTTGATTACTGGTCAAGTTATCTATGAAATGTCTCTTCTTTAAAAAAAAAAAAGATTTTATTTTTTTATTTGACACAGGGCAGAGGAGAGGAAGAAGCAGGCTCCCCCCCTGAGCAGGAAGCCCAATGAGGGGCTCAATCCCAGGACCCTGAGACCATGACCTGATCTGAAGGCAGATGCTCAACTGACTGAGCCACCCAGGCATCCCCTGAAATGTCTCTTCTAAGAAGGAATTTTTGATCTGACTTTCTCAGGAACGATCTTCTTTATGTCAAATCTGAAATAAAACCTCTGCACGTATTCACGAGCAATTCCCTGAGAGGCTGCCCTGGGAGCCAGTTAGATGCTATGACAGTGGGCCTGTGTCACCGGCAAAGATTTAAAGGATGATAGAAATTACTGTTGGCAACGGGAGTGTGACACACAGACCTTATTATCCACAGTCTTTAGGGGAAGGGGGAGCCGGGAATATGGATGACAGGACCTTAAAAAATGGACACATCCCCAGGGGCGCCTGGGTGGCTCAGCGGCTGAGCGTCTGCCTTGGGCTCAGGTCCTGACCCCCGGGTCCTGGGATCGAGTCCTGCCTCCAGCTCCCTGCATGGAGCCTGCTTCTCCCTCTGCCTGTGTCTCTGCCTCTCTCTGTGTGTCTCTTATGAATTACATAAATAAAATCTCTTAAAAAAAAAAAAGGAGGGGACACGTGGATGGCTCAGTGGTTGAGCATCTGCCTGCTGCCCAGGGCGTGACCCCAGGGTCCCGGGATCGAGTCCCAAGTCGAGCTCCCTGCATGGAGCCTGCTTCTCCCCCTGCCTGGGTCTCTGCCTCTCTCTCTGGATCTCTCATGAATCCTTACAAATAACGGATATACCCCACTTCTGGAAAGATAGCGGAGGAGGAGGCTCCAGAGCCCATCCTGCTGCACAGACACGCTGAGAAGCAGCCAGGTGAGTGCCGCTCACCCTGAAAGCAGCTCGCCTGGGTCACCTGTAGGGAGAGGCCCGTCCAGGAGCGGAGGAGCGGCAGGGACAGGTGGGGGGCAAGCCCGCAGCAGGACCCCCCGCGGGAGGAGTGCCACGGGCTCAAGCTCCAGGCCGCAGCCCGCGGCCCCGACGCCACCCCGGCCCGGGGGGCCCCGCCTGGGAGACGGGCTCCCGGCACGCTCGGCTGCGAGGCCAGCGCCGCTTACCTGGCAAGTTTGCTAAGTCTGGGCACTTGGAACGTCCCCGGGCCCAGCGCGGGGTCAGCAGCGGCGAGCCGGCCGGTGGGGAGCGTCCGGGGGCCGACACCCAGGAGCGCGGCCCCGCCCAGCACCCACGGGCGGACGCGGCCCCGGGACCTGCCCCGCGCGGGGCGCCGCCTGCACCCGCCCCTCCCGCCGCTGTGCTCCGCGCTGGCCCAAGCCCGGGACCGCGCCCGCCCCCACCCCACCCCCCCACCCCCCGGCCTCGGGCACAGCCCCACCCCCACCCCCACCTGCACCCCCAGCCCCGGCTCCGGCAGGACCTACCCCCTCCCCGCCCCGTCCGGTCTGCACCGCCCCGCGCCCGCCCCCCCCCCCGCACCCACCCCCCCATGCACCCCGCGCTCCGGCAGGACCTACCCCCTCCCCACCCCCGTCCGGCCTGCACCGCCCCGCGCCCACCCCCGGGCTCCGGCAGGGCTGCCGGGTCCGACCTGCACCGCCCAGCTCCCGACCCCCGCCCCCGCGCCCACCCCCACGCCCATCCTTACCCCTGGGGCTCCGGCACGGCCGCCCCGTCTGACCTGCACCGCCCAGCTCCCACCCCACCGCGCCCACCCCCACCCACATCCTCACCCCCATCCCCACCATCCCCACCCCCACCCCCGGCTCAGGCAGGGCCGCCTGCGGTCCCAGCGGCCCGGCTCCCCGTCGGCTACGAAACAAATCTCCAAGAGTTAGAAAAGGACTGAAACCGTACCCTGCGCCTCCCGACCGCGGGGGTGTGGAGCTAGAGAGCAAGCCCCGGAGTAACGGGGACACCACGGACAGGGGGAGGGTGCACGACAGGCTGCTCAACGATGAACCGGCCAAAAAAAAAGACATCAACGAGGAAATAAACCATTAAAAGCAGAATTACTGTAAGATTCGGGAATTCCACTACTGGGCTTTTACCTAAAGAAAATGCAAACACCGATTTGAAGAGACACACGCTCCCCTCTCTTCATTGTAGCCCTATTGACAATAGGCAAGCTGTGGAGCAGCCCAACTGTCCGTAGATGGATGCAGATCTAGGTATAGACGGATACAGATGATACAGTTTTCTACGTATCTATGGCTATAGCTATCTATATAGCTAGATATATGTGATGGAATATTATTCAGCCATAAAAGAGGATGAGATCCTGCCATTTGTAACAACATGGTTGGATCTAGAGGATATTGTGCTGAGTAAAAGAAGTCAGTCATAGACAGATACTGTACGATTTCACTCATATGTGGAATTTAAGAAACAAAACAAAGGGGGATCCCCGGGTGGCTCAGCGGTTTGGCACCTGCCTTTGGCCGGGGTCGTGATCCTGGAGTCCTGGGATTGAATACGAATCCGGCTCCCTGTGTGGGGCCTGCTTCTCCCTCTGCCTGTGTCTCTGCTTCTCTCTCTCTGCGTCTCTCATGAATAAGTAAATAAAATCTTTTAAAAAAAAGTAAAAGAAAGAAACAGACCAACCAAGAAACATACTTTAAAAAAATTTTTTTTATTTATTTGAGAGAGAGGCCAGGACTGGAGGAGGGGCAGATGGAGAGAGAGGGGCAGACTTCCTGCTAAGCAGGGAGCCTGACTCAGGGCCCGACCCCAGGACCCCAGAATCATGATTTGAGCCGAAGGCATCGTCCAACTGACTGAGCCACCCAGGTGCCCCAGGAAACAAACTCTTAACTACAGCAAACAAACTTGTGGTTACCAGGTGAGAGGAGGGTGGGGGAATGGGTGAAAGAAGTTATGGGGATTAAAGAGTACACTTAATCTTGATGAGCACTGGGTGCTGCATAGAATTGTTGAATCTATACACCTGAAATTAATATAATGCCAAATGTTCATTATACTTCAATAAAAAAAGAAAAGAAAATGGACATATCGCTTGACCAGCAATTCCATTCTAAGAATTTGTTCAAAGGGAATAGCTAGACATGAGCTCTAAGACATTTGTACAAGGATGTATCACTATTATTTTTCAAAGAAAAAAATGTAAAACGGGATGCCTGAGTGGCTCAGGTGGTTAAGCATCTGCCTGTGGCTCAGGTCATGATCCCGGGGTCCTGGGATCCAGCCCCGCATCAGGCTCCTTGCTCAGCAGGGAGTCTGCTTCTCCCTCTACCCCACCCCCAGCTCATGCTCTCTTTCTCTCTCAAATAAATAAAATCTAAAAAAAAAAAAAAAAAAAAAAAAAAAGAGGGACACCTGGGTGGCTCAGTGGTTGAGAATCTGCCTTTGGCTCAGGATGTGATCCTGGAGTTCCAGGATCGAGTCCTGCATCCAGCTCCCCCATCGGGCTCCTGCATGGAGCCTGTTTCTCCTCCCTCTGCCTAGGTCTCTGTCTCTCAGAAATAAATAAATAAAATCTTTTTTTTAAAAAAAAATTTAAAATAATAGAGAGAAAGAAAAAATGTAAAACTATATAAACATCCAAAAGCTGAGCTTGGTCAAAACAAATTTGGTGAGTTGTTGAGGAAAATATTAGGTAGTCATTATAACAAAGGAAATTTCCAGCAATAATCTATTTTTACTGTGAATAAACTGCAAAATAATATATGCAGGGAGGTAATAGACTTGGGTTCCACCAGCCAGTGTTGAGTTTAGATTATTTCCTTCATCCACCAAATACTTTAGAGTATCTGTAAGCGCCAGGCGCTATCCCAGGATCTGAGTTCATAGTGATGAGCTGAAATGAGCATCTCTGAGCTGCCTCTGTACAAAGTGCTATGAAGGACACAGTCAGGATGTGGTGGGTGCATGTGTAAGGGGAAGGGCTCACCTTGAAACACTCTGCTAAGCGCACCCAGTAAGAGTGACGCCCACCAGAAGCCAGCACGCAGTAGGCACACAATAGCCTCCACTGGCAGACTTTCTTCGGGGGTCCGAGAATCAGAGACCTCATTTATTTTATTTATTTTTTATTTTTATTTTTCAGAGACCTCATTTAAAGCGGCGGGGAGAAGTCCTTGCAGGGGCACGCTCATGCATGTCCTGCTCCTTGCAGCCTGTATAACCAGCAGGAAGAAGGAAGATAATTCTTTTTTTTTTTTTTTTTTAAGATTTTATTTGAGAGACACACACAGAGAGGCAGAGACACAGGCAGAGGGAGAAGCAGGCTCCCTGCTGGGAGCCGGATGCGGGACTCGATCCCAGGACCCTGGGATCACAGACTGAGCCAAAGCAAACGCTCAGCCGCTGAGCCAGCCACCCAGGTGCCCAAGGAAGATCAGCCTTATCTTGACAAAGGAGAACACTTTTCACATAGGAATTTCATAGCCTGCTTTTAAGAAAAAGAAGGAAGCTCCCTCCCTGCCCCAGCTGCCAGTGGCAGCCAGTGAGGAAACAGCCTCCAACTCTTGTTCTTCTCCAATGAACTTTTGTTCAAACAAGTCTCCCTGATTTTCTCCTAAAAGCTAACAGAAGCTGACCTTCCCTTCCCTTTGTCTCTGGACTTGCCTGTGGTCTGCCGTAGTTTCTAATTCTTCTGTTGTTCCTATCTGTGCTTATTTTGCCGGTAAAACACCTGGCTATTTTAAGTTGACAGGGGCAAATGTCCCCATTTCCGCTCCACCCAGGGAAGCAGCTGCCTCACAGGGCAGAACCAGAAACCACTCGCCCTCCTGGCCTGCCTGGACACTCAGGGACACTCAGGGACACCTCCTGCATCTCCAGGGACACTTCTTCCTGTATGGAGACCTCTCTCCCAGTGGCCCTGGTTCCTCTCCCCAGAAGGCTGCTTATGTCTCAGTAAATCATAGGGATGTAGGGTGGGAGGTGGGCAGTGGCCTCTGCAGAACTACTCTCCAGAAGCCATCTCATCCTGTGGAGTCAAGCTCCCTGGTAATAATCTGCCTCTAAGTATTTGTAGTCCTTTGAAAAATATTTCCACATTTCCCAATAATCCCTTCTGAGAGGGTCAAGTAAATGTCTGAACTTGTGAACTGAAGAGCTACCAGTGGGGCATAATCTCTGGGAGCCTCTTCTCCTTTGAAAAAAACTTTAAGTTTTAGTGTCAAAAGCTTGGTGCTCTCTCAGGGTGGGGCTCTCAGGGTGGCGTCCCCACATGGACGCAGCATGGAGTGGCGAGGAAGGTGGCTTTCCCCAGTCCTCATCTCAGAGAATCAAAAATGAGCTGGATATCACTTTACAGTCTTTAGGATCGCAATAATAATAATAATAATAATAATAATAATAATAATAACAGATTGATTGCAAGTGTTGGTGAAGATGGGAAATCAGAACCCCCATACGCTGCTGGTGCAAATGCAAAATTGGTGCAACCACTTGGGAAACCAGTCTGACAATTCCTCAGCATTGGACATCGAGCTGCCATGTGACCTGGCAGTACTACTTCTTGGGGTACCCCTGGGAGAACTGACAATATGTCCACACAAATGCTTACTCAGGAATGTTCATGGTGCATAATAGCCAAAAGACAGAAAGAACCCAGCGTCCATCAGCTGATGAATAAACAAAACTGGCACATCCATACACTGGAGTATTGTTCTGCCACAAAAAAGAAGTACTGATACAAGCTACCGTGTGGATGAAGCTTGAAAATCCTATGCTGGGGAAAACACGACAGTCACCAAAGGCCACATATCAGAGGATTCCATTTATATTAAATATCCAGAACTGGTGAATCTACAGAGACAAGAAAGTGGATTAGTTATGGCCAAGGGCTGTGGGGGGAGTGGGAGGATTTGGGGATGATGGCTGAGAAAGTGCTGGTTTCTTTCTAGGATGATGGAAATGTCCCAAAATTGGTTGTGGCAATGCACTGAATTAAATGAGTGAATTGTATGGTATATAAATTCTATGTCAATAAAGCTGCTACCAGAAGTAGGAGAAGAAGGGGGGGAGGAGACGGAGAAGCACAAAGGTATTAAAAAAAAAAAAAGAGCTGGAGAGGGCGGCTGGGTGGACTTTGGCTCCAGTTGTGACCTCGTGATCCCAGGATCCTGGAATCAAGCCCAACGTTGAGGCTCCCTCTCCCTCTGCAAGCTACTCCCCTTGCTTGTGTGCTCTCTCTCTCTCTTATCAAAATAAATGAAATCTTAAAAAAAATAAATAAAAAAGACCTGGGGTGGATTAAGTAGTAACCACTGCAGGGCACTTTTAGTGAAGCCTATCCGAAAGAATATTTTTGTTCACCTACAGATAACCTTTTGTAAGGGCCACAATTTCTGTATAGCTCAGAAGAGTTCCAGAAATATAGCTATTAATATTAACAACTTATATTGAAAAAACACCTGCCACACACCACCATTCTACACACTTTACACTTACTGACTCAAAACCATGAAGTAGATTTACTATCATAATAGCGCAGGTGGGACGGTGACTTAGGTCAGGCTTAGCACTTTCTATGAAGAGCTAGATGGTAAGTATTTAGGCTTGGTGGGTCAAGAGGCAAAATTAAGGATATTATGTACACATTTACAGAGGAAAGAAAACAAATTCCCAAAATAAATTATATTGATGAGATTTAAAAGATCATAATAATCAAGCACAATTTTTGGTAATACTGGTTTACTAATAGAAGAAAGGAATTCTTTGGCAGGAATAATATTTTGCTTATTGAGGTTCAAAATCAGGTTTCCAATCATCAAAATTGATCACAAGTGTTCAATTATATATTTTTAAAGATTTTGTTTATTTATTCACGAGAGACACACACACAGAGGCAGACACAGGCAGAGGGAGAAGCAGGCTCCATGCAGGAAGCCGGACTCGGGACTCGATCCCGGGTCTCCAGGATCACACCCTGGGCTGAAGGCGGTGCTACCACTGGGCCAATGGGGCTGCCCAAGTGTTTAATTATTAATGCTGATTTATAATGAAATTTTATGTATTTCATTTTGAAAATGTCTGTCCATGCAGATAGGTGCTGTCAAATGCTTACATCAGCCCATGAACATGTAATTTTAATTAAGTATATTCATTGCTCAGAAGGCAGTTATAGAATTCCATTAAATTCTTCTATTGGTGGTTACCTTTTAGCATGTCATTATACTGCAAATTAATTATTTCCAATTAAAATTTATAATAATAATAATAATTGAAATTTAGGAAGATACTCTTCTCAGCTATGTAGTAAAACAGATTTTGGAATATAGAAATTTTCTTCACACTTGTAATGAAGTCTGAAAAACACTACTGGAACCCGTAGTTTAAGTTCAAAAAATATATTGGCTGTAAATTTGTATGGGGAGGAAGATCTTTTCATTTTAACTTTTTTTTTTAAAGATTTTATTTATTCATGAGAGACACAGGGAGGCTGCAGGGAGCCTAATGTGGGACTAGATCCCAGGATCACAACCTGAACCGAAGGCAGATGCTCAACCACTGAGCCACCCAGGCGTCCCTCATTTTAGCTTTTGACCACACGGAGACGTATAGAAAGCAGCTATACATTACTTGTAAATTATACAACATTAGTTGTTAAAATGACTTTGCCACGTAAAAATTTGCATGTACATGCCACTTTGCATCGTAATGAGAAGCTGAGTTTATTAGGAATCATTATTAGGTTTTTAGCAAAAGATAACTTCAAAAGCCATTCTTGTTTGATAATAGTGGTTGAGAGTGGTTCTTCGGGCTCAGAAAGATTTTAATCTCAGCCCTGCACTCACCAACTTGCAATAAAACTTTACAACTGCCCCTCCATCAAACTGCTTTCTAGTAGGGTGAGTCAGGATACGACTAGGACTAGCTTCCATACCTCATAAAAAAGCAAGGCGTCTGGCCGGCTTAGTTGAAAGAGCATGCAGCTCTTGATCTTGACCTTGTGAATTCGAGCCCCAGGTTGAGGGTAGAAATTACTTAAAAATTTTTAAATAGTCTTGAAAGAGAAATTCACAGAACCAATGATGGTTAAGTCAACTGACAGTGAATGAAGCTCACTATTGTCATTGAACCGTTGTTCACTATTGGTTCCTTAACACCTGATATATTGAAATATTTTCCACAGAATACTCATGAGTAATACACGGAATTGCCATAGCTTTATTTATTTATTTACTTATTTACTTATTTACTTTTGAGTAACTTCTACCCCCAAAGGGGGGTTAAACTCACAACCCCAAGATGGAGAGTTGCATGCTCTTCTGAGCCAGCCAGGCGCCCCTAATTACCATAAGCTTTATTTTTTTTATTTTTTATTTTTTTAAAGATTGTATTTATTTACTCATGAGAAACAGAGAGGCAGAGACACAGGCAGAGGGAGAAGCAGGCTCCATGCAGGGACCCCGACGTGGAACTCGATCCCAGGACTCCAGGATCAGGCCCTGGGCTGAAGGCAGCACTAAACCGCTGAGCCACCCGGGCTGCCCTACCATAAGCTTTAAATGCCTAATGTTTTCATGGTTTGTGAATGAATCCAACTATAGCTTTTCCTGCCCTGTATTTATTTCTACCACCTTCAGTTGTAACATATCTTAGGAGATTCTACTTCAGCTTACACTGAAGTAGTGCTTTCTCATAGTTGTTTAGTCACTTCCAACTTCTCACTGACTCCTTGAATAAACAACAACGGAGTAGTATGGGTAACATATATCAATACCCAGGGAAATCAAGAGCCAGGGAAAGCCACTCAAAGGTATTTGTTAATTGCCTATTGATGCTCTTCCCAGTGTTCTCAGCTCTGTTCTTGCTGAAAACAGTGTTAAATAGGTATCTTTCCTCTGGACACACTTCTTTTTCTTTCCTTTTTTTAAAAAGATTTATTTATTATTCATGAGATACAGAGAGAGAGAGAGAGACAGGCAGAGGGAGAAGCAGGCTCCTTGCAGGGAGCCCGATGTGGGACTCAGATCCTGGGATCGTGCCCTGAGCTGAAGGCAGACGCTCAACCACTGAGCCACCCAGGCGTCCTCAATCAAACACAATTTAATTAACTTTCCTTGCTTGGCTAACAAATGCGCCACTTGGAAACTTGCTTTGATTGTGGCTTCATTTTCATTAATTTTATGAACACACTCTGCTGCAATGAAATATTCCACTTAAAAGTTCCTATTTTTTCTGATGGTTACTTTCCTGTGAGTTGGGAATATTGCAATATGTCCTTAGTCTGGTAATAGTAACACAATCTATTGTTTTAGCCCACGTATCACATCACTGCATAATTAGTAATGCTTTGCCATCTAATTTGGTAACAAAATAATCCATACTGTGATTCAAAAGCATGATACTTGAAATCCATTTATCTTTTCTTGTTTTGATGTGATGGTATGTGTTGGTAATTTAAAAAAGAAAAAAAATGTCCTGGTAAGACCATACACATGGCATTTGAAACACTGTCGAGTTCCAGCTGCATCACTGTGATGTGTGTTGTGTGAGGAGCAATATGAAGTAATGAGATGGAATCTCTGTCTTGACTCCTGGACTGTCCCATGGTAGCACGAGAGCAGCCAGAGCCAATATGTGAACCAATGTGTGTGGCTGTGTGCCAATAAGACTTCATTTATGGACACTGAAATTTGGATTCCACATGATTTTCACATTTTATAAAATATATATATATATATATATTTTTTTAGTGATCAAAAAATGTAAAAATCACTCTTAGCTTGTAGGTCCTACAAAAACAGCCAGCTGGCTGAACTTGGCCCACAGGATGAAGTTTGACTATAGAGTGCAATCAGCCCCATAGGGTTAGGTCCTCCATCAGGGAAGGGACTGATTGACCCTGTCTGAAAGCATCCTGAAGATTGATGTAGGGAACAGTGTTCACTTTTAACCTCCCAAAAGGGCCCCAAGACTTGCCCTCCGTGAGAATGTCACAAACCACCATCTTCCAGAGCTCTCTCCAGGTACCAAGCTGAATAACACAACACATCCATTGTCTCCTTTAACCCAATCCTGAGAAGTCAGTTCTATGGGCAAGTTTTACAGACTACAGAGTTGGGTGTTAGAGAAATTTAGTAAAAAGGGGATATGTGACAGCCCTAGGACTACATTCCAGCTTTCAAAGGCCATGCTCTACTCATCATGCCACGCTGTTCCTATTTCATCTAGATACCTGTCTACGTCTGCCCCACATCTATGTCCCTATTCTCCAACCAGGCCCTCTCACAGAATCACTGGCAACTTCTCCCTCCACTATCAAGTTCCACTACGTCACTCAACATAGCTGGGCTTTCTGGTCTTGCCCTCCCTCTCTCATATGCTTCTGTAGCTCACATGTTCTCCTGACACATACTTTGGATGACTTGTGCCCTGGAAATCATAATACTCCGGCTGTGTAGACCCTGGACTCTTATCTCAATCATTCCATGAACCAGTAAACTTGGGAAATCTGCCCCTCTCTGATCTTCAGATTGCTTTTCTGCAAAATTGGAGTGGAGGATGGAACAACCCCATAATTTCCTGAGCTCCTCTCCAGTTTTAACTTTTCATGAGTCAACTGATTCTCTACCATGTTTTACTGCCCACGTGTTGCCACATCCCTTCATTATGCTGATAAACCCAGATAAACCCATTGACCCTGAACCTTGCTTCAAGGTGTGTGACGCAAGAGTCTATTAATAAACACGGCTTCTTGGATATGCCAACGTGTTGGCACATCCACACAAGGACACTTAAGAACAAATTAACTGAACAAAGAGACCAACTTGATCTTCAGCCAAATGCACAAGCCAAAGAGGGTAGAGGATGGGGAATAACAGAGGAGGGTGCAGCTGAAACGAAAGCCAATGCTACACCTATCTATGAAGCACCTGCCATGTGAGTGTTAGCAAAAGGGTGTAGAGGTGGAGAGAAGACCGATAATAAGACTGACATCTCTATCCTTGGGGAGTTCACAGTCTAGTGGGAGATAACCAAAGAGCTAATTTTAGAAACTGAGGCGGAAGAGAAATGCAGGAGTAATTACAATCAAGTTAGGGAAATTTTGATTGACCTGCTCTGTGGAAAAGTTGGCTGAGAAAGCTTATTTTATTGTGATGTCTATCAGTTGGAGAACAGAGAGCCTCGGAGGACATTAACGGTCCTAAAATTTCCTTATTCCTGAAGGTTAACTGGACTTAGTTCTTTGGATACAAGTGCAGTGTTGACCAGCAAGGGAGTGAGAAGGATGTCTCTCTCTCTCAATTTTTTTCTTTTGTATTATTTCCTTTATAAATTCTTGGCAGTAAAACTACTAATTCAAGGGGTAAAAATTTCAAGGCTTGTAGAAATTGCGGCCAAGTTATCTTCGTAAAGATTCACATTAACTTACACCCCTGAAGTTTTCCTCTCATTGAACAGCATGAAGCACTTTCATTTTTAAAAGTTGCACTTGGCTCCCTCTGCCTATGTCTCTGCCTCTCTCTCTCTCTGTGACTATCATAAATAAATAAAAATTTAAAAAAAATTTAAAAAAAAGTTGCACTTGGGCACCTGGGGGGCTCAGTCAGTTAAGTGTTCGAATCTTGATTTAAGCTCAGGTCATGATCTCAGGATCGTGAGATGGAGCTCCACGCTGGGTGTGGAGCCTACTTGGGATTCTCTCTCTCTCTCTCTACCCCTCTCGTTCCTTCCCCTCTCAAAAAGAAAAAAAAATTAGGCTTTCTTTCCTACTATGGTAGGTGAAAAATGATACCTCAGTATTTAAATTCTCATTGATTTAACCACTACGAGGGTGAACATACTCCATATATTTGTTAGGTTATTTGTAATTCTTGTTCATGATTTTTGTCTGTTTTTTTATGGCTAGTAGTATTTTATTGTGTGTATATACTACATGTCTTTTTAATAATAAATTTATTTTTTATTGGTGTTCAATCTACCAACATACAGAATAACACCTAGTGCTCATCCCGTCAAGTGCCCCCCTCAGTACCCATCACCCATTCACCCCCACCCCCACCCTCCTCCCCTTCCACCACCCCTAGTTCGTTTCCCAGAGTTAGGAGTCTTTATGTTCTGTCTCCCTTTCTGATATTTCCCACACATTTCTTCTCCCTTCCCTTATATTCCCTTTCACTATTATTTATATTCCCCAAATGAATGAGAACATACAATGTTTGTCCTTCTCCGTGTCTCTTTAAGGGAAGGGCTATTCATAGTATGAATATGAGCTTTTTATGTATTTTAGTATATGAGCTTTAGTGTAGTAAGTACATGAGCTTTCTATATATTTTATGGATTAAAGCTATTTACCTTGGTCAGCCCTTCATTGTCATCCAGCCTTTCCTGGTTCTAAGTCCAGACCCATCAGCTATCACTCATAGAAAAGTCCTCTAGCCAGTACCCTCCCATACTGGTGCCACCTGCCAAACAAAACCTTGATTCCGGGCCAACCTTGGCCTCCTTCTTGCTCTAATACCCGCTGCTGAGTTCTCCAGGGAAAAGGTTTTATATGAAGATTGCTGCCATCATAAGTCCACGGTTCTCAACCTCTGTCCGATACCACTCCATGTCCCCAGTCAGCTTCATCCCACATTCCTAAACCACTATATCAGATGTTCTCTCCTCCCCTCCTTTCAATCCCTCCACTCACCTGCCTTCTCTTTCTGGAGACTTTGTCTTCTTTTTTTTTTTCAATGAAGTGTAATGGATATAACATTTCACTTGTTTCAGGTGTACAATATAATGATTCGATATAGGTTACCCTCGTGAAATGATGACTACAATAAATTTAGTTCACATCCATCCCTGTGCATAGTTACAAAAATACACTTTTTTCTTGTGATTAGACCTTTTAAGATCTCTTCTCTTAGTAGTGTTCATAACAATGCCTCTCGTTATAAGGTGGTTCTCAACTTGTATCGTAGGAATTTGATAACTAATAATGAATTTGGTAAAGTTGCAGTCTACAGAATTGGTACACAGAAATCTGTAGTGTTTTTATACACTAATAATGGAATAGAAAGAAATTAAGAAAATAATTCCATTTCTAACAGCATTAAAAAGAATAAAATGACTAGGAATAAATTTAATCAAGGAAATAAAGGATCTACACTCTGAAACTATAAAACATTGATGAAAGAAATTAAAGATGACACAATTAAATGGAAAGATAGCCGATGCTTATAAACTGGAAGACTTAATATCACTAAATGTCCATACTATCCAAAGTAATCTACAGATTCAATGCAATCTCTATGAAAATACCAATAGTATTTTTCAACAAAAATAGAATAAAGAATTCTAAAATTTGTGTGGAACCGCAAAAGACCCTGAACAGCCAAAGAAAACAGGAAAAAGAAGAACAAAGCCAGAGTTACCACAATCCCAGATTTCAAAATGTGCTACAAAGCTGTAGTAATCAAGACAGTGTGGTACTGGCACAAAAACAGACACATAAATCAATGGAACAGAATACAGAGTCCAGAAATAAACCCGTGCTTATATAGCCATTTAGCCTATAACAAAGGAGGCAAGAATAAACAATAAGGTAGACAGTCTCTTCAATAAATGGTGCTGGGAAAACTTGACAGCTACATGCAAAAGAATGAAACTTGGACCACTTTCTTACACCATACACAAACATAAACACAAAATGGATTAAAAGACCTAAATGTGAGGCCTGAAACCATAAAACTTCTAATAGAAAATATTGGCAATAAACTTTCGGACGTCAGCCTCAGCAATATTTTTTTTAAGGATCTGCCTCCTTATGCAAGGGCAACAAAAGCAAAAACAGGAATTGAGAGTACATCAAATTAAAAGCTTTCACATAATGTAGGAAACCATCAACAAAATGAAAAGGTAACCTACTGAATAAGAAAAGAGATTCACAAATGATATATCTGATAAGGAGTTAATATCCAAAATATATAAAGAAGTCATGTAACTCATCACTAAAAAGAGAAAAATCATTCCGATTAAAAACTGGGCAGAGGACCTGCCCGAAGAGATATTTTGCCACAGAAGACATACAGATGGCCAACAGATACATGAAGAATGTTCAACATCACTAATCACCAGGGAGCTCCAAATAAAAAATACAGTAAGATATCACCTCACACCAGTCAGAATAAAAAAAAAAAGAAATAATAAATGTTGATGAGGCTCATAAATAAAAAGGGAACCCTTGTGGACTGTTGGTGGGAATGTAAATTGGTGTGGACACTACGCAAAATAGTATGGTGGTTCCTCAAAAAATTAAAAATAGAAATACCATCTGATCCAGTGAATCCACTTCTAGATATTTACCTAAAGACAGCGAAAATACTGATTCAAGAAGACATATGCGCCCTTATGTTTACTGCAGCGTTATTTACAATAGTCAAAATACAGAAGTGACGTAAGTATCTATCACTAGATGAATGGATAAAGAGAATGTGGTATATATACACAACAGAATATTACTCAGCCACAAAAAATAACGAGATCTTGCTGTTTGTGACAACATGGATGGACCCGGGAGGTATTATGCTAAGTGAAATAAGTCAGAGAAAATCAGACAGAGAAAGATGAATACCATACCATTTCATTTATTTGTGGAATCTAAAAAACAAATAAACAAAAAATAAACAGACTCATAAATACAGAGAGCTGGTGGTTGCCAGATGGGAGGGAGGGTGAGGGATGGGCAAAATAGGTGAAGGGGATTAAGAGGTACAAACTTCCAGTTATAAAATAAGTAAGTCACAGGGAATATTGTCAATAATACTGTAATAACACTGTATGGTGACAGATGGTAACTTGTACTTATCATGGTGAGCATCCCATAATGTATAGAAATGTTGAATCACTATGTTATACACCTGAAACTAATATAGTATTTATTGTATTTCAGCTGTAATTTTTTAAAAAGGTTTTTAAAAAAACAATATGAACATTTTCCCTCACTGTATTTATAGCATGGTTATAATGGGTATATGGTAGTCCATTAGGAGGAAAGTAAGCATTTGCCAATTTAGTTAGATAATTCTAGACATTTAGGTTGTTTCTAATTGCTCACTCTTGTAAATCCTTGATGAACATCTTTTTGCCCATAATGCTTTCCATATATTGAATTATTCCCTAAGAGAAGATTCTCCAAAAGTGAAATGAATGGGTCAATGGAAATCAAATTCTTATGGCTCTTAACAAGTGCTGACAGATGGTAAAGGGTTTTTTGATTTATTCACCCGCAGTCCCTCATGAGAAAGACCTTTCCACCATGTTCTCATTAGCATTAGGTTTTGTTAATTTCAGAAGTGGAAAAGAGTTTGGTTTGATTTATGCCCATCACTAGAGGCAGAGTTTAGTGGATAAAGGACCCTGGTCTTTCAGTTCCAGTGTTGCCAAGTGATATTGGTCATCCTTGCACAGGGGCCATGCTAATCTTCTCTACATAATTCCAAGTGAGCACACCAAGTGATACTGGTCAACAAGCTAGCTAACCCTTGTGAACATCAAGTTTACTCATGGGGATTATGATATCTAACATGCTTATGGTTGTGAGGATGAAATGAGAACACGTGCAAGATGCTTGGTCCCCAGACAGTGGTAATCTCCCTTCTCTTGAGCAGTACACGAGAATTAATATTTTTTATACCATGTGTCTTCTTGCGCTTTCTCCTTTGTCAGTCATCTGTGCATCTCCTTTGCCCACATATCTATCTATTGGGTTTTTAATGATTTTTGTTTGTTGTTTGTTTTTTAAGTAAACTCTAACTCCTAACACCTAATATGGGGCTTGAACTTATGACCCTGAGATCAAGAGTCACATGCTCTACAGACAGTGTCAACCAGGCACCCCAGTTTTCTTCGAAGTAATTTGTATGAGGTTTGAAGCATCAATATATATTAACCTCCTGCCATCATATCTACTGTAAATTCTTAGTTTATCACTTGCTTTTTTTTTTTAAATTTTATTTATTTGACAGAGAAAGCGAGCACAAGCAGGGGAAGCAGTAGGCAGAGGGAGAGGGAGTAGCAGACTCCCTGCTGAGCAAGGAGCCTGACATGGGGCTCAATCCCAGGACCCTGGGATCATGTCCTGAACTGAAGGCAGATGCTTAACTGACTGAGCCACTCAGGCACCCCATCATTTGCTTTTTAAATATTTTTCTTTATAAACAGTTTATATTTTTTATAACAACTCTGTCCCTCTTTTAACTAAGAATTGAGAGGCCTCTGATAACTCTGTTTACACCAAATAAGGGGTCCCTTCTCCAAGATTTTAGAATTTTATGTAAATATATTTCAAAGAATCAACAGAACCTATGGGTAAATAAGGAAACTACCAAAATATTCAAGAACTGTTGGGATCCTTTGGTCTTTGGATCACTGAGCTTTGTAAGGGATACTTAGGAGGTGTTGCCAATAGTGATTGTCCTGTTTGAGGCTCTCTAGCATCTCTGACCACCTTCCTGTATATGGAGGTCTCCTCCATTATGAGTCCTGTGTTTCCAAGGTAGAAGCCAAGACCTTGCTTTTGCAACCTCTTTGGTCTCTGGGATGCCTCTGGACTTGGTGCCATAAATCAGAGGCATCTATACAGGACTTATATTTAGAAGACAGAAATGAAAGGAAGCAGTACCAGATGGAGTCCACTCTCTGGCTTGAGGGGCAGCAGAGGCTGAGGTGTCAACATCCTGCCTGGGGTCCATGGTTGGAGCGGTGGGGTCTGTGCAGAGCAGTGGTGGCGGTGGGCTTGTCTCTACTAGAGTGCTCCTGCAGGGCGACGTGGCCATTGTTCCTGTCTGGGGATCTTCTGAGTCCCTCCTGGGGTTCTGTGAGTCACCTGATACCCTTAAAAAGCTGATATCCTTAAAAAGTCAAACAGAGGGCAGCTCAGGTGGCTCAGAGGTTTAGCGCCGCCTTCAGCCCAGGGCCTGATCCTGGGGACCCGGGATCGAGTCCTGCATTGGGCTTCCTGCATGGAGCCTGCTTCTCCCTCTGCCTGTGTCTCTGCCTGTCTCTCTCTCATGAATAAATAAATAAAATCTTTAAAAAAAAAAGTCAAACAGAGTGAATGCCCATCTGTGCAACTAAGAACCCCAACTAATACAGGAGATTATTACTGTCGGGATTTAAGGCTCTTCTCTCCAAGAAAACAATAATAATAGCACCTGGAATCCATTGAGTACCTACAATATGCCAGAAAGTACGCTAGACCACGTATGTGTGTGTGTGTGTGTGCGCTTACACATGTGCGTGTACATATACACCCACACATCCCTATATATATGGTATATACACGTATATTCTTTCAACAATTCTGAAAATTATATGTTATTGTCCTCATATTATTATTTATTTGAGAGAGAGAGAGAGCACATGAGCAGGGGGAGGGGCAAGGGAGAGAGAGGCAGAGAATCTCAAGCAGACTCCATATCCAGCAAGGAGCTTGATGCAGGGTTTGATCCTATGACCCTGAGATCATGACCTGAGCCGAAACCAAGAGGGGGATGCTTAACCAACTGAGCCACCCAGGCATCCCATCATCTTTTTTTTTTTTTAAAGATTTATTTATTTATTTATTCATAGAGATGCAGAGAGAGAGAGAGAGAAAGGCAGAGACACAGGCAGAGGGAGAAGCAGGCTCCATGCAGGGAGCCTGGCATGGGACTCATCCAGGGTCTCCAGGATCACGCCCTGGGCTGTAGGCGGCACTAAACCGCTGTGCCACCGGGGCTGCCCCTCATCTTATCTTTTAAATTAATAATTTTATTGTTTTTATTAAAGTGACTCATCCTTGTTAAAATAATTAAAATAAATTCCAGCAACATAGAAAAAAAAAGCATGAAGAGGAAGGGAAAAGCCATCCACAATCCAATGACCAGTGTTAACATGTGTGGTAGATGCCACGTGAGACATCTCTGTCCATTTGTGTAGGCTGATAGAGTGAGAGAGAATGGGTGGAGGTAGATAGATGGATAGGTATAGTTTTTTAAGCGTGAGCTTATATAGATTCTTTTTTCAAATGGAACAAGACATTTAGTTTTTAATTTGAATTAACAGAAGAAAAATCAGTTGAGGTAAAAAATGATTTCTACACTTAGAAAAACAGTTTCTTTACTACAAGAGATATTATTTCCCAAAACACTCCTTCAAGAGAAAGGGAAAAAGTACAGGCCTACCTTGGAGGTATTACAGTTTCAGTTCCAGACCACAGTAATCAAGTGAATATCACAATAAAGTGATTCAAATGGATATTTTGGTTTCCTAGTACATGTAAAAGTTATGGTTACAATATACTATAATCTAGGGGCACCTGGGTGGCTCAGTGGTTGAGCATCTGCCTTTGGCTCAGGTCATGATCCTGGGGTCTTGGGATCGAGTCCCTGCAGGGAGCCTGCTTCTCCTTCTGCCTGTGTCTCTGCCTCTCTCATGAATAAACAAAATGTTAAAAAAATATATGTATATACTGTAATCTATAAAGTGTGCAATAACATGAAACCTAAAAAATGTACATACTTTAAGAATACTCTATGGCTAACAAATGCTAGCCATCACCTGAGCTTTTGGTGAGACATAATATTTCTGCCAGCACAGTGTCTTGCGTTGATGTTGATGGTTGCTGACTCAACAAGGTGGTGGCTGATATATCTCTGGCAGCTATGGCCTTACAAAATGTATTTCTTCAACAATAACACTTGAAAATTGAAATGACTCCTTGATCTATAGCCTCAGAATGGATGTTGTGTGAGCACACAAGAAAACACCATGCATCTCATTGGAGATCTCTATCAGAGCTCTTGGGTGACCACGTGCATTGACAATGAGCAGTCATATTTTGAAAGGAATCTTTTTTCTGAGCAGCAGGTCTCATGGTAAGCTTAAAATATGCACTAAACCACATTGTAAACAGGCGTGCTGTCATCCAGGCTTGTTGTTCCATTTACAGAGCACGGACACAGTAGATTTAGCACAATTCCTAGGGGCCCTAGGATTTTCAGAATGGTAAATGAGCCCTGGCTTCAACTTCAGGTCACCAGCTGCACTAGCCCCTAACAAGAGAAGCAGCCTGTCCTTTGAGACTTTAAAGCCAGCCATTAACTTCTCTTTAGCTATGAAGTCCTAGTTGCCATCTTCCAGTAAAAGGCTGTGTTACCTACATTGAAAACCTGTTGTTGGGATCCCTGGGTGGTGCAGCGGTTTGGCGCCTGCCTTTGGCCCAGGGCGCGATCCTGGAGACCCGGGATCGAATCCCACATTGGGCTCCCGGTGTGTGGAGCCTGCTTCTCCCTCTGCCTGTGTCTCTGCCCCCCCTCCTCTCTCTCTCTGTGTGACTATCATAAATTAAAAAAAAAAAACAAAAAACAAAACAAAACAAAAAAAACCTGTTGTTTAGTGTAGCCACCTTCATGAGTTATTTGAGCTAGGTCTTCTGGACAACTTGCTGCAGCTTCCCCATTAGCACCTGCTGTTTCCCCTTGCAGTTTCATGTTATGGAGAGGACTTCTTTCCTTAAACATCATGACCCAACCTCTGCTAGCTTCCAGCTTACCTTCTGCAGCTTCGTTACATCTCTCAGCCTTCCTAGAATAGAAGGAGCTAGGTAGGGCCTTGCTCTGGATTAGGCTTTGGTTTAAGGCAGTGTTGTGTCTGGGTTGATCCTCTAGCCTGAGCACTAATACTTTCTCCATCTCAGCAGTAAGGCTGTCTCACTGTCTTACCATTCGTGTAGTCACTGGAATAGCACTTTTTCTTTCCTTCAAGTGCTCTTCCTTTGCGCTCATAACTTGGCTAACTGTCTGGTACAAGAGGTCTAGCTTTTGGCCTATCTCAGCTTTTGATGTGCCTTCCTCACGAAGCTTGATCATTTCTAGCTTTTGATTTAAAGAGAGCCGTGTGACTCTTCCTTTTACTTGAACACTTAGAGGGCATCATAGGGTTTTTAATTGGCCCACCTCCAATACTGTTGTGTCTCAGGGAGTAGGGAGGCCCGAGGGCAGAGAGACAGATAAGGGGATGGTTGGTCAACAGAGCAGTCAGAAAACACACAACAGTTATCAAATTGGTTGTCTTAGATCAGCCCAGTTCAGTGTCCCAAAGAAACTACAATAGTTACATCAAAGATCACAGCTCACCATAACCAATAGAATAATGAAAAAGTCTGAAATATTGTGAGAATTAGCAACATGTGTCAGAGACACGAAGTGAGCAAATGCTGTTGGGAAAATGATGATGTCTATAGACTTGCAGGACGCTCAATTGCTGAGCCACCCGGGTGTCCCTCTGTTCCTAAACTTTAATTCTTTTTCTTCAGTCTTAGTTCTATAGCTAAACAGCTTCAATACTTACCCTCAGGGGTTCTCCATTCCTATATTCGGCATTTTGATTTTTCTCTCGGCTAAGACTTCACAATGGAGTAAATTTTCTTGGGTGCGAGCTTCCTAAAATCTTTTCTTTTAGACAATCTCTGCCTATTGCTTTCACAAGGAAATGAATAACTTTGTAGATGTTGCTTCATTGCCCTCAAGCTTTGGATGTTGTTGTGAAGTCTGAGACCCGCCCAATTCTGCCCTTTTGAAGGGGACTTCCTTTTCATACTTGACACTAATCTAGTTTCAAAAATGGGAAAACACCAATGACAACCATGAAAGAAAGAAAAAAACTACCATCTGCTATCACCATTGGTTCATAAAATAAAGGGCATTTTTATAACTAAAAAAAAAAAAAGTAGAAAAGACATTATCTCTTAAAGATATCGCATTTAAATTAGTAAATTTAGCTTTTTGAAAAACTGACCACCTATTTCATGCATTTGGTCTCAGCCCAGCAATGACTTCTCCCTGGCCCAGCCTCTTGCCCAGGGCGGGTTTTGTAAACCACGTGCCGGGATGACCTCACTGCAATGCTCTCCACGTCACACAATCTAGGATTCTGTGAGCCAAGGTGAACCTGTTCCAATTTCCAGGTTATGACGACTATATCCCAGTCCCTTGGCCTTTAGAAAGGAATTAATTTCTTAGAAATCTTAACCAACCAATAAGGAAGTAAGCAAAAAGATATTCTAGGATTGGGTTGATGATGTGGAGAGAGAAGGAAGATGGACTTTGTTCCTTAATTTCCCTAATCATCAGAGGCTAAATATAGATCAAGTCCCCCATGGAATATTCATTATAGTTTATTGCTCAAAACAACTCATGTCTTAATTGATATCATAGTGATGATGACTTCTTTTTATTTTTATTTATTTATTTTTTTTTGTGTGATGACGACTTCTAATGGGATTTGCCAATTAGAGTGGAGTAAGCAGGAGGGAAAGACCTATCCTAGTTCTATATTCACAAGACAGCCACTTGAAGCATGCCCACCACGGAGTCTATTCAATGTTGGCTTCGTTGCAGGCCAGAGCTATATGATGCATCCTATTGTTTAGATATACTGTAGAGACATCCTATGATTTGATGTCTCAATATTATCTCTGAATTAGGATCTCATTATTTCTATATTATAGAGGAGGAATCTAATGACCCGAATAGGAAAGAAATTCATCAAGACCTCACAGCTAATAAGCTCTTTCAAACCGAGGTCATTCTGGTTCGAAACTCATTCATATTACAAAGCCTTAAGCAGCAGGCTGAGAAAATATGAGCCACTACTGAGTGTTTCTAAGGTGACTTCTTGTTAAGAAAACGAAACACATGAAAAATATATATATAAAAAATAAAAAATAAAAAATAAAAAATAAAAAATAAAAAAATAAAAAAATAAAATAAAAATAATAAAATTAAAAAATAAAATTAAAAAAGAAAGAAAGAAAACGAAAAACAGGGACACCTGGGTGGCTCAGTGGTTGAGCATCTGCCTTTGGCTCAGGTCGTGAACCTGGGGTCTCGGGATTGAGTCCCGCATCAGGTTCCCTCCATGGAGCCTGCTTCTTCCTCTGCCTGTGTCTCTGCCTCTACCTCTGTGTCTCTCATTCATGAGTGAATTAATGAACAAATAAATAAATAAATAATCTAAAAGAAAGAAAAGAAAGCAAAAAAACCAAAAGCCAAAAAACCCAACCAAACAAACCTAAAAGTGCTGAGTTGAACAATTTCAATGATAATCATAAATGTTCCATGGCATTGAACTAGAAACCAAGCAATTCATGTAAACTACAGTAACTAGAGTTAACTTTAGAGCACCGCACCAGTCAGGATGCACCCAGTAATGCTGCATAGGTGACCCCTGAATCTCCCTTAACAAAGCAGCAGGACATTTCCAAGCCTAGAGAGCCAGGGTCCCAGGCCAATATCAGTAGCTCAATCTCAACATGTGTTTCCATTGATTGCTAAGGCAAGAGAAGTGAACCCCACTCACTGGCCCTTAAAGCGTCTTCCCAGAAGGGATACATTTCAGTTTCCTTCATGCTTCTTTGGCCAAAGCAAGCCCCATGGCCATATTTCACAAGAAGTGGGGAAGTGCACCCTACCTTGTGCCTGGAAAGAGGAAAGCTGGAAATTTTTCAGTGAACTGCAGAAATCTTCCTCCTCACCTCCAGGTATCCACTTATCTGTTTTCTGGCCCCACAGATTTGTCTTTTCCAGAATATAATATAGATGGAACTATACAATATGAAGGCTTTATGTCTGGCTCTTTTCACCACTTCACAATGGTTCTGAGACTCAAGCATGAGGCTGCCTGCTGTGGTGGTTCGCTGCTCTTCTTTGCTGAGTAGCATTCCCCTGTACCGTTGTTCCCCAGGGTCATCAGGTGAAGAGCATCTTTAAAGTGTTTCATCTACAGATACCTGCTTGGGCTTTGCTACAGGACATCTTTGCTAAGGGTTCCTGCTCAGTGATGCATCACAGCCACACACATGCTCGCTATCAGGGAGTCACCAGCCTGCAGCTCCTAGAGGGTGTGAGTCTCCAGGACCTTCAACTTCAGTGTATTTCTTCCATTGCAATGGTTCATCTTCCAACTCACTCTTCCATTATAGCAAATGCCTGTTAGGTGCCAGGCACTGAACGTCTTATATTCAATTGGACAGTCTTGGTTCCCACCCCATGAGCTGACAATGTCATGCTCATGGATCCCTTCGTGATATGGGGGGTGGGGGGCAGGTGGAGGGGAGGGAAGGGGAAATGGCAGGAACACTTTGGCAGCAAGTCTGAGGTCTTCGGGACCAAGTACTAGTGAATCAGCATTGAGACTACATATTAATTCTCCAATTACCTTTCTTTTGGTGATAGGAGGACCCTACTGAAAAGAACCAATATGTTCTCTTTATGTTAGGTTTCTTGGTAGTTTACAGAGTGTTCGCACATGTATTCTTCCTTGTAATCCTCACAACAACTCGGCAAAGCAATAATTTTTATCCCTGCTTCAGGGATAAGGACTCTGAGGCTCAGAGAGCTGAGCAGACACTTTAGCCCGACATCATGATCTGGGAGAAAAGGCCATGAAATTTAGAGACTGTCTTGTACGGGTGGTCAGAGCCCAGACCTTCCAATAGTGCTGTTTTTATGAGGTCAATAAAAAAAAAATCAATAAATATCTTTATTTTCGGCATCACTCTTTTTTAAAGATTTTATTTATTTATTTATTTATTTATTTATTTATTTATTTATTTAAGCAGTGAGTGGAGGGTGGGGTGGAAGGTGGGGATTGTGTAGTGGATGGAAAGAGAATTTTAAGTAGACTCCATCCTGAACGTGAACCCAGCACAGGATTCGATCTCATGACCCTTAGATCACGACTTGAGTCAAAATCAAGAGACACTTCACTGAGCCACCCAGGTGCCCCTGGCATCTCTCTTCTATCTTTCTGAAGTGCAGGCTTGCTGTGTCAGATGGTTGCTTGATGCCACAACTCTGTTCTGGGGATTTAGAGCTATTCTGGCCATTCAGAAAACAGAAGGACTCTGGCATATGTTCCTTTGCTTTTGTCACTTCCCAAGCAACTGGAACCAGTCGGTGTGCATGGATGTAGTCCTTTAAGTCCAAGGCTCTAAAAATATTGTTTAGTTCTTTACTTATTGGCAAATCAAATCCCCAGGTAGAGGCACAACATTCCCCGATCAGAGGCACAAGTAGGACAAGCATCTGGCCAGCCCGTCCGTAGATAGCAGTAGACCCACTTTTAGGTCCTACACAGATACCAGGGGTGAGTGGGTCTGGAAATGCTGTGATGTCTGGCTGAGGTGAGTAGGAAAAGGAAAGGGGTTAATGCCTGGGTGCTGTTGAGGTCTCCGCTGATGGGTTGGAAAGCTGAGTTGGGGGGAGCTGGGTCAGGAGAGGAGAGTGCTGCTGGTCATCTCCATTCAGAGACGTCTGATGGATTGCAACCCTGATCTAATGTGCCAAAGGTCACCTCCAGGCACCAAGCTGACATGATTAGCCTCTCCCAGTGATCAAGGTTTCCGTCATAAAGCAGCTAAGAGGCTCACTCATCCCTGTCAGAAATGGTACTGAAGGAAGCAAATAATTAATGAACATCAATCCAGTCAGGCAGCCACATTCACTGGCTGGCAGAAGTGTAAGGCTCACGGCCCACTACTGCCTTAAAGTTCGACGGATTCCCTGTGCCACTGAGTACAGAGATGCTTACTGCCCCTTCCCCTGTGAGATGTGGAGAGGTAGCAGGGGTGGCAGTGGGGGGCAGGCAGGAGGAAATGCTGAGCACCCGAATTGGTCACCTAACGCTCTCCAGTCCACAGAAAGAAAAATAAACAAAAGCAGGTGTTCTATCTAAATTCAGCTTTTTATCATTTAGGTCTGTGTGTCTGTCCATCCATCCATCATCAAGAGTGTATTTCCTCACCGTGCTGGGCACTGAGGATCCAGAAATGATCCAGTCCCTGTATTTGTGATTTGAAGCTCACTATACGGTTCCGCTGTTAACTCATGAACAGCGAACCTGCTGCACTTTGGTGTGATTTGCTAGTTATTATGAGAAAAACACACAATGAAAATGATATTCATTTTATTGCATCATTTACTGACTAGAACGCCAGACTTAAAGTAGATATAAGTATAAAAATAACCAAATTCTTACAAATAATACTTTGCTGCTACAGTACTGAATAATTAGTGGAGGTGGCAATTATAATACAACTTTAAATAACATTCTCATAATGTTTTTAACACAATCAATCAGGGGCTAAGGTATAAAGGTTTGCAAAAAGAAATTCAGGACAATGTGAAAACTCAAGAAGTTCATATGCCAGCTACATGCTTCATTTAACCATAAATCCAGCAACACAAACATTAACAAAACTCACAGCAACCCATGATGAAAGACCTTTTTTTTTTTTTTTAAAGAAATAGGCAAAAGTAATACAGAAATCTGGGTGAGTTTCCCAGATAGAGTGGTTCCATCCCACCCCTGTCCAGTCCCATCCTTCCTATGCAAGAAATATGCACCTGCATTCCGTGTCCAAAGAAAATATGATAAAACCAGAATCTACTATAAAAATCCTTTGAAATGTCCCCCTAAAAAAATGCAGAGGGGACGAAGCTGGTGTAAGATCTCTCTTTACAAACCTTAATTGTCCCCATCGGTTTCAATGGCTTTTTTGTGAGCAGTTGACACCAAATAGGATGGATTATAACACTATTGAAAAGATACTTTAGCACAACAAATTAACAAATATAATACTTTAATATTTCTAGGATTTTAACCAGTCTCCTTCTCTGGGGATTTCAGAAAAGAAAAATAAAAAGAACACATACTCAAAAGACAACTCTATGACATTATATTGGTTTCCAAAAACGCACATGAGAACCTCAGAATAATATTTTGTCAAGAAGGAGGAAATGACATGTCCCTTTTAAGCCCTGCAAGTCTTCATGTAGAAAAAATATCTCTGGTATTAAGGGCAGTTTTATTTTATTTTTAAAAATTTTATTTATTTATTCATGAGAGACACAGAGAGGCAGAGACACAGGCAGAGGGAGAAGCAGGCTCCATGCAGGGAGCCCGACGTGGGACTCGATCCCAGGACCCCAGGATCATGACCTGAGCCGAAGGCAGATGCTCAACCACTGAGCCACCCAGGCGTCCTTTAAGGGCAGTATTAAAGAAGACAGAAAATCGTAAAATATTGAAATCTGCATTCTTCCTGTCTCCAAAGAAGGGCTCTAGTTTTGAAATCAGGGGAAATACCTTAGAACTCTCAGTCAGAACCCTACTTTGGGGTGCGGTAGGCTAAACTAAGCCAGGAGCAACTAGAATGCTCAGTCTTAGCTTTTCAGGGAAAGTTCCCAGAGTTACCAGGCACCCGGGCACGTGGCCAGTGGGCAAGAGGGCTTCGTGGAGACCCCACAAGGCCACACATGAGGGATGATCCAGACGTGCCTGCTCTGGGAACTTCCACATCTGAATAAATACCATCCTTCAAAAACATCTTTTTGGACGGCCGTCCAGCCCTTGTACTGCAGAGACGCTGCCCTTCAGCCCGGGCCACCTTTAAGAATGACCTCTTCGAGAACCCAAGGGTCACATCTTTGTCTATCACATCAAATGCAAGCAGCCAGCTTGATCTCACTACCCATTCAACAAATTTGGCTCCAAATGACTTAGCTGCTTCTGAAAATAAGTTTTTCATCAAAAGAGGAAGATTTGTCAGCATTTAAGACACCCAACTGAATGCGTTCACGACTCTGATCACGTTCACAAAAATATGCTTCCTGTACGTGGGAGCCACCGCCTTACTGCCGGAACCAGGCAAAGCAGCCGTCAGAGGCGCCTCTAAGGCAGGCTGCACTTGCCCAAAGCCAGGCCATCACCTCACCCTTCGTACACCCAAAGCCACGTACTAGTACACTCTTGCTAAACACAGCCAGCCGCTATTTTCTTAAAGATGACCTCACGTGTCCAAGAAATATATGCGATGAACCCCAAAGGACTTTTTCAAAAAGGATTCGACTTTTCAAATTTTATTTTATTTTATTTTATTATGCATTTCATGTCATTAGTTCTGGTGATGCTTACTAATATTAGGGTTTTGTTTTGTTTTTTTTAAAGTATATTTAAGCCCGTCTCTCATGCCCTCTTTGACACTGAAGGTGCATTTGGATGGCGAGGCCTTCCCCAGGAGGGCAAGGCTGGGCAAAGGGCTTGAACCCTGGCTCGCTAAGGCAGATACGTATCCTCTCTGCAAGTTCACACGGGTAAGACACGGACGCTCGGATGCACGCCTCGCAAGGCTGTGGGGAGGCCGAGGACGTTGCACAGAGCCCGGTCATGGTGGGGACGCTGGAGATCCTGGTTGTGACAGGGGGGCTTCAATTGTCTCCAGGGCCCTGGGCCGGCTCATGGGGCAGAGAGGAAAAGACAGGAGAAACAGGGCCCTGGGGAGTTTAAATAAAACGCTCAGCTGCCAGGAGGCTGGAGGTGACCCTTGTCCTGCTCTGAGAGTCCCCGTGCAGTCTGGGGTCTGCTCCAGGACACGTGGCTCCCACCGGACCCCGCCCGTCCCTCCAGAGGTTTAAGCCTCATGAGCAGGCAAGTGTCCCTATGGTGGGGCCCCAGTGAGGCGGGGCCGTGGCCTTTCTGTGCACACGCATCACGCATCACACATCGCAGGTGCAGGGGCTGACGCCGGGCACCTGTGCCGGAGCCGAGAGCTGCTGGCCTGCTGGTCATCTGCTGCCAGCCCTGCCGGCCCTGCAGGAGGCGGGAAGCCCCGCGGACGTGAAGCTGCTGTCGTGCCTTCTCAGACCCTCATGCTCTTGACATAGCCTCTCCCCAACGCCACGGCCTCTTAGAAATGAGATACATTTGAACCTAACATTGTAGGGGGCCCCCTTTTTCACAGTAAAGGAAAAGCAACATTCTTAATCCACTTGGTGTGCACAAAACCTCACAGGAAAGCATTCTTGGAACTCACAGGACGCTCTTTTCTGGACTTTGGGGTTCTTCTCAAGAATGCTTTTGAGACAGAACACTTCATTTTGTGTAGCTTATAGCTTCTGGTCCTGACACAGGAGATGATTTATCAGCTGTGACATCACCTGACACCTTCAGCTAAGTATGCCCGGGGATAGCGCCCCCCACCCCTTCCCGCTGGGGCCAGCTGAGCGGAGGGCAGGAGCTCGGAGCTCT
Organism: Nyctereutes procyonoides; assembly: GCF_905146905.1. Classification (NCBI taxonomy): domain Eukaryota; kingdom Metazoa; phylum Chordata; class Mammalia; order Carnivora; family Canidae; genus Nyctereutes; species Nyctereutes procyonoides. The sequence goes on along the minus strand of NW_026575030.1, from coordinate 21,674,918 downwards.
CCGGAGATGGGAGACGGGGAGGCACACAGGCTGTTGGCTTCCCCAGCGACACGCAAGCCCCAAGATTTCAGAAAGGTGATGCTCTGACACTGTCGGCTGGCGACCACTGACAAAAACAGAACGTGTATCTCAGGCGAGGAGTCCCAGGTAATGACTACGAAGTATCACACCTGATTCGTGTACCTGCTGCAGCAGGGGAACGGTGGCTCGTGGAGACCATGGGACACAGAGGTTGACACTTAAAACTCTTAGGATGAGGATTACAGAACAGTAAGGATGAGACACATTCTAAAGAGATAAGGGAACTCGGAAGAAACACCCATGCCCAGGACAGAACTGTCCCAAAGGCTGCACCGCTTCCAGAAATGTGGGTGCTGCTGAGCTCCAAGCTTCAGGGTGGAACAGTCTTTTGCCACCGTGTTCTCTATCCCAAAGCGGCATGTTTCCAAAGCACAGGAGAATGATCACAGTTCCACAAGTAGCGCTTAAAGACCCCGTGCACCAGGGACGCCCCCCGCTCCCCTACACGACCCAGGTCACAGGCGCAATAAATAAGACATGTGGCATCTCCTTCCCAAAGGCAACCTCTCAACTCCTTAACTGGCCCGAAGTCTTCAGTCCCCCGAAGCTGACTCAAATGATCGTGTGTCTGAGGGACCCGGGCAGTAGTATGAAGACGGGCAAGGACTGCATGAGAGGAAAGAAGCTATTTCTTCAATGAATAAACAGCTCTGGGCAGCTGGTCAGACGTTTACACCGAGTTTACAGTGTAAAGTCTACGCTACGTGGACAAGATCCAGGACAGACAGGGGCAAAAAAGTTGCCCGGGGAAGGGAAGCAGACTCACGGGCCGCGGCTCGGTCCAAGCTCCCGGGGCCTCCTCAGGAACCTGGTGCACTTGCCCCTCAGTCGGCGGCCGGTTCTGCGACACGTGCCAGCAGCTTCCACCTCGACGTGGACGTCGGAGTCCCCGGGAGGGCCCCGGGCACGAGGGGCGCCCCGCGGCCTGCCACCCTCCTGCCAGGGCCTGCACCCGGCGCCGCGAGGCCTCCAATGAAAACCAAATGCAACCTGTTTTGCCCTGATGCAGACTTATTAGGAAAAGTGAGATTTAACTGGGGAGGGAGAAAACAATCTTAAATAAATGTGTCACCTTGGCTAAAAAAAATGCAGTGTGTGCTATGCTTCGCACATTTCCTCAGTTTGAGGGGTGGCTTGGAAACTGCAAAGACCTAGAGCCCTACTAAGATACTGTATGCTCACCTGCAGCATCTCCAAGCCTTAGTGGTATGCTCATCATCATCATCATCATCATCATCATCATCTGTTGGTTAGCATGTAGATACAGGGCAAGAAAACAACCAAAGGGCCGGTATTTTGCTGTAAATTAATCACCAAATTGAGGCCTACGGAAGTGTCTAAGGAAAAGAGGCCTTCTTTTTGGAACAGTCTTGGAAAAAAATCCAAAAACAGAGACCTCCCTACCCAATTTACTAAAGTGCAAACTAAGGGAAGACTGGGTCCTGGCGAAGGTGCCGGACGCCGTGCCCTGGCCAAGACGCGGCCCTCGGGTGGGGGCCGGAGGCAGCTGCAGTGCCCAGGAGACTCCCGGGACCGGCCCACGTTCACGTTCACAGTAAGGGCGAAGGTGCCCGGCGGGCAGCCCTCCGTTGCGCGTCGCGGCTCCGGCTGCCCCTTCCACTGCGGCCGCATCCCTCACACCTGTCCCACTGCCTGCTTGCGCCCCAGGGGGGCTCCGCGAGGCCCAGCAGCAGCCAGGGTGCCCCGCTCCCTCCTGGGGCACCGTCCTCTGAGCCTCGAGGTCCTGCAACTTGCTCAGAGGGGTGGGCCCTCCCTGGCGCTTCGGCACTTAGAAGTAGTCTCTTCTCCTGCTCTCATCACTGATGAAAGACGGGTTATACTGTCCGGGGAAAATGCACGAGTGCCGGGACCCCGGCAGTCCAGTGTAGGCCGGGTACAGTCCATTTCGTTCAAGTTCAGGATTCCTTACACTTGTGGGCTGGTGGCCAGAGAGAAAAGAGGAAAAGTCAATTTATTATCCATGGATTTAAGTTTATGGGTTTTTTTTTTTTTGAAATGAAAACAAAAAACGAAAGAAAAAAATGCTACGTTTTAATAAACCTAGATGGAGGCAGCTTAACATAGCAGAGCAGGGTCTGATCTAGAGGTCAGGACCTACCAGGCCCTCTCTTCGTGGAGCCTGGGGTACCTTTGCTCTTATTCTATTCTATTTAGTTTTAAAGATTTTATTTATTGACTCATGAGAGACACAGAGAGAGGCAGAGGCACAGGCAGAGGGAGAAGCAGGCTCCATGCTTGGAGCCCGACGTGGGACTCGATCCCGGGACTCCAGGATCACGCCTGGGGCTGAAGGCAGATGCTCAACCCCTGAGCCACCCGGGTGCTCCCTTTACTTGTACTTTAAAAGGAGATTTTAAAAAAACTATCAAGAGTGGCCCAGCAATTTTAGAACAACATAGGAAAACACCTGGGCTAATTATCATAATTATCAAGATTATTACCTGATTATTATCTTCACTGTAAGGGAAAAAAGTGTCTTTTTTTCTGTGGAGCCCGATAGCTTTAGATCCTCTCTGGCATTTAGCAGAACACATGTCCCTGCCAGGAATGGGGAGCTGACTTTTGCAAGGTCATAGTCCCAGCGAAGCGCATCACGACTACCTGATGTGCAAAAGCAGCTCGCAGGGAATGACTTGGCTACTTTGAGGAGACTCTCCATGAGGACCACTGGGAGAAAAGGCTGGCCTGGTCAAAATAAGACACTGGAGACAGCATTATGAACGTGACTCCTAGGAGTGCCCAAAGGACACCTGAGGCCACTGTGAGGGACAGCTTCTCAGGGGACAGCTTTGGGCCAGAAAGCGCAGGCTCTGCTGTGGACTGCTCTGCCCCTTTCTGAAATGAAGATGGGAGTTTAAGTTCCTTTCTTTTTTTTTTTTTTTTTTTAAGATTTTATTTATTTATTCCTGAGAGACAGAGAGAGAGAGAGAGAGGCAGAGACACAGGCAGAAGGAGAAGCAGGCTCCATGCAGGGAGCCCGATGGGGACTCCAGGACCACGCCCTGGGCCGAGCCACCCGGGGATCCCCTAAGTTCTTGATTACATCTGTTGAAGGCAACTCTTTAGCTAAGTCCATGGAAATGCAGTGGGGTTGGTCCTCAGACGCTACAGGTCTGTCTGTCCGTGTGTGACCTTGACACGCTCGGGTGAGGTGCCCAGCACCAGGTGCGAGAGCGGGGGCACACTGGGTAAGCCCCCTGCTTGGGCAGCAGAGGCCTGCAGACCCCTGGCTGCGGTTACAGTAGAAGGGCTTCCCCGACAGAGAAGACGACAAAGCACTTGTGTGGAGACATGGATGGGGAACCCTTAAACCAGCGCTGAGTTTGCATCTATGTTTATCTTTCCCTTATTTCTTTTTGTTCTTCTTTTTCAAAGGGTTTATTGGAACAATAGCTTCCCTAGCATGAACCCCTCCCATCCAAAGTCTGAACGCTCGGGGCTAGTCCCCATAGCAACTGGAGAAGTTGGGACTTGGTCACAGTGCTATTAAGTCCCCACGTGGCAAGGTTTCAGGTTTATTACCACCTCAACTGGGTCCACAACCATGAGAGGTCGCCGACATCTGTTGGCTTTCAGCTCAGGAAGCCCCATTTGTGTGGGCCGTGTGATGTGGAATGAACTGGACTGCACATGGGTTATTCGATGTGGGACAGGAGCCAGGGTTTCAGGTGGTCTACCCTCTTCCCAAATGATGGACAAAGCCAACCACTGAAGGCCTACTGAGTGAACACTCTTCTGAGCCTCTGAGAAGCGTTGGCTGAGGATGATGACACTGAATTGTTCTCTGTACACCTCTTTCCAATCCCACAGCTTTTTTTTTTTTTTAAGATTTTATTTATTCATGAGGGACACAGAGAGAGAAGCAGAGACACAGGCAGAGGGGGGAGCAGGCTCCCTGCAGGGGAACCTGATGTGGTACTGGATCCCAGTACCATGTGGTACGGGATCCTGGGATCATGACCTGAGCCTAAGGCAGACGCTCGACCACTGAGCCACCTGGGTGCCCCATCCAATCCCCCAGGATTTAACTACCTAACCACAGGCAGATGGTAAAGCATGGCAGACAAGACAAAAAAATGCAAGGGCCGCAGGCTAAATGCCACTAAATTCTTCTCGGTCTTTCAGTTTCCATTCTTAAAACTTAAATTCGGTCACGAGAAGGGTCATTGCGACAACTCTAAAAGTAACGTGCTAGGTGGAAATACCCTGCATTATCTTGATGTCAAAACTAACAAATACCATGCAAATATGTTGTAAGTAAATCAAATATTAAATTATGTAAATAAGTGGCTCATGCCAGCATTCTCTTTAACCCTGAACCAGCTGAAGTATCTTTATTTTACCACAAAACACGACCCCTATACTTGTCAGGGGGAATTGGAGGCTGGGTTGCCCTGGACACGGGGATAATACGCACCGAGTAATACACATCCGTCATCTGGAGGAGGTTTTTGGTGCTTCCGTTCTCATGCATTTCAATGGCTTCTCGGCCCCATTCTTGTGAGCGAGGGTTTTTGGGGTACTCAGCATATGGGGACATTTGGAAATCCCCACTTTTGAAGATGAGTTTGCTTATGTCATTTTTACTCTTTCTGTGGAACAAAAAATAGTTGACTGTTTAAATGAATAAGTTCTGTAAAGAAATGATATCTATGAGAGCACATTTTATTATTTTAGAAGGTAAATTAGACAGAAAGCTGCCATTACATTCTTTTGTAAACACCTGCTGGAAAACGGTATTCTTGTTATATTTAGCCTAAAACAAGTAAAAATGCAATTAAATGCAAAAAAAAAAAAATCTTCTGGCTGGAAGGGCCAGGTTACCATTGACAGGATAAACACAGCCATAGTGAAGCAGTCTTTTCCAGGGGACAGAGGTCGCTGCATCGTGGGGACAGCCAGGGAAATGAGAGTCATAAATCCCCAGAACGCTGGAGCCAGAGGGCCTTTAGGATTCTTGAACCCAATGGTTCTAAACCTGCTTGAGCATCAGAACGTATGTGGAAACTTGTAGGTCTCACCGAGATTTACTAAAAGAGGAGCTCTGGGGATGGGACAGCTCTGGCTTTGCAAAAAAGATGAGATTCGTTGCCCAGGTCACATTTTGCTGCTAGCCAAGCTGGGATTAGAGTTCAGGCCTCCTGCCTCGCCAGCCATGTGAAGCAACTTCACAGACCATAAAACCAGGCTGTTTCATTTGCAAAAATTTCCACCTGTTTATACTACCCACGTATATATTCTTATTTCAGCAGGTCAGGGAAAGCCCAGGACAAGCTCGCTATCTGCGAGGGTTCACTAGCAGGAGATGGTTGAAGTATGTGTGGTTTTTCTATGGGATGGGCTAGGATCAGTTGTTTTTAGTTATATCTGCCCTGGGTAAGGAAGTTTCTTCCTTCTTACCTCACTTTCCTATAAATAATCTTTCTGGGAAGGCACAAAATGACTAAGGGTCATAAAACCAAATGTCCAGCATATGGCTTAGGCGTTGGCCCTTCTTGTGAGTTCAAGAACAGACCTGCCACTGTGCTGCTCCCAGGCGGGTGGGGCGTCCGGTCTCAAACAATGACTTGCTAATTCACGACTACCTTCCCGGTGAAGCCCAAAGTCACGGGCTCCTTCTCCAGGCCCTCACACTACCTGGTTATCGGACACTTGGCAACTAGGAGGCTTACGTCCCCTTGAGGTTTAATCCCTCTAGCTCCTAGTCTCATACCCAGGATTTTGTTTCCACTCATAGTTTGTCTTTGATGATTTGGTGGCAACTCTGCAAACGACAGGCAAAAGCAGTACCACGAAGTCTGCATTCCCAGATGGGCAGTTAGGGCAAATTGCTCTCTGTGGCCTTACGGGAGGTGAAAGATATCTTACGACGGACGCCCTTCCTATCAATGGCCAAAGAGATAACTTGCTATTTTGGTAGGTTCCCTCCATCTGTTACGTCAGAAAAATTCCTGCCATTTATAATCATCTAAATCAAAAGTCATAATTGTCCCTTATCTGACCAGACAATCACCAGAGAAAGGGGACGGGTGTCTTCTTTCTCTTCCTCTTCCGGTAGAAACCCAGTTGCACCCGCTTCCAAGAAGCCAGAGCCACACCATGAGCCTTCTGCAGCTTGTTTACTGCCAGGTAGCTCAGCTAACCCCTTCACCTTTGTTTCTAAATTTGCCCATTTAAAGTACGTTTTAGTATATTCAGACGTGTGCAACCACCATCACAGTCCATTTTTACAACAGTTTTGTCAACCTAAAAAGGAACCTCTTACCCCTTAGCCATTACTCCCCAATTCCCACCCCCACCCACCAGCCCTGGGCACCCGAGTCTTGAGTGTAAGTGGCATCTCACATCCCACCATTGATTCAATTCTGTTTGCATTTCCCTGATGGCTAACTACGCAGAGCATCCTTTCACGTGCCTCCTGGTCGTTTATTCTTCTCCTTTCATGAAATGTCTATTCAAGTTCTTTGCCCACTTTTAAATGAGGTTGCTTTTTTATGATCGAGTTGTAAGCGTTCTTTATATATTCCAAACAAAGTCTCTTATTAAACACATGGTTTTCAAATACTTTCTCCTGTTCCCTGGGTTGTGTTTTCACTTTCTTGATAGGGTTCTTTGAAGCACAGGAGTTTTTCATTTTGATGACGTCCAATTTAGCACTTTTTTGTCGCTTGTACTTTGGGATGTTCTTTTTTCAGTAAAGGAAACAGAGTCCCATTTGCTGTCCTTTCTCGATGCCACTATCTATCATGAATTTCCCTTTCTCTCTTTTTTTTTTTAATGGTTCAGTCATACAGGATGATTTCATACTGTAAACAACCCCAAACATTCTCTAAAAGAGTAAACCTTGCTTAGCAGAGGCCAAGAGAATTAGAATGTGAACCCCGGGCACATTGCACTCACCGGCAGCAGGTGACAATCAGTGCGATGCCCAGAATAAGTAGAAGCCCTCCTCCTGCTGCTGCGATCACCACGGTGATCAGCTGATAGGCTAAACAGGTTTAAAAAAGGAGAAAAGTGGGCAAGTAAGAGGTGATGAATAAATAAATGAATACAAAAGAACAGTCCCCCTCCCCAGCCCCCAGGCTAGCTCAGGCATTTGCTCTGTTGGTGGATGGCAGGATAGGCCGCCCCAAATAATCCTCTTTGGCACGCTCATAACTTTGAACTGATTATTTTTGAGAAATTGTGACTCTGGAGAAGCTCCATAAACGGAAGGAGTAACCCTTGTTACTCCCTTGTAAGGGAGATTTACATGAGAAAAGGGGCTTTACCAAGCGAGCACCTAGGACCAGAGATCACCTTTTTCACCTGAGAGCCTGCGGTTTGGGCAGGGCAGACTCTGTTTACCAAACAGTTCCTCCTCTCACCTTCTCCAGGTGGCTTCCCACTGCTCTTGGCAGCCCTCGCACCCAGCCCTTTCCTTAGCTCAGAAGCCTGCATAAGCCTCAAATATCGGGCTCCCTTTGAGTCATGTTTTTTGTGGGGCTCCCATGTGTGCTATGTAATTACAATTGTTCGGTTTCTCTCCTGTCCATCTGTCTTTTATGGGGGGGGGGGTAGGTACAGTTCTAGAAGGATAGAGGGAAAACTATTTTCCTCCCCTGCCTACACTGTTTGAAGACGACTTCTCCTTTCTCAGCCACTCCCAGAATGGGGGTGGATCCAAAATTCCACCTGCATACCAGCCCCAAGGTCATGTGCATCAATGCACAGTAAAAAAGAGAAAACTAAAGGATTGCATGAAGCTTTCAAAAAATCTGTTTGGTTTTAAGAACTGTTCCATCTTCTAGGATTTGAATCTTCCCACTTTTTATCCCCCTCTCTTAAGATGGGTACGTTTATTATGTGTAAATTATGCCACCAGGAAAGTTGTTTTTCAAGAAAGCAATGGAGAAAACAGAGAAATCATTTCTTGGCTACTTCCCACCCTTTGGTGTTAATTGTTTCTATGTTTGTTGAATGGATGGTGATATAGTAGATCTTAAAATTGAATTTAACTACCAGATAGTAGCAGTCATTCATAAGCACACACATGTCATATATAATGACCAATATTACAATTTCAACTAACTGGTTTTATAACTGTGTATTTCTGGCAAAATGCTATTTTTTCAACAAGGTCTACTAAGTATTCAGATTGATTTTGTTGTTGTGGAAATATAATTAAAATTTGTTCTTGGGATGTAAGGCTCAGGATTTTCAAAAAGGGCCAATAATCAGATTTTCTATAGTAAATTATAACTGGAACCATGATCTCTAGGTATTCAGGTAAAGTCACAGGTAAATGCACAGAGCTGCCCGCAAGCAGACTGTGTGATAAAAGCAAATAGAAGTTATCCAACCATTTATGTGTCATTTATTTAAATAGCACAGAAACCTGATTATCTTGAAAAACCATCAGTATTAAGACATACAGGAAACAAAGCCAAGCCATGGAATGAGGTAACTCTCTCGCCCTCACCTCCTGACACATGTACTCAAGTTTCACTTTTAACAAAATCTGTTGAATCTATTGACTCTTCTTTGTCCCCACCAACACCACCCTAAACCGCCATCAACTCTTGACTAGGCAACTGCGGCCACCTCCCAACTCACTGCCTGTGCCCCGTCTTGCCCACTCCTTTGAAAAATCAAGTCTGATCATGTCATTTCTCGGCTTTAAAATTCTACACTGGCTTCCGTTGTTCCTACTGAAAGACTGAAGTCTACTCCTGCTTATCCCCCTACACCAAGTTCAAATTATCCCACCTCCAGCAAAACAAGCAGACACTCAGTTTAGAAGTGACCCTTGCAAGTGGCTGCAGTTGTGGCGGAGTCCTCTTTGGAACAGGAAGGTTTTTTTTTTTAAGATTTATTGAGGATCCCTGGGTGGCTCAGCGGTTTAGCACCTGCCTTTGGCCCAGGGTGTGATTCCTGGAGACCCGGGATCAAGTCCCATGTCGGGCTCCCTGCACGGAGCCTGCTTCTTCTTCTTCTTCCTGTGTCTCTGCCTCTCTCTCTCCCTATGTCTGTCATGAATAAATAAAAAATCTTAGAAAAAAAAATTTATTGGGGATCCCTGGGTGGCGCAGCGGTTTAGCGCCTGCCTTTGGCCCAGGGCGCGATCCTGGAGACCCTGGATCAAATCCCACGTCGGGCTCCTGGTGCATGGAGCCTGCTTGTGTCTCTGCCTCTCTCTCTCTCTCTCTCTCTCTCTCTCTCTCTCTGTGACTATCATAAATAAAATAAAAATTTAAAAAAAAAAAAAAGAAAAAAAAGAAAAAAAAATTATTTACTGAGAGAGAGCATGCGTGCGTGTGTATGGGGGAGGGGGAGAGGGAGAAAGAGAGAAGCAGACTCCCCTTCTCTGCCCCAGTGGGGAGTCAGGGGGTGGAGGCTGGATCCCGCGACCCTGGGATCAGGATCTGAGCCAAAATCAAGAGTCAGAGGCTTAACCAACAGAGGCACCCACCCAGGCGTCCCTGGAACAAGCAGTTTTGTTTAGAGAGACGCACAGACGGAGTAGGCCAATGCTTCTCAAACTACCTGCAACCAAGGACCAGTTTTTCTTTGTTGGTGCTCGTGGGTATTGTTTTCAAATACAGAAAATACACCGTCATTTGCAATTCTCATCTTTCCCTACAGGCACCAACGATCATGAATTTCCCTTTTTCCATATTTTACAGAGTCCTATTGTAGACCAAATATACAAAATGAAATACAGCTTTCTTTTTTAAGGGTCTCAGGCTTGGATGTCCCCGCCACATCCGATTAACAAAAACATTCTCACGCGCTCACTCTCTAGTTTTGTATTAATCCTGTCCTAACCCAGGACCAGTTCATAGGGCACACTTTGGGTAGCACTGGTAGAGACCAGCATTTCTCAAGCTTTTCCTGTGCATTTGACTCACCCAGAGGGCTTAGGGAAATACAGATGCCTGGTCCCCGGCCTCAGAGATTGCACTCTGTGGGGCTGGGCTGGGGCTGGGCAGACAGGTGGTATCTCTGGCGAGCTTCTGGGGCCTGGTGCTACCAGCCTGCAGACCTGACATTGATTGCACAGGAGAGGGAAGCACACTGTCCTGAAAGCCAGAAAACCTCACACACTTGAGCATAAATGGCCAGGAGGGGATCTATCAAAACGGTCACAGAAGTTGATGCCGCCTTGGGAAATTATGGCTAATTTCTATTTTCTCCTTTGCATTTTCCTATACTTCCAAGATGTTACTCATATGCTCACACACACACACACAAGATGTTACTCATATGCTCACACACACACACACACAAACATCCTCTCAATCTAGATAGAAATTGTGTATATACGTATACACACGTGTAATTTATTTTATACATATATATATAATTTTTTAGAATATGTTTGATGCTCTTTGGCAATTAGGTCTTATTACTGGGGACTTGTAATCAGCTTCTAGACAAGATGACCCAGAGATTTTTTTTTTCTTCTTATCTGCTATCAAGTAAGTTCATAAACTACAAGTGATCTTTTGAACTTAGGACTGACTTTGGATTTATTATGAGGCCACATAAAGATCACAAGTGCACGACATTTAAATCAACGTCACCTATAATGTTTACAGTCTTATGGGCGCTCTTATTAGGGTGAGACAGAAGGCAGGGAGTGTCATCCCAGGCTTGTCCATCCTATACTTTCTGGTTTGAAGAGATTCTCCAGAATGATGAACCTGGAATTCTTTTTTTTTTTTTAAAGCTTTATTATTTTTTTTAATTTTTTAAATTTATTTATGATAGGCACACAGTGAGAGAGAGAGAGGCAGAGACACAGGCAGAGGGAGAAGCAGGCTCCACCGGGAGCCCGACGTGGGATTCGATCCCGGGTCTCCAAGATCGCGCCCCGGGCCAAAGGCAGGCGCCAAACCACTGCGCCACCCAGGGATCCCTGAACCTGGAATTCTTAATCTTACTTTCTCTTTGTCATTTGTTGATATTTCACAGTCTTTATCTTTTCTTTATTCTTTTTGTGATTTGGTCATAGGTTGCTGCTGCTGTCATTGCTGTTGGGAGCTCACTGTGGGCCTTGGTCTTTTCCTATAAGCTACGTTAGTCCTTGCTTACATGCTCATTTGGGATGGAAACTAGGAACAGACTGTCTGCATAGCCAACCCCTCTCTGGGAACATTCACCCCCATTATGTGGAGGTTCTGGCCGGGGGTGGTTGTAGTGGGTCAGGCTTGTATGTGCAGCACCAACCCTGGCTACAGCTAACTGGTATGGATCCAAACTGGATCAGTCAGTTTCTTCCCAGGAATCTCAATTTGGTAAAGAGAGGGAGAGAATGAGAATGAGAGAGAGAGCAAGAGAGAGAGAGAGAGAACGAGAGAGCGCTCCTAAAAAATGAGCCATTTTCTTTCAAAATGGCTGAGCCAGTGACACATACTCCGTGTCACATTGTCTGGGAAAGAGGAAAAGCCTGTACACAGACACACACAGCAAAGTGTGAAGATGAGAGATGAAGATGGAGTCAGGTTACTGTGTACTCTGAAGAGCATACCCCAACCTCTGGCTGCTGTGGTTCCCCACAATTCCCTGATTCTTATTCCTTCTGATGCTGGAATTCCATGACACACCCCAGGATCCTTCCAATAAACTGTCTTTTGTTGCTTAAGCCAGTGAGGCTTATTTACTCCAGAAGGACCTTAGCCAACTGTGTTACTGTGATTTATAATGAGAAATCATATATTTGGGCTTGCCCCCCTCCCTGGTACAGAGCTCTTAAAACTCTTGGAATGTCTTTTGTTATATTAATGAGGTGATTCTGGGGAAGCACCTGAGGGGGGCTGGGAGCCTAGAGAACAGACCTGGTGATTAGAGGGTTAGAACTTTCAGTCCCTACCCTCATCCTCTGGAGAAGGGACAGAGGCTGGAGGTTGACTTCACCAACGGCTGATGAGTTAGTCAATCGTGCTGACATAAAGAAACCTCCATAAAAACCCAAAGGGACAGAGTTCGCAGAGCTTCCACATGGGTAAACATGTAGAGAGCTGGGGAGCATGGCTTTCTGGGAAAGAGCATGGAAGCTCCACACCCTTCTCCCCCCAGGCCTTGCCCTATGAACCTCTTCTGTCTGTTCATCCTGAGTTACATTCTTTTATAATAAACCAGTGATCTAGTGAATAAACTATTTATTTTCAGTTCTGTGAGCCCCTGGAGAAAATGAATCCAACCCCGGCCGGGTATCATAGGGACCACTGATCTATATGGCTGGTCAGAAGCACAGGTAATAGGCACCTGGACTTGCAGTTGCATCTGATGAAGGAAGGAAGACAATCTTGTGGGACTGAGCCCTTAACCTGTGGGATCTGATGCTGTCTTCAGGTAGATCAGAAGTGTCAGAAGTGAGTTAACTGCTTGGTGGTGTGGGAAAAACACACATCAGAAATGAACGAATCAATACATCTTGTTTTAGAACCCTTGAACAGACCTTTCTAGGTGGCCACATTAATTTAATTTAATTTTTTTTTTTTTTTTTTAAGTAGGCTCCATGCCCAGCACGGAGCCCAACTTGAGGCTTGAACTCATCCCCTTGAGAACAAGACCTGAGCTGAGATCAAGAGTCGGATGCTTAATGGACTGAGCCATCCTGGCACCCCTCATCAGTTTTATTTTAAAATTCATTCATTTCTCCCCATATTCCCCCCCCCCACTGAGCTCATTAGTAATGCATAGTTACTATCATAAATAAATAAAAATTAAAAAAAAATAAAGTAAAAAAAAATTGGGATTCCTGGGTGGCGCAGTGGTTTGGCGCCTGCCTTTGACCCAGGGCGCGATCCTGGAGACCCGGGATTGAATCCCACGTCGGGCTCCCGGTGCATGGAGCCTGCTTCTCCCTCTGCTTATCTCTCTGCCTCTCTCTCTCTATCATAAATAAATAAAAATTTAAAAAAAATAAAGTAATGCATAGTTAGAATTTTGTCTTTTAAATCTTTTTCCATTCCCCTTGAATCAGCTTTCCTTTAGAATCTCCATTCACAGCATTTTTCCTTCTCTATGCCTTTTGAAATGTATCTTTCTCACATCTGTAGGCTGTATGAGGCCATACCTACAAGTGGATGGATTCAGAGCAGTGTTCCCCTCTCCCAAGCCCTGCTTCCTTTCCATTCTGACACTGAGCAAGGTGGGTCAAGACTGCGTGAGATGTTGGCTTCAAAGTGAATGAGGTTTGCAGCTGACTTCTGGACAATTATCTTTTTTTCCTCCTAAGCGGTTTAACGCTGTCATCTTGGATGTTTATGATGAGTGACTGACTCCTGCCACACACTGGTATAAATCTTTTTAAAGCCCAGTGTAACCATAGACTAAACATCCTGCCACCAGATGGTGGGATGGGAGGGAAGACAATGTCGAAGACCCTTAAGGTGAACATTCTAGTTTCATTGGAAGCCAAGGAAGAGGACCATATGTGGGGAAAACAGGCTCTAAATCCTTGCTGGCCATGCTAGGAGTCTGGTGGGGAAGGGTCTGTGCTGGGGGAAACACAGGACCTCTGAATGGAGAGAATGCCCTACAACAAGGCATTTTACAGACATACTAAGAGAGATGGGTAAAAACGTCTGCAGCCAGACAAAAGTGATCTAAGAAAATTATGAGAGTTCTGGAATCACAAAGTGACAAGAACCACAAAATAGAAAAATGGCTTGGAAGATGAGAATATTAAAAAAGAAATTAAAAAGGTAGTAAGAGGGGAATGGTACATCTGCAGAGCAGAATATCATAGTTGCAGAAAGTGACCTTATAAAATTATATAAATAAAAATATTGTGCAGCCACTAGGTTTAAAAGCAGGTTACAAAAGAGTATATTCTGTTAGAGAGATACATAAATATTCTGGAAAGATATGTAAAACCAGTGCTTCTCAGATTTTAACATGCATACAAATCTGCATATTGATCAAATCAAGGCATCTGGTTAAAATTCAGATTCTGATTCTGTAGGTCTGGAGTGGAGGTGAAGCCGGCGCTACTGGTGCCTGGGCCACGCTTTGTGGCTGGGGAAGACGCCCACGTCTGCTTAATGGGTGAGGAGACTACTTACTGCAATTTCCTTCTTCCCCTTCAACTTATATCTATTTCTAACTTACTTGAGTTTAAAAAGGAAAATTAAAAAAAAATAAATTAAAAAAATAAAAAATAAATAAAATAAAAAATAAAAAGGAAAATTAGGGCAGCCCCAGTGGCTCAGCGGTTTAGCACCTCCTTTTTTTTTTTTTTTTTAATTTATTTATGATAGCTACAGAGAGAGAGAGAGAGAGAGAGAGAGAGGCAGAGACACAGGCAGAGGGAGAAGCAGGCTCCATGCACCGGGAGCCCAATGTGGGATTCGATCCCGGGTCTCCAGGATCGTGCCCTGGGCCAAAGGCAGGCGCCAAACCTCTGCGCCACCCAGGGATCCCCGGTTTAGCACCTCCTTTAGTCTGGGGCACGATCCTGGAGACCCGGGATCGAGTCCCATGTTGGGCTCCCTGTGTGGAGCCTGCTTCTCCCTGTGCCTCTGCCTCTCTCTCTCTCTCTGTGTCTCTCATAAACAAATAAAATCTTTAAAAAAAAGGAAAATTAATGGGTATGTGTTATTTTATAAGAAAACAACATTAATTATTCTAAAGAGAGAAAAGAGGGGAAGCAAACCTAGAGGATGTGCTACATGTAAGGCGAGCTGATGTAAAAGCCAAGCAAAGGAGGAAATGCACGCCTGAGAAAAGGCGAGCAGCCAGGGGAAGCCAGGGGGTAGAAGGCCAACTTGCTTGGGTCTGTGGAATAAACAGACACAAAAAACAGACACGTTTGATGTGGAAGGAAAATAAAAAGAAGCGCAGGGAGAGGTGCAGACGTGAGCTGGAGGGTGGGTGCAGGGGTGCAGGTGGCTGGCCTTGCCAGGTGCCCACGGGAGTCCACTTGGGCCCGTGCAACCTCCTACCTCTGAGACCGAAGAGCTTGTGAGAAGGGCTTGTCCTGACCTCTCCAGCTTGAAAGAACAAGGAATGGAATCTGCACGCAACTAGAAAGCTAACAGAAACTTTTAGAAAGGCAGGCCATGGCTTGTGCCTAAACTCAGAATATCATGGAACGGGATGACTCCCAGGAGTGTAGGAGAGAGGGACTCTCGAGACTGTGGCTTGGCCAAACGGAGCCGGGCTCTCCACCTCATGGGACTTGGGTAGGGCCTTTGTCCCCAAGAAGTCTGCATAGAGAAGAAGCAATTCTCGCCTGCAGAGAATACAGCCTCAGCCCTCACCCCGGGAAGGCACTGACTGTCACTGGTGGCGATAACAGAAGTGACTGTGGTGAGAGCCCTGTTGTTTGACACAAAACACTGAGTGACAAGCCACAGACTGCACAGGGCGGCATCACCGGGGAGGGGGTGAAATTCAGGTGTTCCCCATTCCTTAACCAACCCCGAGGGCAGGTGCTATTTATTATCAGCCACTATTCACTGCCTTGCAACACTAAAACAGGTGCAAAATCATGCGGTGACGTCAACACACCATGGAGGAGCTACCCAAAGTCACCAACCCAAGGTGGCTGGGACAGAGCCATCCGGACGGCAGCCTGCCCTCTGCTGGACATGATGATGACAATTTAGGTGAAAGGGGAAGGAAGAAAAGTCTCAGGATCAGAGAGAAATCCTGGCCCGGGCCAGGAGTCCACAAACACAAACAAGAAGAGTGGGGTGCGGGGAACGCAGGAACTTAGAGAAGAGTCAATGGATGGATACAGGGGTAAATCACCTGCAGATACCTAGTATTTGATGAACTCTGAAAAAGATCACTAGATGCCACTTAGAGCAACGCCCTGCAGCTCCCTTCCTTTCCCTCAACCCTTTATGGGATCCCCTAGATCCATTCTTCCTCCACGGTTCACGCTTCCATCCACCAAGAAATCGAAGCCTTTTCTGGTACAGCCTATTTAGGGAGCTGTTTGACTCGAGGAGGTCTGAAGCACTGGCTCTGGGGAGGCCTGTCAGGACAAGGAGGCGCCAGGAGGACTTGGCAGCGGGCATCGCCCACCTCCTGCTCCCTGGCTCAGCCCCGGGGCTCCCACGTCTCCGCACTCCCACCTGTCCGCTCCCTCTCTGCCACCTGAGGGGCTCCTCTTCCAATAGGGTGCTTGCACCTGGGATTCAACGCTCCCGTGCCTTGGGCCCTCCTCCCTCCCTCCCTCAAATTCTGAAGCCACTTTCCATGGCATCATCTGAGCCTCTCTGTTTCTAACACTTACAAGGTTTCAGACTAAGGTGTGCAGGCTTGTGGTGCAATCACGACTCAGCTCTAAAATCCCCTTTCAAAAAACTTGACCATTTTGCAGTAGTGTCCTCGCATTGGGTGAACAGCTCTCAAATATCTTGAACGTCTTGCCTGATTTCGGCCTCCTCTTTCTACATAGAAAGTTCTAGGCTTTCTTCTATTTTTGGGTGCAGGCTACTCCGTCCTGGGATCCATTTCAGAGTGCTCTACGGCTCAGTGCTGGCGTTAAGAAGTGAGATGCACACCAGAAAGCCAATGAGGCAAATCCGTACGTATCCCAGGCAGCCCCTGTGACGCACAGATTCCTTCCTGAACATAAGAATTAAAAGATCCTGAACCCAGGTGAAAAGCTTGCCTAAGTAGTGATTTTTTTTTTTTTTTTAGCAAAGGACATACACCGCTTTCCATACTGTTTTACATTAAGCCAAATCTCAAAAAAAAAAAAAAATCCTGAGGCTTCCAGTTATGGAATGGATAAGTCACAGAAATAAGAGGTCCTGGGCCCCCTGGGTGGCTCAGTGGGTGAGCACCTGCCTTCGGTTCAGGCTGTGATCCCGGGGTCCTGGGATCGAGTTCTGCACTGGGCTCCCTGCAGGGAGCCTGCTTCTCCCTCTGCCTGTGTCTCTCATGAATAAATAAAATCTTAAAAAAAAAAAAAGAACTAAAAGGTCCTGCATAGGGAACGTAGTCCGTGGTCGTGTGATAGCGCTGCATGGTGACAGATGGTCGCTACACATGTGGTGAGCACAGCATACTGCACGGACTTGTCAAATCACGATGTCATACACCTGACACTAATGTAACATTGTGTGTCGACCCTACTCCAATTTAAGAAAACCCAACAATGAAAGCCTGCCTTTTGTTTTGTCTGAAGATCTAATTGGCTTTGTTAAATGCTTCATGAGTCAGGGAGTTCCCTCTAGCAAGTGGAGAGGAGCTCCTGAAGCTACCGTTTCAAGCACTGATATTTATTTATTTTTTATTTTTTTATTTTTATTTATTTATGACAGTCAGAGAGAGAGAGAGAGAGAGGCAGAGACACAGGCAGAGGGAGAAGCAGGCTCCATGCACCGGGAGCCTGACGTGGGATTCGATCCCGAGTCTCCAGGATCGCGCCCCGGGCCAAAGACAGGCGCCAAACCACTGTGCCACCCAGGGATCCCAAGCACTGATATTTAAAAATAATTTAAAAAATAAAAAAATAAAAATAATTTTGACTACTTTTTAATTTTTAAAAAGCCTAACCTTTGATAACTTCCTCCTCTTGTTAAACTGAGTACACCTCTGTGATGTTGTGATACGGTAAGAAGTATCGATTTGGTCTTCCCTCCTGGTTCTTAACATAGGAGCTCCTAAAATCCTTGAAATTTCTCTCTCTCTTTTTAAATATTTTATTTTTATTTATTCATCAGAGACACACAGAGAGAGGCAGAGACACAGGCAGAGGGAGAAGCAGGCTCCCCAGAGGGAGCCTGATGCAGAACTCAATCCCAGGACCCAGGGGATCATAACCTGAGTCAAAGATAGAGGCTCAGCCACTGAGCCACCCAGGTGCCCCAAATCCTTGGAATTTGAGTGAAAGAGGGGACAGTGACATCTTTTCTTATTCATAAGGTGCCTCTTGCAACCACACCTCAGCTTATGCTAATGAAATAACTCTGAGGATGGGGCTGGTTGCCACAGGAAGCCATCAGAGGGTTGGAAATTTCAGCCCCACCTCCAACCTCCAATGGTCAATGACCAATGATTTCATAAATCCATACTCTGTAATGGAACCTCGCCCCCCTAAAAATCCTAAACAATGTAGTTCAGAGAAATTCTGGGTTGGTGGACACATAAAGGTGCGGGGAAGGTGGTGCACCTGGGAAAGCCTGGAAGCTTTGATCACCTGCCCTATATCAGCCCATGCATCTCCTCCATGTGGCTGTTCCTGTGTATCCTTTATAATCAACTGGTAATATTAAGTTTCTTGCACATGTGATCCGACTCCTCTGTATCTGTAGGCTCTGGAAGCTGTTCTAGCAAATAGTGCACCTGAGGAGGGGGTCATGGGAACCTTGGATTCAGGCTGGTGAGAAGTTCCAGAGGCCTAGACTTGGGACTGTCTGAGGTGGGGGCAATCCTGGGACGCTGAGACCTTAACCTGCGATGTCTGGCACGAATTCTGGAAAAATGTCAGAATCACTTGGTGTGAGGAAAACCTCCACGCATTTCGTGTGTGAGATGCTTTGTGAGTAAAAACCAATTCATAATAGCATGGGCCACCATTTGGTGTCGACTTGGGTCCATCAGGATGAATATCTGTGCTTATGTGCTTTTATGGAACGATAGTGTCGTTAGGGATTACTAAATAAGATAGGGTTATCTACTGCTCAGTGGCCCCAGCTTCCCACTTAAAAAAAAACAAACCCAGACATTAATTCTGTGAGCTCCTTCCTCTGTTCTATAGGGCTCTAAATATATCTGCTTCTAGAAGTGCTTCCTGAGTCTTTCTCTTAGGCTGTCCACTGTAACCTCTTGCTAGTTTGCAGTCAGGATAAAGCCGATGCCCCAAATCGCCAGTCATCCTAGATGGATATGCAATTCCAAGTCTCCAGACTCTAGCCTGAAAGTGGCTCCATGCTGGCCATGTCGACATAGCTTTATGGCAGTTAAGTCTCTAAGTTTTTTACTTTATTGTTTTATTTGGTTAATTTTTAAATTTCTGCTCAAAGAAAGTACAATAAGGAAACTTCCTAACGGAAAGCTTTATGAGCAAAGAAAATACCAGTGAAGACATGAACTGCCAGGGATATTCCCAGGGAACAGGAACTGGCACTTTTACACGTGTTAAATAAGACCACGTCTACCTTTGGTCCAGTGAACTTCGAATATGGACTGTTGACACACTCATCTATAGGATGAGGGTCAAACTTATCCTAAAATAAAGTACTGAATGTTATTATTCCCATTATATCCTAGATCCCAGAATTTCGTTCCATAATTTCTCAGCTTTTTTTTTTTTTTAATTTCTCAGCTCTTGATATCAGAAGATGTCAGTGAAAGTGATCTTGAATGAGTCACAACTGCTTTTCTCAAGGGACTGAAGCCACCCTCCATCCTGCAGCCTGACCTGATTCTCTTCATCAGCGGCTGTGCTGCTCTGGGACTCCTGCTGCTTCCACAATGGATACAGATTAGAGTCTAAAGTCTCAGGCTGCCCATCAGACACCTCAACAGCTTGGTCCCCATGTACTCTGCCAAACTAACCCTCCACTCCGTCTTCTTCTCCCCCTGTCCTCAGCCACCCCACACACACTGTCCCTGGAACCCCACCGACCCAGGCTGCCCCCAGACCTTGAAGATGTTCTTGCTGCCTGGATTCCTTCTCCCTCCACACCTGCCAGTCAAAGTCTTCCAAAATCTCTACTTCCATCCATCCAAGAAGGACTCAGGAGGCTCTTCTACTTTGCTGCATGCTTGCTCCCTCCCTCCCCGCCCCCTACCTAATTTCTTGTATTAACACCCCACAGTCAGGGCTGTTTAGGAATGTACTGGAGAGCGCTTTGCTTTCCCCATACCTCCCAGCCCAGGAGCTGAAAAGTGAGGGAAAGGGGTAGAGACCCAAGTCTTGTGCACCGACACCCATACCAGGGCTTTGCCCTGCCACCCCCTTATTTCTGCATACTCACGGTTTCCACAGTTGAGACCACCAAGCCCAAATGGGCAACTGCAAGTCAACAACAACAACAAAAGAACGAGAATTAATTTTAAAAGTCAAAAGATATAACTGAGGCAATCTACCCAAGTAACTTACTTATTAAAGATTTATTTTAATTAATTTATTTTAGTTTCAGAGGTAGAGTTTAGTGATTTATCAGTTGCATATGACACCCTGTGCTCATTCCATCATGTGCCCTCCTTACTGCCCATCAGCCAGTTATGCCATCCCCCCACCCACCACCCCTCCAGCTACCCTCAGTTGTTTCCTAGAGTTAAGAGTCTCTCATGGCTTGCCTCCCTCTCTTTTTCATCCTATTTTATTTTTTCTTCCTTCCCCTGTGGATCCTCTGTTTTGTTTCTTACATTCCACACATGAGTGAAATCATATGATATTTGTCTTTCTCTGATTGACTTATTTCACTTAGCAAACACCCTCTAGTTTCGTCCATGTTGTTGCAAACCCAAGTAACTTCTAAATAAGTTCAAATTCATCAGAATAAATGAGCCTACCTCATACATGTTTCATTTTCAAGCCTATATCCATCTTCGCATGCTAAAAGAGAAAAGGAAAATCCATGAATATGATCCAGGTTGGCCCAAACTGACAGTTATTAGATACCAGCCGCTTTAAAGTCCACAAGAATCTTCTAGAACCAGAAGTTTACAAATAGCTTTAGAATTATCTATAACCGGGGGATCCCTGGGTGGCTCAGCGGTTTAGCGCCGCCTTCAGCTCAGGGCGTGAACCTGGAGACCCGGGATTGGGATCCAGTCTCGCATCGGGCTCCCTGCATGGAGCCTGCTTCTCCCTCTGCCTGTGTCTCTGCCTCTCTCTTTCTCTGTGTCTCTCATGAATAAATAAAATCTTAAAAAAAAAAAAAAGAATTATCTATAACCTGTCAGCTCAACTCTTAATTAATTTTATCACAAAATTGTCTTAAACCTATGAGTGGCTCTCAGTTTGCCATGTATAAGAAAAAAAGGATCGTGATAGCAATCGTAATATCTACCTTATAGTTTCTCGGAGGGAATTAACTAGAGCAAGGCATGCAAATGGCTTGGCATGGTGCCTGGCACATAGTTACCACTGAATAAATGATTATAGTTATTACTGTCCAACGAATGCAATTCTTTTGGGAAGTTCTCTGTGGCCCATGTACCATCCTTCCATATGCACAAAGACAAATGATCTACCTTCTTTAACGTAAGTCAAACCTTTGACCTGCTGTTGACTCCATCAACCCCTTCCAAGAGGAAGAAGGAGCTGTGCCATCCTCTGGGACACGGTCCTGGTGGGTGCCTCAATTTTCATAGGAGAATGCTCGCCCTGTCTATCGTCTGTGCAGGGGATTCTGGACATATGTAGGGGAGTGCTAATCAGCACAGCACCCAAGAACATAACGTGGAACCCTCTGGTGGTGCTGCTCAGGGACTGAAGGGCTGTGGCCCAGCCATTCCTGTGGGTCAGCAGTTCTTGAATTTATTTGAACACAGAACATTTCCAACACTAAATAAGCTGATGGAACAGCATGAACTATAATGCATGCTGAGATGAAAGCAGACAATAAAAAATGGCTTCATAGTCAAATTCATCGCTGCAAGAAGTGATAGAAATTCGTTTCATGAATAATGTACGATACACACTGCATAAAAGATCACAGATAAGAAAAGGTACATAGCGTAGAGCGGGGATCCCTGGGCAGAGAGACACATGCTAATGGTGAGATGTGCGTGTCAGCAGTGCACACGGCTGGGGCGGGGGGTTGGTGCACACCCTCCTGGGCCGGGCCGGGAGCTCTCTCGGAGGCATTCTGGATGCTCTGTTATGGATTAACGCCTAATAATATCAACTTAGGTAGATGTACTCAGTGCTGCTCTTCCTTCTGTTTTTAATGTTAAATGCTAAATTTTTCTAGCATCTATTTTGTTGTCAGAGATCACTGACATATCACTAGAGTTGACTGGAACAGTTCAGAAAACGCTGCTCTAAATAGTCTGCGATTCTCTTACAGCAAGCAGATCATGAGAGCTGCAAGCCTGGACTGAGCTGTTCTGGCTCCACAGAGCTTTTCTTTTCTTTTTTAAATTATTATTATTTAAAAAAATTTTTTATTGGAGTTCAATTTGCCAACATATAGCATAACACCCAGTGCTCATCCCGTCAAGTGCCCCCCTCAGTGCCCGTCACCCAGTCACCCCAACCCCCCACTCACCTCCCCTTCCACTACCCCTTGTTCGTTTCCCAGAGTTAGGAGTCTCTCATGTCCTGTCTCCCTCACTGATATTTTCACTCATTTTCTGTCCTTTCCCTTTATTCCCTTTCACTAATTTTTATATTCCCCAAATGAATGAGACCCTATAAAGTTTGTCCTTTTCCGATTGACTTATTTCATTCAGCATAATACCCTCCAGTTCCATCCACATCGAAGCAAATGGTGGGTATTTGTCATTTCTAATGGCTGAGGAATACTCCAGTGTATACATAGACCACAGCTTCTTTATCCATCATCTGTCAATGGACACCGAGGCTCCTTCCACTGTGTGGCTATTGTGGACATTGCTGCTAGAAACATCGGGGTGCAGGTGTCCCGGAGTTTCATTGCATCTGCATCTTTGGGGTAAATCCCCAGCAGTGCAATTGCCGGGTCATAGGGCAGATCTATTTTTAACTCTTTGAGGAACCTCCACAGTTTTCCAGAATGGCTGCACCAGTTCACATTCCCACCAACAGTGCAGGAGGGTTCCCCTTTCTCCACATCCTCTCCAACATTTGTTGTTTCCTGCCTTGTTAATGTTCCCCATACTCACTGGGGTGAGGAGGTATCTCATTGTGGTTTTGATTTGTATTTCCCTGATGGCCAGTGATGCGGAGCATTTTCTCATGTGCTTGTTGGCCAAGTCTATGTCTTCCTCTGTGAATCCACAGAGCTTTTCCTGAGTTACATTCTCTTGCATCAGGGGCTCTTATAAATAGCAGCAGCATTGGGGAAGTCCCTGGGACTTATTACAGGATGTCATGGGCCACGCCGCCATGATACCATATGGTAACCTCTCAATGAGGACGCCCCAAAGAAAGTTCCCTTGGGCCTTCGGTCCTAAAAAGATGAGGATGCTTCTGAACAACTGTACTTTATTTTATGGGCACTGACTCTTTCTAAAGCCCTATTTCTCTCTTTGCCTCAGTATCCAGGAAGCTCAGAACTTGAGCGAGTGGCCTACCTTTAGCAAACATGTAGGACCTGATAGCCTATCTTTCTGCATCTTTTGCAACAAAGTAGGGCAAAATCATCACATCCGCTTTAGGGAAGGAGGAACAAGGCCCCTCTCCCATATCTTTGACAGCTTTGAGTCTACTGAGGCCTTCTCTAAGGAACAAGCTGGGCACTCCTGCTTCCCTGGGTGTGGAGAGCATCATGCCCTGGCAGTCCTCATGCTACAGCAGCTTGTGGGGGCCGGAAAGGCACCCCGGGCGCCCCATGCATGGCTGTGTCTACAGGCAGCTTCACAGGCACCGCTGGTGTGCCCGTGACTCATCCCCATCCATCTCAGCACTGAGGCAGGCTGATGTCACACCAGCCTGTTCTATTCTGAACACTTCTTCCTGGAAATGTTTTTACATCAGATCTACCCACCCAACCCTCATCTGCTGGGTGGGAGCTTTCCACCCTGTGGCTGTCATCCAGCCAGACGTAACGTCCATCTGTTGTCCTGCCTACAAGCTGATGGGCTGGGCTGTTTTCACTTGGCTTCAGAAGTGGCCCGACTTCCTGGTGTTAATGGTACTTCTTTACTTCAAATGGGTTTGTTCAGTCATTTCATCAAAGACAGAGTGCCACCACGGTTCTTGGAGGGAAAGCTCATCGTAAGATGCTCCAGTGCTCCTTAGGCTCTAGCTCCTCTTCACATACTAGCAGGACTCTGACCCGTGGGGCACTGAAGACAAAATGAATGTAGCAACAGCTGGTAGTAGTGCCCAGGCCAGGTTTCCCATATTGAACAAGTCAATGCAAATCTCTGGCCTTTTTATAAGTAAGTGGCGGAGTCTTCAAGACTCTTGTTTCCAAGACCTCCTACTCTTGTCCGATCCCATTTGCAGACCCGTCATCCATTTGTTAACTCGACAGACATTTGTTAAAGCCCACAACGTGCTAAGGATATTCTAGACATAGGTCTGGCTTTTAAGGCATTGGTGAGAGAAAGAGGCCTGTCAGAAGGACACCTACTTTAATTTTAGGATGCTTTGGAAGTCTGAAGACACGGGGAAGCTATTTTATGTGAGGACTACGTATGTGTACAACAGAGAGCAATAGAGGCTTGCTAACGTATAGCTTTTGGAAACACACCCACACACCCCTATCCTCCATCTATACTGAGGACTGACCTCAGATTTGAGGTGTCCAAAAGGGGCTTTATTTTAAACACCCCTGTGCTCCAGCACCAATGGCCAGAAGGTGTCACTGCAACCCATCAGAACCCAGCCAACAGGGCTGTGGCCCAAGGAGCTGCCGATTCCATTCATCAGAGGCCTGGTGGACATGGATGAAAGTCCAACCAACAAGGATACTGCAGAAATGAGGCTTTGCAGGGCCTTGGCAACAAGCCCGAGAGCTGACCAAGGAATCCTCGTGCTGCATCTTGGCTCGTTACTTGACAAACAGAAGGTTGCTGGATGCTGTGTCATTGCATCTGGAAACATCTTTGACAGTCCTGCTATCGCTAGTGCTAGTCTATCAGCCAGACAATTAAGAAATTGCTGACTTGGAAACAAAGGCAAGCGGCGGGGGCCAGCCAGAAGCAAAGGTGGCAGGGCTGTCAGAGACTCCAGAGACTCGGTGCACCGGGGCCACCACTCCCATGGGCCCCATTTCTGTCCATTACCTTCCTAGCCCCCCAGCACGTGGATTTAGCAGAGGTCACCTTCCCACAAGAAGCGGGGTTCAACAAGCCCCAGTTTCCAAGAAGAGCGAGGACTACTTTGCATGAAACCAGGTAAGATGGAACAAGGAAGAGTCATTTCTTTGCATCAAAGAGGCGGGCGGACTGTGCGCTGATAAACGCCGGGAGGTCGTCGTGCCTCAGGACCGCAGGCCAGCACACGGGGTCAGCCTCCCCTGCCGAGCCCACCACGGGGCCTGCGTGTGCAGCACACGGTGCGCGCTTTCAAAGCCCTTGTGCATAAACCTGAGTCAAGGGGTCTGAAGGTCAGGACGACTGCCCTGCCCTGAAGTGTGCTTTCATCCTCTCCTGATGGAACCAGTCCTCTACCGGAAAGTCCTGATAGAAGTAAGTGGCACGTCCCCTCTCCCTAGCATGTGACTTTTACTCAGAGTCCAGCAACACAGTCACCAGCAGGCGCTGGCCAAGCAGGAAACCTGTGCCTTTTACATTCTAATGTGATGCGATGCTTAGAGCTACCTGACGGACTTTGTGTCTGTTGCTAGTTTGGGGATTACAAATTCCAGCAGGCTTTTATAAAGTCAGGGCTCCGGACTTGCATTAGTTTTGCCTTCAAGTAGCATCCTTGCCGCGCACTCACTGAGCACCCTCTGTTTCTAACTGAACGAATGTTAGTCCCACCTAAATGGTTAGAATTACCTTTCTGCCCTCACACCCTTCGTGAAAACTTTAAAACTGGAACTCACTAAATCGGCCCCATCCTGCGTGAAATACCAGGGAGATGCTGATGGCTTACAAAGCACCTCCATAGGGCAGCTCCGGTGGCTTGGCGGTTTAGCGCCGCCTTCAGCCCAGGGTGTGATCCTGGAGCCCGGGGATCGAGTCCTGCATCGGGCTCCCTGCATGGAGCCTGCTTCTCCCTCTGCCTGTGTCTCTGCCTCTCTCTCTGTGTCTCTCATGAATAAATAAATAAAATCTTAAAAAAAAAAAAAAAGAAAAAGCACCTCCATATACACAGCCTTCCTCGATCCCTAGAACATCCAATGGAGCACTGCTATACCCATTTCACAGAAGGGGAAACTGAGGCTCAGCGAAGCAAAGCTGTCTTGCCCAAGACGATACATGATCTGCAAGGCAGAGTCGGGCGCTGACTCCCCTGAGCCTTGGCAGTACTTGGTCCACTGGGCCTCAGCTGCCTCTAAAAGGGACAGGCCTGACTCCGTGCTTGGGTTTCCGTTTATGAAGATTAGCAGACAATAGAATAAAACTTTGGGAATTAAAACGACAATTTTCCTAACTTCCCCTAAGTGAAAAAAAAAAAAAAGAAAAAAAAGTCACTGCCATAGGCATTCCCATTCTCTCTTCTTTTCCTCTGAATGTGATTGGCCGGACCAGCTGCACCACTCAGAGACAGCACTATTGTTCGAAGGAGATAACACAGTCCATGGGCAAAATGGCAAAATACCAAGTTACCCACAGCTGAGAACGGGCACAGCCAGAGCAGAGAGTTTGGGGCAGAGGAAAGCGTCTTCCCTGCGCCGGGTCGGGCTGCAGGCCCCCCCCCCCCCCGCCCGAGGACTTGCTGGCACCTCGGCAGGAGTGATCCATCTTGTTGAACTGGAAGTAGCCCGACTTGCATTGGCACAGGGCGACGCCGTCCAGGTCCGTGCAGATGGAGGTCTCTCTGTCACATTCTGGAGTCTTCCGCTTGCACAGGCTGCCCGCTAGAATGCAAAAACAAGACGGTGAAACAAAACCAAACCTCCTCCGCGTCAAACCTTAAGATGCATGAACTTTTCTATTTAAAGAGGCCCTGGGAACTGTTTCCAGAAAGTCGGCCTGCTGCAAGGCTCCCTTCAGAGGCCCACTCGGGGACCTTCCCTGTCGCCCCATAGCCCATCCCCCGAGCACGCCACGGGACAGAGGCGCAGACAAAAGACACAGGCCTGGTGCCCGAGACCCCGGCACCCACTGTAAACACGGCCCTGGACGCGGGGACGTCTTCCGTAACCCCCCGCTGGAGGGGCGGGCACAGAGCCAGGAATCGTGCCCAGGCCCTGTGAGGAAGCCGTGAAGCTCACACCTGTCCTGCGTGGACGCCTGCCTCTGAGTCTGCTCTGTGTCTGCGCGGCCTGGAGGGAGGCAGAGGGTGGCCGCTTGCCCACAGAGGTGTTCCGAGGGTCGGACGCCCCGGCATCACGTTCTTTGATTAGGTTCCCTGTCTGTCTCTCCACTACTCTGGCGGTTTCTGGGGGCTTATGCATCTCTGGGGCTTTGGGACCTTGCACGGAGATGGTCACACCTTGCACGCTGAAGGCTGCTGTTGGGCCCTGGGTCCCCAGGCCATCACCACGGGGGTCGGGGGCAGAGGAGGGCAGAGGCGGCTTGCTACCTCCCTCCCTTTAGGGCTTTACTTTCTACATGCAAATCTGCTCGTTTTGTCCAGCTCTGGACACACGGGCCGCGCTCATTTCATGGAGGACAAAGAAGTTATCTCCTTATTATCAGAAAGTGTTCATGGTTGGGCACATGGCCTTCTCCGAGGCTGTGTACAGCAGGCCCTCTCTGTATGCAGGGGACATACCAGGGGAAGCTTACTATCTAAGGCCTGACAAAAACACACATGTGAATGGGGGACACAGAGAGCAGAACAAAAACAAGCAGCTAACTGGATAGTGAGCAGAGCTCCTTTCCAACCAGCTCAAGGGGAGGGCAATGCTGAGATCTGCTCTCGCTGCCGGGAGGTGAGTGCAAGTTGCCAACGGGGAGAGGCCACCGAAGCGCAGTGTGTGCATATCATGCAGGGAGGCATGGTCCCCCCTCTCCCACCTTACGGAAGACACCAACGATTCAAAAACCAGGTACTGGCTCTCATTGTGGCAAA
Source organism: Nyctereutes procyonoides (assembly GCF_905146905.1). Lineage (NCBI taxonomy): Eukaryota > Metazoa > Chordata > Mammalia > Carnivora > Canidae > Nyctereutes > Nyctereutes procyonoides. Next base: position 21,647,074 of record NW_026575030.1, on the reverse strand, counting down.
ACTGCCCCTCCTGTGATGACGTGAGGTGCCACCCATGCCAGGTCCCCGCATCTGCCTCCTTTCCTGAGTCCCGAGAGCTTGGGACCTGCTGGATGGCCTGGTCACAGGGAGGTAAGTTTAGGACACAGCTTTGGTTTTCATCACTGCATTTCCTGCCTTTATCATTGGAAGCTGGCTGCTAAAGCAGAACTCTCTTTGTGTGTATGATAGAATTTCCTTTGTTTATTGTGAAAAGTTTGTATTTAAGAGAGAAAATTAAAAAAAAAAAAAAAAAAAGGAAAAATCTCACCAGGCTAACTGCAACGCTGGCACTAGAGAGGTACCAACCCCCACAGTTCCTCCCCTAAACTTGGTGAGAGCTTTGTCAGTCCTCAAACCTTAACATAAATACTTCTGGGGCAAAAGGCTGGTGCTAGCTTTGTCCAGCAGCCAGCCTGGGTTGCCTGTCCCGATTAGATATTTTCTGGAAGCCAATGTCACATTTTCCTTCCATCCTGCCCATTAATCTAGCCTGCTGGCAAATACCACTCGCCCCACTGAAGCAACCCTTCCTTGCACAGAAGCAAGGAAAGTTGGCCTTGCCTCTGCAACAGAGGAGTTGCTCTCCTAAAACTCCTTAAAGAACATCCTGTCGTAAGTCAATCAAATGCAACCACATCGAATCTCATTTTCATTTCAAGCCTGGCAATGTGATTTTTCTACAACCACAATTCCCATGGTCGTTCCGGGGCATAACATCCGCCTGACAGACAATGAGAATGTATGTACATCTGAGGCTGCGACGCTCCTTGGGGGATTTCCAAAGACTCTAAACCTTTGGAGGCATGAGAGCTGCAGTTTTGGAAGGTGAAGAACTGAGGAAGCGGATATTTTGCGAACTGAAGGGTGAAGACCTGCCCTTCCAATGGCATTGTTCAGAGTAGCCCAGTGCTGCCCATATGTTGGAAATACCCAGATGTCAGAACATGACCCCTCCTGCCTGTCAGAGCTACGGCTCCAGCACTCAGAAAGGTGAGCAAGAAAGAGACAAAGCTCGGTATGCTGGCAAAACCTGGAGAAGGACTGGGAGGGAAAACAGAGAAATGAGCCAAGATACATGGCTGTCTTTGTTTTTAAGGGCTTTCAAAGGGGAGGTACAGAATGCGGATCAGCACAGGTCGGGGGTGAGGGAGCAGATGGGAAATCTCTGTACCTTTCTCTCGATTTTGCTCTGAACCTAACACTGCTCTAAGAAAATTAATAAGTCCTAAAAAGCAAAACAAAACAAAGAATGGGACCTCGGCAAGGAAGCTAGGGGCTTTCCCGTAGGCCACATCCAAGCGGCAGAGAGAATGGCGTCGGGGAGTGACCACCGCTACTGTAATAAGCAGGATCTTACAAATCCATATATGTGGCTGTTTGATATACAAGACATGAAAATGCATTTACTAGGGACGTAAAGGTAACCTGGTGCAATGTTGACCGCAAAGAATGTACTCTCGGGGTGTTCAGTGAATTGAAAGGTCCCCTTCCTACTCACCAGGGAGGAAAAATTGGGACCTTTGAATCATTGGCAAGAGAAAGTAAAATCAAAAAGTTCTTGCCTCAAAGTTTAGAGCACAGTATAATGGAGCATATAGTTTTCAGTTAATTCCCCAGCGATGCTAAATGATAGCAACTTCAGGTCCAGAAAGCTCAGCAGCTTTTTAACCCCCAAAATGAACCACTAGCCTTAAAATGGGCTGAAGCTATAGTGTTTATCTCAGGGTACATGGTTAACCCCCAGCTCGCAGGCTCTGCTGTGCATAGGTCCATGAGGAGAGCCCTCTGGATCAGCACTCAGAAAGCCCTGAGCCACTGGGTATGTCCTGGATCTTCCAGCAGTTACAGCACCAAACCTGCTCCTTGCAACTTCCATCGGTGTCTGGGTACCAGATGGGGAGGCTCACAGATTCTGCATCCTTCGCTAGTCCTAACTGTGTAGCACAATTTGCTGACCAGAGCCCACTTTTTTTTTTCTTAATTTTATTTGTTCATGAGAGACACAGAGAGAGGCGAAGGGCGAAGACACAGGCAGAGGGAGAAGCAGGCTCCACGCAGGGAGCCCGATGCGGGACTCCATCCTGGGTCCCCAGGATCAGGCCCTGGGCCAAAGGCAAGTGCTAAACCGCTGAGCCACCTGGGCTGCCCTTCTTTTCTTTTCTTGTCTTTTTCTTTTCTTTTCTTTTCTTTTTTCTTTCTCTCTCCCTTCCTTCCTTCCTTCCTTCCTTCCTTCCTTCCTTCCTTCCTTCCTTCCTTCCTTTTCTTTCTTGGCTCAAATGCCCAGTGTGAAGCCCTATATGAGGCTTGAACTCATGTCTCTGAGATCAAGACCTGAACTGAGATCAAGAGTTGGATGCTCGACCCCCCAAGCCCCCCCCCCCACTTAACACCCATTTCAAACATAGACGGGCTCTATGACAAACATGTTGAACCCCAGCCCCGAGTGCCTTACACTCCCATCCTAGGTCTGTACCTAACTAACCACATGGGCAGGGTCTTCCCAGGAGGCTATTCTCTTACCTTTAAAGATCCGCCTCTGAGATCCCAAGAGTTGGCAGGCCTCGGCAGAGGAGCTACAGGAGTTGACACATTTCTGCATCCCGTCGGCCAGGTCAAACAGTGTCACGTTGGAGGCCAAGGAGAAGGTGGTTTGCAGGGACATGACCACTGCATTGGACTCCCTATTGGCAAAGTGTGTGGGTTTTTAATTGTCCTCAAATGACATGTAGGCCCCAGGGCTTGTGGAAAGAACATGCATCTCCTTTCTCCAGGAAGGAAAAGGGAGAGCATGGAGGTCCAGGGACCTTGGCCCCGGGTCACTCTGTGGCTTGGTCAAAACAGGGCCCAGTTTTGTTGCTGTCGCCTACGTTATGATGGCCTCCCCTTTGTTGTAGACTGGTTCACAAGTAATTCCGTCGCTTACCTAGAAGCATGAACTGTGGATCGGGTGTAACCAGGTAACGTTGAAAAACACATATTTAACTGAAAGGAAGAACAGGATGGTCGTTAACTGTGAGTTAGATAAAAGCCTTAGACCTAGAACCAATTTCCTATTTTCAGGATAAAATAGGCATTTTCCAGCCATCAAGTTATCAGCAGGCAGCTTTACAGAGGAGTGGTGTCCTTTTTTTTGTTCCCTTCTTAAATGCCTCCCTGCTCTTGTTCTGTTGTTCTCTGAGTACAAAGGGAGAGAGGCAGATAGTAAATCAGTGGGGAAAATCTTGGCAGGAAATGATGTTCAGAACAGCACCCTTGGATGCAAAACATCTTCAAAGGAACAGATCTCTTCTAAGACCCAGGGTTTCAAAAACTCAGAGGCAACTGTTTATTTGGACTTTGCAGAGTGAACAAGGTTCACTGAAAGAGGCTTCAGCTACCCCAGGTCTGGCAGGCCCGACACAGACCCTCATAATCTACAGTGAGTTGACCTAACTCAAAGATAGGTCCTCTTCAAAAGGGCTCTCCATGGGAAATCACATTACGTGGGTCAAGAGCCCCTTTTTGGAGAGCAAATTAAGAATGACTCTCCCTGTGTTTGCCTTGTGCCCTCAGAGAGAGCGGAAAATCCCTCTAGGGCATAAAGTTCCATGCCTGCTTTTCTGCTGCCCCGACAGTAGGGGCTTCGGAAGGTCACAGTACCTTGACCTGTGCAGCGTGCCTGTCTGCAAAGCCGGTGTGTCAGGCACACTTTACTCTTCATAAGATGGATTCAAACATAGGATGTTATCAAACCCTTTTTCGCCTTGTGGGACATTGCTCTATATTCTGACGGGCAATGATTTATTAGTATAATGATTTTAAACTTCTTTTTCCCAGGGGAAAAAGAGAAAAGGCATATTTCAGAACAGAATGGCATCTTGGGGAAGGCCACTTAAGTGGCTTCTCTAGTTACTGCTTAAATCTTCACTTTTCTTGGGACTGGGGATGTCATATCACCAATAAATTATACATTCATACTAGGTGAAAATGAACAAGTCAGGTTAGTCACTGAGCGCCGTATACTGGGAAGGACTGCATCTCTGCCCAGGGTTCTAAGCCCCTGTACTACCCAAGAAGGAAATATTGACCTCCAGTACAACCAAGAGGCAGCTGTGCTGGAGTGACAAGAACACCAGGTATAGGATTAGTAGACATAATATCCTGCTGTATAGTAAAGAATTTAACCTCATACAAAGAGAGGTCTGGCCCTTGGCTTCCAGGAAGTAATCAATAAGCTTTTGGAACGTCTTGCCTTTGTCTACCTGGAGGCCTGGCCACTCCAAATATCTAACAATGTGACTTATGTGGGGGCTTTGGGTTATATGGTATCAGCCTGACCTCCAAAGGGACTGGAGGCTGAGGCCAGCCATACAAGCAGTTGGCTATGTCCACATATTGGCTCTAGGCATCAAGGTTCAGGGGAGCTTCATTGGTTAGCAATACTCCATGAATATTGTATACATCATTGCCAAGGGGAGTTAATACAATACAACACATGGGGAAAAGACAACTGGAAGCATCAAACTTGGAATCCTCCTTGACTTCGCCCCATGTCTCTTTCTTATGGCTGATTGTAACCTGGACCTTTTCACTGTAATAAACTACAACTGTGAGTTTAACAGCTGTCAGTGAGGTCTGAGTCATTACAATGAATTATCAAATCTGAGGGTGGTCTTGGGGATCTTCAAACTTGCAAATGGTGTCAGCAAAGGGGATAGTCTAGTGGACTAGTCCCTAACTTTGCACCTCTCTGTGTGAACTCAGGCCTCCCACTCTTTTAGCTGTAAAGGTGTCACTTTTATAGGAGTGAGGCATCTGGCAAAGTGCCTGTCATAGAGTAGATGCTCAGTTAATATAGAAATGGAATTGAAATCTAAATTTTATTTTATTTTATTTCTTAAAAGATTTAATTTAAAAAAAAGATTTATTTATTCATGAAAGACACAGAGAGAGCAGCAGAGACATAGGCAGAGGGAGAAGCAGGCTCCCCTCGGGGACCCTCATGTGGGACTCGATCCCCAGACCCTGGGATCATGACCTGAGTCAAAGGCAGACAGATGCTCAACCACTGAGCCACCCAGGTCCCCCTGGAATCTAAATTTTCCACAAATAAATTCTACAGTCCTATAAAACCCTATAGGTTTTGGCTAATATACTCTTAGCCATAAAGAGCAAGTAAAGATGAGGAATCAAAGGCCCCTAGATAATCTATGCAGGGAATTCTCAAGCCTAGAAAATCAGGATGAACTGTTATGCCTTTGGCATTGCCCCGAGGAAAAAAAAAGCATTCTTCTCCCCAAGTTTGGAAACACAGAGAGAAAGTCACACAGCATGTCGAATGCAGATGGAATAGTAGGATTTTCTGGATCTTTCCTCATTGCCAATAGTTCTTATTGGTACATACCATCTAACCATCTGTGACTATCAGTCTGCACATGGAAAAGAAATGCCAAGGCACTGGTAAAGGGTGCATGTGAGGGCACATTGAAGAAACGCTTCTATTGGCACCAGTGGTTCTCAGCACCTCCCTTCTATTTCTGAGCAGCTTTTAATTTTATCATGACGTTTCCCTTCCAAATATAATGGAAATGAACATCTTAGGAGATATAGCTGATCTCCATGAGGTTCCCAATTCTGAATGAAATCTGTTCTAGAAAACAAAGGACTTGAAAGAAGATGCCTCTCACGAAACTTACTGTTTTGGTGATCTCATTTTCAACTTCATGTAGGTCTGCATGTTTCTCCATGGTGGTATTGAGAAATGTTTTCTTTAATTTGAACTCTGTCACAAAGGTTCTAACTGAAAATGAAAACACAACCCGTTAGACCACGCGACGGGCCAACCTATGCATGGCTGCGTGTTTGTGAATCTCTGGTGTATCACTCTTTCCTCCACCTCGCAGGACAATCTTGGTGCATGTCCTTCTTGAGGGGAGAGAACCCCTCTCCCTCTTCTAGCTCTGCTCTAGGAAGATGGGCGCCTGGTTGAGCTGAGCAGGAGGCTCGGACAGAGTCAACCTTTGAGTCAGAAACTCCAAGGAGCCTTTTGCATGTGTGCACGGGTTGCTGTGAGGAGCCACCCCGACACCTCTCTAGTGGCCTCCTACATAATCGATGCTACAAAGTTGTGACAAGGAAGAAAGACCAGTTGGCTTAAATGACATAACCCCAAGAGGAGGGGAGGGGATGTGGGGTCAGGCCTGAGAAAACTCTCGACAGAGGAACACTCTTGTCCTCTTGGCCCAGACTGTGAAGCCCTCAGCTTCAAGGACATGCTTTGATTTCCTCTTCTGGTCAGTGTCACCCCACCAGCCCCCATCCCTCTCGCTCAGAGGAAATGCCCATTTTATCACTGATGAAAGAGACTTCCAGAAATCAGCTCACTGACTCAGGACAACCAGGGGTGCTATGGAGGAAGGTGTCAAACATCCTCCACTCTGGGGGCTGCCAGGCCCCACAGTCACAAGCCATGCAAGGCAAATGCCCCATATTCAAGATACTGCTGAGATCAGGCCTGAAAGAAAGCAGCCCCGTTTTCAGGGCCCATTTCACTCATAAAATAAACTTGTACTTAATATCAATTTGTGCTGCCTGGGCCTGGGAGGCAGGAGGGATGGATCTTACAAACGGGCAGGCGACAAATAATTAGTATACCCTGCTTTCTATCTGCCTCTTATCTTCCTTTATATTAAGTTCTTATCTTTCCCTCTGGACAGGGGGAAAGAAAGACCCCAAACCCAGGAACCCACGAAGCTGCTCTATCACAGAAAGCTTGTCTGCTGAATTAAGAAAAAGGCCCACAAATGAGCCAGGGAACACATTTAACATCTTATACTTACTGTCTAAAGCCCTTAATCCTTATTTAACATCTTTTTGCTTGTTCTACAGTTCAGTGAAGCCAGCTGCTCAGGACTCTTTCTGAGCAGCAGGGAGCTCTTTGAAAACATTCTTGGCCAAATGAAAGCATTTCAGCATGCTCTAATTTGCATGTTCCTCTGATGTTTATGAACAATGAAGCTAAATGACTTGAAAAGGGAAAGATGATTGTTAACACAAAAGAACGGCTCTCCCCCTGATCCGTGGAGCTTGGGGGACACTCTGGCACACAGGCTTCCAGAAACACCACCCTGCTCCTTCATCTTCCCTTTCCAACTGGTCCGGGCTGATACCCAGACTCTCTGGATGGAAATACACGTCTTGTGAATGTTAAGTGCACAGACCCCCTCCCGAGTCATGACGTACATGTGGCCTCTGCTTTCAGTGCAGCCAGGAAGACGGCCACACGCAGCGTCCTCCGGGCCCCCACACCCTGCCTGGCACACTGACGTCTTCGTGCCTACCTTCCATCATCTGGCTTTAAGGCGATTTTCTACTTCACATTCAACTGTTGATTTGCATGGGTTCTATAAATGATTTTTAAATTATTATTTATTTTTTATTTTATGAAGTTTTAAACTTCAATTCCAATATAATGAAGGTAGTGTTGTATTAGTTTCAGGTGTACCCTACGGTGACTCAAGGATCTGACTCAACAATCGATCTGGCTCAACAATCATGTGCATCACTCATGCTCATCAGGACCAGCGCCCTCCTCCATCCCTATCCGCTATGTCACCCATCCCTCCACCCCCTCTCCTCTGGTAACCATAAGCTTGTTCTCTATAATTAAGAGTCTGTTTCTTGGTTTCTCTCTCTCTCTCTCTCTCTTTTATATAAATGATTTTTTTTTAAGATCCATAATTATTACGTTGTATTCAGAGTACTTCATGTTTTCGTTGCTTTCAATTCTGGTCCAAGAGGTTGGGGACTAAACGATACCTCCCGTCTGGAGAACTCTACCATTTTCAAAGCTTGCTCAGAGACTTTATTTCATTTGATCTTCACAATAACCTTGAGTGGGAAGCAGAGCAGGTGGTAATCTGATTTTACAGATGAGAAAATTAAGGCTCAGGAGTCATGTGCCGAAGGTGGTGGCTCTGGAGCTGGAAGCTGGGCAGTGGGGGGTTCCTGGCAAGGCCGTTTTCAACAGTGCTTCAAAACAAAATCATTCCAGCTTCTCCATTCTTTTTTTTTTTTTTTTAAGATTTTATTTATTTATTTGAGAGAGAGACAGAGAGTGAAAGCATGAGTGGCGGGTGACAGGGAAAGGAAAAGCAAACTCCCCGCTGAGTGGGGTGCCCGACCTGAGGAGCCTGGCCTAGGGAGGCTGACCTGGGGAGGCCGACCTGGGGAGGCCGACCTGGGGAGCCCGGCCTGGGGAGCCCGGCCTGGGGAGCCCGACCTGGGGAGCCCGCCTTGGGAGCCCGGCCTGGGGAGGCCGACTTGGGGAGCCCAGCCTGGGGAGGCCGACCTGGGGAGCCCGACCTGGGGAGCCCGACCTGAGGAGCCTGACCTGAGGAGCCCGACCTAAGGAGCCCGACTCAGGGTTTGATCCCAGGACCCTAAGATCTTGACCTGAGCCAAAGGCAGATGCTTAACTGACGGGGCCGCCCAGGCGCCCCAGCTTCTCCATTCTTAAACTACAGACTCCTGGCCTATTTCTTCCAGGGTGTAGCTAAATGGAATAGGTTACCCCAAACAAATAAACTATTAGAGTTTGGACAGTCTAACAGTTTAGACTATTAGAATATAGACAGATGTCTATTTTCCTAGATTTTTTTTCTTTAAATCATGCTTTGACTCGATCCTTGTATTTTAAACAATTTCCAAAATTCTACCACTATTTTTGTAAGGTACTAAGTGTTTGAAATACATTTCTAGGCCCAAGATGGAGCTGCTCCTGCCCAGGGTGACACGTCGGCAAACCGAACCTTCGAGTCCTCTAAACGCTCCCGTGACCAGAAATGTAGTGTATTCAGTCAGCCAATCCCCCAATGCCAAGTCCACTCTGGGCTCTGTACTCACTCCCTTGTTCTTAATCTTTCTAAACAAGGTCACATATGCAACCCTGGCCAGTCATGCCCTGTTTCAGAAGTGATGCCGCTTCTCATCCTTGCCAGACCCCTCAGGGACAGAGCTCTACTGCTTGGGAGGCCCCCGACTCCCCCAGTCCACGGCTGTTCTCCCTTAAATAAAGGACATCAAATTCATTATCCAACCGTTTTGTTTTGTCATCTGACACAACCTCCCTAAAAAAATCTGATGATTCCCCTCAGCCTGTGGGCAACAGGAATTCATGCAAATAACACTTTTCAAAGGTCACAGACGTTTGTTCTCTCAAAAAAAAAAAAAATTTACTGAGCACGTTTTGTGTGTTAAGTCTCACACTGTTCAGTTTAGGATGACTCAAAGATGAGTCACTTTACCTGCCAGTTTCCTTATCCAGCTGAGATCACTCTATGTTCTGCACTTCTAATCTCTGCAACAAGTTATGTATTGAACTCAACACGCTAAAGCAGAGTTATGCCCTGTGTGCAAGGAAGCTCTCACGATGAACACATTATCATGTGATGGGAGTTGTGGGCTGGAACGTGGCCTCTCAAAAATCAGGTGTTCAAGCTTGGTCACTTAGCCCCTTGTCAGGACCTTAATTTTCATTTGTGTTTGCTTTTTAACCTGTAAGCCAGAGATTATATCTAAAATCAACCAGCTTTAAGACAAATTAGGGAATGAAATAGGACCAATTATATGGTTGGTATACAATTAACAGCAACTTTTTTTGTTTTGTTTTTTTAAGGTTTTACTTATTTATTCATGAGATACACAAAGAGAGAGGCAGAGACATAGGCAGAGGGAGAAGCAGGCTCCCCCGCAGGGAGCCCGATGTAGGACTCGATCCCGAGACCCCAGGATCATTATTTTACCCAAAGGCAGGCGCTCAACCACTGAGCCATCCAGGCGCCCCACTAACAGCAGCTCTGTAAAAATGTATCTGCCTAGGGACAGGACCGTGAAGATCATTTTTAAAAAGAAAAAGAATGAATAAAAAAATAAAAAATAAAAAGAATGTGTGAATATGGCAGGATAATCAGGGTTTTATTCTCTCTTAAAAAGTTTTTTTATGATGTACTTAGAATATCCTTTTGACACATATTTTTTCCTAACTGCAGGTAGGATGGTTAGGCAAATAGTGTTGTGCACAAATAATGACATGTCTGTGCAGTCCTTAGGAAGTTTGTGTGATATTTTTAATAACATGGAACAATGTTTAAGATATAAAGTTTGTACAAATACCACGGTTTCTACTATACAAAAATATAATGCACACTAAGAAAGACTGCAAATAAGGTGCTATATCTCTGAGTGATTGAAAAATAGTCAGCAATTTCACCCCTTTCTGTATTTTTTAAGTTCATGCCTTGGACAAATACCAATTTTGTTCAGGGAGGAAAACGATAAATGTTATTTTAAAACATATACTGTGGTACAGAATAAATTCCAAGACAGATTCATTCTCTTACCCAAATTGCATATTCCTTTTTCCAGCTGGTACCCAACTGGGCATTTGCAGGTGAAGGATCCCTGAGTATTATTGCATGTGGCCAGGGGTGGGCAGGGGCTCAAGAGGCATTCATTCACATCTGCAGAGGAGAGAAAACAGGGCCCTACTGGGTCTGCAGCAGACAGCAAAATCATTATCCAGTATGGTAAGCACCAACTAAGAGCCGAATGGCACGATGTGCGGTAGGGTCCCAGGGATAAGGAGGATGCTACCCTTGACCTTGAGGGACTGCCAGTCTGCTGAGGGTGGAGGCAGCCATGTATACAGCTGACTGTAAATACGAATCAGGACTTGGAAGTACAGAAAGAGTAAAAGATTTTGACGGAAGGGAGAATTGAGGACCGTTTCCAATAACATCTGAACTAAGACTAGAAAGACTTTAGCAAGCAGATGGGGGGAGTGGGGGTGTAGCCTAAGGCACCAGCACAGCGAAGGCCAGAGGCAGGAAAGCGTAGGGGTCTTTCAGGAGCTGTAGGTGGTCCAGAGTGGCAGGGGTGTAGGGAGCCCCCAGAATGGAGCCAGATTGTGGAGGTTTGTCAGTTCCATCATCTGACGTTATTCTGCAGACAACACGTAATGCATGCTAGAGAACTCTCCAAGAAGCAGGGGATGAACTTAAACAAAATCTTACTCTCCTACCTTCTGAAGGGAAATAGTGTCTTTGCCTATCTCAATGAGATCGTCTGGTACAGACCCTTGGAGATGACTTTTGCTCTTACCCACACTGCAGTCATCCCCTTGCCAGGAAGGTGAGCATTCGCATCGATACCCATGGCTGGTGGAGTCCACAATGCATTTCCCATCATGAAGACAAGGGTTAGTGGCGCAGCTGTTAACTAAAAACACATTCCGGGAATAAGGCAGTTAATCACATAGGAAATGTAAAAGCAGCTCTAGATAAATATTTAATTCTTCTGGCTAATATTTGATTTTTGCTTATTTCTGTTTACTTGCCCTGAAAGGTCACACTACTAAAATAGAACGGGTTCCCGGGGGGGGGGGGGGGAGTGCAGAAGAGATGCCGTGGGACTGGATCCTGGTACAAGTTCATGTGCATACACATGCGTAAGACAACTGGATCCCTGAATGCAAGAACTAGTTCAAATCCAAATGCTGTTTACAGGTCGCTCAGTTCAGGACTGATATTACATTGTCTCCCATGCTTAGAAAATTCTGCTTGAATCCATGCCAATTTAAAACACACGTCGGGGGGCAGAGGTCCCTGATTACCCATCCTCTCTGCTCTAGGACTCCCCCTTCCCGAAAAAAAAAATCTCAAAATATAACTGGGCCTTCACATCTGGTGCAATCGTTCAGAAAAGCAATCAAAGTTGTGTACTCCAGTGCCTTCTCTTAATATAACGTGACGATGAGCCCTATCTGATTCATCTGGGCCCTAACGGTGCCCAGGCTTCAGCGTCACCTTGGACTTCCAGCTCTCTGGGCAGAGACCACAACTCTCTGTCTTGGTGTCAACAACCAGCCTTGTCATGCTCCAGCTATGCAATAACTGCCGAAACCCACAAGATGACCGCATCACTTCCAAGCAGAAAAATCTGCTCGGTAGAAAGAGAAAAAGAAGGCAGAAGTCAAGAGTTTGTAACACCAAAAAAATAACCCCGAAGTCAAATGAGCTAACCCTAAAGATGTTGTCCCTAGTCCGCAAGGCTACTTTGAATATACCTGAAACTACCCAGAGGAGCACAGCACCTACATAACCAAACACTGTGCCGTAGATACTGTCATAAAACCCATATTACCAGCCAGTAGTGATGCTACTAATTCTCCCCTACAGTTACCACTATAATGACCATAATCGGCTTGAAGGGGGGATTTGTGATGTACACTCTATCTGGTATTGGAATATATTTGGCTAGAAACGAAGCCCTGTGAGTCCCGAAGCAGGGCTCCCAATCTCCCTGCAGAAGAATCCACCTTACATCTCCCAGGGGTGCTCGGGTCGCCGGCACAAAGGAGGCAATGCGGGGTGTGGGGGGCTGGTGGCAGGGAGGTCATGGCCCTCCAGCCCTCCGGCCGACCGTGGTTGACTGGCCGGAACTCGGGCCCCAACTGAGCCCCTGCTCTAGTCCCGACAAAGCCTTTCTCTCCTTTCCTCCTTCCTTACAGTGTCAGTCTCCACAGCACCCCTGCACCAACAGCAGTTTTCCTTTCCTGGGTCCCGACGAGCCAAACGTACATTCTGAAGATGACATGGAAAGCTGGATCACTCTAATCCCTTCCACCTTTCCTTAAATGATGAAGAGGCATGTGAGTGGCTTTAGTCTCCTCGTACCAGCCACTTTGCCACAAACAGAAAGATAAGCTCAAGGGCAAGGTGAGGAGCTCGGGCCTCCCTGTGTTAGTTCATTCTCTTATGGAACATGTCCCTTTACCTGCATCTATCAACTGGCAACACGTTCTCGGGAAGACCAAGGATCCTGGGCTTCCCTTGGATCCAGAGAAGCCTTCCCAGCGACTGAGAAGCTCAGGGCTCTGACCTGGGAAGGGGGTGCACTCCCTCCGTGTCTCAGAAAGGCCGCCTGAAGCTTCTCCGTGGCATCTTTTCCACCATCCGATCCTACAATGCAGCCCTGCTCCAGCCTCGGAAAACTTCAAGGCATCTTCGAAGGCTCTTGCAACTTGGGGCATGACAAACTACAAAGGCACTGTCTACAGACACCGCACACAGCCAATGGCATCCTCCCCTCTTTCCTTAGGAAGTATTATGTGACTTGGGCGAGAACATGAGGTCCACGTGCTATTATCTTAGGAGGCGACAACACAGACACTGACCTATTGCAAAGAGCAGCCCCTGCCACACACTCACACAAATCCCAAGCCTGTGCAGCTCACAGTGTGCGTGTGCGACTGTCTTTTACCTGAGGCTGGAGATGACAATGCTTTTGGTGGCTGCGTGCTGCTCTGAGCAGCAAAGGTGGTAGATTCAGAAGGCAGTACTTCGAGCGTGGAAACGCCTGTGGTTTGGGGAGATGTTCTGAGGAAATGTGAAGCCGGGCTGTACTCTTCGGTCACACCAGGCCCTGGGGTCAATCCTTTTGGTGATGTGGGTGCACTGGTCAGAGGGGTCAATGGGCTGGTACCATCGACATGGATCTGGCTCCTTTCTGTGGTGACGGCACTTTCTGTTGAGCTCCGTGGTGCCAGAATTTCAGGGCTGGTTGTCAAGGGCTGGTTTTCAGCCGTGGTCTGTACTGTTGTGGGGTGAGCCATCAGAGCTGCTGTGGTTGATGCAGGGCTGAAGGGACGAGAGGTCTCGAAAACAGTGGTTGTCAATGCTGGAGATGTCGGGGTGATGCTGGTGCTCGTGGCTGCAAGGGTTTGCAGAGTGGAGGACTCTGTTAAGGTCGAGGGCGTAGGGAGCCCTGAAGTAGACCTCGTTGTTACAGTTCTGGTGGCCTCTGTGGGCAGAGACGGCAGGCTTGGTGGCTTTGACTCTATAATGACTTTGTCATGGTATGGGTTACTCTGGTTCTTAGGATCTGCCGTTTGAGTACTGGGTAGCATTGCCACAGATAATGCCACTGTCTCCATCTGAACCGAAGTCACAGTAGTGTCTCTTGCCCTGGTGAGGACCAGGGTAGAAGGTGAAGGTGGGAGGGTTGTTTGGGAGGCAGATGGTGACGCAGGAGTAGACGCTGTCAGGGATATTGGGAAGGGTGGTGGCAAGGAAGACATAGGTGTGGGTGCCTCGGGAGTGGACTGCAGTGGAAGGGTGGAGGCCCCAATTGATGGTAAGACTGAGGACAACAACTGATGGGCCTGGGACACTGAGGCCAGGGGCGAAAGGGGTCCAGAAGAAGAAGAAGAAGAAGAAGAAGAAGAAGAAGAAACAGAAGAAGAAGAAGAAGAAGAAGAAGAAGAAGAAGAAGAAGAAGAAACAGAAGAAGAAGAAGAAGAAGAAACAGAAGAAGAAGAAGAAGAAGAAACAGAAGAAGAAGAAGAAGAAGAAGAAGAAGAAGAAGAAGAAGAAGAAGAAGAAGAAGAAGAAGAAACTGAAGAAGAAGGAACAGAAGAAGAAGAAGAGTCATCATCCATCGATCTGGCCTCAGTGTCCAGAAGAACCAAAGTGTTTGGCATGTTAACGGTGGGTGTGGAGGATGGAACGTTGGCTGTTCTCAGAGCCAGCGACTCCGTGGCGGGCTGAGCACGCTCCCTTTCATAGGATGACACGTTACTTCTTTCAGTCAGAGCCTGAGAAGAGGAGAAATGGTCTGAGTGTGAAGAGTTGGAGATCCTAGCAGCAGAGGTGGAACTCTCCGGTAAGTCCGCCGATGAGCTGTTGTCTATAATGGAAAGCAACACCCGTTCTCCTTTGGTGAAAGTGGATGAGACATAGGTGTGGTCTGTGTGGTCACTGGAAGTCCTCTGTTCAGTGTCCGTGCCACTCACTCCACTGTCGCTGACTCCGGTGACTGCAAATGGAAAAACCAAGGTCAGAAACAAGAAATCTCCCAGACACGTACGAGACGCTCTCTTTGGAGAGGTGGTTTTGGATGGCGAGCCCTGGGGACGCACCGCTGTGGGAAGGTGGCGGGCGGTGGGGGGACATGGCAATAATAAGAGGAGGGGGGCCGGGGCAGAAGGATGGGGAACAGGTCCAAATTCCTTCCACATGCCTTTTTTGATAAAAGCAAATTGGTATCTGAAAAGCTCTTAAGACCCCACTAGAACAATTGTTATGTCTAAATGGAAAAAGGAAAACCCTCCCAATTTTCCATTCTGTATAATGATAATGAGATATTTCTTTCCCAGGAGATTGACTTTGGCCACAACTGGCTGGTCTCCTTTATTCCAAGCATCCTGGCAGACATGGCTTAGGCGAGTGTGTGTGTGTGGGTGTGGGGTTGTGTGTGGGGGGGTAGGGCGGGTAGGAGAACCTGGCACGTTCCCTTCAGATGGAGCTTCTGGGGTGACAGCAATCTCAATCCTTCCAGGCTGTGGGTACACCGGGGTGGGGGGGAGCTGAGGGAGCCTCTCACCTCCCGGGGCTGGCGAGGCCGCCCGTGAACCCGAGACCAGGCGGGCGTCACCAGTCACGGCCACGTCCCCTTGCGGGGTGGCGCCGTCGGTCTCCCCAGGCACGACGGCAGAGCGCCCCACGTCCCCAGAAGTCGTGCTGGCGTTGGCGAGAGACCGCAGCGTGCGCTCCCCGTTCCGGGTGAAGGTGGCAGCCGTGTGCGGGGGGTGGGCCTGCGCCGTCCTCTCCTCCACGTCCGAACTGCCTCCGGGCTCTGCACCGTCCTCGGTGGCTACGTGGGGATTGAACGGGACAGTGGGTGAGTGGATGGGAGGGCACCGGGCGGGCTCCCAGGACGGGGCCTGGCTCCCTGCCCTGACGTCGCTGCCCTGCGCTTTCCCAGGCCCGCACGGGAGACTCCGGTGGGAAACCACCATGCGTCGTTCCCTGCAAACACCGGTCACGACCCAACCCCAGGAGGCCCCGCAGGGCACCACATCCATTCAGCCGACCTCGATTTATGGGAATGTTTACCGCGTCAGTGAACGGGATCAATACTGTATTTCTGCTCGGTGGTACACAATAATGGACTTTATGGCAGGGGAATCGGTGGTGGCGGCGCGGAGGCGAACACTCAGCAAAAGACTAACCACCCCACCCAGGCTTTCGACTTTCTGAGGCCCAGGAGGGAGACCCCATCACTCCGAAGGCTTTTCCCTCCTAATAGGGCCAGTAATACCCGAACTGACGTGGATTTATCATTCCTTTAGAGTGTTCGTTTTTTTCTCTTAATGCGTTAGTGAGAAATGCACAGTGGTTGGAGGGTAAAGATGGGCTTATTTTCTGCTCTGTGTTATTTTTGTTCTTTTTTTTTAATTTTTAAAAAGGATTTTATTTTATTTATTTATTTTTAAAGATTTTATTTATTTATTCATGAGAGACACAGAGAGAGCTGCAGAGGCACAGGCAGAGGGAGAAGCAGGCTCCATGCAGGGAGCCCGACATGGGACTCGATCCTGGGACCCCAGGATCACGTGCTGAACCGAAGGCAGATGCTTAACCACTGAGCCACCCAGGCATCCCTTAAAAAAGATTTTAGGGACACCTGGGTGGCTCAGTGGTTGAGGCACTGCTTTAGGCTCAGGGCATGATCCCGGTGTCCCGGGACTGAGTCCCGCATCGGGCTCCCTGCATGGAGCCTGCTTCTCCCTCTGCCTGTGTCTCTGCCTCTCTCTGTGTCTCTTGTGAATAAATAAATAAAATCTTTAAAAAAGGGATTTAAAAATATTTTTTTTAGATTTTATTTATTTGAGAGAGAGAGGGAGAGTGTACACACAAGTGTGCATGTACAAGCAAGGGGTGGTGGGGGAGGAGCAGAGGGGACGGAGAGGGAGAGAGAATCTCCAGCAGATTCTCTGCTGAGCCTGGAGCCCCGCCCGGTGCTCAGTCTCACGGCCCTAAGATCATGACCTGAGCCAAAACCAAGAGTTGGACACTTAACTGACCGAGACACCCATGTGCCCGGATTTTTGTTTCCTTAATGTATTTGTTTATTTTCTCAGTGGGAATGGAATAGGGACAAGTGACGCATGAATAAATATCCTTTTCCTCCTTTCTTGGGTGTATGTTTTATGCTATGAGCTCAAAGAATCTTAGATTAGATTATCAAATAAACTCTTCTTCTCAGAAATTATGGAAATGAGGTCCAACTCTTCTGGGCCTAAATACTTCATAATCTGGTTCTATGAGAAAAAAAAGTTCTTTTGTTGTTGTTGTTTAAAAAAAGATTTTATTTATTTATTCATGAGAGACACAGAGAGAGAGGCAGAGACACAGGCAGAGGGAGAAGCAGGCTTCATGCAGGGAGCCCGATGTAGGACTCGATCCTGGGACCCCGGGGTCATGCCCTGGGCCGAAAGCAGAGCTTAACCACTGAATCATCTAGGTGTCCTAAGAAAAAAAGTTCTTTCCCTGGTTCTTATTCCTGTTCCCAGATCAGACTTTTTTTTTTATTTTTTTATTTTTTAGTTTATTTATTTACTTATGTAACCTCTACACCCAACATAGGGCTCGAACTCATGACCCCAAGATCAAGAGTCGCATGCTCTACTGATTGAACTAGCCAGGCACCCCCAGACTAGCTCTCCATATCCCATGGACACACCCTGATGTAAAAGAGAGGTAAAGCTGCATGTTAGGGAAGTTCACTTCACGATAGGTTTGCATTAACTGATAGGAATGAGTGTGGGGACGGGGCTACACAGTGACCCGGGGCAGCCCTGAGACAGCTGGGAAGCAGGGAGAGATGTGACCTGACCAGGCTGAAGGGCTTGGGAAGTCCACCAGGAGAGGCTTAAGGGCTGAGCGTGTCTGAGCACGATTTCCCCGGGCACAAGGGGCCCTGGGGTGGGGAGTCTTATAATCTTAAATAGCATTTAGGTAAACGACCCCATCAGGCTAACAGAGTTAAGAAAAAGTGGAGTCGTGGCCTGAAACAGAGGAGCTGCCTCCAAACCCAGAAAAAGGAACAGGCCAAGAACTCGGACAGGCCGCATGCCACAACGAGGCCACTTCGAGTGATTCAGAGCAAAGAGAAAGTATTAGGTTAATTGATAATGAGTCGGTTTGGAGAATGGGGCTACTCCTTATCTGGCTCTTTATTTCTGAGCCCTAAGAGCCGCTCACACTGAGCTCACATTTCCCGCACAAACCAACTGAGCTCGCACCACGGATTGAAGGGCACTCGTGCTAAGGAGATGCACACGGGAAAGGCCACGGCACCTAATCTCCCCATCTGAGAAGGAAAACACTCTGAGTCCCCACATCGCGGGGGAGGAAAACAAATCCTTGTTTGGGAGACAGATGATGCACTTTCCATGCACACACATGAGAAAGCATAATATTCTCCACCCACACACGTGGTACTGTTTCATGATAAACATTCGCTCTTCCACAGTCACATCACAATAGCATTATTCATGATCGACAAACACTGGGAAAACCCCACACGTGCAATAACTGATAAAAGGGTAAACTAGGGCAGCCTGGGTGGCTCAGCGGTTGAGCACCGCCTTCAGCCCAGGGCGTGACCCCGGAGTCCCGGGATCGAGTCTAGTGTTGGGCTCCCTGCGTGGAGCCTGCTTCTCCCTCTGCCTGTGTCTCTGCCTCTCTGTGTGTGTCTCATGAACAAATAAATAAATATTTAAAAAAATAAAAATAAAAGGATAAACTAAACGTGGCAGGTGCGCACAACGGAGTAGTACTCAGCCATGCGAAGGGAGGAAGTACGGATACAGGCTACCGCCGGGATGAGCTCTGGATACAGTACGCTGAGCGGAAGACACAGGAGGGCACCCGTGGGGAGGTGGTATTTTCACCTTCCAGAAGCTGCGTGATTGAGGGGACCGGGGGCGTGGGGAAGACTGCAGGGAATGCAAGGACACGACGGGGTCCCTGAGCCGTGTGCGGAGGCACCGGCGGTGAGAGCAGCTCCCGGGAGACGACCCCGGCCACCACCGGGCCTAGCCGGCTGGAGGGGCCTGAGAGCAAGGAGAGCGGGGCCTCTGGAGCTGCCCTGCCCACGCGGCCTCCCTGGGCCCCGTGTCCCCCCCCCCCCAGCCTCAGCCCCAGCCCTGCACATCTGCGGGGACACTCACTGGAGCGCTCGTCACGCTGCGCCGAGGCAGCCAGGCTCTCTGAGGAGGAGGAGGACAAAGACTCGGTGGCCGGCCCAGCGTGGCTCCTCCTGCCCAGCGCCGGGTCGCCTCCCCTAGACCGGGGGGCGGAGGAGGACAGGAGGGCGTCGGGCTGGGAAGTGGAGCCGCCGCTCACGTCCTCCGCGGTGTGGCTGCTGGTCAAGGCCGGGCGCGCCGCGCTGTCTCCACTTCTGCCCAACGGGTCTGACTGAGACACGGCCTCGGTCCGGGACGTGGGCCTTCCGCTCCCTGCCTCCGAGCTGCTGGCCAGCTGGTCCCCTCCCGAGGCTGTGAGGGGTCAGGGAAACAAAGGTGGTGACCCGGATGGGAAAGAGAGAGAGGCCCCCACAACCAAGACAGGGGTCCTCTCTAAGCAAAGGTTCCCTTTGCAAGGACCTTTTTTAAAAAAATATTTTATTTATTCATAGAGATACACAGAGAGAGAGAGAAAGAGAGAGAGAGAGAGAGAGAGAGGCAGAGACCCAGGCAGAGGGAGAAGCAGGCTCCATGCAGGGAGCTCGATGTGGGACTCGATCCTGAGACTCCAGGATCAGGCCCCGGACTGAAGGCAGCCGCTAAACCGCTGCACCACTGGGGCTGCCCCCTTTGCCAGGACCTTGCCCGGTAGTTATTACTTGCATAACTCAACACATTCTAAATAATTATTTCTAAACTCTTCAGTGTCATGAAGATAGCAATACTAAGAATAAGCATTGGTGAAGAAGGGAGTTCTTTTTTTTTTTTTTAAGATTTTTATTTATTCATGAGACACAAAGAGAGAGAGAGGCAGAGACACAGGCAGAGGGAGAAGCAGGCTCCCTGCAGGGAGCCGGACATGGGACTCGATCCCGGATCTCCAGGATCACGCCCTGAGCCAAAGGTGGATGCTCAACTACTGAGCCACCCAGGTGCCCCAAGAAGGGAGCTTTTATATTTCATTCATTTATTTATTTTTAAAAATGTATTTATTTGAGAGAGAGTGAATGAGAGTGAGAGAGCATGGGGGGGCAGAGGGAGATGGAGAAGCAGGGACCCCATTGAGCAGAGACCCGGGTACAGGGCTCAATCTGGGGACTTCCGAAGGCAGACGCTTAACCGACTGAGCCACCCAGGTACCCCATGAAGGGAACCCCTGAAGACAAAGTGCAAAGTCGCAGAGTAACTTATAGGCTTGGCTGTTTTATTGTCTTTCCCCAAAAGTGGTCAAGGGGAAAGAGAATTTTTGCCCAACAAATACGATGTGCCTACACATAGTGCTGGGTCAGAAGCAGTCTTCTCAGATAATTCCATTATTAGTAAAGGTTATTCTAGTTTTCAAGTGTAGCAAACAAAAAATAAACTCAAGCGCATATACTGAAAGCATGAATTTGGAGGAGTATATTTATATCTGCACATTGTATTTGGAAGAATGCTCTGTACAGAAACCAACGCCAGCCAGTCTGAAAGAACAGGCCGTCTCTCGCCCTGAGGACAGTCCTGCCGGGGGGTCAGAGGCAACCTGCCCGCTCCAAGGCCGAGCCCTCCACTCTGCTGTGGACAAGCACATGACCGTGCCCTCACTCCTTCAACCCTCTGAACCTTTGTTTCTTATTTATAAAAAAGCAGGAGGCATGATGCCCATCTGACGGACTTCCCAATGTTCTCATAAGATGAAAATCAAAATGCGACAATGTGGTGTACCAAATAAAGGAGACGGCGCTAGCTAAGGACACATCTTTTTTTTCTTTGAGATTGTGAATGGTCTTAAAGCCATGTTTTAAGACAATCCAAATGGGGTTTTTAAATGTCCATAATAGATCGAATAAAGATTAAATACTTACTTGGGGAATCATTCTGCCAAAATCTCACTGAGACCCCTGAAGATGCAGGGCCAAATCCATTCTCTGTGGATGGCTCAATGGATTCTCCAGCCCCTGGCTTCCTGGTGATCTCCTTGGTTCCTTGAAACTCTGCCTCCAAGGATGAGGAATGAGTTGATAGTGAAGTCGTGGCAATTTCCGAGTCTTCGGGGAAACTCTCTGTCTCATTCAGAGGTTGCAGACTGACGCTTACAGACTGGAGCCTCCCTGGGACACCGCTGGGGAACGTGGTAGCAACACGCACACTCTCTGTCCAACTCACCAAAGCACTCGGGAGAACAGTGGAGTCGTCGAGCTCCTCTGTGCTCCTAGTAGCTAAAATGGAAGAAAATAGACTTTAAGACTCTTTGAGGGTTTAAGAAAATCACGGAGATATCTAGACACAAACAATGCTTATTATGTTGGATAAATCTAGGTAATGTGGACCTAACATAGCTACATAGCTATATATATATATATATATATATTTTAGATTTTACTTCTTATTTATTCATGATAGACATAGAGAGAGAGAGGCAGAGACACAGTCAGAGGGAGAAGCAGGTTCCATGCAGGGAGCCCAACGTGGGACTCGATCCTGGGACTCCAGGATTGCGCCCTGGGCCAAAGGCAGGAGCTAAACCGCTGAGCCACCCAGGGATCCCCTAGACATACATATTTTTTAAGGATTCTGTTTATTTATTCATGAGAGACACAGAGAGAGGCAGAAACACAGGCAGAGGGAGAAGCAGGCTCCCTGCAGGTGGCCCGATGTGGGATTCGATCCCAGGACCCCGGGATCATGCTCTGAGCCAAAGGCAGACACTCAACCATGAGCCAGCCAGGGGTCCCTAAAGATTTTATTTATTTATTTCAGAGAGAGTGTGTGTGTGTGTGTGTGTGTGTGTGTGTGTGTGTACATGAGCAGGAGAGAAGGGGCAGAGGGAGAGGGAGAAGCAGGCTCCCGACTGAGCAGGGACCCTGGGATCATGACCTGAGCCGAAGGCCGGCCCAGGCACCCCAGGTAAACACAACTGACATTCTCTCTTCACGGGCTCTGCTTCTCCTAGAGCCAAGCAAAGAAGCCATGAAGTCCTTCGCCAAGCACAATGGAAAGCACTGGTCTCGCTGAAAGGAAAATGGGAGAAAGCCTCTAAACATTCTTTGCCTTTTTAGAGAGGCAGGAAAAAACTTCTGCTCTGGAATTCCACCTTAGAGGTTATACAGGGATAGGCCACCGTGATAAGGCACAGGTTTTTGTTTTACTTTACTTTGGCCACGTAACCCTTTTGTTCAAATGCTATTATAGATTAAAACCCACACATAAAAAGGAATAAAAGTAAGGCGGTTCCAGGAGCCCAGCCCCCAGGTCACCCTTGGGGAGGCCAGGGCTCTGCAGACCACAGTGGGACCAACACTAGCTGAGAGCAAGAATTCCTGGCCTTGTCACCACCAAGGGATCTTTACTATTCCCCACCTCATGGCCATGGAAACCTGAGGCTTTGAAAGACCATTAACTGAACTGCATTTAAGAAATAATGGAACTGCTAGTCAGAGGAGATACTCAACGCTACCCCACTGATTCGATTTAATTCCATCCAAAAGCGAACAGGCCCCATTATTATGGTTAGCCTCATTAGGCTTTGGAGACCAGCTCTCAAGCTTAGGTACTACCCCAGTGGACCCCTCGGAGAGCCAGGACTCCAGGCTGGGAACACTTATTCTGATGCAAAGGAAGGCAGACACTGATCTAATTGTCAAGAACCTCAAAAACGGAATTGTGGGCCACTTTGATCAAAATATGCAATCTGCTCCGCAGAAGTACAGGTGGCTTGCTGATGGCTCCCTTCCATTCCAAAGAACTTTCCAGAGAACATCCTGAGAATTGGCCTTCGGGAGGGCACACTGCCGTCCTCATTCCAGACAGGAATAAACCGCAGGAAAGCATGGTGAGTGGGAAGAAACATGGCCGGCAAGATCCAAAGGCGAGAAAAAACATTTTTCTTTTGAAGCCAAAAATAATAAAAAGTGCTCTATACCTTTATAATGAAAGGTTTCAAGCTGTTATTTATGACCCAGAAAGGGAAGAATTAAGTTCTCATTATAAATGGTCCCTTGAAGGGGTGCCTAGGTTGCTCCATAGTTAGAGTGTCCAACCTTCGGTTTCAGTTCAGGTCGTGATTTTAGGGTCGTGAGATCGAGTCCCACATTAGGCTCTATGCTCAGTGCAGAGTCTGCTTGAGATTCTTTCCCCCTCCTTCTCCCTCTGCCCCTCCCCCTGCGGGCGCTCTCTCTCTCTCTCTCTCTCTCTCTAAAATGGACAAATAAAATTGTCAAAAAAAATGGTCCCTTGAAGACCAGTCCTATGGGCAGTTGTGAACAGAAGCACAAATAAATATTACAGATAATTAGAGACTGAGCAAGCATAGGAAACACAAAGGTTCCTCTTACTCTCGTATAAACCATGGAACCAGTTATACCTAGAACACAGCCTGCAGCTCTGCTCGCTGGGCCTTAATAGAAGCAAAACGAAGATGCAAGCAATCCACACAACTTGTTTTTTGTTTTTGTTTTAAATATTACTTATTTATTTATTCATGAGAGACACAGAGAGAGAAAGAGGCAGAGACACAGGCAGAGGGAGAAGCAGGCTCCACGCAGGGAGCCCGACGTGAGACTCGATCCTGGGACCCCAGGATCACGCCCTGTGTCTCTCATGAATTAATGAATGAAATCTTTCAAAAAAAGAAAGAAAGAAAGAAAGAAAGAAAGAAAGAAAGAAAGAAAGAAAGAAAGAAAGAAAGAAAGGAAAAGGAACACATAATATCAATATGCCCCCAATCCTCACTAACCACTTAGCTTCTCAGGCCTAATGTCATTAGAGTCATCGTCTAAATCTGCCAATTTACAAGCTCATCAGCTGCTGGGTGCTCTTTCAAAGCACTCTTATTCCCAAACAACTGCCTTATTTCATCGATTCACTGTGCAGTGGCGGTTATATTGGACTCAGCCTGAATACCTGTATAGCAAATCAATGGTCACAGAAATACAATCACAGAAGTCACAAATGCTAAAAGCCACAAACAGAAAATGGCTATGTTGTACCTAACCAAGGCACCGTGGAACGCTGCTTCATCATCTCCCCATCATTATTAAAAGCCATGATTAGGGGGATCTTTGGGTGGCTCAGCGGTTTAGCGCCTGCCTTTGGCCCAGGGCGTGATCCTGGAGTCACGGGATCGAGTCCCGCATCAGACTCCCTGCATAGAGCCTGCTTCTCCCCCTGCCTGTGTCTTTGCCTCTCTCTGTCTCTGTATCTTTCATAAATAAATGAATAAAATCTTTAAAAAATAAATAAATAAAAGCCACGATTAGCTGACCAAGTATGATGTGCCCGTATCTTCTATATGCCTTTGTACGTTGTGCTAAGTGAGTCCTTGATAATCCGTAATCTCTTAATCCTCGTGGTAAAGTCATGAAGCAGTGAATACTTCTATACAAGTAGTGCCTCTTAACAAAAAGAGAGAATGGCTGGTCAAACTCACCTATCATCACCGCTTACACTAGTCCCTCTGCCAAATACATGTAGGGAAAAATTTACCATTTACCAATTTACCATTTACCAATGGGCCAGTGATATTGGTTTTTATTTTTTTAAATATTTTATTTATTTATTCATGAGAGACACACACAGAGAGAGAGAGAGAGGCAGAGACACAGGCAGAGGGAGAAGCAGGCTCCATGCAGGGAGCCCGACATGGGACTCGATCCCGGGTCTCCAGGATCAGGCCCTGGGCTGAAGGTGATGCTAAACCGCTGAGCCACCGGGGCTGCCCCCATGATATTGGTTTTTAAATAACTGGTGTCCCTTGCCCATTTCTACCTCTGAAGCACCCATTAAAAAATGGGAAGGCCATGCATTTGGGAGCAGAAATAAGCCAAGTTCCCTAATCTTTATAACAGGAGGTGGAAAGAATGCCCACTCATCTGGTAAAAGTATATGGGTCCCTCTCCAATCCCAACACAAAATGTTGGAACCTCAGGCACGCAGCGAATGCTCAACCTTGGCGTGACTGCTGTCCAGAACCTGCCAAAAATCTATCTGAAGCAGCTGATAGTTGGGAAAGATAGGCTAAATCTACACCGTCCCAAGTTATTTATGCTCTCTTCCTTTACAAAGTGAAATCACCACAAAGCAATTTACCTGGACCGCATTAGCTCGGCTCCTCACAGAAATACTTTCATAGGTTGGGATCCATTATGACACCCTGAGCTCCTACTGAGAATCTATATAAAATATCGCCTTTGAAAGAACATGAGCACGATTTCCTCAAAACAGCAATTGGGGGCATTTTCCATTACGATTCTCAACATCCTTTACATAAACAGTCGTTGCAGAACTCACTGCCCCCCAAAGGCTCACGCCTATGGATGAAATTGTATGCTTACTTTATCTGACAATGATCTCACGCCCCACCCAGGTTCCCTTTGTGCCCTGGTTTCCAGGAAGCTCAGTGCTAAATTTAGTGCTCAACTGTAGCCATTCTCACCCAGTTCACATAAGTAGCTCTTTCTGCCTCCCGAAGAGAACTTGTTCCCTGTTAGCTGCTTTACTTACTTTCCCCCCAATGATCAAATAGTCCATGGCCATTACAGAACATATGGAAAGTAGAGAAAGATATAAAGCAGCAAGAAAAATAATTTCAAGTGGCTTCTGACCTCTTTTTAAAATCTGATTTAGGGGATCCCTGAGTGGCTCAGCAGTTTAGGGCCTGCCTTCAGCCCAGGGCATGATCCTGGAGACCCGGGATCGAGTCCTAAGTCGGGGCTCCCTGCATGGAGCCCTGTTCCTCCCTCTGCCTGTGTCTCTGCCTCTCTCTCTCTCTGTGTGTATCTCTCATGAATAAATAAATAAAAGCTTAAAAAAATAATAAAATCTGATTTAGCTGTCTGGGCCCCTACCTGCTTTAATGCTACAGTCCCTGCATATACTTTATTTTTGGGAGCAGGTAACTCCTGGCCAGCCAGGCCTCCGATGAGGTGCTGCATGCCTGTTTCTTTATAGCAGAGCAAGGAGTGAAAGGAGCACAGAATACAAAGGCTGGATGTGTCTGGAATAACAGATGCTGGAGCTAGAATCTGGAGGATCATCTGGTCTAATCCCTTCTGTGTTTCTAATAGGGAGCCCCATCCTCCCTGGGCCACGGAAGCTCACGTTGAGAGCAGCACAGCTCATCTAACCGGTCGAAGTGCCAGGCCTTTCACTGGGTCACATTTACTGGTGGATGGAGTAGCCAAGGGTCAAGCACACAGCCCTGCCACACTCTCTCTTCGCTTCCCTTCCACAGGGTGCCAGCTGGACGGGGCGCCACCAGGTCTGCTCTGGCAAGTCCTGCAGGCTCTCGGTGCTCATGCCTGCGTGCAGATAGCCCCCCATCCTGTGGTCAAGGTCAGGCGGAGATAGTAAGGTCTCGGGATGTAGATTTAAGGGGGTGGGGAGGGGAGTAGAAGGTATACCAGAGCTCTCTTGGCAGGTTTAGCAGTTACCAGCCCAGCTTTAAAAGTAAAAGCGGAACTTCGTTCCCCATGTGGCTTCAGGTCTCTGTGCATGTCCCCTCAGCATCCCTGCAGGGAGGGGTAGGCTGGCCCGCTAGACGCAAATGGGCCATTTAACAGGACCTAGAGCCCTAGCACCTAGTTTTTGGAAGCAGGGAGCTCCTGGCTAGCCAGGCCTCAGATGAGGGAGGTGGGCCTCTACCTAGCGCAGAATTCCCACTTCAGCAAAAAGGAAGAGAAATGCTCAGTGAAAGACTCAAGGAGTCGAAAGATACAGCAGAACTCTTCCCAGAACTAGAAGTATAAGGGTTTTGTTTTGGTTTGGTTTTTTTGTTTTTAAGATTTTATTCTTTAGTAGTCTCTACACCCAACGTGGGGTTTGAACTTACGACCCTCAGATCAAGAGTCGCATTCTCCACCCACTGTGAGAGCCAGGCACCCCTAAAAGTATAAGGTTCTAAAAGGAACCTGAAGGCCAACTGATTTTTTTAATGTGGAAAAACCTAGGTGACAACAGAGTCAAGCCCAGTAAAGTTGGAAACATAGGCTGATTTTCAAAGTATAAGCCACAGTAGTGGGTTGAGTTTAAGTTATAAATATTAAATGACCTTGACCAGAATCAAAGTGTAGCTTCCTAGAAAATGCTTCCTTTCTACCATTTAGTAAAGTCAGTTGTAAATCACTGAACACAGACCTTTGAAACTAAAAAGGCTCATAGCTTTTGTCCAATCTAACCAATGTTTAAGAATGATCCTAAAAGGAAACCTCTTAAAACATGAATCACAAATTATATACATACCCAGTAGTCAGCAGACACTATATACAGAGTATTTAAAGGAGGAATGGGCTGTTTTAAATAGGCATTATGGAAAGGACCTCCAGATTCAGTGTTTGCACTGGTGACCTAAACCCAAACCCCTAGTCTTGCAAAGTATCTCTGAGAACCTCTGACCTCTCAAAATTTTGAAATGGCAATTTCGGAAGCAACCTAAACTCTAATTCCAAGAATATTTCCAGACCTCTCTGTCCTGCTTCTTCAGGCATGTGGATGAAAACACACACGGCATCCACGAACTCTGAATAAAAACCTCAGAGAAGAGAAAAAGCGGGCAGAGTTTCCAGCATTTTCTTTGGCCCGTGGCTGGTGGAGCTCTGCGATACTGGAGCACATGCTAATCCCCATTAGTTACCAACCGCACCTGGTTCTGGGATGGCAGGGAACCTGGGAGAAGGGATGGACACAGCTTGTGTCCCCGAGAGGATCACAGTCCCTCTGGGTAGTCAGGTGTTGGATAACCTAGTGTGGTGGGGTAGACGGAGGCTCAGAGGGCTGAGAACGGGCTTGTTGGAACCGAATGCCTGTGTAGGGGCCTTAGCTGATGACTAGGAGCCGAAGAGGCAGAGAGGCGAGCCCTCCACTGCTGCTGCCTTGCAAACACTGGCACTGCGGGGTGTTTGGGTTTTGTTTTTTTTTTTTTTTTTAAACAATGCATAGAAAAAGGTGTATCTATGTTATCTTCACCATGGCAAGAAACGATTTTGCAATGATGAAAAAACACAAACCTATGTCCTAATCAAATGACACATGCTCTCCATTTCACTCACCCCAGAGCGTGGCCTCTTGTGCAAGGAGACCCACCAACAGCACTCAGTGTACGTGGGGTAAGAGGGGACCAGCAGGGGTTAGTGGACACAAGGACTTAGAGCAGCCACCAGCCCAACTCTTAAGTTCCTCCTTATGCAGTTAAAGAAAACCCCTTTTAAAGATGGACTTTAGTATGAAGATACATTGTGCAGATGGCACATTTTCCCCCAAATACTTTACATTTGTCTCTAGTGTCTTCTCCCCTCAGCGTTGGTGACAGGGATGTTACTGGTGGTCTGTAGGCATCTACTACTTCTATTCTGGATGACGTCATAGGAGCACGTACCCGAGGAGGGCTCCAAGGGAGAGGAGTAAGCCGGTGTCCTGGAGAAATGTGGCCAGGAGAGCGCCAGTCCTGAGGTGTTCCTCTTCCTGGAGAGTGTGGTCTCCTCTCCAGTCTCCAAAGCAGGAAGAGGGAACTGGCCTAAGACCCAAGTGGCAGCCACTTGGGTGTGCACAGTCACTTCGTCTGGGAGCCCCTTTCGTCTCGCCAGGGAACCCCGGGATGTCGTGCTCTCTGTGTGAGAAGGGGCAGTTCTTCCTTCGGACCCTGAGCTGGATGGCAAGTGAAGCATTCCCAAAGCTGAAAGCAGACGGCAACAATTACAATTCCACCAGCAGACTTCCAAATGCCTGAATACTGTGTAGTGGGCTCACCTCTGACCTCTGTGAGGAGACATGAGGAGTCACTATTCATTCTACGAAAAATTCACTCCTGAACGAGAGGCCACAAACCAAGACAAAGCCTGTTTTCAGATCTCACAAAGACTGCATTTTGTGGTGGAGTTGTTATAAAAGGGGCACAATGAAGCTAAGTGTCAGATGATACGGAATCAAAGATCCGATTCTGATCACCATGACTCATCACTCACGTTCCACAAAGCTAGTCTCAGAATTTACTTGAATTCAACCTAAACAAAATTTCCAATATCTGCATGACCGACACACCTGGGTGTCATCATGGGCAGTTCTAAGCTCTTTGTCCATCACTCATGAATGGAGCATAAAATACTGTCATTGGTACTCTTTATAGAACCAAGTGCCCCAACCCGACCTCCTGGAACTAGCCTGGAACGGGGTCATCCTTGATGGCTTCATTGTTGATGGCCTACTTTTAGACTGTTACCAAGTCATATCAATTTTCC
This sequence comes from Nyctereutes procyonoides, assembly GCF_905146905.1. Lineage (NCBI taxonomy): Eukaryota > Metazoa > Chordata > Mammalia > Carnivora > Canidae > Nyctereutes > Nyctereutes procyonoides. The sequence continues at coordinate 21,617,776 of NW_026575030.1, read as the reverse complement.
TTTGTGAACAGTCTTTACCAATCCCCTCCTCTCTGCCCCTCAGGCCACTGGGCCATGGATCTTAGTGCCCAGCATCTGCCTGGGTGGTCCTCTTGACTCCAGGTTCCCTCTGCCCCATCCTAGACCTGCCTGTCAGCTGAATCCCCCTCCAAATTCACTTTAATCATGTCATTGCCTTGTTCAAAACCCTTTAGTGACCCTCCCTACCACACCAAATCTAAACTGCCTGGTTTTCAAAGGTCTCCATGACTGCCTCTAATCCCACCCACACAACTGTCCTCTCCTCCACATGGGACTTGCACTCTCCATGTGGGAAGCTGCTGGCCTTCCCACCCCACAAAGAGACCAAGCTTCTCTTCTTCCCTCACGTGGTCGGTGCATCCCACTCCTTAGCTATCCCTCCCACCTTGTTCGGATGCACAGGCAGGCAGGGTCAAATCCCAACTCTAAAACCTATTTAGGGCAGCCCTGGTAGCTCAGCGGTTTAGTGCCGCCTGCAGCCCGGGGTGTGATCCTGGAGACCCGGGATCAAGTCCTACATCGGGCTCCCTGCATGGAGCCTGCTTCTCCCTCTGCCTGTGTCTCTGTCTCTCTCTCTCTCAATCTGAATAAATAAATAACTCTTAAAAAAATAAATAAAAATAAAACCTATTTAGCTGTTTGACATCTCAATTTAATTAACTTCCCTACCTTCAGTTTCCAAATTCCTAGAATGAAGATAGTGTGACCCCATTGGCTTGCTGTGAGAATTGAGAGAACAGAGATGTTGGCATGCAGTAGGGGCCTAATTGTGCCAGTTTTGTCTGCCCTTCCTCAGTCAAGTCTTACACATCCAGCCCCAGCCCCTTCTTGAAACCTTTTGCTGAAATGCCAAGCTGGGGCACCCGGGTGGCTCAGTTAAATATCTGCCTTCGGCTCAAGTCATGATCCCAGGGTCCCAAAATCGAGCCCCATGTAGGGCTCCCTGCTCAGCGAGGAGTCTGCTTCTCCCTCTGCCACTTCCTCCACTTCCTCCACTCGTGCTCTCTCTCTCTCTCAAATAAAATCTTAAAAAAAAAAAAAAAAAGCCAAGCCACTGAGCTGTGCAGATTGAAGCAGGAGCCACCATTTGAGCTACTTGAACACAAACGCGGCCGTGTTGCCCACCAGACCAGACCTGGTTCCTTTGAGACTGTAGCATGTGGCACAATTACTGAGGTCGTTTGGATTCACTCTGGCCATGGAATCCCAATCCCCAGGTCTGGGATCTGACCCTCGCCTAGTCTATGCTGCTGCTAACTCACTGAATCACAGCATGCCATAGACAGAGCCTAAGCCTCAGGTCTGATCCACAGTCCAGGACCCTCGGATGGACACTGGGGCTCAGGATGGGGAAGAGGGAGACGCAGAAACTTTGTTTTCCAGGGTGGGACATACATGCAAAGAACATCACTGGCACAAACTCACCTGTGGTGATACTCTGGGAAGTCAGAGCTGTTGCTACATCAGGCCCAACAGGGGAAATGGTGAAATTTGTTTTCCTGGAAGTGTCATTTCTTCCTCTAGCATCTGTCGCTTCTGTTTGTGGAGTGAGGTTTTCTGGAGCATTTGAAGAAGTGTGGCTCTTTCTGGAGGTCTGAGTCATCACACCCTCCTTGGAAATCACTGTTGAAAAGTCCACTTGATTCTGATCAAAGGTGCCGTTTTCTACGTGTGGTTCAGTGTTACTTTCTGGCCAACTGTTCATTTCAGCAGCTGAAACAATAAGGACATGGACCAGTGAGAGCTCGCTGGCTTCTGAAAGAGGAGGAAACCCTCAGAAAAGCCATGAGCGGATAGATCAGTGAAGAATTGGATTAAGCTAGAATAATTTCACCTTTCTTTTTTTCCCCATGGTGGTTATTCTGACAATCCGGGGGGAGAAATTATGAAGTACCAATACTACATAGGATGGAATTTTACAGTAAGTGGAATAATGATAAAAACCGCTAGAAAGAGACCAATGCGGGACTCAGGGGAGAGCACCAGGCCCAGAGCGGGATGGGGGCAGGGATGCAGGTCAGGTGTGAGCACAGGGAAGGGAGCACTTCCAAGCACTAAGGTGGTGAACTGCATCTTCTGGGTGGTAGGAGGGTAAAAGCTGGCAGCTCTCCATCCTGACACCTACTCTTGCAGGCAGGGAATGGGGGCTGGGACATGCATAATTCTGGAAAAAAAAAACCTGTGGACGATTTGGTAATATGACCAAAGCCTTAGTAATATAAATAGGTTTGATGATTTCGTTTCCTTTGAATTCATGCTAAATACTCAAGAATGTGGACAAAAATTTCAGCTGCACTGATATTCATGATGTCATTGTTTATAATAGCACAAAAGAAAGGAAGGAAGGAACAAAACTGAAAATCTATAGCAGGAGATCAATTAAACCAGTTGCAGTATGTCTGCATGAAGGATACTATAAGGTATTAAAATGATGTGATAACATAAAATACAGAAAGATATTATACAAATATTATTGAATTACAACAACAGGTTTCTTTTTTTTTTAAGATTTTATTTATTTATTCATGAGAGACACACAGAGGGAGAGAGAGAGAGAGAGAGAGAGAGAGAGAGAGAGGCAGAGACATAGAGGGAGAAACAGGCTCCATGCAGGGAGCCTGACATGGTACTCGATCCCAGGACCCCAGGATCACGCCCTGGGCTGAACGCAGCACTAACCACTGAACCACCCGGGCTGCCCAAAACAACAGGTTTCAAAATGGAATTTCAAGTATGATCTCATTTTGTTAAAAAAAAAAAAAAGAACAGCAATCATGAATGCGTGTGCGTGCTGAACACAGATGTAAGCTCTCGACATGCCCTCATTTGTTCAACATCCAGGTAGATCCTCTCATCCTCCCCACTTTGCAGGGGAGGCAGAGAGGCACAGGGGGCCATGCCCAAGACCCCAGGCAGCCTGCTCCCCACCCAGGTCCCTGAGCTCTCCCGGCATCCGGCGTGCTGCACAAGGTGCATTGTAGCAAAGCCTCTGGGGCCCCCCTCATCTCCAGTGCAGGGGTGCTGAGGAAAGGTTGCTTATTCGCATGGATAGTTTTTTGACATTTATAAATTAGGGATGGGTGCAGAGTAGTCAGAAAATATATCGCAACGATCAGTTTCTGCCATATTGCCAAAAGTGGGGCAAAGAGGGCATTAGTCAAAAACATCAGGATCGCATGAAAGTTGGGGGGAAACTGGGCACAGAGGTCATCACATGTGGTGTCAAGTGTCATTTGTCAAGGCAGGAGGCTGAGACTTGGGTGGGATGCCCAAGTCCGACCCAAGAAGGCTGCCTTGCTAGTCTGACGATGTCAGCACACGACCAGAAACGGCTTGGAAGCCCAAATCTGCCACTGCCGGGGTGCCACCTCCTGAAGATCACACCAAGAGAACATTCTAAGAGCCGTTTCCCTGGATATCCAAACTAATATGGAGATGAATATGAAATACGTGTGCTAATTGGAGGGCACGGAGTTTAATGAGTTTCTGGAGAAAGCAGTGAGGACAAGGACCATTTAAAGTTATTGCTGATTGCATGGCTCCTCTAAAAACCTATTTTTATTTTCCTCATTTGGGAATGATATTTTCCTTTCTGCCTAGAATCAGGCACTGTTGAGAAACCTCTGGGGGAATGAATGAAGTCACTTCTATCGGTATGAGTCAGGCAAGGATGGCCAACCATCTGACCAGTAGAGGCTGTAGGGAGAACCTACGGTTTGGCTCAAAATATCACACACACACACACACACACACACACACACTTTCCCAAAAGGAACAAGCTATCTTCTAGATCAGCACTGCCTAAGAGATATATAAAGTAAGACACAAATGCAAGCCACATATGTAACTTTATTTTTAAAAGTAACAGATAAAATTAATTTTAATACGTATTTTACATACTCTGACATATTCAAAATGGTAGTACTTCAATATGTAATTGATATAAAAATTGAGATACTTTGTTTCTGTTTTTGTTTTGTTTTGGTTTGTTTTGTTTTTTTGGTATTACACCTGTACAATCCAGAGTACTATGCTAGCTATACTTCAAGAGCAGAACAACCACATGTAGCTACTGGCTACAATACTGGGTAACGCAGTTCTAGGTCAATGGTTCTCAGCATTTCCCCACTCTGGTCCACCTCCACCAGCAGTGTGGCTCACTTATTGGGGTTGCCAGGTAGGGGGGGAGGTGATTTTAAAATCCTCCATAAGAGATTCTGACAAACTTTCCTAAGGGAACCCCTTTTTCTCCAAATCCCTTGAGAATTGCAGATTTCATGCTTCCTAGTCTGTTTCCTGTAAGTGATAAGTAAGAGAAACTTCCTGAAGGGGGAGGGAAGTTGCCCGGGCATCTGAGCTCCACTGGGTCCCAGCCCCAGACAGGCAAGGCCCCAGCTGGAAATGGGATATGGATGGGTGTTTTGAGGGGCAGCTACCAAGTCGGGGAGTTCAATTTGAGATTTTGGGGGTTACAGAGACCAGAGACCCACCCACACAGCATATTCCCATTGTTCTTCCTATTTGAGCTTCAGGGTAAGCCGGACACCAGAGAGAAGGGAAAAGAGTTTGAGGATGCTTTCTCTCTCCTTGGGCCACAATGAGAGAAATTAGTCTTTAGGGAAAAAGTGATTGTGCAGAGTTGGAAAGGACTCAAACCCACACCCTGAAGCTGGTAGACCATGAGATCCCACTCAGAATGTGGAACTTGCCTACTGCTGAGCCTCTAAGGTTCATATGGCTATGTCTTTTGGGAAGCAGCAGCATGCCCATCTTCCAGGAACTGGGAACATTCTCAGTCAGCTCAAGGAATTCCACTACAGCCTTCAAAAGGCACAGAAGGGTCACATAAAGACAAGACATGGCTAGCACTGAACCATGCAGTCTCCCTGGAGGTTTGGCCAAAGATGGAAGAAAAAAAAATGCACACCATAAACAAGACAAAAAGGCAGACCAAAAAAAAGGGGGGGGGGCAGACCACAGTCTTGCCCTGTCCCAGATAACCCTGCCACTACACACTAAATACGCTAAATAAAGTAATTTTTAAAAATCTTTCTAAAAGCATTGCTGAGTTGGCAAGGAAAGAACCAAGTCTTCTAAGACCAAACATGGACCAAGAGCTGGAACTTAGAGAAGTAAGCTAGTTCTACAGCTATAGTTGCCCTGGGGCACCTGCTCAATTTCTGTGACCTTGAACTTCTGTTCTGATGACCATGAGGACAGAGGGGATAGGAGACTATTAAGGAAGGAGTCTGAGAGGAGACTCCTGTATCAAGTTGAGACCAGGGCTATACCATATCTATAAAGCACATAGGACAAAAAAAATCTGCCCTGCAGAATGGGACAGCAGGGAAAAGTGGCTTTTGATCTTGATTTTGGAAGGAAATTAAATCTCACTCAAGAATTTGTAACCATAAAGGCAGCCCTCATATGGGTGTGCAGCATGAATTCACATACCAGTGTGGTCTAAACCTCAAACCAAGGATATATTTTAAAATAGGTCCTGAACTTTGTAATACACTAAAACCACTAAGTCATATACTTTAAAGGGTGAATTTTATGGTATGTAAATTACATCTCAGATACACATGCACATATGTGTGTCTGTGTGCGCATGTGCACACACACACACACACACACACACACACACACACACACCCCGTTAATGGGAAGGAAAACTGGTTCTGATATATAATGCCTCCTGCTTGGCAGAAATAAATATAAATGCTCTCTAAATGAATATACCTTCAATCTAATTTTATCATTTATTGATACAATTCCAAGGAATAAGAGATCACCATCAAAAGGCACAACATATATAAGGAAAAAGGGTATCAGTGGGCAAAAGTCAGAAATATAGATAAGCAAAGACATACTGGAATTATCAGTCAAAGGATGTAAGTCTATAAAACTACATGAAAAGAAGTTAAGGAACTGAAAATTAGAAAAAGGGAGACTATAAGTAAAGGCCAAAAGATATGAAAGAACCCTAAATTAAAATTCTAGAAATGAATAAATTATAATAAATGAAATTAGGAAACTCAAAAGATTAGATACGATTGAAAGAAGAACTAATGATTACAAGACAGATGATGAGGGAATGCCCAGATGATATGAAAAGATAGAAAATATGAAAAAGAGATGAAGAGACAAGGAAGATAGAGTGAGAAAGTCCAACATACCTATAACAACCAGGGGGGAGGTGGTGGCTTAGTCGGTTAAGCATCCGACTCTCAAACCAGGTGGCTTAGTCGGTTAAGCATCCGACTCTCAATCTCAGGGTTGTGAGTTCAGGTCCCTTATTGGGCTGCATGCTAGACATGGGGCCCACTTAAAAAGAAAAAAAATTGAGGGGGAAAATGACAAATCATCTACAGAAGACAAGGAGACTAACAGCTGATTTCTCAACAGCAACAATGGAAGCCAAAAGACAGTGGATAAATATTTTCAGTGTGCAGAGAGGAAAAACAAGAATTATAAATGGAGTAAAACCATCTTTGAAAAACATCTTGAGACTATCAAAATAGAAACATTTTTAGTCAAATTTCACTTTATCAACCACCTCCACTAAAGGAAATTATGGAGAATTTATTTCAAGTAGAAGAAAAACAATGCCAGATGAAGGCCAGAAGGGGCAAGAAGATATAATGAGCAAAGAAAATGGTAAATATGTACATAAATCTTGGGCAACACTAAATTTATAAAATAATTTCTCATCTGTAGGATGAATAAAACAAGGTAGAACAAATCCTGGAGAACAATAGCACATAAGTCAGGAGGGGATAATAAGAACCATGTAATGCTGAAGGGTGACTTTCAATTGTGTCAAAATCCATTTTCACATTCCTCAAACTGACCCCAAAGAATAGAAAGAGGGTGTATCACTTCCAACTTGTAGAGCTTTGAATAATAGGAAATTTCCATTGAGAGAAACTAATAAATATTGTCTAAAACCAAAACAAAGACTCAGTAAATAGCAACATAAGCTTTGAGGTCTGGACATGATTACTAAAATAACCTGTTACAAGGGTTGAAAGTGGTTGATTCTGGGAAGCAGCAAATGATGATGGTAGGGGTGGTCAGGGTTTTTATAACAGCCTTATAAAACCTATCTGATCTTCAAGCTGTGTATGAATTTGCTTAAAAATAAACATTTAAATTTAAGGAAGTTAGAGAAGAGAACAAGCCGGGGTAAAGGTCTGCAGTGCATGGTAAAAGTTTAGCATTCTTAGTACATGAAGAAGTTTTTCAAATTCCTAAGATGTACGTCTTACAGACAAAGAACGTGAATACATGATTCACAAAAGAAAATGTGTAACTGGAGAGTGAATACACGAGAGTATTGTTGGAAAGAAAGAAAATACAAATCCAAACTAGAAAAGACTTAAAAAATTTTTGTATATATTTATTTTTGCCTATCACACTGGCAAAGACTCAATAAATGATAAGATGCTGTGTCATTGCGGGCATAGAAGACAGGCACTTGCACATAACATTGGTAAGAATGCAACTGGTGCATTCTCCCTGGTGAGACATTTAGCAAGTCACTGCAAAAGCCTTAAAAACGGGCATATATTTCTACCCAGGAATTCCATTTCTGGAAATTAATTGCAAGGAAATTATTAAGGATGTGCGTAAAGTTTCAGGCACAGGGAAGTTTACCACAGCACTGTTTATAATCATGAAAATTGGAAACAACCTGAATTTCTGCAATAGGAAGTTGGTTAACTTAATTATGAGACAACAAAATTTTAAAGGGATGATCAAAATCTATTACTGATTACAGTTCTAGATATACGCACTACGCTCACCCCGTACTATTAAGTGAAAACACAAATTTAAAAATGGCATACACCATATGACCTTATGTTATCAAGAGTATATGTTTAAGAAAAATGCATCTCCTAAGAAAAAGAACAACAAATAACGCTGGTGTCTCCAGGTCTGCAAGCCACCTTGTAACAGGCTTTCTTTGGTGCCCAGACCCGCTCCCTAAGGCAGGTAAAGCCTGTAGGCTTGGCTCATGCAACTTGCTCAGAATACAGCCGTTTCTGCAACAAGGATGTGAGTGGCACTGACTACCCAGCTGAAGGGCTGATGAGTTTACCTGCGTCTGAACCACCCAGCCTCAGGGTTCCTAACCACTCAGCACCTGCGGCGGCCACAGCTGGTGGCCTGACCAAAGGGAGGTGCCGACGACCATCTCTCCGCCCAGCAGGTCACTGCTGGGCCCTGTTGACCTTAGCGACTTGTGGGCTTGTGATGCCACCTCCACCCTCCTCCCCAGATGAGGGCCCTGTTGACCTTTAGCGACTTGTGAGCTGCAGATGCCACAGCCACCTGGATGGAGAGGACACTCCTACCTTTAGTGACCCTCGTCATCGGAGGAGCTCTCCCTTTTTTCCCCAAGGAACGTATGAGGCAACATGACAAAGTTGCTCACTTCACCCATACCTTGTGAATCTGTGCTCTCCGATGAAGGTCCTGTGGTCTAACAGGAAAAGAGCCCGCTTCCTGCCCCCTACTTGGATCTAGAAACCCAGTGCTTCACAGGAGAAGCACCGGCTGTGGTTAAACTCAGGCTGTCTGTGCTAGACTTCCGGTTATACCATGTACATGCCCTACGACCTCAGGCAAGACACATTCTTTCTCTGTGCCTTGGCTGCTTCCTCTGTTAATGGGGGCAGGGACAGCACCTGCCTCCCTGGGCTGCGACAGGGTACACACACACACACGTGAGAGCTTCAAGAGTATCTGGTATGTAGTGAGGGCTACATCCATCACTGCCACTCAGGGGACCTAGGTCTATCGGGTTTGAACACACAGATTTGGAGATGACCTTGGCAGGCACTGCTAACCGATCCCTTCTCAGTCTCCCAATCCTTCTCTGGGCAGCCTAGGAGGCAGCAAAGGTGAAAACCCTCCTGGAAGCTCGGAGTGGGCTGAGTGGCTGCTGGGGCCGCGGGGGCCTCAGTCTGGCTTCGCTCTGTGATGCTCTCCTAGCGAGTGCAGGGAACACCGGGGCGGGGGGCACAGGGTTAGAGCCCGGCCCACCTCTGGCATGACAAGCCCTTGGTATCACTGGCCCATAGAGTTCTAGAACAGGATCCTACTGCCCCCTGGGTAACTCTGGAGGTCCCCCCACTTCTCTTATCGCCTGTGAACTCTTCTTCAGAAAGGGATGAACAAACCCTGCAGCATGCCGGGCCACCTGCTTTGCCACGGGAGGTCTCTTTTGATCGTGGACGTACAAGTGCTTCACGTGATTCCATGCTGTAGTTTGGGGAGATCAATGGGTCAAATGCTAAAATATTTACTGAGGTCCAAGGAGGAGTCCTTTGAGAAGCCCTGAGTTGTTGAGGGCTACTGTGATTGAATTTTGTGTAAACCCTGAGCGGGAGAGACATTCAGAGTAAAGGGGACAGGGCTCAGCAGGGACCTGCCCCATGCGGGGTTACCTACCACAACCAGGATCCTGCTCTGATGCTTAGTGGAGAAGAGAAATGGAAAGAAGGGAGGCCTCAGGCTTGGAGTCTGGGCCAGATGGGAAGTGAGGAGAAGGGACCGTGCCCTGCCAGGCACTCAGGGGCAGCCTCTGAGGTGGGAGGGGGCACCCTGTAGCTCAGCACCGGCTGGCCCTCTCATCTCACTCCTCCCAGGTCAGAGGCGATGGCTCACACCCCACCCACGTGCCACGGCAACCGAGCCACAGCAACCAGCCTCATAGTGGAGTTTAGATGTCCCAACCTCCCGGTATCTTCAGAGCTGGACGTACCACCCTTCCCCCTGCACTCAGCCCCCTGTGTCAGGCCATCATGTTCCATTGAACTATGAACAGCTATTAAATGAACGAGACACTTTCATTGCTTTGACTAGGGTTTTTTTTTCCCCCCAAGTTGACAACTTCCACTTCTGCGGTGCCTTAATGTTCCAAAACATCTGTTTGTGAACCAACATCAGGGATGCTAGCGGAGCCCAGGAGTAGGATTTCCTAATTAGCAGCTGCTACAGAGTCAACTTCTCACCACCCACTCCGTGATTTGGGGGTTTTCGACTTGCATGGTTTCTGAGGCGGAGTGGGTGTGTACAGGCGGAGGCTGTGTCATCCAAAGAGGCCATTTCCTCCCAGAGGGCCCAGCCCGCCCCACACAGCCCCACGGCCGCTCCTGCAGGGCCCCGAGCGGCCCGATCGATCGCAGAGTGAAAGCGGTCTCCCCTTATTTTCATTTCCCTCCGTTGTGATTCAGATTTCACAAACATCTATTCAGTGCTTACCACGTGCTAAGTGTTTTCACAGGCATTTATCTCATTTAATGAGAATGACAGCTGGTCAAGTGGGTACCACGGCGCCCGGGAACGCCGAGGGGCGGAAAGATTAAGTGGCTGTTCGAGGTCACGCACTGGACGGCAGGCACAGTCTGGACCCGGCTTCTTCCGTGACACAGGGCTGTAAGCCACTGGTCGCTAAGCAATGTCCCCCTGGCCTTCAAATTCCTGCCTCGAGCCCATCTGCAGGGACTTGCTCCTCCCTACGAGGAGCGACGGAGTGTGGGTCACGTGGGCTTCTTGGTTTGGGGACAGCTGCACTCACCAGCAGGAACACTGAGCAAAAGGACCCCGGGGTCAGCTTCTCAGAGATCATTTCACGGCTAATGTGAAGAATGATGATAAAGAAAGAGCGGAGACAGGATGGAGAATGAGTCTGAGGGACAAAAAACGCCTGTTTTCAAAATATGAAGCTGGGCGGGGGGGGGGGGGGACGACACTGTAACTTCCAAGTGGAAATGTCTCACAGGCATTTAAAAATTTGGGACTAGGGATCCCTGGGTGGCGCAGCGGTTTGGCGGCTGCCTTTGGCCCAGGGCGCCATCCTGGCAACCCGGGATCGAATCCCACATCGGGCTCCCGGTGCATGGAGCCTGCTTCTCCCTCTGCCTATGTCTCTGCCTCTCTCTCTCTCTGTCTCTGTGACTATCATAAATAAATTAAAAAAAATAAAAATAAAAATAAAATAAAAATTTGGGACTAGCAATGAGGAGGGAGGATGAGCAGATGGGGTAGGAAGGGAAGGTGAAGCCAAGGACTCCTTAGGGAGATCTTGAATCAGAGGGAGAAGAGGGGTCAGTGAAGGAGGCACAGAGGCACAGGGAAGGATAGAGGGTTAGGGTACGAGCCAGGAAGGTGAGGAGTGCTGGGGCACAGGGGAGAGGCACGACCCGGCCTGCACAAAGACCAGGGATCAAAGTCCCCAGGACTGGGGCAGCCTGGGTGGCTCAGCGGTTTAGCGCCGCCTTCAGTCCAGGGCCTGATCCTGGGGTCCCGGGATCGAGTCCCACATCGGGCTCCCGGCATGGAGCCTGCTTCTCCCTCTGCCTGTGTCTCTGCTTCTCTCTTTGTCTCTCTCATGAATAAATAAATAAAATCTAAAAAAAAAAAAAAAAGTCCCCAGGACTTTCCGGAGTGTCACCTGGCAGACAGAGGAGGAGGCTCAGATTGCTAGGGGTTAAGGCTCATGAGGGAAAGCTCTGGAACAGTAAGACACTGACCCCCCCCCAGCTGCAAATTTCCTGTTTCTGGCTCCCCCATGGAGCTTTCCTGGGATCCCTCAGCTTGGGGAACACTCGGGAGAGCTGGGGGCCTCCTAGCCACACTGCTGGATGGGACAGCATGGGTTCTTAGCCCAGTGATCGTGTCCTTCTTCATGACTTGAAAAGAGACTCCCTGGACTCAACTGCTCACACAGGAATTGAACTGAAATTAAAAAGCTCCCTTTTTAACTCTCCTTTTGGTATCGCAGAAGTCTATAAACCACGAAACGAGCCGGACGCTGTCCACCGGGGAGAATGGAATTTTGCCCCTATTCTCAGAGATCGAATTAAGAAATCCCGCGTGTCTACCATCCGCGAAGCACTGCTTTTACAGGATAATTTCAGGGGGATAAAGGATCCCATTAGATCCGGACATTCTGAGTGGCAGGCAAGGTAGGAATTGTTCCCTCGCTGCAGGAAGAGAAAGCTCAGCCTCAGGACTGAGGTCACCTGCCCAGAAAACCCAGAACTAAGTAAGTGGCAGGGTGGAGACCAGAGCCCAGCGCATTCTTTCTGGGGTCCCTGCTAGTCAACCACACCCAAATGAAGCCGATGAGGTCGATGAGGTCGGAGAAGAGGGAAGCTCAGCCAACCCGTCCCAATGGAATTTATGGCATGCAGCCTGCCTCACTAGCTAGCATCCACAGTGCTTTGCATCATCCATTCTGGCTAAAGTTGGGAAATCGCCTGGGTTGACTCTGGTGCTCCATCCCTCTCCAAAAGTGACCCCGGACTCTTTGGGATCATAGCGGCCAACTAGTCTGACCTCAGATGACAGCAACAGTTCCAAGTCCACACTACAGCCAGAAATGAGTGGCATTTGTAAATGCAAAAAAAAAAAAAAAAAGAGTTTCCTTTCATACTCACGAGGACAGCCATTATCAAGGAAAAGAAAGAAAAAGGGAGGTGAGTGCTGGTGAGAACTTCGAGAAATCAGAACCTCCAGACATTGCTGGTGAATAGAAAATGGTACAGCCACCGCAGAAAACACTTTGGCCATTTCTTAAAAACTTAAACGTAGGATTACCGTATCATCCAGCAATTCCACTGCTAGGCACACGCACAAAAGAACTGAAAGAAAGGGATCAAAGTGGTGTTTGGACACCCATGATCACAGCAGCATCACTCACAATAGCCAAAAGGTGGAAGTGACCCACGCGTCCGATGATGGAGGAAGGGACAAGCAACATGTGCTACCTGCCTACCTACAACGGGATGCTACTCGGCCTTAAAAGGGCGGTTAATTCTGATACCTGCTGCATAAGTGAACCCTGAAGACCTCATGGTAGGTTAGACGAGCCAGTCGCAGGAGAACAATTATTATATGATTCCACTTATACGAGGTACTTGTAGTGGGTAGAGTCATGGGGACGGAAAGTGGGATAGAGGTGAGCAGGGGCTGCGGAGAGGGAGGACTCGGGAGCCATGGCTTGAGTTCCTATTTGGGATAATAAAACAGTTTTGGAGATGGGTTAGTGGTGGTGGTAGTACAAACGTGCGAATGTCCTCAATGCCAATAACTAGTACACGTCAATATAGTTCAAATGGTAACTTCTATGTTATCCCAATAAGCAAATATATACTTAGGGACACCTGAGTGGCTCAGGGGTTGAGCATCTGCCTTCGGCCCAGGGCGTGATCCCAGGGTCCCTGCAAGGAGCCTGCTTCTCTCTCTGCCTGTGTCTCTGCTTCTCTCTCTCTCTGTGTGTCTCTCATGAATAAATAAATAAAATCTTTAAAAAAAAAAAGAAAATACATATTTACTGAGCATCAAGCACATAGAAGACACTGTGGAATCTGCCTCAAGCAGCTTATTTGCTTCCAAGAGAGCTGAGTGGTGGGAATAAATCACCGAGATGCCGGTGCCAATGGCCCTGGGGTGGGAGAGGCGGCCTAGCCGGGCAGAGAAGGTAGCCAGCAAGTTTGGAAGAAGGTACAGGGCTGGGAGCAGAATCCCATCGTCCCTTCCACTGCTATATTCTCCCCAGATCCCTGCCTTCACCCCCAGGAATCTGACAAATGAGGGGGATTTCCTGCCGGATGGCTGGCAGGTGGGATATTTGGGGGCAGGCAGGAACCTGGGGGCATGGAGGGAAGGTGGCTGCGGCCTCACCAGAGGGCAGCCGCCCACTCGGCTCAGCTGCTCTGGGCTGTGTTTTGAAACACTGCTGCGGATGTAATGATTCTGGGTGGAGGACGTTTAGGAGCCAAATGAGTTTGTGTGAACAAAAGGCAGCCCTCAATCGGGGACTGTCCAGGGCTCTCGGGGAGTTTCATTTCCTTCCTTGTTCTTGCCCTGAAAGGAGCAGCCCTAAGAAAAACTATTCACATCAAGAAGTGTTTCGACTTGAGACCCGATGATCTGATTTGCAAGAACAGATCCCTGAGGAACAGCCTCCAGTAATGAAAATTATACAACTTGCAAGGCCCATTAGCCTCCCCTCCCTGTGAGAGTGGGCTTTTGTCTAGCGGAGCATCCTCTGGGGAGAAAGGCAGGCTTGAGGGGCTGAGCCACGACCCAGGGCGGAGCTGGCCTGGAGGCCCTGAGTTTGGGGTCAGGCTTCCAGAAAGAGAATTGCCTCTGAGATGGCCTGGGCGTGCTCAGGAGGGAAGCAGCCTAACCCAGGCAGGAGAGGAAGACAAGGACTCTGATGTGACCTCCTGCTCCTTGCTTTAAAAATAATTCTATAGGCTTAAAAAAAAAAAAAAAGGCTTTGAGAAAAAGCCCCAAGGTCAGGTCAGAAGATTCCCATTCAATTAAATAAGTAAACAAAAAGGCTCTGTGCGGGGGGGGGGGGGGGGGTGGGGGGGGGGGGGGGGCCTCTATCTGGTGTCTCAGTTTTTCATTGCCCCTCCTGGTCCTTGGAAAAATAAACACTCAGCAGAGGGGCTGTGGGGAGGCCGGAGGAGGAGGGGGCCTGGGTGCGTGGAGGTGAGGATGCGGTGGACAGGGAAGCGGGCCGTCTCCTGTCTCCCGTGTTGTCACCCTAGCATTCGCTCACACCCAGAGAGGAAGCCCGGTGGCCCAGCTCCACCAAAGGAGGCCTGCCAGCTTGGCCAAACAATAAAAAGGCAAGGAAAAACATCCTGGTTCTGCGGAGGAAGGGGGAGGCGGGAGGGGGGGTTAGCACAAAATGAGACGCGGCCCTGGGCCTTAGCGCTCACTGTGCGTGGCCACCTGACTTTTTGCTAGATTCTTGCCCTTAATTTGTTCTGCAGCCCCGTGTGGAGGGGCCCAGGGCTCTGAGGAAATCCTAGAGGCAGCATTTGGGAAAGTCTACGGTGTGGGATGAGGCTGCAGCGCAGAAGGGTCTGCTGAGCTGGGAAGGGGAAGGGGAAGGGAGCAGGACGGGCCTGGCCCACGGGGGGCCCTCCGGGGTCCCGAAATAAAACCCACTTAAAGACATCAATTCCAGGTTTACCAACAGGCGTTTACAGTTCAGATCGGGGAAGCCTGACACTCAATGCACCAATATTTTAAAAACTCAGTTGTATGCCACAGCTAGTTAAGAAAAAGAGATAAAATAGATGGAGAAGAAAGGAAGAGGGCTGGGAAGAGAAATAATGCAAAGGTGAAGGGAGTCACTTACAGAGAGATGGAGAGAGATTAAAACTAGGGGGAGGGGATCCCTGGGTGGCTCAGCGGTTTAGCACCTGGGTGCGATCCTGGAGACGCGGGCCTCCCTACCTAAATGCCCTCCTTTTCACTTGGGCACAATCCGACTCATTTCTCAGAGAACGCCGCTTCCCAGAGGCCTTCCCCTCGTTGGCCGCGCTAGCCCGTGACGCAGCGAGAACTTCCTTGATCACGTTTCCAGGTCTCTGAGGACAGACTGTGGCTCCTGGGAGGTGCTCCGTAAAAGCTCACTAAGCAGAAGGAGGGGTGGCGGGCCTGGGAAGAACACCCCACTGGGCGGGAGGGAGGGGGATGAAAGCGCTAGTCACCCCGGGCAGGAGGCCGCTGGCAGGACAGAGATGGGGAATGGAAGCAGGCCAGTGAGATTTCCTAGAATGTTCTCCCTCCCCTACTTTCTACTCATCCTCCTGCGTCCACTTGCTCCAGGTGCAGGATGCAGGTGGATACATTTCACCTGCATCCTCCTGCGTCCACCTGCCTCACCTGGAGTAACACCAGGCCCAATGCCTCCCCGCCGTCCCAGCACACGCACGCTCACACAGCTGGTCCACGGGGACGGATTTTCATTTCACCCCTACGGCGGCGGCACGTGAGCTGGGCAAACCGGCAGCCTAGTCCCCACGTGCAGACGGGAAAACAGGCTCAGAGGTGGGTGCCCTGCCCGGCTCACAGTTGGCTCATTGTTTTCTGACTCCAATCACACGCCGTGTCTACGTTTTCATGGTCATAATTACATTTGCTCCTCCTTGAAAGCCTTGGCAAGGAGGTGGGATAGATACCATTGGCCCCACTTTCAGCACAGGGAAAGTAAGAGCAGGGACATTCGGCAGCTGCCCCAAGCCACATAGCTAGGAAGTGAAGGGGTTAAGACCCTCAGGGCTCCTGAGCTGCCCCTGGCATCTCTGGGCCCTAACTCTGCCCCTGGCTATACGCAGCAGCACTCTCACCACAAGGCATGGCTATCCTATAAATAATTCCTAAGCAACCACGGGAATCCACCTAACCATGAACATGGTCCTCTTCAAAGAGACCTCATTAAGGCCACGCTTAGGCCAACAATGCTGTCACTCCTCAAGCTGTTTCCTAAAATCCTCTAATCTTCAACAGAGCCTGCGGAATATTCTTGAGTTTCCTGAATAACGACCACGTGCTCATCCCTTGGTAATGGATTTGGATTATTCTGGAAACAGACAAAAATTTGAAGCCCAGTCTAGTGACGGAGGCCAGAGGCTGAGACAGCGGACTCCATTTCAGATCCTGGGTGAGGTCTAAGTGCAAAGAACACACCATTGTGAGTCGCTTGGGACCCAGGCACTGGCACTACAGGTGGCTCCCAACTCCTTCAAATGCTTTTTGAGGAGCGTGCCAATGACCTCTGGCCTGAAGGAGGATACCCTTTGGCCACAGAGGTCCTACCGTGATTTTAAAGGCCTATTATTTTGCAGTCACACCTCACAGATTGTTTTTATTGAATCCTTATGCTTCCTGGGCACTAATCGGTCTTCTCAGATGATTATAGGTGAGGGCTGTCTAGGTGGCACTTAGTTCTTCAGACTTCAAGTCTTCAAATCTTGTTCTTTCCTCCCTGCATTTGAAGCTAGGGATGGAGAGAAAGTTCTAGGCGTACCAAGAAGTGAGGTTGGCAGGGCCCAGGGTGGGAAAAGGGCGGTCAAGTAAAAAAATGTCCTTGGAAGGTGGACTTGAGTCCTTTGCATTCAGGACTTGTCCCCCATCCAGTGAACCTGGAGGTGAATGAAGGGAGGATTGTCATCAATACAAAGGTCCGTATTTTACAGAGGACACATGACACTTATATTTCCTAAATGGGGCCACTAATAGGCTCGCTGACACAGGAGAAACTGAAAGCACAGGGAGGCTGAGTACCGTCCCAAGGACCCACAGGCTGCAAGCGGTTCTGGTGAAGTGTGAACTGAGGCGCCTGACCCCCCCAAGCCAGGACCTCCCCAGGTGTGACTGCAAAGCCAGCGGGGCTCTTATCCACACCCTGGCGACAGATGATCCCAGGAAAAGTCTCACTCGGCACAAACAAAAGTCCGGGTGGCCCCGGAGGCTACAGGAGGGACACTCACGCCCACGCCAAAGCCGCTTCCACCTCCCCCACCACTAAGGGAAGGAACAATGCAGAGGTTTTCGACACCAACCTAACTCATGAGAATCGCTGGTCATGACCTTGCACAACGAACAACATCCTGCCCGATTCCAACCAGGCGTCTCTCTCCTGCGTTCCCGCTATTTCATCCTCCAACGGGGCGGCTTCAGTGCATGGGGACCAGGATGGCCCAGGGTCAGCCGGTAAGCTTGACCTCGGCCTCACCCTCTTCTCGTCACCTGTATTCCTCCTTGGTCTTCATCTCCCGACCTAGCTAAGACGTTGAGCAGAAAGCTGTCAAACATGTCACATCCGCCCCATTGCTTGCAGTGGGCCAGTCCCTTTTCAGCAGAGACACGGGGGCTGCCGTCACTCAGGTGAGATCCGAGCCACCCCCCGAGGCCCCCGCGACCACGGGAACTGAGCACACAAAGCCCGCCAGCCACACCACCGCACACATTGCTGCGTGATCGGGAAGCCAGGGGGGTACCACCCTGCAGCTAGAGCACCCCGGAGCCGAAGTACAAAGCCCAAGAAATGTGTCTACTTTTAACAGCGTCTGTGGACTTAGAGACGGGCTTTGGAGCTTCTTAAGCGATCTTATGACAGGAGCCCTAGGTCACATGGTGGTGCAGGTGCTGCTGCAGGACCACCTGGGCAACATGCTGGACACATGCTCCCTGGGCCAGGGGCGCAGACGGATGTAACCCGTGCCTCCTCTCCAGGAGCGAGAGGTCCAGCAGGCTCCCCGGTGTACTGTGGGGCCCTTTCCCCGTCCCTCACAGGCTCCACAGCTCCTGGACCCTGAGCTAAGAAGCCGGGTGTTGAGTCTCCTCACCCTTGAGGCCAGCATCAGGGGAGTCAGGAGGTCCTAATGGGATAAACCCGACACCCTTAGAAATAAAGCATTTAGCCTGGGGTAGACCAACCCCTTCTTTCATAAGGAAAGAAACAGAAGTGATATGCCCCAAGTTACCGCATGTCTAAGACGCAGAGCCAAAACTTGTCCCTGAACCTTCTGGTGCCTCTGGGGTGGCCAGAGCCTCCACCTCTGGCCACCCCACATTGCTAGAGCACCATCTTCACACCCAACTGTAGCTCTGTCACTATCCTGGTTGTGAAATTGTTTTACTGGTTGCCAGAACCTTTCCGGGAATGACCAAGTCTGTGAAATGCAGCCAGTCACATCACTCGGTTGGCAGCGTCTGGGTTTGTCAGATATCTCCCAATCTAAGGTGACCTCTAATCTTGCATCATGTCCTAAACGCAGAGACCAAAAGTTTCTGAGCACAAAGTAAAACTTGCTGACCCTGGCTAGAAATCAACCAGGGTAGACGAAGCAAAAGACTGAGAGGCCCTTTCCCAATTTACTTTGGAAGTCTGTCTTTTAATGGATAAAAAAAGCTTCCCCCCCCCCTTGAAAGAGAGAGAAAGAAAGTGGGGAGAGGCACAGGGAGAGAGTGAATCCTAGGCAGGCTCCACACCTGGCACAGCGTGCGGGGCTCGATCTCACGACCCGGAGATCATGACCTGAGCCAAAGTCAAGAGTCGGGGGGGTTTAATCGACTAAGCCACCCAGGTGCCCCAAGAAAGCTTTATAAAGGTCCCTTCGAACCCAAAGAGTCTAGGATTCTAGAGAATTATCAAAATGTTCTTACAGACCCAAAATGGAAATCTAATTTTGCCCAGTACGCCACCATTTAAAAGATCAATTAATCATCGCCAAGGAAATGGCTCTCGTTTAGAGAGATACAAGGTCCCTGTGGCATTCTCTTGCCCCATCCCAAATTTTGCATTCCAGTTCTTTCAAAAATGCTTGTGTTCCCTTCTGTCTGGCTGCTTTGCCCACAGCATTTGGCTAAACGGCCTCCCTGCCCAGACGTAGCCACCCTGACACAACTGGTGGGCAGCTGGCCGCCTAGTCTGCAGGAACCCACCTCCAGCGGCAGCTCCCATCATGTTCCTGCTCGTCAGACACCACCCAAAACATCCTCTCTTCAACTTGACTCAGACCAGAGGATGAGGTGGAGTCCCAGAAGCTTCCAGAAATGTGGTTAGTAGAGAGATGCTGTGATAGGCCACACCCAACACACACACACACACACACATACACACGCGTGTCCTATCAGAGGAGGTCTAGATGAAAAAGAGGCAGGAGGGAGGTACTGTGTTTTAACCAAGATGCCTGGTAACACACAGGAGGTGGAGAGATCCACGCAATCCCACGAGGCTGCTGAGATAATTTGGTACCATTTGGTGGTATTGTCAGGAATCTCAAAATTTTCCATATCCAGGAATTAACACTAAAAGCAAATAATCGGAGACAAGTACAAAAACTGATGCACACGGGCTCCCTGCATGGAGCCTGCTTCTCCCTCTGCCTGTGTCTCTGCCTCTCTCTCTCTCTCTGTGTGTCTCATGAGTAAATAAATAAAATCCTTAAAAAAACAACAAAAAATGGGGGGACCCCTGAGTGGCTCAGCGGTTTAGCATCTGCCTTCAGCCCAGGGCATGACCCCGGGGTCCTGGGATCGAGTCCCACGTCGGGCTCCCTGCATGGAGCCTGCTTCTCCCTCTGCCTGTGTCTCTGCCTCTCTCTCTCCGTCTCTATGAGTAAATAAATAAAATCTTTAAAAAAAAATAATAAATAAATAAATAAATAAATAAATAAGATTTTTAAAAGGCAGACATGACGATGCAGCTTGGAAATACCCCGATGCTCGCACTTTGTCCTGAGCCCAAGTCAAAAGTGTCCCCTCGTGGCCTCACTGTTGACGGGACAGCAAGGCAGGCTTCCAGCGGGAGCAAATGTCGGGGAGGAGGGGCTCCCTCCGCCTAACAGGGAGGTGCACTCCTGCCCTCCGACAGCTCCTGTGCCAACCGGGGAAGCAGGCAGGCGAGCAGAAGACCCAGGCCGGAGCCGTCCTTCTAAACCCCGACTCCCCGGACTGGCCCTCTGTCCCCTCCCGCGGCCGGAGGGGGCCGCCCAGTCCTCTGTCCGTCGCACAGAGAGGTAAAGTATGACGAAGGTATCGCCCGTCCCGCGCTTGATGGTTCCAGGACACGAGGGCCGGGCGGTCAGAGAAGCATTACCGCGGGCGGCCCTTCCTCTTTCTACCTCCACCTTTTGTCTTTGGACCTATTTACCCTTTCAGCAACCACGGAGCCCACAAACGGCGTGAGCGCTCGCCATGTGTCAGGCACCGAGCCAGCCCGGCCCGCCCCCCTCACCTCCTGCCTCGTCTTCCCGATCCGCTCTCCGCCTCACCCCTCCGCGGTGCGCGGGGAACATCTGGCCTCCCTACCGTGCTGCTGGCCCTACGCGATGCAGCCACGGCGGCCTTCCTCTTCCCAATCCCAAGAGGGGCGAGCTTGCTGGGACCTGAGGGCCTCTGCACTGGCTCTTGCCTCTACCCGGAGGGCTGGTTCCACTACGGGCGGGGGACACCGTGTGCCTCGTCTCCAGGACACAAAGGAGTGTGGCAGGTGCACACAACTGTCTGGTGTGGTTAGAAGGGGAGCAGAGAAGAAGGGGCCAGAGGGTCAGCCGGCCAGGTCCTGCAGACCGGGTATTCCAGCAGGGAGTCTGGATTTGGGACTTTTTGTTGTTGTTGTTGTTGTTAATTTTATTCTAAGTATAATGCAAAGCCCTTGGAGGGTTTCCAGCCTGAGAGTGGGGCAACCTGAATTACATTTAAGAAGATCACTCTGGGCTCTGTGAACATGGATCAGAGGGAGAGCATCAGCGGAGGCAAGGAGAGCCAAACAGAGCGGTGCAGACTCAGGGCAGCTTTGTGATCCTTCGAGAAACCGAATCAGCTGGGGTCACCGTTCCCCCACCAAAACCAAGATGTGGAGGGCGAGGGAAGCAGATGCCTGTTGAGTGCTTCTCAGCTTCTCATTTAAGTAACAAGTGGATCACGTTGGCAACTCCCGATGGCAGAGTGGGGATGAGGATGAGCCAGCAGGTCCAGGCAGGTTCATGTTAACCTACGTGCACCTTTACAGCCTGTCGCGTGTTACGCATAAACCAGGGACTACATTCAAACCCGTGGCCCGGACACCGCCGGCCTCCAAACTACCCTGCTCCCCGTGGCAGCTTCAGGTCCGGCTTGCTCCTGGGCCAGCGCCGCGTCCTCTCTCACCAGCTACACTGGATGCTTGCCCCCGACCCGGCCAGGGCCCGCCTCCTCTTCCCAGTGGCTTCACCCATCCAGGCTGACTCTGGGCCTGGCTTCCGGGGGCCCCGCTCGGTTCCACGGCCACAAGAACACTTCTGCCGGGACGGGTTACAGGTTCTACAGTGAAAGCAGCCCCCCACAGAGGCAGCTCCTACCATTGCCCTCGTCACCCCCACGGCCAGTCACCAGGTTCCCCCACCTTCCTCTTTTAAATAGCCCTGCAGGGGCCCCTGGGTGGCTTAGCAGTTGAGCATCTGCCTTCGGCCCGGGGTGTGATCCTGGAGTACCAGGATCGAGTCCCACGTCAGGCTCCCTGCATGGGGCCTGCTTCTCCCTCTGCCTGTGTCTCTGCCTCTCTCTGTGTGTCTCTCATGGATAAATAAATAAAATCTTTTAAAAAATTAAAAAGAAGGGGATCCCTGGGTGGCGCAGCGGTTTGGCGCCTGCCTTTGGCCCAGGGCGCGATCCTGGAGACCCGGGATCAAGTCCCACGTCGGGCTCCCGGTGCATGGAGCCTGCTTCTCTCTCTGCCTGTGTCTCTGCCTCTCTCTCTCTCTCTGTGACTATCCTAAGTAAATAAAAAAAAAAAAAATTAAAAAAAATTAAAAAGAAAAAAATAAAGGCCCATGCGGTGCTCCCTTCCAACGTGCACTGCCCCCACTCTAGTCCATGCCTTGCTTTCAGTGGTTTCCCCCAACACAGGGAAGGATAACACACCGGCCTTCTGAAACAAGTCCTGGGCTGTAGGGAGGGCGGACGCACGCGTGGTCCATCCAGGAGCCCCAGCGCCAAGCACAAAGGAACACTGACCGAGCAAACAATACTGCTTCTTCCTCGAGAGCTGTCAGAGGCTCCTCAGTGCAGATGAGACAAAAACAAATGCCTCAAGCAGGCCTTGAGAGCTCCCCATGATCCACCCAAATCCTCCTTTCCACTCTGGTCTACACTCCCATGATTCTGGACCCTAATGGGTCTTCCCACCGTCCTCTTCCCTCGACTTCCCAGCTATTGACCACTTCCATTGGAAAAGCTGAGCTCTGGAGGGGCGCCTGGGTGGCTCAGCCGGTTAAGCATCCGAATCTTGATTTCGGCTCAGGTCGTGATCTCAGGGTTGTAGGATCGAGCCCCTAATTGGGCTCCTTGCTCAGTTTGCTGGGGAATTTTCTCCCTCCCTCTCCCTCTGCCCCTCCTGAGTCCCCCCAGACGCCTCTCCCCTCTCTCTTTTTAAAATAAATAATTTTTTTTAAGAAGGAAAGAAGGAAGGAAGGGAGGGAGGGAGGAAAGAAAAAAAACGAAAGGAAGGAGTCAGTCTTGAGCTTTTCCGTATTTGGGATTTCGCTGATGCCAGCACCCTACCCCCTCTGTGCGATCCACATCCAGTCCACACCGTCCTCCTGCCTGGATCCCTGGCCTCCAGCAGCCTCTCCCCCTCCACACACCTCAGTCACCTCTCTCCGCATCATTCCTGGGGTCCGTACAACCTCCTCGTGCTGCTTGCTCCACTCTGCATCCCTGGCAAACCGTAACTGCTCTGGTCCCAGTGTTGGCGCTGGTGCTCCAAAGGGCCTCTGGTCTGCTGGGGGCACCACAACCTCGCTCTGCAGCACCCGCATCACCTGGCCGAGATCCTCACCCACAGAAAGGGCTCCGTCGGTGTTCTCTGGTTTACAGAGTAGCCCAACGGACACAGACTGCCACATCTGCCGTGCTCAACAAAAGAGGGAAAGGCCAGGATAGAAACATCTTTGTTTCCAAAGCAAACTGAACAGGGACGGGTCGAGGAGGGCATGCACGACGTTAGAAAGTGACCTTCCAGCACCTGGGCCAGGGTGCCATTCGACCTCCGCTCCTATGGAAAGCGTAGTCCCAACACCCACCTCCTAACACCAGCCCTGTTCCCAGCAGCGAGCCCGGCTCATTCCGCACGGGCGATCGTCAACAGAGCTACCTCTGGCATCAGTAACGTCTGCACTGGCATACAGACGGGGCATGATTCGCAATGCCTATATAAAATGCCACCCTGTGCATGCATGCAGACTAACGGTCTCGTCTGGAGCAATTTCCAAAAAAAAAAAAAAAAAAATTTGTTGTTGTTGTTGTTGTTTGGAACCTCTATTCTGCAGCTTGTCCCCATCACCACTGCTATATCCTCACCCTGCCTCTCATCCCTGACCTCCCAAGAAAGGGCAAGTGTCAAGGGCACGAGGAAGAGGGGAAGCAGTGCTGCACTAGGGTCTTAGAAATCCAGAACCACCGTCACCCACTGGACCTCTGAGAACACTGGGGCTGCACCGTATTGTGGCAAGAACACAGGAATCTGGTCCCGATCAATCTAAATGTTGGCGCCGCCACGTACAGTATGATCCAAGCTCACCAGGCGTCAGTTCCTACAGCTGTGAAAGAGCAGTGCTATCCCTCGCAGGATTTTTTTTTTTTTTTTGAGAGTTAAATGGTAAAGCGCCAACCAGACACATGGGTGCTCAAAGGCTGGAAGTCCAAACTGATGTCCTTCCCTGGGACTTCCTGCTCATACAGAAGCGGGGTGGGCAGAGGGAAGCCCCGGAAGAAGGCAGTTAAGTGGCTAACGAACCACCCTCCCATCTGTTCTCTGCTCACTTTGCGAGAATTCCCGAGACAGCAACGAGTCAACTCCAAGAACACTTGCTTCCAGCCAGCTTGGCAGGGCTGCTGGGAGTCACGGGGGACCCTTCCCCAGCCCCCCCCCCAGGACTAGGTATTGCAACCACTGCCCAGCTGGGCCCCAAACATCTTTTGTCTCTCTTCTATCTCCACATGCTGTTGGGGTCTTGGGCAGAAAACACCGGTTCAGCATTTGCACCATCAAGGGACGCAATTAAAGGGTTCTTGCAAGGTTAAAAGGATGTGGCTTTTAGACCCACACACCCAATGAGAATCCCTTTCCCCACACCCTTCCTTCTATTTGGAGCAGCCTCCATCAAAGCAAGTGGGCTTCTCAGGCTTCTCAGGCTTCTCAGTGCAGCCTCAGCCAGGAGAGAGGCAGCCACACACTCTTCCCGAGGGGGCTGCTTCCTGCCCAGCCTGGGTCTTTGCTGCACCCACCCCCCGCCCCCATGGGGTGCTTCCTCCAGAAGTTACAGCCCTTCAGGCGACAGCCATGTAGCAGCCCAGGAGGGGCTGGGCTCACAGCGCTTCCTTTGCTCTAGGGAGCTGCATTTTTGTAAGATTATTAGTCCTTGGGCTGGCTGCTCAGCTACTCGTCGTCATTTCCCCTTTGGGTGGGAAAGTTCTTTCCTTCTGCATTGATTTTCATTAAGACTTAAGCCTTTTTCTTCCCCTTTCATCTGCAGATCTCACAATTCAAGCACGGGCGGGGGGGGGGGGGGGGGGGCAGGAGCACGAAAACCAAGGCATAGCAACTTAAGCACTCAGAAGTGTGGCTCAGAAGAAGCCCTGAGTTGTTCAAACACACATGCCCACACCCACAAGCACACACGCACCCAAGAAAAAGGAAATCCCTGGGACTTAGCATCTTCTCTCCCTCCACAGGCTCGGACGCCCGCAACGACCTTCATCTGAACAGCCAGCAGGGTCATGGGTGGACACGCCAATGGGGGACTCGCAGCCCGAAGCAGGAGAACGACTCACAGATGGAACAGGAGGATGGTTACTCCTGAACTCTGCCAAGACGCAAAGGGCTAGAAATGGCCCCAAGGAAGAAAAGGACATCTCTGGTCCCTGCTTTTCACACCGTGTATCCGGAAGCCCAAGCCCTGGATGCCAGGCACCCGTGGGCCTACAGCAGAAGGGGCTGCAGGCAGTTCTCCCCAACAATCACATAAAGCACATTAGTTCTAAGGCTTGCGGCTCATTCTGGGCAGGAGCGAGCACGTCCCCAAACACAAAAACCTTACTGCAGAGCCTGGGTGGCCACCTGTCAGGGGGGCTGAGAGGGCCGCTACCCTCCTGGGGCGCCGCGGCCCAGAGGGCCTCTGGAGGCTCCTTCAGGGCTGAGAATCGGCTGCCTCGGGAGAGAGCAGATTTTCCTTTGTGACACGTGGTGGCCTATCAGAAAGGGTCCAGAGAAAATCCTGGGAGTTTAATAGGAAACTCAGACTCACAGAAATCACGTCCTGCTGGTTTTCCTGTTCATCATGGCCTTTTCCCCTCCAAGTGGCATCGAACCCCCGCCACGAAACAAGCACAGGTTGCGCTTGGATCCTCAGCCACCTTAGTAGCTTCTAGCGGTTTTCAACAGGTGATCGGTTTCCTCTCTTAATCTCACCTTTCTGACATCCCACGTGAGATCCAGCCTTGCATCAGCTGAAGGGCAGGCATGACTTGGGTGGGTTTTGTGGAGGTGCCAGGAGACACCCACTTAGGTGAGCGTTCCGGACTTCCCCTGGCTCCTGCCACCTGCGCTTGGGACTCCCACGTGCCTTCCTCCCAAGCCTCATGCCTGAGATCTGCCTCAGTTCCCTCCACTGTCCCCCTCCCCATAACGCCCAGCTTTCTGTGATCTACAGGGACACTCAGCCGTGGGAAGGAAGGCGACGTCTCACGCACGACTCATATGGCAGCCTTCTCCGGCCCAGGGCCCTGCAAGTCCCTGCAAGTCGGCACCCCACCCGCCCACCCACCCCCTGGCAGACGGGGCCCCGCAGCTGGGAATGCCTCACCGTCAGCACAGACCCCTGCCTCCTTTCCTGGGGGTCTTCTCTGAAATGGCCTCGATCCCCTGCACTCACTTCCCATCTAGAAAGCTCAACAAAGTACTACGCAGCGTCGCTACTGAGAAAGCCAGGGCACGCACGCCCTTTTACGGGGACTCCTTGCCGTGGTCCTTAGAACAATGTATGTGGCAGGTCAGCTGAAGTCAGGGCCACAGCGGGCAGGTGTGTCTCTGGCAGGTGTCGGAAAGCGCCTTTCTCCCCTCCCCTCCCTTCCCGTTCCTCAGTTTCTCCGCCTTGCGGCCTGTGGCTTAGGTGATCGCCAGGACTTCTGCAGCGGTGAGAGTACCCCGAGCATGCAGCTGACTTTTTACTGGGGGTTTGACCACTTTTTAAAAACTTTTTTTCTTATTCCATTAGGGCAAGCATCCCTGGGCTCCACGGAGGAAGCTAGTTCCTGTCCTGGAGAGCACGGGTGACAGGAGACACTTCCACGAAGTGCCAGCGAAGAGGATGAAGTCTTCTCAACCCTCACCTGAGCTCTGAATCAGCACCTAGCGTTGCCAGCAAGCGGGCTTTGGCAGGAAAACCCTGAGAGAGCGAGAGAGCGAGAGCGAGCGAGCACATGCCTCGTGTCACTCACAGGAAGGCAGCGGCTGCCACCACCACGCTGCTGACTGTTCAAAGCACTTTTCATTTATTTTTACTTTCACTTTGTCATGCCATCACCCGGAGCCTAGGACAGGCAGGCATCATCCCTTCCATTTCACAGATGGAGAAACTGAGATCCAAAGAGGGGACACTCCTCCAGGGGGCAGGAGGAGGTCTGCCTTCCTCCCAGGTCTGCAGAAGCAGCCCCACAGCGAGGTCCCCAGGCCCGGGGAGGCCCGGGGGCAGGTCCCTCTGGGGCAGGACCAGCAGTGGCTGAGCAGCAGCCCCGGGGAGAGGAGAGGGATGGGGGGGGCAGAGACCGGCCGGAGCCCTGCGCCCCCCGCGGCCTGCGAACCGCCCCCCAGCCCTCCCCGCTTCTCCTCCGCTTCTGGGGGCCAGCGGGGCGCCGCATTCCCAACTAGGTCCTTTGTCCTTCCCAACATCCTGATGCCGGACCCCTTAGAAACCAGCTGGGTATGTGTGAAAGTTAGGCTCTGCACCCGGGGAGGCCCTTTCTGTCTCCGAAGGAAAAGGAGGGGATGGGGGGTGGGATGGGGTGCGGATGGGGGGTGTGGGGTTGAGGATGGGGGGTGGGATGGGGGTGCGGATGGGGGGTGTGGGGTTGAGGATGGGGGGTGGGATGGGGGTGCGGATGGGGGGTGTGGGGTTGAGGATGGGGGGTGGGATGGGGGTACGGATGGGGGGGTGCGGATAGGGGGGTGTGGGGGTGTGGATGGGGGTGGGGGGGATGGGGTGCCGATGGGGGGTGGGATGGGGGGTGGGATGGGGTGCGGATGGGGGGGTGGGGGTGGGGGTGCAGATGGGGGGTGGGATGGGGGGTGCGGATAGGGGGATGTGGGGGTGTGGAGGATGGGGGTGCGGATGGGGGGGCCTGGCGGGAAGATGTCAGCACCCCCGAGGGGGGAGGCTCGCCTTCGGGAGGTCTGCGGGGGGAGGCGGTTCCTTGCTTCCTTTCAAAGGGAGACCTGGGCGCAGAGGGGCGGGTTCACCTCGGGGTGGGGGGGGGCAAGTTTCCAGCGCAGGGGTGCCGGGGGCGGGCGGTCGAGGACAGGCGGGTCACACCCTCAGTCCCGCCGCCGGCGGAGGCGTCCAGGGGAACCAGTGTCCGGCGCCCCCCCACCCGGGTCCCGCGGGGGCCCCCCTCCCCCTCCCCCTCCTCCCCCTCCCGCGGGGCCGGGATCACTCACCCGCGCTCCGGCCTTGGGGTCCCCCGCGGGCGGCGGCGGCGGCGGGCCGGGGGTGCGCGCGGCTGGGGTCGGGGTGCGCGCGGCGGGCGGGGGCGGGGGCGGGGGCGGGCGCGGGGGCCCCGGACCCGGGCGCGGGCGGCAGGAGCAGCAGCAGCAGCAGCAGCGGCGAGGCCATGGTGGCGCCCGGCCCCGCTCACATGCCGGCCGCGGGCGCGGGGAGCGGGCGAGTGAGGCCGGAGCGCAGTCCCCGCCTCAAAAGTTGTGGGGCGCCGCGGGGGGCGGGGCGGGGGCGGGGCGGGGCGGGGCGGGGCGGGGGCGGCTCCTGGCGGCGGCGTCACGGGCGGGCGGGGACTCCGGGCCCCGCGCCCCGCCCCCCGCCCCGGCCTCGCCCCCGGGACCCGGACCCGCGTCCAACGCCGGAGCCCGGCTGCCCCGCGCGGGGGTGCGCGGGGGGCAGGGGGGGCGCGGGGGGGGCGCGGGGGGGCAGGGGTGCGGGGGGTCCGCGGGGGGCAGCGGTGCGCGGGGGGGGCAGGGGTGCGAGGGGGCAGGGGTGCGGGGGTCCGCGGGGGGCAGGGGTGCGGGGGGTCCGCGGGGGGCAGGGGTGCGCTGGGGGCAGGGGTGCGCGGGGGGCAGGGGTGCGCGGGGGCGGCGGGGGCGCTCTCTGCACCGCCCGGGCCGCCCACCCTCTCCGCGGACACCCTCTCCGCGGGACCTGCTCCCGGGCCCGCCCCGCCCCGCCCCGCCGCCCCCCTGCCCCCATCCACCCCCTGCGCCCCGCAGCCGCGCCCCTGCCCCATCGCGCCCTGCTCCCCCCGCAGCCGCACCCCTGCCCTGCTGCCCCCCAGCCCTCCCGCAGCCGCACCCGTCTCCCTGCCCCCCTCAGCCGCACCCCTCCCCGCCGCCCCCCTGCCCCCATCCACCCCCCTGCGCCCCGCAGCCGCGCCCCTGCCCCATCGCGCCCTGCTCCCCCCGCAGCCGCACCCCTGCCCTGCTGCCCCCAGCCCTCCCGCAGCCGCACCCGTCTCCCTGCCCCCCTCAGCCGCACCCCTCCCCGCCGCCCCCCTGCCCCCATCCACCCCCCTGCGCCCCGCAGCCGCGCCCCTGCCCCATCGCGCCCTGCTCCCCCCGCAGCCGCACCCCTGCCCTGCTGCCCCCCAGCTCTCCCGCAGCCGCACCCGTCTCCCCGCCCCCCACAGCCGCGCCCCCGCCCCGCAGTCCGCCGCCCCGCTGTCCGCCGCCCCTCCACCCTGCTGCCCCCCTGTCCCCCCGCAGCTGCCCCCTGCTCCGCTGCCCCCCCATGGCCCCCCGCAGCCGCGCCCCTGCCCCCCACAGCCGCACCCCTGACCCCCCGCAGCCGCGCCCCTGCCCTGGGACTGCTGCTGGGTCCGCGGGAGGCACCCCACTCTCCAGGCCCCCTCCAGCCTGCGCTCAGTCCCCGTCGGACCATCAAACCATCGCCTTTGGCTCCTACCAAGAGCCGTGCGTAAATGTACCCCCCACACCCACCCCTGCCCAGGACCCCCAAACAGGCCCACAGGGGAAAGAAAACGGTGAATTCGGGCCTGGCGGCACAGACTCCTAATCAGAGAAAGGGCTGCAGATGGAAAACTAAACAAAAGAACGCACAGAGACCACTAAATTTTAAAGGAAAACTTTCCGGGGGACAGATTCGAAGATTTTGTGAAAACAAAATGTCCTGGCAAGTCAAAGTTCTGTTTGGGTCCATATCCCTTCCCTCCCCAGTAAGTAAAGGATAAAAAGTCTTAATTTTAGGGACTGCAAGTCCTTAAAATTAGGTCTAGGTCCAAGAAAGAGGGGCTCAAAATGGGAAAATAATTTGCTCAGAGTTCTGAAGCTGGACCCAAAGAGGATGAGATTGACCGTGAAGGACTGGGCGGCATTATTAATCCTGGTCCCCCCACTTCAGAGTTGGAAATAACCTCCACGAGGTCTCAACTGAAATGAATACGGGAGCTCCTCGGGAACCTTGTCACTTTTATGGGGCTCCCGTCTGACCACCCGATGCTCCGAGCGCCCACTTCCTTCTCAGGGCTGACTCCGCCACACCCCATTTCTCCATTCCTCTCTGCTGTCTCCAGGGCTCCGTGACCCCTGCCTCCAGGGCAGTGAGCGGATCACCGTGTCCAGGGCAGCTGCAGATGGACCTAGGCCCACTTTCTAGGGATTCAGTCCAAGTGAGTCACTTGGCAGAAAACATAAAGGGTGCTGTGTAGAAACGACCTCACCTTCAGCGGGGCGGTGGGGACCAAGGATTTGGGTTTTTTGGTTTTGTTTGTAAAGGACCACAAAACAAACCCAACGTGCCGGGGCTCTCGCGTGCAATGTCCAGGTCTGCCCAAGAAAGTACCATATACTGATCCCACCGCGAGGAACTTGGTTTGCCCTCATGGCTCCAGCTCAACTTCTCAGGATCCTGCTCTCAGAGGCTCTTCCCAGGTGGAGCTGCCCAGTGGCCCAGGCTCAGCCAGCCCAGCCCCACCAGGCCAAGGCGCTGTGCTCAGACCTTCTGGTGGCCACCACCCCACCCCACCCCCATCCCCCCGACAACTCTTCCCACAGCACAGCTGCCCTCCCAGGGCAACCAGTAACATTTAAGGCTGTCACGGGCCTTGCAGGCCTCTCGCGTGGATTCAGAGATCCCACTAGGGAATCCGTGTTCCTTACCAAGCCCGGGCGGCAAATGTGCCCCTGGGACAGGTCCTCCCTCTTACCTGTCTCTAGGCTTCTCTTTGCCTTCTAAGAGCAGTAGCCACGCTCACATCACCTGCGCAGGGCTTAGCGTGGGGATGGGGAGGGTGGACGCAGGAGAACAGGAAGGATGGATCACTGTGAAATGGCCCCGGGGCACTTTTTCATCGCCTTCGAGGACAGGAGAAAACAGCAAGAGGGAGTTGGAGAGGCAGGTGGAACCTTCGGAAGGTGGTCAGCTTGGCCTTGGAGCCCGGGCTTCCCGTCCTGACTGGGCCGCCGTTTACCTGTGTGCTCCCAGCCTCAGTCTCCTCATCTGTAAAACAAAGGTTGTCTGAGATGAGTGCTAGGGGTGCCCCAGCTCTGGGGTGTTAGGGTTCAGTAAAGACCCGACACAGCAGCAAGGCGGCGTGGGACAGGTGTTTGAGGACGTCTGTGGTGTTTCCATCTCAGGGACATAAGAATCAAAACATGATGTTTGGTTACCTCGGAAGGCTTCGAAGAGGCCCTGTCCGGAGCCAGGGGGACAAATCAGATGGCATCTCAGCTCCGTCCCAGCCCTGGGCATCTACTGGCCCTTAGTGAAACAGGTGGGAAGGCCACTGGGGCCAAGTCCCCCTGCACGAGGCAGGAGTCGGGCCCTCTTAGCCTCTCCAGGCGTGGGAGTGGGGATGCTCCTGGCGCCAGCGAAGTCCGCGGGAGGCCGGGGGGGGGGGGCTCCACCCCCCCCCATGCTCAGCTCTGCGTGTGGTCAGAGCTTCTGCAGGGGCTCCCCGTCTCCGCTCCCGTGAGCCAGATTAGGTCGGGGCCGGACTGCAGTACGAAACAGGCCCCTCAAAAGCTGCAGCTTCACGCGAGAGAGGTTTCATTCTTCTTGTTCTCTTGGCAGCCGGGGGCCCTCACGTCGGTGCCTGGCTCTGCTCCACACAGAATTCCTGGGACCCCCCGCTCCGGCAGCTCCGCCTTTTTCTAATGTGTGGCTTCCGAGTTGTCCTTGGAACTGACGTCCTTGGTGACCAGAAGGGAAAAGAACACGCAGATGTGAGCATGGGGGCGTTGAAAGGGCCAGGCCTGAAAGTGGCTGCTTCCCTTCCTCTTACATCCCACTGGGGAGGACACGGGCACCCGGCTCACCAAACTGCAAAGGAGTCTGGGAGACACAGTCTAGCCATACAGGCAACAAAGGGGAGAGGGGATCTGGGTAGACAGGTAGCAGAGGGGGTGGTGAAGGAGATTCAGTGCTCTGGCCTCAGTTTCTTCCTCCCTAAAACGGGGGTGGTGAATCAGATGATCTCGGAGGGCCCATCTGCCTTAGCATTCTGTGGTTCCAAGAGGTGACGAAACGTCCTTCTGCACCCAAGTAAACAAGCCCGTGGCCTGAGGAGTTCTCCTCTGCCAACTGGTGTGGCTGGTGGACCCTGGAGAGAGGGCTTCCCTCCAAGGCCTGTTCCCAAACTGTCTTCACTCCTCGGCCAATTCCAGTGATCTCCATTGACCTCAGCCTCCCCACCTGTAGAGTGGGGAGAGAAATCATTCCCCTTTGCTGCCTCCCCAGGTCGGTCTGAGGTTAGGATGAGATCACTGTCCAGAAGGCATGGAACTCTCCGGACTGAAGTGCCCCACATGATGCTTTCATTGTAACCAGAGCCTTTAGCAACGCTGCACCCTCAACAGGCCTCAAGTGGGCCCGGGGCCTGAGGACAGCACCCTGGAGGATCCATGGCAGCGTGGGGTGGCACGGCCATGGCTGGGGTACGGTGGTGGCTGCGTAGCAATAACATCACAGGACCGGGATCCTTGAGGGCCGAGATCAGCCAACAGACACCCGGATGGAGCTTCATCCAGGGGTGGTGAGCCGGGCCCCGGCGGCACCGTCTCCTCTGGGCTGCTCCTCTGCTGTGCGCGTCACCCCGTTACACCCTGAGTCTGTATAGTCATCCTCTCATCTGCTTCTACCCTCCCACCCCAATTTGTGAGCTGCTTTCTGGGAAGTTCCATGCTCATTCATCTTTGTATCCCCAGACTCCAACACAGTACCTTCCTTCTTTCAGGTAGTCATTCAAGAAATATTTACTAAGTGACTGCTCTGTGCCTAGCACCGTGCTGGCCATTGGGTGAGTCTCAGACCTCATAGACCTGGAGGGTTTGGAGGAGACACACAGTAATCAGAAGAACATAAATGTGACCTTGTTACTGTGGAAAGTGCGCTGAGGGGTCTTCAATTTCTCTGTAAAGATGAGATTGAGCCACCATCAGAAAGCTGTGTAGGCCACTAACGTGCAGGTTGGTAATCAGGCAAGGGAAAGCCGGGGTGGTATGTGCAAAGGTCCTGAAGCAGGAAGAATTGGAATAAATGTAAAAGGCCAAAAGAAAACCAATGTGGCTGGTGCACAGAGTGAGGAAGAGTGTGGAGGGAAGTGAGGCTGGAGACCCTGATAGCAACCAGATCAGGGAGACCTTCACAGCCCATTTTAAAATGTTTATTTGCTTTACCTTAAGAATTTAGGGGGGGATGCCTGGGTGGCTCAGTGGTTGAGCATCTAACTTTAGCTCAGGTCATGATCCTGGGGTCCCTGGATCGAGTCCCACATCTGGCTCCCTGCATGGAGCCTGCTTCTCCCTCGGCCTGTGTCTCTGCCTCTCTCTCTGTCTCATGAATGAATGAATGAATGAATGAATAAATAAATAAGCAAAATCTTAACAAAAAAATTTAGGGAAGGCATTTTAAGGCTTTATGTTGGGGAGGTGGAAAAGAGAAAGGGTTGGAGAAGTGAAATGGCATGGAAATCATGTCACTGATGGCTGATTCGGGGAGTGACTTAGAAACAAGAGCTGATGCCTGAACTCTTGGAGTCCCCGTGAGAAACAACAATTCCTGGGCTAGGATGCTAGAGATCGGTTCACAGAAGAATATGGATTCGAGATTGTAGGAGGCAAAATCCACAAGGTGTGTTGATGGACGTGGAGGGTGAGGGAGAAGAGGTCAGAGGTTTCCCAAGTTTCGGCCTCTGTGTTTGGCTGGATGCTGGTTCCATTCACAGGCGAGGGACAGCGCAGGAGAGCTGGATCTTTGAGGTGAAGGTCGTCAACTCTGCTTTGGACTCGGGTCTGGGTGGCTCTGGGCCGTCGAGGAGGCAATGTCAAGTGTGTAGGTCGATGTGCTGCACACAAGGGAATGAAACCACCTAGAAAAGAGCCCAGGGGCCTCAGGCTGAAATGGCTGGGAGAGGAGAGGAGCCAGGAGGAGCTGGGGAGGGAGCCCAGGAGAGGTCACGTCCCTGGAGTGAGAGGAAGGACATGCACCCCAACGAGAGGTCAAGTAGGGTGCTGGCCAAAAATACCCCGTGGCCACCCTAGGGAAGGGGTCGGCGCGGCAGCTGGAGCAGACGCAGCAAAGAATAAGGAAGAGCGAGAAAGGAAGACGTGAAGTCTCAGGAGAGTCTGGCTTTGAAGGGGAGTTTTTCTTGCTTTTAGGGAAACCTGTGAACCTGGAAAGGGTGTGTGCCCGCAAGAGGACAATCGAAGCTCTAAGAGAGAGAAAAGGTGGTTGGCAGGATAGGGTTTCTGAGGGGCGGGAGGGGGCGGCGGAGGCCTTGGGCGGGGGGTGGCACAGCAAAGGGTCTGGACTGGGGCTGAGGACTTCCATTCTCTGTAAAATAGCAAATACCAAGCGATGGGCTAAGGGTGGAGGGGCAGGGGCGCTGAGGGATCGGAAATTTTGAGGAACACGATTACCGTGTGTTTCCCAGGGCGGCTCTAGCAAAGTACCGCAAACATGGTGTAAACCAACAGCCGTGCACCCCCCACAGACCTGGAAGCTGGAAGCTCCAGACCCAGGTGTTCACAGGGCCATGCTCCCCCCCCGCCCCAGCCCGAAGGCTCTACGAGAGAATTATTCCTTGCTCTGTCCTAATTTGTGCCAGTTGCCAGTGATCCTTGGTGTTCCTTGACTCATACACACGTCACTCTAGTCGCTCGGCCGCCTCCCCTCGGGTGTGTGTGTCTTCGCGTGGCCTTCCTAGAAGGACAACAGCCTTTGGGTTTAGGGCCGGCCTAATGGGGATAGCCTCCTTTCGACTTGATTACATCCGCAATGACCTTTTCAAGTCAAGTCCCGTTCACAGGGACCAAGGGTTAGGCCTTGCACCTACCTTCTGGGGGTTCACAGTTCTACCCACTGTAACGAAGAAGTTTAGAAACAGTCGTAGAGGGTGAGAGAACTGTGCTAGCGTGCCCAGCCCTGTCAAGGGCTCACAGAAATTACTGGAGGGTGTCCAGCAGCACTAGCTGTTCCCAGCTTGCCTCCCTTTGCTGCCGGCATCCAGCATCCCTGGCCTGAGCTGGGGCACCTCAGTCCTCTCCCCCTTCGGGGTACAGTCCCTCCCACCAGGAACAAAGACTTCTGACCTCACTTGACCCCCACCCCCCCCCTTCCTGTCTCAGCCTCTGCCTCCCACTCAGCACAAGAACCCATGCGGACTGAGGCTCCTGACCCTGGCGGCACTAGAGTCACCCCAAGGAGAGAGAGTTCCAGCCCCCCACCCACCCCGGACACTTACTACACCAGCACCATTTTCGTTTAGAGCCCCAGAAACAGAGTGCCTTGGGGTCTTGACAAAAGATCTAAAACAATAAACCCATCTCCCTATTCTGCGACTGTCTGTCCCCTTTCTGAAATGTCAGGAATGGCTCATTTTGTGCAGGTGAGCAGGGCTGCCCAGCTGCGCACCAGACCCCAGGCACAGGGAGCCCCTTGCTGCCTCCACGCACCCATGCATTTGTGCATTTGCACTGAGGGCCAAGAGGAGCCAGAAACACCACCGTCTGGCTGCAAAGCTCTGGGACCTCCTCCAGGGAGGAAGGCTGGCTCGTGGCTTGGCCGGGCTCCCAAGCATCATGTACAGCAAGGCTGAGTAACAACTTAGCTTGGGGTTGGTCCTCGAATGACCTTCCTTTTCTTGTCTGCCCATCTGAAAGGACCATTCCACTCCAAACAACATTCCTCCGATAAAATCGGTTACACACTGTAAACGTCAATGAGCCAGGAACATTCTCCGACGCGACAGGATTCTGATAAAGCGGCCTTATTCTGCAAAACCTTCCAGCGTGAACAATCCTCCCTGGAGCAGGCAGGGAAATTCCTAGGATGCCAGGACACCGGGCGGGCCCGACGGGGAGGGTGCGAAACTCAGGTGAACTTCCCGCCGTGGGCCGAGGGCCAAGGGCCGAGGGGCCTGGCCTTTCAGCCGTCGTTTCATTCGGTCAAGAAGTTGACGCCTATTTGATGAGCGTGTCCCAAGTGCTGG
This sequence comes from Nyctereutes procyonoides, assembly GCF_905146905.1. Lineage (NCBI taxonomy): Eukaryota > Metazoa > Chordata > Mammalia > Carnivora > Canidae > Nyctereutes > Nyctereutes procyonoides. The sequence goes on along the minus strand of NW_026575030.1, from coordinate 21,581,719 downwards.
GCCCCGCGATCCAGAGTCCCTGGGGAGGCGACACCTTCGTGGGATCACAGAGCTCCCGGACTTTGAACAAGCAGCCCCGATGCACAGTCCGGTGGTGGCTGGCGAGCAAGTGCGACCTCCACACCTTTACCTTTACCTCCCCTCTCAGCGGGATCCCCCTCCCGTGGCTCCTCTTTGCCTCATCTGTGAGGCTGCTCCCCCCTCTCACCCTTGGCACCCCCCATTTTTGGGGTCTTTCTCTGTTGACAAGTGTCTCCTCCATGGGGCTGTTTCTACTTCTCTCCTTGTGTATTTTTCTTCGTGTCTCACTTCACATCACTGAGTGCCTCCGGGCCCATCCATTCCTCTACTTCTCCATCAGGCTGTTCTGTTTTTCTCTGTGTGGCTTTCTTCCGATCAACTCATGCGCAATTTTTCTCTCCTCCTCCTTTCTGTCTCTTCTCTTTAACAAACTGTTACGTGGAACGAAAGGCACATACAAAAATCTTTGTGGAACCAACTTTTACATTCTCTGGGTTTTATTTTTTTCATTTTTTTCCATTTTTTTTTTATTTTTGGGCTTTATTTTTAAAACTGGTTGAAGATTTTGTGTACTTCTCTGTGTTGTCTCAATTTCTCCCGAGGGCATGAACAACTACTTGAAACTTTTTTTATCAAAATGTGGTCTACATAGAAAAAAGTGCGCCTGTGCTGTGTCATAAACGTGTCCTGCAGAGCTCAATGAATTTCACTAATAGAACATTTGTGTGCTCGGCACTCAGAGGGAAAGATACCCGTGTTCCCTTCCACTCTCTGCCGCCATGGGTCATCACCATCCTGACCTCTTTCAGTATGGGTTAAACTAAATGATGGTTACGATAGGAGTCTCTTGATTTCTCTATTTTTAAAATTTGAAGAAAAAAAAAAGGAACATTGAACCTGTGACTTTCATTAGGCAAAAGATCTCTTTAATCTCTGATCCACTATGGACAATAAAAGCTAAATAAAAGATAAGTAAATAAGAAGTAATAATAAGTAAATAATAAGTAATAATAATTTACAAATAAGTTTCAAAGATAAGTAAATAATCAGTAATAATAATTTACAAATAATAAGTAAAAGATAATACATGTCTCAAAATGTCCTGTTTCCAAAGGTCTTGGTTTCTCATGAGCAAGTGGAAATATATGGCCTGTGACATCTTTTGTTCCTTCTAAGTAGCCCTGGCATTTGAGGGCTCCTCATCTAGGTGAGCAAGAACAACCCCACTGGCTGAGCTGCAGGGACCTGAGCCATAGGCCCGGGCCCCACAGGAGGAGGGAGGTACCAACAAAAGACACACAGAAAGCCAAGGCTGAGCTCATCTTCAGACACCAGCCCGGTGCCCTGTCCACTCCCCTGTACTGTCCTCACTTGGTAAGGAGGGAATTGCAAAAGAGTGTGGGACAGGAAATAGGGCTACGCAGGTGCTGACTAGCAGAGCAAATCTAGGGCTCTGTACTCTCGGCCAGCATGGGGTCCATTTATTGGTGTAGGGACGCCGGTGTTGTCCACACACTGGCATGGAGGCAGCCTAGGCACCCGCTACAAGTTCCACCCAGTTCTTCCTTCCTATCCAACCCAGACAAACCCTGTGCTCTGAGACTTGCACCCTCAGGGAGCTCCCCCACACTCCCAGCTCTGCTCGGTGCTCTGGGGACGCATGCCTGCAGGGTCCCTGCCCTTGTCTGGGTGGGGACAGAAGGGTGGTCTGAATGAGAGAGCAATTTGGGAAGAGACCGTATGTGTGGGAAGGGTTCCGAGTGGGAACTCCTGTGCAGATGGAGAAATGGATGAGAGTCTAGGTGCCACACTGGGGATTCTCAATCCGGGCAGGATAGGAGAGTTGCCAGGGGAGTTTTTATATATAAAATGCCAGTGCCTAGAATCCACGTACCTCACCAGAACCTCTGGTGGTGGGACCGGAGCATCAGTAGTCTTCAAAAGCTCCCAGGTGATGCCCATTAGATGTGCATCTGGGGTTGAAAACCACTGCCTTAAACTTAGTGCAGCAGGAAACAGAGCCTGAGTGTAAACTTTCAGCGGTAGACGGATGTGATCAAAACGGTTGCTCAAGAAGCATTTATTGAGCACCTACTCTGTACCAGCAGGCACTATGCTAGGTTCTGGGTACACAGTGTTGAAGACATAGATAGTCCCTGCCCCTGACTAGCCAGCGGATTAGGAGAAAATACAGGTCCTCACATGAGTATAAAAAGTTATTTTACGAAAGTATGAGCAAGTCCTCTAAGAGCATAGAGGATTGGCTGGAGAAAGCTTTCTTAGAGAGGTGACATCAGAATTCTTTCCTGAAGGAGTCGGCCAAGCAAAGAAAACAGTAGAGAACATTCTAAGTGGAATAAAGAGTGTGACACAGGTGCCGAGTGCTACAGAGAGCTGGCCAGGCGCAGCACGGCCCACTGAGGCAGGGGTCCCCTCTGCTCTGGAATGTCGGGCTCGCAGATGTCAAGAACCACTGCCGTGATCGGTAGATGGTTTGCTTTCTGTCTGTGCTGCTCCTCACCGTAGGGGACATGGGGCCAGTGGTAGCAGGTGCCACTCCCTGCTGCCGCCTCCACCTCCGCTTCCCCCAAACAACGTGTCTCACCTACGGTGCGCATGGAGAGGATGGAGCTACTGCCCAAGCTCCCTCGGCCACAGCACTGCAGAAGCAAGGGACACTTCTGTCCCCACCCCACTGGCATCCTACATTTGCTCCTCCCCGTGGGAGTGGGAGGCCAGTCTAACTGGTCAGATCTGGGGCCACATTTCATTGGTGAGCAGGGCCCAGGATTGAAAGGCAATGTGTGGCCACCGTATGATCTCTGCTCACCGGTTACTGGATGGTAAGGCCAGCTGGTCAATGTCTCCCTTGATTCCAGCTCCTCATCCAAGGGTCCTTGGGAGAAGTGAATTCTTAGGTTCAAAAGTTAGACATACTTCAACCTTCTGACCTCAGCTGCCTTCCCGCCTATAGCTCTTATACCCTTGTCTGGGTATTTTTTTAATTAATTAATTTATTTATTTATGATAGTCACAGAGAGAGAGAGAGAGAGAGGCAGAGACACAGGCAGAGGGAGAAGCAGGCTCCATGCACCGGAAGCCCAACGTGGGATTTGATCCCAGGTCTCCAGGATCGCGCCCTGGGCCAAAGGCAGGTGCTAAACCGCTGCACCACCCAGGGATCCCTTGTCTGGGTATTAATACATAAATTAGCACATTTTCCCATCCTTTAACTATACTCCCTCAGTCAGAAACCTGGAAGGGAGGGTGGAAGATGGAATCTGGAACCTCAAACCTCCACATTGATTTATAATTGTTTGTGCAGGATATACTCTATTGTGTAGGTCAGAAGACTTAGCATGATTCCCAGAGACATCTGAGGAATGACTTCTGTTCTGGTTCTCAGCCCCGAACTCAAGAATGCTCTAGAATTGGGCTGTACTCACCCTGAGTGTTTAAGGGTGGTGGCTGAGTTCATTTCTGTCTGAGTGCCCTGTGATTATATTTTTACATCATAAAGCTCTGAGATTGGCTCAGGTGAGGTGGTCTTGGGCATGTGTACAGGTGCTGCTCCAGCCATAGTTGGGTAGGTAGATGGGTAGATCAATGGTTGGATGGGTGGATAAATGGCTAGATCAACAGGTGAGTGGGTAGGTAGATAGATGGATGGAGGAATGATGAATCATTGGATAGATTTTCAATAGACAGTATGGTGTGAAGGGAGACATGTATGGTTCTAGAAGGTCTGAGATGATCCTTACTTATTCACACACTTACTCATTCTCAACTACAGTTGTGTACTTCTTGACAAAACTCTTAAGGCTACAATCTTCCCCTCTGTCTCTTTTAGAAAATGTTCCTAGTCTCACTGCCATGTATCCCGACTGTGCTGTGGACAGTTTTGAGCATCCTTTCGGTAAGCAAACTTCATCTGAATGATCTAGTGACATCTAGTTCCCATTTTTCTGACAACTGCACTTACTACTGACCTTTGTTATTATACAAGCTGTATACAACATCTCTTACGTGCCACCTCAGATCACTCTGTCCCACCTGTCTCTGGGGCCAAGGCCAATTGTTTCATCTCAGTCACCACCGCAGGAACCAGTTCTGCTGGGCTCCAGCCAACGGCATGCACACCGGTTGCTGTTTGCTGTAGAATTTGGTGGGTACTCATACAGTGCAAATCACAAGTGTGGGCAGCACTGAGGTGGGGAGTGGCTTACATCTCATGGCTAACCTTGGACTGTGGGAAACAAAAACCAGTGGGAGAATTCTCATCCTTTCCTCCCTCTGCAAGAAGGTCTTGAGATGCAGGTGTCCCTAGAGGCTCTCAGAAGGGTCCTTTGAGATGAAGCGTTCAGCTGCCCCTGATGCTGAGTGGTTGCTAAGTCAATGCTGAGCCTTCCTCCCTGTTTCCCTCCCATTTTCTCTCACTTCTGCTTCCCTGTGTGCACCCCAAGAAAGCAACAGCACGTAAACTTTTGGTCTCTGGGGATCCCAGGCTAAGATCTGATGACTGCTGTACTGGTTACTATTACTTTTGATACAATATGATTGGGTTAAACACGAGATTTTTCAGACCTAATTAGAGTATTCAGTGAGTTTAGTATCTGTCTCCCACACTAGACTGTGAGCTATTCATGTAGTTACCCCAACACTGAGTGGAACGCTGGCATTCTTCACCTCATTCTCCTCTTCCTCTTTTCCGCAACATTAATGATGTTGGGGAAGTTCTTATCCTGGATACTTGAATCTGCTGTGTATGGTTTGCAACAGTACCATCATCTCAGAGGGGTTACTTTTTTCCAACTTGTTCTGCAGAATTCAAAAGAGCAAAATGCAGAATCATCTAAGGTGTCTGCAGTAGGCTGAGAAGTGGTACCCCAAAAGATAGCCACATCCCAAAGCCTTAAGGCCCTTAGGATGAGGTATCCTGGATTGTGTGTGTGGACCCTTCATGCAGTCACATGGATCCTTATGAGTGAGGCAGAGGTTGACATCACACACACAGAGGAGAGGGGGTGTGACCATGGAGCCGAGAGATTTGAGGATGTTGGCCATGGAGATGGGAGGGATGTGGCTGCAGGGTAAAGACTGCCCACAGCCACCAGAAGCTGGAAGAGGCAGCGGTGGAATTCATCCCAGTGATCAGAGCCGCTGGAGGGAGCACAGCCCTACTAACACCTTGATTTCAGTGACACTGATGTTGGGTGTCTGGCCTCCAGAACTGTGAGAATATGTTTCAGAAACTTAGACCAGGGGCTGCCCGGGTGGCTCAGTGGTTTAGCTCTGCCTTCAGGCCCAGGGCGTGATCCTGGAGACCCGGGATCGAGTCCCATGTCAGGCTCCCTGCATGGAGCCTGCTTCTCCCTCTGCCTGTGTCTCTGCCCCCCTCTCTCTCTGTCTCTCATGAATAAATAAATAAAATCTTAAAAAAAAAAAAAAAAAAAGAAACTTAGACCAGTTTCTTCTTGGAAAGGGCCCTCAGAGATCACCAACCTTGGCCTTCATGAATATGGTCACTGTGTGTGATGCTACTATTTCCCACACGCCAATGGAGTTTGCTTTAAGTTGCTTCTAATGATGGTCGGGAGTCTGGTGTTTAACTCGCGTGGTGCATAAGCAGTCATCATAAACTTGACCTCATTTCCTAGGAGAGAATAAAATCCAACTGGCCCCTCATCATGACCTTCCCATCCCGCTGGCTTGAAGCCTGTTCCACCCAGTGGGCCAACACTCCTCAACCCAGGGCCCCAGGACGGCCTGCGTGGAATCGCTGAGGTACTCATTAAAAATGGCAAGTCCGGGACTCTACCCCAAACCTACCAAGTAAGAAATCTATGGATGAGGTGCAGAAATCTGCACTTTTAACAAGGCTCTCAGGTGAGTCTCCACACACACTGGCTTGAGAGCGTCTCCTACAGAAGAAAGGGGTCAGAAGGGATCCAGTGGTACTTCCCTCTGGCTTAGCAGGGAACCCACCAACTCCGGGCCAGGTGCTGGATTTACCAGGGGGAAGCTACGGCCTGGTCCCCAGGACTGCATGCTTGTGATGAAAGCCACCCTGAACTCACAGAGGAGCCAAAAAAGTCCTGTCCCCTCGTGCATTCATACTGTAACATAGCTGCAAAGGTGTCCACAGAGCTGGGGGCTCACAAAGGTTTTCGAGAACGTGAGTCACCATTATGCATTTCACGGTAATTTAACTTTTTAATTAAAAAGACCTTCCCTAAACAACAATAGCTTGCAAATGCAGGTGGCCTTTGATCTTACAATTCCACTTCTGGGAATTTATCCTACAGATAGACTTTATGCTTGTACATATGTACAAAATTATTCACTGCAGAACTGATTATAATAGCGAAACATTGGAAACAATCCAAATGTCATCATTGTGGAATTGATGAAATAAATTATACCACATTCATACAATGAAAAATAAGGAGGAAACTGTGTACGTATTGACATGGAAATGTGTCCAGGTTCAGGGGAAAAGCAAGGTGAAGAACACATGTGGAATAGTCTACCTTTTGTGTCTAAAAAGGGAGTAATAGGAACCCACATCCCTACTTACTTGTATATTCATAAAGAAATGCTGGAAGTATATGTAAGAACAGTGGTTACCTCTGGGGCAGGGGATGACCATATGGGGAACAAGGATGGGAGGGAGATTTTTCACTATATATATGATCATCCTTTGATGTTTAGAACCATGTGAGTGTACTATTTATTCAAAAAATAATACAATAAAATTTAAAATAATCGTTTATTGTGGCCCTCAGAACAAGCAACCTGACCTGATTCTCCACACCTGCAAGTCTTGATGCCTGTATGGAGCTCTTCAGACTGGGTGCATGTTTCGGAAGCCACAGCCATTCCAGTGGTTACCCTGGTGAGATGGGTGCTCCCAGACCAGAATGCAGATTTCCATTGTCCAGACCAGCAGTGGGAGGACAGGTCTTTGAGTTTCTTACTGAGGAGAACCAGCATCATGAAGGTTCTGGGATGTGGCTCCATTGTGCACTGGACAGCTCCAAGAGAGGAGGGTCCCCGGGCTGCCTACTAATGAGTACTCAGTACCTCAGTACTGAGACATCAGCTGTTCCCGACTCACAAGGGAGGAATGATGGTAGCGATCCCGAGTAGCGAAGTCTGCGTTCTCCTGGGTGAGCTGAGTCATCTTCGTGTCAACCCTAGCCAGGGATGGTGCCAAAATTATCTGCTCTTGGGGAGACCTCAAGCTCCTTCAGGGAGAGAAACACAGAGGCGGTCAGATAGAAAAAGTGTTAAACAGTGGAGATGAGTCTCCTCTAGGATAGAATAATGCTTTGAAAAAAAATGTCATTGTGCTTATTATTTTGTACTTATTTTTTAACATGTATTTATTTAAAAAAATTTTTTATTGGAGTTCAATTTGCCAACATACAGCATAACACCCAGTGCTCATCCCGCCAAGTGCCCCCCTCAGTGCCCATCACCCAGTCACCCCAACCTCCCGCCCACTTCCCTCTCCACTACCCCTTGTTCGTTTCCCAGATTAACATGTATTTAAATAAAATAACCCAAACTATAAAGAATAAATATCAAATGAGGACAGTGATCTTTACCTCTCTTTAATAGAAACATATAAAACTGTACCCACCCAATAGGAGACAACCCTCAAGGATAACCTTCCAAATGGTGTCATGTTGGGGCCCTACAGCTTTCCTTTGCTTTCTTGCCAAATGAAATAATGGGATGGAGAGGCTGGAAAACCAAGAGTGGAAAGAGAAGCTTTCTCTTTGGTTCTTCGGAAAGAACATCGAATGAGGAATGATTTCTGGGGCTGAGGTTTACTTAGGAAGCAGTTATGAGGGGAGCTGCAAAGACTTTTGGCACTAAATTGGCCTGAAGACAAAAAGCAAGTCGTGTTGTGGATTCCATTGTCACTGAAGTGTCTACACACAGTTGGAGTTAGAATAAACTGGGAAAGGAAAATGTGGGATACAAAAGGAAAGTGCTAGAGGCAGAATGCAGTAGGAAAGATCAGACCGGCAGTCAGAGCGCCTGCAGAGGATGGACAGTCCCAGCGCTGCCGCTCATCAGCCTCACCGCCCAGGCCATCAGACCTCTGCCGCCTTGTTTTCTTATCTTCGGTTCCCTCAGTCTATAATTTCCTCAACATTTTACTCAAAAGGAATCTACTTTGTGAGTAGTGATGTTTGATTGTTTAAAGAATATATTCGACAATTACTTTAAAGAGGTAGCAACCTAACATCCCGCACTCGTGGAACCTCAGTGGGAAGCGCCGGTTGCCTCTGACAATAGAAGTTCACAAGTCACAGGACTAAGGCTTGTAGCCACTTTCTGAGAACATATCTAAATTAGATACATGGAGATTTTCTGAGAAATGAGAGCTTCTATAAAGGGTGAATCTTCAAGAAGTGACATATAGTCAACATACAAGGTGTTTTTGCCAGTGTATTTTTTGTTGTTGTTAATGCTTTTTTTTTTTCTTTTAAAGGTAAAACCATTGTATTCTTCTGAGTTCAGGTAAATACTATGCTTCACTTTTAGACTAGAATGGCCTGAGAATTCTTACTTGCTAGGACTTCTGGGAAGAAAGCCCTCTCAAGGTTAGGCTTTATTTCACATAATTCTGGGAATTGTATACATAACAGAAGGAGCAACATAGGCAAAGTCCTTTGCCCAAACACATTATTTTTTTAAAAAATATTTTATTTATTCATGAGAGTCACAGACTGAGAGAGGCAGAGACACAGGCAGAGGGAGAAGCAGGCTCCTCACAGGGAGCCCGATGTGGGACTCGATCCCGGGACCCCAGGATCACTCCCTGAACCAAAGGCAGACACTCAACCACTGAGCCACCTAGGCATCCCTACCTAAACACATTCTACAGTATTATTCTTCTCTGGTTTTGAAGAGCATCTAGGGGAAGTGAGGGGAACAAAATCTTTGAAACTAAAAAATAGCAATTTCTACTTTTAAGTGAATCCTCCTCTCTCGGTCCTTTAACCTTCCTGAATAACCACCACAGGATCTCATCCAGTAGTCATGTGAGGCCAGCAAGGGTGATGTTGAGACTTAGCTGAGGCCTCCATCACCCACTTGACAAGCCCACGGAGCTGTGAATGAATAGTGTGCAGTGGGTTCTATTCCATCTAAAGCATTATCCTTTTCTAAGAATAATCTCCTCCAAAGACATTGTTTTTTCTCAATAGTACTATGGTGACCTCAGAGGTGAAATTCCTGGAATTCAGAGGGCAGCTTAAGGTGTAGTGACCTCCCATGGTCTTTAATAGGCTTTAAAACCAGAAATGCCTAAAAATATTCCTGTGAATCAGATAAGCCAAATACTCTCAACCACATACCCCCTGCAGCTCCAGATTCTGTAGGCAGCTTCTATACAGAATCTATGTCCCCTCAACCTCTACTTTCCTCAGGACTCGGTGGCAGGGGAGAGAGATCAGTACTGGTATGTTGTGACCTAAGTCACCCAACCTGGTGCCCCAACTGGAAGAGAGGTCAAGGGGTGACCTGCCCCCTCCTATTCTTGCACAAAGGACAATAGCCCAGCCTCCAGGCAGAGGACAGGGCTTCTCCCCTCATGCACCACCTCCTCCTGGGCCTCTCCCTGATGGTTTCCATAGCCCCTGCTTCTTGTTGTTCATCATCATAGGCTCTAGCACCAAGGGTTCATTTCTTTTGCCAACTTGAACAGACTGGTAGTGCTTGCAAAGCATTGTCTTTAGAAGGATTCTTAGGCGAGAGGAATGGGGAGGTATTGTTTAATGGGGATAGACTTTCTGTTTTGCAAGATGGGGAGTTCTGGAGATGGATGGTGGTGATGGTTGCACAATGATGCAAATGTACTTAATGCCACTGAATTGCACACTTAAAAATGGTTAAAATGGTGGGGGGCAGGGGTGGGGAGCACCTGGGTGGCTCAGTCAGTTAAATGTCCAACTCCTGATCTCGGCTCAGGTCTTGATCTCAGGGTTGTGAGTTCAAGCCCTGCGCTGGGCATGGAGTCTACTTAAATGGTTAAGATGATAAGATTTATGATATGTCTATTTTATCACAATAAAGAAAAATGGAAAGAAAAACAAAAAGAGGATTCTGAATTAACATTTGGGATCAATGGGAAGGGCTCCCATCATCCATCAGCAATGTCAGGGTACAGAAGGTGGAAATATTGGGAAATGCAACCCAGATGACTATAATTTCAAAAACAAACCAACAAAATGAAACCAAACACTTGGTTGGGTCCTGCCTGGATTTTCCCAGCCTGCAGATCTGACTCCTCACTGGTATTGAAAGAGGAGGGAAGTGATTTTCCAGAGTCCTGAGGCCTTCAAAGTTGAGGAAGCATTGGTCCCGGAAGGGTGGAGGAGGAAGAGGAAAGAGATTAGAGCACTCCTGAAATCTTACCTTCGACATGAGGCCTCCTCCTGCTTCTCCCTTTCCCTGTGTATTTGAACATGGGAGGCCCACAGAAATCCTCCAGAATCTCTGCTCTGTTTCTGTACTTGACCTCTGCGCTTTTGCCAACACAATCATTTCAACTGCCTCCGGTTTGGGATGGCAGGAGGGGAGGCCTTCAGGCCTTAATCTTGTGTATGATTGTGTAGACTGTGAACTCACTGACAGCAGCTCTCTTGACTCAGCACTCAGCAATCAGATTCTAGATAAAGCCTCTGTTCATGATTCCTGAGGGTATGAAGAGAAGACCTGAGCCACAGAAGGCTCCTGCTGAGCTGAGGCTGGGGGAGCCAGATGGTGGAAGGCAGTGACGAGTGGAGTCTGAGTGTCCTCGAGGTGGTCAAATGTCAGGTTCCCTTACACCTAGCCAGGGACTGGACACCCTGAGTACCTCCCAGAGCCCCAGATTAGCACAGACCTGCAGGAGGGGATCAGAAGGGACTTCATCCACCTGAAGAAGCTGAAGTTAGAGGCTAATCCTGCAGGGAAGACATGTGTATATATATATATATATAAATATTAATAAAGGCTCTACATCCAGACCCAATTGATAAGTTGATAAATCCTATTCTAATCAGTGTATCCGATGTTAGGATATTTGGTATCATGATAATCTCACTCCAAACTTCAGCTCTGATGTGTCTACATATGGAGCTAACTGTTCACTTAACACCCTTTGAAACATTCTAAGTGCCAGATCCTGTGGGTATTGTACTGTGAGTGCTCCAAGATGAAAAAGACGTCTTTTGTATGCTTAAAGAGTGAATGCTTCATTAAAAAAAAAAAAAAAGAGTGAATGGTCTAGAAGGGGATTTTATAGCATGTATTTAACATATTATCAATGTGAATTTAAGAAAAAAAATTATCAAAAAATTTTAAATTCCCAAGACTGAAGTTAGCAAATCCTCTGCAGCACTGTATTTAGTATCTTTCTTGGGATTTTGGATTTTATTTTACTTATTTATTTTAATTTTTTAAAAAAGATTTTATTTATTTATTCATGAGAGACACAGAGAGGCAGAGACACAGGCAGAGGGAGAAGCAGGCTCCCTATAGGGAGCCTGATGCGGGGACTGGATCCCAGGACCCCAGGATCATGACCTGAGCTAAAGGCAGATACTCAACCACTGAGGAATCCAGGTGTGGAGGACTTATCAACTGTTTTTTTAAAAAAAATCCATCCTTTCTTTGGTATGGGTTTAAAAAAATCTCACATAATTAATTATATAGAACTTTAGGAAATCAAATCAAATGTAATTTTATAAAGTGCTTCTCCAAATTATATACATATATAAAGTGGAGTGAATGTATACCCTAAGGCTGGACACTGGACATAAATATATATATATGGCTGGTTGAAAATTGGTTGATAATATTCCATATATAATCAGGACGTTAGCATTACGGGGCTTATGTTAGAACCTTGGCTAATGTCAACAGGATGCAGCTGATAACGTGTATTTCCTCAGTTTCATTTTAGGGTTCTTGTGGTTAAAGAGGGCCAGATTTTAGATTTGTATTAATATCTGCAACTGCAAGAGAAAGTTCCTAATATATTTTGATACTGTCAGAAGGAAGAAAATAAACACAAACATTTTACTGATCCTACTTGTTTGTGATCATTTAGATTCTAAATTATCTAAGTTTTTAGATGTAGATTGGCCTGATATTTTATTTCATATTTTCCCGTGAATAAATTTCTGGGAAATATTTAAATTTCTTAATATTAAACTAATTTCTGAGAAATTCAGAAGAAATTACTAATGTAATCCCTTATGTCAATTAAAATATATCTATCTCTTAAACTAGCTGATAGGAGGACCTCTCCTTAGCATGACTTTTTCTAAAGCACTATTTTTAATGTAAATGGGACTTAAAATGTTTGAAGTGCTTTTCTTTCAAAACTATACATCAGACTGTTCTAATTCTAAAGAATTTTTTTCTTTTCAGTTTGCCTGGATTGTTATTGTTTGATTTAGTTAGATCTTGAAAACTAACTGCTTTATTTTAAATTGGGGCCTCATAGAATTTCCTGAAAAGCCTCTCAACTGTATTTTTTAAAACAGCTTTATTATTGAGGAAAAACAGACATACAATCAGAGTGCTGATTGTGTTTTCTTACTTTCTATATTCTTGATGCTCTGGAATGTATGACCTTAATCCTGGAGATGGGAGCTAATTCCTAGAGATAGCAACCGACTTACCTGTGAGCATACTTTGGATATACTAACCAGCCAACCAGTCAGGGCCATCACCCCCAATCAATCACCTTTTTTGTTAAACTTCCACACACCAAGCCAACACTCCCTTGCCCTAAATCACCCTTAGGCCAGGTACGGGACAACTAGTGACCACACCTATAGCCCAGAGTCCACCGACATTATTCAGACTACCCAATCCTATGTGATAATCCAATTCACCAACACAGTAGATCTCTTCATTTATTTCTTTAAATTCCTCTTCAATTTCTTCTCAGAAATATCTGTAGTTTTTCTCTTCTAGTTTGTGACTATTACACTAATTGATTCAGAATGTTAAATCAACCTTAAATTCTGGGACACAACCATTTTGTTATGATGTATTATCCTTTTTATATATTTTATGTTCAACTTGTTAAAATTTTGTCATGAGTTTTTGCATCTACAGTCACGAGCGATATTGGTGTGGAGTTTTTCAAAGAGTTTCTATAGAATTAATATTCTTTCTTCCTTAAGCATTTGGTAGTTTGCATTAGTGAAGCCGTCTGGACCTAGAGTTTTCTCTGGGGGCAGGGTTTTAATGACAAGATATGTAAATCACCTAAATAGCCCTATATTTCTTCTAGAGTGAGCTTTAATAGTTCCATTTTTCAAAGAATTTGTCCAGTTTATCTCAGTTGCCAAATTTTTTGGCCTATGACTGTTTATAATATTTCTTTGTTTTACTTTTAATATCTGTAGACTCTAGTAATGTTATCTCTCTCACTCCTGCTATAAGTAGTTGTGTGCCTTCTCTCCTTTTATGCCAATCAGTCTAGCTGGAGGTTTGCCAATTTTATTGATCTCACATAAACAGATTTTTGTCTCATTGCATTGTCTCTATATAAATTTTTTTAATTGATTTCTACTTTGATCTTTATTTTTTTCCTTTTCTCTTCTTATTTGAGTTTAATTTGCTCTTCTTTCTCTAGTTTCTTAGGTTGGAATCTTGAAACTAACTGTGTCATTTTAAATTGAGGCATCATGGAATTTCCTGAAAAGGGCTCTCAACTGTTTTTTTTAAAAACAGCTTTATCATTAAGGAATAACAGACATACAATCAGAGTGCTGATTGTGTTTCTTACTTTCTGTATTCTTGACGCTCTGGTCATTGATTTCAGAACTTTCTTCTTTTTAGACTATGGTCTATCCTGGTTAATGTTTCATGTATACTCAAAAAGAATGCATACTCTGTCATTAGGTGGAATGTTCTATAAATGTCAGTTTGGTCAGGTTTGTTGACAATGTTCTTCAAGTCTTCTAAAGTCTTACTGATTTTATGCCTACTTATTTCAGCAATTATTGAGAGAGAGGTATCAGAATCTTGGACTATAATCATTAAGTTTTCTATTTCTTTTTGCAATTGTCAGGTTTTGCATCACATGATTTCAAAGCTCTGTTTCTAAGTGTATAAGTATTAAAGTTTGTTTTGTCCTATTGAAGAATTTTTCCCTTTACCTTTCTGAAATGACCCTCTTTATCTCTGGTCTGTTTCTGAAATCTATTTTGTCTGGTGTTAGCACAATCACTTCGTTTTTATTTTAATTAATGTTATAATGATATTACCTTTTCTCTCCCCTTTGCTCTTAATTTATTTGTGCCTTTATGTTTAAAGCAGATTTCTTGTAGGCAGCATACAGTTGGATCATGCTTTTTTATTCAATCTGACAATCTCAGTGTTAATTGGGAACATTTAACCATTTAATTGGGAATGTTAGACCATTTATATTTAGTGTGCTTATGGATAGGTTTATATAAACCACCTTGCTATTTGTTTTTTGTTTGTCTCATATGTCCCTTATTATCATTTTCTTCCCCCTGCTTTATTATGACTTGAGTATTTTTTAAATTCAATTTTATCTTCTTTATTGGCCTATTAGCTATATCTCTTTGTTGTATTATTTTAGTGGTTGCTTTAGAGTTTGTAGTATATCTTTTAAACTTATCATTGTTTACCTTTAAGTGATATAACAGTATTTCACAGTAGTGTTAGAAACCTAAAACAGCATATTTCCATTTCTTTCCTCCAGGCCCTTGTGCTATCGTTGTTACCAATTTTATGGTCAGATGTCTTATAAATTCTCAGAAGTTGCTACACTTGATCTTAGCCAAAAGGCTAAGAAGCAATCAATCTCAGAAGTTGTTATTTTTTATTTGTTACCATTTGTGTGCATGCTATATTTTTCCTCTTGAACTATAAGCTACTTGAAAATAGGATTCATAGTTGAGTCAGTGTTGGCATTTAATAGGTGGTCAAAATGCATTTTTTCAATGAATGCTAAAGGAGAAGAAGGAAGATGGTGACAAAAAGGCTCTGCTAAAAAAAAAAAAAAAAGAAAGAAAAGAAAAGCTTTTGCTGCTTACCAAGGTGAAGCCCTGGACTGGCCCGACCAATGTAGAAATATACAATGGCAGCAACACCCATGTTAATGAGGGTGTAGACCCACTGAATCACAAACATGATGAGAAGTGACCCAATAGCCTGTGGAAACAGTAGGAAGGGCAAGTCACCTAATAGTTTATCACACAGTAAGCAAGCCACAAGCCCAGGGCCATAAGAAACAATAGTCCCTCTCATCAACCTCTGATCACTATCAATTCTGAACAGTTGAAGTTCACATATAATTCAAAATCTCACTTAAGCAGATATTTGAGAAGATACCTGGAGAAAATATCGTGTAATCAAAACAATCAATAAATAGATATTCTAACCTAGTTCCTTGTCCTACTCCTCCCTAGAAGAAACAAATTAGAGTTAAATTATGCTAATTTGGTAATCCTAGAAATTTAGTGACCCAGAGGTTATCACAGGTGATTATTTTTAAAGCAAACCATTGATTAAAATAAGTGGTTCATTAAATATAATCTTGCCATTTGTAGTCTCCTTTAAATTCTAATGTAACACACTCAAATCTCATTGCTCCTAGTTAAGACTGTCCTTTCTCCTCTCTCCTATGGAGTGCCCTAGATCAACATCTCTACCTGAATTCTTTCTTAAAGACCATTGAGATGAAGATGAAGTTACTCACCCCTAACAGGGAGACCCAGGGATTGCACACATGGGTATAGAAAGAAGTTGGTTTCCTCTGAATATCTTGTTCTTGGAGCCTAGACTTTAGGAAGAAATCTAAAAAATAAATGAGCCAAAGCCTTGGTTACCAATTTGTTACCAAACGGTTTTCTATTTTTATGAGCAAATACCTATAAATTCCTCTTCACCAATTTTGTAACTCAACCTAAAAAACAATCTTCATTCACCTCAACCATTAATTCCCTTCACCACACTGAACGCTTGTTTTTCTAGTAACTACACCTCCTAAATCATGATCTCAATCTATCTCCCTCTGCCTATCACTTTTTTTTTTCTTATTTACTCTACTGTCTCTCACCCCAACGGTTCATAGTCTACAAAGGGATCTTTAGTCAAATTGCCCTAGTATGTTTTTGCTCTCTATTACCTACCTCCTCTTTTCACTACCTTCTTACCTACCTAAGATTCTGTGGTCCAAGACTAATGGCATTCCCTTGCTTACCTCACCTGCTTCCATACTTCAGTATTCCTCCACAGTCAAATCATTCTCCTACTCTCTGATGTAAAGAATTTACAGCTTCTCCTCTCAAAAGAGAGCTTTTGTATTCTCTTATCACCAAATTCTCTTACCACTAAATCTACCAATCTACTGGCATCTGTACCCTCTTTTCTGCCTTTCCTCCTTTCACAGTGGATGAACAGTCTCAGCGCTTATCCAAGGCAGAACTTATCACTTGTGCCCTGTTTAAATGATGCTTTTGCAGCACCAATTTCTCTATCATTTACTGAATCATCCCCAACAAATACAAACACATTGTAATTTCCCCCACCTAAACAAATATTTCCCAGTCCACTTCTCAGCTACTGCCCTATTTCTTTATCTTCCTTATAGCAAAACTCCTCAAAAGAATTGCCTGTACAGTCTCTACCTCCCATTACTTCCTCAGCTCACTCTAAAGATTGTATATAACATTCCACTAAAACTATTCTACCTAAGTTTGTCCATGACTTGAAACTTTTCAAATTCAATGGTCAACTCATGGTCCTCATCCTACTGGGTCTTTCGGACAGCATCTGACACACAAGATCTCTTTTTTATTGAAACACTTTCTTCTCTTGGTTTCTAGGATGCCTTACTTCCCTGGTTTTCCTCCTATCTCATTGGCCACTCCTTCTCAGTGTCCTTTGCTGGCTTACCACCTCTTCCCAATTCCCAAATACTGGAGTATCCCAACATTTATTTAGTCCCTGGTACTCTTCTTATTTCCATATAGCCTCACTCCCAGGAGACGTCATCTAGTCCCAAATGATTCTGAGTACTATCCACATGCTGATGGTCCAAGTTTATATCATCATCGGCCTCTCCCTTGAACTGAAGTTTTGAATATCTAGTTGTCTTCTTAATATCTCCCCTTACCTGGCAAACAAGTACCTCAAATTTTCCCATGGCTAAAGCAGAAATCTTTTCTCTACAAGTCTTCTTCATCTGAATAAATGATAACACCATTCACTCAAATACTGAAGATTCATCTTTAACCCCTCTTTTCCTCACACATACATCTATTTCATCAGTAAATCTGGTTTTTACCACCAATATTTATCCAAAATATGAGCAACTCCTTACCACCTCCATTGCTCCCATCCTAGTCCAAGCCACCTTCATCTTTCATCTGATTTACTATAGTGTGTTCCTATAGTAGAGACCACAGTCAGAGTACATTTCCCAGGATCTCCTACAGTGAGGTGTGGTCACATGGCTAAATTCTCACCAGTGGAATGTGAACAAAAGTGGTGAGCACCACTTCTGCACCAAGGTATTAGAACAGGTATGCCTCTTCTCTGTGCCTGAAATCTGAACATGGTGACTAAGTCTTGACTTTGCGTGACAAGGTACTGAAGGATAATAAAGTCAAAAGTATGGAAGGAGCTCCTTTCCACTGTGTTTGAGCAAGTATATTTTTGATGATTGTTCTAGCAGTTTAGCTTACCTTAATATATCTCCAACAGGCTTTGACTCTTCTCACTTCTCTCTATACAATTCATTCCTCATAAAGCCAGTGATTTTTTTTTAAGCCAGTGATTTTTTAAAAGTGATTTTCTTAAAGCCTGAATCTGATCATGTCACAACACTGGCCTACAGGGAGGTCAATGCACTGACCTCCACTTGCCTCACATCCACACCTCCTACCTTTCTCCCCTGGCCGGCTCCTTTCCAGTTGCTGCTGGGCTTCTGCTGTTCTTGGAACTTACCAATCCTATTCCCACCTGAACCTTTAAACATGCCATTTCCTCTGCTGGAATTCTTCCCCCACTTCTCTACATGGCTCATCATTTTATACAATTAGTTTCTCCATTAAAAGATCCTCTTCTCAGAGATATCTTTTCTGGCAAACCTATCTGAAACAGTACCTTTCTCCCCACCCTGTCTCTCTCTATACTGTTATCCTGCTTTATTATTCATCATAGTAGTCCTCACTTCCTGACATTACAGTATATATCTGTTGGCTTGTTTAGTATGTGTCTTCCCCTACTAGAATACAAGCTCAATGACAGCAGAGACTTTCTGTATCTATTCAGAATGTTCCCCCACACCTGGAACAGTGTTTGAAATGTAGTCAATGTTCTCTACATGTGGTTAAATGAGTAAAGAAACCATCTTAGCCCCCAGAGTAGTCTTTATCCTTTCAACATCTGTCTACCTTCATCATGTGCTTCCAACTATTATACGTATCTTTTGTACTTCCATACCTTGAGGGCAATGACTGTCTTTTACATCTCTAAATGCCAAATCCTGGCATTTAGAAGATTGTGTATAGGAGGTGCTCAATAAATGTCTCCTCATTAATTGTGGTTTAAAATAAACTCTGCCAAAGTTTATGATTGATTTGAATCAATGGCTTTATTACCTTTTTCTAAAAAGTAGGAATACTGTTGATTGCCATTAATTAAATTATACAATTTTAACATGCCCAAGGCATGATTCATTTTTTCAATCACAGGATTAGTGAAATGTAGTTGCCTCCCTTGCATTATTAAGAAGGAACGGTATTGGTTAAGGACTTAGATTTTTGCTTCTGAGATCTGTGAAATGTTAAGCTCACCCTTTCCCAGTTAATCTCAATCTTATACAATCTCAATTACACTGTACATAAGGGAATTGTATGTGTGTGTATGTTTTCTGAGGAACCTGGGGGGAAACAGAAGGAAGGGGTGTGCCCTCCAGGCAAGCACATTGGAATTTTATACATCAGCAATGTGAGGAAGAATTCAGGCAAGGATGCTCAGCTACTTTGAATAAGTACAATCAACCAGTCAGACAATTCAGAATTTTGAATAGCTATGGTTCCCCTTCCAAAATGACTAAAAGAATTTTTTTTTCTAGTCAAGGATTTTGCTTAAAGAAGCAAGTCTTATAGTCTAGTGTGGGAAGGGACAGTTTCTCATGTTATAAACTCTAGAATAATAATGAAGGTGACTTTATTTTATCATTGCAAAAGTTTGCAAAACAAACAGGTAAACAAAACCATGCATCATGCATATTAAAAATATCAAATATAATAAAGAATAAACATAATTATGTCAAATTTTAAAATTAAAAATTAAGTAATTTTATAGATATTATTCAAAATAAGTATCAAGCCATCTCTGAAAATGTACTCCATATCTTTATCAGAACTAAATACATAGTTCTAGTTAACATATATAAACCAAGAATGTGAATTTCTATAGTCCACTAAGGATCATGTTTCAAGTACATGTGGTATTTTATTGTTGGTAATACAATTCTTTTAACCACTTTCCAAATGTTATTTAAGTTATTTCTAATTTGTTAGTAACACCAACAATGGAATTATGACAACCTTGAACACATCTCATGGTTTATTGTTTGGTTTTGAGTTGTTTCTTTGATATATAATTCCCCCAGATATACTTACACAGTGAGGGAAATGAAAGTTTCATATTTCTTGTTACTTCATGAAAGATCATTCTTCAGAGAGAATAAACCAGAGATGTTATGTCAACTATACTTCAATAATAAAAATTAAAAATAAAAAGAAGGGCAGCCTGGGGGGCTCAGCGGTTTAGCGTTGCCTTCAGCCCAGGGCCTGATCCTGGAGGTCCAGGATCAAGTCCCACGTTAGGCTCCCTGCATGGAGCCTGCTTCTCCTTCTGCCTGTGTCTCTGCCCCTCTCCCTCTCTGTGTTTCTCATTAATAAATAAGTAAAATCTTAAATAAATAAATAAATAAATAAATAAATAAATAAATAGAAGGAGGAGGAGGAGAAGAAGAAGAAGAATGAACCAGAGGGACTGTCAGCTATGGCAATGTGAAGAGGTCAGTGAATCCTCTCCACAAGAAGTAAGTATACACCTAGACAGAATAATAAAAAGCAATTATTCGGGGCTCTGGAATTTACCAAAGGGAGACAAATAATTAAGAAGTATTTATTTTTCAAAAACTGCTGGAACCGAGGGTCAGGATAATGAGAGCCTATGGCCTGGCCTCCCATTCCCAGCCTAGTTCTTACTAGCATGGAGCCAGTCAGAAGCTGGCAGTTTTGCTGCCAGATGGGGAAAACTTGTAAGTTGTGCCTTTGTAAGCTAAACATGGTGAATACAGTAGAAAACCAAAAGGGAAAAGTCCTCAGCTTTGCTAGCCTACAACTTGCCCAGCTAGGGCAAGTAGTGAACCAACCAGAAATTTAATGGAAAGATTTAGAAATGAGAGAGCCATAGAAGGGCTATACAAGGACTATATCCCCCCATATTTCCCTGGCTGGCTGGCAAACTATGCTCCTGCCTGGGGAGCCCAAAGAGAGACTGGCAAAAAGTAAAAGCCAGGGGAGACAGAAGAACTAGCTGCAACTTTGCTTGCCAACCTCCACACAGATCCACCAGCAGACAGTGGAGCCTTATGAGCCACACAGACTCAAGGTCAACCCCCAGGAAGCCAGGCTAAAAATTAAAAATAAGAATAAAAATCTGAGTAAGAACATCAGAATCCACACACCACAAAGGAGACAGATTCCATCCAGATTCAAATCCAGAAAATTTACTAAAACAAACAAAAACCTGGAAACAGCAGAATCAGGAGTTGACATACTGCATTACCTAAATTGTCCAGTATTCAACCAAAAATTATAAGACATGCAAAGAAATAGGAAATTGACCCACTTCCTATCCAAAGAAACACTGAGTGGGCCTGGATGTTGGATTTAGCAAAGACTTCAAAGCAGCTAGTATAATAAATATGTTCAGGGGCACCTGGGAGGCTCAGTGGTTGGGCGTCTGTCTTTGGCTCAGGTCCTGGGATCGAGTCCTGCATCAGGCTCCACAATGGAGCCTGCTTCTCACTCTGCCTGTGTCTCTGCCTCTTTCTCTGTGTCTCTCGTGAATAAATAAATAAAAATCTTTTTTAAAAATTATGTTCAAAGAATTAAAAAAAACAAAAAACAAAAAACAATGTCAAAGGCTCCTGGATGGCTCAGTCAGTTAAGTGTCTGACTTCAGCTCAGGTCAATTTTAGGGCCTGGGATCAAGCCCTGTGTTGGGCTCCCCACTTAGCGGGCATCTGCCTGTCCCTCTGCCCCTCCCTTCATTCATGCTCGCTCTCTCACTCTCTCTCAAATAGATAAATAAAATTTTTTAAAAAAATACAATGTCAGTGACTTAAGGAAAATATGATGGCAAGGACTTTCAAAATCGAGGATATCAACAGAGACACATAAACATTAAAATAAAAATGAGGGGCACCTGGGTGGCTCAGCCAGCTAAGCATCAGACTCTTAATTTTGGCTCAGGTCATGATCTCAGGGTCATGAGATCAAGCCCCAAGTCAGAATCCAGGGAGCCTGCTTGTCCCTCTCCCTCCCTTTCTGCCCCACTTCCCACTCCCACATGCACACACTCTCTCTCAAATAAATAAATAAATCTAAAAAAAGCAAATGAAAATTCTACAGTTAGCAAGTACAATAACATAAACAAAAGCTTTACTATATGGGCTCAACAGCAGATTTGAGACAGCAGAAGAAAGTACCAGTGAACTTGAAGACAGATCAGTAGAAATTATCCAAGCAGAAGAACAGAGAGAAAAAAAACGGAAGAAAAAGGAACAGAGCCCTGGAGGACAATGTACAGTATATCAATTAATGTGTAGTGGGAGTCCCATAGAGATGTGAAAGAAAAAGAAGAGCAGAAAAAATATTTGCAGAAATAATGGCTCCCAAATTTAATGAAAAACTTTAATTGACAGATCCAGAAAGAATGAATTCACTGGAGTGCTTCCAGGATGTGTACATAAACCTGATTACCACAGATTTACTATTTTTTATTTAAATTTTTGATAGCTTAATAGATGGGCAATGATATTTTAAAGGTAGTTTAATCTGTGTTCTTCGAATTAATATGATGGCCAGTTTATAACAAATACTAACAGCAAGCAGCATACATTTTTTTGTAGTGGTTAAGAGCACAGATTCTAAAGTGAAAGGGACCTGGCTTCAAATTCTAACTGTCTCATATTCTGAGCAAATGTTTAACTTCTCTTAGCCTCGGTAAGGAGATAATAACAATGCCTAACTCTGAACTTAGATGAGATAATCTGTTAAGTGCTTATCTCAGTGCCAAAAACATGGGACATACTCGAAAAATACTGGCTATTTTTAACTACCAACAATATTTAACACTAAACAATAAAAGTTTGTTGAATGAACAATGAAAGAGTCTGGGCATTGATTTTTCAGATGTAAATTACATATTCATCTGCACACTTTTCTTTAGTAGAATCTGGATTTTGACCTTCCTATTTTTAAAAATAATATGCACTGGAAGGTATGCTTTTATCAGCTGTGCTTGTCAGAATAATTGTTTCCTTCTGTGACACTGTGTTGTACAAATGTTTTTTATTTCTATTTAATCAGATCCTTTTTGTCTTTGATGATGTCTTCAATAGTCAGAAATATCTCTCTTGCACAGCTGTTATAAATAAGGAATTTATGACTATATAAGGTATAAAATACAGCCCAAGTTAATCTTTTTGATCCATTTAATTTCAACAATGTTTACTTAATAGTGATTTGATTCTTATTATTGTATGACATCTGGTCTGTCACAGATTAGGTTCTTTTTTAAAAAATTATTTATTTATTTATTCATGAAAGAGAGAGAGAGAGAGAGAGAGAGAGAGAGAGAGAGAGGCAGAGACACAAGCAGAGGGAGAAGCAGGCTCCATGCAGGGAGCCTGGCACGGGACTCGATCCCGGGACCCCAGGATCATGCCCTGGGCCAAAGGCAGGCGCTAAACTGCTGAGCCACCCAGGGATCCCAGATTAAGTTCTTATAATAGTGTAACTGTTTCTATCCTACTTTATTGATCAGTGTTTCATTTTTTTAAGCTACTGTTTTCTCACTTATGCATCAATTTAGCCTTTATGGGGTGTCTGTTGCATGTTTTGTACTGTAATACTGTGATAAATATCAGGTGGAAAGACATGGCTTGTGACTAAAGGAAGCTCACAGTCTAGAGGTAAAGGAATAAAACTAATTATTTCTTTTCCTTAAGACAGACAGACACATAGGCCTGAAGACAAATGTGTAAACAAATTTGATCTAAATGTATAAAACAATGTGCTAATTCTTCATACAACTAGCATGGATCAAATGTTATGCTTGCTAGGAGAGGAAATCAGGAAAGCCTTCTCAGAGGGGGTGTAAATGGGTACAAAAAGTTCGATGGATTTTAAACTATAAGTTGGAGTTGTGTCCAGATGGACAAGCAGGAGGTGAAGCAACTGTAAAGATGGAACAGCATATGCACAGGCAGGAAGGAATAAAGAAAAAGATGTGTTTAGAGCACTCGTCTAGGTGTAATGAAATACAGAGTATGGGCTGTCATGAGAAAAATGGCCAAAAAGGTAGTACAGGGCAGGGTTGTAAAGAACTCTGCAAATCACACCAAGGATCTTGGACTTTCAATGGATTCGATTAGATTCTGCAGAAGGTTTTTAAGTAAGAGACACATGATGAGGGTTTCATTTTAGGAAGATCATTCAATGGACAATGAGAAGAAGAAACAAGCTGTGGGAGGACCTGGAGGCAGGAGCCTGGTTTGTAGACTTAGCAAGAGCCTGGGTACTGGATGGGAAGGGTCTGCACTAAGGCACAGGCAGTGAAGGTAGAAGAGAGGGAGTGGTCAACAGCTATGACATTTCTATGATTGGGCGACTGGGCAGCAGATGCTTCCTCGATGAACTGACCACATGTCTCTCCTAAAAACCCACTGGGAAGACGGAAAAGGAATTAAATAGGTATAAACTCACAAATGCAAGGAGAATGATAAAGAAAAGATAAAAGCAAGACTTGGAAGATGGAAAGGTGACAGAGGAATGTTAACAGAGTGAGCAGAGCAGGAGAGGATGAACTCTAGGGCCTACAGAGAGGGTACTGGCAAGGAGCAGCACCATGCACGCTGGTAGACGCCAGCACAGGTGAAGACCAGGCCGTGTCATGTCCCTGGGACACAGTAAGGTGCAGAGGATTGGTTGCAAGACTGTATCTGAAGCAGCTGGACACCAAGTTCCTTTCTTCTGCCCACACAGCTAAGTAACAACTCCTTCTTTGTCTGACCCCTTTCCTCTGAAGAAATCAAACCTGTGAGTGCCTGGACTTGGGACACCAGGCACAGCAAAGATTGGGTGAACAGAGCTAGAGACTAGGGAATTAAATTAGTCTGTATCCTAAACAGTAAGACACTCTTAACTCCCCTGCTTTCCCCTGCTCCCTGAAGGCAAGCAGCCATCTGGGTGAGACAGGAGATTAAAGCATTCTTCTTGGGCAGCCCGGGTGGCTCAGCGGTTTAGCACCTGCCTTCAGCCCAGGGCCTGGTCCTTGAGACCCGGGATCGAGTCCCACCGTCAGGCTCCCTGCATGGAGCCTGCTTCTCCCTCTGCCTGTGTCTCTGCCCCTCTCTCTCTCTCTCTTTCTCTCTCTGTCTCTCATGAATAAATAAAATAAAAAATCTTAAAAAAAATAGGCACTCTTCTCTGGAAGAAAAAAAAGAGTCCAGAGGAAACTTCTAGATAGTCATATTTGGGGGTCCTCCTGTGAAAAAAGCTAGCTTACTTCCTAATCATTCTATAGTGAGGTGCCCCAATCAGCAAGTCCTGTCCAGTATGCATGTCTTCCAAACAGCTTTTTAGTACTTCACTTTCGAGTAGGAAAAGAAACGTAAAAATCAACAGACATTTTAGTAAAGCTTCTAGTATAAGAGAGAGAGAGAAAGGCCAAGTCAAAGGAAAAAGGATCTAGAGAACACAGGTCAATAAAGAGAGCATAAAAAGACTAAAGGGAAAATAAAAATAAAAATAAAAAAAAAGACTAAAGGGAGAATAAGTAATATCACTAGAGTGATAATATAAGCCATTGTGCCCACAAAACAAGAACGAGATGATGTTCCAATTTTTTAAAAGGTTGGGGTGGAGCACTGGTGGCTCAGTCAGTTAAGCATCTGACTCTTGATTTTGGCTCAGGTCATGATCTCAGGGTCCTGGGATTGAGTCTCACATTGGGCTCCACACACTGGGGAATCTGTTGGAGATTCTCTCCACCTCTCCCCCCACTCATGCTTTCTCTCTCTCTCTCTCAAATAAATGTTTTTAAAATATAGCATAAGGACAAATTGAGTTAAACCAAAACCTCTTAGAAATTAAAACCATGACAATTGTGACACAAACTGATTGTTGCTATCCAGTCTCTCTTTCTTCCTTTGGAAAAAACCCACACAATTTCATATGAAGCAGCAAAATAGTCAGGTAAAAACATATTTACTAGCCTTCCCCCTGAGAATTGCTGGAAAGGCTAGCAAAGTAAGTTCAGGGCTCTATAGCCAGAAATTATATTTCTCAAAATTGATTGATTTTGATTTTGATAATCTCAAAATCACTCAAAATTATATGTCAGAGCAGTCTAGGAGAGACACTACTATGACAGTCACCAAAGTACAGACACTGAAGTTGCCCACTGATTCTGAAAGCCCTAGACACTGGAGCCAGGTATGCAGTCATCCGCAGCTACCATCAGGCTTTTAGAGAGTTCCTTGAAGTTCCCATTATTCAGGTTTCCAGTTCCCAATTCCAGATGTAAGGGGGCTCATCTGATTAGCAGAGCCTTGCCCCCCTCCTCGGAACTCTTAGCTATAGGAGAGGTTGGAAAACTGAGTATCTGACATCTTCAGTTTTGAGTGTGAGATACTTGCTTTGCCTCTCACCAAGACTTATAACACTGGTAATTCTTCAAACATAGGGAGATCATTCAATGCTGAGTCAGAAAAAAAAAGGCAAAAATCTGGCACAATACTGTATCCAAAAAAATCTCTTGTTCCCTGGATCTGACATAGAAAAAGAGAGAAATTCCAAGATAATTCCTTTGTAGCAGGCTTAGAGAACAGATAGTCTAGACTGGAACAGGGTGACAGCCATAGGACAAAGGAAAAAAAGAAATAAATATGTTAGATTTCTGAAGAATTCAAGCATGTGGAAAATAACATTAAGCACTTGATATATCTGCCCAAGCATTTAGAGAAAAATTATGACAGAAAACCAAGCAAAAAAAGAACAAGGCAACTATTAACTCCAGGAAACAGAGAAGGTTGAACAAAAAAGAAAATATAATCACAGTATAATATATGGCTCTGAGTTAGGCAATATTTACTTAATCATGGTAATAGGAATACTAGCTATTAAGTTGATCAAAAACTGTGATATAAGTACACTGGGACATTCGATGAGAAGTCAGAGTGGCATAAATGAATTAAAGCTTCACTTGCCATAGTAGGAAGTCAAAAGATGATATCTGAAACTGACACATCAAGAAGTAGAAATACAAATATATTATTTAGTAACATGAATGTGACAGAAGCAGCAACTTTTTGGTTGCAAGTGGGATTTTCTAGGAGTGGGACTAGGGAACAGAGAAGGGTACAAAGGATGGTATAGAAGAGCAGGGACTACTATTTATGATTATGTTACTTTTTTAAAAAAAGACTTTATTTATTTGAGAGAGAGAAAGAAAGAATGTGTGTGGCCATGCAAGCAGAGAGAGGGGCTGAGGGAGAGGGACAGAGAGAATCTCAAGCAGACTCCAGGAGAGCACAGAGCTCATTGTGGAGCTTGATCCCACTACCCTGACATCATGAGCTGAGCCAAAATCAGACAGTCAACCAAGCTCCCCGATTATGTTACTTTTCATTCCACCTGGCTTATTAAAATTGTATGCTTATTACTTTGATAAAAATAAAATAATTCTTAAAATTTTGATAATGCTCCTATCATTAAAAACCTCCCACCAATTTGAAGGGGAGGTGGGCGGGGGATGGGGGTGACTGGTGACGGGCACTGAGGGGGGCACTTGACGGGATGAGCACTGGGTGTTATTCTATATGTTGGCAAATTGAACACCAATAAAAAATAAACTTATTAAAAAATAAAATTAAAAAAAAAAACAAAAAACCTCCCACCAATCTGGAGATGAAGAAGGAAAAGCAAGTGTATGGGAGAATGTAAAGTTTTTGTTTTTAGACATCTCTTTCTGTGTCCCTCTGTCTCCTCTTTGCTCACACTTGTCTACACAGAGCTCAAGGGGCAGGGTATGTAGAGAAAAGTAATGGGCTTCACATAAAGGTGGACCTGAGTATGACATCTGCTTGTACAAAGTATGAGCTCTGAGACTTCTCTGTGACCCCACTGGGCCTCAGGGTCTTCACTTGTAAAGTTGAAAAATATAATATCTATTATATTACATGAAATAACATATGTAAAGCATCTGGAATGAGGAAGACTCAAAATTATGAATTCTTTCTTTCTCTCAGAATTTCTCATACCCTGTGAGCCTCTCTTTGAGAGTCTTTCTCTGTGTCTCCATGTTTGTAGATCTCAGAAAGCAAAGCAAAGCTGTGTTCCTTTGGCTATTTTTTTCTCTATCCTTTCTTTCCTGGTTTGGGAAATTCATCTTCCACAGACAAAACCTACTAAGGCAGACAGTTTGTTCCATTTCCACTTCTCCTAAAAGGAAAAATTAGTCTCATTTGTATTGATATTATTTATCTCAGCTGATTTTTGAGTAAAAATGAAATTATTGTTCAATTATTAACCATGGCTCCCAGCTCTACCATACAAGGATAGACAGAAATTTCTATTTGAAATCAACTGTAACAGAGTAGAATTAAAAATTCAGCTGATATTTGAATATAACATTAAAAAATAAATATCACGCAAAACTGAAAAGGATTTTAAACCCAGCTATCAAGTGAACTGACTAAGGGCATGAAAGGGGATTGTGATAACCAAGTAGGTGAGGTTATCCCAAATAAGGAGGCCCTAATGTGATTCCAAGGCACTCACCTTCTCCAGTTGGGCCAGGCTGGTCCCTTGGCTCAGAGATGAGTTGTTCACCACATGCTCCTTCAGGCTGAACCCCTTCACTCCTGGCACTCTGCTTGTTCCAGTAGGCCTCCTGTCCCTCCCCGGAGGTAGTAGGCAATCTGTCAGAGCCCTCAGGAGGGAAGGAAGCTGGGGACTTGAGGTCCAAAAGGAAGCTATCTTGCAGGGTTTGTTTGGTGGCCTTCCTGTGTTTCTCCTTCTTACTTTCTGGGGTCCCATCACTGTCTCCGTGCCTGGGCTGGCTATTCTCAAGCTTCCTGGTTAGCTGGAGAAGCTGATCCATGTCTTTGGTGAATTCTAGTAGAGTGCCCTCAGGGAGGCTTCGGACAGTGCCCTCAGAGCCATAGCTGGGAGCCTTCTCCAAGAGCAGGTGCTCAGAGCAGTGGAGAGCTCCCATGCCCTCCCTGTGCACTGACTCAGGTACCTGGCGAAGGCTGCAGGGAACCATGGACAGGGAGAAGTAGGAGTAGTCCACTGCAATATACGTCAGCATGAAGTTGATGGTGACGATGGGGGCTAGCACATTCACCTGGCCCACAAGGACAAAGGCCATGGTCACTAAGCTTGTCAGGAAGATGGCAGCTATGGGTGTTTTATTTGGCCCTTTCTGTAGAAACAAAAATAACATGCAAGACTATGAAATTTCAGAAGAAAATCACATTATATGATAGTGGCACAACCACTTCTACTACTTCTACTATGATTCTACAGATCAGTTAACAACTGAGTGTCCACAAATTGGGATAATAATACTCAACTCCTGGGGTTATTGTGAGATCAAAGCTATTGCACATAAAATGCTTGACACAGCACTGACACACAGTTGGCTCCCAACACACCGTGGATATTGGCTGTTTTCATAACTACTAATATGGGGAATTAGCATATAGAACTTGGACTTCCCAAATATTTCTCCTTTTGTCCTTCATGGGTTTTAGCATCAGTCTTGGAAATCAGAGCAGTGCAAAGTTCCCAGGTTATAATGGGGGAAATGACTTGAAGGGGATGGGAGACCTTGGAAGACGCAATAGAATCACTGGCGGCAGGGAAATCATGAAACTAAACCTGCACGCTCTCACACATGCGCGCTTATATACATCTGTTATTAGTGGAGGTGGGGGTGGGGACCTGCGGGACAATAACAGTGGAAGATACGTGCTAACCCCATGGAATCTGTCACTCCACAGAAACTACTCATCACGTCACTGACATGGTTCTTGGACCCAAAGCAGTAGTCACTTCTCCATCCTCATCTTCCTTGACCTAAGAATTACATTTGACCCAGCTGAACACTCCCTGATCTTTGAAAGACTTTCTTTGCCTAGCTTCTCCTGATTTGCCTCGCTCCCCATTATCCGCTCCCTCTTAGTTCTCAGGGCTGGCTCTCCACATCTCTGAAATCGACATTTATAGTAGCCCAGGGGGCACCTGGGTGGCTTAGTTGGTCAAGTGTCTGCCTTCGGCTCAGGTCACGATCTTGGGGTCCTGGAATCAAGCCCTGTGTCAGGCTCCCCACTCAGTGGGGAGTCTGCTTGTCCCTCTCTTCCTCTGCTGCTCCCCACTCATTCTTTCTCTCTCTCAAATAAATAAATAAAATCTTTAAAAAAAAAAAGTAGCCCAGGGCAAGGCACCTGGGTGGCTCAGTAGGTTAAGCATCCAACTCTTGATTTTAGTTCAGGTCATGATCTCAGTGTCTCAGGTCATGGAGCCTGCTGAGGATTCTCTCTGCCTCTCCCTTTGGCCTCCCCCCACCACCTAACCACCTACACTCCCATGCTCATGCGTACACTCTTTCTCTCTTTAAAAAAAAAAAAATGTAGCCCAGGGCTCCATCGTTGGGCCTTTTCTCTTCTCTACCTCGATTTCCATCCTTGGTGATCTCAATCCAGGCTTCTGACTTTAAACACCAGGTTTATGTTTTTAACTCCCACATTTGAATCTCCAGCCTGAAATGTTCCCCTGAAATCCAGACCTAAATATTCAACTGTCTACTCAACATTTTTCATTGATGTCTAATAGGATCTCATAGATCCCAAAACAAACTGCTCACCCCCAATCTCCCACCCAACAGATCTACTCCTTCTATAGTCTCCGTCTCAGAAAACAGCAATTTCATCCTTCTGGCTGCTCAGTCAAGCAAAATTCTTGATGCCTTTTCTCATTCTCTCATTCTCCATTAGCAAATACTGTCAGCTTTACCCTTAAAATATGTACAGCATCTAACCACTGCTCCCACCTCCTTTACAGCCAACAGTCTGCAAGGGGAGGGGCAGACACATAAGCCATATCCAGACCTGACCTGTAAACCTCCCACATGTGTTCCTCCAGGTGCATTCCCCCTAGCTGACGGTCAGAATAGGGAGCAGCCTTTAAAGTCACAGGATGAAGACAATAGTCATCAGCCTGAGTCTCCAAGGGTCAGAGCCTCTGTTAACCTGAAACACCTGCCCTAGAGCTTCAGAGTAAAACTCTGGGAGAAAAAAAGTAAGAAGTAAAAATACACTTTTACTGACTTTGAGAATTACATTTTTCAGTAGATCTACTACAGCTGTTTAACATACTCTAACAATAAATCTACTAAGAATAAACTAAATCCTTAGAAACTGAAGAGAACCTAAAAGGAGGGTGTGGAGTAAAAGGAAAGGCTAATGATCCAGGCCAAGACATAGTCACCAAATGGCATCATAAAGAATGAAAAAACAAGCCACAGAATGGGAAAAGATACTTGCCACATATATAACTGACAAAGGGTAACCCCAAATATTAAAGAATCCTTACAAAATAATGAGAAGAAGACAGACAACCCACTAAAAAAAATGAGCAAAAGAATGTCTATTCAACATATGAAAGGTACCCAATCTCATTAAGTAATCAAGGAAATGCAAATTAAAACCATAGATTCCATTAAACACCCACCAGATTGGCAAGAATTTATAAGTATGATAATATCAAGCATTGGCACAAACATAGAGGGATAGGGACGCTTATCCACTGCTGATAGGAGTGTGAATTAATACGAGCACTTTGGAAAAAAGAGTTTGGTGTTATCTAGCAAGTGGAAATACATATACCTTATAGCTTAGCAATTCTAATAACAGGTCTACAGTCTGGAAGACCTCTACATGTGAACCTGTCTCCCAGTGTATGTTCGTTGTACCGTCTGTAGCAGTCCCAAATTAGAAAGAGCCCAAATGTCCATCAACAGCAGAATGGATAAATAAATTCTAGCAAATGAGGAAACTCTATATAGGGATGGTAATAAACAAGCTGCTGCTAAATCAAAAATGTGGATGAATCTCATGATGTTGAGTGAAAGAGGCATGCCACATTTATATAAAGTTTAAAAACAGGCAAAATTAAACAATTCTGTGTAGAGATGCATATGTAGGAAGCAGACCAGGGGTCAGCATACTATGGCTCCTGGGCCATCTGGCCACCATCTGTTTCTACATGCTCATGAGCTAAGAATGGTTTTGCATTTTTAAACAGTTGGGGAAAAAAAAATCAAAAGAGGAGGAATATTTTAAGATACACAAAAATTACATGAAACTCAAATTTCAATGTCCATAAAGCAGTTTGATTGGAACATAGCCTACACCTATCCCAATAGGTGTGTCTGTGGCTACTTTTGAGATATTATGGCAGAGTTAAATAGTTATGACAGAGACCACAGAGCCTGCAGAGCCTTAAGTATTTACTCTTTGGCCCTTTCCAGAAAAATTCGCCCACTCCTGAGTAGAGCTATAAAGAAAGCAAGGAAATTATGATCACAGAAGTCAAGTCAGTAGCAACAGCTACCACAAGGCAGGGGGACGGGGCTCGGACTGGAGAGGGCATGAGGAAGGTGACATCTGGGGGCCGGAAGTTTCACTTCAGTTATTCTTTAAACTGTTCATATTGGTTGCATGTTCTTTTCTGTATGCTGAATATTTTTCAAAAAAATATTTTTTAAGTAGTTTTTATGCCCAGTTGTGGAGCTTAATGCAGGGCTTGAACTCATGATCCTGAGATCAAGACCTGAGCTGAGGTCAAGAGTCAGATGCTTACCTGATTGAGCCACCCAGTTGCCCTTTTCTCAAAAATCTGTTTAAAGTTTATTCTCTCTCCCATTAAAAAGGAAAATGTGCTAATAAAACCTAATCATATGTAAAGAAGCTTTGGTGAGAAAAAATTTTCAAAGTTAAAAGGCAAATGACAAACTATAGAAAATATTTGTAAAACAAATCACAAGGAGTCATCCTCTCTAAGCAGAGAAGAGCTTGTAGCAACTGAGAAAAGACCAACAATTACAGAAAAAAAATTTTTTTATCAAAAAAATTTAAAAATACACATATACATGTATATACATATACATATATATGACTAAGAGGAAACGATGTCCAACCTCATTCATATAAGAGTAATACAAATCACAAGGATCCAGAGATGCCATTTCTCACTACACATCTGGCAATAATTCACATCTGACAATGAACTATGATTGCCAGTAACGTGGTACCCAGGGCAAACAGTGGTCCATACACCCTATGTCTAAATATTCCAATTACAAACCACACTAACAGGGATCCCTGGGTGGCGCAGCGGTTTGGCACCTGCCTTTGGCCCAGGGCGTGATCCTGGAGACCCAGGATCGAATCCCACATCAGGCTCCCGGTGCATGGAGCCTGCTTCTCCCTCTGCCTGTGTCTCTGCCTCTCTCTCTCTCTCTCTCTCTCTCTATATATATATATATATATATATATAATAAATAAATAAATAAATAAATAAATAAATAAATAAATAAATAAAAACACGCTAACAAACCATTAAAGCAAATGTGTTCTCTCCTTCCTTTGCAAACACACCTTCAGGACAATGGAGAAGTCCAAGTTCAAGTTAAGAATCCTTGCACTCTCAGAGTTCCTCAGTGGAGGATGGCCGTGTATAGCCTCCAGCTCGCAGCCCCCCTCCTACCCTTTCCAGACCATACCATGGGGGGTTCAGGCCCACATGTGGACTGTGGCCCATTCCTTGGTCCTAGAAAGGACAGGCCCAGGGAAGAGGTCCTTGCAGACTCTGGATGTGGGTTGTGGAACATCTGGGCAGAGAATTCTAGGCAAGAGTGCAAATGATCCAGTGTAGCACACCTAGATCATCCAGAAGCGGGACATGGGATCCAGGAGGGCACGATCCCTTGTTCTCATGAACTTTATCCCAAGGACCAGAACAGAGTCCTGGTCTTGGCCTGCGTCTAAGAGTGATGCTGGCTGTCAGGACGCAGGAACTGTTCTACATGCTGGTAGAAGTACAAAATGATACGACTCCTACAAAAGATGTTTTGGCAATATCTATCAAAATTAAAAATGTAGGGGATCCCTGGGTGGCTCAGTTTGGCGCCTGCCTTTGGCCCAGGGTGCAATCCTGGAATCCCAGGATCAAGTCCCACGTCAGGCTCCCAGCATGGAGCCTGCTTCTCCCTCTGCCTGTGTCTCTGTCTATCATGAATAATTAAATAAAAAATCTTTAAAAAAAATTAAAAATGCATTTACCCTTCACCACAGCAGACTCACTTATGAAACTTTATCCTACAAATATATCTGCACGTAATTACACGTACACACACAAAACTATTCCCTGTAACACTGTTTACTGAAAGCCACACAAGGGTCAATCTATAGGAACAGGTTAAATAAACTATGGCATACCCACATGAAGGAAAAAGAATGAAAAAATTTCAGCATCCGTATGAAAAGATGATTTCCAAGCTATATTAAGTGGAGAAAAGCAAGGTTTAGAACAATGTGTTAGGACACTGTCTTTGTGTAAAAAAGTAGAGAGGAGGATTCATAAAAAAAACTAATAAAAACAGCTACCGATAGGGCATGGGTACAAGTGAAGAAAGAGATAATAAAAGACTCATGATAGAAGCAAAATTTGTCGATGTACACCATTTATGTCATTCTTAGTTTTGAGCTCCGTGTATATACTACCTCATAAAAATACATGAAATTAAAGAAAAGGCATATACCACACAGAAGGTAGAGACACGACAGCCAGAGCTCCTACTCAGCCCACACTGGTGGATGCGTGAGAAATGGAGGATGGTAAGGGAGGGCTAGTGGCCCTAACAGAGAAGGGTCTGGGGTGGGAAAGGGGTGGGGGAGGGCCTCTGTGCTGCTCCAACAAGATGGAAATGAACTCTACTGGGGCGCCTGCGTGGCTCAGTCGGTTAAGTGTCTGCCTTTGGCTCAGGTCATGATCCCAGGGTCCTGGGATCCCAGGGTCGGGCTCCCTGCCCAGTGGGGAGCCTGCTTCTCCTCCCTCTCCCCCTCCCTCTTGCTTGTGCTCTCTCACTCTCTCTCTCTCTCTCTCTCTCTGTCAAACAAAATCTTTAAAAAAAAGAGAGAGAAAAAGAAACGAACTTTCTCATAAACCACATTATTGGGACGTGGAGTTCTCTGTCTCTTTTCTTATCCCTTAAGTTTGAGGAATGTCTCGTTCAATCATTCCGTGACTCAACCAAGCTGCACTGTGTATCAGTGAGAGCTTGGACCAGGAGGACTGACGGGGGCCCAGAGGCCCGAAGTGTGGGAAATCATCACAGGGAGAGCCCACAAGGAAGGCGAATTTCAAGGGCAGAGTGAGAGCTGCAAGGTCCAACTCTCCTCCTCACCAAGAGACTCTTTTTCTTCTATTCTGAACTTAGACTCCTGAATTTGTTTTTTTACTCTATTTTTTTTAAATAATAATATTAATATTAAAAAATTAATAATAAAAATAAAAAAATTAATAATAAAAAATTTAAAATTTTTTTTCTGAATTTGTTTTTATTAAAGGGTGTGGCGGTCCCTCTCCGTGCTGCTCAGGGCCCCAGATGCCACTATGGCCGTTAGCTCACCCAGTGCTAAGGGGTCCTGGTGGCTGTGACCTGGACAAATGCTTTGTCTACCTTGCCCTGACTGAAGGCGGCCAGAGGCCAGGGGTGAGAGAATGACCTCATCTCTCCCACTCTGGAGAACATGACCCCTGGCTCTAATCGGAGAGACTTAAGCAATATATTGGCCAATAATCAGGTTCACAGCAAAACGTATATTTCTCCAAAAAATGGTCACTCACCCCTTGCCCCAGACAGGCCAGAGCAGGAACCACTTTCTCCTGGGCAATGCACTGCAGGATCCGGGGGGCTCCATAGAGTCCTCCCATACAGGAGGCCAGGGATGAGATGTATAAGCCCAGCAGGAACAGGAAGCCCACCAGGGACACCTGCGGGGGAAGCGGTTTCATTACCCACGGCCAGAACTCGCTTGCCCCTTTCCGCTCCCCTGCGCCCAGCCATCTGCACCCCGTGGATCGTCAGTCCCCTAGGTTCCACCTCTGGGCTAGGTGCACGATATCCCCAGCCCCCCTCCCTTCATACCACCACTGTCTCAGTTTGGCACACCACCACCAACACAGAGCGACTACACAGGGGTTCTCCAACCCTCCCACCGAGTGTGCACCTGACTCAGAAGCCTTGTTAAAATACGGATTCCTGGTCCCTGCCAGGGTTTCTGATTAAGAAGGTCTAGGGAAGGGCCCAAGAATTTGGATTTCCCACAGGATCCCCATGGATGCCGATGCCCAGGGGCCGGGAGCATGCGTTGAGGACCGCTGGCCGACGACAGTGCCCACGGGCCTCGGGTCTCTAAGCTGCGCCCGCTCCGACTCGCGCCCATGCCTCTGCAGAGCAGCCTCTCTGAGCTCAGACGGGACCCCAGAGACACCAAGGGCTCCCCAGCACCCGGCATCCTCAGGCTTCTGGAACCCAACCTCTGTCGCCCCACACCTGGGTGCTCCTCTGGGTCCCCGCCTGCCACCGAGCTCCCATCTGCCTGGTGCCTGTTACACCGGGTTGGGCTTCAGGTCCTCCCCTGGCTGCTCCCCAGGCGCCTTGGTGTGAGCCTGGGGAGCACCCAGCACGCAGTCTCCTCTAGTGCTCCCTGAGGCCTCGCTGCTGCAGAGCCTGTCTTGTTCACCCAAGATCCTTGGGGCCAACACAGAGCTACAGACGCTGAAGGAATGAACGCACTCCGTGACCCACATGGCCCGCGAGTCACTAACAGGCAGAGAAGGAGAGGGCACAGTTGTCCCGCGCGGTGTCGACTCGCAATGATCAGCGCTGCTGGCCACGCAGCTGGGTCACAGGCTGTGGGTGGGGAACCTCCTCACCCTCCCGAGCCCCCTTCTGTACTCGCTCTGATGACCGAGGTGCCCTTCTCCACTCTACCGTAGGCACGGCGGCCAGAACCGTGTGCTCTGGGTGCTCCTCCGCCCACCTACCACAGGCGGGCTTGCCCTAAGCTGCACGGTTTGGCCACATCCTTCACGACGAAGACCGTCTGCTCACTTTTTATGTCCCTGCCTTAGCGGCCCCTGGGTCAGTGGCATCGAGCTACATGGAACACTAGCTCCTGGCTAGACCTCTGTCCTGGCATAAACGACACCAGCCAGGATTCCTGATTGGAAGTGTATTATATTTAAAAAGAATATATTTGCAGGATAGGGGAGGGTCACAGAATCATCACGAAGCTGAACGATCAGGTTTGGAAAGAGGCAAGACCCTAGCCTGGAGGTGCAACTGGGACTCTGGACAGGGGACAGTTTGGCCAGGATGCTACTGTCACCCTGCCGCCCTGCAGATGAATTCCCCCCATCCCTTCCTTGTTGCCTCATTTCTTACACTTGGGTAGCATCTGATGGGTCTAGCCGAGGTCCCATGTCCTACCAGGGCCACAAAAGGACAGGCAAAAGAGAGGCCTGTCCTTGGGGCTTCTGTAATCTTAAATGGGGCTTGCTCCCCCCAAGATCATATATAGGTGGGGTAACCCGCACATGGCCAGGGATGCCAGGGGCCTGATGGCCATGACTCGGGTGCACTGCACAGCCTAACTCGTCCTTCGTTTCAGTGTGGATTGCTCTTCCCTAAATGCATGACCTCGTCTTCTCCCTAGTGAATATCCCTCGTCTATTTTCTTCATTGTCACCAGCTTCTGTGTCTCCTCTGCCCTCACCCTTCTTATCATTTTAGTACGAGCAGAAATTCGTGTTATCTAACGTTTCTCATCACCTGATTGCTTGTGCTTCACTTGACGGCATTTGTGATTCCCAGCTGTGTGCAGCACATTACACTCGGGGCTTGTCAGAAGCCCCTGGGCCTCATGCGTCTTGCCCACGCCCTGCGCCAAACAGGCCGGCAGACGGTCTCCACAAGTGCCCATGAAGTCACGAGGCTTCACGACTCATGCCCTGGATGCCCCACAAAACTGTTAAACTGGTTCCATTATCAACCCCGGATCAATTCGGGGATGCAGTCCTCCACCTCTAACCTTTGTTTCTGTCTTCTCAGGCCAACACATCCCGTATCAAGAACACATAGGCCCGGGGACGCCTGGGTGGCTCAGCCATTGAGCATCTTCCTTCAGCCCAGGGTGTGATTCCCAGGTCTGCGGATCAAGTCCTGCATGGGGCTCCCTGCACAGGGCCTGCCTCTCCCTCTGCCTGTGTCTCTGCCTCTTTCTCTGGGTCTCTCATGAATAAATAAATAAAATCCTAAAAAAAAAAAAAAAAAAACACACACACACACACACACACATAGGCTTGGGCTGCCTGGTTGATTCAGTTGTAGAATATGCGGCTCTCGATCTTGGGTCATGAGTTTGAGCCCTACATTGTGGGTAGGGATTACATTTTAAAAAATACATAAAAAATAAATAAATAAAAATAAAAATAAAATACATAGACCCTGCGGTGAAATTTTATCAAAAGCTTTTAGAAAATGTAACTAGTAGTTCTCCACTCAGGCTACACCTAAGGACCACTCCAGGGGTTTGGCTCTATCAGGGTGGGGTGGGGCACAGATAATGGTTGACTTTTCAAAAACCCTCCAGGCGAGTCCAATGCACATCCCAGGTAGAGAATCACTGGCCAGGGTGCATTGTACCCACTGCACGTCCCTTCAGAGAATTTTCTAGGAGATGCAGGCATGGTATCTCCTTGCAGAAATTTTGTTGCTTCTTATCCAAAAGGTTATATATATTTGTGTTAAAAAAAATGTTTTTTCATTGAAAGCCTGCCCGTTTATGCAGATTGGAAATGAAACTGCCCAGGCTGATTTCCTCCTGGTGTGGGGCTGACTCCAGGAAGCTAGAGTCTCCGGCACCAGGAGGCGTGGTACAGTGATACCCATCTTGGCCAGCCTTCCCACAAACACCCTCTGGGATCCTTGCAGAACCTTTGGGCTGGGGGCCAGAGGGGGGACTGTCCAGACATGGTGACTTGTTTATGATTCTGCCCTGTGTGTCCGCTGTGTTTACACTGGTTTTCTCACTCGACAATCTTTTACATAAAACTATTATTTTGCCAGTTTCTTAAAAAAATAAATGAAAGGTTGGTCCTCAGGTCTGGATCAGTTATAAAAACTCCATTCTCTGTCTCCCACATATACCCGGTGTCTTCCTTCCCAGCTGTCATCCATCCGCCCACGGGAGCAATCACTGAGGCCAGGTGATGTACCTGGCACAGCGCTAGGCACAGAGCGAGACCTTATAGGCCCAACAGTGAACGGCACAGCTTTGCTCCCAGCCCTTGTAGAGTTTAATCATTTCTCTCTTCCTATGGAACTTCCGGTGGAACTGGGAGCTTGCAAACTGTGCCAGGGGAGAGGAAGTGAGCATTTATCTGATCAGATGCGTGTCGACAATTCTTTAGAGGGAAAAACAATAAGCACTCCTCTGTCATACACCTGTTGGAGCCATCCCCAAAAAGCTCTCCGTCTTTCCAAAATTATCTGAGGTGTGAACTACCCTAATTTCTTTCTGCTATAACTACTGATGGAACTTGTAATTCCATCTCCTTGCTTTCCGTATTTTACCCCGGTGACCATCAGAGAGCTTCGGCCGTTGAGAAGTCCCCCCTATCCACCACCGGCCGCCCCTTCTCTTGAAGGATCATATTCAAAGTCCCTTGCAAGGTGCTCACTCTGCTTCATCCACTTGCAGTGGCCCCTTGACATCAGTGAGGAGTACATCCTGCAACTCCTACAATCCCAAATTGTCTCACGGTCCCCTCGTCTTCCGCAACATCAGATTTCCACAGACACGAGTTCCCTCCTCCACAAAATGACCGATATCTCCACTGTCAGCCAAGTTTTCTCTCACTTGATTGCCATTTCCCAGAAGAAAATAAGGTTGGCTTCACTTCCCGAGAGGCAGCTCCTGCCCATGGTGGAGAGCAGAGGACAGACAGCCGGGCCGGGCAGGGGTGGGTGCTGAGCAGCTGGCTGTGGGCTCAGCCCCACTGCCATCTTCCATGCACAGCTTGGGCCGTGGGCGCTGGCGGTCCCTCTCGAATGCGTGAAACCATGACTGTCAAATCTCAGAATGACTGGAGTTTACTCTGTGGGATACTTCCTTTTTAACAAAGATGTTTGGGGGTACTTTTCCTACTTAGTTTGTTCTTATTTTGCTGGTTGGCAGGCCCCAGGCTTCCTAAAGTACTTGGTCTTTTGATGTTTAATAACCTTTTTTTTTTCCTGGACCGTATATGTTTTTACTAAAACAGTTATTTAACCTATTTGGTTTTACCTCTGCTAATACTTGCTTGTTACAAAATTCTTCTTTCTATACCTAAAGAATACCGGGATGGACTCAGGGCTCCGGGGTGGCTCAGTCAGTTAGGCATCTGCCCTCAGCTCGGATTGTGATCCCGGGGTCCTAGGATTGAGCCCCACGTTGGGATTCCTGCTCCTCGGGAGCCTGCTTCCCCCTCTCCGTTTGCCTGCCCCTCCCGCTGCTTGTGCACGTGCTCTCTGTCAAATAAATAAAATCTAGAAAAAAAAAATATTGGTATCGATTCTCTTTTTTCCTATCCAGTTAAATAGAGTGGATTTGTAGGAAAAAAAATATGTCCTACCTGTAAGGCTATCCCCATTAGGAAGTGTGCAGGGAGTCAAAATGTAATAAGCACCTACTGTGTACCAAGTACTGTGCTTTACACAGATTACCTCAGAGCCACCACAATGTACTAAAGACTTTCGAAAAAGCATTAACACTACAGGGTGGCTGGTTGGCTCAGTCGGTAGAGCACGCAACTCTTGATCACAAGGTTGTGAGTTCAAGCCCCATGTTGGGCGTGGAGCCTACTTTAAAAAAAAAAAAAGCATAACACTATGGAGACTGATGCCCAAGAGCCAGGCAAAAGTTTCTGTGCAGCAGCAGGGATATAAAGCAAAAAAGAAGCTTCTTAGAGGAACTGTAGGCTGGGAAACCAAACAATTAGATCTGAGAAGCTGCAGGAAACCCAAAAAGACCCAGGTGAACTGACCAGCTGCAGGTCAGTGGAGAGGAATCCAGGGCAGCCAGCAGCCCCGAGAGAAGCGTTCCCGGCAGCAAGAGCAGCGCCCCGAGGGCCTTCGTGACAGCCAGCACCACGGGGACTGTCGGGAGGCCTGGCTGGGGCTCCCCGGAAGGCGACACAGCGCGGAGGCCGTGCTTCCCCAGGGCCCAGGACTGCCCAGAGATGGGCTGGCCCAGAACCCAGGCCACGGCTGAGACCCAGAGCTGAGATGTCCAGTTTATTAAAACCACGCCAGGGGGGTGCTCCGGGTGGGGCCACAGAGGACACTGTGCACACGTACCTGCCGACCTGCATGGGCACCAAGGCCCAGCCCACTGCCTGGGTGCACACCTGCTATGCAGCCGAGGGGGGGACCCCGAGGAGGGACACCAGAGAGCAAGGGAGGAGGAAAGCCCAAGGTTCAAGGCTTTGGGGAGGGCGATTGCTGCGCAGCCCCCTTTGCAGGGGGAGCCTGGGGGGCAGCCGCGTGCACCGCACATCTGCTGCCGCGCCAGCCCCTGTTGGCGACTGAGAACCAAGAAACAGGCTCTTGCCTGTCTTTACAGCCTTTACCACCTCCTCTTCTAGGAAACAGGCTACTGCTCTACCAAAAAATGAACCTTCCACCTCTCACCCCGGGGTGTGCATGATGTCATCCCCACATGTGGTCGCCAGGCATGGTTTAGCAGGTGCCCCCCAACTGGCTAAGCACCCGCCTACCTGTTTCAATGCCTGGGACAGGTGGCATTCCAAACAAGCTTCCCCCGGTCCATGTGTCTATTATTAGTGGTGGAATTTCCACCCACAAAGGCTTTCCCGTCTGTCCATGGAGATGTTTTTACTCTCTTGTCACGGCCTTCCTTGGATACAGGCTGCCTGCCCCCCACTCCATACCTGTTCTTAGTTCTCTCTGCAAAGGAGGGCAAGGAGGGGAGCCAGGAGCCCCAGACCGGGGGATAATTTGCCTTGCTCCATCCAGATCAGAGCCTCGATGGTTAAAAGGACCTCTGTGAGGGAATCTGCCAGAAGGGAAGAGGCTTCAGAGGCAGGCAGGGCTGGCTAGCCGGCTCCCCCCGCGAGTTGCACACAGCAGCCAGTAGCTGGCAGATGCCCGCGGTCCAAGGATCTGCTGTTCCCTGAGGCCCTTAATTCCTCTGATGCAGCCAAGCTTTTCATTCCACAATTAGAGAAAGAAGCCCCTGGGAGATGAAACTGCAGACGGGAGCTTGCATGTAGTCTGAACGAGGGCTGCACATTCCTTCCCCCAGTCTAAGACCTTGGTCCCCGTTAGGGGGATGACAGTGCTCTCACTACCTGAGCTTGCCCCCTTTTGAAACCTGCTTTCATAGATAGTCAAGACCCCTGGAAACATAGATCATCTTTACATTGTTGTCTACATATCTTTTTTTTTAAAGGTTTCATTTATTTGAGAAAGAGAGAGAGAGCACGAGCAGCGGGGAGAAGGAGAAGCAGACGCCCCGCTGAGCAGGGAGCCAGATGCAGGACTCCATCCGAGGACCTGGGATCATGACCTGAGCCGAAGGCAGGTGCCTAACCCGCTGAGCCACCCAGGCCACCCAGGCGCCCCTGTTGCCTACGTATCTTAAAAGGAACCCGTGCTAATGTGGAAAGCAGGCCCGAAGGTAGCTCTGAAAAGATAGTTTAGAGTTTCCTACCCCAGGCCGCCCAAAGCAGCGGCCCTCCATGAAGATCTGCGAGGTGACTTTGCAAAGCCTCACACCAAGAGAAAATGGTACTTTCTCCCCAAAATAGGAGCAGAAACACTCAGGACTCAACTAAGAAACCTTTCCTAGCCTTCTACATTTCTCTGATAAATGACAGGAATCTCAAGGTTCACTTTTCCTCCAAGAACTTAAGGGAAGGTAGAGGTTTTGGGGGATTTCCAGAAAAGCATCTGGGAATCTTATTCTCCTAGGTTCTAGAGGTGCCAAACGAGTGTCCTTGACTGTCACCTGACCTGCAGCAGTGAAGGGGCGGCTGTGGAATGTGAGGAATTTGCTAATCTTCTTCTGGCTGGGTGTACTGTTCTAGAAACAAAGATGTTCCGGCCAGATCAACCCCAGCCCAGCCCTGGGGAGAGCCCTGGGAGTCCGGGTTGCAGAAGGCGGGGTGGGCCTCACCCTGGTGCCAGCCTCCTCGAGCTCCCTCCACTTTGCTGCCTCTTCTCCATCCCTCAGCCTCCTTCACTGCTCATGGTGGAGGGTGAGGCCAGCAGCAGGAATGAGAGGCTGCTTGAGCTGGGGCTTCACTGATGCCATTCTGCATTTCCATCCTGATTTCTGACCTGGAGAGATGCTTGCTTTCCTCTTCTCTCATCCTCTGCAGGCAGGAGCCTTGCCAGGTGCTGCTACCCGTTTGCAGGGATCCCTAAGAAACCCCCGTCCCTCTTCCATGATTTTGCTGCCGGCCCCCCTCCCTACTGCAGTCCCAGGCCCAAGAGGCCGGATTCCCAGGCAGGGCTGCAAGGGGGAGGTGGCCATGTGCAGGTGGGAGCAAAGGAAAGAGCCAGGGGCAGTGAGGGCTCACCCACCTTTTCTGCTATCAGGAAGTCATAGCGAAGGGCGTCTCGGGTGCAGGCGGCGCCCAGCAGGAAGACGAACACCAGGTAAAGAAACCACCTGCAAGAAAACCCCAGAGTGGAGCGGAGCTGCGGCCCCACCGCCCGCTCAGCCCCAGGGTCCGGGCCTGTCTCAGGGGGAGAGGAGGCCACCCTGAAGGCTCCCCGGCTGGTGTGTGTTGGGGGGGGGGGGGCTGTCAGTACTATTGCTCCTCCAGCCTAGCTCTTTCCACCACACGTATCATTGTTCTGGCTCTTCCTGACTTGTTAAAGGAGAGAAAGGCACTGAGGGTGTTAGGAGTGGGGAGCAGGGCCCCCGCGGCCCCTCTGGGTTTGCTGGGACTCAGGCAGGACTGACCCGCAACCCCAAGGCCCCCCTCCGCACCCCCAAAGACGGAGATGATCTTTCAGGCTTCTTAGTCCCACTGTGCCCTAGGCCCCGGATGACAGGGAGCCGGGCCAAGTGTGAGGACAGCCGTGACCTGCCTCTGCCCCTAGCCTGCCCCTAGCCGCCCTGTGACCTCCAATAAGTCACGTGGCTTCATTCCCATCTGGGTGGTGAGAGGATGGGGCAAAGGTCCCTCCTGGGACCTCCCAGCTCTGACCCCAAAACGAGGCAGGCCTCTTCTCTTTCCTTCCAAACGCCCAACTGTGCTCTGTGGCCCACGTTCTCTCCCCGACACACGGCCCCATCTAGCACAAACCGGCCTGGTGCCGCCGGAAGCAGTGGTCCCACTCCTAAGCTAAGAGCAAATTCAGCATTTGCAAACACACATATTAATATTTTTTTAATATCCTGGTTAAAATAATACAGGCACCTCTAAATTCTCAAGCCAGCGTCCTGTCTATGCCTCTTGCGTCCCCCCCAGTGAAGGGCGGTGGTGCAGAGAGTAAAACAGAAGACTCTGGAAGGTCAGAAACAGATCCAAGGCCACTCAGTCTGCTCGTGTGGGCGGCACAGTGTGAACTAAAACCCAGGAAGCCTGAGAGGCTCGGGTAGGCAGGGGAGGCCAGCGCGGGGGGCCAGCGGCCTGCTACGGTCCTCACGCACTCATGGTATCTGCTCCACGTCTCTGG
Source organism: Nyctereutes procyonoides (assembly GCF_905146905.1). Taxonomy (NCBI): domain Eukaryota; kingdom Metazoa; phylum Chordata; class Mammalia; order Carnivora; family Canidae; genus Nyctereutes; species Nyctereutes procyonoides. Next base: position 21,537,505 of record NW_026575030.1, on the reverse strand, counting down.
GGCACACGTATTCCCACCATCCCCGTTTTAGAAGGAAGGAAACGCAGGCTCAGGGAGCTAAGGGAATTGCTCTATGGCACGCAGCCACTGGCAGCAGCGCCGGATAGAAACCCCCACCTGTGTGAATGCAAAACTTTCCACCTTTACGTTCCTCCCAAGGATCCTGGCAAGTCAACGGTTAAAAAAATCCCCAAGTTCAAAATGGAAGTGGGGGAGGGGGAGGAGCAGGAGGCTAAGGAGAAAGGAAAGAAAGGATCCATCCTCCACCTCCCGCATTCCCAGGCAGGGGGTCTGAAAGGGCGAGCATCTGAACCCACCAGACGTGAATTTTCCAGCCGGCTGAGTGTTAAAAGGAGAATTGGAATATGAAATAGATTGGCCACAGTTGGGGCACTCCCAGCACAAAAGGGGCAATCCCCTCTTTTGCCTGGGGTTTTCTCTCCTTGTCTCCAGCTGATTGCCACCAGGGGAACTTACTTACGAGATGCCAATAGCTGCTAGGGAGCCCAGGGGGATGCTGGCCGCGGGCTCCCTGAGGTCACCCCCCATGTTGAAACCGGCCATGACTCCTGAAAGACACTCAGACAGGGGAGAGGGGTGAGCAGTGTGCTCCACTCCACGAATCGCCTGCCCCTCTTCAGGGCCCTCTCCTGGAAGCCATCCCACGGCAAGCCCTTCCATCTGCAGTTCTGGCAACTGAGCTTCTCAATCTCCCCTGGCAACTGGGGAGGCATCCGAGGGGCATGAAAGGGATCTTTGTGGGTTGGATGATGCTTGGGAGGAAAGCCCTACTGGCTACAAAAGCATCTTATGGCCCAGTGCAGAGTAATGAGGGTGAGTGAGACATCTGGAAGGCTGCACAAAGGTCCTGTGGCCACATACAGAGCTCTGCCACCATCCCCACCCCACCCCCAACTCCCTGGGGAGGCTCAGGCTTAGCAAAGCACCTGCTGCCCCCTCCTCTGGAGAGCTCCTCGCCTCTGCTGCCCACTGATTACACTGGGCTTCAGGTGTCCTAGGAGCAGGTCTCATCCAACAGCCAGAGCCAGAGACCGAAGGGCTCTACACAAGAACTCTAAACAAGTTCCAAAGAACAACCGTGATGCTACCAACACTGAGTCCCAAGCTCCTCTTCATCATGGCCTGTGTTCCCAAGAACACTTGTGAAAAGTCATAATTAATCCTGATGGGGAAGGAGGCCACGGTGCAGGATGCTGAGGCAGGGTCCTCTCCTCTGTCCATACTCACCCACAGAAGAAAGAAATAAGACAATGTGTCCTGAACATCAAAAGTAGGTCCTGCCCACAAGCTGGGCAGTGCTCTACAAGTCCTGCTCAGGAAGGTCCCACAGAGGGGTGGGTGCATCTTAAGCGTGGCCTTGCGGGAAGATTTACATCAGCTTAGGGAGATAGATGGCTCTAACTCCATCATCATGGGTTTATGAACACTTTCAACACTGACAGGGCCTGTGCTAATGCTTCCCATGCATGGTTTACCTTGTTCAACGACCACATCAGAGAAGTGGACTTATTTCCCCTGTTTTTTTTTTTTTTTTTTTTTTGTCTGTTTGTTTGTTTTTTTAGAAAAGGCAATCAGAGAGGTTAATTAGAATAGTCTAAGGCCACATTTAGTAAGTGGGGAAGCAGGATTCAACCCCACTCTGTCTGACTCTGAAAATTATGCTCCTACCACCCCTGCTATAATGCTTGCAGGAGCGCAGGGGAAATGGGGGGGAAGTGAAGATACGCAGCCAGAGAAGTAATGTGGGCCTATTTCAAAGGGTGCCCTGAATAGGGGACCAACACTTGGGACCTACACATGCACTGACCAGCAGTTCTACTATTGGGACTTTAGCTTCAGTAAATAGTCAAGGATATGGGTAAAGATGTAGCCAGGAATGTTTATAAATGTTTTTCTCTACTAGTGAAAATGAGAAACAACCTCGTGTCTACCAGTAGGGGATTTGCTAAATAAGTGATGATGTATCTTTCAATAAATACTGGGTCTCTGTGTTGTCAGTACCGGGGCTCTGTGTTGTCAGAGATATGTTGTGACATGGAAAGCTACTTAAAAGCAATAGTTTAATTTTCATACGCATATTATAAAACAGAACATATAGCACGATCCCACTGTCATAAAAAAAGACAATGGAAAAATTCATGCATAGCAAAAAAAGAACTGGGACATGTTTTTAAATGTTAAAGATTTTTAAATGGGTTGGTGATGGAAAAACAGATCACTTTTTATTTTATCACTTATATATATTGTCCCAATTTTCTACTGTGATCATTCTGAAATGGGGGCTTCTTAAAGGGCTTTTTGTATAAAATGCCACATTAGGCACCTTCTCTTTCCTCTTGTTTCCCTTTTTCCCAAGATCCTATTAAAGGGTAGGATGGGGGCAAATGCATACATGCCCATAAGCAAACAGGTCTAGAATGGAGAGCTGTGAGTAGATGAAAGGTTGTTATAGATGTCTAGAACACAGAGAATGGAGGAAGTGGCCCAGGGTGAAAGAGAAGAAGAAGAAAGCCTTAGAAAACTTCTCTAGAGGATCTGAATAAACCTGAGGAAAACCAGGGCTGCTAGTGTGGACATCTACACCCAAAATGAAGGCCTCCTCCAGAACTGGCTGTACTCACAAATGTGTCACAATCAAGTTGCCTGTGAAGGAAGAGCCCTTTCAGGGACACAGACCTACACACTACGGCCAGGAATCCACGTCAGCAACCAAAGATTGCCAGGGGTGTGATGAAAACCAGCAACAAACACATGCCTGATAAAAATAGAACAACCTGGGCTGGAAGAAACATATAAATCAGGACACAGACGATAGTTTTGAAGAACACACAATTAGTAGCTCCAGATACGTCCAAGAAGAAGAGTCTATCTATAAAGCAAGGTGCAATGAAAACAAGAAATAATCCAAGAACAAAAAAAGAACTTCTGGACATTACAAACACGATCACTAAAATTAAAAATGCAATAGAGGATCTGAAAGATAAAGTTAAGTAAGTACCCCAGAATTGAGAACAGAAAGATAAAGGGGTACAAGATTTAAGCCAAGAACAGGAGAAACAGAGGAGCTATCTTAGAGTCACAACACCCAATGCACAGGAGATCCAAAAAGAGAGAACAGAGAACACAAAAAAATAACCAGCTAAGTAAACGAGAAATAAATAATAAATATCCAGAAGTAAATGTCTCTAAACTGAAGACGCAAGTCTTTAGGTTGAAGGATCCCATAGAAGAGACAGCACAAAAACTAAAACTTAAAACGTCCACACCTAAACATAGCACTGTGCAATTTCAGGAAAAATCCTAAATCTTTCCAAAGGCAAAAATGAAACACTTATAAAGGAACAAAAATTAGACTTCTCTTTGGCAACAGTGGATGCTAAAAAACAATGGAATGCCAATTTTAAATGTCTGAGGAAAAATTGTTTTGAAACTAGAATTTTAGTCAGATTAGCAAGTAAGTGAAAGCAAAGTTAAGAAGACAAGGGCTCAAAAAATTTACCTCCTACATCTCATTTCTGAGAAAGATACTAAAGCATGTACTTCAGCAAAATTAGGCTATAACCCATGAAGGAGGAAAGCATGAGATTGAGGAAAGAGTGGTAATGACTCGGGGATGGAGTAAAATCCCAGAACCACAATTGCTACTGCACAGACACCAGCAGGGGCTGAAGCAGAAAGTGGGGCGAGGGTGGGTGGGTGGATGGGGGGAGCCAGAATGCATGCCTCTGGCTATAACTGGATTCAACCCAGCCAACAGCATGACAAACTCAATGATTTTAAGGATGTGCTAAACTGCGTATTTTGGCAACAAGAGAAAAGAAAGTTTATTGAAACTCTAGGAAAAGTGAACCGAAGAGGCAATGTCTAAATATGACTCACATTGGGACGCCTGGATGGCTCAGCAGTTGAGCATCTGTCTTCAGCTCAGGGCGTGATCCTGAGTCTAGGATCAAGTCCCATATCGGGCTTCCTGCGGGGAGCCTGCTTCTCTCTCTGCCTATGTCTCTGCCTCTCTCATTCTGTGTCTCTCATGAGTAAATACATAAAATCTTTAAAAATAAAAAAATAAATAAATACGACTCAAACTAAAATGTCATGACATGATTTTACATAGCTGATGGAATATAAGAAAAAGTAACCTGTTTGGCCATGATATTAGGAAAATTCTCCCCTAAATGGTACAAGGACCACACCAGAATCACAGCAAAAGAAATGGAATTCTAGGTACTACTTCACTCTTTACCAAACGACAGCTACACACTCATAAGAGTGTGCATGTTTACAGTTTTTATTAACATCTGAAAATTGACCTAGAGACAAAGCACACAGGACATAACTCTAATTACAAAATAGAATATGGGGACATGTGGGTGGCTCAGTGGTTGAGCATCTGCCTTTGGCTCAGGGTGTGATCCTGGAGTCCCGGGATCAAGTCCCGCATCGGGCTCCCTGCATGGAGCCTGCTTCTCCCTCTGCCTGTGTCTCTGTCTCTCTCTGTGTGTTTCTCATGAATAAATAAAGAAAATCTCAAAAAAAATATGAATATTCTCTACTACAACGATATAAAAGTAAAGCTATAGCTAACTGATATTAGAACTAAAAAAAAAAGAGAGAGAGAAGTGGAGGGCATGTAAAAAGCACTAATATTTTCATTGTAGTGTTTTTTTTTTAAAGATTTTATTTATTTATTCATGATAGATAGAGAGAGGCAGAGACACAGGCAGAGGGAGAAGCAGGCTCCATGCAGGGAGCCCGATGCGGGACTTGATCCCGGGACTCCAGGATTGCACCCTGGGCCAAAGGCAGGCGCCAAACCGCTGAGCCACCAAGGGATCCCCTCATGGTAGTGTTGAAAAACAAAAATATTAGTCCCATGATCTTTCACTCAGATCTGGCTTGGCTGTTACAACCTTCAAATTAGTTTAATAAGAAAATCTGAGGGTACCTGGGGGGTTCAGTTAGTCAAGCTACTGATTCTTGGTCATGATCTCATGGTGGTGAGATGGAGCCCCTCCTTGGACTCTGTGCTCAGCTCAAAGTCCACTTGAGATTCTCTCTCCCTCTCCACCTCCCATTTGAGGTCTCTCTCTCTCTGTATGTCTCTCTCTAAATGAATAAATAAATCTTAAAAGAAAAGAAGGGGCAGCCCGGGTGGCCCAGCGGTTTAGCGCCGCCTCTGGCCCAGGGCCTGACCCTGGAGACCCAGAATCGAGTCCCACATCGGGTTCCCTGCATGGAGCCTGCTTCTCCCTCTGCCTGTGTCTCTGCCTCTCTCTCTCTCTCTCTCTGTCTCTCATGAATAAATAAAATCTTAAAAAAAGAAAAGAAAAGAAAACGTGAAAGATGATTCTAGCAATGACTTTCAAGCTAGCCGTTACATTTGGGAAGCAGATAAGGAAAAGGCTAGCAAATATTTATATACCAGTTTGCAATACATTTTAAGCTAATTCTAAGCTTACTCTGCATCTTGTTATCATAAAGGAGAATTTCTAAGTTTTTGCTAAAAAGAGCAAAGAAATTCCCAAGAATATTGAGCAGTTTGTCTTTGAAGTTACAAAGATTGTTGACCTACAAACCTAAGACAAAAAAATCTTTAATAGATTTGAGTGTGTGTCTGTGTATGTGTAACTCTATTTGTTCACTTAAAGTGGTAGACTACAGTTTTCGTGCAATTTTGCCCACTAAACGGCTAAAAGTCAACTTGTTATGGCTTCCTTGATATTGCTCTAAAATGTAAATTAAAAAAAAGTATGCAGGTTCCCTTACAATTAGGGATTCCCTTACAATAACTGAAGTATTCCTTGTAAAAATATTTTACACATAAAATAAATAGGACTCTAATACACTAATCTTAAAACACAACACTGAATTTCAATTTTCCACACCAACGATAAAGAGTGAAGTAATGTAGCCCAAAACTGATAAAATAACAGAGATTTTAGAGTATTATTTAAAATTGGGACGCCTGGGTGGCTCAGTGGTTGAGCGTCTGCCTTTGGTCCAGAGCATGATCCCAGTCCAGGGATCGAGTCCTGCATCGGGGTCCCTGCATGGAGCCTGCTTCTTCCTCTGCCTGTGTCTCTGCCTCTCTCTCTCTGTCTCTCATGAATGAATAAATAAAATCATTAAAAAAAAAGAATATTATTTAAAATTGAAAAGGTAACAACAAAAAAAGCAATGTAAGTATTAAAAATTAGGAAGCAGATGGAGGAGCATGTAAATAAGCTAAACCCTATTTCTTAACCTGTAGCCAATAGATTATGTCTTTCATTAATCAAGTTACAGGTTCAAGCTTATTGCTTGGTAATACATAGCCAGCTCCCAAAGTGCTAAAAATGATTGAAACTGTGTGTGTGTCCCTGTGGAAGGACATCTGGGGTGGTGACGGGTAAGGTGGGAGACTATTGGCCTATATCATAAGTGCTTCTGCAGGCTTTTCTTTTTTGTCATGTGCAAATCTTATTTGGATCAAAAAAGGATGCCCAGAGGCAGCCTTGGCAGCTCAGGGGTTTAGTGCTGCCTTCTGTCCAGGGCATGATCCTGGAGACCCGGGATCGAGTCCCGCGTGGGGCCCCTGCATGGAGCCTGCTTTTTCCTCTGCCTGTGTCTCTGCCTCTCTCTGTGTGTTTCTCATGAATAAATAAATAAAAATCTTTTAAAAATTAAAACTAAAAAAAAAAAAGAGGATGCCCAGGACCTGCCTCACTCTGACCAGTGTCCCTGGGACCAGATCGTGTCACTGAGGCTCTCTTCAAAGGCTAGGGCCTCACAGCTTGCTGCCAGAACAATCTGGTGCCAAGGGCATCCCTGGCCAAATCTCCACCTTCACCTGACTCCCAGACCCCACTACCTTCATCTGCTAACACCAGCCCTTCCTGGACCTCCTAACTTGACCCCCTGCAGAGGTTCCCACCTGTCACCAGGTTTGCTGGTCCGTCCCCGGGCTGGCCACGTTGCCTCCCACCATCTACAACAGCCTCATTCTGCCCCCAGCCCCTAGCAATTTAATGCACGTTCATTCAACATTGTGGGATTACATATGCTCATTACTCCTTGCCATTTAGTACCTCCTATCGTTTGTCTTGTGCGCCATCGGATCACTTAGGAAGACGCACGAGAACACTGGTATACACGCTCTGTCTAGGGAAGTGATTGATTAATCCTAAGTGCTTCCTGCTTCCAAACAGGTTCTGCATTCTTAACCAAAGCCCTGTTCTCCTACGAATCTCTCACACCGTCGAGGACCCCGACGACCCAACCTTTGATCACAGGTCCTGCTGGCTGGGCACTGGGATCCTGGTCAGTGGGAGCAGAGAGGACAGACGCGGAGAAGGCCACGCTCAGGAACGGGCCAGACCCAGACGGTCAGGACGCTGGCTTTGTTGGCTCTGTTCTCTGACAAAACAGAGAAGCCAGGAGGTAGGTACCCGGTACCAGGGACACAAAGCACCAAAGCCAGGGAGGTGCCCGCCAGGCGGGTCAGTCCTGCTAGGCTGACGTGGGCAGGCTGTGCACACCTTTTAGACTGGCTTGCACACTAAGGCTGTCGCTTCCAGAATTTTGCCCTTGTGTCACTACACAATTCCTGAGCAGACAATCACTAGTTCTGGTGAATTAGAGATGTCTTGCTTGTCAGCTGGCTCTAGAAAAATTATTTTGATTTTGTAATTTTTCACCCATGCTTGTCAAGTATTACAGAGATTCTCTAGTTTGGCTTTCCCCATCAGCTTCTGGTGCCATTTTAAGATACTATCATTAATGTTAGAGCTGGATTTAGGGCGGGTGTAGTAGAACAAATACTATTTCCCAGAGATTGGTATCCAGATGTTTTTTGTTTTTTAAAGATTTTTTTTAAAACATTTTTTTTGTTAATTTTTATTTATTTATGATAGTCACAGAGAGAGAGAGAGAGAGGCACAGAGACACAAGCAGAGGTAGAAGCAGGCTCCATGCACCGGGAGCCCGATGTGGGATTCGATCCCGGTTCCCCGGGATCGCGCCCTGGGCCAAAGGCAGGCGCCAAACCGCTGCACCACCCAGGGATCCCTGTCTTTTAAAGATTTTATTTATTTATTCATGAAAGACAGAGACACAGCCAGAGGGAGAGGCAGGCTCCATGCAGGGAGGCCAACGTGGGACTCCATCCCAGGACTCTAGGATCAGGCCCTGGGCTGAAGGCAGGCGCCAAACCTCTGAGCCACCCAGGGATCCCAGTGGTATCCAGATGTTTTATAGATATTTCTTTTTAAAAGCATGAGAAATCTTGATTAAACAAGGTTAGAGAGGTCTTTACTGCTGGACTTATCAGTGCCTACAATATGCTAATTTTCATTATTGATCTCTAAGGAGAAATGTAACACACAATGTTTCCTAAAACTTACTCAACAATTTTACACTTTTTAAAATGAAAAACTTTATTCATTACTAGTGTTCTATGGAACACAGTTTGGGCAATGCTGTGTCCGTTTTATAATTCCTATTTAATCTTTATGCTTTTCTTGGGAGGCTTCCTAAAATCGCTTAAAATGGCTACTTAGAATTAGCAATTCTTAAAGCTGGAAGGTGTCTTAGAGGTCAACTACTCCAACCTCTTATTTTACAGATGAGGAAAATGAGACCCAAAAAGAAGTGATTTTGCCCAAGTTTCGAGCCAATGGCAACACTATAGTCAAGTCTCCTGGTCTCAAATCAGAGTTCTTTCCACTATGTCATACAATTTCTTGATTTCTAACACCCGTACTTTTCTCGGATTTCCCTCTTATAACAGAGTAACCGTATGATTCACTTGGGGTTCCCTCCCCAACAAGAAGGCCAAACCGATCAGCTCTGATCAGCACTCCACCCCGGTTTACCCACAGGTACTTTCATCGCCAGGTCCAAATCACTAGTCTGTGCCTGTTGAGGGCAGTTCCCCTCTTCGTAGATCTTACACTTCCAGTTCCAGGAAGCAGCTGACAGTTTTACTCGAAACTCTATTTTTCCGGGCACGAGGATGATAATGCAGGCTGTGCACTGTTGCCCCGTGACTTCAGGAAACACCTCCCTTCATATGGTTAAGTCTTCCGACTTGGTCTTGCACCCTAGTTCTAGAGCCTTTTCATATGTTTGTTGTTTCAGCTTTTACATGGAGGCAACATGGTGTTGGCCATCACCTCGCCAGCCTGGGTTTCCGAGGCTAGACTGCCAGCGCCACCCAGTCTCCTGGACACCGACGTTACACCTACGGGTTTGGTGGGCAACACCAGGTGAACAGGGGGCGTGGGCTTGGTGCCCTGTTGCCAATGTCTGGCCTAACAACAGGCCCGGATGGCCAGGAGAGGGGCTCATCCCCTCGACATCTCAACCATAAGCCCACGGTTAAAAAGGAACCAGTCAGAAATGTCAAGTAACCGCTTGCTTACAACATTTGCAGGACCGTGGCTCCGTCCTCCTGCCCGCAGCAACCCCAGCACGCACAGATCAAAGCCCTCGCTTGCTGCCTAGCATCACAATCCCCCTTCCTACCCTATTTTCTTCTTTGTTGCTGAAAAGGAGAATGAGTAAGGGGGGTAAAAAAGCCTAATAGTCTTTCTAGGCTTTTCTGCTTTCTGTTAGTTGTTCATTAAAGGACTACTTATTCTTTCTCAAGGAGCAACCAAGCGTCCTCCTGGGAGCTTTTCAATTCACATCTGTGTCCTTTAAAAACCTTTCATTTTCTCCTCCAGCTCTAGCTTAATTGTTTCTCTTCTGCCTATTTTCTTCCTTCTTTGAAGTTCATGAGTTTACTCTTTATCATTAAGGCAGCATATCCATGCACCAAAGTTCGCACATCTGATCTGTTGCTTTTCGTGCCCGAGGAAGCAGTCTGCCACTGCTTGGAGGCAGCGTAGTTCCTCATCTGCAAGTGGGGATCAGATTATTGACCTGGCAGGACTGCTGTAAAGTTAGAATGAACACCTGGTACCTAGTAGGTGCTAAATAAATGTCCACTCGGGAGGGATAGGCTCCCCTCTTCACCTGGAAATCCCTTAGGTTCCTAAAGACCCTGGATGTCTCTCCTTACCTTCTGCCTGATTCCTAAACCCATTCCTTCTGCACACCTGGCTTATTGGCTGGTTTGTTTAGCTGTTCCTGCAGGAATCTCTCATCTCCTCTTGGCGATGGAGTTCCTGGCAGAACTTGTCAGGCCCCACCCTCTCCATGCCTTAGAGACTCTGCTGAGACACACCATGTCAAATAATGGAACACTTAATGCCAGGATTCAGGTGGATTTGCTGGCTTTGGGGTCGGGGACAGCTCCACGCCAGTGTGCATTCTCCCTTCCAGTGTCCTCTCCAAAGCAGGTGGGAAGCAGGGGGGCCCACCGCTCGCTGTCTGGCTGACCTGGGGGAACTAAGCTCTCTGTGTTGCTGTTCTCTGGCCTGGAAAATGGGATAATAACTGAACCCATGGAAGGAACCAGGTTCTATGGAGTCTGACACTTTAAAAACAACACAGATGTATGAATATGGAATTAAGAACAGGGCTTTAGCAGGAGGTCATGCAAGGGAGGGACCTTGAAGCCCGGACCTTGAAGCCGGAGCTTCATTAGCATTAGGCTAAATCTGCACCTAATCAGAGCAGGGGGAGCTGTGGGGAGGGCTGAGTAAAAGACTGTATGTAAAGGGCTTGGCACGGCGCAACACGTAGTAGGCTGCTTAACGCTAAGGATTCTTACTGATGTTTAGAATTACATTAATAAACTTAGAAGTTAATGCTATAAATAGAATCATAAAAATAAAAGTATAATAATTATAAAAATAAGGGTAAAAAGAATTTTAAAAATAAAAGTATAATAATTATAAAAAAAGAGGGAAAAGAATTTTTAAAATAAAAGTATAATACTTATAAAAATAAGGGGGAAGAATTTTAAAAATAAAAGTATAAAAAATAAATAAAAGTATAAAATTATAAAAATAAGGGGGAAAATTGTAAAAATAAAAATATAATAATTATAAAAATAAGGGGGAAAAGAATTGTAAAAATAAAAGTATAATAATTACAAAGCTTCCTTTTCTCTCATTCCTGCTCATCAGAATACAGTGGGGTGAGCCCCAACATTAGCTTGCCCTTGATTGAGGCTCTCTCTTCCTTAAACCTGGGGACCCCATTCTCAGTGAATCTCCATCTCTGAGTTCTTCCAGGTATTGTGGTCCCTGGAGTGGCCGTGTGTGTTCGTGTGTGGGAGACATGGAGAGACGGAGAGACGGAGAGATGGAGAGATGGAGAGATGGAGAGAGAATCCTGTGGGCCGGACATTGGTTTCTCAGGGCAAGGTTGCTATCATCGCCTGGAGAAGGAAGGTACTTTAAGAAACAAAGCAAATGGAGAACCTACTCCCAGGGCCCAGCCCCACCCTGCAGCCACTGCCACAGGGCGTGGTGGACTGCAGGGAGAAGGACAGGACGAGCACAAGCTTCCTAAATCCAGAGAAGCCGCTGCAACCTAGTTTTCAGCTGCTCCTGACAGGAGTTGACCTACCCTTGAGATAAAATATCTGAAGTAACTTAAATAATACGTCTCTGACTGGAGATGGGGACACGGGGTGGGGGGACTTTTGTCCATTCTTCCAAACTCCTCTCCCCTCTCCACAGCAGGGAGGTTCTCTTGTTCCAGAAGAGGATGGCCTTGGAGGGAGCCCCAGCCATGACTCACTCAGAGCTAATCCTTGGCAAATCCATCGCCATGGAAACTGTCAATCATCCATGCTTTTCATAGCTTAACAGAACATCTGCCAGGGGAAAGCCAAGTGACACAAATTGTTCGTCCTGCCTACCGTGTTTACACTGGGGCCCCTGGAAAACAAAGAGAGAGCCAGGGAGGCAATGCTCCACAGCATAGTGGTGGCCCAGCTCCGGCCACTAATGAGCTGGGTGACCTTTAGCAATCCTTCATAAGTCTCTCTGTGCTCCTCCTTCCCCAGTTGGTCACACCAAGGATCAATGATTCTCAACCTGGTTGGGCCAAAGGCCAGCAGAGGACAGAGAAGCTCATCTCCTAAGAGAGGTGGGGTGAAAGAACAAAACAAAGTCTACATAGATAGTTTCTTCAATATTATAATTTTATATTTGGAATTTAACAGAATAAGATCTTCATAATTTAAGCTCTAGAGTATCAAACTTGACTAATATTCTTAGGTAGCAATCTTTTCCAAAGGAAGGACAAACACACCCTTCTCTGGTCCAAGGAGGCAGGTCAGAATTTCTAGTGTAGGTAAGGGGTTTAGTGTCCTTATCAAAAATGAATATGGACTAAAAAGACAAAAAGTTGAGAGCTGCTGAACTAGCTGCTGTCGGTCCCGTTCGGACGCCGCAGGGCTACTGCAGGGCTCTTCAAACCTCAGACTGCTAATTCCTGGCTGGAGAGAAAAATCCTGAAGGGGGGCCCTGCACTCCCTGCCCCCTCTCAGGCATCCCTTCTCTTTCTAAGACACAGCGTCTGGGGAGGCAAAGAAGGAGAACCTTGGAGCAGTGTGGAGGGGCTTAGCAGGGTCACATTACTGACACAACCTCCTTCAGGTGTCAGAGAACACCGCCCCCCCCCCTGCCCCAGGGCGCTGCCAGTCAAGAAGGATCATGGCCCGCCTCAGGTGTGACTGTCAACCTGGCGTCTGGGCCCCAGCTTTCTTGGCCTCAGGACTCACCACCAGGACCCAGGAAATGCTCAGGTGGGAAGCCTCTTTAATGTGTGCTCTACCCATGTGAGGGAGGGAGGGCGGGACAATATTTTCGAATGTTAACTTTTAAAAAAAATCCCTCTATTTAGTATTTTTCCCTTTGCCTTTTCTGTTCATTCAAGGGGAAGTTGACCTATATTTTATTGCCTTGAGGGAGATACGGGGAAAGAGGAAACAGAATTTGCCAAACTCCTGTTAAGAGTTCTGTTTCTCCAAAGCCTGAGCCCTTAGGAGACTTTAGATAATCAAGGAGGTAAGAAAGTGGGGGTGGTGGGGGGAAACGGGGTAACCGGGTGACGGGCATTAATGAGGGCATGTGCTGTGAGGAGAACTGGGTGATGGCAAATTGAATTTAAATTAAAAATAAATAAATAAAATATCAGATTTTATTTATTTTATTTTTTAATTTTTATTTATTTATGATAGTCACAGAGAGAGAGAGAGGCAGAGACACAGGCAGAGGGAGAAGCAGGCTCCATGCACCGGAAGCCCGATGTGGGATTCGATCCCGGGTCTCCAGGATCGCGCCCTGGGCCAAAGGCAGGCGCCAAACCGCTGCGCCACCCAGGGATCCCAAAATATCAGATTTTAAAAAGAAGAAGAGGAAGAGGAAGAGGAAGAGGAAGAAGAGAAGAAGAAGAAGAAGAAGAAGAAGAAGAAGAAGAAGAAGAAGAAGAAGAAGAAGAAGAAACAAAACGGGTGGGAAAAGCATGGGGGGATAAGAATAAACTTTGGTACATAGTTTGCTGGGTCCAGTGCAAATAAAAATAATAAGATCCTTTGTTCAAAAATTACTAAGAATTTTAGCAAGAGTGAATCATTAAACCAAGCGTGGGGCCCTTCTGAGAGTGGGTGCAGTGTGAATGCGTAGGCTCGTGCCCATAAAGCTGGCCCCGGGGCGGGGTGCCCGCCATATTGCTACAGAAGATTGCCCCTGGGGCTGGAGGCCAGGAGAGAAGTGCATAGGATCTGGAGCAGTGTGGACCTGGGGCACCCTCCACGTCAACACTGGTAGGGACCCCACAAGACCCTAGAGAGGAGGGCCTGGGACTTGCATAGCATCTACACAGGGCCCCCAGGTTCAGATTGCTGGTTCAGAAGCAGCAGAGAGCCCGTAGGATGTGCAGACAGTACAACAAGAGGGTCTGGCTCTGCGTTCAGTAATGAAAAGCTAGAAGACCCTAAGGCCTCAGAACAAAATGGCAGGTCACTGTGGAGCCACGGTGAAGGACTGACATGAGTTTTCAGTCGTCCTGGCAGAATGAAGGCTTAGAGTCAGATGCCAACCCTTTGCATTTCATAAAAACGAAAGGAATGCACTATTTCTGGCACATCTGGACTTGTGGACCAGGATTCCACCTGCCGCCGCTGAGGCCTAGCTCCAACCTCACTTCTGTGGCCAGCCTGGGGAGGCGGTGGGGACCGTGGGTCAGGTAGGAAACCCCTGAAGTGATCCAGGGAGAGATGAGCCTTGGACCAGAGTGCTCAGGTGGCAGAAGCGGACAGAGGTAGGACATAAAGAAAAAGCTCTTTTAGGAGGAAGAATTGACAGGGCTGGGAGGGTACTGGTAAGAAAGAGGACGTTGGCATGAATAACTCCCCATTGGCATGAGCAATTATCTGGATGGAGGTGCCCTTTCCTGAGATCAGGAGAAAAGGAGAAGAACCAGTTGGGGGATGGGTGCGGTGGGCTTGGCTCTGAACATATTGGGTCTGAGATGCCCAACAGATGATGTCATGGGAGCGACTGAGCATAGCGTATGAAGCTCCGAGAAGTCTAGGCTGGAGGTACAGGTCTAGGGGTCATCAGCCTTGTGAGTGGCCATTGAACAGCAGGAGTGGATGAGATTCTAAGGGGAACAGTAGAGAAAGAAGAGAAGAGGGCCTGGGCATAGCCTGAAAAACTCCAACATTTAATGGGTGCATCGAAGAGGATGTACCTAGAAAGGCAAGTGAGAGGGCCAGGAGGAGACGAGGAGAAGGAGACGAAATCAAACACAATCCAGGGCATCAACACTACCTGACCAAGAGTAAAACGCTTCTCTCAGTCTGTGCTCTGGGACAAGCCCGGTCACTAGCAAATGGTTATTTCTTATAGACCGTTTGGTCAACATGGTCTATAAGTAAGGTTAGCTTACTACCTTCTAGGCCAGGGTCCTAGAGCGATCTCAGCTTTGGAAAGCTCATCCCTGGCCACTGGAGAGCCAGAAAAATGGGGAATGTGGCTTAAAGAGATTCATTCATTGTCCATAGGATCCTGGTTTCACCCACACCCAGCGCAGTGAGAAGACAATATAGCGTTGCTCTGCCTCCTGGGAGAAGACATACAGGTTAGGCTAGAGAGAGGGGAGTTTCTAGACCACGTTTATGCTCATTGCAGGGTGGAAGGCGCAGCTTGTCTTGCTGAGGAATCCATCCTGTTCAGCCCTAAGAGAAAAATATCCCTTCTCTTAAGTAGGCCAACAGGTTTCAATACATAGCTATGGAGCATAGGGAAGATGAAACAATGTGGGAGGCCTTCGGGAATAATGAACTAGGCTAAGGCCACCTCTCAAGTCAGACATACATCCTAGGAGCACACGCAGGCCACCTACAATGCTGAGCTTCGGAACCAAGCATTCGTACCCCTCACGTGGGTGGGCAAGAGCACCCAAACTACTGTACCTGTAGCCGCTGGGAAGAACACCCCGAAGACCGTGAAGAAAGATTCTCCAGGACTGTAATCTGGCAGAGTGTTGTTCCATAGCAGTTCCGGCGAATAGCCAATAAAACCATGCTCTGAAACAACAGAAAGCACAGCATGATCTCAGGGTCCAAGGATCGAGCCCCAAGGAGGGCTCCCTGTTCAGTGGGGAGTCTGCTTCTCCCATTCCCTCTGCTCCTCCCTGCCACTCATGTGCCCTCTCGCTTGCTCGCGCTCTCTCTCTCTCTCTCAAATAAATAAATAAAAATCTAAAAAAAAATTTTTTTTAATGAGCTAAGTGATAAGATAGCATATAGGCTTCCCCAGATTACAGTCCTATCTTATATACATTTAAATATTAAAAGGCAGGGCTGTGTGTGTGTGTGTGTGTGTGTGTGTGTGTGTGAGAAAGAGAGCGAGCGAGCGAGCAGGAAGTCCAACAGAATCAGCCTTCCCACTTCCAGGGCCTGACTTTGCGTGTCTACACCCCTAGAGACAGGCAGATGAAATGCCTTGAAGGAGAACAGTAGTTACCTCTGGGAAAGGGAGCTTTTTTTTTCTCCTTCTTTTCTTTCTTTTTTCTTGATAGATTTCAGCATAGCTGAAATCCTTCATGGAGCATGCATTTATGCATCTTCCGTTAATTTAAAAAAATCAATTTTTTTTATTTTTTTATTTATGATAGTCACACACACAGAGAGAGAGAGAGAGGCAGAGACACAGGCAGAGGGAGAAGCAGGCTCCATGCACCAGGAGCCCGACGTGGGATTCGATCCCGGGTCTCCAGGATCGCACCCTGGGCCAAAGGCAGGCGCCAAACCGCTGCGCCACCCAGGGATCCCAAAAAATCAATTTTTTGATTTTCTAATTTCTAATTTCTCTGTTCAGAACCCCGGCCATGGGTCCCTCTTTGCTGCAGAACATAGTCCAAATTCCTTACGATGAGAATCAACGCCCTCGACCACCAGGCTGCACGCCACCGACTCCTGCTCTTCCTTTCCTTTCCTCTGCCCCCCAGTCATGCAGATGACTCTCCCCAAGAACACCAGTAATACCCATCCCTTGTGTCTCCGGCCTTCCAGACCCTTCTCCCACTTCTCCAAGCCCCAATGCCATGCTCACTTTTCAAGCCCATCTCAAGCGCGACTTCCTTTGGGTTTTACATCAGCTCCTGAATCAGAATGGATTCCTCCTACGTGTTCTCAGTACTGTGACTGGCCACGTTAGATCTTTCCCCAGCTAGACTCCTCGGGACAAGAAATGCAGCCTTCCACAGCTCTGTCCCCCAGAATCCAGCGCTGTGCCTGCCACACAAGAGGCAGGTAGCAAATACAGGTCACATGAAGAGGAATCTTTCTCTTAGATCTTGGCTATGGGCACATCTTGAATTCATGCTTTCCGTTTGCCTTGTTCATGGGCTACTTTATAGCAGGAACGTCTCAGATCCTATTTCTTCAAAGCACTTTAAACAATTGTACCCTAACTTCAATAAAATTTTTCAGGTGGCTTCAAGCCTACTTTGCCTCTCTGTTAAAAGAGGTCACTTTGAACAGCATCTGTGGACATGTTAGTGGGCTGTGCGAGTTTAAGATCCAAGTCAAGCATTCTTAGGCCTGAAAACACCCAGGGTAGGTATCTAGACTCTGCTTTTTGAATCTCATCTCTGGGAATGAGTTGGTCTGTTTCTGTCAACTACAGTCTAAGAGAAGCCAGTCCTGCTCCCTTCCCTCAACCCCCACAGCCACACAGGATGGGCATTTGGCCATCACTCCAGCCAACCCCTAGAGCTATGGTGAGAGAATTTCCTGCCCAACTGTCCTCCACCTACCTCGGGGCTTAGCTTCCCTCTGAGCTTCCATGCACAACAGAGCTCCTGCTTGCTCATGAGTCCAATGAGATTGCCAGTGCTTTTCACAGCTTCCAAGACTTATAACTTAATAGGAAAAATATTTCATAAAAAATAATAATAATACAGGAAAGCTCAGAAAGGGACCCTCGGGGTCCGTTGAGGACTTAGAATCACTGTGGATTGCTTTCCTCTGCCTGAACACAGAATTCGCCCTAGATGTGAAGTCCTGTGCAACGTTTCTGAATGGTTTGGCATCTTCACAGCTGGTCTTCCCCTCATTAACAAAAAAGCAATAATGGCTGAGTTGACTTTATCCGCTGGCTGACCCCACTGACTGGCCTTTCTGAGGTGAAAACCAAGCCCAGCCTGTCTTGGAGCGGAGTTCAGGCAAGCTGGAATGGTGCACGGGCCTGGTGGCACACGCACGCAGGGCCGGAGGCACCTGGGCAGCCCTTCCTCAGGCTCCAGGGACCTCGGCAGTCCCCAGGGCCACTCGGAGGGAGGTGGGTGTTCGGTCACCAGGCCTGAGGGCTCTGCCCACGGATGAGTCACCAGGAGGACTTTTGATCTGCAACAAGCAGATCCACAGATTGAGGGCCTAAGACCGTGGGCTCTCGCCAGGGCCTGTGAGGAGCCGGCCTCGTCCCCTCCCTCTGCACGGCCCACGGTGAACGCAGCCCCACGCAGCCCCCAGCACACCGCGCACCGACGGCGCCGAGCCAGCCCTCTCCTGCAGGTGTGCTTCTCAATCTTCCTCAAGGAAATCACCCAAACTTTGAAAAGAACTTTACGGACAAAAACACGGTCAATGCTTTATCGCTAATGATGTAAAATGGGGAGTCAAAACATCCAACTATGGGGGCCTGGAGTGTTTGAAATGTTTATAAAGGGTTTTTAGTACCACAGAAAATTGTCCGTGTTACGTATGATACGTGTGAAGCAAGAAAACTGGACACCTCTTATAGTACAGATAGCAAAAAAAAAAAAATTTAATTTGTGCATGTAAGAAAAGACTAGAAGGAAACATACTAAAGTACTAAGTATGGATGTCTATTTAATGCAATTATGAGCAATTTCTCTTTTCCTTTTTTCTTTTTTACAGATTTTCCACATTGCCTTTCACAAGCAAAATCAACTTACCAATAAAAAATAATATCTTTTAGAAAAACAAACAAACGACATGCCAGGACCAAAAGCCTACTTTCCCTAGACTCCTTTTCTGTAAACAAGTTCTTTTCTTTCTTTTTTTTTTTTCTTTCCATCCATACTCTACCTGCTTCTCAAACTGATTGATGAGAAAAACATAAGTATCAAGATAGGGCAGATAAAATAAGGACCAAAAGAAAAAAGAAAAGAAATGGGGGGGGGGGAGAGCACCTCAGCCACGTGTCCATGAGACACAGCCCAAGGTCTGTGCATAAGATCCTGCAACAATCACCCTCCAACTAGAATTCAAGGCCTAGAGACATCGTTCGATGACTTTCTGGCCAGCCCACTCGGGCAGGGGCAGACCTCAGGGCCCTCCCCTCATATGTGCCACTTTCCAGGGGATGAGAAGGAGCTCCAGGAGCTGGCATGCTGGATCGTCTTCGTTTCCTCTGCTCTGACCTTCCCTTATGCGTCTACCCCCTAACAATCCCACACCTCCGGTCCCCGTCCCCAGCCAGCCTTCAGTGAGGCTTGGCCCTACTAGTCCGACCACAACTTCTGGGGCCCTGGTCTCTCTCCCCCGCCCCAAATCTGATGCAGCTGAACCTTGAGCTTCCGGCAGGGTGGATGCCTCATGTCCCTGCCTGGCGTGCATTTGCTGGCTGAGGCCTGGGGTGAGGTCGGCTGGACACATCCAGGGCACAGGGCTGAGCAGACCCCACCTGCCGTGCCCTCTTCCAGTGGGTCTTCATGCTGGGAAAAAAGTTCTTAATCTTTGTAGCTGTGGCCCCCGCTAGGGAATCCGATGGAAGTTGTCCCCACAGACACATCATGTGTGGGCTCCCGGCCTCTGAAGCCCCCCTGAGGGGCATGGACCCCGAGGCTCAGGACTCCCATGCTAGGGGCTGCCTGCATACACCGACAGCGTACCCCCCCACCTACTCCCACCATGCCCTGCCTCGCCGCAGCCGACGGTTCACACTGCGGTCCCTGCTGGGCAGCGAGGAGTCTCCGGGCACAGGACTGTACGGGCTCCCCGGGGACATCACAGGGCAACCTCTGCTCCAAACGTAACGACCAGTGGCCTCCCATGGGCCGGCTCCTGGGCACCAAATCCTTACAACGTCACCCTTGATCTCATGGCTGCTCTGCAAGATCAGGGGTAAGGAC
This sequence comes from Nyctereutes procyonoides, assembly GCF_905146905.1. Taxonomy (NCBI): domain Eukaryota; kingdom Metazoa; phylum Chordata; class Mammalia; order Carnivora; family Canidae; genus Nyctereutes; species Nyctereutes procyonoides. The sequence goes on along the minus strand of NW_026575030.1, from coordinate 21,517,939 downwards.
ACCAGGCTCAGGGAGGTGAAGAATCCTGCCCAAGGCTACACAGCGGACCTGCCTGTATTCCAGCCACTGCCTCTCCTCCAGGAGGCCAGTCCCCAGGTTCCCCCTCCCCCGCAGAGGGGGCCAGCCTTGTCTCGGTAAGCCTGGGGGACACCCCCAGGGGGAGGGTGCCAAGGCACGCAGCACAGGTCCTCATCAAGCCCAGGAGGTCCCCCCAGGGCTCAAGGCTTCCCCCCTCTTCCTGCAGGGGGCTGACAGGGGCCTCCCTGTTGAAGGCCACACACACCTGGGGGCATGTGACTGGGGGGGGCTCGCACAGCTCAGAGGAGACAGAGCCAAGCCTGGGCCCGGGGGCCACGTGAGCTCAAAGGTCGCCACGCTCTCTCTCTGCAATCCACCCCGAGCTTTGTCCCCAGAGATCCTAAAGCTGGCGTCTTCGCCCTGGGAACCCTCAGTCCTGCTGCTGGTATAACAGGGAGCCGGTCTCGGGCCTCCTCAGCTGACGACTTCCAGCCCTGGAGGCCCGGTGCCTGCACCTGCCGCATGTGAACACACCTGGCTGCGACCCGAACGCCTGTTTCTGTATCTACCAAAACTGCTTAGACCCCATCGGAGCTCTGCACTTGGAGGGAGAACAAAAGCAGAACGGGGTGGAGTGGGGGGCATGGGAGAGAGAAAACAAATCCAGACAAAACCCGGGCAGGAGACAGGGAGGGAAGATACCAGAAGGTCTGTCTGCAGAAAGGCTTGGCCTTTCCTTCCTAAATCTGGGTGACGTGGCTTCTCCCGCTGCCCCCGGTAGGCCCCGGTCCCACAGGGTCACTGTCTGCCCCCCAGTACTCATGGGGTCCCACCTGCCTTGCCCGGGCCCAAGGCAGCCAGCCCTGGTCACCAGCTGTGACAAAGCGCCCTCCGGAACCTTCTGGTCAGCTCGCTGCTGGGAAGCTCCGCGCGGCACCTGCGGTTCCCGACCCCTGCCCCCCCCCCCCCGGCCCCCCACCTCTGGGGTCTGAAGTCTGAAGAGGTGGGGGGAGGTGAGCGGCCGGGCCTGCGGGGGAGCGACCGGGCTTCTCAAACTGAGGGCCGCGGGGCTGGGGTGGGGGCGGCTGCTGGGCGGCCCGGGACAGGGGCAGGGGCTGGGGGCCCTCCCCTGGACCCCGACACGGCCCTTCCTGGGCTGACAATGGGAGGGCCGCGACCAGGAACAGAAAGAGCTAGAAAGAGCGGAGGCAGGGCCCGGGAGAGGAAGGGAGGGAGGCCGCCGGCCGCGGCCGAGGTCACAGGAAGAGCAAGGCTGCGAGGAAAAGGAAAGGAGAGGCTGAGGCTCCGGGAAGGGACAGGCAGCACAGCGACGCGGTGGGGGACGGGGCTGGAGGGCAGGGGCGGCGGAGGGTCCCCAGGGCCCGTGTGAGGGCCTCGGGGCAGTGTCCCCACCGCTCCGGGAGGCGGCCCGGGGTAGGTAGCTTGAGGGAGGGATGGCCTCCGTGGAAAGGGGAGGAAGGAGCGGGTCCAGGGCCCATCCTGCCCCCCCCTGCACCCCCAGCCCCGGTCCCAGCCGCCCCCACCACTACTCTGTGCCACCACAGGGGCCTGACCCGGGCAGCCCACCCTGCACCCCCCCCTGCATCGTCAGTGGAGCTTTCCCTCCTCTCCTCCTCTGGGCTGCACAGGGGTGGGGGCGTGGGATGTGGGGAGCAGGGGGCATGGAGCTGGGAGAAGCCAGACTTTTGTCCTCCTGCCTTGGGTGGAGCACAGGGGTTGGGGGGGGGGGCTCCTTCCTGGCAGGAGCATCCTGAAGATCTCTGGGGAGGAAGGGAAGGGTGGTGTCAGGAACAAGAGTCTAGACACAGGGGTTGGTGCCCTGGTTCCTGGGGAGGGGTGGGCAGGGGTGTGTGTGTGGCTGTAGGTGAGTCCCTTTTCCTTTTGAAATGCAAATCCTGTCAATCTGGGATAAGCCCAGGCTCCGCACCCAGGCCCACTGAGCACCCAGGTGCCGCAGGCCACACTCCAAGGCGCAGGTGCGGGGTCCCAGGTGACTGTTCAGATCCCTTCCAATTCTGAACGAGGCCCAGCCAGAAGCCCATCCTTCACACGCAGGCTCCAATTACACCACCGACGTCCAGGGGCAGACTCACAGCCCAAGGTAGCCTCCAGGACGCATGGGCACCACCCCGACCTCACTGCTCCCCCCTCCTACGGAACTGGGGGATGAGCCCGCCACCACATTTCTTAATATGCTGATAAAACAAAGCAATTGCGAAGTACAAGGCCTGCCACTAGGTCTTCTGTTACTACGGTACTTGGGGGCCCTCCATCAGGGCAGGTAGGGAACTCAAGGTCTAGCGCACTGACGGGCCTTCAGGGACCCAGGGCCCTGGAGCTCCCCGAGGCCAGCCAGCCCCGCAGAGCCCACGGGTGGGAGGTGGCCCAGGAGCCGCAGCTCGGGGTCCAGCCTGGAGCGCACACGGTGGCGGGTCTGCAGGGCTCTGGCTCGTCGCGGTCCCAGCCCATCGAGGGACGCCGGAGAAGGGTTGTGAGCTTCAGCTCGGTCAGGCTGTATTGCTTCGTACTGTCCTGACCACGGACTGGAGGGATGGAAGGGAAATGATGGGCTTGGAAGAGCCTCCAGAGGCACCACCCGCGCAGGCACAGCTCGCCTTCCCCACGGGAGTCCTCGGGGCCTGCTGGTGGCCTTCCCCCCACCACAACCTCCGCGCTGGCTTCAGCCTCTTTAGAGTTCTGTCCTCTGAAGGGAGGGTGGAGAGAGGATGTGAGCAGGGTTTCCAGCTCCCAGGCCCCCACCCAGAGAGAAAATACACACAGGGAGGGCTGGGCAGTCCAGCAGGGGCCAGAGGGGAAGTCTGAAGTGGGGCTGTGCCTGCCCAGAGGGTACGGGGAGGAGCAGCCTGGAGCCTCCGGGCCCCAGGGGAAGGCCTCCGCCCTCCTGGACGACTGGCTGCTTGGAAGAGCTGGAAAGCCCCCAGGGCTTGGCAACCAGGGGATGCAGGGCCTGAGTTGAGGGGGTGTCAGGGTGGCCCCCCCTCGGAAGGGGGTGGCTAAAAGTTTCCCGTAACAAGAGAGGCTCCTGCCAACCCCTACACTCTAGGATGGACAGTTCGGAGGTTCTTTCGGAGCAAAGGGTTCCTCGCTTGTGAAAGTGAGGACGAGCCTTAGCTTGACAAAGAATGGTTTCTAATACCCAAGAAATTGTTCCATCTGCTGACATGGCTCTATTTTAAATGCTTAATGAGCCTTTTCTTATAAGGGCCTTGGGGTCAAGCAAGTTGAGACAAGAGACTTGCCTGGAGATGCCTTCAGAGAAAAGAGCCGTCAAAGGCCCCAGAACACGAAAGGGCTGGACTCGAGTGAGAGCTGAGGCTCACCTGGGCCCAGGAGACAGAGAGGTGCCTGGGGGTAACAACAGTGACCACCACCCCCGTGGAGCAAAGCTTCATGCCAGTCACCGTCCTGCACCCTTCGGGGCGTTAGCTCCCGACAACCCTACTGGATGGGTGCGCTCTTCAGGTAAACGACTCAGAGCACAGAGGAAACTGGATTCAAGCCTGGGCTGCCCCTGCGGGGTCAGCGCTGGGGTCAGTGCTCACTGGGGGATGCAGGGGCCTGAGTGCGGGAGCCACGGAGGACCTGTCCACCCGACCCCAGCCCACAGAGCCTCCAACAGTCTGCCCAAAGCAATTCCCGGCTCAAAGGAACCCTGAGAGGAAAATAGGGCCTTCTTATCTCCTGGGGTAGAGGAATGCACTCTCTGGCCAGGATAAGTGGCTGTTTTGACAGGAAATCTCCACCCTGGCTGTGGGTTCCACCCAGGCACCACTTACTCCTTCTGACTGTCCGGGCCTCTGACATCCCAATTCCCATCCTGCTTAAATGCCAGGCCCTCAGAACCCCCTAAATAATCTTAGCCCAACTGGCAGTCCCCCAGACGGGCTGCCCCTAGCCCCCGTGGTAGCCAGGAGCTCTGACCTAGGAGTCATCTCCCTTCCCTAGTGTGGCCTGCATACCCTCTCCAGGACAACAGAGAAGGGCTGGCTGGGACGTTAAGTAGCCCTCTGCAGGGGCCAGATGGCAGGACAATTACAGTTATGCAAGCAAGGCCGCCCTCCTGCCGGGCACTATGCTGGAAATATTCAGATTCCCAGACACCCCTTCCTTTCCCTCCTTCTACAGCTGTGGGCACCTCTTCCCTACCACGAGCCCTATCCATGAAGGTGGTCTTCCAGAATTCCATGCCAGAGGATTCAGCATCACAGGACCATAAAATGTGAGTGCCACAGGGGTCTTTAGTCCCAAATCCATTTTACAGATGGGAAGGTTGAAGCCCGAAAAAGGAGACCCTCACACAGTTAGTAGCTGGCCAGGCGAGAAGAACCGAGTGTGGCCAAACTCCATGCAGTGGGTCCTGTAGGTGCCCCCAGGTCCTGCGATGGCACCCGTCTCTTGTCCCCGCCTGGCTACCTGCCAAGCGGGAGCAGGAACCATGCTGTCTGACTTCCTGGTGTGTCTCCGTTATTTAGACCCAGGGAACATACAAAAAGTATAAAATATTAATAATTAACAATGGAGGGGCGCCTTGGTGGCTCAGTCTGTTAAACATCTGCCTTCAGCTCAGGTCATAATCTCTGGGTCCTGGGATCGAGCCCCACATCAGGCTCCACACACAGTAGGGCGTCTGTCTCTCCCTCTCCCCTCCTCCCACTCATGCTCACTCTCTCTCTCTATCTCAAATAAATAAATAAAATCTTGAAAAAAAATTAACAATGGAAACAACGCAAATGCCCATCAACAGATGAATGGATAAGCCAAATGTGGTATATGCATACAACCGATTATCATTCAACCACACAAAGGAACCAAGTACTGACATGTGCAACGACGCGGATGAACCTCAAAAACATTATGTTAAATGAAAAAAAAATACAAAAGGACAAACATGGTGTGATTCCGCTTCTATGAAATATCTAGAATAGGCAAATTCATGAAGACAGGAAACAGAATAGAGGTTACCAGGAGCCGTGGGGGAGGGATAGGGAGTTATTATTGCTTCATGGATACAGTTTCTGCTTGGGGTGACGAAAACCTGTTAGAAGCAGAGGGTCAACATGGTCACACAAAGAGAGGGATGTAATAAATACCAATGAATTGTACATTTAAAAAATGTTTAAAATGGCCGATTTTATGTCATATATGTTTTACCAGAATGAAAGATAAGCAAGACGTTTGTTTTCACGGTGCTGCCTGCAAGGGCCACCCCTGCATCCTCGCATCTAGCCTGGGCTCCTCTCTCCTTTGCAAATGCAGAATCGAGAATGTAGGGAAGCTTCCCAGCTGAAGCTGATCAGAGAGTGAGGGGCAAAGCCCCAGATTGGGGCTATTCCTAGCTGCGAACCCCAACTGTCACCTAATGGGGCCCACCAGGGAGCCCTCTGATCACCGTTCCTATGGGCGGATTTCAGCTGCAAGCAGCATGTGTTTAGGCAGAAATCAGGGCTCCCTTTGCTGCTATCTAGAATCTATGGGGCTTTATTCAGGTGTGGGGAGTAAGATGGGGAGGATGGAGGGATGGGGGAGGATCTGAGGCAAAGCTGTCAAGAAGCACAGAATGCAGTTTCTCAACAACAACCATGCCCAGTTTCCACCCAAAACTTGAGCAAAGTCAAGGGCACTGTTGTTCCAGCCTTGCTTTGCAGCACAGGATCCTCATGGTCACTAAGACCCCAGGCCCGGGAGCAGAGTTTAACACAGGCCCCACTCAATGAGAGCGAGCCTTGAATGAGTACGCCTTTGACCTGGGCTACCCAGGGCCAGTGCCCACTCCTCCCTTCACGGGGGCTGGCAGGTGTCCTCTGCTCTCAGCGCCTCGTCCCGCCGGCTCAGAGAAGGGCAAGCAGCACAGGGCACCCGCCACCTTTCTGGGCTGTGGGAGTCCCAGAGGGTACGCAGTTTGATTCCAGTGTGTTCCTTTATGGCGGGTTCCTCGGCCTCCGTGTTCCTTTGCAAGCCTTTCTGCAGGGTGCTCCTGGACAGCAAGGGGTGTTTGCACCTGTCTCTCCAACAGAACAGGAGCTCCTCAAATTCAGGGACAAGTTCCCTCCTCCCTCAAGATCCTCTCCTGGTCCCCGGATGGATGCAACCACTGGGGGTGCTCAGGGGAAGGGGGGCAACCATATACCCTGCCTGGGCCAGTCCCAGCTCACACCTGTCTGGGAGTATTTTTCAACAGACTCTAGGGAGTGTTCTGATGGCTGGCTGCCCCGGCGCAGAGAGCAAAGAGAAAAGAGGAGGGAGGACATTCCTCTAGGCAGGACCCGGTAGGTGCCAACAGCAGCACCACCACCGGGGAGCCCTTCCCCCGTTAGAGGTGCAGGATCTCACTCTCCCCTCCTCCAGACCCACCCCCATACCCGCAGAACCTGAATCTTCATTTTAACAAGATTCCCAGCTCTTGAACCTTGAGAAGCTTGGAGTCCTGGAATATAACCCAGGGGGCCCCCAGGGACCCATGCTTCCAGAATACACCATGCTAATGGTAATGATAACTTACTGAGCACCCACCTGGTGCCAAGTGCAACACTTGTGCATTATCCTACTTTATGCTTTGACGACCGGCTAGGTGGGCGTGAGTCCCTGCTCTTGAGAGAGGAGGCGAGCAGTCTGACAGTCTGTCCCACAAGGCACAGGCTGGCTAGACCCCAGAGCCATGGCTCTGACAGCTGCTGTGAGCGTGATGGTGCTTCAAATTGGGCCGGCAGTTACAGCCACTCGTCACCTCTATGGGGCCCAGAAACTCACTAGCAAATGCCATCCCTAGGGAGGTATTTTAGGGGCTGGCCTGAGCACCTGTGTGCTGAGTACCTGCGTGCTGGGGTCGGGCTAACGCGGTGGCAGGGGGCTCACTACGTCTTCAGAACCAGTCCCTGAAGCCAAACAGGCATGGCCCGGCCCCCACGGAACATTAGGGGCTGTAACGGGAGTGACAAGGAAGTTAGATGGAAAGCAGGCCCCAGGGCCACGTCTCCACAAGCTCAGGAACTGCTAACACTGACCTCATGGGGGCCAGAGTGACGTTGAGGGGAGGCCAGCCGATCCCCATCCTATAGCCCCCACAACTCTCATCTGGGGCTTCATCAGCCCCCAGGAGGCAGCAAGCTCCACACCCCTGCGACCAGCACCTGGAGGCACCTCAGGCCCATTCAGGGAGCCCAGTTCGGGGATCTATGCGATCTATGGGATCTATGGGATCTATGGATGGCCCACCCCTCAGGCTGTCTCCTGGTTGCTTCCTTGGAACTCCCGGCTGTTGGAGGCTGAGGCAGGCAGGCCCAGCAGTGTGGAAGGGCCCTCCCAAGCCAGTGACTTCATGCTTCAGGCATTCCTCCCCAGAACGCTGGCCAGGGAGCCCAGCAGGCCAAACCCTCTCCTGCTTGTAGAGCTGGAGCGGACACCGATGCAGAGCTGCACAGCGTTAGCTGTCCCTTCCTTCTGCAGCCTTGACTGGGTCCCCATGGCTTCCTCAGCCTAATGGTTGCTTCTCTGCCTTCCACAGCCAAAGCCAGCAAATAAAAATAATCCAAGCTAGCAGGAGGGCCTTGGAGCCAGGGGCCCTTAGGATCCTGGCCAGTCACTCTTTCTTCATCAAATTCCGAACAAGAGGAAGGCCTGGGGCATGCCTGCCCTTCCTCCAGCCAAGGATGAGCGGGGACCTCAGCCCACAGAAAAATTTCCATCAAGGGTCAAATCCAAAATGCCAGGCATTCAGGTGACCTAAGGTATAATTTTCTCCCTCTCCCAGAGAAATCTTAAATGTTCAATTCATCTGATTTGAAAAACAAGAACCACCAACACGAAATGTTATTCCATAGGTAGAACCAATAAAAGAATGTGCTCTGCTTCCTAAGTAAGGCAGCAAGGGAGAGGAGGAGGGAAGGACTGGGTGGGAGGAGGGATGGCATCGTGTCCAGGTGGGGCAGTGAGTTCAAGATGGGGAGAAAAACCAGAGAGAGACGAACCTAAAAGAAGGAATGAGGCCGGATGGAAGGAGGGGAGAAGTCAGGTTAGCGGTGAGGAATGCTGGAGGTCAGATCTGCTGGCGGCTTCAAGGGCTGAAGTTCAAAAATCTTACCGGGTCGTGAGCCTTTGTTTACAATTCTCCACAGTCCTAATCTTAAAAAATTCCTCTGTTTGAATCCTTAATCTTCCCCTTTTTCTGGGTTAACTGTGCCTTTGAGAATCTGGCAACAGTTCTGGATCCTCTCCTAGAAAAATACACTTTTTCACATTCGATTTTGCATCCGTTTCAGGGGCCCGCGGATCCTAAGTTACAACCTGCTGCCTCTGAAAGTTCTCACTCTGATTGGGAGGCCCACAGTGGCCAGAATGGAAAACACCCCAACTGCCAGGTTACACTCAAACGAGGGAAGGATGTGTTGAATCTTGTGCTGTATTCAAGCCATCATACCGAGCTTTTACGGGCACCGTTGGTTTCTTGGACCTCAACATCCTTCCCTGGCTACCACCCCAACAGTGGCACCAGAAGCAAGCTTGGTTACTTGAAGGGGCCAGCTGTGTGTTCTGGACAGTGAGCATGCAGTAGCAAGTCTGCCTTTAACCCAGGTAACAGTGTCTGTCCTTACCTGGAAATTAACCCTTTAATGACCCATGGGATTATTAAATCTCCCATATGCAGTAGGTCCCAAATCTCAATGTGCGTTAAAAATTACCAGTGTGCTGGTTTGCAATACAGATTGCTAGTCCGAAATTTGAATGCCTGATTCAGACTGTTTTTCTAATGAGCTTCTAGGTGATGCTGAAGCAGCTGGTCCCTAACCCAAACTCTGAGACATGATATTCGTGTCCAAAATCGCAAGCCAGGGAGGCTGAGCTTCTGGGCCAGCAGATAAGCAGACTCCCTGCTCACTGCAGGGTCCTCCTCGCATTGCAGGGCCAGGACTAATGCTCGTAGGCAAGGGGACTTACTGTGTGACTAGGTTTGGTCGCGGCATCCGAAAGGCCACCTTTACAGGGTATGAAAGGATATAAGCAGTGCAGGACATGAAGGTGTTGTGTGGGCGAAGCTCTCCAAGGGCCCGAAGGCAGCGGCTCCAGGCTCTGCTGGCACATAAAGAACCACCTGGAGGGGCAGCCCGGGTGGCTCAGCAGTTTAGCGCCGCCTTTGGCCCAGGGCGTGATCCTGGAGACCCGGGATCGAGTCCCTGGTCGGGCTCCCTGCATGGAGCCTGCTTCTCCCTCTGCCTGTGTCTCTGCCTCTCTCTCTCTCTCTCTCTCTCTCTCTCTCTCTCTGTGTCTCTATGAATAAATAAATAAAATCTTAAAAAAAAAAAAAAAAAGAACCACCTGGAGTACTTCTTACAATTCCGATCCCCAGGCCCCAGGCTGCTGGGAAATAGACATTTGTACCAATAACAAGCTTCCCTCGTTGTTCCGACACACAAACGGGTGTGGAAACGGTTTTGTCTGTGGTACCCACAGGCCCGAGGGTATGTTGATCAAGATACAAGACCGTGATACAAGATGATTATAGTAAAAGTGTTCTGAAAAATGAAAACGCCCTCAAAATTCTCCAGTAAAAGCAAACAAACAAAAAACCCCAAACCAATGAACATGACCAGAGTTTCTTTCTCCTTTTTCTTTTCCTCCTCCCTCTTCCGCCTTCTTTTTCATGCTGGAAACTAAGCAGAGAAGGTGAGCCATGCTGGAATGCCCCGAATGGGTTCCAGATGGTGAGGATTTTGGCTTCTTGGCCTGACTGCCCCTCCCCTTACCCCGGGAGTACTATACAAATATTATCCCTTTCTGGCTGCGCGGTGACATGAAAATGGCTGGGGGTGGGGGGGTGAGGGGGGCACTGGGTCAGGGTCAAAGAAACTCCTACAGGGGGAGAGGCTGCTAGGTCCAGAAGAGAACGCTGAAGCATTCTGAGTCTCCCCACGGTGGAACTCCACGCAGGAAGGAAGCCACAGTGTGCCCCGGCTGACCTGGGCCCGGCTTGCCACCTGACGGGGCGAGCGCCAGGGACAGGGCGCCAGGGACGGGGCCTAGTTGCCCACGGTGAGACCACCTAATGCTCGGTCGTCTAGGATGCCCCTAATGGCAAGGCTCTCCTCTCTGCATTGTTCCGTCTGCAATTTTTATGATTTCCTGACACTTGGATGTCTTGCAGTCAACGTGTAGACTCAACGGGATGGGGTTTTCCACCTCGAATGTTGGTGTGTCTCCAAATCGAGGGGGTTTTAAAATCGAGGAAATAGGGTCTATCACCTTGTGTAATCCTGAAGCAAGCTGTGAGGAGGTATCATTAGGGTCTCTCTTGTTTTTTTCCTGAAGCACAGACAGGGGACTTGCCCAAGGTCGCCGAGCCAGGGTGTGACAGGGCCAGGGCTGGAACCCAGTCCTGCAGACGCTCCGTGAGCACGTTTGCTGCCCACACAGTAGGGACCGGGGGTTGGAGTCATTACCTGGGGAGATGGATCTGAAAAGTGGCTCCCACCTGAGTCAGTGAGGCGTAAGAAAGCAAAAAAGTGATTTTTCCTCTGACTTCAAGGGAAAAAAAATAGAAAAATAGATGGGGTTTGTTGGGTTGCTACTGTGTATTTTAGGCCACAACTGAAGTTGCTTTATGACTTCGGGAACTTAGGTCTGCGCCATGCAGAACTATTCTTATGATGATCCCATTTCGCATGTTTAATTAATTAATTAATTTATATTGGAGTTCAATTTGCCAACATATAACATATCACCCAGTGCTCATCCCGTCAAGAGCCCCCTTGCACGTTTAATTTTAAAATGGAAAAAAAATTAAAAATTAAAAAAATAATAGTAAAATGGTCTTCATTTGGACGGCAATGAGAGATCTTCTGCTTGAATTTACTATTTTATATACTTTTGAATGTCTCTTGTTTTTAATTTAATTATTTTAGGGCTAGAGAGAGAAAGAGAGAGTGGGGGGGTGAGCGGAGGGAGGGGCAGAGAGGGAGAGAATCTTAAGCAGATGCTGCACTGAGCACAGAGCCCGACGCGGGGCTCAATCCCACGACCCTGAGATCGTGACCTGAGCCGAAATCAAGAGTCGGACGATTAATTAATTGAGCCACCCAGGCGCCCCACATTTGAATGTCTCTAATGATCCCTTGCAATCAGGATTGTAAGGCGTTGCACCTTAAGAAATCTAGCATTCTCTGCCAGCTTATGAGGAGCAAGAAGAAGTTTAACAGAGGAAATCATCATCAAAATAATAAAACCAAAAAATTGTTCTCCATGATATCCAGGAAGTGCTCATCTTCTTGAAAGCAGCAAAGTGGGGGCAGTGAGGGGAAGAACCCCCCCCACACACACACACAAGCTCAAAGAAAAACCAGAGCCACTATTGATATGTAGTATCATTTCTAATCCTTAAAAAAATGTCCTCTGGGGGCCTGGGTGACTCAGTGGTTGAGCATCTGCCTTCAGCTCAGGTCGTGACCCCAGGGTTCTGGGACTGAGCCTCGCATCAGGCTCCCTGCTCTGGGGGTAGCCTGCTTCTCCCTCTCCCTGCTGCTCTGTCTGCTTGTGCTCGCTCTATCAAATAAATAAATAAAATCTTAAAAAAAAAAAAAAGTGGGCAGCCCGGGTGGCTCAGTGGTTCAACACTGCCTTCACCCAGGGCCTAATCCTGGAGTCCCACGTCGGGCTCCCTGCATGGAGCCTGCTTCTCCCTCTGCCTGTGTCTCTGCCTCTCTCTCTCTCTCTCTCTGTGTCTCTCATGAATAAATAAATAAAATCTTAAAAATAAAATTAAATTAAATTCAAATAAATTTAAATAAATAAATAAGCAAGCAAGCTCTTCCAGGGAGGCATTTCTTTCCATTTTTCAGATGAGCAAACTCAAAGGGTTTCAGGGACTTGCCCACCGTCATGAAGCTTGTAAGGAGCCTGGGTTCCAGGAGCACTCGTCCTAAAAACATACCCTTGCCATCACCAATGACCCTCCCTAATCACCTCCATGGCTGGTGAGGACAAGGACCGTATCTATTATGCTGCCCACCATCTGCTGGCGCCTGACTGCTGGCACCCAGTAGGCTTTAACAGCTACTGCCTGGTGGGTGGATGAAAGGAAGACGGGGGAGGCTGGACAGGGGGCGTGTGCAGGTGCTCCCTCTGCCCCCCATTCCCCTCGTCTGCAGATGGCGCCCTGACGATCTGTTTGGTCGGCCGCGTTCTCCTATAACTGCTGTCACACTTCCACAAGCCGCTCTGATTCGTGTTTTCTAGAACTATGTCCATCTCCACCCCGGAGCCTGATCTATTCTGGTTCCTTTCCCGGTCCCTCAGCAAAGTGTAACTGAGCCCCAGCCACGTGCCAGGTACTTTCTGAGACGCTAGACAGAAAACGCCGTGAGGTGTCCCTGGGGCCCTGACAGCCTGACCCAATGACCGCTGGACGCCCTGCTGAGCTCCGCACCCTCTGGACCCAACGCAGGGGGGTCGGGGCTGCCTGCCAAGCTCTTTGGCCTCCACCACCGGCGCTTCTGCTATTTCTGATGCTTTGTGTTATTTTCGCAGGCGTCAGAGGAAGGCCCAACTGCAATTCTACGCTCCACCTGTTGGCGTCTTCTTGTACTTTTTCGCTTGGGGCACTTCCCCCTCTGGCAGGCAGAGAGGCCAGAGGAGTTAGGCGGAGGGCGTTATGGGAAGGTGGGCTGAGCTGGGAGACGGACACGACAGGGGGGGCCAGCATCAGGAGTGGAAGAAGCCTCTTCGTCGTAGAGGCGCGGGGACAGAGGCAGAAGGCCGCCCCTGCTGCCCTTGGTCGGTGTCCTTCCGTGACACCTGCCCTGTGCTCCAACAGATGAGGGCTTAGCCAGGAGGGCACCAGAGCCCGCTGACTTCTAACAAATCATGAATCTAAAATCAAGTCCTATTACGAAGCAACTGATGTAGGGTCGTGGCCCAGAGTCCAGGCAGTGGTTGAGGGGGCCCCGGCCTCACGTCTCCCAGCACCAAACGCTGCCACCGTAGCCCCCTTGCCCTCTACTACAGAGCAGCTTCTTGGATGCATCACGCCACGCGTGTACTGCTTGTGTCATAATTCAGTCAACAGCATGGCTGGCGCAGTGTGAGCCAGAGGGGCAAGAAGGACCTGGAGCCTGAGGTCCGTGGCTTACGAACTGTGTGGCCTGGGAGAGCAAGACGATCTCCCTGAACCTCACTTTTCTCATCTTTATGGCAGGGGCAAGAAGAGCACATCGACCCCACAGGTACTGCAAGGATGAAGTAATAAGTGCCCAGCGCAGGGCCCGGCACAGAGGGAGCGCTCGATGAACATCAGCTACCACCACCTTCCTCTGTCACTATGCCATCTTCAGATCTTACATTCAAGAAACCCACAACAATGTGGGCTGACCCACTACTTTTTCTCTCTTCTGAATAAATTATTTCACTTAATTTTTTTTCACAACTTACAAGTAAAAATATACTTAGTGTTTCAAAAAGCATTTATTGTATCTGGGCCATGTGGTAAAGAGAGCCTGGCAAGAGTACAAGATTCCTAATGCACCCAACCAGATAGACACCTGACATAGAGATCGAGTGGCCTGGGGCAGCCCAGGTGGCTCAGCGGTTTAGCGCCACCTTCGGCCCACGGCGTGATCCTGGAGACCCAGGATCGAGTCCCATGTCAGGCTCCCTGCATGGAGCCTATTTCTCTCTCTGCCTGTGTCTCCGCTTCTCTCTCTGTGTCTCTCATGAATAAATAAATAAAATCTTTAAAATAAAAATCTAGGAGGGCAGGGGGTGGGGGTGACTGGGTGGCGGGCACTGAGGGGGGCCCTTGACGGGATGAGCACTGGGTGTTATTGTGTATGTTGGCAAATTAAACACCAATAAAAAATAAATTTATTAAAAAATTTTTTTAAAAATCTAGTGACCTATTAGAAATAAGTTGGACAACAATAAGAGCAGGTAACAGTTACAGACTACTTTTCTTTATCATTAGGCTTTCTCTTGCCAAAAAAAAAGAACAAGAAAACCTTCAGTAACCCGATATTTTACGTTTTCAGAAAAGTGACATAAATTCTTGGAGTCACAAGACTCCAAGGCCCTCCACATCTTCCCTCCACATCTCCAGGCCTGGTGTTCAGGGGGAAAGACTTATGAGGCTGACCTTATTTCCCTGTGCCCATGAAGGCCACTGGTGCACCAGTGCAGGCCTGGGGGCAGACACCCAGCCCCGCCCAGGCTTCCTTCCTGCTGTGTGATTAGGGAGCCCACGGTCCACCAGGAGAGGATGAGATGGATAGGATTACAAATCCCACACACGTAAAACCGTGCAAATGAGCTCAGTTCAGAGTCAGAAGGCTTCAGTCACTGAATCACGGATGGGGCCGGCCAGGATTTACGGAGGAAGTGAAGGGGCTGGGGTTGTGGGCTGGGCACCAAGCTGGGCTCTTCTACAAAGCATCTCGGGTGGCCAGGTCAGCGGTGTGTGTGACCCTGTGTGGGCTGACAGGTGTGTACCTTCACACAGCCAATGGTGTGGGGCACAACAAATATTTAGGGCAGGAGCTTGGAAACATTGTTTATTCTTTTGGATCATAGACTAATAAGAGAAAACAAACCAATCGAGGGTCTCTTGGTTAAGATAAATCTTATTTGCTTGCATTTGAGGAGTGCACGTTCCTGATGGTGGTGGTGGAGTGTAGACAGAATGGGAGGTGGGGTGTGGAGGGAGGGGATGGAAAAAATAAAGTGGTGTTTAGAAACAAGAGGATGAGATCACAAAACTGTTTTCCCGAATTGCATCTGGTCTTCATCTCTAGCCCAACACTCGCCTCAGTACAGGCCGAGCTTGCTGTTGCTTGGACCGTAGCGGCCGCCCCCGACTAGCAGCCCCCCCAACCCCCCACCCCTGCTGCCTGCCCTTAGGCCCCCTCGGTGTGCACCCACACCAACCCCATGAGGGGCTCCCAAAGACCCACTTCGAGCCTGCCGCTTCCCTACTCAGAAGAAAAACCCACTGACCTTGCTCAGTGTTTATGATTTCTGTGTCTTTATACCTCGTGTTGGGGGGCATCTGGTGGCTCAGTGGTTGAGCTTCTGCCTTTGGCTCAGGTCGTGACCCCGGGGTCCCGGGATCCAGTCCCACATCGGGCTCCCTGCAGGGAGCCTGCTTCTCCCTCTGCCTGTGTGTGTCTCTGCTTCTCTCTGTGCCTCTTGTGAATAAATAAATAAAATCTTTTAAAAATTAATTAATTAAAACAAAATAAAACTGCTGTGGGGTTCTAAAGTTATTCCTAGTTATTTTGTTTATCTGTTTGCTTTTCTAACTAGAAAGACTAAGAAAATCCTCTAGAAGACATGTCATGTCATCAAGCCTATGTTTATATTATATTCCATCTGGGACTTCTGAATGTTGCTACATTAATTTTAACTTTAAAAATACTATATATGGTGTGAGCCCAATTATGTAAAAAAAAAAAAGGTGGATAGAAAAAAAGATTACAATAGTCTTTATACTTCATATTTTAAAATTAAATATGTCATTCTTAATAAAAATAAGTTAGAGGGATCCCTGGGTGGCACAGGGCCTGCCTTTGGCCCAGGGCACGATCCTGGACACCCGGGATCGAATCCCATGTCGGGCTCCCGGTGCATGGAGCCTGCTTCTCCCTCTGCCCACGTCTCTGCCTCTCTCTCTCTCTCTCTCTCTCTCTCTCTATCATAAATAAAAAAAATAAAAAATAAAAAAAATAAAAATAAGTTAGAATTATAATTTAGTATATACTAACCTGTTATGAACTGAATGTTTATATCCCCACTTAACCCCCCCAAATCCATATGAATAAGCCCTAACCCCCAGTATGGCTATATTTGGAGATGAGGCCTCTAAGGAAGTAATTAGGGTTAATAAGGTCATAAGGGTGGGGCCCTGGTCAGACAAGATGAGTGTCCTTATCAGAAGAGACACCAGAGAGCTAGTGAGTGCATAGCACTCTTTCCCAAACTCCCTCTCTCCCTTCCTCTCTCCCCTCAAACTACACATGCAAAAGCGTGTGCGCGCACACACACACACACACACACACACACACACAGTCTGAGGAAAGGCCGTGTGATGATACAGAGAGAAGGTGACTGGCTACAAGACAGGAAGACACTGTTTATCAGAAACCAAATCAGCTGGAACCTTAATTTTGGACTTCTGGCCTCTAGAACTGGGAGAAAACTAGTTTCTGATGTATAAGCCACAGTTTTCAAACTGGCCTGCTCCTCTTAGCCCATGGATGAAACCCGGCCCCTCTGTACTAAACATCTCAGGACACCCTCAATACCTGCCAGGCTTACGTCTTTTGAGAACATGGGTCGTGAGAATGTATTCCTGCACCAAGATCTCCTTGCACCCTAGGGCCCTGATTCCCTGGACACAATCCTGGAACCAGAGTCTGGGAGTCTGAGCCAAAGGTGACCACACAGGCTAGTCCTGAAGGAGTCCGCTGTCCGAGAGATTCCCCCAACACCCTGCCCAAGCAGGTGAGAATGAAGGTGGAGACCCTGAGAGCAGACAGCAGGGGACAGCTGGTCAGCGACCACTGTAATCTCAGCAGAGACAAGCTCATGTTCTATTGCTCATCAGGGCCTGTGGTTCAAGCTAATGTCGGGAGCACTAGGATTCACAGGGGTCACATAGCAGCCCTGAGTTTCCTGAGCTTCCCTCTGTCTCCTCACATTCAACCATAGTCACCTCAGGACATGGCTCTTCCTTGAACCTGAAGGAGACTTATTCCTTTCTAGCTCCCCCCACCCCACCCCGAGTCCCGGCCCCAGCATGCTAAGCTCCAGCACACCTAATTTCCTGCACTTTCTCAAATTGTCCCTGCATTTCTTATCTCTGTGTCTTCACATATACTGTTCCCTTTCCATGAGATCACCGTTCCCAGTTTACCACCAGGTGAGCTGCTGCATAGCCTCTAAGGTAGGTCTGTTCAAAAGTCACCTTCTCCTTGAAGACCTCCCTGACACTCCAAGGTCAAGCTCTTCCACTGTCCCCCACCATGGTGTTTTTCCTTCATAACACATAACCACCATATGGTGATTATTTGGTTGGGGGGTGGGGACTACACTTTATCCTTGCGTATAAACTTCTAGCATTGGATCTGCACCCAGTGGGGCTTAGGAAAGGTTTTGGATTAATTGATTACAGGGAACGGATGACAAAGAGGGAAATAAAGCTGGGGTAGGACAAGGAGAAACAGAGATAAAGGGACAAGGGGCAAAGGAAGGACAAGGTGGCAACGAAGGAGTAGGAGAAAGATAAGGTGTTGGCAAGACACAACTTTAAAACATGCAGTGAGATTTTTTCAGGAATAAACACATTTTCCCATTTCAGGCTAATGTGTTTTTTTTGTTTTGTTTTTTAATTCATTTGAGAGAGTGGGAGCGAGAACACAAGCATGAATGGGGTGGGGGGCAGAGGGAGAGGGAGAAGCAGACTCCCCACTGAGCAGGGAGCCTGAGGAGGGGCTCAATCCCAGGACCCTGGGATCATGACCTGAGCTGAAGGCAGACACTTAACCTAAACCTTCTGAGCTACCCAGGCACCCCACTAAGGTTTCATTTTTAAGTAAACTATTTTTCTGTTTATTTTCAGTTCTAGTGAGCCCTGATGCCCATTGTAGAACCTTTTTTAGACAACTTAAGCTTTTAGTATCCTTAGATACTATCCCCATATATTCCAAGCAGAGTCAGAGCAACACCCAACACTCAACACTTGTTTCCTGATAGTCTGCAAACTCTCAAAAGCTGGGGGGGAAAGCTCTTACAGTCACTTGGGAGGGTTTCCACAATGCTAATTCACAGTTTCTCCCTGGGATGATGAAGTATCAACACAGGAGGTCACACCTACCAGAGATAAAAAGTATTCGCAAACATTTATTGTGACCTAGGTCACAAACCACATTGTAGCAATCCACCAAGAAAAAATGCCTTCTCCATGTCTCTTCTACAGTATCAGCCCAAACAACTTCAAAACGGTTCAGAGACATTATGTTTAAAAAGTATCATTAAGGTTTTCGTAAGTGGTTCCCCAAATCGGAGGTATAATCCACCCAGTGATTACAATCCCAAAGATTACATCCCTTCAGAGGGTGCCAGAGCAGGAGAGATAATGATCTCTCACAAAAAGATATACTTCCTTTCAGATGAAAAAGGCTAATTTTTAGAGAGAAAAAGAAGTAAAAAAAAAAAACTGATTAAAAAAACGCTTAAACGTGATTGGTTTGTCACTTAAAAATATTAACACCAGATGTGGGGTAAGATGGCGGACTGAATACATGAACCTAATTTTGATCCCTCCCCAAATCCCACTAATATATAGTAAAGAGGTTTTTAAGAGGATATCAATCCCTAAGTATGGGGGAAATGACAACATTTTGGAAGCTACAATGTAGTGGATGGCCCAGTGGTACTGAGACCAGACATGAGAAAATGGAATCTTAAGTCAGCCAAAGGAAGCTGAAAACCAACCTCACTTACTGCACGAAATTCTTCGAGGTCTCTTATAGGTAGTCCGGTGTCCGGCTGTGGGAGGGAGAGGAGGTGGGTTGAAACCAGGAAGACTGAGGTAGATTCTGGGAAGTTAAGTTGCTCATGCTCCCAGGCACCCAGTGTTCCTGGCCAGCTGAAGTCTATGGTTTATTCTCCAGAGAGGGTAAACCAAGGACTTTGACAGGTGCAGCTAAGGAAAATCTAGCCGATGTTTACCAAACCCTTTCCTCAACTCAATTCCCACAACAAGGGTGGCCTGGCCTGATTCATCCTTCAGGCAGATTAGAAGACACCTCTTTGGAGAAAGTGACACAATTCATGAAGCACCTAAATGGATGATCTTGAGAGAGGGTCCCCAACACCTAGTCCCCCAGACTATCTTACCCATCTTAAAACTGACCAGACCCAGCTATGTACTCAGTACTTCCAATGGGCCTTTTCTCCCCTACTCTTTTTTTTTAATTTTTATTTATGATAGTCACACACAGAGAGAGAGAGAGAGGGGCAGAGACACAGGCAGAGGGAGAAGCAGGCTCCATACACCAGGAACCCGACATGGGATTTGATCCCGGGTCTCCAGGATCACACCCTGGGCCAAAGGCAGGCGCTAAACCACTGTGCCACCCAGGGATCCCTTCTCCCCTACTCTTAATCAGGAGCAGAAAGCCAAGGATGACCAGATATCTGATAAATCCTTCTGATATGGACGATAAAGACCCAAATGAAAGGAAAAAGGAAGTTCGGGGAAGCAAAAACTATACAAAGATAATAAAACTTTGAAAAATACATCAATAAATTCTCTGAGAGCTAAGAGTAAGTATTTCATCCATGAGACAACCCTCCCCCACCCAAAAGGATGTTATTATAACAATAAAATGAAATGTAGCATTCAAAAAACTAAGAAAAAGGTCTTGATTATTAAAAACACTTCAGCAAAATAAGAAAACTGATTAAAAGAGTAGATCGAGCAAAGGGAATCTCTCAGAAAGTGAAGGTAAAAATAAGGTAATTAAAAAAATCCAATATCCAAATAGTAAAAGTTCCGGAAAGAGAGAAAAAAAAAAGTGTAGAAAAATATGACCATTGAAATAATTCAAGATGATTTCCCAGAACTGAAAGATATGTTACCAGACCAGAAAGGGCCCACCCAGTGCCCAACACAATATAAACAGAACCTCGTGGGAGCATATCATTTTGAAATTTTAGAAAACAAAAAGAACTTCCTACTAGTTTATAGATTATGTAGAAGACTATGAATCAGAATGGACTGCTCAACAGCAATACTAGAAGCCAGGAGATAAGCATATCAGATGTTTAAGAGAAAATAGTTTCCAACCTAGAATTTGATATCCAGCCAAACTATGAGTCGAGTGTGAGCATAGAAAAAAGAACTGTCAGACACAGAAAGTCTTCAAACCATTTCTCTCTCGTGTGCTCTTTCTCAAGAAGTTACTAGAAGATGGGGCACCTGGGTGGCTCAGTCAGCTAAGCATCTAGCTCCTGATTTCAGCTCAGGTCATGATCTTGGGGTCATGAGATCGGGCTCTCACTGCGTGTGGAGCCTACTTAAGATTCTCTGTCTCCTCTGTCACCCTCCCCTGCTCATACGTTCTCTCTCTCTCTCAAAAAAAAAAAAAAAAGGTTACTAGAAGATGACCTCATCGAAAGCAGATCAGAATGACATAAGATTCAGAAACAGGAGATCCAACTGAGAAGAAAGATAAAGGAGGGGTGAATGGAGATCCCAGGCAAGAGCTCTCCACACAAGTGCAGGGTGACCATCTGGACTGGAGCAATGTGACTCAGTCCATGTTGAGGGCCCTCATCACCAAGCTCCCGGGAGCCACCACACCTAGTTTTTAACCTGAGGTCAGAACACTGGGGTGAGCCTATCTCAGAGCCATGTGTTTGGGTCATCTTGACCATGAACTTGACCATGAAGTTGCTGCTCTCGCCTCTTCAGCTAGGGCATCACTCCACTGACCTGTTCCGTGTGACCTATGGCCAAGGGCTAAGGATGGCAACGAGGGCTCAGATGTAGGAAGAGAGCAGTTCTGACCCCAATGCATCCCTCCAGACATTTAGTACCTGATACATATCACAACCTGGGGAAAGGCAGGATCTGAGTAACCAGAAGTCAGACAGCAATTACTTCGGGTGAGAACAGAGGGAGATGCCCCTGAGGAGGAGCTGCCGCAGGGAGCTCTCGTGGGACTAGCGACCTTCTATTTCCTAATCTGGGCACTGGTGACATTCTGCTGCTCTTTAACCAGCATGTATGTTTTATACACTCTTCTATACACAATATCCGTCTTTTTACAAAAGATTTTATTAATTAATTAATGTATTTATTTATTTATGAGAGCGAGCATGAGCAAGGTGGGAGAGGCAGTGGGAGAGGGAGAAGCAGACTCCCCACCAAGAAGGGAGCCTGATGCGGGGCTCGATCCCAGGACCCTGGGATCATGACCTGAGCTGAAGGCAGACCCTTAAACCACTGAGCCACCCAGGCGCCCCCACGCAATATGTTTTAGAATAAAATACCTTAAGGAAGCAATTCTAATGTAATTATTTGGAAGCATGAATGTGTTCCCTCCTGTTTAGAGATCTCTTCCATGTTCTTGCGCTGCAAAGTGCTGCACTTCATTTCACAGAGAAAAACATAATTGTTTATCTTTATGAAGTAATAGAGCCATTTTGCGACACATGAGTATACCTTCCCCCAAAACTTTGAGAATCTCCTTTGCATTTTCAGTTTCAGGCATAAATTATATCACCTCTTTAAAAAGTGATGTGAAGAGTAGACAAAATTTTGTCATGAACCGGAAGTCCCCCATCTCTGGCTTAAGGCCTAAGTCTGGAGTCCCGAGAGTCTTAGGAGGCATAAAGTATAGGGATTAGACTTTGGGCTCTGGAGCTGGACTATCTGAGTTCAATTCCCACCTCTACTAACAACACAAGCTTAGGCAGGTACTTACCGTGCACAGCCTCAGCCTCCCCGTTTGTAAAATAAGAACAGCCATAGTACGGGGGTGGAGCCGGGGGGTAGCGGCACCTGGGGGGTTCAGTCAGTTAAGCATCTGCCTTCAACTTAGGTCATGATCCCAGGATTCTGGGATTGAGTCCTGCATCAGGCTCCCTGCTCAGTGGGGAGCCTGCTTCTCCCTCTCTTCCCTGCTCCTGCTCTCTCTCTCCCTACCTGTCTCTCTCTCAAGTAAATCTGAAAAAAAGAAATAAATAAGTAACCATAGTACCTACCTCTCGTTGTAAGAAGTAAATGAGTTGACACACCTAGGATGCCTGACATATGCCAAGTGTTCAATAAATGTTGGCTACTGTCGTTACTATTATACAGATAAGCAACCGCCTCACTATGCGGTGGCAACTATCTTTCTACAAAAGAAGTTATTTCCATCAAAAAGTCCAGGAGTGTGAGGACTCACTGTGGTCATTCCTTCTCTGCAAGGCCCCCTTGATGTTCCCCAACTACCACCATCTTCCAATCAGCCACTGCTCACAGATGTAGGTTGGGATGAAGCAGGTGGTGTTTGCAACAAATTACCTAAACCTTTTCACACTCAAGACTGAGACATGGTTCCCTAAAAATGGCAAACGTGGCTTGCAGGTGGGCTGTCACACAGCAGAGCTGCCTCCCTCCCCTCCCTCGCCAGCCTCATGAGGGACCTCTCCGAGGCAGAATCAGTGCACAGGTGTGAGTGATGGCTCACGTTGTCAACACAGGTCACACGTGGGACTCAGGGCCACAATGGGGTACGGGGCAAACAGCCCTGGAGGGGGCATTGGAAGAAATGGCTTCCAACCTCGGCTCTGTGTGACTCAGCAAGGGCCGCTCGACCTCTCTGTGCCTGTTTCCTCACCCACAGAATCAGGCGCATCACCCAGATTCCACATACCCAAGCTCAGGGAATTTAATGTCAACCTCCCCTTAAATACCATATAACTCGTGCAGGGGCAAAGGGAGGTCAGTCATGGGACAGGGAGTCTTCTGGAGACACAGCCCATCATCCAAAACTGACTTCAGCTGGTGCTGGCCTGCTTGGGCTTCCATCCCCATGTCTAGGCAGAGCCTGTAACAATGTTATCACTTTTTAAAACATATGCCTAAACTAGTTCCTATTGCAGACAATTGGCAGGTGCCCAGTTAATAGATTATTTTACCAGACAGCTGAATGCTTTGGCCATTGGTCAAAAATGAGGTCACTGCAATCCTATGTGCTGTGACTGGAAAAGCCTAATGAAAAACAATTGTCCATTTTTTGGCAAATGGGAATCCGTATTCCCAGACCCCTAAAGTTGCCTGTGGCTCGGTGTGTGGTTCAGGAGCAAAGGAAGATTCTGTGCAAGGTCAAGGTGGCCTTGCTCTTTGGCTCCTTTGTCGTGCGCAACTGTCCACGCATGTTTCACATCAGCAAAATCCCCAACCGGATTCGGGCTGACCTGGAGGAATTTCTGGCCAACAGCGCAGGATCCCCCGGTCTTTCTCTCAAACCTGCGCAGTCGGAAAGAACGGGTCAGGAGACTCCTGTCCCAGCCATCTGGACACACATGCTCGGTGGAGATGCATAATATGAAGCACATGTGCTTTCTCGAAAAAAAAAAAAATTCTTTTTCTAATGGCTACAGAGCAGTCACTACCAGAGCCTGTGGCGGCCTTCCAGCTGTCTGGCCCCAGACGGAACGATCCCTGCCCACCTGCGGCAGGTAAGCCCTACGCCTCGAGCTTTTACGGGGGATTCATCTACAGTCTTTTGTTGAGTATTGGATGCCTCCCTGAGCATCTCCGCAGAAACTCCAGAAGGAAAACGTTCAAAGCCAGGGTCTTCTCGGCTGCAAGCCTTCCCTCCTTCCTTCCTCCTTTCCCAGCCAGGTCCCGCTGAACCCGTGCCCGGGGCCCGCTGAACCCGTGCCCGGGGCCAGGCCCTCCCCTTGTGCTTGTCCCGCCAGCTGCAGCCTGCGCGGGGCACTGAGCGCCGCTGCCACAACGGGAAGGCCAGCGCCGATCAGGAGGGAGGCCCGGGCAGTAGTGTCTCCTGGGTGCCGCAGAGAGGACTTGAAGGGGCCGAGGCTCTCCACCCCCCAGTACATTCCAGAGCCTTTCCCTTGCACCCTCCATCTATGTGATTCAGTCTTCATTTATTCACTCAACACACATACTGGGCGCCTGTCGACCGAAGCCCCGCTGGGGAGCTGGGGACAAAAGGGGATTGAGGTGTGTCCCTGTCTCCGGGGGCACCCGTGTGCTCGCGACAAGGCCGCAGGGGGTGGGGGCAGCCCTGGGCCCTGGGGAAAGCTGCCCTCTGCACCCTCACACTGATCCCACCGCAGAGCCCGTAGGATGAATAGCATCGAGGCCAACAAGGTGAGCAAGGGTCCGGGTGAGGCTCTGGGCCATGGACCACGCAGCTCCGGCCCTGACCGGGCACCGGCGAGGGCTTCTGCACCCAGGGCCGCTTTCTGGGCCAGGAGCACGGCTGGTCACAACTGACTGGAAGGCTGGCCGTGCTAACGGGCGTACAGGCTGGGCTCCAGTCTAGCGCGTGAATAAACTTCTCAAGCCTGAATCATCGGCACCACCCAGTTCTGCCAACAGCCTCTGAAGCCTCCGCGTTGCCAGCCTGCAGCGGACCGAGTCCTTAACCCGACGGTAACTACCTTGTATCCACCATAGAGGCATCTGCGTTCCGCAAAGCAGGCTTAGGCCAGTAATGAGGACCCCAGGCTGCGCCAGGAACCCCAATATAGTGGCTCATTCAAAGGGTCCAGTCACGAACGGAGGTAGAGGGAAAGAGGGAAGATGGAAGGAGGAAACGAGAGAATGAGGGAGGGAAAAGGAGTCAGAAAGGGAGGGAGAGAAAGGGAAAGGAAGATTAGAAGCCAGCAAGAGGGCTGCTTCGCATCCCCTTCACCATGACCGCAAATTCCAGCAGGTGGTCCGCTGGCCCTGCTAGGGGTCCCGCAGTCCTGGTCCTTCCTGAATTAGCACGACTTTCCAAGGAGGCACCTGAGACAGTGCAGAACCGCTCAGGCCTGCTAGGGCCGGACCACCTGAAGCCAACGAGGTGCAGGGCTGAGGGCTGAGCACCAGCTCCCAGGCTGGCCTCGCCCCTGCGCTCTCCAGGAAGAGGGGTGGGGCCTGTGGACCCAGGAGGGAGCACCAGGTCCTATCCTGACCCACATCATGCCCTGCCCTGACCTGGGTCCAGGTCAGCTGACCTTGTCTATCGCCACAGGGCCTGGTGGCGTTTGGGAACCATCTCTTGGCCACTTCAGTATCTGGTTCTGGCTCCTGACCTGGCCTCACAGCCCCCTGGCTTGTCTCCTGCTTCCTCTCCAAGCTCTCACCAGGCATGGGAGGGCCCAGCCGAGACTGGCAGGTTCTGGGAGCCCCTGGATCTGAAGGAAGAAGGGAGCAGTGAAGGATTCAGTGGAGGAGGACAGCTCCAGCACACTCCCCTAAGGGCATGCCAGGCCAGGAGGTGCCTAGGAGCCCTGCGGAATAGCTTTAGAGTCCGGAGCTCTGGGTTCAAATTTCGGCTAAGGCCCTTCCTGTGCAATCTCAGGAAAGTTGCATAACCTCTCGGGGCTTTGGCATCCTTGCTGTAAAATGGGAATGACCATCTCACCCATATCACTAGGCTGATTCAAGGATCAAATAGAATAATACATGTAAAGTGCCTGACACAGCGTTGGTGCTCATTCCAATTTTTCTGGGTGCATCCACACACACAGGTAAGTGGGTGCTATGCTATGTGGGGCCCTCGGCTGAGTGCTAGTCAAGTGAGAAAGGCAGAGGAGGAGGAGCCAGTCCTTGCCGTTAGGGGCCAACTGATGAGTTCCAGTCTCCACCCTGAGCCTACTCTCAGGGCAATGAATTCTTTGGTCTTACACTCAGAATCCTGGACACGCCAGCCTGAGCAGCACGGCCTGGGGCCTCACCACCATTTGCCTCTTATTCCACTGAGCCTGTGGTAGAGAGCAAAGCAGAGGCTGTGCGAGCCGGGGGCGGGAGGGGAGTTCTTGAACCTGTGTGCCCAGCAGAATCCCCTGCAGACTAGAAAGACAGGCCACGGGGCCCGGCCAGCGGTGCCGACTGGCCTGGTCTGGGGTGGGGCTCCCCTGGTGCTTCTAATGTATGGGCAGGGTTGATAAGCCGGGGGACAGAGGCTGGGACCAGAGGCTGCGGTCACCAGCGCTTCCAGGAAGACTCTGTTCTCTCTGCTGGACCAGGGAGGGCTGGGGACCGAGGCCTGGGGTCTCTCTGGGCGGCAGCTGCTGCCTCTGTGAGACGGAGGGGAGAGCCCCGGCCCAGCCTTCCTGACGGGGTCGTGTGTGAGGGTTGCATGGGGTGAGGGTGACAAAGCCCCCAGCACGGCATCGCCCACCTGACCGCCCCACAGGTAAGATGCCCATGCCAGGGCCCCACGGACCACAGCCCCCAGGCGTGGAGCCTTCCCCTAGCACATCTGCGGCCAGAGAGGAAACACTGAGCCAGCTGCCCGGGGCTCAGCTCCGGCCCCGCCGCCGCAGAGGCCACAGCACAATCAGCCGGAATCACGACTCCACACAGAGGCCACCCTGGGCACTGCAGGGCCCGCGGAGTGCCAGCAAGGCTGGACGCCCTCCTGCCGGGGCAGGGCCTGGGGCGGGGGGCACCGGCCACGGCTCCGCAGCAGGACCACCGGGCGGGCAGGTGCTGGGGCGGGCGCACTGCGGGGGCGCCACCTTGGCCCGCGGGGCCGTCTTTCACGCCGCGTGCTCGGTCCTGCACAGGGGTCTCCTGCCACCTGCCACGGGCAGGCAACTGCGTCCTGGGGGACCCGGCCTCGTGGCCTGGAGCCACACGTGCGGGCTGCTAGAGCTCCGAGGAGTGGCACAACACGCAGCGTCCCCACCTCCTGACGGGCCACCAGAGTCCTCGGGCAGAGGGGCCCCGTCCCACGTCACCTGCTGGCACCAGCCGCCTTCTGTCCGGGGGGAGCCCGCCGTGTGACTAGGGACCAGCCAAAACCGCCTCTTCTGTGAAGCAGGCTCCCCTGCAGAGGTGCGGTGCGGCCGGCTCCACAGTCAGCACACTCCCCACACGCCGCACCCCAGCCAGCCTCCGGCCTCCAGCCTCTGGCCTCCAGCCTCTACCCTCTGGCCTCCAGCTTCCAGCCTCCAGCCTCTGGCCTCCAGCCTCCAGCTTCCACCCTCCAGCCTCTGGCCTCCAGCTTCCAGCCTCCGGCCTCTGGCCTCCAGCCTCTGGCCTCTGGCCTCCAGCCTCTGGCCTCCGGCCTCCAGCCTCTACCCTCTGGCCTCCAGCCTCTGGCCTCCGGCCTCCAGCCTCCAGCTCCCAGCCTCCAGCTCCCAGCCTCCAGCCTCCGGGCCTGAGCTCTGGGCCCCACAGCTCTCCGCCTCCACCTCCTCCTCCTCGGCTCACCCGGACTCTCCTGAATTCTTCCCTGACCTCTCCCTCGCCCCGACACCCCCTCCCTGCTGCTCGATGTCACCCAGCTCCCAAGGGCCTGCCGCCACCACCAGCTCACGTGGGCCAGGGCCCTTTCCTCCGCCCCACGCACACACTTCAAGTCTTTCTTCTGCCCCTTCGGCTGCACCCCCAGGAGCACTGAGGCATCGCTGCTTTCCTGAGTCACCCAAACAGCCTCTCAAACAAGTTTCCCGCCTCCATTCTTCATCCCTGTCTCAAGCCGATGACTTCTCCATGTGGCCACAGCAATTTTTCTAAAATGTAAAACCGGATGTCCTGCCTCCCTGCCCCACGATGATGCCCAAGCGCCGTGTGCCACAGCCCAGGTTTTCGGGAACCGGCCTCCCCTGCTCTTCGTCCCTCCTCACACTCCAGGCCCTCTCTCATCTTCCCAAGCACAGCAGGCTCTTGGGTCTTCGCATAAACGGCCACATATGCCCCTTCCCCTCTTCCTCTGGCTAAATCCTGTAGTCCCTTAGCACTCGGAGCTCGGAGGTTACCCACTCTGACTCAGGCTGGATCGGGACACCCCCCGGACCCTTGTCACAGAACTTGTCGCTGCTCAGTAACTGTGTGCCCGTCTGGGTGTTGAAATGAAAGAAACGGTGTGGCACGGCCTAAAGTGAACAAATCTCAAAAATACGGTGAGTGAAACAAGCAAATTGCAAGATAAATAATTCATCCACTATTTAAATATTTATCGAGGGAAGCGGTCCATGCAGTGTGACAAGATGTACGTAAAACTTTCAAACACTAGGGGCGCCTGGGTGGCACAGTCCCTTAAGCATCAGATTCTTGGTTTCCGCTCAGATCATGATCTCAGAGTCAAGAGATCGAGCCCCATGTCGGGCTCCGTGCTCAGCGCAGAGTCTGCTTGAGACTCTCTCTTCCTTTCCCTCTGTCGCACTACCCAACCCCCCCCCCCCAAATAAGTGAATCTTAAAAAGAAAAACTTTCAAACACTAAACGATAATAGAGATCAACTGTAGTATCTACATATGTTAGAAAAAGAAAAACACAGGAGAAGGACAATATCAGCCTCAGAACAATGGTTCTCTGGGGGAGAAAAGAGAATGGAGAGGAAAGTACAGCTTAAACTGTATCTTCAACGCTTTATACATTCTTATTCTTAAGAGAGTTCAGAGGCAAAACTGGCAAAATATCATCCATTACATTTGGGGGATGGATAGATGAGAATCTATTATGTTATTTCGTGTATATCTGAACTATTTCATCAGTACATTATTCAAACTTTTAATGAGGAACCAGAGTCTCCAATGCCCTCGTTAACACCCCTCCCTGAGCTCCCCGCCGTGGCTGCCCGCCCCAACCAACCTCCACGGGCCTGGAGGCCACATCACACAAACAGAAATGCAAAATGTGTAAACATTTTTATCCTCACTTTGGAAACCAAGGCTCAGGACACGTAACCTTGCTCAAGACCAACAGAAGCTCCCAGATTTCAGACATAACTGCATGCACAATTCCTGCTATTTCATCCAAGAGAGCATGCAGGTCAAACAGAGCATGGTGGAGAGAATTCCAGAAGTAGGAGCAGAGCTTCATTCATATGCAATTATGGCCCAATGAGTGGATACGTTTCTGGGAAGAAGAGGGTTTAGGAAGGTACAGAGTTGGTGATACAACCAAACGAAGTAACCTGGGGCCAGCCTGTGAAACTTAGTGAATGCAAACCTCCTGGGTTTGAACTCCATCCTATAGTCAATAGAAAGCTGGATCCCTGAGTGGCGCAGTGGTTTAGTGCCTGCCTTTGGCCCAGGGCGCGATCCTGGAGACCCGGAATCGAATCCCACGTCGGGCTCCCTGCATGGAGCCTGCTTCTCCCTCTGCCTGTGTCTCTGCCTCTCTCTCTCTCTCTCTCTCTCTCTCTCTGACTATCATAAATAAATTTAAAAAAAAAAAAAGAAAGCTGCTGGATAGTAGCAGAAGCAAAGCACTGTTTTAGGAAAAGTAATCTAGCTTCAGTGTATAGGAGGGTGAGCTCCCTGCCCATAGGAGATGGGTAGAGTCAACCAAAGGGAAGCTCCTGGAAGGATAAATTCAGATTTGGAAATCACCTAAGTGCCCCACATAAGAAATGGCATCTAGGGTGAGAGCTGGAGGTTTAAAAAGGATAGGAGTGCTTAAGCTACAAGAGAAAAGTTCACTCCAAGCTTTCCAGATTTGGAGAAATGGTGTAGACATTTGGGAGATAAACTAGTTATTTGCTTAATCAGCTTTTTTTTTTTTTTGGCCAGGCTAGGGAGGTGAGAAAAAGGTAAATAGAGTGAGGAGGAAGAAATGCAGGGCTTCAGCTTTGTTTGCGTTAATTCAAGATGATGCTCAGACATCCAGGGAGAGATCGAATGGCAGTTGGCGACACGGGAGCTAAGTCCAAGAGAGCTGGAGAGGCAGATGAGAGCCACCTGAGCAGCAGAAGCACCAGAAGGATCTCTCTGAAGAAGGGAGCACAGAGAAAAGTGGCGCCGACAACTGACCTTTGGTCCCCTGCCTGCAACCAGGGACAAGAAGGCTAAGAAGAGAGCCAAGGCAGCATGTGTCAGAGCAGAAATGCGAAGAGCCTGGTTCAAATCAGCACAGGTGGCTGCCGCAGATGAAGGCTTGTGTCTCCCTCACCCCTCGAATTCATATATTGAACCCTAATACCCAGGGTGCAATGGTATCTGGAGGTGGGTCTTTGGTGGGTGATTAGGTCATGAGGGTGGGGCCTTCTGGAATGGGATTAGTGCCCTCACAAAGGAAGCCGCAGAGAGCTTCCTTGCCCTCCCACCATGTGAGGACACAGTGAAAAGACAGCCTTCTACACACCAAGAAGTGGGCCACTGCAGACACTAAACCTGCCAGTGACTTGACCCTGGCCTTCCAGCCTCCAGAACTGTAAGAAATAAACGTCTGTTGTTTACAAGCCACCCAGTCTAGGGTACTCTGTTGTAGCAGCCTGAATGGATCGACACAGCGGTCAGCGGCGCAAAGGGGGTCAAAAATGAGGAATGAGCAAAGTTCTGGCTTCAAAGACCAAGAAGTCAGGAGGACCTCAGCTACGGCAATTTCGGCAGATGGCAGAGTCAGGCCTCCTTGATCCTTGATCTTTTTATAGCAGCCAGCACAAGGCAGAACCAGATCCCACCTGCTAGACTAGCCCCAGAAGAAGCCATGCCTGCCCCTGCTGTGCACTGTCCAGGAGCCACCTCTCACAGGGCGCAGAGACCCGGGGCAGAGCAGAGCGTGCCAGCCCGCGGGCCAGAGGAGACTACGGACCCATGCTAAGCAATAGTCTTCCTAGATAACCACAGAGTTAAGCTTGGAGATGCAGAATTTCATTTTTAAATGCAGAACATAGAATTAAAATGTGCCACATGTCACTTTATTTTCTAAAATGTATTTTATCTATATTTGCCTGACTTCTAACGGCAATAAAATCATTTTGGCATGACACACATCTTACATAAATGAAAATATAATCCAACAAAATGGCATTTTAGGAGCTTTAAGCCAAACAAATGTTTGAGACAGCCTTGTTTAAATTAAGTTGCTGTGCTATTCAGTTTTTCACAGTAATGTCGCTGTGTCTCCAGGGAGCTTTGTGCAATGATGCCGTTTTGGAAGAGAGGAGGGGAGTGGGGAGAGGAAGAGGGGCCTGCGTGTGCAGGCCTGGGAGACGGGAGGTCAGGGAATGGAGGCGAGGAGGAAGATCCACTGTCACGGGCAGTTTGGAGACGAATTGAGAGGCACGACATAGTGGCTTGGGATGGAAGGAGGAGCTATGCCCTTGGGGTTTGAGTGGAGGGAAGGATGCGCCAGGCGAAAGTCTGCACCCTGTGAGACCCACAGCCCCTTCCCTCCTCCTACCTCTGCCCTGCTCCCAGCACTGCGGCAGCCAGGCATTCCCACGGCTGGAGACTGGAGACTTCTCTGTAGGACGCTACCTGCACCAGAGGAAAGACTTAGAGAAACCAGCAGTGGGGAGTCTCAGGTGGAATAGCCCAGTGTGCCACGCGATCATCCCACAGTGACGCCTCCCACTATAGATAGCCCCCACCTCCTCTGCGCACAGAGCCCCCATCGGCTGACTGGTGCCTCCTCATTAAACATGAATGGACAGCCCAGGACTACCAGACACTGAAGAAAGCTTGCAGTAATTACCATGGAGAACAAAACAAGATAACAGAAACAAAGAAACATGGGGGAAAACAGGTAATGTAGAGAGAAGAAAATTTTGCAAAAAAAATAAAACTCCTATAATCAGAATAACACTGAAAGAATCAAAAGGAGATATTACACTCATGAAACAAGAACAGGCGATGGGGCAGCCCCGGTGGCTCAGTGGTTTAGCACCACCTTCGGTCCAGGGTGTGATCCTGGAGACCTGGGATCGAGTCCCATGTCAGGCTCCCTGACATTTATAAATGAATAAATAAAATCTAAATAAATAAATAAATAAATAAATAAATAAATAAATAAAATTAAGAACAGGCGATGATTCTGTTGTTGCTGTTGTTAAATATTTTATTTATTTATTCATGAGACACAGAGAGAGAGAGAGAGAGAGAGACACAGGCAGAGGGAGAAGCAGGCTGCATGCAGGGAGCCCGATGTGGGACTCGATCCCAGGACTCCAGGGTCATGCGCTGGGCTGAAGGGAGACGCTCAACTGCTGAGCCCCCCAGGGCACCCCAATGATTTTGAAACTGACAATCAGAGAACAGGAAAAGAGCTCTTGGAAATTAAGGCTAGTCAAAACGAGAAATTCAGTATATTGGAAATACAGCTAAGGAACTCTGCCATAAAGTAGGGATGGAAAAAAAAGAAATAAACTAGAGAGGAGAGAAGATTAAAATAATAGTAAATAATAGGAGGTTCAAGCCAGGAATTCTAACATCCAAGTAATCAGAATTTGAGGAAAAAAATAGAATTTTTTAAAACAGAGAGAAAACAAAGGGGAAAAAATTGTCAAAGAAGTAATTGAAAATTCCAGATTGAAGGTGTCCCAGGTCAATGAATAGTAATTTTCATTATGAAATGTTAGAACCTCAAGGGAAAAGGGAAGATCCTAATGCACTTGAAGAAGAGAGAGGGAGAGCGCGAGCTCACCCGGAGTAGAAATCAAGTAGCACCAAACTCCTGGATTCCACCAAATGCCAGAAGGTAGAGCAGTGATTTCAAAATTCTAAGGGAAATGATTTTCAGCCTAGATTTTTATATCTCCTACTAATTGCACTTGGAAGTGAAAAGGGGACATTTTCCCTCAGAGACAGAAGAGGATAATCTGGGACCCAGAGAGTAGGGACAACACCTGGGAGCAGTGGGGGCAAGTATGAACACAATGGCTGTGGGCCTGTCCTGGGATCATCCACCCAGAAGGGAGGTGAGGATGGGGTCTCCAAGAGATAACGTGACACAGGGAGAATTGGGGAAAATATCCATACATATGTAAAAGCTCTATGGATATTTTTTAAGGGTGATTTTTATTTCTATTTTTTCATCTTTTTAAAGACTTTATTGGGATCCCTGGGTGGCACAGCAGTTTGGCGCCTGCCTTTGGCCCAGGGTGCGATCCTGGAGACCCGGGATCGAATCCCACGTCGAGCTCCCGGTGCATGGAGCCTGCTTCTCCTTCTGCCTGTGTCTCTGCCTCTCTCTCTCTCTCTCTCTCTCTCTCTCTCTGTGTGTGTGTGTGTGTGTGACTGTCATAAATAAATAAAAAAAATAAAAATAAATAAATAGAAAATAAATAAATAATAAATAAATAAATAAATAAATAAATAAATAAATAAATAAATAAAAATAAAGACTTTATTTATTTCAGAGAGAGAGGAAGAAGGAGCCAGGGAGTGGAGGGAGAGGTAGAAGCAGGCTCCCCATGGAGAGCCGAGAGCGGAGAGCCCAACATGGGGCTTGATCCCAGGACCCCAGGATCACAACCAAAGGAACCGATTGAGCCACACAGGTGCCTCTACTGGTGATTTTTAAAAATTAGAAAACAAAGCAAATGAAAAGAAAAAAAATGAATGTAGTGGATTGAATGGTAGGCCCCAAAAAGATATGTCCACACAGGGACGCCTGGGTGCTTCAGCGGCTGAGCATCTCCCTTCGGCTCAGGGTGTGATCCCAGAGTGCCAGGATCGAGTCCCACATCGGGCTCCTGCATGGAGCCTGCTTCTCCCTCTGCCTGTGTCTCTGCCTGTCTCTTTCTGTGTCTCTCATGAATAAATAAATGAAATCTTTAAAAAAAAAAAAAAGACATCCATACACTAACTGTAGAGAACTGTGAGTATGGCCTTGTTTGGAGAAAAGATCTTTGCAGATGTAATTAAGTGAAGGATCTCAAGATGGGATCATCCTAAATTATCTAAATTGGGCCTCTTTCCCATGACAAGCTGTCCTCATGAGGTACTCATGGATGAGAGGCAAGAGGGGGAGAAGGCCATGCGACCACAGAAGCAGAATGAGAGCAATGTGGCTGTGAGCCAAGGAACACCTGAAGCTCCCAGGAGCTAGAGGACACAAGGAAGGATTCTCCTCGAGAGCCTTGGGAGGGAGCATGGCCCTGCCAACACCTTGCTCTCCTACTTGTGGCTTCCAGAACTGTGAACTGATACATTTCTGTGATTTTAAGCCACTCAGTTTGTGGTGATTTATTAAGG
The DNA here is from genome assembly GCF_905146905.1 of Nyctereutes procyonoides. Lineage (NCBI taxonomy): Eukaryota > Metazoa > Chordata > Mammalia > Carnivora > Canidae > Nyctereutes > Nyctereutes procyonoides. The sequence goes on along the minus strand of NW_026575030.1, from coordinate 21,484,237 downwards.
CAGCCCCAGGAAACTAATACACAGAGTAAGCTTAATTTCAGGAAAAGCTGAAAGATATACAAAAAAGAAAGTAATCAGAATATGCAATTTGGCTCCAAAATGAGTATCTTCATGTATACGTATTACCTTAATTACACACAAAAATTAATTTTAAAAGAACAAATGACAGAAAACATTTTTCAACATATACAACAAACACTAATAAAAGCTAAACAAATATTTGTTTAATTTTGAATTAGCTGTTAAGGTAGAAGAATTATAAATCATGAAAAAGGAAGATAGCATAAAGGAAAAATAGGGAAAGATAATAAATAATTCAAAGAAAAATAAATATAAGTGGTGATAAAAATATGAGTAAAATAATTCTCATTAATGATTTAGGAAAAGAAAAACAATTTTTTTAAAAAGAGCACAGGGCAGCCCAGGTGGCTCAGCAGTTTAGTGCTGCCTTCAGCCCAGGGCCTGGTCCTGGGGACCCAGGATCGAGTCCCACATTGGGCTCCCTGCATGGAGCCTGCTTCCCCTTCTGCCTGTGTCTCTGCCTCTGTCTCTCTCTGTGCCTCTCATGAATAAATAAATAAAATCTTAAAAAAAATAAAAAATAAATAAAAAATAAAAAGGAGCACAATTTTTTCCCATCACTTGGCAGAAATTTAAAAGACTGAACATATCCAATATTGTTCAGGGTAGGGGAATCAATGACTCTTATCTACTGTTAGTGGGAGTTCAGAACGGAACAACCTTATCAGAAAGCAGTTTGGTAGAACTAGCAAAATGTAAAATGTGCTTGACCTTTGTCCTATTAATTCTGTTTATAAGCCTTGATCCTATAGAAATATGCTTTAAGTTTTGTACAAGGATATTCATGTCAGCAACATTTCTAATAGCAACAAACTGGGGGAGAAAATGAAATAGCCATCAAAAAATTAATGTTTAGGGCAGCCCTGGTGGCTCAGCGGTTTAGCGCCGCTTTCAGTCCAGGGCCTGGTCCTGGGGACCCAGGATCGAGTCCCACGTCGGGCTCCCTGCATGGAGCCTGCTTCTCCCTCTGCCTGTGTCTCTGCCTCTTTCTCTCTCTCTCTGTGTCTCTCATGAATGAATGAATGAATGAATGAATAAATAAATAAATAAATAAATAAATAAATAAAACTTAAAAAAAAGCCTTTCCTTTAAAAAAATTAATGTTTAAATATAAATTATTTTAGATTTGTAATATGGAACACTATGTGGTATCAATAATGAATGAAGGAGTCTTAAATGTACTGATATCCCAGGATATCCATGATATGTTATTGAGTGAAAGAGGAAGAAGAACAAAACAATAGAATCTAATTCCATTTTTACAAAGAACTATGAGGTGTTTATGCACATGCATGTGTACTTGTGTATATGTAGAAAATAGACTGGAAAGATATTTACCAAAAACTCCCTCTGGAGAGTAGAAGCAGGAGAAGAGAGTAAGGGAGGGCACTTTCACCTTTTATTTTATATTTCAATATTTTTCTAATTCCTATGATACAGGACATTTTGCCTCTGAAATAAAGGAGAAATATAATTTCATTTAAGTGTCCGAAAAAAAATTTTTTTTTCTGATTTTAAAATTAACTGTTGTGGCTTAAAATGTGTCTTCAAATTCTTTGTCACTTCTCCACTCAAATTGTGGAAACTAATTTCCCACCCTTTGAATGAGGGCCGGACTAAGTGACTCACTTCTAACAAAGAGATTGTGGCGGAAGCGTGGCTATGTGACTTCTGAAGCTAGATCATGTGAAGGAAAGAGTGACTGCTCTCTCTGATTGTTTGCTCTCAGGGAGGCCAGCCACTGCATGCCTTGGGGACACGGGAAAGGACCATGCGGAGAGGGATGGAGGCCTCCCGCCAACAATCAACCCTGACTTGCCAGCCAGCTCCTCCGGCCCCAATCCAGCCTTCAGATGGCTGTAGCCCCTGCTGACATCTGACTGAACCTCATGAGAAACCCAGCACCACGACTGCCAGCCACACTGTACCTAAATTTCTGGCCTACAGAGAAGGCAAGAAATGAAACATATTTATTGTTGCCTTGTGCCACCAAATTTTGGGGTGATCTGCTCAATAGCAGGAGATACTAATGCCTGTACCAACTTCCCTGGGGAGGGTGAAGCGTGAAAATGAAGTAAAAGAGGAAACTTTTGTTTTCTTACTTTTCACATTTTTACTTTGTACATTCTAGGCCTGTCTAGATTTTTTTTTTAGACTTTTATATTTAAATAAAGGCTTAGAAATAAAGTGAGGCTTAAATGTATTTTTAAAACATTCTTTTCCTGGGGCACCTGGGTGGCTCAGTGGTTGAGCATCTGTCTTGAGCTCAGGGTGTGATCTTGGGGTCCTGGGATTGAGTCTCGCATCGGGCTCCCTGTGGGGAGCCTGATTCTCCCTCTGCCTGGATCTCTGCCTCTCTCTGTGTGTCTCTCATGAGTAAATAAATAAAATATTTTTTAAAAATTTTTTAAAATTCTTTCCCTGATTTTTAAAAGTAACACTAATGAGAAAGGACAAAGCTGCAGGCCTGACACTACCCAACCTCAGCACTCACTAGAAAGTGGTGATAACCGAGACCAACAGAGTGCTAGAGCAGAACAGGGAGCCCAGAAATAGACACAAGTACAGTCAACAGATCTCTGACAGAGGAGCAAAGGCAATGAATACACTCTTTTCAACAAATGCTGCAACAACAGGACAACCACATGCAAAAACAAATCTAGACACTGACCTTACGCCCTTCACAAAAAGGGACTCAAAATGGATCACAGACTTAAATGAAAAACACAAAACTATAAAACATTTGGAGATAACATAGGAGAAAACCTACATGACCTTGGGTTTAATAATGAGTGTTTTAGGTACAACACCAAAAGCACAATCCAGGAAAGAACAATATTGATGTTAGACTTCATTGTAATTAAAAACTTCTGCTCTGCAAAAGATACTATTAAAAGAGTAGAAGGACAAGCCACAGACTGGAAGACAATACTTGCAAGACCTATATGCCATAAAGGGCTGTGTCCAAAATACACAAAGAATTCTTAAAACTCAGCGATAAGAAAACAACTAGGTTAAAAAATGGTCAAAAGACCTAAACAGACACTTCACCAAAGATGATCTACAGATGTCAAATAAGCATATGGAAACATGCTTACCGTCACATGTGATCACTGAATTGCAAATTAAAATGAGCTCCTACTCTTAGAGATACGTATCAGAGTGGCTAGCATCCAAAACACTGACAACGGCAAACGCTGGAGAGGTCGCGGACCAACAGGAACTCTCATTAGTTGCTGGTGGGAATATAACGCGGCCACTCTGGAAGGCAGTTTGGCAGCTTCTTAGAGAATTTATTCAAATGGGTTAAAAAGTTCTATCTTGGGGGGATCCCTGGGTGGCGCAGTGGTTTGGCGCCTGCCTTTGGCCCAGGGCGCGATCCTGGAGGCCCGGGATCGAGTCCCACGTCAGGCTCCCGGTGCATGGAGCCTGCTTCTCCCTCTGCCTGTGTCTCTGCCTCTCTCTCTCTCTCACTGTGTGCCTATCATAAATAAATAAAAATTAAAAAAAAAACGTTCTATCTTGGGCAGCCCGGGTGGCTCAGCAGTTTAGCGCCGCCTTCAGCCCAAGGCCTGATCCTGGAGACACGGGATCGAGTCCCACCTCGGGCTCCCTGCATGGAGCCTGCTTCTCCCTCTGCCTGTGTCTCTGCCTCTCTCTCTCTCTCTCTGTGTGTGTGTGTCTCTCATGAATAAATAAATAAATAAAATCTTTTGTAAAAATGTTATATCTTTGGGACTCCTGGGTGGCTCAGTTGGTTAAGTGTCTGCCTTTGGCTTAGGTCATGATCCCAGGGTCTTGGGACGAGTCCCGCATCAGGCTCTCTGCTCAGTGGGAGCCTGCTTCCCCCTCTGCCTGCCATTCCCCCTGCTTGTGCTCTCTCTCTCTGACAAATAAAATCTTTTTTAAAAAAGTTATATCTTGGATAGCCCGGGTGGCTCAACGGTTAGCACCGCCTTCAGCCCAGGGCGTGATCCTGGAGGCCCGGGATCGAGTCCCATGTCGGGCTCCGTGCATGGAGCCTGCTTCTCCCTCTGCCTGTGTCTCTGCCTCTCTCTCTCCCTCTCTCTGTGTCTCTCATGAATAAATAAATAAAATCTTTAAAAACAAAGTTATATCTTCACAAAACCTACACACAAATGTTTACAGAAGTTTAATTCATAATTGCCAAAAACTAGAAGCAACCAAAATGTCCTTTAATTAGGTGAATGAATTAAAAAAAACTGAGTTACATTACACAATAAAATATTACTCAGTGATAAAAAGAAATGAGCTATCAAGTCACCAAAAGGCACAGAGAAAACGTCAATGCATATTGCTTAGGGGAAGAGGTGAGTCTGAAAAGGCTTATATACCGTCCGATTCTGGAACTATGATGTTCCAGAGAAGGCTAAACATGAGAAGAACAAGATCAGTGATTGTCAAGAGTTCAAGGGCTGGAGGGGAAGAGGTGTGAATAAAGGGGAGCACAGGAATTTCTGACGCATTATTCTCTATGACACTATAATGGTGGATACACATCATTATCATTTGCAAGAGCTCATACAACTGCACAACACGATGGGTGGTGAATCCCAATCTAAACCATGGACTTCAGGTAATAATAAGGTATCAATACTGGTTCATCACTTGTAACGAACCTGCTGCAGAAATGTGAGACACTGATGGAGTGGGGAGAGACATGGGAACCTCAGTATCATCCGCTCAGTTTCCTAGAAACCTAAAACTGCTCTACAAAATACAGTCTATTAATCTTTTAAGCAGCACTAATCAATTGATGGGAAAGTAGAAATAAAATAATATAGCCACCCATAGTCTCAGCAGAGAGACCCTCACTGTTGACACTTGGGCATAGTGACTTCCGGTCCTTTTTCCAGTCTTTTTTTCCAACATCTATGTCCGTGCCATTTTTTCCAAAGAGCTGAAATCATTCTGCTAAATCCATTCTGAAGGTTTATGGTCTAGTTTTAGTTTGGATTTTTAACTGCAAAGAAAGTAGCACATATAAAACATCAGTGATACCAAAAACAGATCTGAGAGGGGCCAGTTGCCATGGAAATGATTGAAAATAAATTTCACTTCACACTACACCCTGCTAATGTACTGACCAGAAAGAAGGAGAAATATTTGGAGTAACAGACAGGCAGCCAAGATAGCTTCTAATCGAGAAGAAGGAAAACACATGAACCTAGTGAGGTATCGCCCCGCAATTTCATTAATTATGCTGTCTCAGCAACCACCCCCACGGAGGGAGAGAGCACCCAGGAACGGGGGACGGGAGTAGACTCCCTGCTTCCCCCGACAGTTTGACAGCCAAACAGCCAGCAGGTCTCCCTCCGATGTGGGCTTGTCTCTGCAGTTGGTGCAAGGCCAGGAAACACATCACTCCTCCCCTCCAGTGGAGATGCTCCAAATGTTTAGCAAGCTGCAAGGCCCAGGCGCCAAGTGGTTGTTTGGACGCTGTATGGACGGGCCCTTAGCACTGGAGTCGGTCCTGGGGGCACCCCCTCCTACACCATGGGTCAACCCTTTAGATGCTGCGTCCCGCGCAGTCTGGGAGTTCTGGGGGACGGTCTCAGGACGCCAGAGTTTAGGGGGTGCTCAGGGAGCTCAGAGGAGTGACTTCTCCAATAGAAGACTTTTAACATATGCGAGTCTAAGGAGGCCGGAGTAGCGCGAACCAACTGAACCCTGAACTTTCTGCAACTGGTGTTTCTATGAAAGACACGAGTGTTTAGAACCCATGTCAGGGGCAGCCCTGGTGGGAGAGAGCAGAGCCACTGGCTCAGTCGGACGGCCGGGCACGGCTCCCTGCCCCGGAAACAGCCCCGCCGCACAGCTGGCCAGATGCAGCCTCCTCCCCAGCCCTCCGTGGTCACCGTGAATGACACAACCACCCCCCTCCCTGGTTTCCTCTGTAAAATGGGTATAAGCGTGCTTCTCTCACGGGGTTATGATAAGGACCACATTAGGGAAGTCGCCTGCGGGGCTCAGCAGAAGGCCTGGCACAGAGCAAGCGCTCCCACGGCCGGGGGTGCTTGTGCTGCAGTTCTTTTTCTTTGCTAGCACAGACGATGTCCTCATTTCCCTTTCCCCATCCGGATTCCAGTGTGGACGCCGGGCCACCGTTGCCGTAAGAAGCCAAGGTCCCCGAAATGTGAAGTATCAGCCCGTGATCTCTTCCCTGGGGCGCCCTTGGAACAGCCACGAACTCCGTACTCCGGAGGGGAGCAAAGCTACCAGTTACGAACGCTCTGGGGAACAGCATCCCATCCGACAGCACAAAGATTTAGGATTAGGGTTGCCAAGCATCCTCCAGGCCCAGGAGGACCCAGAGTTACGCACTGGTCCTCTCGTTACCGACCGAAGACGCCTTTTGCAAATGGTGCACAGCGTACCTGCTGTTTATGCTCCTCCTTTAAGCTCAGTTAATGGGTCCATGTTTTCCTTTGAAAAAAATTTACTACAAAGAAAACTAGAGCTGGGGATCCCTGGGTGGCGCAGCGGTTTGGCGCCTGCCTTTGGCCCAGGGCGCGATCCTGGAGACCCGGGATCGAATCCCACGTCGGGCTCCCGGTGCATGGAGCCTGCTTCTCCCTCTGCCTGTGTCTCTGCCTCTCTCTCTCTCTCTCTCTGTGACTATCATAAATAAATAAAAATTAATAAAAAAAATTTAAAAAAAAAAGAAAACTAGAGCTAATCAACCTAAATCCGTCCCCATCTCCCACAGATGACAATGGTTAACATTTGTTATATTTGCAGCCTATTTTAAAAAAAGAAATAAAATCTGACATGCAAAATTAGCATCTATTTCCTTCCGTACTTTCACACCTATGTCCTACCACTCTCCCAGTCACCGTTACAAATTTAATCTATATCCAGTGTGGTTCTACTTTATCCTTTGTTTGAGCTAAATATTCCTGGTAGCTGGTTGTTTGTTTGTTTGTTTGTTTTTTTTTAAACAGAAAATAAGGGCCCCTGGGTGGCTCAGTCGATTAAGCATCTGCCTTTGGCTCTGGTCATGATCCCAGGTTCCAGGGACTGAGCCCTGCTCCGTGGGAGCCCTGCTCCCCTACTATTTGCTCAGTGAGGAGTCTGCTCCTCCCTCTCCCCCTGCTTCTCCCCTCTGCTCATGCTCTGTCTCTCTCTGTCAAACAAATAAACCTAAAAAAAGAAAAGAGGAAACATGGAAAATGTGCTAAGTGAAAACGCCTCTGTGAGGAGGGGCTTTCAGGCCTCTGCAGCCAGGACACGCCCACTCACCTGCTCCAGGAATAGTGCACTCCTTGTAGGTGACACTTATTGACGGGTGGCCTTGCAAACTCACACCTTGTAACAGCTGGAAAGCTGTGCAGACCCCTAGAAGGCCATCTACTGAACTCCAAAAGGCTCACCTGGGTCCAGGTGCGTGAAAGAGCCCACCACGAAGTCCAGCGTGGACACAGCCAGCAGGAAGAGCAGCAGCAGCTGGAGGCGGATTATCCATTTGACACCTGCTAGGTTAATCCCCAGCAAGGCCAGAAGCACCACGACTGAAATTCCTCGCACTGCCCAGATACTCCTGAGGCTCAGCAAGTCAGAGATGGACTCAGCGAAGCCGGTGATGTACATGGCCCCTGCAACACACTAACACACCATTCGAGATGAAGGAGTTGGCAAGAGAACAGAGCGTCAGGGACCCACTGGCCACGGCCGCCCGCCGTGGGGGGCCCCCCCTCAGCCCTGTCAGGGCTCAGCACTGGGAGCCACCAGGGGAGGTCAGGGAGCCCTTCCTGCCCACGACCCCTGCCTCAGGCCCCATTTCTTCTTATCTACTTCACCACAACCATCCTGAGGGGGGCACGAACGCCAGTTAGTGGTAACTAAGATGAGAAGATCACGGGAAGAAGGAGATGGGACCCTGGGCCTCATGGCACTCTGAACCTCTCTGTCCGAGTTATTCAAGAGCTAAACACAGACCGGGCGCCTGGGGGGCTCAGTTGGTTAAACGTCTGCCTTCAACTCAGGTCATGATCTCAGGGTCCTGGGATTGAGCCCCACGTAGGGCTCCCTGCTCAATGGGGAGTCTACTTCTCTCTCTCCCTCTGCTCCTCCCCTCGTTCATGCTCTCTCTCTCTCAAATGAATAAACAAAATCTTTTTTTTTTTTTTTAAAAAGAGCTAAACATAGAACAGAAGCACATAGCAGGTCCTGTCTCGGGGCCTTAGAAAAGCACTGAAGCAAATCCCCAGTTTTTGTCCATTTCTTTGTAGGTCACTATTTTTTTTTTAATTACCTAAAATTTAGAATAAGAAAAAAAAGTGGGGGCAGCCCCGGTGGTGCAGTGGTTTAGCGCCGCCTGCAGCCCGGGGTGTGATCCTGGAGACCCGGGATCGAGTCCTACATCGGGCTTCCTGTGGGAAGCCTGCTTCTCCCTCTGCCTGTGTCTCTGCCTCTCTCTTCGCTCTCTCTGAATGAATGAATAAATAAATCTTAAAAAAAAAAAGTGGGCAGCACATCCTTTAAATGTCATCTTGAATAAAGGCTACCCAAGGACTATCTAGGTGAATGTACTCAGTTCTACTCATTGTTTATTGATTAAATGTGTTAAGTGCCCCAGACTTTGTGAAGTTACTGTCAATTTATAGATTTCTTTCCAGCAGAGATGCATAATAACTTCTGTCCAGTGGAACAAATAACCCAAAAGATTCAGGTTTGCTGTCCTGTAGGACATTAACCAGTTTTGTTCGGCAATCCTATCCTGACATTTATTTATGAAACTGCTTAACCAGGAACTAGGTAATCAATACCTAGTTCCTCAACTGCTCTTTAACATCTTACTGGCTCCTCCTCCATTAATTAGTAAGTTAAATAAAATCTTTGGCACATGTATATATTTGCCTGAAAGTCATGATTTTACCTTTTTAAAAATATTTAAAACTCAATTTCAAATAAATATTTGAAAATAACAGCAACCTCACTCTCCGTAATTCCTCAGCCACCTTCTTTCCATCAGCTTCCATCCTCCCCCTCCCCCCACTCAGGCCAGTGGGTAAGGGGCATCACTGCACTCTGCTGCCCATTGTTCTCTCAGGGAACAAATTCTGCTCTGGCCTCAGTCATATTCCTCCTTCTTCGTGAAGCCTTTCCTCATCCTCCTTTTCTGAATAAATAATATGCTACTACCAATACCATGCAATTAATCATCTTGTTCCATAATCTATTCTTATTTCATGCATATAAGTCTTTCCTCTGCCCCAAGCCATCAAGAATGCAAACATCCTAAAAACAAAAATTTCTATGCTGATTGCATTCTTCAAAGGCCCTGCATCTGCTAACTATATTGCAAGCATTCAATAAATACTTTCTGATATGTTGGCTGTATGAAAAGTGTTCTGTGGGGGGGCACCCGGGTGGCTCAGTGATTGAGCGTCTGCCTTCGGCTCAGGTCGTGATCCCAGGATCCTGGGATTGAGTCACATTGAGCTCCCCACGGGGAGCCTGCTTCTCCCTCTGCCTGTGTCTCTGCCTTTCTGTCTGTCTCTCATGAATAAATAAATAAAATCTTAAAAAAAAAAAAGAAAAAAGAAAAGAAAAAGTGTTCATCAGAGCAGACACCATTAATTTCCAGCTCCTTTAGGTAAAGACCAGAAGGGCAATGTAATTTCTGTATCAGAGACAAGCTCACTAGGGAGGCCCCATTCTTCAATGAGATTAGCTCATTTTGCTACTAGACATACCATCATTGTCAGTGTTCCCCAAACTCGCAGTAGGCATTTCTGACTATATTTGGGTGAGGAGGGGAAGCCCAATAAATGTAGGAGGAAGACAATCATCCCTGAGAGGGAGATGAGAGAGAGACATTTGCGATTTCCTGGCATTCATCTCACGACTCAAACTTACTCTTGACGAAATACCAAGAGAGCGTGCTGGTGATAACACACATAATAGTAGTACTTGCTTCGGAGGTTATTGCGAGGATTAAATGAGATAATTCATGTAAGGTCCTAGAAGAGTAATAGCCGGCTCATAGCTGAAGTTACAGAGATACTGGCTATTGGCATTATCATTCTTTTTTTCTTAATTTTTATTTATTTATGATAGTCACACATTGAGAGAGAGAGAGAGGCGGAGACATAGGCAGAGGGAGAAGCAGGCTCCATGCACCGGGAGCCCGATGTGGGATTCGATCCCAGGTCTCCAGGACCACGCCCTGGGCCAAAGGCAGGCGCTAAACCGCTGCGCCACCCAGGGATCCCGGCATTATCATTCTTACTCTACCGTTCCGAGCTACTGAAGAAGAGGAGACAGTAGTTAGCCATGAATTTCATGAAATATTTTGATCAGGGAACCTAGGCGGTACAGTCAGATGAGCAACCAACTCTTGGTTGCAGCTCAGGTCATGATCTCAGGAATGTGGGATCAAGTCCCACATCTTGGCTCTGCGCTCACCAGGGAGTCTGGCTGAGATTCTCCTTCTCTCTCTGTGCCTCCTACATTCTCTTTCTTTCTAAAATAAATAAATAAGTCTTAAAAATAATACCTCGTTAATGCTAACTACATGATGGTAAATGCCACCGAAAACTTGCAAAGTAAGTTGTAGGTAAGGATTCTTAAACCAAAGAGATCTACTT